>NC_069796.1:76202281-77409562 GCF_027406575.1 Nycticebus coucang | reverse complement strand
AAACAAGTAAACATCAATAGAGAAAGAGGAAAATCTTAACTGAAAACCTTGGCCAATAACTCATGGCTCTTGAATCACGACAATTCACCAGCTCACACGGCACTGTCTGTGAGGGAGCTTTTAGCCAGTAAACAAAATAACTAAATTGGAAAACCCACCCTACACACCTGGTCTGACCCCCGGTGACTTTTTTCTTTACCTGAAAGTAAAGGAAGTATTGAAAAGAAGACATTTTGATGACATTCAAGACATCAAGGGTAATATAACTCCAAAGACATTCCAGAAAAAGAGTTCCAAATTGCTTTGAAGGGTAGACTAGATGCTGGCATCCATGCATAGCTTCCCAAGGGGAGTATTTTGAAGGTGACTGTAGTGATATTCAGCTGCAAGGTATGTAGCACTCTTCTAATTAAGTTCCTGAACTTAATTGTCACACCTCCTATAGCATCTAATAGAGCTATGCTGCAGTGTCACAACTGGCCCTTAGTTGACACCAGCTCACACACTTTGATAAGTCAGCATGAAATGTATTTTAGCATTGAAGTTTCAGGTTATGAGGAATGAATTAGCTGCATATTTCTCTGCCCTGGGAAACTCAAAACTTACTGAATCTCTTTCCAGTAAAAGGGAGTAGCTGAACTAGACTCCCACTTTCCAAGGCCTCGTTGACAAAGCTCTGCCATGGTTGATTTACGATGTGGATTTCTCAGAGAGATCCTTTTCCTGCAGTACAATTTAGCCTTGTTCAGTTATTTCTGTGAGGCTGTAGTCAGCAAGTGTTCCCAATTCCTCTTGGGTCAAATGTCAGAGAAACCTCCAAGAGCAGCAAGACCCCAGGATGCACAATTTTGTTATTAAAACACAGGTGTGGCCCCCTGTTGAAAGCAGTTGGCGTCCTGCCTCCGGAATGCAATGTGATTCCTTCTCAGCCAGGAGACAGCTACCTTAGCTGGGACGACGTTGCCCTCCAGTGCTGCCCAGGCAGGCAAACTCCTGGCTCCTCATCAATCCTCCTTCACAGATAGAATTTTTAACAGCAATTACATAGCAGCTTTGGAGCAAATCAAAGGAAAATGGCATTGGACAGCTTTGGAAAAACCATCCGGGCTAACACACTCCTCCATCTAGGATTGGGACTTAACGGAAGATGGATTCACCAGGAACAACTTCCTTTCTTCCCCAACCTCTGCAGCTTGGGGTGTGTGGAGATTGGGGTAGTAATGCATCAGAGGGGAATGTGAGTGGACAGCCTTGTTGATGCACTTTGGTTAGCGGCCCGTCTCTAACCAATGCAGCTGCACGGGCTTTATTTTGGCAGATGAGGACCTGCTATGCAGGACAGAACTTGATGAATGGTAAAATCCCCCGCCGCCTATTTCCTTTCTGCATGTCCTTTACCTTTAGGCACTTGCATCAGCTACAATCTTCTTATTCTTACCAAATTTGCCAGTCAGACCAGAGAAGCCAGTTTGTCAGAGAGGAAAGAATGTCAGAGTCTCTTAGTCCTGGGGCAGCCAGCACTGCAACATCCTGGGTACCCTCTCTGTTCCTGTGTCCCTGATGGAACCAAACCTGCATGCGAGCAGAGGTAAAGGTGCATGCTGACTTGTGCCTTTATTCCCTCCCTCGTTCTCTCAGCTGTTCTTGTCTAGCCCCTGCTTGGGTTCAGGGCCACTGCTTGTGGCCTGAGGATTCTGAGATGAGGAGCCTTCAGTTTCTGCACTTCAGACCCCGACTGCTGCATAACACAGTGATGCAACCAGGAGCAACTTCAAGCAGCTATTTATCATGCTCCTGAGTTCCCGTGTTAGGAACTCAGACAGGGCACGGCAGAGCTCCTGGATAGCCAGGAGCTCACCTGGAAACACTTGAAGCCCAGAGGTGACTTGATAGCTGGAGAATGGAATCATCTAGAGGTCTGCACCAGAATAACCTGAAGACTAAGCCTGCAGACCAGGGCACCTGGGCATGGCCGCTCTGTATGGCTTGGCTTTCTCACAGCCTGGCAGCTTCAGAGCAGCTGTGACCTTTACATGGCAGCCCAGGGCTCAAAGTTTGAGTGTCCCAGAAAACAAGGAGGAAGCCACATGGCCCTTTGGTTGCTATATGGGATTACTTGCCATATTCTGCTGGTCAAAGCCATCAGAAGCCTACATATGTATAAAGGGAGGGGACACAGATGTCACTTCTCCATGAAGGAGAGTCAAAGTCATGTAGGAAAACGTGTGAGGAATATCTTGATATAGCCATCCGTGGAAAACAAGGTCTGCTACCCACCATTCCTGTCTGGACACCGACAGACTTGGCCCTAGATGTCACACCCTTCTGGGCATTAGTCACCATCCATTCTTTCCTTCACTCTCCTATGTGTAACCCAGAAGGCAGCCCCAAACTCACCAGTTCCTGCGATCACCGGAGTATGACCTTTTTCCCACAGCCCCGGTTAGCCCGAGCCTCCTCGAGATTTCTTTCTTTCTTTCTTTTCTTTTTTTTTTTCCTAAGATTTCTGCTATCTCCCCTTCTCCCTTGCTGTGTCTGAGCTGGGCTATGCAAATGGAGGTGTGAAACTCAACCATTTGGGGTGAGGGTGGGGATTTGCATTGCATACCTCATGCAAACAGCTTGAAAACACATATTAGAGAAATGTCTGTTTCCAATCACCCTCCGCATGCACACATACATCCCCACCTGGGATTTCCCTGCTTTCTGCCTGGCCAGTAGCCCCAGCACCTGTGGCTCCTCTTCCTGTTCCCAGTCCCCACACTGGGGGCTCCCCACTTTTCTCAGTCTCTGTGTGCAGCCCTGCCTGCTCTCCCTGAGGTGCTCCGAGAAGCTTTTTGACATGCTTAGCAGAGCTAATATCTTTCCAAGATTGCCATGCACCCAACCTAAGACAGCATTTCATTTTGCCAAATCCTACTACCTAATTATTCATTTGACAAATATCGGTTGGGCACCTACTGTAGAGCTGCAGTTCCCAACCTCTGGGCCATGGACCAGTACTGGTCTGAGGGGCCTATTAGGAACTGGGCCGTGCAGCAGACGGTGAGCAGTGGGCAAGTGAGCCAAGCTTCATCCGTATGTATAGCCACTCCCCATCACTCGAATCACGGCCTGCACACCGCCTCCTGTCCATAAGTGGTAGAATTAGATTCTCACAGGAGCACGCTCGTTATGGCAAACTGTGTATGTGAGGGATCTAAGTTGAGATCCTGATGAAAATCTAATGCCTGATTGAGCTGAGTGGAGCTGAAAACATAAGCAACACACTCAGGAGAGTCAAGGTCACAAGGTGATGGGTGTCATTGTCTCCCATCACCCCAGATGTGCCCGTCTAGTTGCAGGAAAACAAGCTCAGGGCTCCCACTGAGTCTGCATTATAGTGATTTGTGTAATTATTTCGTTATGTATTACAGTGCAATGGTAGTAGAAATAAAATGTACAATAAATGGAATGCACTCTAATCATCACGAAGCCACTGCCACCCTGGTCTGTGGAAAATTGTCTTCCATAAAACCAATGCCTGGTGCCAAGAAGTTTGGGAGCCACTGGTGTAGAGGACAAAGGGTTGTATTATGCCTCTGAATTATATTGTGGAACAGCTGCTTCTATATTACTGTTGGAAATATTAACGATGCTGTGTTGTCGTTCCTGTTGTTACAGCTTTCACCTTAACAGAACCTTTTCACTTCTGCCAGAGTCATTGTCATATACCATGACTTTAGACATTTGTAAACCATATTTATAACTTTTGCTGGAAGCATATGCCACTTGTGTTTTATTGGCTTTGTATAAGTCTTCAAAATGACTCTGTTTATGTATAATTGTTTAAAATTTTATAGCATTACCATAAATGGAAAACTGTAATTCCTTGCCATAAATAGACGGCAACCCTACAATTAAATTCAATTTTAAAACTACCTATGAAATTTTAGCTAAATACAGAAACTTGAACCTGTGCCCACTCTCTCTTTGTCAAAAAGGGAGCATAGGATGTATCAGGCAGGTGTTAAAGGTAATCTAGTGCCACACTGAGACTTCCACCACGGTGTAATCCAGGTAAGAGGAAGGGTGTTTTCTTAAAGGGATGTAGTCTCTGTGTATCATTTAAGTCATCTCAGGTAACATCAGTGACTTTTACCTAAATTAGCTACAATAGCCAGGTTCTGTTGCAGTAACAAAACCTCAAATCTCAAAAGCTTAAAACCCAAAGATTATTTCTTGCTCACTTCCACTGTGGCTCAACGAGGTCCCAGCTCTTTACTGTTGCTCAGGATCCCAGGCTGGCTAAGCAACCACCATCTTGAATGCCAAGGGCAACTGTGTCAAGGAAAGGAGAGAGTGTCCCAAAGCATGCACTGGCATTTAGTGGTTCCACCCAGCAGTAGATGCTGTACCTGTTGGGGGGTCACATGGTCAACCCTGACTTTACCTGAGCAGGACATGCAAGCCTACTATGTCCCCACAGAACAGAGAACTGGAGTATCTGTCAACAGCCATAAGGACTTCCATTGTACTCTGTGCATGGACAACACTGCCCCAAGTAGTCCAGGGGTGCACAGCCCCTGACCCAAAGGTAAATCGGATCACCTACCCTTCCTGGCCATTACTGCCCAGCACGTGCCTCCTCCCTGCCTCTGCTCACTGCCCCTGGGGCGAACACCCTCTGTCTGCCTTAACATTCTGCCCGGGCCTGAGGCTTTGTCAGCCCCTAAAATGGAAAGTCATCTGTGTATGTGTGTGTGTGGGGGGGGTCACTCTCCTAGGGCAACACCACAGACTGTCACAGCTAGAAGGTATAGGCCCCCTCATTTCAGAGCAGGGTTTTTCAACCTCAGCATTCTGACAGTTGGGGCAGGATGGTTCCTTGTTGTGAGGCATCCTGCACATAGTAGTGGGTTTAGCAGCACTTCTGGCCTTTGCCCACCTACCACCAACTCATCTACCCTCCAACCTGCCATTGGAGGGAGAAGGTTTCCCTCCGTGGAGAGGCCATTGTTTTGCAGAGCAGCCAAAAGAAACTAAACACTGTGTCCAAGGTGACATGGTGAGTGAAGGGCCCGAGGAGCTGGAGGAACATCTAGGCTCTTGCCCTTCCTCCATTCCCTGCCTCGCGCTCCTGGTGCTGGCGCCTGAGGGTCAGCAGGGCACATGAACATGACCGAGAGAAGCCAGCCAGGCTCATGTTCTTTTGACGCATCTGATGTGCCTATCAAAAAGACAAGTGCTCTCTCTTATTGGAAAAGAAACACAGACTTGTTTGCCTGTGTTTCATGTAGCAACTTTTGGGATAGATAAGAGGACAAGAAGTATTTCATTTTTCCTGGAGTTCTACTACGAGAAAAAGCGGCATCAACACGCTGACAACAGGACAAGTGACATTGTGAAAAGAGAGGCACGGAGGGACGCCGGGGCCGCGAGACTGTACGTCCCCCACCCGAAAAGCCAAGTGTTGGAGCTAATTATCAGGGGTTTTAATGAAATGAAATCTGGATTTGAATAAGAGATCTTTTGATTTTCAGAAGCTGGAAAAAGACGACTTATTATTATTATTATTATTGTTATTTTATTTTATTTTTTTTTTTTCGAGACAGAGTCTCACTCCATCACCCCGGATAGAGTGCCATGACTTCATCATTGCTCACGGCAACCTCACACTCCTAGGCTCAGCAATCCACCTGCTTCAGCCTCTCAGAGTGCTAGGATTACAGGCGTGAGCCACCACACCTGGCCCGACTTAATTTTTTTAATGCGCAAGCCCAAACTGGGACCACACAAAATACCAGGTTCAGCCCTTGGGCGGAGCAGGTTTGCCACCCCACACTGCACAGGGTGTTCTGTGCTGCTGGAGACATTTGTTATAGCCACCGCTCACAATGTGCCCTGATGTCAGAGTCATCTAAGGGGCCCTGAATACTCCAGAGTCCCAGATCCTCCTACAGACCTGCTGAACAGAAAGCTTCGTGGGGCCCAGGGGCCTGTGTTTCTGCCAAGACAGGTCCCCTGACAGTTTGGGAAAGCACTGTTAACTTCCGCACTGCCCTGTGCTACCCTAGACCGGGAGCTCCTTGGGGGTGGGGGCAGCACAGGGTCCATTCACGTTTTCCCAGTATCAGCATGAACTGAGCACGGAGCAGGTGCTCTTTAAACCTTTGCTCGCTCAGACTGAATCACCGGGAAAGTTGAAGTAGTAATTACTTCCAGGCTTTTCTCTTGGATGTCACTAGAAACAAAAAAATCTCTTTGGTATTTGGTTGCAACATTCTTATACCAACTCAAAGGTTCCGAGGAAGAAAGACGGCTGTGGCAGGCCAGGGAGGTGATGGTGGGCAGGTTGCGTTATTGCCATTTTAAACAAGAAAGAAAGTCTGTGTGAAGGCTTCTGTTCCGGGAAAGCCGGGTGGACTTAGTTTAGTGCCCGCCAAGCCCTCGCTCCTGGACAAGGCTTCCTCTGGCTCTTTCTAAGGGCAAGCGGGCGATGGCTGCTTCTCACGTGGGCCTCTCTGGGGACAGACACTCCTTCAGCATCACACACTGACTCCAGCAGACTTTAAATCCGCCCATACCTTGTCCCCGCAGTTCCGCATCCGGAACCTCCTTCCCAGATACTCGAGACAGAAGCACGGAGGAGTAGGTAGGAGAACGTCTGCTGTGAAGTGGGGGGCAAGACCAAGCGTCCCAGAGTGGACCGCAGGTGAAACTGGCAACAGCTCTCTGTGCCCCCAGAGACCAGTCAACCTCTACGAGGACCATTACTCCCCCGCTCTGTTTCCAGAGGTCACCCTGTTAGTCTCTGTCACTACCGCCACTCACATGCTCCTCCACAGCCCTTGCCACTGCTGGCCAACATGGTCTTCTCTTTTACCTGGTCACTGTTTCTTTTCAGTCTCAAACTCCAGATTATGACTCCCCAGACACAAGCACCAGGTACACTCTGTGACCAAATCTATAGGTACCAGCAAGGCAAGATGCTCGCAACAGTGCTGAGGGACAGAGACATGGCAGAAGGGACGCCTGGCCCAGGGTTCCAACAGCACAGTTCCTGCCCAAAAGGGAAGAAAGGTATGGAATGGTGTGAAGGGGCCAGGGGAAAGGAACCCGTGAAGTGTCCAAGGAAGAGCGGGAACAGCCACCGCGGTTAGCCATGGCCACACTTCAGCCTTACGGGACAGAGGAAGGGACAAGAAGGAGGGCTTGGCAGGGCCTGTGGCCTCGGGGATTCTGGCCATGCTGGGAAAGCACAGGGAGGTTTGGAAGAAGCAAGAGAAGGGAGGCAGAGTACAGACTCCGGCTGCTTGCTCCTCCTGCCCTGTCTCCCTCCTTGGGGACAGGGTGCTGCCTCTACAAGGGGTGGCCGCCCAGACACAGAGCAGGGCGGGAAGAGGTGGGGAATAGTTGCACAGCCCGGGGAGGGGAGGCAAACAGGGAGAGGCCATGGCAGTGTGGTATGTGTACACCACACATACGTCTGTTCACATTCGTGAAAACATCTGCAGACACACAGCCAACCACCCACCCACAGCAGCTTCCTCTGAAGACTGGAATTTGGTGGTGGAGGAGACGAGAGGAGGAAAGGAGAGCTTGACCTTCTACACTTTTGTACTCTGGGAATCTTTATAACAAGCAGGTATCTTTAGAATAAAAAGTGCCATCCTCCACTCTGCAGCCCCGGCCCCTGGAAAGCCATGGAGGTCATGTTCACTGACTGCAGGGACCAGGTGGGGTCCTTGTGTGAGATGCTCACAGGGCTGGGTGGGGAAACTGTGGCTACAATGGCATGGGGGCTGGAAGGTGGAGGGTAGACGGTGTCTGGGGTATGGCCAGCGGGCCATTGTAGCTGTGCTGTGGGCACGAGGTCAGGACAGGGCTGAGGCCAGTACAGTACACACCGGACGGTCAGTGTGTGTCCCTAAAGGGTCCTGAATACAGGGGGAGGAGTTTTGCGTCCCATACTTCTGCATTCAGATGGGGGTGGGGTGGGGTGGGGGCTTAAATCCCAGCTCTGTCACTCTGCTGTAACCCTTGGGCAACTGACATCATCACTTCCCTGAGCCTTGGCTTCCACATCTCTCAGAGCAGACTAAACAGCTCCATCTTGTAGAATCGCTGCATGGATTAAATAAGATATGTGCATAGGCCCTGGCCCTTAGTGGACCTTCAGTGGGTCCCTGTGACTGCTATCATTCCTCAGACTGTTACTTCAGGCCGAGCCCACAGTGGGGGCTAACCTGAGGTCCATCTGCTAAACTCCATCTGCTCAACTGGGATCCCAGAGTGAGTGAGTGAAGTAAAGGCCCCGGGGCGAGGCAGTTGACATTGTGTGTTCTATAGTCACACAGTGTCCCCCTTGCTCCAGCCAGCTGTCTGACAGCCTGTAAACAGATGGCGGGTGGGGTGGCCAGTGAGATTGTGCAGATGGCACTGAGCAAATCCAGCCGCACTTTTGAGAAAACAAGTCAGAGGCGGGCCATGCCGATAGGGGCCCTGTGGACATCTCTGACTGTGACGGACAGCACACCCAGGGAGACCTCCAAGGGCAATTATGAGATCGACCAGACCCTAGCATGCCTTGCCAAGAACTATCTCCACCCTTGATTTCTGTGGCCCGTTGCCATGGTGACACTGCAGACACATGGAAGTCACCCTGGGTAGGCCTTGTAGCATAGACTGCATCAGCCCTCCCAGGTCTGGTGTCACAAAGAGCAGTGTTGTCTCCACTGTCTGCCCCGAGCCCTTGCCTGGCTTTGGGGGGGCCTTCCCTGCTCCCTACTCTTGGGTACTTCCCCTTCAAGGTTTTGGGGTGACACACAGCCAGGATAACGTGGATGTTTGGACACAGAGCTGCTGCCCATGTGATGTGGCTAGAAGGGCAGAGGGTGGGGCCAGACATGGCAGCGCGTCCGGGGAGTCTGGGGGGGAAGCCAGGCGCTGGCTGCAGCCACTTCTGTCCTGCCACTTCCTCTGAGCTGCTGCCTCAGGACCTCTGAGCTTGTTTCTTGGATGCACCAAGTCCTGCCAAGCCCCTGTGTCTTGGCATTTCTCTCTTCTTTACCTAGATGACTCCTTCCCACTTGCCAAGAGCCAATGCCAGTAGTCACGGCCCCTGCAAGCTTTCTCTCCTCCTTGCCAGAGTCATAATTCCCTCTTGCATCCTCAAACGGTACCTGGCACAGACCTGTTCTATAGCACCCACCGCATTCTTCAGCAATGTTTAAAACCACCCCACAATTCTGCGACTCCCTCTCTCATACACACACACACACACACACCATTCTCCTCACCTTCCATTCTCAGGTGGCTTCCAAGCCTTTTTACTAAAAGGGTGAGCACTGATTTTCTTTTTCTTTTTCTGAGACAGAGTGTAACTATGTCACCCTGGGTAGAGTGCCGTAGCGTCACAGCTCACAGCAACCTCAAACTCTTGGGCTTAAGCGATTCTCTTGCCTCAGCTTCCCAAGTAGCTGGGACTACAGGTGCCGCCACAATGCCCGGCTATTTTTTTTGTTGCAGTTGTCATTGTTGTTTAGCTGATGTGGGCCATGTTTGAATCCACCACCCTCGGTGCATGTGGCCGGCACCACTGTGCTACAGGTGCTGAGCCAGCACTCTTGATTTTCACCATGAATTGGCAAATGCTAATATTGATACTTACATTAATACCACTCCTTACTTCTACTACTAACAATGACAGCCAGCATGTATATCTATGGGAGAACACTGCGACGGGCAATATCTCTCACCGTTATCTCACTATCCCATTGGGTAGCAACTATTACTATCCTTATATTATAGGGAGGAAGTTTACAAGCCAGAGAAGTAAGGTGACTTTCTTGGTCACCCAGCTTAGCAATGGCTGACCCAGATCTCAGACCCAGGTACGGCTCAAGGATGACATTGTGCCCTACGCACCCTGCTTTCAGGTTTTCTCTCTGGGTGTCCTTCCTGCCCCCTGCCATGCTGTGCCTTAGCGACTGAGCTTCCCCAAAGCTGCTAGCCCCAGCGTGTGTGACAGAGGTCGAGCTTCTCTGGGAGGCTGTTTCCTGCAGATATGGGGGTGGAACCTTCTTCAATTACCTACTTCTGCCCTCCTGATCCTTATTGCAACTTGTGGTCATAACTCTCTGCTTCTAGAGCTCAAATTTTTTTCCGGCTTCACATATTTGTCTTTTTGTGCCTGGCTTATTTACTAAGCATCAGGGCCTCCGGGCTCGACTGCATGGCTCCAAATAACAAGATTTCCTTCTTTTGTAAGGAACAGACTTAAATACAGTCCCATTGTGTTCATGCCCCATATTTTCTTTGCCCATTCATCTGTCAATGGACACTTACATGATTCCATCTCTTGACTGTTGTGAATAATATTGCAATGAACATCATGCAGATCTTTTTGAGGTACTGATTGTGTGTCCTTTGGGTATACACTCAAAAGTAGCATGGCTGGATCATAGGGTAGTTCTAGTTTTAATATTTTGAGGAAACTCCATACTGTTTTTCATAATGACTGCATTAATTTACATTCCCACCAAGAGTGCACAAAAGTTCCCTTTTCTCCATCCTTTCCAACATTGGTTATCTTGGAGGTTTTGGTTAGTTAGTTTTATAAATTTTTCAGGTGTGAGATGGTATCTCATTGTAATTTTAATTTGCATTTCCCTGATAATTAGTATGGAACATTTTTTCATACACACTACCTGTTGGCCATTTATACAAAACAGGTCTTCCTTCCAGAAATGTCTATTTGGCAGCACAGTGATGGTGCTTTTAAAAAAAAGAGATAACTCTATGCCAAGCAGATCAGGAAAAGGTCCTTGCTATGCAGATGCAAAAGAAAATCCACGTCCTCAGGAATCCATAGATTATAATAATCAAAAATGTGGAAAAAGAGAAAATCAAACAGCTAATCCTGACCATTTTTATGATAGGAAATCAGGAACAATCAGTAATGAAGCTTTCAGTGGTATAAAAATTGAAAAACGTTTTAATGTAAGTACTGATTACCAGAATCCTATTCTGAGTAATAGTTTCATTGGTATTCCAAATGGAGAGACAGAAATGCCACCGAGAGGAAAACGAGCAGGACCTGTCACAGCTTTACCCTATGACAATAAAATATTTTATAATAGTGGTCCCAAAAGGAGATCTGGGCCAATTAAGCCAGAAAAAGTACTAGAATCATCTGTTCTTATGCAGTAGACAATAATGTGGAAACCTGGAGATGAATGTTTTGCACTTTATTAGGAAGACAACAAGTTTTACCGAGCAGAAGTTAAAGCTCTCTATTCCTCAGGCACGACAGCTGTTGTTAAATTCATTGATTAGGGAAACTCTGAAGAGGTGCAGAGACATGGGCTGCCAGCAAGTTTAACCCAAGACTCAGTCTCTAAGGAAACCGACTGCAATGATGAAGAAGCATTTAAGGCTGTGGATACTGTTCTGAAGAAATACAACCGTCAAAACAGAAGTGGCGACCAGTGTGTATTGCACCGCATAACCAGGGGCACGAAGGTGCTTAATCCCGACACACTTTATACCATGAAGTACCAAATCAAGGAGGGCGACTGTCCTGTTCCAAGTGGCAAAACCTGGCAGGACTGTGACTACAAGAACCCTACAGAAGCTGCTACAGGAGAGTGTACAGCGACCGTGGGGATGAGGGGGAATAAAAAGTTCTCCGTGGCTACCCAGACCTGCCACATTACTCCAGCCGAGGGCCCTGTGGTGACAGCCCAGTATGACTGCCTGGGCTGTGTACATCCCATATCAACAGACAGCCCCGACTTGGAGCCCATCCTGAGACACAGCATTCAACGTTTCAATAACAACTCTAATAATTCCCACCTCTTTGTTCTTAGTGAAGTCAAACGGGCCCAAAGACAGGTGGCAGCTGGATGGAACTTTGAAGTTACCTACTCAATTGCGCAAACTAATTGCTCCAAAGAGAAGTTTCTATTCTTTTTTTTTTTTTTTTTTGTAGAGACAGAGTCTCACTGTACCGCCCTCGGGTAGAGTGCCGTGGCATCACACGGCTCACAGCAACCTCTAACTCTTGGGCTTACGCGATTCTCTTGCCTCTGCCTCCCGAGCAGCTGGGACTACAGGCGCCCGCCACAACACCCGGCTATTTTTCTGTTGCAGTTTGGCCGGGGCTGGGTTTGAACCCGCCACCCTCGGTATATGGGGCCGGCGCCCTACTCACTGAGCCACAGGCGCCGCCCCGAGAAGTTTCTATTCTTAACACCAGAATGCAAGTCCCTTTTGAACGGTGATATTGGTGAATGTACAGATAACGCCTACATGGATACTCAGCTACGAATTGCTTCCTTCTCACAAGACTGTGACATTTATCCCTGTGAGGGATAACAGGTATTGACACCCAGAAGTGGAATAGTGGTTCCAGACAATGGGCTGGGTCTTTTCAGATAAATTACACTTAGGTTCCCATGATAGGCCACAAAGTCTGTGTGTACCTCTTCCCTGCTGGCTGATGCTGCCCTGAAAGTAGCCAGGAGTTACAAAGTTACAACGACAGAGGAAAAATTTATGTTCCCTGGGCAAAGCTGGCCTTTGGGTGCAATGCCAGCTGGCCTTCCTTGTGTACAAGCTGTCCTTAAGTCAAGTGTTGTAAGTCCCAGAATAAAAGTCTTTCAGCAAAAAAAAAAAAAAAGAAATGTCTATTCGGGTTCTTTGCCCACTTTTTAAACTAGGTTATTTGTGTACTTGCTGTGGAGTTGTTCGCATTCCTTATATATTTTGGATATTAACTCCTTATCAGACGCTTGCTGTGCGAAGGGTCTGAGATCTTGGCTGCTTGGCTCAAAGCTCTGTTGCCACTCACTGCTCTTGTCAGCTTGACCAGGTATGCTTTCTCTCTCGATCTCACGTTCCCCCTCTACATGTTAGAGACGATACTAGGACCTGCATCTTAGGGTTGTCGCAATGCAAAAAGATCAGTACCAAGAGCTTAGCACAGGCCCTCTCACATACTAAGTGCTCATTAAATGTTAACTGATGCTGTTAAAGAAGTGTTTATGTTCCAGACAGTCAGAGAAGGATGGAGGCCTAGACCCACAAATAATGATTTTGATGTGACTTGTCAGTCCTGAGAGTGAAAGCCTGGGCTGGAGGCATCCACCCTTTGTGGGCTTCAGATGAGGCCATCCGGAAGTGATGGCCCCAGCTGACCCCGAGGAATAGCACGTTCATTTCACTGTGCAGTGCTCTGGGTTATTCTAAAATTGTTTCTCACATGGATTTATTTTGTCTTTCCAACTTGGAATCTTAAAGTCTTCCCAACTGCAGACATTCTCGGTGTTTTACTCCTTTGCTTCCTCACTGCATCCCGACCTTGGGTGTGAGGGTGCACCCCCGACAGCCATGCTTTGCTGTGCTCAGCTAAAGGTGTAATTTTTCTTTAATATTCAGATAAAGAAGAGGAAGAAACAGAGCAAGATTTTACTGCACGCCTTCAAATGGCAGGCATCTCAGCTCCATCAGTTTCAATTTATAATCTACACCGTTATCTCTTTGAGTAATCACGCCATCACTCCCATTTTACAGATGAGAGAACTTAGAGTTGGAGAAGAAAGTCACCTCAGGTCACATAACCAGAGATGATGCACTAGAACCTGTTCCCAGGTTCATCATAGCTCTAACCTCTCCCCAAATGCCAAAAAATACCATTTTCACATTGATATGAGATTTAAGAAAAAGAACATTGTGGCGGCGCCTGTGGCTCAAGGAGTAGGGTGCCGGTCCCATATGCCGGAGGTGGTGGGTTCAAACCCAGCCCCGGCCAAAAAAAAAAAAAGAGAGATAAAGAACATTGTGCTATATCACAGAAGGAAATTTGGTTGAGCCCACAGTGGTTTCTACAGTCATTTTCATCTAATTCAGTTCCCTATCATGTCTATGGTCATCTGTCATTTCAATTATCAGTCTACTCACTAACGGAGCCCTTTCCAGGGGCCAAACGGTCATTATATTTGCTTCTCTGAGTGCCTTTCAAGAAGCTGTCCTTTATTTCTCCCTCCTTGGTTTGTGTCTGGCCTGGATTAGTGCCCACAGGCTGCAAATCATGCCACATTTCTTGGCATCTCCCCTTGGCCTTCCCAAGGCTCTTCTCACCCACCACCTGCCAAACCAAGGACGTGCCCCCAAAGGGACAGAACTGACCAGTCGGCTCCACCAGACCCAAGTCAATAGAAGTCAAAGCCCAAGACTTAATTTAGAACACCC
Organism: Nycticebus coucang; assembly: GCF_027406575.1. Taxonomy (NCBI): domain Eukaryota; kingdom Metazoa; phylum Chordata; class Mammalia; order Primates; family Lorisidae; genus Nycticebus; species Nycticebus coucang. The sequence continues at coordinate 77,395,327 of NC_069796.1, read as the reverse complement.
CTCCCTGCCACCATGTACCTTGGTGCTTATGTCTGTGGCTATCTTTCTGGCATGGGGATCTCTGCCAAGGTTATTTTAATGCTGACTCACACCTCTGTCTATTCTAGGAGAATATCTCTGGAGAGAAGCAGCTCGTGCCCAGGTCCCAAGACCTCTGGAATGTAATATTGGACTGTCTATGGCACATTTGTTTTCTGGGTGGAAGCCTCTCCATTTTATGCTCTGCAGAGCCCTAGAGAGATTTCTCCTCCTATCCCCATGTTAGAGGGACCTCGATACTTCTAGCATCTGCTGAACCACATCCTCATAAGTTAATCCATCAACACAAACCATAAAAAGGAATGAGGTACTGATCCATTCCACAATGCAAATGAACCTTGAAATGTTATGCGGAGGGAAAGAAGCAATACACAAATCAGCTTGTATGGTCAATGTAGATAAAACATCCAGAATAGGCAAACAAATAGAGACAGAAAGCGACTGGTGTTTGTGAGTGGCTGGAGAGGAGGGGAGTGCAGAGCAGATGCTTCGAGGGTACAGGATTTGCCTTTGGAAACCAGATAGAGGTGGTGGTTTCACAGCATTGTGAATGCACTAAATGCTGCTGAATTACAGACTTTGAAATGGTTCGTTTTATGTTATGTCTATTCCCCCTCAATAAAAAAAAATTAAAAACTGAATCACTGCAGAAAGGATTTGATGTGGCTGACAGTGTTACATACAAAAAGAAATCAGAATGAAAGAAAAATGGCGGTCAGAAAATGAATCCTGAGTGTGGTTGACACCCAAACTGGAAGCTATCATGTGGTTGGACAAAGTGGCTACAAAGCCAAGTTGAGATTCCCAGCTGCTGAAGCAAAACGGAAGATGACAGTTCTACCAAAGTTTGCAGGGACCCAAAAGTATTCAGAAAAAGGCTCTATTAAAATCTGGAAGAATTTTCTTCCAGGGGCACCTAAAGAGTCCCCTTTGGAATGTCAAAGATCTGAGCTCTTGCCAATAATGGGGTCTCTTTCAGGGCTCCTCTGCCTGGCCCTTTGTACACCAAGGCTGACAAATCAACCTTCTCCAGAAAGAAGCAGGCTTGGCCAACCTCCCAAGCCATCCCTTCCAAACCCACGAAGGAAATAATCTCATCCAGAAAAATGTGAGATCCATAAAACACCCAAATAAACCAGAAATATTGTCTAGACCACACCATGCACCATCCCATTCATCTCATATCTGATGGGAATCGACAACTGTGTTTGGCCCCTTTCAGGCTCCAGGCACACAATGGTCAGCAAAGCAAACCTCACGAAGCAGAATAGGAAGCAGACATTTCTTTTTTAGCGCAAAAATATATAATTGTTAATAGTGTTTCCATATGCAGAAAAAGCACAGGCAGTTGTGCAGGTGGGTGACTGGCGTGACTAGCCATAGTGGTGTTTAGGAGAAGGCAACTCTTAAGGTCCTGATAATGGAGGTAACATCCAAGGAGGAATGAGACCAGCAAAGAGAAGGGAGAGCTTTCTCAAAGAAGTGAGGAGCCTGAGGGTGCCAGGAAGCAGAGGAGGGGCAGTGTCACTGAGACGTGACAGAGAGAGTGGGATGAGAAGAGACAAAGAGGGAGGGCCCGGGTCGTGGCAGAGTGGGAGAACAAAGAGTGTGGGAGTTCAGCCACACCTCTGCTTACCCTGGGTTGCCGAGGACCTCGGACAGCCCGGGCTATCAGGATGGAGAAGGGAAATGGCCTGGAGGACTGAGGAGTGACAGGATGTCGGTTCACGCATAGCACCCCAGGTGCAGGAAGGAAGATTCCAGGATGAATTAGGCCCTTGTCCTTCTTTTAATACTGAGCTGGAGAGTTCCTACCATCACCGGACAGCCTCTCCTGGAGGCGTCTCTATGCACCTGTGCCTTGTGTACTCAAAGGCATGCCAACTTTTCTTCAGTGTTTACCTCCACTATCTGCAGAATCTGTCCTCACAACCCAGGAAGCCTGGAGAATGCTGCTGGCTTCCATAGCAACCCTGTACAGAGCCTTTGATAAGGGTGAGACCCTTCAACATCACAAGTGCCAGGGGATACAGGCATTATTAGCCACATTTTAGAGACTAGAAACCTGAGGCTGAGAGAGTTTAGAGTGTTTGCTTATGGCAACTCAGGCAAGAGGGAAAGCTGGATTTAAGTTCAGGTCTTCTTTACCCCTCAAACTATCGCCTTTCAACCACAGCTCACTGACCATCTGTCTGCGACCCTGAGGTCACCCATGTGATCCCTTCAAAGACTCTCAATCTTAGGTCTAATCTGCTCCTCTAACCAGCTAGGAGACCTGAAGAAAGGCACTGAATTAGCCTCTCTTTTTAAAATAAAGGAGCTGTCTGACTTAGGGTGTCCAAAATGCATTCCTCAACACTTTCCTCTCTCGACGTTCTCCATGAGAAAGATCCCAGGGTCACAGCTACTTGGGAAATCATGCAAACTCAGTCTCCCTCTTGGTGATCCACAATGTGGGTAAGGTTCAAACAACCTGGCAGCAGAGACCTATTTAACCCTGTCCACTTTGGCGTTCTCTATGCCTTTTGACCAAGGTATCATTTTGTGTGCAGTTTCTGAGATCATCCCAAGAGACTGGTGTGTACACACATTGAGAAACACTAAACTTGAACATTTAAGCCTTGATTGCTGTCTTCCACATACCACACTGGGCTTTGGAAAAAATGTGAATGATCAAATACATGGATCCTTCCCTCAAAGAAATGCTACTCTGGTGGGTGTGATAAACATGTCTACAATGAATTATAGTATCATGTGCTAAGTGCCTCGTGTTCCAAGGGGCAGGCACTTGTTAGAAGAGGGAGGCCTGGATGACCTGGGGGAATGCATCCCATGTGGGTGGAGGCACAGAGGGGTCAGGAGGACCTGACAGAAGAGGCCCACGTGAGATCTTGAAAGATGAGCCAAAAAGGGGAGTGAAGGAAGAGATGATGAAAGCTTTGGAGCCTAGGAGATGGCTTAGCTCAAGGCACAGAATGTTCAGGAAATGGTATGTAATTTGATGAAGCTGAAAAGGAACCCAGGAAGGGGAGGAGAGAGGAGGAAGCAGGTGCTCTCTGAGAGGACACCCTCCCCTGGAAGGGTCTGAGTCCTTGACACCGGGATCCTCACTGCCTTTCCTGTCTTGTCTGGGACACATCAAGACTTCTTGATCTAGATTTTCTGATCACACCCTGCTGCTCTTTATGTGTTACTCAGCCAATCTCTTGCCCAGAAAGAGTGAAATGACCGTGGTCGGGAGAGGAAAATCCAGCCTCGAATTCACTCCCCAGGGTTCTTTACCTGAGTTTTCAAAGGTTACCTGGAGCTCTGCTTATCAGTTAAGAAGACATCAGGCTGCAAATAATCCAACTAGAGAGACTTAAACATTTTTTTGCCCCTGTGGGACAGGAAGGGCCCAGGCTGAGGTGGGGATGCTTGTGTTTGAGGGTTTCCTCTGCCCCACAGTAGCCTCATCTCATATATCCACCCCCAGAGGCTTAGCCATCTAGTCAACCCAACTCCCACCATAGCCCTCTCACTCACCAGGGGGGAGTTTGTTTTTCCCTCACCATCACACAGATGGAGGTAGGGAGTGCTGGCAGGAGCACTGCTCTCAGTTATGTCAGGCCTACTTCTCTTCACCTTCCCATCTTGTTTTCAAGATGGAGCTATGGTTTCGCACATCACGTCCGTGTTCAAGGTAGATACACGGTGGAAATGCTCACCTACCGAAGAGCTCCCACTCTTCTCCCACGTGCTCACCTCACTGTCCAGCATTAGTTAAGGGACCACTGCTATGGCCAGGGCATAAGGGAAAGGGACTGGGTCCACGGCTACTCTGAGCAGAATCAGGGTGCTGTCAGCCACAAAGGGGGACACAGACATTGTATCAGTCACCAACGGTGCGTGTCTGCCACCCACAGACAATAGGATTCTGCTGCCCTGTTGGATGGAATTCTTGGTGGTGTGGGTTCAAAAACAGTTCAACCCCCATAAAATAATTGCTTCTTGGACATTTCTGCAAACCACTCAGTTCCCTTAAGGTTAATGCAAAAAGGATTTACTGTTTAGATGACTTAAATGGACTCTGTGGGAATTAAAAGATTTTCTTTTTAAGGCCTCAGGAAAGAGGCACAAGTAATTATGTGCCTTAAACATAACACAGCAAACTCTGACCAGGGTACTTAGAGTACAGGACAGCCCGTGCCCCAGGGATGTGACGCTGCTGCCTCTCTGGGCAGAAGCTGCCCAGCAGCGTCTTCAGAACCTCTCGTGTCTCCCTGGGGGCAGAGTGCAGAGGGGACTTCTTGCTTCACTTGAAGAAAGCTTAGAGATATTTAAAAGGTTTAAAATAGACACACGGAGAATGAAAGACACAAGGCCAGGAGGGCCTGCTGGGGGTCAAATTCTAGTTGGGCCTTTCTTTGATTTTGCCTTTCTGTTTCCTAAAATATTTTCATAATAAAGGCTCAGTTCCCCACTCTTATTCTGCCTTCAGTGTGAAGTCTGCAGGGCAGGCTGACGGTGGCTCCCCTCTGCTGACTGCAGGCCAGACCTGATGCCCAGTGCTTTGTACACTACATCTGACTGTGCCTCACGACTGCCCTGAAGGACAAGAGCAGCGTCACTCCCATCTACAAATGAGGAAAAATGTTCGAAAAACAAAGGAACTTGCCTGGGACTCCCCTCTATCAGGTGCCATGCTCCATAGCATCACACCTCTCAGCTTTTGCAGGTTTGAGCTGCTCTGAGCAGTGAAGGCTCCCAGTAGCCACTGAACCTGGCACAGGTGCTGGGAGCTGGGCCCCCTGACCCTCCAGCCAGCTCTGACCCTCAGCACCTGACCATGGTCTGCTTCTCTGTCTTCTGCACTCAGGAGATGGGCGTGTCACAAGAGCACTAGTGAGTGTGGAGCAGCCGCTCAAGTCAGGTTCTTCGTTAGGCCCCTTTACACAGCAACACCTGGTACTCATGGGAGCTGGACAGAACATCTAGAACACTGTCAAGTGTAACAGTCAGCCTTGCAGTCCAGTGGATTTGAAGCCTGCCAGCCGTGCAACCTTGGATAAGTTTCCTAACTTCTCTAAGCCTCATTTCCTCTCCTATAAAATGGGTGCCTCTGTCCCAGGAATCTTGAGAATGCTAAATTAAGTAACCCGTGGGAGTAGCTGAGCACAGTGCTCGGGTAACTGAAACTCCCAAGTGACGACAGCTATCTGGTTGCTACTCGAGGGCACGGGTTCTGTTAGCCCCATTCTAAGGGAGACGAAACCAAGATAGTTTGCCTAGGTCACATCTTTCAAAAGTGGCAGAGCCCGTTGGAACACAGGCCTGAGTGGGTTCTATTCACGAGCCACAAGATGCCCTGCAACAGGAAATGACCGTGGAGTGTCTCTATCAGAACCACAGCAATGTCAGGGGGAAGCAGCATGTGCAGCCAGGACAGGACTTGCTCTTTCCTTGAAGGCCAGAGCCTCGAAGAACAGGGTCTGGGCACAGCCAGACCCTCAGATTCCCTTTTTGCTCTCGGCAGCAAATGCACAGGGCAGTTGCATTTCCCCGTGAACTTGCGTCGCCCGGGATGGCGCCCAGCACTCCCCGTAACATCTCCTGGAGGTGTCAGCACATCATAAAGCTTTCCTGCTTGGCTCCTAGTTTTGTCAAAGGTTCAGAAACAACAAGACACGTGGGCCTGCCACTGACTATTCCTGTTCAACTCTACGGAGCCTCCCAGGCTGCCATCGGAAACATTCAGAGACATTTTCCCAGGCCAGTGCAAACATGATTCCAGGAGACTTCTTCCAGGCACTCCTGCTTCTTCAAATAGGCCAAGAGCTCCTCCCTGCTTTGGGCACCAGAAAAGTACAGCATGTATCACACATTAACGCAAACGGTAGGTGGAGGCGGCCAGAAGAGTTTGGCTGGGAATTTTTTTTTTTGGAACATTGAAGTAGATGACCAGGGCACAGGCTTCGGGGGCAGCTGCCAGTGTCCCTGGGCAGGAGGCATGAGGGCCAGATGTGGTCAGCATAGCTCCACATGCTGACACTCCACGGAAGAGACAGCCATGTGTTTGGCCAGGCTTTGCGGTGAGTATTATAAATCCCCATTTGTATGCACAAAGCAGAGAATTCCCTGCCAGGGGGCCCACTGGCTTGGGATGTATGCTGGCAGCGTGAGGTGCTCCCTCCTGGAAATCAGATGCCAGAGGTGTCTGTCGGGGGCCCCGGGGGCGGTCCTGCTCGCAGCTGGGATGTGGGGAAAAAGCAACAGGCTGTGACGGAGAGAAAACTGAGTTTGCAAAAGAAGAGCTGAGTCCGGAGCTCAGTTTTCTCACTCTCCTACTGTGTAGCCTCAACCAATCCCCTGTCCCCCTTTAGCCGGATGTCCTCTCCTGAGCATGGGGTGCAGATGCCCTTTCGGCCATCTCATGAGGGCCAATGAAGCCGTATGTACAGCCTCTTTGCGTCTGTGAAGGATGGTGTCTTGCTCATAGGAGGTGCCCACATTGTGTCTTTAAGTGGACAAGTAAGTTAGTGACTTGGTACACTTGTTAAGGGAAACTGAGGTTCTGAGAAATCTGAGAAAACCGAGGTTAAAGGCTGAGATCATTTAAAGAGTCAGGAAATGTCCTCTGAATTTGCTGAGTGACTAGAGAAAGCTAGGATGCCTCATCTGAAAGCATCATGGAGACCATGGCCACTCGGCTGCTTACAATCTTCCAACAAGTGCCTACAAGCACCTGATTACTGACCATGGATTCTGAAATATGGCTGCAAATCACCACTCCTTCCATTGAATCTGAGTAGGCTTGCAATTGCTTCAACCAGGCAATCCCTCAACCTGCTTCAGCCCTTTGTTTCTGCCAGAGGCTGGCAGAACCAACAATAGATGCCTCTTGAGTCTGGGTCATAATGAATAGGCAGCTTCTGTCACTGGGACACTGGCTCTTGGGAGCCCTGAGCTGCCAAGTTAAGAAGAGTATTCACCCAAGGCCAGCATGCTGGAAAGGCTACATGGAGGGTCTCAGGATGGCAACCTCCCCTGAGCCTGACTTCAGCCAGACCACCCACAAGGTGCCAGCCGTGGGACCATTGGAGTGGACCCACCAGCGCTCACCATGCAAGTCATCCCTGCTGAGGCTCCAGCTGCCGGGGAGAGAGAGCTGTGCCCTGTCCACATACTTGACCCCCAGGATCTTGAGCTTGATCTTTGGTTGTGTGTGACACCACTGAGTTCTGGGGGTGTTTGTTACGCAGCTTTGCTTACTCCCTGGTTTTACCCTGTGCCACCTCCCTTTTCTCCCCAGTCTCTGGCCACTCTGACTTTCTGAGCTTTGACCATACCCTACTCATCCTTTCTTCAGGGCCTCTACACTTCTTGCTTCCTCTTCTGGAACATTCTTCCTTCTGCTTGGTGAACCACTCCCTCTCCCCAGCGTTCAAGCTGCTCTCAGTTCAAGAGCCACCTGCACAGAGGGGCCTTGTGTGACCTCCTACACAAGGCAGCTCCGTGTTTCTTTCATAGATCTTATTACATCTGAGCTTAACCACCTCCCACACCCTTCTCATCTGCCCTTCTGCTGCCTGAAACAAGTTGGGGTGGTGTGTAACCTTACATAAATGCATGCAAATATATACACAGGTAGCCTTTGGCTCAGGGCTGGTTGGCTTTGCAAAACTTGGACCCCATAATACAAATTTATCAGCAGCTTGCCTTTCTCTCCTAACAAGGCATCGCAGATAGCTTTCTTTATTGATAGATGAAACCAAATACATTTTGCATGTGGTTACATAATATTTCCCTAGTTCTGATGGACCGCAGTGCATTTGTTCACCCTCCCCCACTAGTGAAGATTGAGGAGATGTCTGGATTTTTGTCAGTGTGAGAAAAGCCACAGTAAACATTCCCCCTCATTCACATGCACTAACTCGGGGCTCAGGGTTCATTATGGGCCCCACTTCCTCACCTTCCTGGCTTGCTTTCTCCTTCCCTTCTTTGGTGGCCTTGCCAATTTCTTCTCTGTTTTTTGTCAAATTTCTATCATTGTGCTTAATCACCAGATCAGATTATCTTTGGTATTTATCTGTTTATTTATTTATTGTCTGTGTTGGCTCCAGAGAGCCAGCAGCTACTCAGGGCTAAATGAGACCATCACACACTTCTTTGTTACCTATGGAGTGCCTGGAACCCGGTGGGCATCAGTAACGGATGGTTACAGTAATGAATCCATGCGCCAACCCTGTGGGGAAGCTATGCCTGATGCCTCCAAGTAATGGCAAACAGAATGGATAAGAGCAGGGATTTTAAAATCAGGTAAAACCTGGGTTTAAATGATGGGTCTAATGATGCATGAGCTGAGTGTGCTTAGACAAGCCACTTGCAAAGGTCTGCTAGCACAGAGCTACACAGTAACCATTCAGTCAACCGCATCTTCAAAGAAATGGTAATGACGATTGTAATGGTAACGAGAATAATAAAACTCAATTAAGTTAAAAATCGATCCAAGCTCACAGATATTTTCAGAATGAGAAAGAAGCTTTAATGTAATTGTTTGTAGTGGTCCATGGTGTGAAAGATAATGTCGAGAGAAACTGAACTAATCCCAGAGCTGGAGACCCTAGAACAGCAGTTCTCAGCCTGTGGGTTGCCACCCACCGGAACTGTATTAAAGGGCTGCGGCATTAGGAAGGTTGAGAACCACTGCCCTAGAACCAAGGTTTCCCACACTTGTCCTATCTTAACAATTAGAGGCACGTTAGCGTGCAGACACCTGGGCCCTTCCCTTTGAGATTTTGACTCTCCAGGGCTGGGGTGAGGCTGAGGAATCTGCATGTTATTTTTTTAACTAAAATTTTTTATTTAATTTTTAATTAACATCCTAACTGTATACATTTATGGGGTATAATGTGATATTTAATAATCAATGTGGAATGCTTAAATCAAACTGATTAACATATCCATGACCTCACTTACTTTTAAATGTCTTCCTACAAAAAGGAACCTGCATTTTAGTAAGAACTTCAGAGACTTGTGATGCAGAGCCAAGTCTGGGGAGCAGGTGTGGAAATGGGGGAACCCAGCTGAGTGCTGGTCTCCTCTAGTTTCCTCATGATGTTCAGGTTTTACATTTAGATATATGATCCATCTTAATTAACATCTATGGGATGCAAAGTATTGATCAAAGTTGGTATTTTTGCCATATGCATATCCAGTTTTTCTAACCTCATTTGTTGAAAAGATCCCTCTTTCTCCCTTCTGTTCCCTTTGTACGTGTGTTGAAAATCATTTGGTTGTATAGGTATATGGCAGCAATTGTTCCACTAATCCATTTGTCTGTCTTAATGCCAATACCACATGGTCTTGATCATCGTATCTTGATAATAAGTCTTGAAGTGAGATAATGTAAATCTCTCAACCTGTTCCTTTATTTCAAAGATGTTTCCGCTATTCTAGGTCATTGCGTTTTAATGTAAATTTTGAAATCGGCTTGTCAATTTCTATGGAAAGGCCTGTGAGATTTTGATTTGGATTGTGCGGAATCAGTAGATCAATTTGGGGATAACAGACATCTTAGCAATATTGAGTCTCTGATCTACAAACAAAATATCTCTCCATAATTTAGCAATATTTGGAAGTTTTCAGTATCGGTCTTATTTGTCTTTCATCATATTATCCCTAAGTATTAATAGTTAATATTTTTTACAAACATAGAGATATAGTTGCTTTTTCAGATATTGATCCTGTATCTTACAACCATGCTAAATTTGCTTAGAAGTTCTAGGTTTGTTTTGGTTTGGGCTTTTTTTTTTTTTTGGTAGATTCTATAGGATATTCTACATAGACAACCATGTTGTCTGCCCATAAAGATGGTTTTATACTTACTTTCTAATCTGGATGGCTTTTTCTCTTTTTCTTGCCGTACCACATTGTCTAATAAGAACCCTCAGTACAGTCCTGAGTGGAAATGAGTGTGAATATTTTTGCTTTGTCCCTTATTTTAGAGGGAAAGTATTCCGTCTGTCATTCCGTCTGTCATTCCAGAGATTCTCTTTATCAAGTTAAAGGAGCTCCCTTCTATTCCACTTTTCTCAGAGTTTTAAGTGAGAATGAATGTTGGATTTTGTGTAATATTTTTTCTGCATCTGTCGAGATGAACGTATGCTTTTTCTTTTTTATTCCGTTAATGTGGTGAATTACATTGATTGATTTTCAAATGTTAGACCACACCACATTCCTGGGGTGGCCCCATTATGTATTGATTTATAGGCTTGGAATTGCTAACATTTTATTTTATTTTATTTGTTTATTTAGGCATAGTTTTGCTCTGTCTCCCCAGCTACTTGAGTGCAGTGGCATCATCATAGCTCACAGTAACCTCAAAGTCTTGGGCTCAAGTGATCCTGCTGCCTCAGTCTCCTGAGTACAGTACAGTCTCCTGGGACTACAGGAACCAACCAACACACCCGGCTAAGCTGGATTCTCACTCTGGCTCAAGTGTGTCTCAAACTCCAGAGCTCAAGTGATCCTCCTTTCTTGGCCTCCTCAAGTGCTAGGATTACAGGGGTGAGCCACTGCACCCAGCAAAATTGCTACAATTTTAGTATTTTTTTACATATATATTCATGAGGGATAATGCTTTGTTTTTTTCCTAGTGTTTCTGTCTACTTTGGGGATCAAAGTAATGTCCACCCCATATAATGAATTGAGAAGTATTTCTTGTCTTTAATTTTCCCTACAATTTGTGTAGAACTAGTATAATTTCTTAAAATTTGACAGAAATTAGCAGCAAAGCCACCTGAGATAAATGTTTCATTGTGGGAAAAATTTTAACTACAGATTAAATTCCTGTAATATACATAGGCCTATTCAGGTTATCTATTTAACCTTGAGTGAGGATCTTCAAGGAATTTGTCAATTTCATCTAAATTATTGAATTTACTGGAGTAAAGTTGTTCATAATATTCCATTATTATTATTATTATTATTATTATTTTGAGACAGTCTTGCTCTATTACCCTGCATAAAGTGCAGAGGCATCATCGACTCACTGCAACCTCAAATTCCTGGGCTCAAGTGATCCTCATGCCTTAGCCTCTCCAATAGCTGGGACTACTGGTGTATACCACTATACCCAGCTATTTTTCTTTTTTGTGTGTGTGTGTGGTTTTTTGGCCGGGGCTGGGTTTGAACCCACCACCTCTGGCATATGGGACCAGCGCCCTACCTCTTTGAGCCACAGGTGCCCCCCCCACCCAGCTATTTTTCTATTTTTTAGTAGAAAGAAAATCTTGCTATTGCTCAGGCTGGTCTCAAATTCTTTGCCTCAAACCATCCACCCACCTCCGACTCCCAGACTAGGAGGATTAAAAGTGTGAGCCACTGCACCGGCCCCTTATCATCCTTTCAAAGCCTGTAGAATCAGTAGAGTTATCACTGCTCTCATTCTTAATATTGGTAATTTTATTTATTTTATTTTTAATATTGGTAATTTTAATCTTTTCTCTTTTCCCCCTGATCTTTGGCTTTATTGATGTTATTTATTTTGTTGTTGTTATTGTTGTTTATTCCATTATTTCTTTTCTAAACATTATTATTTCCTCTATTCTACTTACTTTCGTTTTCATTTTTTAAAAAAATGGAAACACTGGTCGCTGATTTACAACTATTCTCATTTTCTAAGAAAGTGCTATAAATTTAGTGCTAAAAATTTTCCTCTAAAAACTGCTTGAGCTGCTGCTTCCTACAAATTTTTGTATGTTATTTTCATTTTCTCTCATCTTAAAATACTGTTTCTATTGGTTTCATTTTTGACTGATAAGTTATTTAGAAGTGTTATTTAGTTTCTAAATAATTATGGGAGGGGTTTCCAGGTATCTTTCTGTTACTGATTTCTAATTTAATCCTATTGTTATCAGAGAACATGCTCTGTATGACTTAAATTTTTTAATTTTTAAAAATTTATTGAGAGTTGTTTTATGGCCCAGAATACAGTCTATTTTGGTAAATGTTCAACATGGATATGGAAAGAATATGTATCCCCCTCTTATTGGACCTAGTACCATACAAATAAACGACTATTAGGTCAAGTTGGTTAACAGCACCGTCCACAATGTTCTATTTCTTTTATATCAGTACTAATTTTCTGCTTACTTGGCCTATCAGTTAATTATAGAGAGAAAGGCATTGAAATGTCTGACTTTAAAGGTACATTTGTCCATTTCTCCTTTCAGTTCTAACAGTGTTTGCATCACATTCTTCAGGAGAATAGAACAGGGCTCCTGGCCACAGGGTAGAAGTCCAGGAAAGGAAGCCAAGCACAGAAGTGTGTCCAGGAGGAGGGCGTGGTCAGCTGTGGCTAATGCAGCTCCTGTGCCTGAGCACCAACCCATGGAGTTGGCAGCATTGAGGTCGAGGGGGAATTTGTGGCGGCAAGTTTGGTGGTGCAGTGAGAAACCAAAGCCTGATTCCAGGGTCTGGAAGAGACTGAGAAGCAAAAGTGGATGTTGGCTTTTGAATTTGTCTTTTAGAGGATCACAGAAATGGGACAGAAGCTAAACAGAAGGAGAGGGTTAGAGTAACTTGCTTTAAGATGAGGGAAAAAACCCCACATGTTTACATGTTAATGGGGAGTATTTTCATTGTTTCCATTTGAAGTTATTTTAATGTTTCTACTACTCCAGAATATATGGTTAGTCCTTTTTCCTTACTTTATCAACTCTAGTTGGTATCTCTTGACTGTAATATAACAGGTGAATATGTGGCTCAGTTCTACCGCCTTTTTGCTACCCCATGCCTTTCAAAGTATGATTTTGTGATTTTGTGTGCATCTGTATTTCATCAATTGATTACCCTTGCAACTTGAAAAAATCTGCCTAAACTTCTATTTCTTGTCCCATCAACTTTTCATTTATATCTCAACTACTTTGTAAGGTGAAGCTATTAACTCTTCCCTTTCCCCAATCTTTGCTTTCTTTCTTCCCCTTCTAACTTCTATTAGCTCTGTTTTTCAATGGAATCAAATTGATTATAAATACAGCATCTGCATTAACATGATTACAATCGTATTATTCATGTTGGCCCAAGAAGTATACTAAAATAAAACTGTCTTCTCTAGAAGTCATTTATCCAGTTATTTACTTATTCATTCATTAATGCAACATTTATTGACTGAGTGCTTCCACCTGCCAGGCACTGTTCTAGGCTCTGGATATACAGCATAATGAAGAAGGCAGACAAAATCCGTCCCCTATAGAGCTGACATTCTGGGAGGGAGGCAGATAATAAACAAATGAACAAATGGAACTCTAGGTAGGGATAAGTACTTCAAAGGAAAATAAAGCAAGGGAGGAATTTATCAGTAACAGATGAGGAACATTTCAGATGAGCAGTCAGGGTTTCCGTGCAGAGACCCACGTGGTGTGAAGAAATAAGTCAGTCAAGAGCTATTGATTCAATGCCCTTCCACCACAGCACTTGGGACATCAGAAGGAAATGTCTACAAGCATCTTAGTCAAATGTATTTTCATTTCTTATTTTCACCTTTCCTCCCTGTGTAGCTGAATCATGATGTGGCATTTTATAATAGATGTTCCTATGTCCCTCCAACCCAGAATTGTAACATCCCGGAACAAAACGTGTTGCAAAAGATAAGTTGCCAAAGGCAGAAAGAACACCAAACAGTTTAAATACTAAGATATTTAATTGCCACTCAGTGAATTTCATAGATAAATATCTAAATGATAATGATAATAAAATCCGATCTTTATCAAATCTTTTTTTCTGTTATAGCTAAAAAATAAAAGTCGTTAGGGAGAAACCTTTGTCTCTCGTGTCCTCAAGAAACAGGAAGATATCTCCATTTGAAAGAAACGTTCAGGATGGTCCATTTCTGTAAAGAATTCTTTATTGCTTTGACAAGTTTAATTTAGTTCTGGTTGTCTGTGATCACATCCTGGGCATAGAGGTCTTGAGAACTGAGACCCCCAGCCGTCATTGGTAATGGAATCGGCCTACAGCGGTGAGGTACAGCTGCTGGGTTTCTGGCAGATTGATCAGGTCTGCAGACTAGCATGGGGGAAAGACTCTAGGTCTTCAGGAGAAGTTTTCACTTCCAAATAACTTTTCAAGCTTTTTCTGTTTAGTTTGAAGGCTATCTACTACAATGTAGATAAGGTAAACTGAGGCATGGAATGTCACCGAATCAATCTGTTAATAGTATTCCATGTACAAGGTCCACCCTTCCACCTTGTGTAATGCCTAATCTAAGAAATGGATATTCCAGGGTTTCCTCCTTCCCTGGCTGAAGAATCTGGTGCCTAAGTACTCACTGTTTGGGAGAACAGAAGTGTCACACGATGGAGTGGACAGCCAAGTCACCAAGGGAACAGAGGATAATTTCTCTTTCACACACCAAGTTGGCTGAATAGTCAAATGCCTTACAAAATGGAATGTGCCAAAATTCCCACTTCAGCAATTTCATAATGATAGAAAATGGTTTCAAGGATGTCACCATGATTTAGGGGCAGTAAAATTTGGAGGGTTGTGGGAAGAGCTTTCAATTTTAATTTTATATTCTTCTAATTGTTTATAGGTTTTTTTACATGGGGATTTTGTATTCCTTTGGTCATTTAAAAACTTTAAAACTAGTTTAGCTTTTATTATTAAAGCAAGTTCTAAGATCAGAAATCTGTCTCCTCCTCATGATAAAAGTCCACTGGCCTGGAACAACATCTCCCTCAGGGCCTCATGCAATCCTTGTACTTTGGAAATGCTTTTAAAATACTAAAATGATTATAACAAGTAGCTAAATCAAAAGGCAATGACCTGGTGTGTCCTCTTTTCTCACTTTTAAAGTATTTGTGAACATTGTAAACTCTAATTCTGACCATCGGAGGCTTTCCAACGCCACATGACCCCAGAGTTAAACAGTGATCCGGATAGTCCAAAGAATCAAAAATGCATGAGTAGGGGCTTCTTTTTCTGGCCATGATGGGGTGATGAGGACCAGATTAACCTCTCTGCCTGAAAAAAACTACAAAGCAGGACAAAATATATGAAACAATAGTTTTCACGACATTGAACACTGTCTCAGTCTGTTCCTGCTGCTATAACAAAATACCTGAGACTGAGTAATTTATAAATAATAGAAATTGATTTCTCACATCACTGGAAGCCAGCAAGTACAGATTTGGTGTCTGCCAAAAACTCACTCTCTGCTTCAGAGATGGTGCCTCTTACTGCACCCTCACATGGCAGAAAGGGTGGGTGCTGTGTTCTCACTTGGTAGAAGAGCTAAAAAGACCCCTTCAAACTTTTGGGAAAGGGCACCAAACCCATTCATGAGGGCAGAGCCCTCATGACCTCATCACCTCCCAAAAGCTCCACTCAATACTATTGCACTGGGTTTCAACATGAATTTTGGAAGAATATAACCATTCAAACCATAGAAGACACCATGCTACAAAGAACAATAACCCCTGCAAGACTGAAAACAAATGGGGTGAGCCCAGTGATTTCCTCAGCTTATTCCTTTGTGGGCATTTCCAGGATATGGCACAGGGAGGGGAAATCAGGCAGAGGCCAGAGGACTCCCTGAGTCCAGGGAAATTGAGGCAGCTAGAGTTTTCATAACACAGTACAATCCCAGAGAAGAGAAAGCTGCACAGAGAGAACTTCAGAGTCTCAAGCTGTTGCCCTCGGAAGAGTGTCATGGTGTCACAGCTCACAGCAACCTCAAACTCTTGGGCTTAAGCAATTCTCTTGCCTCAGCCTCCCAAGTAGCTGGGACTACAGGCATCCACCACAGTGCCCAGCTATTTTTAAGTTGCAGTTGTCATTGATTGTTGTTTTGGCAGGCCCAGGCTGGATTTGAAACTACCAGCTCTGGTGTATGTGGCTGGTGCCCTAGCCGCATAAGCTATAGGCCCTGAACTACACATCTATTTTCTGAGCCAGAGACTCACTCTGTTGCCCAAGGTTGAGTGCCATGGTATCAGCCTAGCTCGTGAGTTCAAGAGATCTCCTGCCTCAGCCTCCCAAGTAGTTGGGACTACAGGAGCCTGCCACAATGCCCATCTAATTTTTCTATTTTTAGTAGAGTCAGGGGTCTAATTCTTGCTTAGGCTGATCTTGAACTCTTGAGCTCAAGTGATCCTCCTGAGTTAGGATTACATGCATGAGCCACAGTGCCTGGCCCTCAAAAGTATTTGTATAATACAAAAATATCCAGCTACCAAGAAGATAAAATGTGTATTGCCTGACATCCAATCAAAAATTACCAGGCATACAAAGAAACAGAAAATATGACCCTAAGAAGTAGAAAAATCAGTTAAATTGACCCAAAAATGACAGAGATACTACAATTAGTAGATAAGAATATGTCAATAGTTACTATAAATCTATTCTATATATTCGGAAGCTAGAGAGAATATTGAACCTGGAAAAAACATTGAACATGGAAGATATAAAAAAGATATAACAAACATATAGAGTTGAAAACTACAATGTCTGAAATGAAAAATATACTGAAAAGGAATGACAGCAGTTTAGATATTGCAGAGGTTAGTGAACTTGAAGATACAGCAATAGAAACTTCTGAAAAGTGAAATACAGAGAAAAAATACTTTAAAAAGTCAAAGAGGAGCTTCAGAGTTGGAAAATTAAAGCAGCCTAATGTAATTTGAATTCTAAAAGAGGGAGACAAAAACAGAAAAAATTGGGGGGAAAAAATTTTCCAAATCTGGGGAAAACTAAAACCCCACAGATCTAAAAAGCACAATCACCCCCACGCACAAGAAATAAGAAAAAAGCCAACCTCATGGAACCTATGCATGAATTATCTTTTTATTTCTTCTTTATTATGGATTATGGTTCATTACATTGGTTCAAATGTTGGACTCAATTTGGTAGAACTTTGTGAGAACTGAGACCCCCAGCCAGCGTTGGTAATGGAATCAGCGTACCCTACCACATAGGGATTACTTCACCTATATCCATGAAAGCTATTGGTCTCTAGTTTTCTTTATTGTAATGTCTCTGGTTTTGGTGTCAGGGTATTTCTGGATTCTTATTACAATTCTCAAAATAAAAGAAATCAGACAAAGTAGGGTGTACACCATAGGATTCCATTTATATAAAATTCTAGAAAAAGCAAACTCACATATGGTGGCAGAAAGCAGCCTTGTGATTGCTTAGGGATGTGGGGATACAGAGGTGGAGGGGTGAAGGAGGATGTCAAAGCTTATCAAATTATACATCTCTACGCATAGTTTATTATAAATTGATTATTCTTCAAAACTGTTAGACTATGCAAGTTGGGGCTTTTTTTTAGTCTAATACATTTATTTCTTTAATTATCAAAAGCATTTTAGCTCTTTAAATGTAACTCTAGGCAATTACACCTACACACACACAGGAGGGCTCTAACCCCTGCGTGATTGACATATAGGTGCAGGTGCACAAAATTCCTTATCTACAAATTATTTGATTGTGAGATATATTAAGATAATAGTAATAAATCCCAATTCCTTGACTCTGAAAATGTCCCAGATTGCTACCCTGTTTCCCCAAAAATAAGACATCCTCCGAAAATAAGACCTACTTACAGGAAAGATAAGACATCCCCTGAAAATAAGACCTAGCGCATCTTTGGGAGCACACCTTAAAATAAGACACTGTCTTATTTTCGGGGAAGACACTGTCTTATCTTCGGGGAAACAGGGTAGTAGGTGAGAACGGGCCATGTGGTACAAACCAGGAGACCGCACGATAACTGCGCGAAACAACGCCCAAGAAACAGGCAGGGATGAGCTTGTCCCACAGACTGCCCACGTGGTACATGATAGCTGAGGGCTGGTGCACTCTCCCTGTCAGGGCACAGCCTACGATCCTCAGAAAGTGACGCCACTGTGAGAGAACTCAAAATGACTAAGATTAAGTTTCCCATCAGGACAGAACCAGGAATCTTTAAAAGAAATGAAGACATTACAGGAAAACAGTGACATGTCTTTCCCAACTGATTTTGTAGATTGAGAAATAGAGGAAAGCTACAGTAAAGTGTTGACATGTGTTATTTAGAAATAATTTGTGCACATATGGAATTACAAACTCCTTAAAATAATGCCATGTCTATCCCATAAATTAGGAACAGCTACATCCTAATTTGGGTGCAGAGGCTGCACGGCAGGTGCTAAAAACGTAACTGAGATATGGAGCGACAGACACAAAGACCAGCCAAAGAGGAAAGAGGCCAGAAATGGACACACAAATACGGCCAATTGATTTCTAACAAAGCTGCAAAGACAATTCCATGGAGAAAAGATAGTCTCTCTAAACAAATGATAACTGAAACAATTGGACATTCATGTATCAAAAAATAAATAAATTTGACTGATACGTCACACATATTCATAAATTAACTCACAGTAGATCATAGCTCTAAATGCAAAACCAAAAACTATAACTCTTCTAGAAGATATTATGGGAAAGAATCTTTGGGATCTTGGGTTGGGCAGAGTCTTTAAATATGACACCAAAACTACAATCCATCCTGAAAACATAATGTATTGGACTTCTTCAGATTTAAAAACTTTGTTCTGCAAAAGACACGGCTAGGAGAATAAAAAGACAAGCCACAGATTGGGAGAAGATGTTTGCAAATTGACTAACTGACAAAAGACTTCCTCCCAGAATAGAGAAAGAACCCACAAAATTCAATAATGAAAAAAATAAGCAATTTTTTTTGGTCAAAAATTCAGGTAGATGTTTCACCATGACATACAGACAGCAAATAATCACACACACACAAAAAGTTTAACATCATTAGTAAGGAAGGAAATACAGATTAAAATCTCAGTAAGCCATACACTACGCATCTATTCGTATGAAAAAAAAACAAATTTTAACTGAAAAATACAGTATGCTGGGAGACGCAAAACAGTAAGAACTCTCATATGCTGCAGGTCAGATGCAAAACTGTACAGATGCTTTGGGAACAATTTGTTAATTTTTGATCAAGTTAAACACTCCCCATATAACCTGGCAATCCCATTCCTAGATGGAAGCTTATGTCCATAAAGAAACCTGTGTGTGAATGTTTCTAGTAGTTTTAATTATGACTGAAAACTGCAGACAACTTGAGAAAACTAGTTATATGTGTAAACTGGGGGGCCACGATACCCATATATTTGGTTAAAAATTACTCTGAATGTTTCTGTGAGGGTTTCTTTGCATGATATTAGCAAAAATCATGCTAATCGTGGACTTTAAATAAAGCAGTTTGCCCTCCGTAATACGAGTCAGCCTCATTTAATCAGTGAGAGGCATGTGTGGAACAAGACTGGCCTCCCCTGAACCTTTGCACTTGAACTGTAACATGAGCTCTTCCCTGAATCTCCGGTCTGCCAGCTTACCCTGCAGGTTGTGCATGGAGTGGCCTCCATGGTTGCATGACTGCATGAACCAGCTTTTTAAGATTAATCTGTCTATGTAAATGTGTGTACATTCTGTTGCTCTGTATCCTCTGTATCCCTGAAACACCCAAAGGTGTTTCAACTGGCAAAAGGATAAACAAATTGTAATACATTCAATACAGGATACTACTCTAGTATAAAAGACCAACAGGCTGCTGCTACACACGGATGAATCTCAAATGCATTATGCTAAGTGAGAGAAGCCAGACTCAAAGGTCACACACAGCTTGATTCAATTTATGCAACATTCTGGAGAAGGCCAAACTCAAGAGATGAAGAAGAGATCAGAAGTTGCCAGGTGGGGAATGGTTAATACAAAGGTAGTTCTTTGTGGATGATGGAATGGTTTTGTATCTTGAGTCTGGTGGGGTTTACACGTCTCTATGCATTTGTCAAAATTAATAGAACACTGAAAAGAGAACGAGTGAATGGTATTTTATATAAAAATAAAATAATAAAATAAAACAAAAAACAGAGGGTGAATCCTTCACTGGTACCAGAAGACAGGAACCTGGAGGGAAGGGAGTCTCCCTGTTGTAAGGATCCCAGATATTTTTTCCTTGCTTCACGAGAATCTTTCTGCCTAGAGAAGCGCTGCCTAACAGAAATTTATGCAATGCAAGCTTCATATTTAATTGTAAATTTTGTATTGGCTAAATTAAAAAGTGAGTAAAAATAATTTTATAACTTTTTGTTAAACCAACAATCCAAAATATTATAATTTCCATATGTACCCAATATAAAAAAAAATTAATGAGATGGTTCCATTTTTTTGTCTGAAGGCTTTGAAATCAGCTTGAGTCCCTCACCAGAAACAGATGCTGGTGCTGTGTTTCTTGCATTATCTGCAGAACTGAGAGCCACAGAAACTTTTTTTTCTTATAAATTACCCAGCCTCAGGTATTCCTTTATAGAAACACAAAGTAGACCGAGGAATGAAGATAGCTGAAAAAAAGAAAGAAAGAAAGAAATTGTGTCATTGGTTTCAGATGCTGGATCAACCTATACCTGAATAAGACCTACTTCTGGACTGGTCAATGATCTATTTAAGTCACTTTTTATTGTTTAGGTAAGTTTGAATTAAGTTTTCTGTCAATTGTTACTGAAATATTTACCAAAAAAAAAAAAAATACACTACCTAAGAAAGATCTTCTACTAGCATCTTTACAAGTAACTCTATAATCAGGTTTCGGGAACACGGGACAATCACAGTCAGAGGTTCAGCTTCAGGTCTAACGCTGCCACTTATCCTGAGCTCCACGGTAATAACAGTAACAACAATAACTACAACTGACTCCTCACTAGCCACGAGCCAGGCCATGGGTAGGTGCTCTACATATCACATCTTAATCTGCGATGAGGGAAACCAGGGGCTAGCTTCTTACTGTACAGATAAGGAAAGCGCAAAGTAAACTGAACTTGGACAAATTCACAGAGCTTGTTTCTTTTCTTCATAGGTGGATGGGATCTTACTTATTTCTTGGTGTGTAGTTGTTTATTGTTGATCTCTAGCACAAGCTCCAGGAGAGTGGAGCCTTTGTCTTTTTCAATACTGAGTCACGAATGCCCAGAATAGTTGCTGGTACAGAATAAACCCTCAGTAAAGATTGGTTGAGGATTAAATGAACAAAATTCACACCCAGATCAGGCTCCAAAGCCCACATTTTTCCTAGCTCCAGGCTGGCCCTCATCATACCCTTGTAAAATAAATTGCATGGACTTGCATGCACTCTCAAACAGTCCTGCCTCCTCTGACCTAGTGGGTTATCTTGAGTAACTTTAGTCTTTCTTCCTAGGCCCCACCATGTAAACCATTAATCTTTCTGCCAAGAACCTGCCTTACCTGCCAAGTACCAAGTACCTGCCAGTACTCTAAGCATTTCACCATGCATATTGTCAGCACGATGAGTAAGCAAAAATCTAATTGAGACCTATTGGTGGCACAGACAGAGCTGGAAGTCTCTTGCTCTGTCTCCAGAATATGTCAAAAACAGAAAAATGGACATTCAATCATTCATGATCATGTCAACATGCACTTTTGAGTACCTATTGTAGTACCATTGTTCCAGGTACAAGGCTGGGCACGAGGGACAGTGTTAATAAAACAGTCCTCATCCTTCTTTCATGATTCTTGTAAGATGGTTGATACCTGTTCAGTCTGTTTTCAGAGCTGGAGCTCTCATAGCTTGGGTCCATTCGAACACTTAGGGCACTGGTTATTATAGTACGCTGAAGCGCACAACAAGAAGATCTTGTATCAGTCCGGGTAGGCTAACTGCATTAGAAACAACCTCAAAGATCACAAGCTATAAGAAATAAAAATTGATTTATCTCTGTGCAAAGGCTGATGGTCTTTTTCCTAGAGGGCACTTCTCCAGGAGCTAATCCAGGGACGCAAACACTCTTCATATTGTGGCAATGACATGTTGCGGCTTCAAAGTTGCCATGGTATTAACTGGCTAGAGATTTTTATGGCCTAGGCTTGGAAGTATCATCTTTTTCCCCCACAATCCATTGGCCAGAGCTGAGTCACATGACCAACCTAACTGCAACAGGAGCTGGGAAATGCGGAAGAGATCATTGCAGTCAATGCCCACCAGACGTTTCTTTCACAGACTCAAAAGAATCTTCTTTTTTTTTTTTCTTTTGAGACAGGTTTCATGTATTACCTGGACTAGAGTGCAGTGGTTTCAAAACAGCTCCCTGCAACCTCAAACTCCTGGGCTCTATCTCAGCCTCCCAAAGTATTGGGATGACAAGCATGGGCCACAATGCCCAGCAGATGATTTTCTTTTAAAAATTCCAAAGCTTCCAAATTTCTAAAGTGGAATAAAAAATTTTATCCTTTCTGTGAAACAAGGATTCAGATTAGCAACAACTCAACAACTCTATTCCACACATTCATTCCAGAACCCAGGCTGGTAGAGGTTCTGCCATATTAACAAGGCCTCAGAAGAAGTTTTAAGGTCCAGACCTTAGACTGCATCATCCCCTCCATTCACATTCTACTGGTTATAACTCAGTCATGTGACCACACCTAACAGCAAGAGAAGCTAGGAAACGCTGTCTGTATAGCAAACACAGTGGAAGAATGGTTTGTTCCACCCTGGATTGGACCTGCCCCCCGATCTCCTTTCCTATCCCCTCCCGTGACTTGGCATATGTGTATCTACCTATGTCTCCAACCTGGCATGTCATACGGCTTCCTAATGCTGTCCATTAAGTATAAGTTCTTCCTTTCAACCAGGAGGTAATCTAAGAAACTACTGAATGTGTTGTGGACAGTATAGACATTACACCCCATGTTCTGAAATTCATTCATCTGGTGATAACTCACTTAGACTTAATTTTTCCCCTCTAAAGGAGGGCGAGACCCTGTCTATTATGTTCAGTACTCTTATTTCCAGGGCTTAGCACAGTATGCCTGATCCAATGCAAGTAACACAATACACAATTGTTAGATGAATGTAGGAATTTTCCTTCAGTCTCAGAATCTTAGGAAGTTCAAATTTGATGTTGGGAAAAAAAATCTTCTCTGATGACTTGGTATATTAATATATTATTCCACCTCCAAAACCCCAAGAGGGCCACCCTGACCACAAGCCTTACCTCTTCCTAACTTACTCACTCAGCTCCCACTTCCTTTCCACCCATGGTAAATGTTGAAGAAACCACATACAACACAAGGCCTTTATTTTTTTTCTTTTTTGGTATTGCTGGACTTTGCAGAAAGTGGAACAAAAGAGACTTCAGAGTCTGCCTGTCCCTCACTTTCGAATTTTTATCATCCTTGGCTGTCAGTATGGAACCCAGCATGGCTGAGATATGCAGTGCTGTGCAATGAGCCCCCAACTGAGCAGAAAGAGATCTGTTTGCATGCCAGCTAAGCCACTCAACCGCTATGTGGTTTCTGTAAGTCACCTTAAGTCTCTGAATTTCAGCTTCCTCTTCAGTAAGCACATAACCATACCCATCCCCGTCAATGTCACAGGATGGTAGTAAAAGTGCATGTCATTGAATCATTTAATAAATATTGATTGGTGGCCTACTATATGTTGGATATTGACCTGGGTTCTAGAAATACATCAGTGAATAAAACTAAGTTCTTGTGACTCAGAGTTTGTGGTGGAGGGAAATAGAGTTTAAATAAATCAACAAATGGATACATAATATACCAGGTGAAAGGTGAGAGCTATGGAGGGAAAAAAAAATGGTACACCATAAAGGAGACGAGGACCATGGGAGAACGAAGCTTTGATACTTTACATACGATGGCCCAGAATGGAACATTAGAGCAGAGCCATAAAAGAAGTGAGTGAGTGAGTCATGCAAAGATTTGAGGCAAGAGAAGAGGCAGCTCCTGCAAAGGCCCTGAGGTCACGGTATGCTTTGTATTTACGAGAAATAACAGAGAGGAACATTTGGCTGAAGCAGAGTGAATGGGAGAGAAAGGTCAATGGTGAGGTCAGAAAGGTAATATGGAGCTGGATCAATCAGAGGTCTACATACAGGCCATGGTAGAGAGTTTGGCTTTTACTCTAAGATAGAAAGCTATTTTTGTGTTGAGCCTAGAAGTGGTGCAATGTGACACAAGTCTTTTAAAGATCATCCCAGCAGCTATGTGGAGACCCAGCTGCATGAAAGCTAGACTGGAAGCGGGTGGCGCCTGTGGCTCAGTCGGTAAGGCGCCGGCCCCATATACGGAGGGTGGTGGGTTCAAACCTGGCCCTCGAAGAAAAAAAAAAACAATACAGACTCAAAAGCTATACTGGAAGCAAGGAGAGCAGTTAGGAGGGTAGTGCCATAAAGCAAGCGAGAGATGACAGTGGCTTGGCTCAAGATGCTAGCAACAGAGGTGGTGAAAAGCAGTCAGATTCTGGATATATTCTGAAGGTGGCTAAGTAAGTCTTCTTGATGGACTTGGATGTCAGCTGTAAGAGAAAAAAGAATGACCTCTAGATTTTGGACGAAGAAGAAATGAGTTGCTACTTACTGAGATGGAGAAAACAACAACAACAACACAAAAGCTCTCACTATATTAGGACCTCAGATTTTGTTTTTGTTTTAGAGACAGGGTCTCATTCTGTTGCCCAGGCTGGAACCTTGAACTCCTGGGATCAAGTGATCCTCCCACCTCACCTAAGACTACAGGCATGAGCCACTGTGCCCAGCCTAGACATCAGTTTTTGAAACATTAGTTTTGAGATGCCTGTGGACATCAAAATGGCAATCTATAATGTTGGATGTACATATGCAGAGTTTATGGAACAGGTCCACAGTGGAGTTATGCATTTGGGAGTTGGAAGCCCATTTAAATCCTTGAGAATGGGGTTGAGATCCTTTAAAGAGAGAGTCAAGATTAAATTATTCAGAGGACTAAGCAATGGGAAACATCAATATTTAGAAGTCTAGGAAAACAGAGAAGCATAGCAAATAAAAACTAAGATAAGAAAGTAGTAAGGTAGGAAGAGGAACAAAAGGAAAAGGTGAAGAAAGTTGGGCATTTCCACTTATGATGCATGAACTTGGCCAACTAGCATGATGACAGATGTAAACCCAAAGATAATCAGTAATCATATTAAATGGGAGTAGACTGAGTAGCTCAATTAAAAGTCTGTAATTATCAAACTAGATTTTAAAACAAAATATAATTACTAGCTACTTGCTATAGATACAACTGAAATGTAAGGATATAAAGTAATTATAAATTAAAAGATGATAAGAGATTTACCATGCAAACACTCCCCAAAAGGAAGTTGGGATAACTATATTGATAGTAAAATAGACCTAAGGCAAGAAGCCTAATTAAGATAAAATAAAAGTTTCATAATGATAAAATAGTTAACCCCTCAAGAAATTCTCAATTTATATGTACATAAAAACATAGTTTCAAAATATATGTAACAAATATGGACAGAACTATAAAGAAATATAGGCAAACCCATACTCATAAAAATGGGAAACTTTAACAAACTTCTCTCAATAAAAGATACAACAAGTGGGAAAAAATCAGTAAGACTATAGAACATCTAAACAACATTATTAACAAATTTGAAAAATTGACATGTACAGAACATTCTGGCCAAAAGAATGTACTTTTTTTCCGAGTGTACATGGAACATTGATGCTGACCATAAAAGAAATTTCAACAAACTTCAAAGGATTGAAATCATGCAAAGTATGTTCTCTGACCACAGAAGAATTAAGCTGGAAATCAATAACAAAATAAGTAGAAATTCCCCCAAATACTTGGAAATCAAGCACTATACTTCTAAATAGGTCAAGAAAAAAATCTAGTGGAAATTGACAACTATCTTTAACTAAGTAATAATGAAAATATGACATATCAAAATATGGGGGATGTGGTTAAACCTCTGCTTTGAGAGAAGTTGTAGTCTTGTATGTATATATTAAAAAGAAAAATGAATGAAAATTTATATAACCTAGTTGTCTATCTCAAAAAGAAGAAAGCACCACAAATGCTATCTAAAGAAACTTAGAAGGAGAGAAATAATGAAAATTAAAAGCATAAATTAATGAAATAAAAACCAGACATTCAGGGGGAGGAGACAAGATGGCTGACTGAAGCCAGCTTTCCACAGAGGCTCCCGTCCAGAAGGAGAGTTAAGGGACAAAAATTCAGCAAGTAACCTGGTGGATTTGAGCTGCACTAAGAGAGAAGGTTGTAGAATGCACGTCAACCCCGCTGAAGCGAGCTGCGACCAAAAGGATACAAACAAAAGGTACAAAATCCATCACTAAGCAGATGGGAGTCCCCTCCCCCATGAGAACGGCTCAGAGTTCAAAGGTCCTCCCACTACACTCCATGGGAGAGACCCCTAAAAACTGGACCTACCTCCCCTACCAGGGTGCCACAGCGTCCTTCTGCCAGGCATAAAAATGTATAAACTGTATATAGTCTCTACCTAGAATTCTGAGCTTCCAGCGCTCCCCTTCGCTCACATTGGGGTCTGGAGGCCAGTCCCGGTCGGTCAGCGGAGAGGGGACTGCACCGGAGTGGCAGTTCCCTGAGGCACAGTGCGACAGCCGTCTTTTGGTGACAATACGGCCAGGCATAAAACTGTGTAAAGCTGTGTGTTTTCTCTGCCCGCAACCCCAGGCTCCTGGCACTCCCAGCACTCCCCTCTGCTGTCGTTCCAAGGTCTGGAGGCCTGTCCCCCAGGGGTCTGGCCTCTTGGGTGATTGCTCGAGGGGTGTAGACAGTGTTGGGCTGCAGCCTATCAGTGCAGACTCTGGGGTGCGGGAGCGGAGAGAGGACAGTTGGCCAGAGGGGAGCTGCACTGGAGCAGCCGTTGCCTGAGCCATAAAGCAGCTCTTTTGCTAGCAATACGGCTCACTACCAAATATTCTGAAGCCACACCCCCTGTCTCCCTGGGCAACCAGAGACTCTGAGTTTGCCTGAGGCAACTCCAACTTGCAAACCAGGGAAACTCCCAGGGTGGGGCTGACCCAGAGGTCCGCTTTACTAAACCTAAGACGCACCTGGACCTCAGGAGATCATCAGCCTATAGACAATACAGGAGCAAAGACAAGCTGATTTGGAGCTCAATTCAGCTTCTCTTCTGCAGGGGAACCGCAGAGTTGTTCTGTTCTGTTCTGTCAGTAACATTAATCAGGGGCGAGACTGGACCTGAGTGAAAACCCCTCAACCTTCATCAAGCGCCCAAGGTTGTCAGGCCTCAGCTCCTCCTGCTGGAGAGAGGCAGAGCACAGTGGCCTGGCAGACTTCCTTGTGATTCAGGCGGGTACAAACTCTTGGAGTACCGATTCACTACAGGCAACTGGGTCAGCCAACTGCAGGGCTATCAGTGACTGGGTGTGAAGTGGTGCAAGGTGGGGAAGGAGACAGCAAACTTCCCAGACTGATTTATTGGCTGGGTGGCTTCTCCTGACTCCACGCAGCACAGAAGCAAGCCACACCAGAGTAGTCACCAGACCCCTGTGATCCAGTTCCCAGAGACCTCTTAAACTCTCTCACCCGAGACAGGTGCAGACTGAGACAATTAATTTGGACCTTTTTGAACTGAACCAATCACCTGAGGACAAATCAGGTGGTGCCCTGGGTGCACGGTGGTAGGAAGGTTTGATTTTTCTTCTCCAATTGTTTGCCGGTGGGGGGCGGGGTGACTTAATTGCTGATATTTCTCCACAGCTTAGACTTCAATCCAAAGTATCTGTTTCACTAGGGTGGAACAGAAACCAGCTGAAAACAAGACAGAACCACTTAGCCCCACCACAACAGACAGGGCCCAAGTTTCCCAGGCCACAACACTGTACAGGCCCTCGACAAAGCCCCAGGGGAAAAAATCAGAGGGAATAAAACAACCATGGGGTGGAATCAGCGGAAAAACTCTGGTAATATGAATAACCAGAATAGATCAACCCCCCCAAAGAAAGATATGGCAGATGGAATTGAAGATCCCATTCATAAACAACTGGCTGAGGTGTCAGAAATCGAATTCAGAATTTGGATTGCAGACAAGATTAACAAAGTGGAACTAGGAATTCGAGGAGAAATTCAAAAGTTGTCTCAAGAATTTAACGAATTTAAAGACAAACCACCAAAGACTTAGACACACTGAAACAAGAATTTGCAGCCCTCAAAGATATGAAAAATACAGTAGAATCCCTCAGCAACAGAATGGAACAAGCAGAAGAAAGGATTTCTGACATCGAAGATAAAGCCTTTGAACGCTCCCAAACTGTCAAAGAGGAAGAGAAATGGAGAGCAAAAATGGATCATTCTCTCCGAGAGCTCTGGGATAATTCGAAGAAGGCGAATATCCGAATCATAGGGGTTCCAGAAACAGATGAAGAGGCCTTGTTCATAGTGGCCAGAAACAGAGGCCCTTCTGCATGAAATTATGAAAGAGAATTTTCCAGACATGCCTAGAGATTCTGAAATTCAGATAGCAGACAGCTTCAGAACCCCAGCACGACTCAACCCCAATAAGACATCCCCCAGGCATATCATAATTAACTTCACTAAAGTTAATATGAAGGAGAAAATCCTCAAAGCTGCCAGGAGAAAGAAAACCATTACCTTCAAAGGGAAGAATATTAGAATGACTGCAGATCTCTCTGCTGAAACTTTTCAAGCCCGAAGAGGGTGGTCATTGACTTTTAATCTCCTAAAGCAAAATAACTTTCAACCCCGGATCTTGTACCCAGCTAAACTGAGTTTCATTTATGATGGAGAAATTAAATACTTTAATGACATTCATAAGTTGAAGAAATTTGCCATAACAAAACCAGCTCTTCAGGATATTCTCAGACCTATCTTCCATAATGACCAACCCAATCCTATACTACAAACGTAAACTCACTCAGAAACTTCAGATCAAACTCCAATTTCCACACTGGCAAAAGGATTAAAAATGCTCACTGGACTTTTGAAAAACTCAATACCCAAAACTTCACCAGACTTATCAATATTCTCCATTAATGTGAACAGCTTAAACTGTCCTCTAAAGAGGCATAGGTTAGCTGATTGGATACAAAAACTCAGGCCAGATATCTGTTGCATACAAGAGTCACATCTTAACTTAAAAGACAAATACAGACTCAGGGTGAAAGGATGGTCGCCCATATTTCAAGCAAATGGTAATCAGAAAAAAGCAGGTGTTGCAATTTTATTTGCAGATACAATAGGCTTTAAACCAACAAAAGTAAGGAAGGACAAAAATGGTCACTTCATATTTGTTAAGGGTAATACTCAATATGATGAGATCTTAATTATTAATATCTATGCACCCAACCAGAATGCACCTCAATTTATAAGAGAAACTCTAACAGACATGAGCAACTTGATTTCCTCCAGCTCCATAATCGTTGGAGATTTCAACACTCCTTTGGCAGTGTTGGATCGATCCTCCAACAAGAAGCTGAGCAAAGAAATCTTAGATTAAAACCTAACTATCCAACATTCGGATTTAGCAGACATCTATAGAACATTTCATCCCAACAAAACTGAATACACATACTTCTCATCAGCCCATGGAACTTACTCCAAAATCGATCACATCTTAGGTCACAAGTCTAACCTTAGTAAATTTAAAGGAATAAAAATTATTCCATGCATCTTCTCAGACCACCATGGAATAAAACTTGAGCTGAGTAACAACAGGAATTTGCATACTCATACAAAAACATGGAAATTAAATAACCTTATGCTGAATGATAGCTGGGTCAGAGATGAGATTAAGAAAGAAATCACCAATTTTTTGGAACAAAACAACAATGAAGACACGAACTATCAGAACCTCTGGGACACCGCAAAGGCAGTTCTAAGAGGGAAATTCATAGCACTACAAGCCTTCCTCAAGAGAACGGAAAGAGAGGAATTTAACAACTTAATGGGACATCTCAAGCAACTGGAAAAGGAAGAACATTCCAACCCCAAACCCAGTAGAAGAAAAGAAATAACCAAAATTAGAGCAGAATTAAATGAAATTGAAAACAAAAGAATAATACAACAGATCAATAAATCAAAAAGCTGGTTTTTCAAAAAGGTCAATAAAATAGATAAACCTTTGGCCAACCTAATCAGGAAAAAAAGAGTAAAATCTCTAATCTCACCAATCAGAAACAACAAAGATGAAATAACAACAGACTCCTCAGAAATCAAAAAAAATCCTTAATGAATATTACAAGAAACTTTATTCTCAGAAATATGAACATCTGAAGGAAATTGACCGATACTTGGAAGCATGTCACCTTCCAAGACTTAGCCAGAATCAAGTGGAAATGTTGAACAGGCCCATATCAAGTTCATAAATAGAATCAACCATACAAAACCTCCCTAAAAAGAAAAGCCCGGGACCAGATGGTTTCACGTCTGAATTCTACCAAACCTTTAAAGAGAAATTAGTACCTATGTTACTCAACCTGTTCCAAAATGTAGAAAAAGAAGGAAGACTACCCAACACGTTCTATGAAGAAAACATCACCCTGATCCCCAAACCAGGAAAAGACCCAACAAGAAAAGAAAATTATAGACCGATATCACTAATGAATATAAATGCAAAAATATTCAACAAGATCCTAACACAAGAATCCAGCAACACATCAAACAAATTGTACATCATGACCAAGTCGGTTTTATCCCAGGATCTCAAGGCTGGTTCAATATACGTAAATCTATAAATGTAATCCAGCACATAAACAAATTAAAAAACAAAGACCATATGATTCTCTCAATGGATGCAGAAAAAGCTTTTGATAATATCCAGCATCCTTCATGAACAGAACACTTAAGAAAATCAGATAAGAAGGGACATTTCTTAAACTGATAGAGGCCATCTACAGCAAACCCACAGCCAATATCATATTGAATGGAGTTAAATTGGAATCATTTCCACTCAGATCAGGAACCAGACAAGGCTGCCCATTGTCTCCATTGCTTTTTAACATTGTAATGGAAGTTTTAGCCACTGCAATTAGGGAAGAAAAGGCGATCAAGGGTATCCATATAGGGTCAGAAGAGATCAAACTTTCGCTCTTGGCAGATGATATGATAGTATATCTGGAAAACACTAGGGACTCTACTACAAAACTTTTAGAAGTGATCAAGGAATGCATCAGTGTCTCAGGTTACAAAATCAACATTCATAAATCAGTAGCCTTTATATATACCAACAACAGTCAAGTTGAAAAAACAGGTAAGGACTCTATCCCATTCACAGTAGTGCCAAAGAAGATGAAATATTTGGGAATTTATCTAACAAAGGATGTGAAAGATCTCTATAAAGAGAACTATGAAACTCTAAGAAAAGAAATAGCTGAAAATATTAACAAATGGAAAAACATACCATGCTCATGGCTGGGAAGAATCAATATTGTTAAAATGTCTATACTACCCAAAGCAATATATAATTTCAATGCAATCCCTATTAAAGCTCCACTGTCATATGTAACGGACCGCCCTGTCGGTGGTCTTCAGTCCGAGGGGGTGTAGGGAGAAGGAACGAGGAAAGTTGAGAGGTCGGCGTAGGAAAAATGACAGACTGCCACACAGCATGTGATGAAGGAAGCAGCTGTGAATTTATTGGGTACACATGTTGGTATTTATACATTTTTACAGAGCTTACATAATGCAATCTTTTTGCTTATGTGTGCGGGTTATCTTTGCGTTTACAAGTGTGATTTATCATGCATTGTTATGTTTTAACGTTCCGCTTCCGGAGGGTGGCGGTTATTAGTCAACTTTGCCCGCTTCCTCCTATCTCAGTTTCTTATTATCTTTTTAGAACAGCTTGACATCTTCTTTATGTTAATGCTTGACTAATTTTACATTTACTATTTGATCTTATTGTTATTGATAATTATAATTTTGATTTAGAGTAAATTCCTTGACAAGTATTATTTTTCCTATTGATTTTTATTATGCGTGACAATTGGTGAAACAAGATGTTCTGAACAGGACTTTATGGTGGGTGGATGTGTTTCAGTGACTTTGTAACTTATGTAGATAATTTGTATTTCATGTCCTTGGGCTTATCGTCTTAGTTCACTGGTGGGAAAACATCTTTATGTGCTCATTGTTGGTGCCACTGAGTTTAGCAGCTTACAAGGCTGTGCTCTATCTGGATTAGTAGTGCATTGTGCTCATTCTTAGGAAAGTACATATTGACAATTTATCAGAACAAACAGACTTCTGGTACAGGATGACAAACACATGAGTAGACGCCACAATCTTTAAACTTAAGCGGGTAACTGAGCATGCTAGGCAACATTTCTGATGCTGTGCATACTGGGGGCGCTGGGGGCAAAGCTCCGGGGAGCACAAACCACCTTCCCGTCGTTCTGTAACGCGGACAGCACTGCCTCACTACGGCTATATGCCGTGGGTGCGGCATTTCCCCCTTTTTTGTTTTTAAACCGCAGTTTAAAGACTTTTTGGCGTATAGAGTTAATAGAGGAAAACAGATACTGTATGAGACATGGTAACAACAATACAACACAAAATGACAAACAATTAATAATGGTTATGAGTACAATATACTGGATCTAGTTAAGAGGATTGAGTGCTTTAAACCTATTAGTTAAAGATTGAGCCAATGTGTTAAGAGAAGTTATTGGTAAATGAGCTTGACTCATGGCTGTAATATCTTGTTGTAAGCTGTGTAAATTATGTGTGATATTATTGTTTCTCTAGACACCTTGAAGATGTGTTTGTACTTTGTTCCATGAGTTAGATACATTATATGGTAAAGGTGTAATGCAAATGGCTTGAAATGCTGAGTGACATTTTGTTTGTAGTTTTTGTTGTATGTACTTAATGTTTTGATCTAAAGTTAAGACTACCCTTTTTAACACATTTAATTTAGTTTTAAGCTTATTATCTATATTAGCTTGTGTCATTAATGTTAAAGTTATATTATTGCCAAGAGTATTGACATAGTATGTTGTATGCATTTGTTGTACTAAGGCTGTAGTAGCTACAGCAAAAGTAGTGATTATAGAAATTAAAGTTGTAATGTCTAAAATTAAAGCTGTCACAAATTTTTTAGGTTTAATTAATTCATTAAGTGTTTCTAACACTTGTAATGTTGTATTATTATACTATGGATTGCTTTGTAGATTTACAGGTAATATCACATAAGAAGGTTTTTTTATAGTTAACATAACATTTACTTGTTTATCATGTTGAATATTAAAGGACGCAATACAATTAGTTATTTTTACAAGTTAAAAGATTTTAAAGGAAATACATAGTCAACTGGATCACATGTAAATTCTTTCATAAATTCTCTTTTATGAGTTTCATTTAACCTGCATAGACTATCTACAAACATTCTAAACTTTTTTGAACTTTTGCCCTGCCTTTTACTTTCTTACATAACTATTCTGTTTCAGGACAAAATTTATCACACAAGATTCTTTCTTTACACAATGTCATTCTCCTTTCTGTTTAATTTCTCTTATTCTCAAAAACTCACTTTCCACCAAACAGGATCCTAGTTTACTATGAAGTCACTTATTCACTCAGCTAAACTGATAATTAGAAGGTTTAAAAGGCAAGAATTTTATCCGTTGACAAAGATTCAGTTTGTAAAAATATTTTTCTTATTTATATAAATTACTAGTGGCAAAGGGCCAATAATAAAGGTTCTAAATCTCACCCTTGGGATTCTGCCAGTGCTGCTGTCTGGGGGCTGTAACACTTGGGAGGCAGGCCCGCCCCACGAAGGGCAGGGGGGCCCCCAGCTTCCTTCTCTGCTGGGCTTTTTCAGCTGTCTTGGAGCTAGTGGAAATGCGCCCGGTGGTTTTGTTTGCTATCGGCGAGTGTACTTTCATTTTCTTCAAGCGGCGGGTGAGATCTTGTAGTAGCTGCTGGCGCCTCCTTCTGCGTTGTCTTTTTCGAATCTGAGTTAACTACTCCTGGAATAACTTCAAAGTTTTTAGTATAATTTGAACTTTTACTAATTATAATTCCAATCGTTCCAGGTAAAAGTTGCCTTTTCATTGCAGTGGGGATTAAAGTAACACCGTCCCATTTGGATAATAAGACATTCTTTTCATTTGCTAAATTTAAACCTGCACTTTCAGGAGTGCCCCGTGAAAGGTTATGAATAGTAAATTCAGGGGCTTGAGGATTCAATGTAGATAAAGGCTGTGTGTTATAAGCTACAGCCTGCTCTCCCTTGGGGCTTGGGCTGGGAGAATGCCCCTTATCTAGTTTTTTGATCTCTGTACGTCCTGATCCTCAGGATCAGTGTCTCCCTTGTCATTCAAGGGGGTTCCATCCTTATGAAATTTTGATTTACATTCATTTCTCCAATGTCGCCCCTTCTTACAACGAGGGCATAAGCCGGGCGGTTCCCCCCTCGGCTTATTGGCATGGGACTGTTTACAGTCCTTCTGCATGTGACCTGGCTTGCCACAATTGTAGCAAGTGTCAGCAGGAGCTCTCAGCTCCTTACCTCCCTTATTGAAGGTATTTTTAATATAGGCGCTGAATTTCTGTCCTTGCATTGTTGCAGCATAGGCCATACTTTGGACTATCACTGGTGAGGCATCCATGCATGCTTTAATATCCTTGGTTAATGCGTGCCCCATGGTATCTGCTGATTGCTCACACTTAACCGGTCAGCCTTTACCGGCGGGACTGCAGCTCCCTGGTGAGAGCCGCCCTCAACCTTGAAAAAGAAAGAAAGAGAGAGAAGATTACCTGTCCTTCAGGTCCCTGTTCGAGGCGCCACCTGCTACGGACCGCTCAGTCGGTGGCCTGTCCTTCAGGTCCCTGTTCGGGCGCCACCTGTAACGGACCGCCCTGTCGGTGGCCTTCAGTCCGAGGGGGTGTAGGGAGAAGGAACGAGGAAAGTTGAGAGGTCGGCGTAGGAAAAATGACAGACTGCCACACAGCATGTGATGAAGGAAGCAGCTGTGAATTTATTGGGTACACATGTTGGTATTTATACATTTTTACAGAGCTTACATAATGCAATCTTTTTGCTTACGTGTGCGGGTTATCTTTGCGTTTACAAGTGTGATTTATCATGCATTGTTATGTTTTAACGTTCCGCTTCCGGAGGGTGGCGGTTATTAGTCAACTTTGCCCGCTTCCTCCTATCTCAGTTTCTTATTATCTTTTTAGAACAGCTTGACATCTTCTTTATGTTAATGCTTGACTAATTTTACATTTACTATTTGATCTTATTGTTATTGATAATTATAATTTTGATTTAGAGTAAATTCCTTGACAAGTATTATTTTTCCTATTGATTTTTATTATGCGTGACAATTGGTGAAACAAGATGTTCTGAACAGGACTTTATGGTGGGTGGATGTGTTTCAGTGACTTTGTAACTTATGTAGATAATTTGTATTTCATGTCCTTGGGCTTATCGTCTTAGTTCACTGGTGGGAAAACATCTTTATGTGCTCATTGTTGGTGCCACTGAGTTTAGCAGCTTACAAGGCTGTGCTCTATCTGGATTAGTAGTGCATTGTGCTCATTCTTAGGAAAGTACATATTGACAATTTATCAGAACAAACAGACTTCTGGTACAGAATGACAAACACATGAGTAAACGCCACAATCTTTAAACTTAAACGAGTAACTGAGCATGCTAGGCAACATTTCTGATGCTGTGCATACTGGGGGCGCTGGGGGCAAAGCTCCGGGGAGCACAAACCACCTTCCCATTGTTCTGTAACGCGGACAACACTGCCTCACTACGGCTATATGCCGTGGGTGCGGCAGTCATACTTTAAAGATCTTGAAAAAACAATACTTCGTTTTATATGGAATCAGAAAAAATCTCAAATAGCCAAGACATTACTCAGGAATAAAAACAAAGCAGGAGGAATCATGCTACCAGACCTCAGACTATACTACATCA
Source organism: Nycticebus coucang (assembly GCF_027406575.1). Classification (NCBI taxonomy): domain Eukaryota; kingdom Metazoa; phylum Chordata; class Mammalia; order Primates; family Lorisidae; genus Nycticebus; species Nycticebus coucang. The sequence continues at coordinate 77,359,467 of NC_069796.1, read as the reverse complement.
ATAGTGATCAAAACAGCATGGTATTGGCACAAAAACAGAGAAGTAGATGTCTGGAACAGAATAGAAAACCAAGAGATGAATCCATCTACTTACCGTTATTTAATCTTTGACAAGCCAATTAAAAACATTCAGTGGGGAAAAGATTCCCTATTTAACAAATGGTGCTGGGTAAACTGGCTGGCAACCTGTAGAAGACTGAAAGTGGACCCACACCTTTCACCATTAACTAAGATAGACTCTCACTGGATCAAAGATTTAAACTTAAGACATGAAACTATAAAAATACTAGAGGAGAGTGCAGGGAAAACCCTTGAAGAAACCGGGCTGGGCGAGTATTTTATGAGGAGAACCCCCCGGGCAATTGAAGCAGCTTCAAAAATACACTACTGGGACTTGATCAAACTAAAAAGCTTCTGCACAGCCAAGAACACAGTAAGTAAAGCAAGCAAACAGCCCACAGAATGGGAGAAGATATTTGCAGGTTATGTCTCTGACAAAGGTTTAAAAACCAGAATCCACAGAGAACTCAAACGCATCAGCAAGAATACAACAAGGGATCCCATCACAGGCTGGGCAAGGGATTTGAAGAGAAACTTCTCTGAAGAAGACAGGCACACGGCCTTCAGACATATCAAAAAATGCTCATCATCTTTAATCATCAGAGAAATGCAAATCAAAACTACTTTGAGATATCATCTAACTCCAGTGAGACTAGCCTATATCACAAAATCTCAAGACCAGGGATGTTGGCGCTGATGTGGAGAAAAGGGAACACTTCTGCACTGCTGGTGGGAATGCAAATTAATACATTCCTTTTGGAAAGAGATATGGAGAACACTTACAGATCTAAAAATAGATCTGCCATTCAATCCTGTAATCCCTCTACTGGACATATACCCAGAAGTCCAAAAAGCACATCATAACAAAGATATTTGTACCAGAATGTTTATTGCAGCTCAATTCATAATTGCTAAGTCATGGAAGAAGCCCAAGTTCCCATCGATCTATGAATGGATTAAGAAATTGTGGTACATGTACACCATGGAATATTATGCAGCCTTAAAGAAAGATGGAGACTTGGGCGGTGCCTGTGGCTCAAGGAGTAGGGCGCCGGTCCCACATGCCGGAGGTGGCGGGTTCAAACCCAGCCCCGGCCAAAAAAAAAAAAAACACAAGAAAGATGGAGACTTTACCTCTTTTATGTTTACATGGATGGATCTGGAACATACTCTTCTTAGTAAAGTATCTCAAGAATGGAAGAAAAAGTACCCAATGTACTCAGCCCTACTATGAAACTAATTTAGGGTTTGCACATGAAAGCTATAACCCAGTTACAACCTAAGAAAAGGGGGAAGCGGGAAAGGGAGGGGAGGGAGGGGGAAAGTGGATAGAGGGAAGGGGATTGGTGGGATTACACCAGCCATGCATCTTACAAGGGTATATGTGAAACTTGGTAAACGGTCTGTAAAGCTAGTGAATGATGCCCCATGATCATATCAATGTACACAGCTATGATTTAATAAAAAAAAAAAAAACAGACATTCAAGAGAGGATATTATACCAAAATTGGCACTTGTAAAAGAAAAATAAAAATGTTAAATTTCTGGGAATCCTTATAATAAAGTAATAAAGAAGACACAAATTGGGCGGCGCCTGTGGCTCAGTGAGTAGAGCGCTGGCCCCATATGCCGAGGGTGGTGGGTTCAAACCCAGCCCCGGCCAAAGTGCAACACAAAAAAATAGCCAGGTGGGTGGCGCCTGTGGCTCAAGGAGTAGGGCGCCGGTCCCATATGCTGGAGGTGGTGGGTTCAAACCCAGCCCCAGCCCAAAAAAAAAAAAAAAATAGCCAGGCATTGTGGTGGGCACCTGTAGTCCCAGCTGCTCGGGAGGCTGAGGCAAGAGAATCACATAAGCCCAAGAGCTGGAGGTTGCTGTGAGCCAAGTGATGCCACGGCACTCTACCGAGGCCATAAAGTGAGACTCTGTCTCTACAAAAAAAAAAAAAAAAAAAAAGAAGACACAAATTACCAATTTGAATGAAAAAGAAAACATTAATACATATCTTACACATATTAAAAATTTAGTTACAGTGTATTACACCAAATTTAATATTAATAAATTAAAAATAAAATGGAACATACTTTCAAAAATAAAACCAACAAAAGCTGACGTAAGAGGAAATAGAAAACTTGGAATAGTCCTATACCTGTTAAAGATGTTGACCTGTATATAATAATATTTACACAAAGAAATCTTCAGGCAAAGATGGCTTTTCTCCAAATAAATTCCAAATGAATTCTTCCAAATAGTTATGGAAGAAATGATACCAATCTTATATAAACATTTGCATGGACTAGAAAAAAGAAAATATTTCCTAGTTTGTTTAATGAGGCCACGGTAACCTTGACACAAAAAACTGACCATGAAGGAAAATTACAGACCAATCAGTCTTAGGAAAAGAGATGCAAAAATACCAAACTAGCAAATTAGATTCAGTGAAAGACAAAAATGATAATACATTATGAGAAGTTGAATTTGTTACAGGAATGAAAGGTTGGCTTCACATGAAAAAACATTACCCTAATTCACCACATTAACAGAATTTTTAAAAATCATCTGATCATCTCAGTAGATATACAATAGCTTTTCATAAAATTCAACACATATTCATTATCCAAAAGACCAAAAAAAAAAAAAACTCTCTTTCCACTTAAGAACAGAAGACAACTTCTTTAATCTGATAAAGAGTGTCTCTTTAAAAAAAAAAAGAAAGAAAATAAAACCTACAAAAAGTATCCTGCTTAGTGGTAAGATATGTAAGCTTTCTGTCTGAGAATGAACAAGAATGCGTGTTTTTCAACACTTCTATTAAATATTGAACTGCAGGTTCTGGCCAGTGCAAAAAAGGCAAGGGGGAAAAAGTATGCAATTTAGAAAAGAAAAATAAAACCATCCTTATTTGCCAAAAACATACAACTTTGTTCATAATATTATAAATGCAAAAGATTCTACAGGAAAACTAGTATGATTAATAGATAAATTTTGGAAGGTCATGGATAGGAAGGCTAATTACATGTGAAACTTGATTGTATTTCTGTATAAAAGCCAAAAGCTGGCAAATAAAACTTTAAAGGAATATTATTTATGTTAGCATAAAAATATTAAAATTAGTAAGAGAAATGAAAGCCTAAATAAATACAGGGACATACCATATTCATGGAGTAGAAGGCTCAATGTTGTAAAATTATCAATTTAACCCCAAATTTAACTATTATCGTATATTGTATTCAATACGATTCAAGCCAACATCATAAAAAGGGTTTTGCAGAACTTGATGAGTTGATTTTTTTAATTTATATGTAAATATAACAGAGTAAAGAAGCCAACGCAATGTTGAAGAAAAAGAACAAAGCTAGGTGTCTTCAGCTAGCGAATAATAAGCCCTATTAAAAGACAATGTTAATAGCTTAAGAATATAAAAATAGACTCATGAAAAACAATAGTAAGGCCAAAAAAGACCCACATTATGTAATCACCTGGATTTTTGACAAAAATGACAGTGGAGTACAATGGTGTGGAGGGAGCAGGCAATGGTCTTTTTTTTTTTTTTCAATAGTACTGAGTGGATTAGATATCCATATGGAAAAAAATGTTTTAATTTCTACTTCATACCACACAATTTCACATTGACTCCAGATCTAACTATGAAAAGCAAAATAAGTAAAATTATAAAGATTCTAGAAGAAAATATAGAACACACACACATACAAATACAAAAGCATTAACCATATGAGAAATAATTTATAAACTGGACCATATTAAAATTAAAAACTGCCATTTATAAAAACACCATTCAGAGACTAAAAAGACAAACAAGATTGAGAAAAGATACTTGTAATCCATATATTAGGACTCATATATAGAATATATGATAATTCCTGCATGTCAATAAGAAAAATACAAATGAACCAATAGAAAAACAAAGACTTGTGTAAGCACTTCTGAAAAGAGTATATCCAAATAGCTAATATGAAAAGATGCTGAAGCTCATTAGCCATCAGGAAAAAATACAAATTAAAACCGCAGTAAAAATATCAATATCAGACACAGACCTGCCTGCCGGGATCAGAGTCAAGATATCTCTGATCCTAGGAATGGTGGTTTGTGTTGTGTTGCTGATCGCTGCTGTCCTAATTGTCACAAAGAGGAACGGCCCCAACAACCACCACTCCACTGAGTACCATCAATACCACAGGTCAGACTTTGCTTCAGAGACAAATCGGGAAGAGCCACCTGGTCAGGCAGTGTTCAGTGAGGTCTTAGGCTCCACATAAGCTGAAGATTCTAGAAGCATCTTTCATGGGCACCGAAAGACATCTTTCCCTTCTGGGCCTCCCTGACCCCAGTTCTCTCTGTCCTGACAACCAATGGGAATGTCTCCCTCGCTGTCTGGATCATCGGCTTCACTCTTCAATTCAGCCTGATACATCATGCTGTTCCTCTATTCACAACAGGAGGAGAATTTGAAATGGATTTTAACAAAGAGGCCATGCCACACACATATGCACCTGTGGGGGGGGGGGATCCCATGGCGTATGCTCCCCTACCTTTGCGTTTGTGGGTGGATGGAATAACTGTCTAGATACCCAATCTCACTCTTTTAAGAATTCTTCCATTTAACAAATATGTGTGAGCATTCAAAAAATATATATCAGTATCCATGCAAACTCGTCAAAATGCCTATAATAAAAAAAAATCTCCATAATACCAAGTAATGATGATGATTTGAGCAACTAGCACTCTTATCCACTGCAGTGGGTATATGACTGCACAACCACTTTTGAAACTAACAATATCTACATACACTGAATACGTACACGTATTATGATAAAGAAATTCCACTCCAAGGTATATAAACATATATGTGTGTGTGTGTGCGTATATACACACACCTCCCCAAAAGCTATATAAAAACATTCCCAAGAGCACTATTCATAATAGATAAGAACCATTGTCATAAAAATTATATTAGCATAAAAATATAGAGTATCTAGGAACAAATCTAACAAATAACGTACAAGACCTCTACACATATAAATATTAATGAGAGAAACCAATGAAGACCTCAATCAATTGCCTATTAAGAGAAGAATGGATAGGCTGGACAAGGTGGCTCACACCTGTAATCCTAGAACTCCTGGGAGGCCAAGGCAGGAGGATCCCTTAATCTCAGGAGTTCAAGAACAGCCTGAGCAAAAGTAAGACCCTGGCTCTATTAATAACCGAAAAAAAAAAAAAATAGCCAGGGTCGTGGCACACATCTCTACTCCTAACTACTCTGAGGAGGCCACGGTAGGAGGATCCCTTGAACCCAAGAGTTTTTGTTATTTTTCATTTTGTTTTTGTTTTGAGACAGAGTCTCACTCTATCACCCTGGGTAGAGTGTCATGGAATCATCATAGCTCACAGCAACCTCAGACTCATGGGTTTAAGGCTTAAACTTTAAGCAATCCTTTTGCCTCAGCATCCCAAGTAGCTGGGGAGTACACCACAGGCATGCACCACCATGATCAGCTAGTTTTTCTATTTTTAGTAAAGATGGGGTCTCACTCTTTCTCAGGCTGGTCCCAAACACCTGTGCTCAAAGAATTCACTGACCTCAGACTCTCAGAGTACTAGGTTACAGGCACGAGCCACACTGCCCGGTGAGCCCAGAAGTCTGAGGTTGCTGTGAGCTAGGCTGAGGCCATGGCACTCTAACCTAGCCAACAGAGTGAGACTCTGTCTAAAAGTAAAAAGAAAGTCAAATGGATAAATTGTGATACACCCAAGCATTTGAATAATATACAGCGAGAATGTAGACCTTACAACCTCATATGACATCATGAGTGGGCTTCACAAACTACTTGAGCAAAAGAAACCAAACACAAAAGCACACATATTGTATGATTCTATTTATATAAAGTTCAAACCAGACAGGACTAATTTGGGGTTGTAAAACTCAAGAGAGTATTAGTAAGGGTAAGGTCTGGGAGCAGGTACTGGGGACTTCAATGTCCCGCTGTGATCCCTTCTTTCATCTTAGTGCTGGTTACGTGAGTTCTGCTTGTGAAAAGTCACTGGAGTGTACGCTTATGGTTTGTATACTTTTATATATGCAAGCTATACTCCCATAAAAGGTTAACTAAAAATGAAGAGGGACAGATCGACTGTGTCATATAAGACTCATGTCCCTTAGGACGTCAATGTCCTAGGGCTTTGGCTTTTGAAAATAAGTAATTATTTGGATACTCGCTCATTTATTCCTTTATTCAGCAAATAGGCACAAAAAGTACCTACAGTGGGGAGAAAACCCATGACACCCCTGACCTGTGTGATTAATATTTCAGTGGAAGGAGACTGGCCAGGGGCCAGGACAGAGTTAATGGGCTCCCTTGCCCTCTGATTTCTAGAGGACTTGGCCAAGGAAGGCTTGAGCGGAGTCCAGAGCTGGGGAGAGAGATTAGTATATTCCCTCCCCCAGCTTCCTCCAATAATAGGCTGTATCGCCTGGCAGAGGCTGACCCCCTGTCCAGCAGCCCCTCTACCCAGCTTCAGCCCATGAGTGGTGTTGGCTCCCTGCTGAGTCCAACACCGGGATCCTAAAGCATCCCTATTCTTTCCCTAGACTCTTCCCCCACCTCTATAAATAGCCCCTTCTGAAACTTCTCAAATTACCCATTCTGAGTGCTGCCTGCTTCCTGTCAGAACCCTGATAGATGCACAAGATTAATTTCAGCCAAGGAGAAAAAATGTGAAGGAAAATAAAGCTAAATGATGTGCTAGAGAATGGCTGGCAGGAGAGATTACTTTAGAGAGGGTAGTCAGGGCAGTCTGGCAGAGAGGGGAGAAGGAACAGAGCTGAACAGCATGGAGGAGTTGATTACAGAAGAACCAGTTACATCATTTCTATTTGTCCTTGGTGACCCTGACCGTGCCCCAGCGTTAACTGGATTCCTCTACTGCAGGTCTTCTCAGGGCCTTGAATGTGCTCCTGTGCCCTGTGCTTCTCCAGGAATTACAACTAACCAAACAGCATTTCCCAAACCACACATGTGGCCCAGAAACCCTTTCTCTAGAGTGAGATGTCCTATAGAAATCACATCCAAGTCACATCTGTAATTTTAAAAGCTGTAGTAGCCAGAGTTTTTCAAAATAAAAAGAAACAGATGAACTTAACATTGATAATATATTTTCTTTAATCTAATACATCCAAATATTATCAATTTAACACATAATCAATATAAAATTATTCGTGAAACAGTTTACATTCTTCTGTGAAGACTGGTGCCTCACCATCGGGTATGTTTTGTGTGCCTTTAGTACATGTCAGGCTAACCACATGCCAAGTGCTCAGTGGCTACCTGTGCCTACCACACTGGACCGTGTGGCTCTAGAGCAGTGGATGGGTCTTCTGCTCTGGAGATGTTCTTCCTGACCTAAAACAGGACCCACAGCCAGAGCTTCCCCCAAGGCAAAGAGGTAGGACAAGATAGAGCCTACAGAGCAAGTTGTAAAAGGTGGCATCTCAGAGGATTTGGGAGGCATTTTGGGAAACGTCACAACCTTTAACCTATAGAAGAATGTTCAGATGGGATTCTTAGTCCCACATATAGGATAGGACCTGGGGTCAAATATTTCTTTTTGTACAGAAATATTTCGTACAAATATTTCTTTTAGATAGCCAATCATCCTGAATCTTCATGGCTTAAAACAACAGTTGTTACTTCTTTGTTCACCATTTTGCAATTTGGGCAGAGCTTGATGGAGACAGTTCACCTCTGCTCAGTGGCATCAGCTGGGGAAGTTTGGCCCAGAGCTGGAAGGTTCATTTCCAAGATGATTCACTCATGTGGCTGTCAAGCAGGTGCTGGTAGCGGGGCTGGGAGTTTAACATGGCTATTAACATAAGGAGAAGAATCATGGGCTTCGACACATGGCTGTTTGAGCTGCCTCCCAAGTTGGCTGCCCGGCTCCAGAAGGGACAAAGCAGAAGCAGCCAGGCTTGTTAAAGTTAAGCCTTGTCCTTGCACAGCATCAAAGGGGCTGGAGATATAGGGCCCGCCCCTCAGTGTAAAAGGAGACAAAGAATTTCCCACCACCTTTAATCCACCACAGATGTTGCAATACTTTCATGTCCGTATTTTTAGTTGATCCATCCCAGCAACACTTTTTCTGCTTTTTTAAGTTATGCATTGAATAAGCTTGGAGTAAATATGACATCTGAACAATTATCTAAGTATATGTAGAACATAGATGTTTGCTATAATCATGTGTGTGAACTTCTTTCTATTTTATTTAATTTTTTTAATTAATAGTTTTTAAGAACAGTTTTAGATTTACGGAAAAATTGCCAAGATGGTACAGAGTTCCCACCTACCCCCAACACACACAATTTCCCCATTATGAGCATCTTACTTAATATGATACATTTTTATAATTGATAAACCAATACTGGTATATTGTTATTATTAACTAAAGTTCATATTTTATTCAGACTTCCTTAGTTTCAACATAATTCCTTTTTCTGCCCCAGAACCGTCCCACTTCTAGGCATCATGTCTCCTTGACGGTTTCTCCGACCTTCTTTGCTTTTTAGAGACCTTGGCAATTCTGAGGAATTCTGGCTAGGTATATTGCTGGGTGCTCTACTATTAGGATTGGTCTGATACTTTCCTCATGATTTGACCTAGGGTATGGATGTGCGGAAGAACGATCCCAGAGAGAAAATACTGTTTTCATCACCTCACATCCGGGGTGCATGCTTGGCGCATGACAGCTGATTTTTTTTTTTTTTAACATTTAAACATTTTTTTTTTTAAGTAAATTTATTTCAGATTAAAGTGAGGGTACAAGCAACCAGGTCAAAATATTTATTTAGTTAGGTATAGTTCATCTTGGGGTTATGTTCCACACACAAAGGGTGTGCCAACCCTCCCCCCCATGCCCATTCAGTGATAGCACCCCAACCTCTCCCCCTCACTCATTACCCCCCCCAACTTGAATTGAAATGAGTTTTTCTCCTATTTGCACATGCATTGGATCACCTATTGGCTTCTTATTGGTACTGAGTACATTGGATAATTGCTTTTCCATTCTTGTGATACTTTACTAAGAAGAATGTGTTTCAAGTCCATCCAGGATATTACAAAACATGTGAAGTCATTATCATTTTTTATGGCTGAATGGTATGCCATGGTGTGCATGTACCAAAATTTATTAATCCATTCCTGAGTTGATAAGGGCATTTAGGTTGTTTCTATATCCTGGTGATGGTAAATTGAGCTACAATAAACAATCTAATGCAAATGTCCTTACAGTAAAAAGATTTTTTTTCTTCTGGGTAGATGCCTAATAGTGGGATTGTGGGGTCAAATGGGAGATCTAATTTGAGATCTTTGAGGATTTTCCCTATTTCTTTCCAAAGAGGCTGTATGAGTTTGCAGTCCCACCAACAGTGTAAAGTGTCTCTCCACGTCCGCATCAGCATCTGCAGCTCTGGAACTTTGTGATGTGGGCTAATCTTACTGGGGTTAGGTGATATCTCAGGGTGATTTTTATTTGCATTTCTCTGATGATTAGGGACAATGAGCATTTTTTTCATATGTTTGTTAACCGTTAGTCTGTCTTCTTAGAGAAGGTTCTATTCGTGTCTCTTAAGCAGTGATATATAGGATTGTTGGCTCTTTTCTGTTGATTAATTTGAGTTCTCTGTAGATCCTATTTATCAAGCCTTTGTCTGACTCGTAATATGCAAATATCTTTTCCCATTTTGAAGGTGTCTTCTTAGAGAAGGTTCTATTCGTGTCCCTTACGCAGTGATATATAGGATTGTTGGCTCTTTTTCTGTTGATTAATTTGAGTTCTCTGTAGATCCTACTTATCAAGCCTTTGTCTGACTTGTAACATGCAAATATCTTTTCCCATTTTGAAGGTTGTCTGTTTGCTTTGTCTCCTTAGCTGTACAGATGCTGTTCAGTTTAATTCAGTCCTATTGATTTATTTTTGTTGTTGAAATTGCCACAGAAGTCTTCTTCATAAAATCTTTCCCCAGGCCAACTTCTTCAAGTGTTTTCCCCACACTTTCTCCAAGGATTTGTATTGTTTCATGCCTTAGATTTAAATCTTTTATCCATATGACAACCGATGTTGTCCTTGATTGCCTGGCTGAGGCAGTGTTTGTCAAATTGCTCTTTTTCCCCTTTACATAGTGTACTGTTTAGAAGAAAGTTGCTATGCACAGTGCACACTTAAGGAATAAGCTGCTGTGCTCCACCTCCTTTACATAAATTATTCACAATTTTTAGGCAAAGGAAATTTGTCTCTTCACCCCTATTTACTAATTTACCAATCATGTGTTTATATCAGTATAGATTCATGGTTATTGATTTTGTACTTGGAGCGATAATGCAAAACTACTTGATTTTCTTTTTTTTCTTTTTTTTTTTTTTATTGTTGGGGATTCACTGAGGTGCAACAAAACTACTTGATTTTCATGCTCCAATTGTTCCAGCTTTAATTACTAGGAGCGCTGTCATTTACTCAGGAACATTTTGAGGTGGATACCATCCTGACTATGAAAGAGATGGTTCATTCAAGTGTCGTGACAAGCCGAGGATATGACAATCCACCTCTGGCTCCTGAATCCCCTTTGAAGGACTCTTTGCCCACCCTGGGCCCTTTGTTGCTGCCCAGGTCAAATCCCAGATGACTGGCTAACATCACTATGCAACTCCTCCTAGAAATCAGACAGGTTACTGCTGATTGCAGGAGGTCCTTGTATGTGTGGCCTCTCCATATGCTGAAAGCTCAGAGTCAAGGAAAGGGTAATTATATACCTCCACAGACACACCAAAAAACATGTGAACAGCACTGGGTCATAATGAAGGGCTTCCAGGCTCCATAAATAGTGCTCTCCTAGTTTTCATCCATCTCAGACACAAATTAAAACTTGACTCAGTTGCTGGGCGTGAATGAACTTGCTGCCCTGCCCCACCCTCAGTGCGCACGGGCGTCCCCAGGAACGCATGGAGGGCTGGGAACACACATACACAAGCACGAAACACGCAGCAGCTGCTTTCATGAAACGCTGCTGCCCTAGAACCTCAAAAACGATCCCCACACTGGCTACAGATCCCAAGGAATGAGAGTCATTGCTATGGGCCACGACTCTCTCTTTATTCAAGAGGGAATATTCTTGAGAAAGAAACTATTCTCCAGAGGGAAGAATGAAAAATACCACCACAAGGAGGGCCCCAAAGCAGAATCATCACTTGAAGAACTCTCCATACAGGGTCAGATTAAATACACGGCTCCATCTGGGGGTGCAGGGAAGCCATTTCAGCCTTTATCTCAATGACTTGTTCAGATTGTCATTCAAAATGCTCAAGACATATTTGAATGTCCAAGTTCCCATTTATATAGAATAGATGCCATATGGACTGCTTCTCAAGACTTTCTCGACACAGCAAATTCCTTTTCACTTTTTTTCCCCTTGTTAAGCCCAACATTTCTCTTTCCAAGAATTTATAAAATAAAGCTCTATGATAAGATACTTCAAACATATAAGCAAGTCTAGACATACCTTGCGAGTCCTACCCAACTTTATTAAGCCTTGCCAGTTATGTTGTACTTCCCGTCATTCCAGCTTTTCTTTTTTCTTTAAGAAATAAAACATTGCAGAGCCCCTTGCAGCCTCTGGTCCCCCTACTTCCTTGCTCTGCCCTATTTTCGGTCATTCATGCCAGATTCTTTGTCTCTCCCTCCTCCAAGCTTTGTGAGCTCTTCCTGGAACACTTCGGTCGGTAAACATAATCAGGAAAGGCATGTGGGAAAGAACGGTCTCTAGAACTGTCCAGACAGCTGGGCTGCCAAGCCCACCTGGTAGGGAAAGGCACAAGGCCCAGAAGAGAGAAAGGATGAAAAACAGAGTGTAGGACTTGGGACACAGGAGTCACCTGGGAGTTGGCGCTGGGAACATCCTAAAGGGACACGTCTCAACCTCCAGAAGGCAAATAAGGCTACGTCAGGCAGCAGTACCTGTTCTGCCCCAGCTCCCCTTTGTTTTTCCTGAGTCCACATTTTTAAAATCCTATGTTCTTTCTCTTAGGGAGGGTTGGGGGTGAGGACTCAGAGCTGGAGCACCAGAGAATGTCCCGGCATTGGGAAACAGGGAGGGTGGGGCCAGGACTGATTGAGTTGAACAATACCATTAAGGTCCAATGATGCATTAAGTCTGATTGGACTTGTAAAATTTTTTTGATAAGCTAGGGAATGTTTTGGCAGGATAGTGGGTTCCCAGCGTTGACTTGAAGGACTTCCACTGATGTCTTAACTGACACTATATGGATGGGTTCTTTAGGGGACATCAACTAACTCAGGCCAGAAACAGAAAAGAGGGGGGCCAGTGGGCAAAACCATACCCCTTTGCTAAATACCCAACCAAATTAAACTTAAATTTTGATATCAAACCCTGAATGGAACCCAAAGAGTTTTCAAAATACCACGTGCAAGAGTGGGTCCAACTGTAAGCACACAGCTTTCTTTAACGGGACAGAGCCAGACCCACATCCACTCTCTGAATTGTCGTAGGCCCTTGAAGGAAAGGAATCTATCAAGCGCCTGGTTTGTGGCACTGCAGCTGGTGTTTCCTTTTCTATAGCTTATTTAATCCTCACAAAACCCTCTAAAGGATGACATTAACTCCATTTGACAGACAAGGACAATGAAACTCAGAGAGGTTAAGAAACCCACCCAGGGTAACACAGCCAGGAAATAGCTTACATGAGCTGGTCTTGGATTACCCACAATGGAATATGAGTGCCTCTTTTTCTATGGTGGTCTCACTTGTGTTCACGTGTTGGTTGGGCTGTTTCAGGCTGTGGAGAACAGAGGGGTGCTTGGGATTCTCTTGGGGAGATGATGTGGGGATGAACTGCAAGAATCCAGAGGAAGCGAAGGAACCACAGAAGCAAAAGCATTGACAGTAGCCAGACTCGGGCTTCCTGGAGGCTCCGTCAATGCTTCTGGCGAGTGGGGGTGGTGGCTGCCAGATCCGAGGAGCTGCCTCTCCCTGTCCCTCTCTGTGCTCCCAGTCATAGCCTCCTGCAGCTCTCCTGCCCTGCCCCTGGCCTGGCCTCTGCCGCAGGCTCCACACCAGCATCCCCATCCAGCTCCCTGCTGGGCACGTGTGTCTCCCTTTTTCAAAAAAGAGGATGGTGAGAGGCTGCCTCATCAACAGTGGACATCTCCTGTGTCCACCTGTCCTGTGTCCTGTGAGTGACCAGGTTAGCAGGTCACAAGATACAAATGTCATTAATTATGCGGAAGGAACTACTTTTCCTCAGAAAGGAGGCCTAAGTGTGGCATCTCAGGGGCCTCTGTATTCAATCTGTTTGGCTGAATAGCTTCAAACAACAGATACTCATTTTCCCACAGTTAAAGAGTCCAAAAGTCTATAACCAAGGTGTCACCAAAGGTACACTCCCTCCAAACATGCTGAGGAGATCCCTTCCCTGCCACTTCCAGCTTCTGGTGGCCCTAGGCATTCCTTGGCTTGTGGCCACATCACTCCAATCTCTGCCTGTCCTCAAAGGACCTTCTTCTCCCTGTGTCACTCTGGGTCCTCTCCTCTTATCATAAGGACATCAGGTATTGGACTGAAGGTGCACCCTAAATCCAGGCTGCTTCAATTTGAGACCCTTAACTAACTACATCTGCAAAGACCCTATTTCCAGATAGGGTCATGTTCTAAGGTTCCAGGTGGACGTGGATTTGTGTGGTATGCTATTTAGACAGGACAGTGTCTTTTCAGTACAGTGCAGTGTCACCTCCCACCCAAGTGTACCACAGCCTCTGAAAGAGCAGGGGCCATGCTCTGTGATTTCTTTTGCACCTGCCTCAGTACAGTGCTGGGCACTAATTAAATGCCTATTGGCTGACCCAGAGTAAACCAGAAACAAATTTAGAAAAAATGAATTGACAGATGAATTTGTTAAAGTCCCCATTGTACGTACATTCCCTTTGGTATCCTGCAGTCATCACTGCCACCCAGTAGCAATGGACTGGGCCTCCCGTACCACACAGCACCACTGACAGAGATGTGGACTGGTGACTCTGCCCTCCCTTCTGGGGACAGGTCTGCCACCTGAGCTTCTCCATCCTGCAATCTACCTAGTGTGATCCCTGCTCCTAACTCTGCCTCCTGGTGTTTTCCTGCCCCTGAGGTAACTGAATCCAATTCCATACAAAGGCGCTTTCCTGCTCCTGGGTCTGTTCCAGCTTAGCCTTGTTCCCTAAATGTTCTCTACTGGGAAAACAAACCAAACAAACCCCAGAATGCTGGTTTGGTTCTCAGTGATATAAAAAAAATACTTGGATTTGGTTTGAGGTTGAGCAAACTGGTGCAGTTTGTTCCGGTTTTTAGTTCAAGGTTCAGGCCAAGTCCCTGCTCCAGACAGAAAGAATGTCCCTGGAATGCCTCTTCCAACTAGGCCTCACGACAGCTGAAAGGCCCGGGTGTCCAGACGGAAGCCGCCTGCTCAGCAGGGACTTCCCTGCAGCTCCAAACCCAGGCCCCCCCGAGGCCTCAGGAACAGGGTTGCCATCACACCTGCCCAGAGCTCCTGGGCCACTCCACCTCCCACCAACTAGGCGTCAATGCAGCTGGGCATACCCTCCGCCCAAGCGACTGGGCCGGGGGTGGGGGGCTGTCAATGTGTAAATCTGCCACAATTGACAGACAGCACAGCACCCTCTCTCTGGTGGGGGCCCAGACCCAAGCAGTCCCTGACAAAGAACCAAATAAGTGGAAACAGTTGGCGGAGCAGGAGACAACAGGGCTTGGTGAGCAGTGTGACACCCAACCAGAGGCGTTCAAGTCCTCAACATTTGCAGCTTGCTGCCCAGTGCACAAAGCACCCCACTGCAGCGTGCGGGTCTGCCGGGCCTGCAGAGGCACACAGCAGGCTTCCTCTGGCAGTGTGGGAGCCAGAGCATAGTTTCTGCCCAGGACAAGGCATCAGGAGCCTCATCCTCAGGGAATGACTGCAGGGGACAAAGCAGCTGGGGGCGTCAGGGACACCTGGCAGTGAATCACCAATGAGGAATTTTGAAACAAAAACACATTTCCACTCTGGTCTCCCTCCCACTCTGGTCCACACATCAAAGCACTCCTCAGATGCAGGGAACTAGTCGGCCAGGTCGATTGGGCTTGCCCAGAAGGTTGGTCATCAGAGGCTTGGGACCAAAACAAATATCCCTGAGGGACTGCCCCAATTCTGGGTTATGGGGACAGATGCACCTCCTAGCTCCATACAAGGAACTGAGAAACACCAGCAAGAGCAATGGAATGAAAGCCCAGGAGAGGGGCACCGGTCCAAACACCTCTATTTCTCAGGGTTATTTTTCCTGTCTTTGACCTTAAAATAACCATCCACAGAACAGCCTTATCAAAGGCAATGTGGGTATTCCCTGACTTAGCCCGGAGCCTCTGCCCAAGGAAAGGGCCGCTTTTATTTTGCCTTGGACAGAAAATGCAGCCTGAAACACAATCCAGAAATATTTCCTTGCTTGGCCATCCTGAGAGGATTAGACGGCTAGCACATGCGATTTCTGCTTGGGTGTGCTTTGTGTTCAACTATGCTTGCTACGTGCTAGATTCAATTATAGGTTTTCTTACACTTATATCTTCATCAGTTCGACATTGCCAAGTGGATGGAATGTGCTTTTTTTTTTTTTTTTAAAGTGTTGGGGTTTTTTTCCTCCCAAGGATTCAACACTGTCCAGTCCTGTTAAAAAAAGAAAGGAAAAAAAATTCTTGGCTCAAGCATTCATTGCTAATGGGTATGGAATTGATTCACAAGTCCTCAACTCTAGTTATATGAAAGTAATTACTGCAACCTAGAGTAATTAGTTCCATATCCAATATTCACAAAAAGTTGCATATGTGTATATGTGTGTGTGTATTTGGGATTGGGAGAGAAAAAAATTTAAATGAAAAACAAAAAAGAAATATTTGAGAACATTTAAACTACCCATACATATACTCCTTAAAAAAAAAAAAAATCTTTAGCTATAAGAAAGATCTTGAAACAGGACCAGGCATGGTGGCTCATTCTTATAACCCTAGCACTCCGAGAGGCCGAGGCAGGTGGATTGCCTGAGCTGTGGAGTTGGAGACCAGCCTGAGCAAGCATGAGACCCCGTCTCTAAAACTAGCCAGGCATTGTGGCAGGTGCCTAGTCCCAGCTAGGCTGAGGCAAGAAGATCACTTGAGCCCAATAGTTTGAGGTTGCTGTGAGCTATGATGACACCACGGCACTCTACCAAAGGTGACAAAGTGAGACTCTGAAAAAACATCTTGAAACAAACAAAAAAGAAAGAACCCCAAAAGACAGTAAAACCCAAGTGTTTCAATGCTGGTGAACAGGCAGTGGGGCACAGGAAGCCCCAAGGAGGGAGTCTCTGCAGCTTCAAAGACCCATCCCCCAGCTGGCGACTTGCAGCAGGTAGACTCCACTTCCCACTCAGTGGCAGGAATTGATGGAATGCTTTTTTCCCAAAGCATGGGAAAAGTCTTGTCCTGGCCCCCAGCCCATGGAGTTTCTTATCCTATTTGTGCCTCAGGGAATTACAGTTCCCACTCTGTTCCCCAAGTGGGTCCCAGAGGCTTAAAAGGCATTGTCACTCAAAATAAGATGCTGAGAGTTGAAAATTCTGGAGGAAAGGTAAATTCAGACCTTCCCAGCAATATGGAGTGATGTGGATCAATTCACAGATGGATGTCACAGATCTGAACCTGAGACTTGACATTGATCTATTACATTGCATGTTTGGTTAGAGCCTAAGATCTTTTGCAGCTTTCTTTCTGTCATCTATAGAATCTACCTTTCTATCCTGCCTTTGTTTCATCTGCAAATGTGACAAACCTGCCTTACTGACCTTTACTGAAAAGGCTTCAAGAAAGCTTTGCATAAGGAGGAGCCCTCCCCCTCTCAGGGCCCTCCATGTATATGGATCCCACCATTCATCAGGAAAGGCTGTTCTGTAGGAACGTGCTCGCCCACCAGTTCTGCTGTCCATCACACACTTCCCCGGCTTCCCTGGAAGGGGAACATTCAACTTGCAGATCAAAAGGAAGGAAAAACTTAGAAATCGGGTTGCTAATAGTATCTTCTCTTTGTTTTGGGTTTGCAACGTGTTAGGAAATGTGGTGTGCTAAAATAAATGATCTGGTGGAGCATGCATGCCGTTCTGCAGACCCTGGACCAAGCCACCATTGCAAATTCCACACCAAGACTGGAGACACCCCTGGATTCTCCTCCTGTTATCTCTGGCCAGCTTCTGTGCATTCTCAGTCTGGTAGCCCGGGCCTGTTTTAAAAGTTCTGGCAACTACGTGGGATCTGTCAAACACTGCCATTGATTCTGGGGCCTGGATTTGAGCTTAAACCATGTCATTTTTGTTGGGTTCTCTCTGAGCCTCCTTCTCTCCTTTGGTTTAGTTCTCCACTCTGCAAGAGCCACTCTTCCAGAACTGTGTCCTTGATACACAGTCCTTAAGCAAAGGCAGGAGAAAGAAGAACAGTCCTATCTGGAGGCCAAAGATATGAGACATTTTCAAATAAGGACAAAAATAAAATTGAGTGAAATAAATAACTGAAAATCCATGCACTCACAATCAAGGTGCTGTGAGTCATTTAAGAAAAGATGACACGAGCCCCAGGGACGCTTTGTGGGCAGAAAGGAGTTTAGATTCAGAACAGCTGGAGTTGGAAGAGCCCCTCAGCTCCAGAGCCCTGGCCTGGGGTGGGCCTGTGGGTGACCTCAGTTCTTCTCCCCACAGTGGCAGTGGCCCAGGGCTCTTAGCTCTCCCGAGAGGGTGGTCAAGATGCCCTGTGTTCCCTTTTCACAAACTGGCAGGAGTTATGATTAGAGTTTTGCAGCAATTTTAGAACATACAGACCAGCAGGACCCATGAGTGAACATCAGCTTCTTGGTTTTTCTTTTTCTTTTTTTTTTCTGCAGTTTTGGCCAGGGCCGGGCTTGAACCCACCATCCCCAGTATATGGGGCCCGTGCCCTACCCCTTGAGCCACAGGCGCCGCCCAGCTTCTTGTTCTTTATGATGTAAACATAAGGTACCTGCTGAGAAATTAAAGGAGAAAAATATTGTCATCAGTCTTTTTCATGCGAGGGTTAAAGGACTGTCCAAAGACGGAGTCTTTCAGCGTCCTGGCCTCAGTTTTCTTCTCTGTTGTGAGGACTGAATTAGATAATAATGCAGGGGGGTGCACTATGGGGAGAAAGAGAGAGAGGGAGAGAGAAAAAGAGAGAGGGAGAAAGAGAGAAAGAGGAAACATCTTGTCCATCATCCACTGATCTAGACAACCTCAGGCGACACCAATCCCCAGAGAAAGGCAGAATTGAGATAATTATGTTCATTTAAAGAAATATTTATTGTTCTAGATACTGGTCTGGGTGCTAGATTACATCAGCGAATAAAGCAGATGAAAATCCCTGCCTTCATGGAATGAAGTGATGTTCAAGCCTGATCAAATTGTTCCTGAAGTCTTACAATTTCTAGACATTTGAATTACATGTGCCAATAAATTCCTCAAACATTTAAACCAGTGTGAGAGCTTGTGTGTTGTTGTTTTAAGTCTTTGTTTTTTGTTGTTGTTTTAAGTCTTTGTCTTTGATAGCCTTTTATCCTAAAGGCTATCGACATCCACTAGTTGTGGTGGCACCTGAGCCAAACCCTGGATCTTTTGGTCACATTTCACACCACGTTCAAGTCAAGGAGGGGCACAAAAGACAAAATGCTCCCATCTCTGTCTGAAAAACCAGTCACCTCTGGGTGGCACACAGCTCTTATAAATAGTCAGGAAGCAGCTTCATGCTGAAAAGGAATTTTAAAAATTTTTTAAAAGATAAAAGGAAAAGAAAAAAAGAAGAATTCCACAGGAAATTAAAGAGGAATTAGGGAGATAGAATGTAGCAAGCTTCACTGGACCATGGCCAGAACAACTGGCTAGAACAAGCCTCCCCTTATTAAAAGCATCGGGAAAGCCTGAGTGTCCAAGAGCATCAGGACCTTCCTTCCCATAGCCTCTCATCTGAGAGATTTTTAATGAATGGTATTTGTGGGTACAATAGCTATAAGTGGATAAGCATCTTTTGTTCATTTTGTCCCCAGAAAATCACTTGGGAAACATAATTCTCTGAATTCTAAAAATCTCCAAATGCCTTTTCGTTTTAAGCAAAATCAGTGTTTAGTTCTCCACTTTGTAGAGTTCACAAAAAAATTATCCCGTTTTCTGGAAGTCTAATGAAATACGTCCTCCTATAACTGAAGAGCAGGGCTAAGGATTCTTAAAAAAAAGGTTCGCAGGAAGATTTATAAAAGCAACACACAGGCACACACCCTTCCCTTCAACTAGAAAGTAACCTCACAGCTAAAGACTGCCTTTTAATAAGTGCTTTTGACCTTGTAAGTTGCCATGGACATTCTGCGATTTCTGCCTCACCAGCACCCACACTTCCATCTTCTGTCAACAGCATCCTGTTCTCCTGGGAAGCCAACCTTCCTCCTCTTTCAGGCCTTCTTGGGTATTCAGACCCGACCTCCGGCCTTGGCCGCAGAGATAGACAGGAACCCAGACCCAGCCAATCAGAGCACCACACCCTGCTGTGCACATGGTAATTGGTTCAGGGATGGTCACATGGCCCAAACCAAGCCAATGAGAACCAGTCCAACAACTTCAGGAATAACCCTGCAGTCCCTTTGTACCCAGCCTGCTGAGCTGATAGGATGAAAGCCAGGCTTAACACAGTGCTAATGGAGCGATAGCAGAATGGGAACATGGCGTCTCAATGATACAAAGCTTACCTGGACCTGCAGATCCAGCTCTGCTTAAAGGAAGCAAGCCATATCCCTAAACTCTATAAGTCTTTAAAGTATTTGAGAAAAAAAAAAAAAACTATGTGCGCGTGCACGTGTCTGTGTGTGTGTGTGTGTGTGTGTGTGTGTGTGTGTTTTGGCTTGCTATGTTTTAAATGCATCTTCCAAAATTTATATTGAAACTTAATCCCCATTATGGTGGTATTAAGAAACAAGGCCTTTTAGGAGGTAATTCACAGATGAGGGCACAACCCTTCTGAATGGATTAGTGCCTTGTGAAGGGCTGGAAGGAACTAGTTTAGGCACCTTCTGGCCTTCCTCCACGTGAGGCCACAGCAACAAGGCACTGTCTTGAAAGCAGAAAGCAGCCCTCACCAGACACCAATACCTTGATGTCTTCATCTTGGACTCCCCAACCTCAGGACTTTAAGCAATACATTTCTGTTTTTTGTAAATTGCCTTGTCTGTGGTAATTTGCGACATCAGCACTGATGGATTAGGACACGGTTTAAGTCTGTTACGCTTCTATCACTTTCAACCAAACTACACAGCCAATTCCTAAGCACAGGAATGTGCCAAATTGTTCCCCACCCAGCTCTTCCCTGCACACAATACAGTCAATCACAGCGGTTTGGAAATAGCTTGGGGCCCTACTGTTTAGTCTTCAGGCATCTTACAAATGCTCCGTCTTTTTACAAAGATGATGGTTCACAGTGGGGCCCTCCCTTCATTCTCCCACCACCAATCCCAGCCATTCTCTCACCCACCTCCCCACATTCCCACAAGCCTTTACATCTGGTGGATTGCTGAGGCTGAGCTCTTTCTTGAGAATGACCCAGACTCCAGTTGCTGCATGAATTGTTTGATCAGCAGGGCTCTGAGTCCCAGGGCAGGAGGTATCTCAGGGTTCATGGGACAGGGTGGCTATTAAGTACTTAAATGTAGCATCTTTGTTGTTGTTGTTGTTAAAGAATGATTTTATTGCTTGAGTTCATAGACAAATTTATGCAACCAGAGCAGAGGCTGTGGTTGACTCATATTTCCAATTGGGAGGAAGAACTCACTCAGTCTTGTAATATCGAGCCAATCGATGGATTCAGCTATCACAATCAGATGGAATTTAGCATACTTATCCTTTCTTTTCCTCTCAAGATTCTTTTGAACAGTGATACCACTTTCTTAATTAAATGGTAGAGATCTTCAGGAAGATCAAGATCAAGTCCTTTAGACTTAAGGATTCTCAAGATTTTATTGCCTATCACAAAATGTACTTGAGCAAGGCCTTGTGAGTCTCTTAGGATCACATCTACCTGTGAGGGAGTCGGGCCCTTCTTGGCTAGTTTGTATATTTGCTCCTTCACGTGATTAGACGTTAACTTCAGTTGAGTGGGAACACTGTGACCACAAGGCAAAGTTGACGGTGACAGGCCCTTTCTGGGATAATGCATGTGACCCATGATGGCGGCAGTAAAGCAGCAAAAAGAGAGCCTGATGGAGCATCTTCTACTTCTTGTGGAGGTGGATGACTCACGGCTAACTGGAGTCCTAGCCAATGTGGACTTACCTGGGTCTTCAGATCCTAATGTTCACCTTGGCTTTAGGAACCTCCCAGGAAAAAAACAGGACAGAACACCATGGAAAGTCAGCAGGCCTTTTGTCACAGGTGTCTTTGATTTCTCCTCTTCTCTGACAGGTTGCTGAACTCAGCTCCCTGGGTCCTACAGGAAGTGCAGAGTGATTTTTACAAAATCTCATGATCATGTTTCTTCAAGTGCATACAAGCGTGTACATGATTTCATGATCCTGTGCTCTCAGAGTAGGCCATTGATGATCCCATTTGGGAGCAAGTGCATTGAGGCAAGACCAAATGGTGGCAACAAGTGGCCCTCAAATTTAGTCATGTTCATAGGTACATAGAGAAAGGCTGGCCCTGGGGCCTAATTGCGGCTCACAGCCTTTCAGAGACAGATAGGGGCCAGGGTTCACCAAATTCAAGGGTATTCAAAGCCTCTTGCTCTGAGAGAAAGTTGGAGCAAGCAGTGGGCTAAATAATGGTTCCCCAAGATGTCCATATGCTCTTCTTAGGACTGTGAACGTTATCTCATATGGTAAAAGAGACTCTGCAGATGGGATTAAGTCATGGATCATGAGATGGGGAGATTTGTCTGCATTATCTAGGTGGTCTCAATCTACAAGGGTATTTATAAGAGGGAGCTGGAAGAGCTAGTCAAGGAGAAGGTGATTTGAGGACAGAGTGGAGCTGAGTTCTGAAGGAAGGGCCACAAGCCAGGGAAGGCAGCCACCACCAGAAGTTAAAAAGGCAAGAAGACAGATTCTCTCCTAAGGTTTCCAGAAGACCAACACCTTGACTGACTACAGACTTGTGGCCTCCAGAACGGCAAGAAAATAAGTCTGTGCTGCTTAGCCCTTTCCTGCTTCTAGGGCCACTAACACACCTTCATTCGTGACCCCTTCCTCTCAGCACTCCAATTTCTTGCTTCTATCATCACATCTCCTTCTGCTCACTGTGATCCTGCATCTCTCTTATGAAAACTGCCGTGATCACATCCAGCCCATCCAGAAAATGCAGGGTCATCCATCTGATCCATAAGATTCTTATCTTAGTCAGCATCTGCCAAGCCCTTTTGCCATGGAAGGTTCTGGGGATTAGGATGCAGACGTGCCTGGGCAGCCATTACTCAGCTCACGTGTCTCCCCCAGCACACACACCCCTCTCCACCTCCTCCTCCCTGCTCTGTGTCCTGTGAGACCGAACTCTAGGGCCTGCACCTCCAGCCTCTCAGCATGTGGCTCCCATCCTGGTTTGGCCTATGGTGGCCCAGCCCCACTTCTCTCCTGCCTCACTGCAGGTCTTGGCTCTGCCCACAGGCCTTGGAAGGCAGACCCTTTTTCAGGTCCCCAGCTCTTACTGGGCTCCATAGCACTGTCCCTAATAGTGTCCCCTCAGAGATGGGGGTGGTCGTGGCTTCCCACTGGGGCTGATCAGTGGTTTCCTCCTCATTTCTTATTGGTTTGTCCTACCCCACACTCTGGTTTAACTCAGCCACCTACGTTCCTGCTGAGACATGACAGATGCATGTTGCCGAATGCAAACCCCATGTGTCTGATCAGAAAGGTTTTATTCCAAAGGAGTCTGAGAGTCAGGGTGAGTATATGAACAAAGACACCCAGAGGCCTACCAGAGGGAACATATGATGGGTATCCCAGCTAGGGTGCTGTCAGACGAAATCGCCTTGGCAGACAGGAGCAACCAAAAGGACCAATGGCAAATGTGGACAGAATTCTAGAGCTCACAGCGATAGGTGATGTGTAGAGAGCAAATGGACATCTTCAGCAGGAGACGGGATGGAAATAGAGGATGAAAGATGAGGAGCTATTTACGAGGCATCTCAGCAAAAGGAAGCACTGGTTTGGAAATCAAAACTTCCTAGATGAACAGCTATGAACAACTCTTACTCCCCAAGCCTCAGTTTTGTCATCTGTTCACACCATCATAAAGGCTCCCCAAAAGCTATTGTGAAAATTCAGACTAATGAAATGATACATGAGAAAGCAAACGTCACATGGCCCATTCCACAGAAGTCTGTAGTAGCAGCTATTATTGTTGTTGTCACTTACACTAACCACAAGAACTAACTTTAAGACCCTGCGAGTGATATTGATTATAGTTCCTGTAGTTCACTATGCAACAGTGAAAAAGAATGAACTGTTTGTCACATGCAATAACTTGGATGAATCTTAAGGGCGTATGGCTGAGTAAAATAAAAACAAGTGGCATAGACTATGGGATTAAAGATGGCGGCAGAGTAACAGCTTCCCTGCAACTGGGAACAGTGAGTCTGGGGAGGCAAGACTCCAGGCATCTCTGGCTGGTGGGATCTGCCTATAATCATTCCTTTGAGGATATAGGGAGCCAGCAAGGGACTTCTGGACCCCAAGGAGGACAAAAACAGTGGAAAACTGGCAAGTGGTTGCGTGTGTTCGGTCGACCTAATCACGCCGGCAACCGTAAGTACAAGCAGCAGTGAGACTGCAAACCGGAAAGGCCTTACCTGTGAACTGTTTCAGTGTTCTTGGACTTGGCGCTCAGTTGAACTGCCTTGGGGAGAGCTTGAGCAGGAGTGTGGAGAACTTTGGGCATTGTCTGGGGCCCCAGACTGAGCCACTGAGCTGGGCACAGGAAGCCATTGTGAAAGAACTGCCCCAGCAAGCTCCGCCCTTAGGGTCTCAGAGCAAGGATTGGGCAGGTCAAAGTAACCTACTGACTGAGCAGCCTAAAGGCGGGGACTGAGCTGCCTTACAGCCTTAATCCTTAGGGGCAGAGTGAGACGGTTTTGGCACACTGGAGCCTTGGGCTGTTGCCCTGGTCTTGGTGCCGCCCAGACCTCCATAAGAGCTGTGCAGCAATCCCGGACAGGTGACCCACACCCACCGGGCCTCCGCATTCCCTGACCAGGAACTGCAGGAGCCACACAACCCTGCGTCCTCCCTCCTGTGTCCTCCCAGCTTCCACACTAGCCCGTTCTTCTGGACAGGGACTCTGGTAGCTGCATGCCCTTTGGAGCCCTCCCTGCCTCTGCGCAGAGCTCTTCTCCTGGCCAGAGACTGTTGGAGCCTTGGGCTCTCTGTGCCAAAGTCACTAGGTGCCTGGCACGCCCAGAACCGTGCGCACCACCCCCAGCCCTGTTGCTGGATCCGTGTGTGTCACAAACCGGAGCTGCTTCCACAACCTACAAGAAGCTGCTTCCACAAGCTGCTTCCAGAACTCCCTAGCTAGAGCAGCTCCAGAGGAACTACACAGGGTCACTCCCTACAAAGATCCAGCAACAATAGAGTGATCCCGCTGGGGTCTAATCTTGGAGAGACACCTCCTCAACTCTGAGGACAGCCAGAGGCAACAGTGAAAAACAATCATGAGGCAAAATCAACAGAAAAACTCTAGCAATATGAATAATCAGAGTAGATCAACTCCCCCAGGGATCAATGGGGCAGAAACAGCACAAGACCCCGTGCACAAACAAATAGCTGAGATGTCAGAAATTGAATTCAGGATCTGGATAGCAAATAAGATCAAATTAGAATTCCAAAAGTTATCTCAAGAATTCAACGGATTCAAAGACCAAATGACCAAAGATTTCGACACATTGAGACAAGAAGTTTCTCAAAGATCTGAGAAACACAGTAGAATCTCTCAGTAACAGAATGGAGCAAGCAGAAGAAAGGATTTCTGACATTGAAGACAAAGCTTTTGAATGCTCCCAAACTCTCAGAAAGGAAGAGGAATGGAGGGCAAAAACAGATCACTCTCTCAGAGAGCTCTCAGATAATTTGAAGAAAACCAACATTCGTCTTATAGGGATCCCCTAAAGTGACGAAGTGGCTTCACAAGGCACAAAGTCTCTTCTCCATGAGATTATGAAGGACAACTTTCCAGACATGCCAAGAGATTCCAAAATTCAGATAGCAGACAGTTTCAGAACTCCAGCACAACTCAACCCAAATAAGACATCCCCCAGACACATCATAGTCAATTTCACTAAAGTTACTATGAAGGAGAAAATTCTGAAAGCTGCCAGACGAAAGAAAACCATTACCTACAAGGGGAAGAATATCAGAATAACTGCAGATCTCTCTGCTGAAACCTTTCAAGCTAGAAGAGGATGGTCATCGACTTTTAATCTCCTAAAACAAAATAACTTTCAACCCAGGATCCTGTACCCAGCTAAACTGAGCTTCATTTATGACGGAGAAATTAAATACTTCAACAAAATTCACATATTGAAGAAATTTGCCACAACTAAACCAGCTCTCCAGGACATTCTTAGTTTAGACCTATCCTCCATAAAGACCAGTGTAATTCTCCACCACAAAAGTAAACCCACCCAAAAAATTTTTGATCAAATTCCAACTTCCACAGTCGCAAAAGGATTAAAAATGTCCACTGGTCTCTTGAAAGACTTATCAATACTCTCAATTAATGTGAATGGTTTAAATTGTCCTCTAAAGAGGCATAGGTTGGCGGACTGGATACAAAAACTCAAGCCAGATATCTGCTGCATCCAAGAATCGCATCTTACATTAAAAGACAGATAGAAAAAACTTCAAATAGCCAAAACATTACTGAGCAATAAAAACAAAGCAGGAGGAATCACACTACCAGACCTGAGACTGTACTATAAGTCCATAGTGATCAAAACAGCATGGTACTTTTGAGAAGTAGATGTCTGGAACAGAATAGAGAACCAAGAGATGGATCCAGCTACTTACCGTTATTTGATCTTTGACAAGCCAATTAAAAACATTCAGTGGGGAAAAGATTCCCTATTTAACAAATCGTGCTGGGTAAACTGGCTGGCAACTTGTAGAAGATTGAAACTGGACCCACACCTTTCACCATTAACTAAGATAGACTCTCACTGGATAAAAGATTTAAACTTAAGGCATGAAACTATAAAAATACTTGAAGAAAGTGCAGGGAAAACTCTTGAAGGAATCGGCCTGGGTGAATATTTTATGAGGAGGACTCCCCAGGCAATTGAAGCAGTATCAAAAATACACTACGGGGACCTGATCAAACTAAAAAGTTTCTGCACAGCCAAGAACATAGTGAGTAAAGCAAGCAGACAGCCCTCAGAGTGGGAGAAAATATTTGCAGGTTATACCTCTGATAAAGGTCTAATAACCAGAATCCACAGAGAACTCAAATTTATTAGCAAGAAAAGAACACATGACCCCATTTCAGGGTGGGCAAGGGACTTAAAGAGAAACTTCTGTAAAGAAGACTGATGCAAAATCTACAAACACATGAAAAAAAGCTCATCATCCTTAATCATCAGAGAAATGCAAATCAAAACTACTCTGAGATATCACCTAACCCCAGTAAGAGTAGCCCACATAACAAAATCCCAAAACCAGAAATGTTGGCATGGATGTGGAGGAAAGGGCACACTTCTACACTGCTGGTGGGAATGCCCACTAATACGTTCCTTCTGGAAGGATGTTTGGAGAATACTTAGAGACCTAAAAATAGACCTGCCATTCTATCCTATAATTTCTTTACTAGGTTTGTACCCAGAAGACCAAAAGTCACAATATAACAAAGACATCTGTACCAGAATGTTTATTGCAGCCCAATTCATAATTGCTAAGTCATGGAAGAAGCCCAAGTGCCCATCGACCCACGAATGGACTAGCAAATTTTGGTACATGTATACCATGGAATACTATGCAGCCTTAAAGAAAGATGGAGACTTTACCTTTTTCATGTTTACATGGATGGAGCTGGAACATACTCTTCTTAGCAAAGTATCTCAGGAATGGAAGAAAAAGTATCCAATGTACTCAGCCCTACTGTGAAGCTAAATTATAGCTTTCACATGAAGGCTATAACCCAACTATAGCACAAGACTATGGGGAAAGGGCCAAGGAAGGGGAAGGGAGGGGGGAGGTTTTGGTGGAGGGAGGGTAGTGGGTGGGGCCACATCTATGGTGCATCTTAGAATGGGTACAGGCGATTGCACTAATGTACACAGCTATGATTTAACAATAAAAATAAAATAAAAAGTGGCATAAGGCCACTCTCAAAAGATCATACACAGGGTGATTGGTGGGCTTACACCTGTGGTGCATCTTTACAAGGGTATATGTGAAACTTAGTAAATGTAGAATGTAAATGTCTTAACACAGTAACTGAGAAAATGCCAGGAAGGCTATGTTAACCAGTGTGATGAAAATATGTCAAACAGTCTATAAAACCAGTGTAGGGTGCCCCATGATCACATTAATGTACACACCTATGATTTAATAATAAAAAATAAATAAATAAAAATAAACACACACACACACACATCACACACCATGGGACAGGGATGGAAACATCAGTAGTTGCCAGGAGTTAGGATTGGGATGACCTATCACACTATGACCTATGACCACAAGGGGCAGCACAAATGGAGAGGTAGATCTATACACCAATTGCTTGGTTTTGATATTTGATATTATAGTATCATTATGTAAGACATAACCACTGGGGGAAACTGGATAGAGGGTACTAGGGACATCTATTTTTACAACTTCCTGTGGATCTATAAATATTTTAAAGTAAAAACTAAGCAAACTCTACAAACAAACCTATACACAGGCCGGGTCGAATCTGAAGCAAGTCTGTGTGTGCACTTCTGAGCCCAAAGCTCTGGAACAAAAGCAGATCCTGCCCCAGCTCAGTTGCATCCTGGGCTGACTTGCCACTTGCTGCAGTAGTGTCTCTCCTCCCCGCCAACCGAAACAACTTCTTCCCTCAATGCACACTCCCCACCATAAGCCATTGGCTGGGACACTGGAGGGGCTGTACATTTCTGACACTCTATGTGACCACTAAGCTGCCACTGCCACCCTCTGGAAATCAGCCCAAAACTCAAAGCCACCTGTTTAGGACTCTCAGGGATTCCCTCCCTTTCCCAGGCATCTTTTTTGGGGAACAAGGAATGTTCTTGTTATCCTTTACTTCTCCTCCTGCCTCTTTGGAATTTTGGGAAACAGGTTTAAGACCTCTTTTAGGTTTTGCTGGATGAAGAGAACCAGAAGAAAAGGAATCAGAAGCCATCTGATACATGTCCAAAGAAGCGGTCTTCTCTGATCAGACAGGGGACCTCCATTGAGATGATTGATTTCATCACCACTAAAATCTAACTTAGGACCAGTGCAGTTACCCAGTTAGCACCATAACCTCCCACTCCTGTCACACCACAAGCCTTTGAGAAACAAGTGCTCTAACCCTCTCTCCCTTGGAAACATGTTCTAGATTATTTGATCCTTCATGACAACCACAGGACAGAAATAGTCTTCCTCCTATGTCACCGAATGGAAATTTGAGGTCTCCCTACTGGTAGCCATTAGAGCCTGGCTTTGAACCTGGTTTGATTCCTAAGAGAGACAATATCTCACCTCTGTGTCCAAAGTGCTGTTTCCATGAGGACTGCAGGGGCAGAGAGTTAAAAAGTTAATGCCTGGATCCTGAATGGCCACTTTTCAAAGAATCTTCATCATTAAAATCATTGGAAGGGTAAGTGGGATTGGTTTTAATCAAGTGTGATAAGACAAACACGTGAAAATTAATGTCAGGAAGAAGTTTTACTCACAGTTCCCTAGATACAGGAGCATCAGCACGCCACAAAGGGCCACCGGGAAAGACCAGGGTCTTTTAGGAGGCAGAGGGAGGGGAAACATGGAAAAATTGGGGGGCGCGGGGGTGTGTGCCTTGATTGTCTCTTTTGTGAGAAGATATGGGTGGGGCAAAGTAAGCAGGTTTAGGATTGGCTAGTTAGACTAATTTTAGCAGGCTCTGGGGTGTAGGGGTGCCCCTTCTTGTCTGGTGCCTGCCCGGGGTGGGTTAAGGCAGGTAGATACCAGCCCCTAGTGTAAAAGTAAGTAAATAAAGGAGGTAGTTGGGGCTTGCCCTCTAGAAGAGTTAGTTTGCATATGAAAGATACATTTTCAAGCAAGCTCTTTATTACCCAGTGGCTCTAGGATTTGGCAGCCCTAGGGAAGGGAAGTCCCTGGGATCAGCAAGACCCTGGATGTCAAAGCAGTAAGTACAGAAAGGAGAAAATGTGGTTACTACAAAAGTTGGTGAAAATAACTGTAAGCCAAACAAATCAAAACCCACCCAAGAGAGGAATCCGTTTTCAATGGAGAGTTCTCGCTGGGAGAAACCCAGCTCCTTTCTTCTGCCCCTTCCTGCCCTCTGTGCTAATGTTGCACTGAGAATTCCAGCCATCTCCATTCACGGTAATGAGCTCACGTGCTCTCTTCCCTCCACCCGGGCCTCGGCTGAGACATACGTGTCCTGATTGTGCCTTCCTGTGTGGGAGCCAGGTGGTGGGGTGGTTCCTGCTGCACGGGAACTGATGGGCCGTCCTCACTGGCTTCTACCCAGTCTAGAAAGCAGCCACGGGAGCTGCCTTCCACTCCCACAGTCTTGCCTTATGACCAACAGAACAGAATGTTCCCTGTCTCCCCAAATCAAACAAAGGCATAGGAAAATGGTGGCCGGAGGGCATGTTAACGTGCCAGCAGACTGTGCCCTCGCTCAAGATGTTCTCATAGGCAAAAATTCCAACACAAAACTTCAAGATGCAACTCCTTTTTCTCCCTAAAGTAACATGAATACCTAAAGAAAGACCCTGCCTTGCAGCCCCATCATCACCCTCGTGGTCATCATCATCTGGGCTACCTCCATACAGGCTACTTTGCATACTGTCTCCTTTATTCCTTTCAACAATGTTTCAAGGTTATTTATTCCCATCCAACAGATGAGAAAACTGAAGCTTAAGAGATGATGTAATTGGGCCAAGCTCATTTGCTCAATTCGTTGTAGGTTCTTATCTTCTTTCTAACAGCTGCCTACATATAGTTGCCACATACATATTTAGTAGGATAGTCTTTAAAAATATCCCTACTGAGGGTTTGATGTGGTTGGTTTGTTTTCTCCCTGCTGTTACCTGTTACCCTGTGACAATTGCCCCATTCAAGTAGCAGGCAGGGTGTTCTGTTCTCTCCACCCCAAGACAGAGGACACTGCACAAAGGCTCTTTTCCTCCCTTGAGTTCCAAGAGTCTAGTCCCTCCCAGACCTGGACAGGACACAGACAGCGCATGTAGGAGGAGCTGCGGTTAGGAATAGAGAAGCCTTCCTGCCTCCATCTCATCCAATATACCCAGGCCAAGGTTCTCCAGACTCCAGGGAAGACAGAGAGTCAGAGGTGAGGCACGGGATGAGGAAGGGGTGATCTGCCTCTTGCCCCCGGACTTGGCCCACAGAAGATAACAGAGGCCCCATACAGTTTTCCCCAAACTCAGGTCATTTCTGTATTGCCACTGCGCATTTTGGCTTTGACTTTTCACCTGTAGTAGTATTTACTTACTATTTTCTTTAACTTAGCTTTTAAATAATTTGTTTTTTAAACTTAGCTTCCCGCTATCCAATAGTTTTCTTGAGAACATAAACTTGATGCACTAACTATATTTTTCTAGCGCTCATGAAAATAAATATGTTACAATTAATATCTTTTAAATGCTTGGGTATGACTTTGATGTTTGCTCTATTTGGCGAAATGCTGTGTTCCTGTTGTCTCCCCTAGGGAATGTGGCATTATCAGATCTGAGTTCTAGAGAAGCAGGATATTTTTTAATGCCGTAAGGAAATTTGAGCCAGTATAATGTATGTGCCAAAAAATAAAAAAAATGAAAAAAATAATTTAAAGCCATGAAGACAAAAGTTGATGAGAAAAATGCAAGGAAGAAAAAAGCTCACAACCCTATATACAGCCCCAGCACTCACCAAAATATTATGCTCTGTGTCCAATGCGCCTGTCCACTGATTTGTGACATGCTGAGAAAGAAATTCTTCAAAGTATCCCTGCAGACATATGTGAATTTACTTTTGGAGAACACCCTTGACCTTTGAGTCTCATAGATAGCAAATGACCTGCCTTTTGGTTCCCTTCTAGAGATGTTAAGAATGTGTCCCCAAGAGCTGTTTGGTTTTGCGCTGTCTACAAACCTTTGGGCCCACAGGGGTCAGGCAAATAGTGAGTGCAATGACCTGGTGTCACAAATGCCACAATGCAAGCAGGATGAGCCATGGCCCCTGATGCTCAGGCTCAGGAAACGGGAGGCAAGGGGGGATGGTGGGGACTGTGGGAAATAGTATCAGCCAGTCTCTTCAAGACCAAATAGGGACCCACTCTGGCCGGATGTTCAGATTTTTATAAGGTAAGTTAGAAAAAGATACTGTTACGTGCATACTCTTAATTTGAAAGTAGTGACAATCCCCTTAAAAGGAAAAATAAACCTCTATAATAAACACCATGTGGGCCAAATTTGGCCCAGAGGCTTCCAGTTGTTAACGCTGGACCATAGCTACTCCTTTTCAGAGAGAAAACTGTATGCATCTTTTCTCATAGTCTCAAAAACACCCGTGAGGAGGTCTGGTTGTTCCCGTGTCATAGATGTAGTGATGTGGTATTAGGGTTAAGGAAGCAAGCCCCAGAGCAGGCCCAGGTTCCTCAGCGATGTGACCTTGGGGAAGTTACTTTATCTCTCTGTGCCTCAGTCTCCTCATCCGTAAAGCGAGAATGAAAATAAGAGGCGGGTGTTGGGAGGGGGAGACAAGTAAGATTATGGAGGGACCTTGGGGGCATGTATGAAGCATCCAAAAAATATCGGTTCTTTTTTTTTTTTTCTTTGAGATACAGTTCCACTCTGTTACCTTGGGTAGAGTGCCGTGGCATCATCATAGCTCCCAACAGCCTTAAACTCTTGGGCTCAAGCGATCCTCTGGCCTCAGCCTCCCGAGTTGCTGGTACTACAGGTGCCCACCACAACACCCAGCTGTTTTTTTCTATTTTTAGTAGACATGGGGTCTTACTCTTGCTTAAGCTTGTCTCAAACTCCTGTGCTCAAGCAAACCACTTGCCTTGGCCTTCCAGAATGCTAGGATTATAGGTGTGAGCTCCCTCCCCCAAACAAAATAATTGGTTCTTGATAAGTGACTTCTCTGAGATTATAAGGGAGCCCAGGCCTCTGCTTCTAAATGGGGAATACACAGTTGGTAACTATTACTTAATTAATGAACTGTTAAGTAATAACAGAGCCTAGGTCTGCTGACTACAGCACCAAAGCTCTTTGCACGAACAGTAAATACAGTATTTGCAAACCTACCACCAGTTTAGCATTATGCCCAAGTCAAACTTCCAAGAAAGTCACTGTGACACATACTTAGTGATACACATAGTCACTGGAAATGAGGCTCAGGTGGAAGCTCTGAGAGTTCAAGAGCGTGAAGCCCCCCAGGCCTCAAGCCAGAGTGGAGCTGCAGGACCGCCCTCTCTCTAAGCCTCAGGATCCTGACCTGAGAGATGGACAGAACAGTAATAAGTCTTCCCACTAAGCTGCAGGGAGGTCTCGGTGAAATAACACGAACGCAAGTTCTTCAGAAATTGAGAAGCACCACAGTGGCTAGTGTGGGAGCCGATGTGTGCACTCACGGAACTATCACGTGGTAACAGAGTCAGCATTCCTGGGCTCAGATGGGCAAGGCCAGGCCACAGCAGAAGGACCCAGGGAGTGGCTCTGAGCCTCTTAGGCCAAGGTTTGGAGCGGGAGAGGATACTAGGAGGGGTCTGCATTCACTGCCAGGACGCTGAGTAACCAGACTGGAGGTGAATTGGGCTGGAACAATAATCACTTGTCCTCACTCAGGAAGAGAGGAGCCTGGGCCTCCACTGCCAAATGGGGAATACAGAAGAGACACTTAGAGGCAATTACTTAGTTCATTAATTAAGTGTTAAGGAAGGCAATATGGGAATACAGGAAGAGTGGCATTTTTTTAATTGCTGTCTATAAAGAGCACACCTAAAATATGTGCATTTTATTATAGATTCACAAGAAAATAGCTGTAAGCAAATAGTGAGCTCTGGCTTACGGTACTCATGCTGAAGGACGCTGGTGAAAAGTGTGGTATTAATGTCTGTGACTTACTCTGAACGGCACTCCCAACATTATGGGTGGATGGATGGATAGAAGGAAGGCTAGACAGAAAGACCCAGTAAAACTAAATAGCCTGCAAAGACAATGCCTGTAGCTCCAGATGGCAGCTGTGGAAGGGCTCTCTCTAAAAGTCTTTCTACTTTTCCTCATGGTTTGAAAATATTTTATAGAAGGTTGTTAGAAAAAATACACCTGCAAAATAATTTTATTGACAAGGAAAACAGCTATAACTTTAGCAGAAAAAAGCAAACTAAACAATCTCACCCATAGACAGGCCTCACTGCCACCGTGATGGGATTTAAGGCATGTGAGAAAATATACCCTTTTGAAAAAAGAGAAAAAATAAATTGCTTGAAATGCTCTCACTGGAGATGAGCCCATTTGCACCTTGAAGACTTCTCTCTCTTTTTTTTTTTTTTTGTTGAAACAGAGTCTCACTCGGTTGCCCTGTGTAGAGTGCTATGATGTCATAGCTCACAGCAACCTCAAACTCTTGAATTCAAATGACCCTCCTGCCTCAGCCTCTTGAGTACCTGGGACTATAGGCACCTGTCAGGATGCCCAGCTGGTTTTTCTATTTTTAGTAGAGATGAGGTCTTGCTCTTGTGCAGGCTGGTCTCAA
Organism: Nycticebus coucang; assembly: GCF_027406575.1. NCBI lineage: Eukaryota > Metazoa > Chordata > Mammalia > Primates > Lorisidae > Nycticebus > Nycticebus coucang. The sequence continues at coordinate 77,325,337 of NC_069796.1, read as the reverse complement.
ACTCCCGAGCTCAAGTAATCCTCCTGCCTCGGCCTCCCAGAGTGCTAGGATCACAGGCATGGGCCACTGTGCCCAGCTTCACCTTGAAGACTTCTGAGTGTCCAGAATTCCCTTTTGTGTTTAGGGTATCTTTACAGAAAATACCTTTCAAGTTATTATCAAGATACATGTAATAGAGAGAGAGGGAGAGAAATCGGTAACAAGCTATGAGCAGACCAAGAGTAAACAAGGGATAAGAGGTGACCACCAAGGATTTGGGGGGCAAGTGGTAAGGACAAACCCTTTTCTAAACATGGCATCCTAATGACTATATCAAATACCACCATATTATGTGATACAAATAGGAACACTGAAGCACAAAGCTGTTAAGAGACCTGCCTCAGGTCACGGAATGCTCTAGATATAAAATCACTAGGAGCAGAACCTCCACCCTTTCTGCCGTGGGATCTGTTGTACCCAAGGCATCTGCCCGAAGAAGAGGAAGTCAGTTGAGAACCAAGAGCGGGAGTGCTCAGGAGCAGGCTAGGGAGGACAGAAGTGGTACTGCCTTCCCGGCTTCCTCAAAGGCTGGGCAGTGATTTTACCCAACTACCTCCAAACACCTCTCTGGTCCTCTGCCATTACTGTCTGGGAAAGGCATTGTAACCTCTGGGTTGGGGCAGGTGCAGCCAGTGGTAAGAAAGACTAAAGCTATGCGTCCTCCACAATTTCCCCTCCAGCATCAGTCCTGAGACAAACCTTTCCGCCATCGTGTTCACCTGTCGTTTTGCTGGTGGAGAAATCTGCAGGGAGTGAGGTCATGGAAGGAGACCCTTTTGAAAAAACAGAAAAAATAAATTGAGGGGAGAGGATGGGAAGGACAACTGTTTTCCCATCAAGTCCAAACACTCAGTGCAATGAGCAGAGCTCCTCCACATGACCCACTGAAGATGCTCCCATGACCAGTCAGCTTAGAGCCCACAATGCCTGAAAATGCCAGTCGAGCAGCCTGCAGACTTGGAGAGTCACTCAAGCTTAGAATTACTCAGAGCATCTTTGCCCATTAGACTGCCCCCCCCCTTTTTATTTATAAAATCTGGCTGTTCTTCCCAAAATGTTTTAACTGAAAATTTTTTAAATGTCTCGAACATATTTATGGGCCGTTCTTTGAAACCAGGGGGATTTCAACCACCACTTCGCTCTGAGAGCTTTCCCTGCTGCACAGTGCACTGTGGTAAGAGTCCTTAGTCAGATAGCCACAGGTCACAAAGCTAGAATGACATTAACAGCATCCTGGGCCAAAGACACAAAGCAAGCACGTTACTCACCTCTGACCAATGCAAGTGGCCTCCTAAGACTGGGTCTGAGCCAGGGAAATAAATGCTGAGGCAGAGGAGGTGAAATGAACAGCTAAAAGCATTGTCGAACAACTAAAAGCATTTCAGATGATGGTTCAGTATCATTCAGTTGACTGATATTTATTGAGCATCTACTAAGTGCTGAGCCCTGGAGATACAATAGTGAGCTGTCTCACTATTGTATGAGATGAAATGTCCAAGCTGCCCTTCAGGCCCTTAATGGATTCCTATGCTGAGGCCAGTCAGACAGGAATAGGAAGTGTGTATAAGGAGAACTATGACGGATGGCAGAGGCCACGACCCTGTGGGAGGCAGGAGTCCACTGTAGGGCTGGGAGAGAACAGCAGAACAGAGGCCAACTTGGACTGCAGTTAATATTAAGGCAAACGCTGACTCCAGCCCAGTTCACCAACCTCCCTGCCTACATTCTGAGACCCCATGGTGGCTACATGACAGGAAAAGGGGAATTTAGGATGACGATAAGGTGAGAAGCTGAGGGAAAGAGCAACCAATTCAGAGTCCCTCGGGCCTCCCATGTGGTTGACCTGAAATCTTCATCCCCCTGTGAAACCTCTGTCCCAACCACTGTAAGACACTCAGCAGCCATTAATTTAGCAAACACTGCTTTTAGTTATTCCCCCCAAATTCTGCCAGCTTTCCAACTTCATGGACATTTGTGGGACCCAGTTGGAAAAAAATGTTCCCAAACATCCTGATTATGCAACTGCGAGTCAGATTGGCCCCCTCTTCTCCACAGACCAGGAGAGGAAGCCAGTTTGCAATGGGGAATTCTGCTGGGCCTGCCTCTCTACCATCTAAGATGCGAGCTGTTCTCTGGAGTCCAGGAAGGATGTATCCAGCCCTCTTGGAACACTGCAGGCTCCCTGGATGCTTGGGCTTAATGAGGAGTGAGATGCTTTGCTTTGATCTCTGCCCCAAGCCAAGAATGGTCAAAATACTCTGGATTTGTACTTAGGTAGGTTGATCCATTTTTAGACAGAATTGCCCAGGACGACTTAACTGGTGGTGACACCTCCCAGGTGCAGCCTCCCTGCCTGCCCACACCCACCTTTACGCCCGCGCCTTGGCTCCTTGGACCCAAAGTGGGACATGGGAGACTTACTGAGCTCCATCTTTAATAACATTACAAAAATGTTTAAGAACCACCATAAAAAATCCACTGGATGGCATTTTTTTTTCCACTTTGGCAAAACTAGACTCATAGTCTATGTTATTACAAACCCAACCACAAGAGAAGACATTCGGCCAGTCACAATTTAGGAAATCACATTCCAATAGTACTGGAAGCACATATTAGCTGAGCAGAGATGTGTCCAGTCACATCCGTCTTTTTCCACAGACACTGCTACCCCAGGCCACTATTGAGCAACCTGTCTCCTTTTTCCAAGCAGCCTCTGCATGCTGGAGACTGACCTGGAAACTGACTACACAAGGGAAGCTTTGGATTGCATGTCGTTTGAAGAGCCCCCAGAGGAGACCCCTGATCCACTCCACCCTACCCTGCCAATTTAGAGGTTCACTGGAAGAAATGCTGATTCTGAAAGGATCCTTATAAATGCGAGGTGTTCCTGAGAGGGATAATGCATTAAAACACACAGTCATTCACACTTCAGTGTGAAGTAGTCTGCTGGTAGCTAGCACTCATCAATCATCTACTCTGAGCTAGGCATTGAAATGATCATATTAGATGGTCACTTAATCAGACCTCAAAGAAATGCAACATAGTAAAATTTTGATGAGGGAAAATTTGGATGTGTCCTAGGTAGCAAGGAATTAGGATGAGGAGGACGTGTGAGGAGGATTTGAGGTACATTCTTATTACAGAGAAGGAGCAGGCCAAGGAGGGAGCGGTTCATTCTTAAGAGAGGCTTCACAGAGGCAACACTGCACCAGAATTTTGAAGGACGAGGAGTGGTTCCATGGGTAGCCAACACAAGGAAGGAAACTCTTGGTAGAAGAAACAGCTTGAGGACAGGCACAGGTGTGTACAATGACACAGCGTGTGTGTCTGTCTGAGCTCTAGCTGGAATACTCAGAGAATTCACGAAGGTGTGGGTTATTGACCAAGGTGTGGGAAGTTGGAGGGAAACCACCAGGAATAGTGTGCCAAGGAGGAAGGTAGCAGCAGTTACCTGAATTCAGGAAGAGCCGAGTGTGTAGAGAAGGCCGCCCTGAGGGCACCTGAGACTCAAGGCATGGCCGAGGGAAGGTATCTTACCCCCGCCCCCACTGGCCCAACCCCGCCAGAAGCGGGAGGGCAGGGGGAGTAGGCTGGGCCCTGCCTCCCTCACAGTCAGAGGCTGGGGTGCAGAGCTGGCAGGGACAAGTGGAGCCACTGGAAAGCTGCCACCAGAGTGTATAGATGTGGCCGGAAGGTGGAGTATCTGAGACACAGAGCAGGGTTGTGTGTGAGCAGGCCCTGAGGGAGTAACAACCGGTGACCTCCATGGTCAGAGGGCCACTGCTACTACCGGCCTCTGCCACGAGCCCCGTGAATAAGGCCCCATCAGAAGACCTCTGGTGGCCAGCAACGTCCCAAGCTGCATTTGGGAAGATGACCCCCATCAGCCTTGTCTCCTGGAGCTCCAGTCACCATCTCGCAAGCCGGAGCCCGTGGGAGCAGAGTTGGGGAGTATCCGCCAGGAGCTAGTAAAGGAAGATGACCGAAAACGTCTTGAACAGGTTAAAACCAGCTCTACTCCATCTCGCCTTTTCTCCCTCCTAATGTAGAAAGAGAGCCCTGTGCTGAGAAGCTCTGCAAGAACAGGGTTCCCAGAAAGACGAGAAATGTCTGCTTTTCCCCGGGGATAGCTCCCACCTTCCAGCTGGAAAGCCAAGTCAAGTCCTGCCCTGTTAGGCTTCAGGGAGGAAAAAAAAAGACAAGGGCCAGCCCCCTCCTGTCTGGGAAACATTAAAAGCAATCTCTGAAGTGATTCATTAAAAGTCCTCCGGTGGCCGAAGACCATCACCCAGATGTGAAAATAAACACAGAGGGAAATTCCAGCCTCAGAAAGATGTGTCAAGTCTTGAAACAAATGCATGGCTATTTCAGGGAAGGGAAGAATCCTGACTATCCTTCCAAGCCCTCAGAATCCAAGTCAGACTCTCTCCACAAAGCAGGCCAGGCAAATTCCCATGATGCCAGACTCAGAAAAATGTGCAAACACTTGCTTCACTCTATGGGCCCAGTGGTTCTCTGGGGCCCTTCCCATTTGTGTTTCTCAGCGCCCCTCCACCCCCCAGGCTAACCCAGCCCCGACGGTGCAGCCTTCAGCTCAGCCTTTGGAAAGCACCGGACACTAAAGCAGAAGCAATGGTTCCATTCTGCCTTGGAAATAATCGGCACAGAGAATAAATGAAATGTGAACTGTTATCAAGCAAGAAGGAAAGGGTGCACGCATTGGTCAAAACACAGTAAAAATGGGAGAAAATATTAGTACACTTGGGGCACTGCACCAGGGGTGCCCAGAACAGCCATGGCTGACTCACGTCTCCCACCCATTCACTGGTATGGTTTGAAAACGTGTAAGTTCCTCAAAGTGAACTTCAAATCTTCTCCATCATAAAACATCAAACTGTCCCTCCACAGCTGGAATTTCTCGGCGGGGGAACGAGGGAGTAAAACACGTAACATAAAATTTACATTCATAACCATTTTTTTATTAGCGTTTAGAAATTAATAACTTTTCCTTTTTTATTAAATCATAACTGTGTCTATTTATGGGGTACAGTGTGCTGATTTGATATACAGTGTGGAAGGCTTACATCAAACTGATTAACATAACCAGCACCTCAGACGTAGTAACCATTTGTTAAGTGGAAAGTGGGGTGGCACTAATTGAAGCACACTCTGGGGCTGTCGTCACCACCATCCATCCATGGAACTCTTTTCATGCTGCACGACAGAAAGGCCACACGGATTATAAACACCAACTTCCGTCTCTCTACCCTCTCAGCAACCACCATTCCATTTTCCGTCTCTTCGAATTTGACAACTCTCAATACACCACATAAACAGAATCACGTAGGATTTGTCCTCTTGTGACTGGCTCATTTCACTTAGCATAATTTCCTCAAGGTCTGTCTATGTGGTGGCCCGTGCCAGAATTTCCTTCTTGTTTACAGCTGGTTAATATTCTACCGTATGCGTACAACATATTTTGTTTATCCATTTTTCTGTCATTGGACACTTGGGTGCCTTCTACCTTTTGCCATTGAGAATATTGTCGCCATGAGCTTGGAAATATTCAAATATCTCTTCAAGACTCTGCTTTCAATTCTTTGGGGTGTATACCACTGGAATTCTATTTTTAGCAATGAAATTTCCCCCAAATAAACCAATCATCTAGCTGCCAGATGATTTGAGAACACAACAATTGTGAACTCATTCATATTTAGATCAGACTGTACCCTGTGCCCACAGCTAGTGAGGACCCCACTCCTGGTCATAGGCAACTGGGAATTGCCTGGAAAGATCCATGCAAAGGGCAGGGCTTTCAAGTCCGAGAGATCCAGGTTCAAATCTCAGTAGCAGCTCTTCTTAGCGGTGTGGCTCATGCAAGCCAGCAAACCAAAACGCCCCTCGGTCTCCTCCCTGGCAGATGAGGATAAGTAAACACTCCTCTCCTCACAACAGCGGAGAGAAGACCACTAAGAAAAGTGTACAAGAAAAGTGTACAGAGTACCAGTACTTTTCCCTAGTTTCACATTTCTATATTATATTTCCAAATCTGTGGTGTGTGCTACCAGATACCAGCTTTATTATTGCCTGTAAATTGGCTGAACTCAGCCAACTGTCCATGAAGAGACCATAGACTTTTCCCAAGAAAATTCTGCATTTCAGCCAAAAGGCGGATTGAATGAGAAGTTTTTACCATGCTCCCCCCCTCCTCACTGTAACCACCAGCATTCTCCACATTTCCCTTCATCACCTAAAGTTTTGAAGAAATGAAAACTGGCTCAGCCACTCATTCAACACTTGAGGAGAGCGTCTCTATGCCACACCTGACGTGGCTGAGAGATAAAGAGAACAGGCCGGTTCTCCCCAGGAAGGCACAGCGGGAACAAGGGAGCAAGAGGGCAAGCGATGAGTGTGGGCTCCAGGCACTGCTCCGGGGGCCTCTGCGCAATTCATTTCATTCTCCCCACAGTACTGTTGTGGATGTGGAAATAGGGTCACAGAGAGTGACTTGCCCAATGTCATGCTAATGGGTAAGCGGTAGGGCTGGGATTTGAATGTGAGCCCTCTGACTTTTAACTGAGCTGAAAGTTAAAACTTTTTAATATCGGGTGCTACCTAGATACTCAGAACAAACGCCAGGGATGTCGGAGTGCTCTTATAGAGTGCATACTACAGCGGTATAGTATATATTAAAGCTGGAAAATGAGTAAGCTCTGCCTTAACCACTTTTAACCTCTAGATCAGTGATTTTCAATCGGTATGGTGCGAAAATTTTTAAAAGATCATTAACTTATTTTTGAAAGAAGTTCAAAGCACAGTAAGTATATTCTCTTTTACTCTCTCTCTCTCTTTTTTAATCAATATAATTTAAGTGTGCTGTGGAAGTTTAACTATAGGCTCAAGTGTGCCATGAGATATAAAATGTTGAAAAAACACTGCTCTAGATGGTAGTAATCTAAATTTAGACTACTGGGAGCCCTGAGGCAGAGGTCAGGGAAATAGGCTTGGGGACATGAAGGAACGTGCACAGCAGCTCCCAAGAATCAGCAGGCCCAGAAATCATTGGCCAACAGCCACCATCTGCTGGGGGGACTTCAGTACACTTGGAGGCAGGCGTGTGCAGAGCCTGGAAGTAACACTCCTCAGCGCTGCTCCTCACAAGTCACCGAGTGCTGTTGTCACGCCAGTGGTCTCCTCTAACCTTCAAGGCAGCCTGGGAAGGAGACCATGTGTATCTCTCAGCTTGACAAAGAAGCAAACTGGGGCTCAGGGAGGGGAGGTGGCATAACTAACTTCTCATACCTGTTTCTCAAAGTCCCCTGTTCAGCTCAGATGAAAAGATTATTTCCTCCACATATGCCATCTGTGAGCCAACTCTATATGCCCCCCCAAAGCAGGGGGCTGGACCCGAATTGGGGCTCTTTCTCCCATCAGCGAGCAGCCCAGTTCTCAGGATCTCTCCCTTCATTTCCTGCTGTCTGTCCCCTTCTCAAGGCGTCCCCCGCAGCATCCCCGTCACTCACCACTGCTTTCCCTCCTGCCTCCTTCAGCCATTTACCATTACCTGGTATCAGAGTAGATGTCTCTCGTAGCTGTGCACATTAATGCGATCATGGGGCACCGTACACTGGATTTATTTCTTTAGTGTCTGCATAAGCTCCATGAGATCAGGAAACGTGGCTGTGCTGTGTCCCGGGGCATTGTGGGTAGTCAGCGAGATTCACGTCAATGAACGCACACATAAATAAATGGAAGTCGGGTTAACAGATTACCCTTTGTCTAAAAAGCCAAAAGTAGATAAAACACAACTATAGTCCAGAATGAAGGAGGGAAGAGGAGGGAGAGCAGAGGGGAGGAGGGAGGGTATGAGGTGGGACCTCACCTAATGTGCACAACGCAAGGGTACATGTCAAAACCATTAAGAGTAGAGTATAAATTTCTTAACACAACAAATAAGTGAGGTGAAGGCTATGTTAACCAGTTTGATGTAAGCATTCCAAATTGTATATAAAATCAGCATATTGCTCGGTGCCTGTGGCTCAAGCAGCTAAGGTACCAGGCATGTACACCTGAGCTGGCGGGTTCGAATCCAACCCGGGCCGCCAAACAACAATGATGGCTGCAACCAAAAAATAGCCAGATGTTGTGGTGGGCACCTGTAGTCCCAGTTACTTGGGAGGCTGAGGCAGGAGAATCGCTTGAGCCCAGGAGTTGGAGTTGCTGTGAGCTGTGATGCCACAGCACGCTAACCAGGGTGTCAGCTTGAGGCTCTGTCTCAAAAAAAAAAAAAAAAAAAACAGCACATTGTACCCCATAAATGCATTTATGTACGCAGTTATGATTTAACAAAAATAAAACAAAATAAAAAAATAAAAAGCCAAAAATAAGGACTAGGAACTCACCTGGAACCGAGGGGTCTAAGGCCCTCCCAGGCGTGGCCTTGGGGATGACAGGAAACCATGACTTCTTGGCCTACCCTCTCTCCGTCCTCTACCTTTCAAAGGAACCTTTATTTCAGGGACCCTTTTGTACAGTGCGTAGTAACCACAGTGCTTTCCCACTCACTCATGGCCTCGCATACCTGCACACTCCCCTACTGCACCCCCAAACAGTACCAGACCTGGTTTGTTTCCTCGGGTGTCTTGTCATCCTGTAACTCACTCGTGCTCTGAGGCAGTGATGGATACTAACAGGTAACAGATGCAAGTTTTTAAGGAGGCCTCCAACGTCAATATTGAGACATACTAGAACAGTCAACTGTAAGAGTTTAAGGTATCCTGGAAACGACATGCCTCATCACACATACACACAGAATGCCTGTGGATGTCATTCATTCATTCCTCATTTGACCATTCAGGAAACATTTACCAAGTGCCTTCTGCCTGCCAGGAAATGTCCTGAGTGCTGAGGGCGTATAGCAAGCAAGATAGCCAACGTCCCTGCATTCAGAAAACCACCATCTACCTGAAAAGACAGAGCAGTAGGCGAAAGAGCTTGCCAAGGAGTTTTAATTTTCATTCTTCTTATTACAGCATAGGCTGCAAAGAGCACTGACGGAAATGTACACAAGGCAAGGGGCAGTCAGGAGGGCCTGCTGGGAGACCACAGTCTCTGTGGGCCAATGACGATTGTCTAGGAGTTCACAAGGAAGCCAGGGGGTGCGGGCGTGCCAGCATCTGCAGTGGTGCAGAGGTGTGAATTGGCACGAGCACAGCTGGCTGTGAGCCCACCCTGCTCCGTGAGACCCTCTAAAATGCCACAGTAAACATCCTTGTATATTTCCATTATACACGTGCAGAAGTTTCCCTAGGGTCTGGGACCAGGGATTAAATAACTGGATCACAGGGTATGTTTATCTTCAATTTAATAGATATTGCCAATTATTTTCAAAATCATTGTGTAAATTTACACTCCCTCCAGTAACAGATGAGATTGCTTGTTGTTCTATATTCTAACCCTTTACATTTTTCCCCCCCAATCTGATGGGTAGCTTTCATATGAATTCCCTTAATTACTAATGAGGTTGGAAATATATTCACATGTTCATTGGTCACTTGTATTTCTTTTGTGAAGTTTCTATTCTAGGCTTTACCTGTTGGGTGACCTGCCTTTTTCTTATTGATTCTAAAAGTTCTTTACATATTTTAAATACGATTCCTTTGTAAGTTTTGTGTTGTAAATATCTTCTCCTACTTAGGTTTGATGTCCATTGATAAAAGGAAGCCTTAATTTTGGGTGTAGTTTAATCTAAAAATATTTTAATTTATATTTATATTATAAAATATTTTAATTAAAATTGCTGAAGGCTAGCACAGCCAAGGCATGTGTGCCAGGCAGGAAGAAACAGCAGCAGGCCGGGGTGTCCTTGGGGCCCCTTAGAAGCCAGCAATTCTTCCCTCTCTTTGGAATGTTAGAAAGCAAGTCTGTGTTCCTGGAGCTCTCATTCTCTATAAAGTGGATGGGCAGATCAGCTGTCTGCACAGGCTTTGCAGAACCACCTTGACCCTGCCATTCCAAGGAGCTGTTTGAATATTTTGCTACCCTTTCCCCTGAATGTCAAGGGAAAGAAAGCCTATGGCATTAGCAACCGTAGCAATCACTCATGATCTGAGAGTTTTCCTTGATCTGCCAACTAAAGTAAGTGCTTTTTACAAAGATATCCAAGACTTCACTTGTAATTCAGCTTAAACTCAAGTTTTCTTCCAGAGCACTATCTCAAACATGCTCAATTGCACAGTGCAAAGAACCATGGCCCTCTCTTTCCTTTCCAGCTTTCTCTGATTCAACAAGCTTCCAGCACCCGTCAGAAAAGAAGGCAAGTAACATGCGCGGTGGAAACAAGCCTATGCAATTAACTTAAACATACAGCAAGGCACTGTACTCGCTGCAAAGAGACACATGCTGTTCCGTGGACATGGGCCCATTCGTGAGTCGCCGTGCATAATGGGGCATTGTTGAAAGTGTTCAGAACATGAAAAATTCCTCACTGCCCAATTTGGGTAATGCTGGAGCTACGTTTGCCTCCAGAAATGAAGTCAAACAAACTTGGCCTAAATTCCAGTTGCCGAGCCCAAAGACCATGGGGCCACTGTGTTTATTATGTCAATGGGAGTCGCTCCCTCAGTTGTAGTTAAGAATCAATTTCTCATGTGTATGTACAGGGAAAGTGAATGCTTTGACAAGGGACATGCACAGCCCCTGACCCACCCAGAGGCTCCGAGACCATATGAAGGACTATTTTATTTTTATTTTTTTCAGATTAATACAAGGGTACGTGTGATTAGGTTACCTTGTTTGCATTTGTTAGGTAAAGTCCACCTTGTAGTTGAATTCTTCACCCAGGAGCTGTGCCATATACCCCCACATTGTGAAGAAAAACCCCCACTGTTTTCTTTTTTATTGTTTTTTTTTATTGAGGGTACAAAGAAGTAGGTTCCAATGTTTGCATTTGTTAGGTAAGGTCCCTCCTACAATTGTGTTATGACCCCACTTACCACTGTCTTAAAGACCTCCATACCAAGGCTCTCCACTCTCAGATAGATTGGCAGGAAGAGAAGACACTTGCCCGGGAGCTGGTGTGGCGGGGGGCGGGGGGGCAGATATGTAGGCAACAATCCATCTAGCACCGTTCACAGGAGCTCTCGTTTCTTGGGTATCTCTGATGAGCCAGGTGCTGTATTCAGAGCTTTACATCCAAGACTTTATTTCCTTCTCACATCCCTAAGGTATGGGCAGGTTCTGTCATCCTCATCTCAGAGATAAGAAAACTAGACTCAGAGAGGTGACAGAACACGTCTATGCCACGGAGCTCATGATTTGCACAGCCAGGATTTGAACCCAGGTCTAAAGGACCAAGTGGTGATACTTTCTTTTAACCACTATATCCACAAGATGGGCTTATGGGACAGGAAAGTTGACAGCTGAGTGTCACTGATGGCTGGAGAGTGGTTCCTCCTTAGCCTTAGACACAGGTGGCACAAGGGCCCAATCTCACAGACCCCAAACTTCGAGCTCTTTTCTCTCTGATTCTTTCCATCTGTCTCCATCACAGCTCTTATCTCATGACTCAACATGGAGGTGGCTTGTTAGAACACTGCCCCCCACCAAGTCCTTTGGCCATCAGAACAGGCGCTGTCCTGTAGACTTTGTATCCACGCAACACCTGGAACTGCGCTTGTTCTCTAAACATTTCCGGGGACTGCATAAACGGACGGGTAGACAGCTGCCCTGGGTACAGGGATAATGTAGCAGATCTGAGTTTGACTCCAAGGTTGGCCCCTGAAAACTGGCTGTGTGGTCTTGAGCCCTCATTCACTGGTCTCATCTGTACCATTAAGAAGTTTGCTTACAGCTGTATTTAGCAAATGTGAGACCTGTAGCATAAACAGAAAGCAAAATTACACTCTTTTATTTTATTTTTGCATATAGAAATATAACCAGCATCAGAAGTTTTATATAACTAGCATCAAAATATATCAAGCCTCAGAAGTTTTCTGAGACTAAGTTGTTTTTGTTTTTTTAAGAGATGTTTTTAAGGATCTACTCAATAATGTCCATTAATACTCCAACATTACAAAATAATCGTGAAGATGAAGGTAACCTATACATAAGTGAAGTCTGGTACCCAGGCTGGCTGCCCTTTAACCTGATGACATGTCTAATTCTGTGTGTCTCATTGGAGGACCAGGGGAGGGGCCGTAGAGCACCCAGACTCAGGAGAAGATGTGGAGTGACGCTAAAGGAGATTTTCTGAAATGGCACTTGCCCACCACATTCAGTATTCAGTATCCGCTGGGTGCCTACCACGTACCTGGCACAGGGCTGTGGCCACGAGGGCCACTCATTGGGTGGGAAAAACAGCCAGAATGTGTGGATGGGCTGGGGTGGGGCCAGGAAAACTAGAACTCAGCTTTGTCATGTTAAAATTTCGAGATCTACCTGAAGAAATGAACACAGACAAAACTTTCTTGGTTTACTTTGAATAAAAAATGGACATGGAGGGCTCAACTACAACTTGGACTTTTCCTAACAAACACAATGTAAACTAATCATCTGTGCCTTCAAATTAATCTGAAATTTACAAAAAAAAGAAAAAGGACATGAGAGGTTCCTAGAAGACAGAAAGACCATTGTATTTATACTTTCGTTGAGGGGAGACAAGTAGAAGCTTAGACCAAATGACCTCTGACTTCCCATCTAATCTGACCTTGCCTGATGCTATCACCGAGCACAGGACATATCTGAATACTTACCACTCTGATTTAAAAACTCATTCATTAAAGCAACCTGGCACTCATCATTTCATCCAGACAACCTCACCTCCATCCAGGAACTGTTCTGTGGCTGCCTTATTTCTCAGTCACTAGAGCCTTAGTTCCTGCATATGGGAGGCGGGGGGTGGGGGGTAGGGCTCACGGAGGAAGGCAAAGGGTGGAGACTCACCAGCTTCTACTTCCCAGTCATCTGCTGGGCAAAGAGAGGGAGAGATGAGGGGGGAGATGAGGGCAAATTCCATCCCATTCCAAGACAGACTGCTCCCCCTGAACCCTGACCTTTCTGCGGATGGAAGCCAAAACCTCATCATTGGGTAGGAAGGGGCTAGACATACGTTTCCAATGCTCGCTGGGAAAATTACTCAGATGAATACAGCTTCCCATGAAAACCAAATAGAATGGGGAAATGGCATCCCAACATTCCCTTTATGCCACCAGAGAATCTTTGGATAAACCACTCGGATTTTCCCCATTTCTTTTAGAACATTAAGGCTAGAATGTGTTGCCACTGCTACTTGGAGACATTCCACAAAGCAGCAAACACAGCAGCAGCAGGTGGAGATTTCTGCTACTTATAGAATAGATTCTCCATTTAAAGAGTTCGGAATGCCATTTATTAAGCAAACGCCTTGTGCATCCCAGGCTCTGTGCTAGGCATTTCATGTTTATTACCTTACAAAGTCCTGTTTCGGGCTTCCTTATGTAGATGTCAGGGTTTCCAGTTTACAGATGAAGAAATTGAGGCTAAGATGGGGGTGGAAGCATATGACATGCTTGAAATCACACGGCCAACAGGTGGCAGAACCAGGATCGAGCCCAGGCTGCCTGACTCCCAAACCCACGCTTGGCCTGGCCCACATCACATCCTATCCCAGACATTTGAGGGCAGGGTCCTACCCTACCCACCTGCTCCAGGGTCCTTCAGTCTGTGCCCCTGAGAGCTTGAGCCACAACCTGTCTCACCCCTGCTCCCTCCTCCTCCAGGCCAACTCATCTCTGTCCTATACCCAGGCTACAGTTTCCTTTTCCAAGAAGTCTCCCCAGCCCGCATGTGCAGGACCACCCCTTTCTCTGCTCTCCCATGACATACAACTTGCCTTCAACTATCAGAAAAGGGAACGGGTTTCACTGTTGTCTAGTCCCACCACAACCACTGTGCACATCCCATCCCCAGACGATGCAGGCATGGTAAGAGAGGGGGTAAATGAGACAAGGGAAAGTCTCCAGACGCAGGTGAGCACCGTTCTGATTGATGCTCCACAGGTGACCATCAGGCCACATGCTGGAGTGATCAAAGATCTTTCAGGACCACCAGCCATAGGACATCGCCAGAAGGTCAACAAAGCCGGGGGGGAACGTGGGCTCAGCTGCCAGCCCCTCCCAGCAGTCTCTTCCTACCCACTCTCCCCCTCTCTGTTTGGACACCCCTGTCCTGTGCACAGTCTAGCCTCCCCTCCCACTTGGGGGACCCTCCTGTGGCCTGGGGTGAGGAAAGGCCAGTGAGGTTCTTCCCTGATGTCCATCCTAGCGTTACAGAGGAAATTGTGCCTGCTCCCCTCAAGTGTACACTTTTGAGTTGCAGAAGCCTGACTCATCACTGGCTATAGATTCGGGCAGGAGAGTGAGTAGTTAAAACTAGGTTCTAGGATTAGCCCATCTGGGCTTATATCTCATCACATTCTAACATAAATTCAGTCTAGTTTCTCTGGGCTTAGGTCTCTTCATCAGTCTGTCACCTGGAGGTCCCAACAGTGGTTATGGTGTGAAGAACAAATGAGTTCACACACAGAGCTCTCAGAGCAGGGTCTGGCACGTGGTAAGCACTCCATAAATGTTAGCTGTGGTTATTACTTCTTGTTCTTTTAATTCCCATGATTAAAATCTGGCTTTTCAAATAAAACAGAGGTAGCATGTGAAAGGTACACTTTCCTGACAGCATCCAACAGAGAGGAATAGATGCCCGCCCAGGAGCCCAGGCTGCACGAAGGGGCCTGAGTAGGAGCAGACAGAATCCCCAGGGGCTCAACCTAGGACTCCCCAACTCACAGCCATGGAACCAGGCCTCCAGGTCACACAGGGCCCCAGCTGGCATCTGAGACACATGACCATTATCTCCTGGAATATCTTTTCCTTGTATATAAAACAAGGATTGTTACAATACTGCCCCGAAAGAGTGGTTGTAAAAATAAGCTGCATGAATAGCACGCACAGCTACAGATTAGCTCAGATTAGCACCTGCACATAACTCTCTCCAATGTTAGTACCAGTTGTTCCCTGGATGCTTCTGATTTTCATCTTGGTGCTTTTCTGCATTGTTCTATGATGGATATGTATTACTTTGATGACCAGGAAAACATGAGAAGTTGGTATGTTTTAAAGAAAAACAATAATGATTCCAGATAGAATATTGGTGCCCCAGGGCTTGAAGAAGAGAGGATATTTCCAGTTGAGGGTAATTCCAGGTGGGCCTCATGAAGGAAGCAGCAGTGGAGATGGGCTTTCAGGTGAGGGTAGAATCTCCCGAAAGCCCAGGGGGCTGAAGTGGGTGCTCAGGTTCCCAGGTGTGCCATGGTGAGCCGAGGAACAGGGAAAGTGCTGCGGGTGAATAAGGAGTGAGCAGGGAAAGGCCACCTGCACCCGTGGAAGACACAGGATGATGGACAGTCAGCGATACATTTCCAGAATGCCTATTTTCTGGGAGATAAGGGGAGCAGAGATAAAAAGTACTCATGGTCCTTTAAAAGGAGGGAACTTTCCATGTTACTGATCTAAGCTTAGCATGACAACATGAACTGATCATTTTGTGATCATTTTGAAAATGCCCACGAAAAGCACGGGTAAATGGTGAAAATGATAAAGTAAAACCAGCTAATATACACAAGGTTGGCTAGAGGCACAAACAACAGAAAGCTATCAAGATTTATTCCCACATCCTCAGAAGCAACAGAATTAAATTCAACCCTTCCTGATACAATATAGAGACATTTTTCTCAGTCTCACCCCCCAAGGCCCTCCACTAAATGAGATTCAATGATGACAGCTCCCTCTCCACCCACTCACCCCATGTAGAATGCACCACCCCCTTGGCCGTGGGAGTACACTGCACCCAGCTCTGTGATGGAGCCTTGACTGGGTCAGAGGATGAGAGCGTGTATCCTGTCTTTAAAGAAGCACACCACACCTTCTGTAGCCAAGGAAACTTACAGCAAACACATTCCTACTTCCATCAACCTTTAAGATCATCTCTAATTACATGTTTGCAAATCAATAGATAGTGCTGTGGAATTTCAGGGTTGGGTGGGAGTCCCACTTCTGCCACTCCAGGCAATGTAACTCCAGGCAAAGAGCCTCTCTCCTTAGTTGCCCATTCACTGGGAGGGATGGCAAAGACATTGCAAGGCTGTTGTGAGCCTGAGACATGGCCAAGGTCAGCCATCAATAAGGATCAGCTATCTATCTGCATTATCAAAAAGTCAGGCAGACAAGCATTCACAAACACCCACGTGGAGCAGCTCCTCTTGGCTGAAGAGCAAAGGCTGGAACTTTATGGTGCTGAAGTCCTTAATTCCTCTTGTTCATGCTGTTAAACTTTTTCTAAGTCACAGAACAGGAACAGGTTCTGTGACTGTTCTGTGGTGGAGAGCCTGGCTCCCTGGGAAAACTTTAAGCAGTTTCTGTGGTCACTCTGTGGCACTGAACAAAAAGAGACCTCGGGCATCCTCCTGCAATCTTGGACTAAGAAAGGGACAAACATGCCTGCTTTGGGGGTAGTTAACAGGAGATTTAGGAGGCTTCAGGGTCAATGAACTTACTCAATGAGAATTTTCCTTCCTCAAGGAAAATGATGCCAATTATCCCAGCATTTGAGAACATACCTAGTTCTTCCTTCCTCCCTCCCCATCTTTCAGGGCACAAGAACTTCACATCTCGACACTAGCCATTTGATTTGGGAACTAAAAGCTGCTTGCGCTGGCTCAAATAAGGAGCCCCACTATCAAACCTGAGTCTTTCTTGACTCAATAACAACACAGAAAATACAGCCTGCAATACCCCTTGTTAAAATCATCTTCCTGTGTAAAGTCACATACTGGGCAAGGCAGCTAGGGCTAAACTCCTGTGCGAACTTCTCTCTTCATTTCCCCCATGTAACGTGCCACTGAAGCTGCAGCAATATATTACATGGTCTCTGCTTAATTCCTTCTTCATTTAGCAAAATCTACTTGCACTGTTAAATTGCTTTAATACTCAACAGTGTAGAATAATCAAGTGATTTACGTAAAACAAAACAAAGCGAAGGTGGCGTTAGCTGAGAATAACCGCAGCTAGCGCAGGCCACGCACTGTGCGTGTACTCTGCTCCAGACCACTCCATGGGGAGGATGCTGAAGATGCTGGAAGCTCAGGAAATAAAAGTTTAGGATAAATAAAAGAAAGCAGACAGTACACGCTAGAAACAGTCAATGACTTTTAAAATGCTTCAGTACTAGCCTGAGCAAAAGGAAGAGCAACTTTGAGGTTACTGTGAGTGACAATAACACCATGGCACTCTACCCAGAGCAACAGAGTGAGACTCTGTCTTGAAAAAATAAAAATGAAATAAAAAGCTTAAATTCATGGGTGTCAGATCCCAAAGGGATTGTGAAAGAAACAAAGTGTTTACAAATTAGCAGAAACTAAAATGAATTGGCTTCTCTCTCCCTGAGAAGAATAACAGTGCCATGGCGAAGTTAGAGAGCATTCCTGACTGTGGACTTGGCAATAATTAAATCATAAATATAACTCTGAATACATCAAGAAATCAAAGATATCAACAACCAGTAACCTTTATAATACTCACCAATGCTAAGAATTTACATTGTGTATCTGATAAAATGGGCAATGCCTTGCCCATTACTTTAATCACATAAAAGTTCCCATTTTCCTATAAAGCATACAAAAACCAATTGAAAAATACAATCTCGCTCTCTCACCAGCTTGACCTAAAGCAGATATGTTAGCTATAATACACATTAAATTAGCACACCAGTTTGACTTGCCATCTTGAAATGTGGGAGATTTTGAAGGCATGCTTTCAGCATTCCTGGTCTCTTCTGAAGATGGGGCAAGGAAAATTAAGAAGATGCCTTGGGTGTTCTTCTATAAGGAGGGGCACAGAGGGTCCTCCAGCATCAGCGCCCTGCCTCAGAGCCCTGTTTCAATTTTTAAGTGGTGGGCGATGCCAACACTGATGGGGGTGCCGACACCAGTGTCTCCCTTCTTAGGAACTCCCTGGATCTCGCCCAGCTTTGGCTGGGGTGCTTCAAATGTTGGGGCAGCTCCTGGAGGAAAACATATAGTTAGTTCTCTCTAATTCTCATTTTACTATCTTGGAGTCAAGGAAGTACATCTAATCTTCTTTCATGGGCTAGGTTGTGCCAGCTAAAGTGCCTTTCACTTCTAGGGAAAAAAAATTCAAAGGCCATCAAACAAGATTTATAGACTTGCCCAAGAGGAAGTCCAAGGTGGGGTGTCCTTGGGGGTTAGGGTGAGCAGAGGCTCAGGAACATCCCTGGGAACTCAGTCTTTCCATCTCCCAAAGCTGGATGCCTTTGTGCCTCCACAGTCAGTGAGGACCCCTGCTTTCTTATTCACTGCTGGGGAGAGGGGTGGGCTAAGACAGACGATCCCCCCCCTGAACCCCTCACCCAAAGGCAAACTGACAGTCCTAAAAGCTCCTACCAAACCTCTTCTTGCATTTCACTAGCTTGAGCTCTTTTTTTTTTTTTTTTTTTTTGAGACAGATTCTCACTTTGTTGCCCTCAGTAGCATACTGTGGTGTCACAGCTCACAGCAACCTCAAACTCTTGGGCTCAAGCGATTCTCTTGCCTCAGTCTCCCAGGTAGCTGGGACTACAGGCGCCTGCCACAATGCTCGGCTATTTTTTTGAGACAGGGGTCTCGCTCTTGATCAGGCTGGCCTCCATGTGAGCTCAGGCAATCCACCCACTTCGGCCTCCCAAGTGCTCGGATTACAGGCATGAGCCACAGAGCCCTGCCTGGCTTGAATGTTTTTTAAATCTGCCTATTTCTGAGCCAATCACAGAGGCAAAGGGGTGGGCCTTCCCTGATTGACTTAGCCCTAGACCAACCAGAGCATAGCCAAGCTGCCGGTCTATCTGCCCAACCTGTTACCCAATGGGAGAAGGGTATTGTGAAAGTTGGAAGGGGCACCTCAGGTCCACTGCATGGTGTTTCTCCTTTCCTGGTTGGAAAGCCCAGCCCTTCCCCTGCTCCTCTTCAGGCAGGAGTCCTGGCCCATTGACCCACTCCTGGCCTGGCTGCCTTCCGGAGCCCTCAGCTCTTTTCAGGATAGCCACTAACTGCTGGTGTCCCTACTGGACAATGAGCTTCTGGGAACTCTGGCTTAGCCTGATTGGAGGCTTTCACTGTCATGTCATGCTGGGGGCTTATACTGGACCAACACCGTAAGCTTCGATGGAGCCTGAATTTGGAATCTTGCTCCGTCACCTACCGCATGTGTAACCCTGAGCAGGTTATTTCAGCACCTTTACCCTCAGTTTTCTCCTCCATAAAATGGGAATAATAATAGTACCTACCACATTGGGTTATAAGAGATAAACAGGTAAAGTTGAGCCTACTGTGTGGTGCACAGTAAGCTCCTTATAGATTTTGGTATTATTATTAATAATAATAAACTAGTTCTCTCCTCCGATACCAATAGCAACCTCCAATTGTACAGAGAAGTATAAGTTTTTGGCTTCTCTTTCACTTCACACCAGATTGGGAAATGTGATCCTTGCCACCTGCAGACACTCATTTGTACAGAAAGCCCCACATTCTTCACAGGAGACATTTGCTGTCTGTCCTCTCAGAGGCCTCCCAGAGACCCCTCTCTCCACAACTTGCTCTGCCACCACCCACACTCAAACTCTAAATATATAATAAAACTAAATAAAACAGCTCTTATACAACAAAAATACTCATTTACATTAACTGTGTGACTTTTTTCTGCCACTTCAGTTGCTACTTCAGGCCTCCATTACTCAAATGTCCCAGAGCAACTTGTGCAACACTAAAGTTAATTATAAGAAACAGTATCAGAGCTTCTGGAGAGATAACTGCAATACTAACTATGCCCTCTTGTAAAATATATGATGTTTCCAGGGGCTGAAAAAGAGAACTAACTAATACGCTGTCTTTCTGCACAAGTGTTTCCGTGCTATATAAGCTGATCACACTGCATTGAAAAGTCACGGAAACAATTACCAATATTGGCTTGGTGCCCATAGCACAGTGGTCACAGGGCCAGCCAAGTACATGGAGGCCAATGGGTTCAAAACCAGCCCGGGCCTGTTAGACAACAGTGACAACTGCAACAAAAAATAGCTGGGTGTTGTGGCAGATGCCTGTGGTCCCAGCTACCTGGGAGGCTGAGGCAAGAGAATCTCTTAAGCCCAAGAGTTGGAGGTTGCTATGAGCTGTGACACCACGGCACTCTACCCAGGGTGACATAATGAGACTCTGTCTCTAAGAAAAAAAAATATATACCAATATTCAAATTTTAAGTAGTTTTAAGAAGTTTGTTAAGGCACAAATGAGAGGGAAGATTGACTTCCCAGCTACTGTTTCCTCCCTGGGGTGCAAACCAGTGAAGGAGGGGAGCCTGTCCCAGATCTTAACAGCTTCCTTCCTTCCCCCACTACAAATTCACATTGCTCAGGGCTTTCTTGAACCCTCACCCTCTGATCTGTCCAGCACCCTCTTGCCTTGGCCTGGTTCCATAGGCTCTATCCTCTTGCCCTGATTCCATCTCTTTTTCGCAGCCCTGTGGACTTATTCAGATGGGCTGTCAAGTCGGCTATGCCAGCTCACCCTCCGTTCCGTGCTCTGCAGCCTTTGGGCAGGCCTCTCCCTGCACTCAGCGCTCCACACTTCCCTGACCACCTGCCTCTCCTGCAGGACAGTCCAGGCAGGTTAGAGTGGAAACCATCTCCTCACACACTCGGTGGAGCAATTCCTGAGACGGCTTGGGCACAGAGCTCAACCTTGACTTTGGCCTCAAGGAGAAACTCCAGCTGTTGCAAAGACAGTTCCCCCATTATCACCGTCAGAGACAGAAAGAGCTAGATGGGTTACGAAGCTAATTCTGTGCAGGGAGCCAGACATGGATGAGCAACGCAGGCTAGCTTGGACTATTGTCCCTATTTCTTCTCACCTCTCTCTTCCTTGCAGACTTGAAGGGCAGTAGATGCAGAATATCCAGCCCAGAGGTACTGACAATGGGCTGAATGTGAAGTGACCAGGGGTTCTTTGAGGACAGAACAGTTCACACAATTAGGTTGTGTTTTTACAATCTCCCCGATCCCCTATGAGAAAAGCATGCCCCAAGTGGACTCTGCTCCAAAGAGATCTGGAGCCCAGGCTGGCCAACCCCAACCAAGATAGAGTCAACCTCAGACCCGTGAACAAGAAAATAAATGTCTGCAGTTATTTGTATACAGCAAAACCCAAAATTAAACAGTCACTGCCCAAGAACACCGTCACCAGCATTCTGACTATTGGGCTCCTCATTGCCTCAAATCAAGAGGTCACTGTAAGAGAGAAGTGTGGCCACCCCTTCAGTAGCCCCACAACACTTCACAGTGATGATGGACCAAGGAAACAAAGAAAGCACAATCACTGCTGGGGCCCGGCTCCTTCCTGCCTTTTTCAATAGGTTCCCTGCAGTGGACAACTCTGTGTTCGCCTGCCCTGTGTCCCTTTTCTCATCTTCTGGCGACAGTCCCAGACTTTCCTCTGAGAAGCCACCCTATGTGCACTGTCAGATCCTCTAGTTCAGTAACCCCCCATCTCTGGCTCTAAGCATGGGCTTATGGTCCTGACCTGGGCCATCCGGCATAGTCCATACCCCTGGTCATGGTGAGTCATTCAGGGATGAACACACGAGCCAGGCTAGACCCTAAATCCAACCACGGGCACTTTTACGGAAACTTCTGGGAAAGAGGGGCTCTTTTTCTGGTAAGATACAGCCCTGGAGCTGCTGGCGTGAGCACAGACTGCCCAAGAATTAAACACACACAGAGGAAAGCCAGGGCTAAAAAAATGGAAAGAGAAAGATGCCGAAAGACTTGGTGTGAGTACCTGGACCCAGCTGTACCTGAACACGTCTCGTGTAAATTTCTTTTGGTTTCTTCAGCCATTTGAGTTGGGTTCTTTTCCTCCCCTGCTAAAAGAGACTTGGCTGAAAAGCTCCCCTGTTAGCCACACTGCGCAATTGCCCTCTGCATCCTTCCATTTTGAGGTTTAAATTTAATGTTAAGAAAAGGCATAGAACGTTCACGCTCCTCTGTCGGGAATATCTGTTGCTGGCCTCTGCCATTTTGTTAGGCCAGTGATTCCAAATATTTTAGAGTGGCAAAGCTCATCATTGGTGGTCAGGAATACTGCATAGCATGTATTTATTACACACATATTTATTATATTCTCGGCAAGTGGTTAACCTTTCATTTTTCTTGAGGAAAAAAAAATGAGAATGTCACTACCTCATTTCCCCACATCTCTCAGTATGCAGGGATAGGACAAAGTTAAACTGAGTATTTTTGAACTTTGGAAAATTACAAACAAACCAACACATCTCTCTTCCCTCCCCCCCGCAAAAAAAAAATCCTCTTGTCACAAAGGGTTCTCTTGCCTCCAACACATTCCAAAGCCATGGTACAAATGCATGCACCAGGCCAAATGCCCTCTGCTGCTGTACGAGAGCCATCTGAGGAACGTCCTCCCCTTCCGGCCACTCCCACCCCCAGCTGTCAGGGCTCCCTAATTGGAGTCCTCATGTTCCTGAAATGATATGTGCAGGACAGATGTCTCAAGGCTCACGTCAGGCACGAGGGCAGCCTTGTCCCTTGAATGCTCCCAGCTCAGCTGTCACGGCTGATTGGGCCACAGCCAGGGCTCACACAGAGAGCCACCAAGACAGGGCTCACTTTCCCCTACAGAGTGAAGATGTCCCTGTGCTCCCTGGACTGGCAATTCTAGATCTAATGAAGTCACAGCCTTTGCTGTTACTCCTTTTTAAAAATTATTTATTTAACTGTGGTGAAATACACATAAAATTTTCCACCGTAACCAGGTTCAAGCGTACAGTTAGCTCAGCAGCATTAATACAGTTATGTGGTGGTACAACCCTCCCCACCATCCATCCCCAGAACATTTTGCATCCTGAAAAACTGAAACTCCGTATCCATCAAACAACGTCCCTATATCCCCCACACCCCCAGCCCCTGGTGACCACCATTCTTCTTTCTGTCTCTATGAATTTGACTACTCCAACTACCTCACATAGGTGGACTCATACAGTATCTGTTCTTCTGTGAGTGGCATCTCTCACTTAGTATAATGTCCCCAAGTTCATCCCTATTGTAGCATGCATTAGAATTTCCTTCCTTTTTAAGACTGAATAATATGCCCCGTATCTACTACATCTTTTTAATTCATTCCTCCGTTGGTGGACACTTGGGTTACTTCTACCACTTGACTGTTGTGACTAATGCTTCTGTGAACACATATCTCTTTGAGACCCTGATTTCAATTATTTGGGGTATATCCCCAGAAGTGTAATTGCTAGATCACGTGCTAATTCTATGTATCATTTTTTGAGAAGCTGCCATACTGTTTTCCACGGTGTCTGTATTATTTTCCATTCCCACCAGCAGGTCACAGGGTCCCATTTTCTTCACACCTCTCTCAATACTTGTTATTTTCTGGGTTTTTTGACAGTGGCCAGACCAATGGGTATGAAGTGATATTCTATCGTGGTTTTACTTTTCACTGTTAGTGAAAAATTTCACTGTTTTTGCTCACACTGTTATGGTTCACTATTGTAGCTTTCTTACGTTTACTGAGTTTTGTTTTGTTGTCTTTGTTTTTAAGAGACAGGGTCTCCATCTGTCCCCCAGGCTAGAGTACAGTAGCACACTGACAGCTCACAGCAACCTCAAACTCCTGGGCTCCAGTGATCCTCCTGCTTCAGCCTCCTAAGTAGCAGGAACTACAGGCATGTGCCACCACAACCAGCTAGAGTTTGGGATTTTTCTTGTTTTAGAGGCAAGCTTATTTCACTTTAAAAGATACAGATCTTTGGTGCCTAACTACCTGCTATAAATGGCCCACGTGCTTCTAAGAAAAATACTCTGATGCAACATCGCAGGGCCCTGAAGTTGCTAAATGAGAAGTACCGTCCTCCCCTTTTCGGAAAAGGAAATTGAGATCCCCGTGGAGGGCTAACAAATCTGAACTGGGCACATCTGCCACCCACAGGTTGTTTGATCCTGGGGCTTCTGTCACCTCCTTGGCACTGCTGCTTTCCCTGTGCCCTGTGGAGATTAGAGCAGTGTAAGAGGTCGGCTGAGGACACATGCAGCGCCAGGGCAGGGCCCGATACAGAGTAAGTGCTCAGCAAATTCCAGTATGCTCATGGTTATTCTTTTCTTAATCTTTTTTTGAGGCAGAGTCTCACTCCGTGCCCTGGGTAGAGTTTCGTGGTGTCATTACAGCTCACAGAAACCTCAAACTCTTAGGCTTGAACAATCCTCTTGCCTCGGCCTCCCGAGTAGCTGGGACTACAGGTGCGTGTACCTACACCCAACTACTTTTTCTCTTTTAGTAGAGACAGGTCTACTCCTGTTCAAGCTGGTCTCGAACTCCTGAGCTCAAGCAATCCACCCACGTCAGCCTCCCAAAGTGCCAGGATTACAGGCATGAGCCACCACATCCAGCCTATTTTCTAATTCTTATTAAATGACTTGCTCAAGTCCCATGACTCGTGAATCAGGTTTCCTGATTCCCGATGCATGCTCTTGCTGTGATGGCTCTTGGTTCCCCTTTCTCCAATGTATGTGCTCACCTTAAACAACTCAGGCTTGGTTACTTGACTAGGATTAATGGCCTGGTTTCTAACATGCATGCTAAACTCATTCCCCAGTGGTACACCCCAACCCATCCCAAGTAGGAGGACTGAGGACCAGCCAGCTGTGGGAAGCTCTTGATGGTCATTATGAATGTTCCAAGGCTGCGGAAGGCAAGTGACAAATGATAGATGGGGAGGGAATCTTGCAAGACCTTTGACCACAAGGAAGTTCACATTATCTGATATGATGCTCTTTCTACATCCTGGGGTGGGGGGGTTGCATTTCTCTGATATTTTACAGTTTTAAAAGATTCTCTCAGTTGATACCTAGTTCTTGAGAACCTGATGGAGCATGGTGAACAAAGCACCAGGGAACACAGCCAAGGGCAATGTCAGAGGGCCTGCTGAGGGAGACAGAGATGATTCAGGAAGTCACAACAACCAGTGGAAAATTGCCACTTTGCTAAAGGCAAGGGAGGGGAGAACCAGGTGCTCTGACAACCCCTCCAGAGGGGTTCTCAAGGATGAGTAACAGAAGTGCTCACAAAGTAGCAAATAAAACAAATGTCTGTTTTCTGCTGCCCTCCTGTCTGTCTGAGGGCCTGGAACATTTGCTTTGCATAGATCCTTCACCAGCCCTGCCATGCTGAGGGCTCAGGCACTTGATGAACTCAGGGGATTACTGAAAACAGGCACCCTGCTCATGAATAGGGTGGTGTCCTAAATAAAGTGTCCTTTCTCTCAACTGCAGAATACTATGCAGCTGTTAAAATGAATTAAATAGATCTACCTAGGTGAATGTGAAAAGATCACTACAGTAAATTAGAAAGAGAAAAAACTCTGGTGTGGAAAGATACTATTAAGATCCATTTATATAAGAAAAATCATATACACACATGGAGTCCTAACCCCAGTACCTCAGGGTCAAGTCATTAGGGTGGGTCCTATCCACATGTGGATATCTGCAGACTTTTTTTTTGGAAAGGTGGGAGAAACTGATTGTATTAGTTTGCTGGGTCTGTCATAACAAAGTACCATAAATTGAATGACTCAAACAGGTGAAATTTATTGTCTGATCGTTCTGGAGACTTGAAGTCTGAGATCAAGGCATTGGCAGGTTTGACCCCTTCCAAAAACCACGAGGGAGGGACCTATGCCAGGACTCTCTCCTTGGCTTGTTGGTGGGAGTCTTCTTTCTCTGTCTCTTCACACTGTTTGGCCTCTGTGTGTGTTTCTGGGTCCAAATTTCCCATTTTCATAAAAACCCCAGTTATATTGAATTAGGACCCACCCTAATAACTTGACTTTGAGGTTCTGGGGTTATGAACTTGGAAGGGGACATAATTCAGCTCATGGCACTGTTAGAAGAGGGAGGGAGACTTACCTTTCACTTCATACTTTCCTCTAAAGAGTTTAAACTGTTATAATGAGCACACATGTCTATTACCAAAAATACATATTTTAATCAAAAAATAAGTTGGAAATTTAAGTCTCCTCCCCCCCAAAAATGAACCATCATGTGAACGCATTTGGGATGTACATTGTGGATCAGAGGTATCTGTCTCCACATCTGAAAGGAGATCCGTGTCCTCGATGGGATGGAGTGTACATGGCTGAGAGAGCAAAGTTCACTATCGCTGGTTTCACACACTTCTAGTTATTTTCACTTAAATTTCTATTTTGTTTTATATTGTGTGCATATAGCACATACTTGACACATTTGACTTTAGTGGGGTTTTGCCTTGTAAGCAATGTGCGTGGGGAAGCCCTTGCTTAATATTTTCATGAGCAAAGAAAAGGACCCAGCCAGTGACTGCATGTGAGTCTTCTTAGTTGGGTTCTCTTCAAAAGCTGATTGTTGCATTTGCTATCGCCATGTGATATAGTAGCTTATGACAACTATTTTATTTTGCCCATGATTTCATGGATCAAGAATTCAAGAAGGAATCTGCTGGGCGATTCTTGTTGGGAGTTTCTTACTGGTTGCGATCAGATGTTGCCTGGGGCGGGAGTCATGTGAAGGCTTGGCTGGGCTCCAGGTCCCTGGCAATGATCAGGTGTCTTCGGCTGACAGTCTTTAGTTGTCTGCTGGTTCCCAGCAGAGGGGTCAGAGCACCTACATGTGGCCTTTTGAGCCTGGCAATCTCAGGGCATCCAAATGTTTTAAACAGTGACCGATTTCTCCCAGAGCCAGTATCCCAAAAGTACTAGGCAGAAGCTACATGGCCTTTTCTGATCCAACCTCAGAAATTAAGATTTCAATATTGCAGAGGGGTCAGAGCACCTACATGTGGCCTTTTGAGCATGGCAATCTCGGGGCATCCAAATGTTTTAAACGTGACCGATTTCTCCCAGAGCCAATATCCCAAAAGTACTAGGCAGAAGCTACATGGCCTTTTCCGATCCAACCTCAGAAATTAAGATTTCAATATTGCAGGATTCATTGCCAGTCAGTTACTAAGATTCAAGGGCTCAGATCCATCCCATATTCAAGTAGTGGGATCAGACAGAAACCCATGTGTTTTCTGACTGGAGTGTTTTAGTTATCTATAGCTGCATAAGAAATTCTCCCAAATAGTTTAAAACAACAAACCTTTATGATCTTACAGTGTCTGTGACATTCAGGGTCAGGAATGGCTTAGCACATGGCCTCTGACTTGAGGTCTCTAGTGAGGCTGCACAAAGTGTCAGCAAGAGCTGCAGTCCTCGGAAGGCTTGGCAGGCTCTGGAGAAGCTGTTCCAAGGTAGCTCACTCACATGGCTGCTGGCAGGGAGCCTCTGTTCCGCACGGTTGTTGACAGAAGGCCTTAGTCCCTCACCTTATGGGCCTCTCCACAGATTGCCAGAGTGTCCTACAAGTATGGCAGCCAGCTTCCCTCAGAGCAAGGAGAGAGAGAGAGGAATCTGCATAGCCTTTTAAGATCCAGCCTCTGAAGTCACACCCCATCATTTTCACTGAATTCCATCGTTAGAAATGAGTCACTAGGCCCAGCCCACATGCAAGGGAAAGGCACTGGGCTTCACTTTTTGTAGGAAGTATTGAAGAATTTTGACACCACCCACAGCCTCACTTCTGCGGCATCCTATTGGTTACAAGCAAGTCTCCATGCAGGTTCAAGAGGAGGGGATGTAGATCCTACCTTGAGTGGGAAGACTGTCGACAAATTTTCAGACAAGGACTTAGATACAGTGTCTTGGACTACTCAAGCTGCCATAACAAAACACCCTAGTATGGTGTTTAAACAATATTCTTAAACAATAAGAATGAATTTCTCACAGTTCCAGAAACTGAGAGATCCAAGATTAAGGTGCCAGCATATTCCTTTCCTGGCTTGTAGATGGCCACTTTCTCACTGTGTCCTCATATGCTGTGGGGGAGGAGAGAGAGAAAATGATAAATCTCTGGTGCCTCTTCCCCTTTTTATAAGGGCAATAATCCCATCGTGGGGAACTCCACCTTTATAACTTCACATAACCCTAATGGCCTTCCAAAGATCCCACCTCCAAATACCATCACATTGAGGGTTAGAGTTTCCATATATGAACTGGTGGGGAAAATATTCATTTCATAACATTCCATTCCTGGCCTTCCAAAATCTGTGTTCATCTCACATACAAAATGTTCACTGAATCCCACAGCTCCCAGGGACATAGTGGGTTCCAGCATCAATTCTAAAGTCTAAAGGCCAAAGTTTCATCTAAATATCATGTGAATCAGACACCCACAGCAGACTGGTGGCTCATTTCAGTGGCTATTCCAGGAGGCACAAAAAAGGAAACAGATATAAGGAAAGAAGAACAGTCAGTGAGGAGTGGATTGTAGGTCTGGACAAGGGGAGGACTCTACTCTTCACCATCCACGTGGAGCAGGCCCCTCAGCCTAGGCTGGGAGGCTGGGGCATTTATCCATTGAATCTCATTCCCAAATGGTTGAAATTTTCCTCTGGAGGTAGTAACACACCCAGAGAAAGCCCTTGAGTAGCTAGAGGTGTAACTGTATTGGTGTGCTGAAAACTGTCCACCAGAGCCGAAGGTGAACTCAGGTGGCCTGGGTGGTCATATAACAAGAATGTGTCAACAGCATCTGCTATAGAATCTGAGGTCGTTAAGTGCCTTCTAAAACAAATATCTTTATTTGTCAGGGAGATGACTTGTGAGAGCAGGTCACTGTGACTTAGGAGACAGATTCTGTGATAGCCACAAGCACATGAAGAACTATTATACTAACATGTGCTCGGGCTGTGGAAAGCTCCAATTCACTCATTCAGCAAATGCGCACTGAACATGCAGTTCAGTGCACAGTGCACGGTGCAACCCACACACACCAGGAACTGTGCGAGGCTCTGGGGATAGAACAGCGCACAGGCCCCAGGGCTGACGGGCTAGCATTCATCAAAGAGGGACACAGCAAAATCAATACCAGTCTTGACAACTGAGACAAAAGGTGAATTTTCTTTAGGAAAGGCTCTTGATCAAGCCTCAGAAGCCACCATGAACGTTCCCAGAGTAAGATGAGGACGTTATGGGTGGTGTTAGACGTCCTTCTGAGCATCTGCTGGGGAACATCTTCATAGAGAAGCTTCCTCGCCCTTTCAAGAAGCCTCTTGAAGAGATAAAGACATTTTTACTTGTCAGACACAGCAAGAATTTCTCCCTGAAATTGGACTTTTATAAGGAAAGGTCAAAATCAGTCCAACACAGATCCAGTCATTGATGGTGGATTTCAAAAAGAAAAGAAGTCTGGGTTTTGTAATGACATTGTGGAACCTTTTCCCTAGCCTGAGTCTCCTCACCTCTGAACTTCTTGTGGATGAGCTAATTAAAATTCTTTCATTGCTTCCTTCCTGTAGTTAAGTTTGCTGTTAACTGCAGCCAAAAGCATCCCTAATGGATACATCATATATTTCATTTTCTTCCACAATTCTTCATGAAAGAAGAGTTATCATTCCCATGAGATAGTTTAGGAAAATGATACCCAGAGAAGTGATGTGTCCAAGTCACACAGCTGATGAAGCTGAAGTAGAACTCAGGCCTTCCCACGGTAACTCCTCTGAACTCACACTAGCACAGACGCGAGAGTACTAACAAAACAGAAGCTCCTGTTCCTCCTCCTCTAAGTCTTTACCACATTGTTGTCATGTTACAGAGCTATTTTTAGTCTTCAGATGCTAAGGCACTGGGTTGCCAACTGCCACCTCCCAGCTGAGTGCCATTAGCACGATACATCAGAGCAGTGGCCTTTGTTGTCATTGTGCTCCTGCAGAGGTCCCATGAGCATCTTTTTTTTTTTTTTTTGCATCCTCGCCTTGACAATTTGTACTGTTCTCTCCCTTCTTTGGACATTCTTATCTAACCGTTCCCCTAGAACTTTCATTATGTCACCACATACACACATTCTTGCAATACTTAAAATAGTGCTTATGAAAATTATGTAATAACCTTAGGACATTATATGTTAAGTGGAAAAGCAGAATACAAACCAAATGCACACAGATACGAAAAACAACACATGTGCACACACAAAAAAAAAACTAAAACACTACTGTGATTGTGGTGGTGTGGTAAGATTGTGGGTAATGTTTTGTTGTTTTTTTTTTTTGACTGTCAAAGTTTTCTGTTATGTACGTATATGAAAAAAATGTGTTAGGCTGTCTTTAAAAATATGTTATTGTTTATCTGGTCCCCTCTCCAGATAGTAGAGCATTCTAGTGAAAAGTGCGTTCCCTGGACCTTGATAGCTGAGGTTCAAATCCCAGCCCAACCACTTAATAGATCTATGACCCTCAGCAAGATCCCTACCTATTCTGTATTTCAGTTTACCCATAGAAGGGGCTAGGGAGAGCACCTGTCTCAGGGGGTGATTTTTGAGGAAGAAGTAAGTTAACAACTATAAAGCACTTGGCATGGTGTGGGCAATGTCATGTGTTTGCTAAATATAAGCTATTTCCTTCTACCTTCAATACTGGGGGGCTGCTTGGAAGGGATTGTGATGCAGAAGTGAGACAAATATCTGTGTTTCTTAGAAAGACACAACAAGTAAAGATTGCAAGAAAATGGTTTGTGCCCAACATAAAGACCCTCTTAATCTCCTAGCAGAGCAGGCTGGAGAGGCACTTCTTAGCTATTCATCACTGGACGGTCGTGTCACAGACACCCTTGACACTTTCGACTCATGAAGCATCCCCATAAGGCCCCTGACAGAAATCAAGTGAAGAGAAAATGAGCAAACCTCCCCCTACAGAGAGAGACCCTAACCAGTCTTCCTCTGCTGAAATAGGATGAAGTCCTCTAGTGGCCGGGAGGTGACACTACAACTCCTTGTCTGAGTCCCAACACTAGATGCCCAAGGGTTGCTGACGACCTCTAGCTGGGTTTGTTTTTGTCAAGCCTGTCAGGAGAGAATGCCAGGCTCCTTATGCCCCTTTACTGCAGCTGAAAAATCCAATACACGTTTCTCAAGACCCAGTACTTGCATGTTTGTTGGAAAAGGTCACTCTCTGAAGCTGATGTCTAGAAAGAATGTCCTTTCCTGGCACAGTGGGCCACCTGTGTACACACGATCTCTCCCTAGGGACAGGGGGCTTCCCTAAAGGATAGCTTAGAACATGCTTCGAATGATTACAAGGGACCTTTCTCCATCTCCTCTCATTTTGATTATCTCACTTTATAGATGGAGAAGTCTAGCCTTGGAACACAGTGAGTGGAGAATAAGTATTTTATGACTATTTGGTGTCACTTTTTATCTTTATCATTATGTTAGCAATGAACCTCATCAAGACTCACCCAATGCTACATCAACTGTTCTTTCTTCCTCAACTTGGCATTGGCAACATATCCATGAAAACAAAATGCCACGTTAGGAAGAATTTCCTTTACTTTTATATTTTATATACAGTAGCACCTTTGTAAATTTGACCTCCCAAGGTACTGTAACAAACTGGTCAACATACAGAGGTGATCAACATAAGGAACTTACATTGAGTATGTGTGGTGTATGTCCAGTCGATTAAAATTAGGTCAGTTGGGGCGGAGACAAGAAAGAAGCCAGCTTTCCACAGAGGCTCCCATCCTGAAGGAGAGTTAAGGGACGAAAATTTAGCAAGTAACCTGATGGATTCAAGCAGCACCAAGCGAGAAAGTTGAAGAACGCACATCAACCGTGCTGAGGAGAGCTGCGACCACAAGGACACAAACAAAAGGTACAAAACCCACCACCAAGCAGACGGGAATCCCCCCTCCCCCACCTGATCGGCTTAAGAACCCCACAAACAAACGGGCAGAAATCAAAGGCCCTCCCACTACACTTCACGGGAGAAACCTACTAAAATATGGACCTACCTCCCTTACTAGGGTGCCTAGGCGTTCTCCTGCCAGACATAAAACTCTATAAAACTGTAAATATCCTTTGCCGACAACTCTGAGCTCCCAGCACTTCCCTCCACTCTCTCTGAGGTCTAAAAGCCTGTCCCCCAGGAGTTTGGATTCTTGGGTGACTTCTAGAGGGGAGAGGACAGTCCCCGAGCTGCGGCTGGTCAGCACTGATTCTGGGGCATGGGAAAGAGGTGAGGACAGTCAGCGGAGGGCGACCCTCACCAGGGCAGCGCTGCCCTGAGGCGTGGTGCAGCAGCCCTCCTTGGGCAACAATACAACCAGGCATAAAACTGAGCAGAACTGTGGGACCTCACTACCGGTGGCTCTGGGCTCCCAGCTCTGGGGTCCTGGCACTCCCCCCACCCTCGCTCTGTGGTCTGGAGACCTGAGCGCCTGCTGTGTGGCCGGGCAAGGAACTGGGTCGAACTGAGTCTGTTTGCTGCCGGTGGCTCTGGGCTCCAGCTGCTCACCCCACTCCGCCCTCACTCTGAAGCCTGAAGGCTGGAGCTGTGGCGCTGCAGCCAGGCGAGAGACTGGGAGGGAGCTGAGCATGCTCACTGCCCACAGCTCTGAGCTCCCGGTGCTGCACCCACCCTCACTCTGTGGTCTGGAGACCTGAGCGCCTGCCGTGTGGCCGGGCAAGGAACTGGGTCGAACTGAGTCTGTTCGCTGCCGGCGGCTCTGAGCTCCAGCTACTCCCCCAACCCTGCCCTCACTCTGAAGCCTGAAGGCTTGAGCTGCGGCGCTGTGGCCGGGTGAGGGACTCTGGGCTCTGGGCTCCCCGTGCTCCCCCTGCCCTCGCTCTGTGATCTGGAAACCTGAGCACCTGCCGGGCGACCGGGCATTGAGCTAAGTGGAACTCAGTGTGTTCACTGCTGGCGGCCCTGGGCTCCCACCGCTCCCCCCACCCCACCCTCACTCTGAAACCTGGAGGCTTGGGCTGAGGCGGTGCAGTGGAGCTAAAGATTGGGAGGAACTGAGTGTGCTCACTGCCGGTGTCTCTTGGCTGCCTGTGCCCCACCCCACCCTCACTCTGGGATCTGGAGGCCTGTCCCCCGATAGTCCAGATTCTTGGGGGATTTGTCGGGGCATGGACAGGGCCCAAACTGGGGCTGGTCAGTCCTGACTCTGGGACACAGGAGTGAGGCTGGGGAAGAACCACATCAGAGTGGCAGTTGCCTGAGGTGGATGAAGCCACACCCCCTGCCTCCCTGGGCAACCAGAGGAGGCCACCCCTGAGTATAGGATTTGCCTGAGGTGACTCACAGACCCAGGAAACTTACAGGGCAGGGCCGACTCAGAGAACTGAGACTTCAACCCAGAGCAAGTGCTTCACTGGGGTCAAACAGAAGCCAGCTGAAAATAAGTCAGAACGACTTAGCCCCACCACACCAGACAGGGCCCCAGTCTCTCAGGCCACAACACTGAACGGGCCCTCAACTAAACCCCAGGGGAAAAATCAAAGGGAGTAAAACAACCATGGGTGGAATCAGCGGAAAAACTCTGGTAACATGAATAACCAGAATAGATCAACCCCCCCAAGGAAAGATATGGTGGATGTAATTGAAGATCCCATTCATAAACAACTGGCAGACATGTCAGAAATCGAATTCAGAATTTGGATTGCAGACAAGATTGATAAAATGGAATTAGGAATTCGAGGAGAAATTCGAAAGTTGTCTCAAAAATTTAACGAATTTAAAGACAAAACCACCAAAGACTTAGACACACCAAAGGAAGAATTTGCAGCCCTTAAAGATATGAAAAATACAGTAGAATCCCTCAGCAACAGAATGGACCAAGCAGAAGAAAGGATTTCTGACATGGAAGATAAAGCCTTTGAATGCTCCCAAACTGTCAAAGAGGAAGAGAAATGGAGAGCAAAAATGGATCACTCTCTTAGAGAGCTCTAGGATAATTCGAAGAAGGCCAATATACGAATAATAGGAGTTCCAGAAAATGATGAAGTGGCATCAATGGGCACAGAGGCCCTTCTGGATGAAATCATGAAAGAGAATTTTCCAGACATGCCTAGAGACTCTTAAATTCAGATAGCAGACAGTTTCAGAACTCCAGCACGATTCAACCCCAATAAGTCATCCCCCAGACATATCATAATTAACTTCACTAAAGTTAACATGAAGGAGAAAATTCTCAAGGTTATCAGGCAAAAGAAAGCCATTGCCTACAAAGGTAAGAACATTAGAATGACTGCAGATCTCTCTGCTGAAACTTTTCAAGCCAGAAGAGGGTGGTCATCGACTTTTAATCTCCTAAAGCAAAATAACTTTCAACCCCGGATCTTGTACCCAGCTAAACTGAGTTTCATCTATGATGGAGAAATTAAATACTTTAATGACATTCATATGTTGAAGAAATTTGCCACAACCAAACCAGCTCTTCAGGATATTCTCAGACCTATCCTCCATAATGACCAACCCAATCCTCTACTACAAACATAAACTCACTCAGAAACTCCTGATCAAACTCCAACTTCTACAATGGCGAAAAGATTAAAAATGTCCACTGGACTTTTGAAAAACTCGATACCCAAAATTTCACCAAACATAGCAATAGTCTCCATCAATGTGAATGGCTTAAACTGCCCTCTAAAGAGACATAAGTTAGCTGCATGGATACAAAAACTCAGACCAGATATTTATTGCTTACAAGAGTCACATCTTAACTTAAAAGACAAATACAGACTCAGGGTGAAAGGATGGTCATCCATATTTCAGGCAAATGGTAATCAGAAAAAAGCGGGTGTTGCAATTTTATTTGCAGACACAATAGGCTTTAAACCAACAAAAGTAAGGAAGGACAAGAATGGTCACTTCATATTTGCTAAGGGTAATACTCAATATGATGAGATTTCAATTATTAATATCTATGCACCCAACCAGAATGCACCTCAATTTATAAGAGAAACTCTAACAGACATGAGCAACTTGATTTCCTCCAGCTCCATAATAGTCGGAGATTTTAACACTCCTTTGGCAGTGATGGATCGATCCTCCAACAAACAGCTGAGTAAAGAAATTTTAGATTTAAATCTAACCATCAGCATTTAGATTTAGCAGACATCTACAGAACATTTCATCCTAACAAAACTGAATACACATACTTCTCATCAGCCCACGGAACTTACTCCAAAATCGATCACATCTTAGGTCACAAGTCTAACCTCAGTAAATTTAAAGGAATAGAAGTTATTCTATGCATCTTCTCGGACCATTATGGAGTAAAACTTGAGCTGAGTAACAACAGGAATCTGCATACTCATACATAAACATGGAAGTTAAATAACCTCATGCTGAATGATAGCTGGGTCAGAAATGAGATCAAGAAGGAAATTGCCAAATTTTTGGAACAAAACAGCAATGAAGACACGAACTATCAGAACCTCCGGGACACCACAAAGGCAGTTCTAAGAGGGAAATTTATAGCACTGCAAGCCTTCCTCAGGAGAAAGGAAAGAGAGGAAGTTAGCAACTTAATGGGACATCTCAAGCAACTG
Source organism: Nycticebus coucang (assembly GCF_027406575.1). Lineage (NCBI taxonomy): Eukaryota > Metazoa > Chordata > Mammalia > Primates > Lorisidae > Nycticebus > Nycticebus coucang. The sequence goes on along the minus strand of NC_069796.1, from coordinate 77,289,730 downwards.
GAAAAGGAAGAACACTCCAACCCCAAACCCAGCAGAAGAAAAGAAATAACCAAAATCAGAGCAGAACTAAATGAAATTGAAAACAAAAGAATAATACAACAGATCAATAAATCAAAAAGCTGGTTTTTTGAAAAGGTCAACAAAATAGATAAACTGTTGGCCAACCTAATCAGGAAAAAAAGAGTAAAATCTCTAATCTCATCAATCAGAAATGACAAAGACGAAATAACAACAGACTCCTCAGAAATCCAAAAAATCCTTAATGAATATTACAAGAAACTTTACTCTCAAAAATGTGAAAATCTGAAGGAAATGGACCGATACTTGGAAGATTGTCACCTTCCAAGACTTAACCAGAATCAAGTGGAAATGTTGAACAGGCCCATTTCAAGTTTGGAAATAACATCAACCATACAAAACCTCCCCAAAAAGAAAAGTCCGGGACCAGATGGTTTCCCATCAGAATTCTACCAAACCTTTAAAGAGGAATTAGTACCTATACTACTCAAACTGTTCCAAAAGGTAGAAAAAGAAGGAAGACTACCCAACACGTTTTATGAAGCAAACATCACCCTGATCCCCAAACCAGGAAAAGACCCAACAAGAAAAGAAAACTACAGACCGATATCACTAATGAATATAGATGCAAAAATATTCAACAAGATCCTAACAAACAGAATCCAGCAACACATTAAACAAATTATACATCATGATCAAATTGGCTTTATCCCAGGGTCTCAAGGCTGGTTCAATATATGTAAATCTATAAATGTAATTCAGCACATAAACAAAGTAAAAAACAAAGACCATATGATTCTCTCAATCGATGCAGAAAAAGCTTTTGATAACATCCAACATCCCTTCATGATCAGAACACTTAAGAAAATTGGTATAGCAGGGACATTTCTTAAACTGATAGAGGCCATCTACAGCAAACCCACAGCCAATATCATATTGAACAGAGTTAAATTGGAATCATTTCCACTTAGATCAGGAACCAGACAAGGCTGCTCATTGTCTCCATTGCTTTTTAACATTGTAATGGAAGTTTTAGCCACCACAATTAGGGAAGAAAAGGCGATCAAGGGTATCCACATAGGGTCAGAAGAGATCAAACTTTTGCTCTTCGCAGATGATATGATTGTATATCTGGAAAACACTAGGGACTCTACTACAAAACTCTTAGAAGTGATCAAGGAATACAGCAACATCTCAGGTTACAAAATCAACATTCATAAATCGGTAGCCTTTATATATACCAACAACAGTCAAGCCGAAAAAACAATTAAGGACTCTATCCCATTCACAGTAATGCCAAAGAAGATGAAATATTTGGGAGTTTATCTAACAAAGGACGTGAAAGACCTATATAAAGAGAACTATGAAACTCTAAGAAAAGAAATAGCCGAGAATGTTAATAAATGGAAAAACATACCATGCTCATGGCTGGGAAGAATCAACATTGTTAAAATGTCCATACTACCCAAAGCAATATATAACTTCAATGCAATCCCTATTAAAGTTCCACTGTCATACTTTAAAGATCTTGTAAAAACAATACTTCATTTTATATGGAATCAGAAAAAAACCTCAAATAGCCAAGACATTACTCAGAAATAAAAACAAAGCAGGAGGAATTACTCTACCAGACCTCAGACTATATTACAAATCGATAGTGATCAAAACAGCATGGTATTGGCACAAAAACAGAAAAGTAGATGTCTGGAACAGAATAGAGAACCAAGAGATGAATCTAGCTACTTACCGTTATTTAATCTTTGGCAAGCCAATTAAAAACATTCAGTGGGGAAATGATTCCCTATTTAACAAATGGTGCTGGGTGAACTGGCTGGCAACCTGTAGAAGACTGAAAGTGGACCCACACCTTTCACAATTATCCAAGATAAACTCTTACTGGATTAAAGATTTAAACTTAAGACATGAAACCATAAAAATACTAGAAGAGAGTGCAGGGAAAACCCTTGAAGAAATTGGGTTGGGCAAGTTTTTTATGAGAAGGACCCCCCCGGGCAACTGAAGCAGCTTCAAAAATACACTATTGGGACTTGATCAAGCTAAAAAGCTTCTGCACAGCCAAGAACACAGTAAGTAAAGCAAGCAAACAGCCCACAGAATGGGAGAAGATATTTGCAGGTTATGTCTCTATCAAAGGTTTAATAACCAGAATCCACAGATAACTCAAACGCATTAGCAAGAAAAGAACAAGTGATCCCATCGCAGGCTGGACAAGGGACTTGAAGAGAAACTTCTCTGAAGAAGACAGGTGTGCGGCCTTCAGACATATGAAAAAATGCTCATCATCTTTAATCATCAGAGAAATGCAAATCAAAACTACTTTGAGATATCATCTAACTCCAGTGAGACTAGCCTGTATCACAAAATCCCAAGACCAGAGATGTTGGCGTGGATGTGGAGAAAAGGGAACACTTTTGCACTGCTGGTGGGAATGCAAATTAATACATTCCTTTTGGAAAGATATATGGAGAACACTCAGAGATCTAAAACTAGATCTGCCATTCAATCCTGTAATTCCTGTGCTGGGCATATACCCAGAAGACCAAAAATCACATCATAACAAAGATATTTGTACCAGAATGTTTATTGCAGCCCTATTCATAATTGCTAAGTCATGGAAAAAACCCAAATGCCCATCGATCCACGAATGGATTAATAAATTGTGGTATATGTACACCACGGAATACTATGTAGCCTTGAAGAAAGATGGAGACTTTACCTCTTTCATGTTTACATGGATGGAGCTGGAACATATTCTTCTCAGTAAAGTATCTTGAGAATGGAAGAAAAAAGTGTCCAATGTACTCACCCCTATTATGAAACTAATTTAGGACCTTCACATGAAAGCTATAACCCAGTTACAACCTAAGAATAGGGGGAAGGGGGAAAGGGTGGGGAGGGAGGGGGGAGGGGGGTAGAGGGAGGAGCATTGAAAGGATCACACTGTGGTGCATCTTACAAGGGTATATGTGAGACTTGGTAAATGTGGAATATAAATGTCTTAGCAAAGTAACTAAGAAAATGCCAGGAGGGCTATGTCAACTAATGTGATGAAAATGTGTCAAATGGTCTATGAACCAAGTGTATGGTGCCCCATGATCATATTGATGTACACAGCTATGATTTAATAAAAAAAAGAAAAAAAAAGGTAATCAAACATTGTACAGAAGCAGACTTCTCTAATAAATATAGTTAGATTTTACCACCTTTCCACTGCCTCTTGGATCATCTGTTGTAGAAAGCATAAATCATTAAAGATTCATTCATTTAAAAAAAAATAATAAAATAAAATAAATAAAATTAGGTCAATTAAGGATGTGGTCAACAGAGGGAGGTGGTCAACTATGAATGTTCTGTAGTACTGCGTAGCTGTGAGAAAGAGAAAATAAAACAGGTAGGAAAAGAAAGAAGAAACAGACCAAAAAAATAGAATAGTCTAGTATAAGATCCAACAAGGGGCCCAATGGTAAATGTTTTAGGATTTGAAAGTCATGTGATCTCCGGCACAACTGCTCAGCTCTGCCATTGCAGTAGGAAAGCAGCCATGTATGATATGTAAAATGAGTGGCTGTGGCAGGATTCCAATACAACTTTATTTACAAAACAGTGGGCTGTATTTGGCCTGCCCACCTCTCCTCTAAGGCAAGAATGGTGATGCTCTCCATGCGTCATACAGAGCTGAAATCATCAGTCAAGCTTAGTGTCAATTAACTGCCTGAGTTTAAGACCCTAATCCAGGTCCTTGCTAAGAATAAAACTTCAAGCACTTCGCTTAATCTTTCCAAACTTCAGTTTCCTTATCTATTAGGTGGAGATGGTAATACTATAAGCCTCAAAGGATTGCTGTGAGAATTGAATGTAACTATGTTAGTGGGTCCTTAGTGCCCAGGCTGTTACTTAACAAAGCATGCTATCAACATGAGCTACCTTCATGGTCATTTTTGTCATCATCATCATCGGCCTCATTTGACTGACAGACTCATGAGCAGTAAATTAAATGATGGACGTGAAAAGTGCTTTGAGATGCACCCCACTAACCAAGCAGAAAGCATCTGTCACTTACGTGCTCAAATGCATAACAATATCCCACTCCTGTTGCTGAAATGCCAGAGTGAGCAGGATACATACTTCTTGTGTTAATGGAATAATTAGGGAAACTGAGGTAGTGTACACTCAGGAGAATCATTCAAGGTGTCGACTTACTTAGTGAAAGAGGCCATCTAGAGCCAGGTTTCCACAGTCCTTGCCCTTTTTTCTGTCTCCCGTCAACATCTTTGGATTCTAATGTTCCTACAGGGTCTTGTTTGCTCAGGGATTTCTGAATATCTCCAGGAAATAGATTCTATTTTTGAAATATCTTTCAAATCTGTTCCTCCACCCTCCATTCTCCTTTCACCTTCACCTGCTGATTCCTGGTCTCCGTTATCTGCTTCCTAGTCTATTGCAGCAGCCCCTTAACTCATCCCTGTGACTTGGATTTGTTCCTGTTCAACATCCATCATCCACCTTAACCCAGAGTGGTCTTCCTCAGACACAGCTCTGACCCCCTGGGTAAAGGTCTGCACTTTAAAACTTGTATGAGAAGCCAGACATTGTGGCGAGTGCCTATAGTCCCAGCTACTCAGGAGGCTGAAGCAGGTGGATCTCTTGAGCCCAAGAGTTTGAGGTTACTGTGAGCTATGATGATGCCATGACACTCTACCCAGAGCAACAGAGTGAAACTCTATCTTAGAAAAAAAACAAAACAAACAAACAACAACAAAAAAACTATTGTGTGATGCCTATCTCAATCTGGGCGCCATCAGTCCACCAATCCCAGGTCTAGTCTCTCACATGCCCTTGTCCATCCACAGAGACCTCTGACTATAAGTCCAGGCACATCCTCACCCTTAGTTCAGCTGCAGGGATCCACAGAGCTCCACATCCTCTTGACAAGGGAGCCAATTTGCCACTGCCACACACATATACCAACACTCACCACCTCAACACCAGTCTAAGGAATCTTTAAGACCAATTCCATCATACCAGGACCACTGTGCAGAGCCCACAACTCCCAGCCATCACCTGGTCTTCTACCCCAAAAGACCTCTGAACAGACCCTGCTGAGACTCAAGTTCACCATCCCTCCCCAATCTCCCAGTCTTCCACAGGGCCCTTGTCTGCCATTGTCTATTTGCAGCAAAATTCTCTGTTCTCAACCTCTTCTCCAGAACTTCCCTTCAACTTCTTGCCCTTAATCAAAACCCAGTTCTCAGGGGGCACCTGTGGCTCAGTGAGTAGGGCGCCAGCCCCATATACCAAGGGTGGTGGGTTCAAACCCAGCCCCGGCCAAACTGCAGCAAAGAAATAGCCAGGTGTTGTGACGGGCTCCTGTAGCCCCACTCTGGAGGCTGAGACAAAAGAATCAGCTAAGCCCAAGAGCTGGAGGTTCCTGTGAGCTGTGACAGCACAGCACTCTACTGAGGGTGACAAAGTAAGACTCTGTTTCTAAAAAAAAAAAAACACCAGTTGTCTCTGGAGGGCTCAGCTTCCTCTTCTTGCTCCAGGATGGCTTTTCCCTCTGCCCAACTCCTTGTTTCACTGGAGATGGAGATGTCCTCCTGGCCACTTCCTGGCTTTGATCTCTCCCACTTCCCAGAAAGACTCATGGACCTTGAAGTTCATTCCACTAGACTAGACCACCCGGCCCCAGTTGTGGTGCTCAGCACGTGCCAGGCTTTTTTCAAGCTCTTGGAAAAAAAGCTTTTATTAATTCATTTATTAATTCATTTACACCTCACAAAACCCATGAAGTAGATATGACTATCATCCTCCATTAACAAATGAGGAAACCGAGGTACAGACAGGTTAAGTAGTCTGCCAAGGATCACCTGGGCAAGATTCAAACTCAGGTAAATGGAAGAGATACATGCACCCCTGTGTTCACTGCAGCACTATTCACAACAGCCAAGATATGGAATCATCCTCAGTGTCTATCAAGGAATCAATGGATAAGGAAAATGGGATACATAGACCCAGCAGATTACAGTACTCCTCAGCCTTAAAAAACAAAAAAAATCCTGTCATTTGCAACATGGAGGAACCTGGAAGACATTGTGCTAAGTGAAATAAGCCAGGCACAAAAAGATAAATACTGCATGATCTCACTTATATGTGGAATCTAAAAATGGTAAACTCTCAGAAGAAGAGCGTTAGCATGATGGGTCCCAGAAGCTGGCAGCTGAGGGGTCAGGAGATGCTACTCAAAGGGTTTTAAGTGGGCGGCACCTGTGGCTCAGTGAGTAGGGCATGGGCCCCATATACTGAGTGTGGTGGGTTTAAACCCAGCCCTGGCCAAATTGCAACAAAAAAAATAGCCAGGCATTGTGGTGGGCGCCTGTAGTCTCAGCTACTCAGGAGGCTGAGACAAGAGAATCGCCTAAGCCCAAGAGCTGGAGGTTGCTGTGAGCTGTGATGCCACAGCACTCTACCAAGGGTGACAAAGTGAAACTCTGTCTCTTAAAAAAAAATAAAAATAAAAAAAGATTTAAAGTTAGGCAGGAGGAGTAAGTTCAAGACAGCAACTGTACAACCTGGTGATGGGCAAAGGATGTATCATATTTGAAAATTGTTAAGAGAATAGATTTTAAGTATTCTCATCACACAAAAAAAGTATGTAAGGTAATACCTATGTTAGATCAATGTAGCCATTCCACAATCAAAACATCATGTTCCACAAGATAAATATATAAATTTTCATTTGTTAATTTAAAATAAGTAATTAATTTATTTTAAAGACTGAAACTTAGGGAGTAGCACAAGAGTTCAGCCTCTGACCCACCCCACTCATTCACCCCTAGAGATGATAGTATCCTTAGAGATTTTAGCACCTACCTCACTGTCTCTCTTTCTAAAAATCACTCTTACCATACCTGGATGACTTCAATTATTCCAGCACCCTTGTTCTTACTTCCTCATCCACCTCACTTCCACTGCCCTGTTCTTGGCCCCATCCCCTTAGACTCTTAGACCTTTTCATTGGCAATAACTGTACATTACAGACTGAATGTCCATGTCTCCCTCAATTCTTATGTTGAAGTCCTCTTGCTCAATGTAATGGTATTTGCACATGGGGTCTTTTGGAAGTAGGTAGGTTTAAGTGAGGTCATGAGGGTGGGGTCCTAATGATGAGATTAGTGCCCTAAGAAGAAGATAATTCAGAGATGGAGCCAGCACATGCATGTTTTCTCTCTCTTGCTCTCTCTCTCTTTCTCGCCCCTTCTCTCCCTCCCCATCTCTCTCCACACAAAGAGGAGGTCACATGAGCACCAAGAGAGATGGCAGTCACCTCCAACCCAAGAGAAAAGGCCTTACAATGAAATCTATCTTGCCAGAACCTTGACCTTGGACTTTCAGGCTCCAGAACTGTGAGAAAGAAATGTATGTTGTGAAAGCCATCCAGTTCATGGTATTTTGTCATGGCAGCCCAACCTGACTACTTTCACTGCACACACTCTATACTCCCAATTTCAGACATGGCACCAATAAATCCTTTCTTTTCAGTTTAGACCCATTATGAGTTTAACTTTAATAATCCTGAAAACCTATCTGGACTTCCAATCACTGACCCAACCACACACAGGCCCTCCCCTGCTTGCCTGGTTTGTTCGTTGGCCCATCGCTCCCTTACATACACCCTCAACCACAGTGCTCATATTTCCCTTCTCATTCTTCCCTAGAAAATCCCCAGGCTGCCCAACTATTCACCTACTCTGCACCTGCTCCTAGCAGCTGAACGCAGCTGGAGAAACACCCCAGCTGTGTTGACTGGCCTTACTTAAGCCAGTCCCTTGCCTCCGTCAGCAATCCTACAACATTTTCCCAGGCACATCCTCTCCCTCTCACCGAAGGGACAATTCTCTGTACCTCTCCAGTCCCCCAGCTCCCAATACTTCCTCCCACATTTCACTTTCTCCCCGTCAAAACTGGAGCAACTGGAAGAGGATACCTGCATATTTCCCCATTGACCCTATTCACCCATTAGTGGATGTTTCCAGCACCAGAGCAGACCAGCAAAAGACAACATTCTGACTGGATGGGCATATTAATGCAAGTTATTTCAGTTCCAAGAAACAGAAACCAAATTTAGGCTTAACCTATACCAGGAAATAAAGATTTTGGTAGAGATAGAACACTCTCTGAATTATCTATATTTGGTATTTGGTAGAGCAGGCTTCAGGTAAGGCCTAATACAGGCAAACACTCTCACTAAGCATTCGTTTACTTCCATCTCTCAGTGGACTTTTCCAGTGTCAACCTCCACCTTAAGCCAACTCCTCTCTCAGTTAAAAGAGAACTAACAGGGCTCATTTTCCTTATTCATATCTCAGTGGGAGAGGATTTCTCTTTCCCTATAGCTTCTGCTTGTTGAATCCACTCTCACCACTCTCTCCCAAACTACTTTACTATAGCAAGAATTAAACTAATTGCCTTCAATCAATCCACTTCTGGATCTAGGGGTGGAGATGGGTCACCCAAACCACATGCTGGGAAATTCAGGGTCTCTTTGTGAAGGAGGAAACGAAATGGGTGGTAAGGCGGTGTCCAGTAACTCTCAGCACAGTGGGTCTTCAGGAACCTCAACCCCCCCCCAACCAGGTGACTGCTGCCCCTGTCTCCACACAGGATTAGTTCTGGGTGCCCACAGTCAAGTTATGGCCTTTATGAGATATGAGCAAATGTAACCAAGGCTGTGGAACGTCTCTTTTAGAAATTAGTGGTGAGAAGGCCAAGCATACAATTAAGTATTGAATTTTCTATAAACACACAAATACACATGCACAGAACAGGCATTAAGTCCCCAACGCAGATCCCTTTCCCACCAGCCTGTCTTGTGCCGAAAGACCTCTGGTTACAGAACATGCCAAACGGTGGAATTGAAATGTTCCATCGTAATTGAAGTAGATCCTGGCCATGGCTTAGCCCTCCGCGCAGCGTGGAATGCCTTTATGTAAGAGCGTATCTGTGTGTGCCGACCCACAGCACCAATCCTGAGGGTTCTGGTTCTCTTTCCTCTCTCCCTCCCTCTCACTCCCTTTCTCTCTCTAGCCCTCCCTCCCTCCCCTGCCAGATTCCCCAAGATTAACAGGAACTTAATGCTAAGCAAAGCTTGCCTTTCTGTTAGATAGCTTCCTCTATCAATAGGATTTCAAGATGCCAAAATATTTTTTTGTCCCCTCCTACCTCTCTCATTTGCCTTCCTGGTGTCTAAAATTCCCCCAGTGATCAAACCTTTGGATTTGGGGTCTTGAAAATGCAAGAAAGTTATCTTCTAGGTAATTAACTGGTAGCCATTGACACCTTCCCCAAAGGATGATAGAGACCCTGAAATTAAGCCCTGGTCATGTCATTTTAATGGGAAAGAATGGGGGCTTTATGCAAAGATCAGACCAACAGATGCCCAAAGATGCCCAGAAATTAGACAGAGAGAAGGCTTTGAATTTGACATGGAATGAAACCAGCATCCAACATTTCTTACATCCCAATTTGGATGCACGTTGCTTCTTTTATCAAAATAATGGAAGACAGCATCATGGGGGGCTACAATGAAACCCCAGAGTCTGACTTCCTATATCCAGACTTCAGCTCTGCCTCCACCTGACTGTGTGACCCTGGGCAAGGTTGTTCACCTCGTCATTTTTAGTTTATTTATCTAAAAAATGAAGATAACATTAAGACCATGTTGGATAATATCATAGTAATATTTTATAGCATAATATTAATATATATCAGTAGCAGTGTAGCACAAGACAGAGGGTGCCAAAAATGTATACACATTTTAGGAAAGGAAAAGTCTGTATTAAATTTGTAATACTCAAGTCATGTTTGACTTCTGCAATGACAAGAGGTGACAAACATGACTTGTATTCATCTCTTGTTATTGGTATTTATTGAATATTACAATTTTAATATATTTCATCCTTTCTTAAAATGTGCTTACACTTCTGGCACCCTCTGTATATAATATACTTCAGAGTATAGCTGTAGCATTATTCATAGCATAATATATCCTCGTATAGTTATAGTATATAGCCTAGCATATAACACAGTACATACTACATCATAGTACGGTAATATAATAATAATCCTTGCCAAGTTGCTGAGAGGTGAGAGGGCAGGCTTGACAAAGACTGGAATACTGGCCTCATTTCTCATTCTCACTCCCCCATGATAATGTTTTGCATCCACACTCTTGCCATGGCCTTGGAAACGTGGAGGAGTCTCTCCTGCCCTTGACTTTATATTTAACCATGTCACTTGCTTTGGCCAATGAGCTGCTAGCAAAGATTTGAAATGTGCTTGCCAGACTGGCTTTGCTGTCATATGACCATGCCGCCACTCAAGGAACCAGCCAGTCGAAGGACAAGCATCTCATAGAGCAGACCTACATTCAGTTTGCACCTGGAGTCCAGCTCAGTCAAGCTCAGGATGACACAAACCCAGCCAACACGTAGACATATGGATATGTGTGCCACTGAGACTCTGTGGTTGTTTATTAGGTATATGAAGCTGAATGCCTAGTAAGCACTCAATAAACTTTTGCTGTTCAAATTATAAATATCAGCAGGAGAAACTGCACGTGCCTTATGTGGCCAGGGTACTCATTTGCAAAGCCAGGATTGTGATATTTGCTCTCACACTGCCTGCTTGGGACCCGAACCAGCAGGCATCCTAGGGTGTATAGGTGTATTGACCAAGAGAATTATTAACACGCTTCCCCTCTCTCAGCATCAGAGTTGTCATGAATTCCCCCCTGCATCATCCCATTATCCGACCGGGGTGAGTGCCTCCCGCGTTTGCTAGGCATGGCGAACAGGGCAGGCTGTGCCTTCGAGGAGTTTGCGTTCTAGTAGGGGAGACAGACAAACAAAAAGAAACAAGCTGGTATAGACTGTGATGAAAGCAGGGACATCCCTAACTGGGACGATGATCCAGAGAATCACTGGGGATGGCCCTTCATGGAACAGTCAAGGAAACCTCCAGGAAGTGGAGCCCAAGGAGGAAGAAGGAAACAAGTCAGCAACGAGCTGGGGGAAGGCGTGCCAGGAGGAGAGAGTGGCAAGTACGAAGTGTCTGAGGCGCCCAAAGGCACCTGTGGGTAGTGCTGGGTGCTCGAGAGGTGAGTGAGAGGGGAGGAGGTGGAGAAGGGGCCAGGACCCCGGAGGACAGTGGCACAGGTACAGTCAAGAAGCTTGGGGTTCATGTGCCTTTGAAGGACCTTAGGCACGGAGATGAAGATCACCCAGCTGAGAGGCTAGTTGGGAGGCTGCATGGGTGTCTGGGGGAGAGGCCATGGTGTCCTGGACCAGGAAGATGGCCACAGGGAGGGACACGGGTAGTTGGGAACATAGAGGGGCCACAAATGCATCCTGGAGCTAGAGTAGTCGGATATTAATCCACGGTGAATCTCACAGGCAGAAACGTGGATATCACACAGCAACTATGAGAAGCATTCAGAGCTCATGAAAATAATCCCAAGAAAGAGGCAAACACCCCTGGCTAAGGTTTTCACTCCGTACAGGACAGAGTTGACTCCCTGGTAATAGGAGGAGTGTGCTTTCCTCATATGAAACAGGACTGTGTAGTGATTGGGAGAACGGTGGTGGCTATGGTGTTATTTTCTGTGGACCACATGATGCTGAAGGGTTTTGCCTTTAGAAAGCACAGAGGAAAAAGAGGAACCCTGGTACACTGTTGGAAAGCGTACGGAGGTTCCTCAAGAGATTAAAAACGGAGCTATCACAGGCTGCAGCGATCTTCCTTGTACATCTATATCCAAAGGAAATGAAATCAGTGTGTGGAATAGACACCTCACGCCCGTGTTCACTGAAACATCATTTATTATAGCCAAGATCTACAAACAAGCTAAGTGCCGTCAACAAATGAATGGACAAGGCAATCTTAGTGCGTGTACACAACAGAACATTATTCATCCTTCAAAAGGAAGAGGACCCTGTCATTTGCAGCAACGTGGATGAACATGGAGGGCATTATGCTCAGTGAAATAAGCCAGGCACAGAGAGACACTCCCTGCACCATCTCACGTAATGTGGAATCTGAAAACATCGAGCTCGTAAAAGTGGAGAGGAGAAGGCTGGTTGCCAGGGCCTAGGGTTTGGTGGGCAGTCAGGGGGAACGTGGAAGCATTGGTCAGAAGGCCCACAGTCTCTGTTGGACAGGAAAAATAAGGTCTAGGCGCCTGTCATACAGCACGGTGACCACAGTCAACAATCAGCTGTCAGACGCTTAAAAATTGCCATAGACAATTTGTGAGGCAGCTATCTCAGGGGATCTGGCTCTGCCTAGAACACAAACACGAGGCTCTCCGATGGTGAATCTTCTGAAGTCATTTTTACCAAAAATAAGACAAAATACACATTTTTCCTTCTTGGAGCCATCTTCTGAGTGGATCTCCAAAGCTGTTGATGCTCTGAACAAATCAAGGAAATCACCCCCCTCACTAATACCATGGCTCAGCCTCGGCAACGGTCCCAGGCCAGCGAGACAGACAGGAAAGGGAGGCGTCTGAAATGTGGACGATGGAGAGGAAGCCAGACCCCAGGAAGCCTGAGTGGTCTTCAGAATCTGCATTTCCCTCTGTCGCCTGAGGTTTATCCCATGGAGGTTTTGAGGGTGAGTGACGTCATAGTGTCATCTCCGCCACCCACCCACAGCCTGCTGGCAGCAACACCAATGCTGCAACTGTCCCACCCACCTGGCCTGCCCATTTGTCCTTCACCACCCTCTGGAAGGCCCCCATCTCCCCTGAAACACGAAGCCCACCCAGGTCTGATCAGGTTGCACCTGGGACACTCTGTCAGCATGATGCTCTCCTCACCAGACCCTACCCTCTTAGTGGTCAGGGACTGTCTCTCCATCCACCCGCCCAGCACGGCACAGCGCCCAGCACACCACACACACACACACACACACGGGAGGGAGGGAGGTCTCCATGATCACAGGAACTAAGGCACAATGACCTGAAACCTTTTAGCCTTCAAAACATAAATACAGGCACCTGCTGTACCAAACCGAAAGACAGAAAGAAAATCCACCAGTCTCTCTTACGCCTCCTGCCCTTCCCCAAAGAACACAAAGTCCCTCCCAGGAAGCAATGATAGAAATGCCTTCAGATAAATCATACAATCGATTTCTAGGATTCCACGTTCCATTTGCCTACAGGTGACGTTTGAAAGTTGCAGGTTATTTATGATTGTCAATGTCAGAGCAGTTAGTGAGATGGTGCAGTTATTTGGAGAAACAAAATGTTGGGTTGCAATTCCCACCACCAGGAGGTGAAGGGCCTCCCACTGCTCCCAGCCAGCCTGGACACACACCCCAACACACACCTCTCCACGGGGGGGTGGGAGGGGAGCCTCCTTTCTCCCCCTACAGGACCTGCTTAAACATCTCTCCTCCAAGAAGTCTGCTCTGCCCCGCCAGATGGGAGTGAACTTGCTCTTCTGCAGCACTGGGAGAAGCACAGTGCAGCTGCTCAGAGGGGAGAGTGGACCTGGAAGCCACTCTGCCAGGTTCCTATCCCTGTTCCCACTTTGTGCCCAGGAATGAGTCACCTCACTTCTTGTGATTTAGATACTTAAAAAGCACAGATAGTGACAAAAGCTATTTCTCTGGAGTGCGTAGCAGTAGTTAATCTATGCAAAAGCTCGTGAAGGCTGCACTATGCTAGTGTTAGCTACCATTGGTGTTATTATTTATTATATCTCTTAAGACAAAGGTGCTTTTTGGTGGCCTAGACTGGAAGCACCTCAAGGAAAAAAACAACCAGGCCCATTCTTTGTTTTGCTCTCATCTCTGTGTGGCTGCCACAGAGTAAACAGAAGTGGATAAATATTTCCTCCATGAACAAGCAGGTGCATTATAGAGACACTCCCTGCCCCACCACCCACATAAGAAAAACAAAATCTTGATGCTGATAATATTCAACAATCCCTTTCCCCTGAGGAGCTTGGACTTTGACAACATCCACAATCGGTGCAGCAGGTCACGGCTAGCATTTTTAAGGCTCTGATTCTTTTTACTTTTTTTTTTAAAACACAATTGTCTCTCTCCACTTCCATTCCCACTAACATAAAGGAAATAGGCCATATGGAAGCCGAAGAGTAGAAATTAGAAATTCACGGTCAGTGTAATAAGGGGGGGAACAAAGTAGAGATACTGGTGCTCAAACGCCTGCCGGCCACTTTACCATCTTGTGACTGTGGTCAGGTCAAAGCCAGGCTCTGAGCCTCAGTGTTCCTTGTCCAGGAGACAGAGCTCAAACATCAACCTAAAAACTGAGTCTGGTCTCAAGAGGAACAAATGGGCTTGCAAACAAAGCACATAACAGGCAGCAGAAATGCCCAGCCCAGGGTTCTGCAGGCCCACAGCCTGCCTTGAAGCGCTCCAAGACTTGGTGTGTCTGAATCAGTGTTTGTTCAAGACCGCCAAGCCCCCAGGGCAGAGGGAGCAGCTTGTTTAGATTCACCTGGGTGTGCTTTTCCCAGACGCCAGGTCACTGCCTTAGGTACCCCATGTGCACTCCGCAAACATCTTAGAAGAGCTGGTGAAACCTCTTGCCTCTTCGGGGTGAGGGAAGCTTGAGCAAGTCAACCATGGAATTATGGAATTGGGACTAAAATTTGAGCTTCCTGACTCCACATCCAGAGCTGGATACACAAGATGTGGGTCTCACAGACACTGGCTCCTCACAAAGGAGCCAGAAACGTCTGAGTGTGCCAGTGTCCTGATCGGGCAGGGCACAAGTGACCAGGTTTTCAAGATGGAAATGAAGTAAAAGGAATCCCCATAGCTAGTGTAAAAGGTCTGAAACAAGATCAAGAGCAATGCAGTCCCTCCCCCTCATCAGCAACCAGAATGAAGGAAAGACAGAGAAGGAGGAAAAGGAGAGTGGAGGAAAACAAAACAGAAGAAAGAAGGGAAGAAAATGAGCCACAGAAGCCACTGAACCAGGAAGGAAAGAGATTCGCTGAGCGTTCCAGTGAGGTGGGCGTGTGAGTGGGAGGCAGGCCAGGAGGGGGCTCAGGGAGGACAGCTATTGCAAGGAGCCCACACTAGGGTATTTAGAAACAGCAGCGTGTTCAGAGGCTGCAAACTAGCATCCCCAGCCGTGGACAATCACAGCTCTGTGTGGACAAGTGAAGGGAGGATTGGTTGTAAATTCACACTCAGCAGGCCAAAGCCCCGACCTGGAAGCTGCAGCGATTGCATTGCCAGAAAACAGGAGAGCTTGGATCAAAAGAAATGATAGCAGCGGGGAAAAGAGAATACTGGGCTTGGCCGGGCTCTCCAGTCTGGTCTGAGTGGGAGAACAAGGTGCATTTCAGAAGCCAGACAGAGCAGGCTGCTTCTCCAACAGGGGGATCACTCCAGCTGGGCCTTGAGTTTAAATAGTTCCCCTTTCCTCCTCAGGCAGCAGCTAGCTAAGTGGGCGAAAAGACTCCACACCATTGAACGTCAGTAGAGATGGGTGATGAGGGACTCCCCGACATGACTTCTCTGACTCTTGGTAACAGCCTTGACTTTTGTTCCAGCAGAAACTCCCCAGTTTTCATCCATCCTTCCCCAGGCCTCCCCTAGGTGCCTTGGGGGAAGGCGACTTCACCTTCTGGCTCTAAGGGAGGGCGTGTGGGTTGGGTCAAAGCTAATTTGTATAATCTTACTGTCCTGGTCATAGGAAGTAGGTTCAAGGCTGCTTTATTTTCCCCAGCCTAATCCAATAAGAGCAAAACCCAGGATTTTGTTGAACAGTTGAAGAAAGGGATATTTTCTTCCCGGCTGGATAAGAATTAGGAGTAATGTAGCCTCAAGGCCATAGGTGACATCCTGTGACAGAGTGGAGAGAATTTGTCTGAGACTGGAGCCAAGCTAGCGGAAATAGAGCTAAAATTTTTTTAATCTGGGTTACATTATTTCTGGATCAAGATGCTCCTGAAGTTCCCCAGTCAGTTCATTTAAGCAAATCAACAAATTCCTTTTGATAATTAATCCAGCTGGAGTTGAGTTTCCTGTCACATGCAATGGAAAGATTCCTAACACAACATCTTGATTTCATGCGTGATTACCTTCCTATAGGTAATCATCATTATCATCATCTAAAAATAAAGGCAAGTGCTAGAATAAAGACATGTGGGTAACAACTTTAAGTACATTGAATCATTTCAATATGAGGAATTAGAGGGGGGCTCGTTACCTGTTAGGATGGCTATAATTTTTTTAACTGACCAGATCAAGTGTTGGTGAAATGTGGAGGGACTGGAACGCTTATGTACTTCAAGTTTAGAGCTCCGTATGATAACTACATTAAAAGTGGGGAGTGATGGGCATCATACCTGGGAACTCACTACTAGAGTCAAGACGTGGGAGGGACTCCATGTAACTGATGACATAGAAAAATAATCATAATGAGAACAATGCTACCCTCTGCTTCATCCCCCATTCTCCATTTACTCCGCTCCACTACTGACCACCAACATCCACACCCAGCCTCATCTATCCACCCAGGCTGGGCACAGGCCTTGACTTCTGGCCTCAGCTGCCTCCACTGTGAAGTGGGAATGACACCCTGAAGGCCGAGGGCTAGGCATGGTCCACAGGATGCCCTCCAAGGCACTGGGGCAGGGAAGGGACGCTGACCCAAGGTAGCTCATCCCCAGCTGAGAAGCTTCCTTGGCTCAACTTGGCACAAGACGAGAAACTAGGCCAACCACATTTCCTGCAATAGGACTCTGAACCAAAGCACACTGAGATATGTGGCAGCAGCCAGTGGGAGATGAGCAGCAGGGACATGGGAAGGCGGGCTGAGCAGTGGGGGCTCAAAGTGAATCCAAACCATGAGGAAGCCAAAGTTGGGAGTGGACAGAAGTACCCCGAGAGAGACACACAGGACCAAGGGCGAAGACCCCCAGACAGCAGGAAGGGGGAAAGAGTAGACACTCAGAAAGAAGCAGAGATGCTGTGAGATAGGGAGGGTCACAGTTCCCCCAGAGCCTACATCAACATCTTCCTCCAGGGGCTCTAATGAGTCCCTAATCCAAAAGGTCAGCCAAAGGTTTCCTGAGGTCACCTCTCCACAGTTTCAGCACCTAGAAGCTTCTGAGGCCACCACCTGACAGCTGCAGACTGACCCATGTCCTGCAGAAGGGGCTATGTGGACACTCATCTCTTGTAAGGGAAGGTCTTTCATTCCAGAGACCCACTTCTTATTAACATTACAACTTCATACCCAGGAATTCAAAATCCAGTCTAGTAAGTTTCTTGGACATGTAAATCTCTTCAAAAAACTAAGGAGGCGTCAAGAGACACTGTACCCCCTAAAACAGCCTCAGAAGACAAGAAACCAAAGAAGCCCAAATAAAAATATGGATTTAAAGTATTTCTTTGGAAACACAAGGTTACAGAGAGACCAGTTGTGGGTCTGTGTATATTCCTTTAATCCATTAATCTCCTTTACCCTCCCTGAGTCTCCAAGTCTGGCCAGTGAGGGACCCTAAGGCAGAGAACATGGAAGGACCTTGGTCATCTCAGGTGGAGGGGTAAGGATTGCCTGCAGATGGGTTCCAGGGAACCTTCTGTAGTAATAGAAATATTCAATGCCTTGATCTGGGTAGTTTTTCCACAATTATAAACATATGGGGAAAAGTCATCAAGCTGAACACTTAAGATTGATACACTTTACCCAGCAATTCCAGTTTTAGGTATATATCCAAAAGAATTGAAAGCAGGGACTCAAAGAGATCACTTGTCCACCAATATTCACAAAACCAGCATTATTCACTATAGGCAAAAGGTAAAAACACACACATGCTCATCAACAGATGAATAGATAAACAATGTCTGGTATATACACACAATGGACTATTATTCAGCCATGAAAAAGAATGAGATCTTGATCCATGGAACAACACAGACAGCCCTTGAAAACATTATAGTGAAACAAGCCAGACACAAAAGGACAACTAGTCCATGATTCTACTTCAAAGAGGAACCCAGAATAGGCAAATTCATAGACAAAAAATACAATCGAGGTAACCAAGGGTTGGAGAAGGGGAAATTCATTTTTAATGCATGCATAGTTTTTGATGGGGAAAACAAAAACATTTTGTGTACAGATAGCAGTGATGACTACACAATGCTGTGAATGTATTTAATGCCACTAATTGCATACTTACAAATGATTAAAATGATAAATATTCTGTTATGTATAGTTTAACCACACACACAAAAAAATATTACACATGCATGCTGTCCCTCAGCTTAAAAAATGGAGGAAGTGCAGTCAGCCCCATTAACATTGTTAGAGTTTTAAACACTTTGTTCAATAAGGAGGTCTAGCCCCATCTGGAATCCTTTGCTAGGCTGTGTGGCAGATCCCAGATTCAAGCTCAGGTCTGTGACTCCAGAGGTCAGGAGTAAAGACCTTCTATAAAGCGATCCCTCGCCTGGTAAATCTAATTCTGCTCAGGCTGACGACTGTCCCCACCCTACTGGGAAGAGCTGTGGCTGCTGACCTCTCTCCACCAGAGTGGCTGGACAAACTCCACAACAACCTGGAAAGGTGAAGCCAGTGTCCTTCCTGCATCCAAGTGGCCCCAGGGTGGCTATGAAGCCACTCTGCCTGTAGAAAACACCCAGCTAATTTGTCTACAAAAAGCAAATAGCTCAGAAGGTGTAGCTGAAACCAAAAATGACAAAACCTCCCAAATCGAATGATGAATTTAATCCCACCTGGCATCAGAGAACTCAGACAGGCCCTGTCCACGCCACCCTCCCCACTCCAAGGCAGAACAAATATAGATGCCCATGACACCAACTTTCCACCCTCCGTGCATCCTGACTTGTCCTGCCCACCAGGTAGGTTAGGACAACATGTTTGTGACAAAGACTTCACGTCATATTCCGGACCACCAACAACCCTTGGGGGAATGGGGAAGATGTTTCCATAGACATGAATTTTACAGGTTAAAGCATTCTTCAAGGTCATCCCACCAACTCTTCTCATTTTCCCACAAGAAAACCACAGGAAGGGAGTAGGGAGGATCTCCTATATTTAGAGTCAGATAGTCCTGGGTTTGAACTTGGTTTTGACTTAGAACTTGTAAGATCTCAAACAAGTTGAGTTATTGTCTTCGGGTAGTTTGCTTTTCTGAAAAATGGGGATGGTAACACCCCATGCAGTTGTTATAAGTATGAAACAATATTAAATAATATTTATCAAGAGGCTGGTGCATGCCTTTATCACCGTGATGGACATTCATCTTAATCATCATCATCCTCACCATCGATATCATCATGAAGCTAAGGCCCAGGGAGATGAAGAATTTGCCCAAAATGGCAAAGTTGTTACTTGTGGCAGAACAAAGTGTCCCACACCAATGGATTCTTCCATTTCATCACTCTAAGACAGCACTGTTGCCTGGGCCTAGAAATTTACAGCACTTCATGGAAAATATTTGAAATTATATGGCTTTTCCACTTTTCCAAATTAGAAGTCCAGCTTGATAGCCAAGAGTCTTCAGCACAGAAACAAACTTTTCAGGGTGGAGATACTGACACCAAAGAATGTGAGCCTCTTCACTCCCTCCCTCTGCCTCTGAAGCTGGATTCTCCAGGGGGTTGGCGGTGGTGCTGGAGAAGGTCCAGATGGCTCACCTACGGGAGTGATGCACAAAAACTGCCCAGGAAGGCTACTGAACTCCTGTTCAGAAGGCCAAAGACTGAAAGGAGAGCATGGATGAAACTGTGAAGAGAGCAGATAATTCCCATCACAATAATAATTACAACAATATCTGTGGAGCACTTTGTATGTGCCAGACACCATTTTAAGCACCTCACATTCATTTGCTTTTTTTAAAGCTTTTTTCCCAACTCTGTGAAACAGCCAAAGTAATCACTCATGAGTGAGGAAGATGAGGCAAAGGAAACTTTACAGACTCCCCAAGAAAGGCTTTTCTCTTCTCATTGCCAAGATCTAGCCCCACCGAGATACCAACTTGCCTCCCCAAACCTCAAAACCACCAGGTTAGTTTTTCTGTCTGAAATGCCTCTCCTCCATCTCCATCTGGTATAATCCTATGCGTCCTCCAAGGCTTAGCAAGAATGTTATTGCCCTAAACTTCCCTAGGCATAATTATCCATTTTACCTTCCGACTCATTTATGGAGAAGTCCAGCGATTACCATATTGTACTATAGTTGATCAGAGGGAGGGGCATATAAATGCGAGTGTGCTCCTACACCAGTAGGTGAGCTCAAGAGGGCCAGAATCATGCTCCACGTGCCTTTATATCTCCAGCACAGTCTTGCTTGGTGTACATGAAGGATGGCCAGGAAAGGTTTGTTGGAATTCCTTTTTTAATACCTACAGTCACACAGCTTGTATTGGAGACACTACAACACTGTCAATATGGGCTTGTCCCTCAAATCTAAGAACTCACATGATCTTTTGAAGGACATTATCTCCAAAGTTCCTGTGTGCATAAGTTACTAAGTTTCAAACTAGTCATTTACAGGTATGAGTTCATTGAACAAGTGGACCAAGATACATGTACAAGGATATTCACTGGGGCCTTGCTTGTAAAGGACAAAATGGAAGCAACCTAAATGACCAGCCATGAAATGCTCTGTGACTTTAAAAATAATCACACGGTTGGCATGGTGGCTCACACCTGTAATCCAGCACTTTTAGGACGCCAAGGCAGGAGGATCACTTCAGGCCAGAAGTTCAAGACCAGCCTGGGCAACATAGCAAGACTCCATCCCTGCAAAAAGTAAAAAAAAAAAAAAAAAAAGAAAGAAAAACCTCAGCCCAGTTTGGTGATGTGCACCTGTAGTCCTAGCTACTCAGGGGGCTGAGGTGAGTGGGTCTCTTGAGCCCAGAAGTTTGAGTTTGCAGGGAGCTATGATCATGCCGCCACACTCCAGTCCAGCAAGACCTCATCTCTAAGAAAATAATGACAATTACATAAATCTCTGTGTATAGATACAGAAAGCTTTCCATCATACATTCCTGAGTACTAAAATAAAAGCAGGTTACAACACTGTATCATTGATATATTCTCATTGACTTCCACTTATGTAACTATGAACATCTTCACATATGCTTAAGGAGAAGTTTTGAAGTGAGTTCGTCAAAGTTAACAGTGATAATCCCTATGGGGAAATATTTCAAGTAATTTTTAATTTCTTTTTATACATTTCTGGATTTGTTTAACTTTTTACTTTGAGAATGTATTGTTTAGATAATTAAAAAGTAAATATATTGTAATTTTTAATTTGGGGGAAAATATATATATATAAAACATCAAAAGAGGTTTTATAAATTTATGGGTGTCAAGGCTCCAAACTGCTTCCTAAAGAGAGTTTTAAGGATGCTTAAATGCAGAGGGTGCCATCTCATGTCTAGGAATCTCGGTTTTGTCATCTGAGAAATGGGTATAAAGCTCTACCTACCCCCTAGAGCTACCACAAGGAGCTAATAGGTTTGAAACTGTTTGAAAAAATAAAAGGCACCAAACAGATGCAAAACTTGGATTAGCTTAATAATTTAATTATTGCTGATTAAGAACTTGTGATAAACTGGTAAGGCATGCATCAAGAATTGTGATCTCAACTACCAACAAAGACCAGGTAGCTTGAGAGACGGACAGGGCCTCTTTAGTCCTGGCCCGGTGATTACTCAAGAGAAACGTAAAATCCAGTTGGCACCTAATTTTTGTTTATTTGTTTTTGGCACCTAACTTTGAAAATTTCAAACACACACATTTGCAATTTCTAGTATATATTCCTCTAACTTAACAAAGCTTCAAAATTAGCTAGTTTATCTCTAGTCCCTTGACATAGCTCTGTGTCATTCCCAAGATTGAAACATTTCTTGAATTTAAAAGAAACATCCAACTATGTACAGTCTAACTTTAGAATTAGACGTTTTATTGCATTCTTTTTTTAACCGATGGTTTTTAGATGACATGAAAAGCAATTAATTATCAACCTGAACACTAGCCAGAATGTCCCGCCCAAGGACAGAATTCTAAAGACATGTGCTTCACAGGTCTAAATACCTGGGTGCCTACATAACTGCGCATTTGTGCCTTTGACCCGTTTCTCTCCCTTCTTTCCCCTCCTGTCTCTGACTGCTCTGCTCTCTGTTTCTATCATTTGACCTTTTCGTAGATTCACACGTAAGGGATGATGTGCCGTGTTTTTCCTCTCCTGTCTGACTTATTCACTTGGCATAATGTCCTCCTAACAATCCATTAGCAGACGAATAGATAAAGGGATTGTGGTCTATACAAATAATAGAATATTATTCAGTCTTAAGAAAGGACACATTACTATTTGCAACAATATAGACCAGCGTGGATGGCCCATCAGTGATACTCAACTTCGAATGACAAAGTTGAAGCTTGATTGCTTCCAACATCACGTTGAGATGCAGGAAAATATTTATATACATATGGATGACAGATGGATGAATGGATTTGAAGAACATTTATAAAGACATACATAATATAATGAAAAATGAAAAATAAAGTCATAGAGATGGAAGAGGAAGGCTTGAACCGCATGACCAGCATCAGGGAAAATAAACACATCAAGACTGGTGGCGCCAGCCCTACGTAACTGGTGTGTACAGGCTGTAATCCCAGCAGCCTAACAAAAAACAGCATGATTCCTCAGTGAGTCTCAGTGTTTTAGGATCACTAACACTTAATTTTGCTCTCCTGGTGATGAACCTAAATAAATAAAATTCTCTCGTACGACTTGAAGCTAAAGGTGACAGATCAACTAAAAATATTCCAGGAAATCAGATGATAGAAAGCCAAGAATCTTGCTGTTCCTTTATTCAGCATCCTGAGAATGTATATGCCTGGTTACAGACCTGGCCACTGACATATTTTTTACCCTAAAACAGTTTTCTATGTACACACACTAATCATCTACTTTTTTCAAAACTCCGATTTAAAAAATGCGAGAAAGACTCTATTTTGAAGTAGGCTGTCTTTTAATACATGCAAACCAAGAACAAACCACTCCAAAGTACTCCCACCCACACCTCTTCACCTCCACATCTACCACTGTTCACATTTTCCAGGGTCCTAACACTCTGATGAAAACCTTTAGCTGCTTCTACCAAAACACGATGCTGTGCGGTGTCCACCTGGGATTCAAAAACAAGAGAGGGGGGCGGTGCCTGTGGCTCAGTGGGTAGAGTGCCGGCCCCATATACCCAGGGTGGCGGGTTCAAACTCAGGCTCGGCCAAACTGCAAAGAAAAAAAAAAATAGCCAGGCGTTGTGGCAAGCTCCTGTAGTCCCAGCTACTCAGGAGGCTGAGGAAGGAGAATTGCCTAAGCCCATGAGTTGGAGGTTGCTGTGAGTTGTGACGCCATGGCACTCTACCAAGAGCAATAAAATGAGACTCTGTCTCTAAATAAAAAAAAGAAACAAGAAGGGATACCAAGCAGGGCAAGGTCTGGGAAGTCTGCAGCAGCAATGAAAATCACCTCTCAGGGGGTGTCATGGGCTGAATTACAGCTCCCTAAAAGGTAAATGCAGAAGTCCTAGCACCCAGTACCTCACAAGGCAGCTGTGTTTAAAGACAAGGTCTTTAAAGAGGTGATTACGGTAAAAAGTCATAAACGAGGTCATACGAGTGGGGCCTAATTTAATATGAACGGTGTCCTTATAAGAAGAGGAGATTAGGACACAAAGGGAAGGCCACCAGATGACAGGGAGAAGGTGGCCATCTATCAGCCAAGCAGAGAGGCCTCAGGGGCCACCAGTCCTAAGGGCACCTTGACCCCGAAATTCCAGCTTTCAGAACTGCAAGAAATTAATTTTTGTTCTTTCAGCTCACTAGAATATTATGGCATCCTCAGCTAACTAATAGAGGGATTGAAAACAAAGCAGCTCCTATGTTATTGAAGTGACCACCCTGACGAGAGGTCCTTACTGATGAGAATGAACTCGTGGAGGAGGAAAGATGGCGGACGTCCTCAGTTCATCCTTAGAACGTTGCTTGATTTTACTGCCTGTCATTTGAAACTGATTTTCTTTGCTCAGGCTTAGGCCTTTCAATCTGCTGACTCAAACATCACATCAACAGCTATTTCCTGCCATCTTGATGCCAACTGTCACCATTCAAATGAACTTTCAAGAACACTGTGCCTGTGAAAGGGAGGAGGGAACTGGGTAGGCTAAAGATGGAGTGGGCAGAGGAGCAATGACGTCTGTGAAATGTGGACAGAGCAACACAAACAATAGTCTTCACAAGCAGTTCACCATGACCCAAGTCCTGGGCTACTCACTAGACATATGTCAACTCATTCAATCATGTCAGATCATCCTACAGGTATGGAAATGGACATGGAAAGGTCCCGTGGTTTGCCCAAGGCCACAGGCTAAGCAGTGGAGCCAGGATGTGGATCCAGCCAGTCTGAGTCCAGAACCTGGATCTTGAGCCCCGCGTCTCAGTGAAGCTCCCTCCTTGCCCCAGGAGCTCAGTCTTCCCTGAACTTGGTATAGGTTAGGACTCTCCCAGCCATGACAGAAATGTAGCTCAAACTCCCATAATTTGGGTAGACAGTGGATCTCAAACAGGACTGACTCCAGGACTCCAGTGAGTTTTCAGGGCTCACGTTCCTCTTCTCTTAGACACATCTTTCCCACTAAGGATGGGCCCTGTCCATGAGCTGGGGAAGATGACCAGGAACAGCCCGTTCACTCCACGCCAACACAGTGAGCCTAGAGGCAAGAATCAAGAAGAGGCATTCCCACCAGCATTGCAGAGGGGGGATGTCCTGGCCAGCTGAAGTCACGAGACTACAGGACAGAGCTCTGAGCAGCCCTGGACCAGCCTTGTTCCCCCATTCTTGCTTGCAGCTCTCAAGAAGAACTATAGAGTGGTTCTGGGATGGAACATCCTGAGATGGGGCGGGGGGACTGGTTGAGCAGGCAGGCTCCGTTCCAGCCTCTCCCAGAAAGAGGGTAACCTTTAACACATTAGCCAGTGAGTCCTGTCACCCCTGTAGTCCATAACCAGGAGCAGGCTGCCTTTCGGGCTCCCTGCATCCACCCAGCCTCGGGAAACCAACTCACAATGAATCTGAGGCTTGCTGCATATTGAGGAGTTCTGCCTCTCTGGACTCAGACAAGCTGATAACCGTGCACAGTGAACTTGCTTCACACACCATCCCAGGACAGGTGACTGTCAACAGTGTAATTACTTAACCATCCAGCCCTGGATCATGTGTCCACACCTATGACAGAGGCTAAGGTGCAAGGGAGAATGACAGTCTGTTACCAGGAGAAAGAAAAAGAAGCATTAGCCTCCATAAATCCCGAGACCCCCATTATAGCTTGAGCTTAACCTAGACAGGGGAAAGTGTCTGCCCCAAGGAGCGCAGATGAGAAAGAGAACGAAGTATCCAAGCTGCAAGAAATTATGAAGTTCCGTCACAGAAAGTTTGACTACAGAACACTCCACATTTCTGATCTCGTTCGGGCAAGAAATGGATGAAGGAACTCTGGGAAAATAGAAACATAAAAAGTCTAGTATGAGTGATTCCTTACAAGGGCTGGGGAGAACAGGGTTGGCAGAGGTGAGAATGGTTATGAGACTGCTCACGGTATACCACTTGTGTGTTCTTGTTATTTTTTAACTATTTAAAAATATTACCCATTTATAAATATATGTGTAAATTAAAGATGTCCTCTAAAACTTATCCATAGAAGAAAAGATTGGAGGGAGACAGGCTAACATGATAACAGAATCTGTCTGTGGGTGTTAAGTCTAAGCATTTTTTTTTCTTCGAACTTATTTTCCAAATTTCCTAAAATGAACGTGTATTGCTTTTATAATGAAAAAAGGAATAAAAACCTAAAAAGTCCACATTAGAGAAAATATTTTCAGAATTACTATTTCTGCTGTGCCCATGATCTATGGAGCAGAAATAATCATAATTCTGAAAATACCATTTTGATTGCCATCACCTTCCCTGTAAATCAAGTCACCCTCCAGCTCCCCACCCACACACTGGCTCAGAGGGCCGAGCAGTTTCCTGGGCTTCGGATTTCAAACAAGTTTGTAATGGCAGCAGCAAGAAATTAGTGTTGAAAGTAGACTTTGTTGAGAAAAGGAGTTTCTACCCTGTTTCCCCAAAAATAAGACAATGTCTTATTTTAAGGTGTGCTCCCAAAGATGCACTAGGTCTTATTTTCAGGGGGCGTCTTATCTTTCCTGTAAGTAGGTCTTATTTTCGGAGGATGTCTTATTTTCGGGGAAACAGGGTAAATTCCAAAGGGCTTCCCTTGCAGAGAACAACGTGTGGTAGTCTGAAAGAATTCGCCACAGTTAGAGAAAAGGCAAGATCTGATGGAAGGAGCCGTCTCCCCTTCACAGGAAGGAGAAAAGCCCTCTGGTCTGAGGTGGCGTCTGAGAGATGGAGAGGGACAGAGAAGGTAGGGCGATGGTCTCACCCTCAGCTTGACCTCTGAAAACTTCCCACGCCTCCCTGGGCCTTGGCCTTGGTGGGTCAGGGAGAGGTCTCACAAGCAAAGAGAAACTCCAAATAATTATCTAGGGGAGGGAAATTGTGATGGTCTGACTTCTGTCCCCCTCTGCACCAAATTCATATTCACAAGTCCCAATCCCCCAGTAACTCAAAATATAACCATATCTGAAGATAAGGGCTCTGAAGAAGTTATGAAGATAAAATGAGGCCATTAGGGTGAGGCCCTATGACTGAGGCAGAACCAATAGGACTGGTGTAGAGAAGGGACAGCAGGGTGCACGTGCATAGAGTGAGGACCACATGAGGCCACAGCAAGACAGCAGCCACCTGCAAGCCAAGGAGAGAGATCTCAGGAGAGACCAACCCTGCCAGCACCTTGAGCTTGGACTTCCAGCCTCCAGGCGGTGAGAAATCAATGTCTGTTGTTTAAGCCACCCAGTCTACAGGACTTTGTGATGCCTGACCTCGTAAACTAATACAGAAACTGTCTCACAGAATGTCTCCACTGAACAGGAGGTGACCAAGCAAAATGGAAATGGCCACCTGGACTGTGCTCTTAGGTGGTGGTGCTCAGGAGACCAAGAAGTTCCCATGAGTACTGCAGAAGAGACAGGAGCTTCCAGGACCAGCCACGCCCAAGAGGCCCGCAGGTGGGTCCAGGCTGCATCCAGACACAGGGACCTTACCACCAAGGAAATGGAGTGATCACCCATGGCAGCCACGGTGCTGGCATGCCCACAAGCAAACCAGGAAGGATGAGCAACCCCTTCAGGACACACACACCGGTGTCAGGGACTGGGTCGCGTCAGCCCCCCACAGGCAGGCCCACCAGAGGGCTGCAGTGAGCCGTTCCCCACACCACGACAAGGCTCCCGAGCTGTGGACACCCTAGGCCCCCAGGGGAAAAAGAAAGGAGAGAGAGGCGGGAAGAAGCGCCCACAGAGAGGATTTCCCCCAAAAGGGACTATTTTCATGCAGAAGCGTTTACACTTTACTTTTAACCACTCAGATTTTTCCACCATATTTTTTTTTTCATTTCTGCATTGTTACAGATCCCTTTCCAACCAGATCATGGGTGTTACTGATGGTAAGAGGCATCTATAAATGAGACACCATGAAAAATGACTGAAATGTGGCCAAAGCAGTTATTAAGCGCCAGGCATCCTAGCACAGAATCCAAACTGGCTTGAAGGATGTTCAAATGGGTAGAGTTCCAAGAGCCCCAGAGGGCTTGGGCGGCGTGAGCCCTCTCTTGAATGTGGCATGGACCCCAGGGGACACGTTATATGAGGCTCTGGTCTGTCTCACTAGAGGGTGAGACCCAGTCTAACAGCTTGGAGGTCTTCCTGCTTTTTTCCATTTTTAAAAGAGCAGATGTTCTCCTGGGAAAGAGATATTTAGCTACCCAAACAAATCAGAGAAGTGGAGGAATGGAAATAAACCAGGCATCTGCCTGCCACCGTGGCAGTGCCCAAAGAAATCACATTAGCTGGAGGGGAACGTCCGGCTGAGTGAGGAGGGCTGCTCGACTGGGCTCTGCCCCTGCCCAGAGCGAGTGACCAATACGGCTGTCTTTGTTCTGGTTCACGACGTGAAGGACGTTCTGTGGGGTTATTTGTGTAGTTTGTTGACTCTCATAAAAGACATTCATAAATTTATTCTTGGTGCCAGGAGTGCTTGCTGGTGTCAAAGTGGAGTCTTTTCAGACAGTTGATCCATGTTAAAACAAGCCACTCAGATACATCTATAAATAATTGTCTGGGCTTCGTTTAGCTAACAAACGGCTTTTTCTCTTTCTCTCTCCTCTTCTTAAAATCAACTCTAAAATGATTTCATAAACAACGGGAGGAATTTCCCATTAATATTAAAGTGTGTCTGGGTTGGTCATTTTAATAGAACTTTCCAGAGGGAACAAGCAGTCCTTCCATCTTGTCCATGTGAAACCTGTTTCCTTTTCAGAACAAGACATTTGGCAGCACAGCTTCCCTAGGACCAGTCATCGCTTCCTTTCCCCACTGTCCTATGTCCATCTCATTCACTGCTTTGGCCAAAAAGGAAGAAAGAAAGGCTGTGAACAGCAGCAGCCTGAGCCAGTCAGGAGAACGTGTCACCACCCTGAGGCCTTCAGTGTTTCTACTCTGACCTCAGATCTCCAGAATTTTACTTTCCAGGCCACCACCCATCTTGGTTAGAAAGGTAAAATTATAGCTGTGTCAGTTTCATTAATAAAAGAGATATCTCTCCTCCAGCTCCATGAAAATAAGGTAGCTTAAATAAAACAGAAATCTATTTCTCTTTTACATAAAATTTGTCCAGAGATAGACATCCCAGGGTTAGTCTGCAAGCTCTGCAGTATCACCTTCTGTCTTACTAATTTACCTTAATTGGCATGTCACTTCATGGTCCAAAATAGTTGCTCAAGTCCAGGCATCACATCTGCATTCCAAACAACCAAAAGAAAGAGGAGATGAAAAGTATTCCCTCTCACTCAAGGGTATTTCCTAGAATTACCACACAATATTCCTTATACTTCATCAGACAGAATCTAGTCACATGACCTCACCTAGCTGCAAGGGAGGCTGGGACATGAAGTCTTTTTAGGTAGGTAGCAGTGTTGGCTCAGCGCCTGTGGCTCAAGTGGCTAAGGTGCCAGCCACATACACCTGACGTGGCGGGTTCAAATCCAGCCCAGGCCCACCAAACAACGATGATGGCTACAACCAAAAAATATAGCCAGGTATTAAGGTGGGCGCCTGTAGTCCCAGCTACATGCAAAGTGGAGGCAGGAGACTCGGTTGAGCCCAGGAGTTGAAGGTTGCTGTCAGCTGTGATGCTACCACACTCTACCCAGGGCGAAAGCTTGAGGCTCTGTCTCAAAAAAAAAGGTAGCAGTGCTATGTGAGATGGAATGATGGACATTGGGAAGCCACTAGGCATCTCAGCCATAATGATGAATGCATTTGATAACCTCCAACAGAGTTTTCCAGCAAATACAAAGCCACACTCCCACACAATCCTGCCACTGTGCTATTTTTAAAGCGTTTCTGTTGTCACATCTCTCCTCTTTAAAACTTACTTTCCATCTCTCACTTTTTCTTTCTTGGAGTTGGGATTCTGAGAAGCCTGAGATCAAACTTGGTCAGGAGCACATATTGTCTTAAATTCCTACCACAGGCTCTATCTCCTATATTTTGAAGGTCCTAAGAGGCCAGGTGGATAAATCACCCTAGAAGGAACCCTACAAATACAACTGGAAAGCAAAACGGGAGTCTTTTTCATTCCTGCTTCACTTGGGGACCAGCACAAATATTTTCCCCTACCAGGGAAGGTGCTAAAAGCAAGGTCAAAGGCAAAACAGCTCTGGCCAGCAGTCGCAGTGAGCCCCGCTGATGGACGAAGCCCCTGGACCAGACCTGCAGACTTTGTGGACAGTCTGCTGCTCCCTTGGGCCCACCTTGGATTCTGAAAACCAACTTCAGCTTGGACTCCACACCTTGTGTGACACCCCAGACACTTCTCTGCTTTATCACCTGGGATCTCAGCAGACACACAGTGGCTGACCTGTCCTGCAGTGCCACCCTACCAGCCCAGCTCCAGTGCCTGCTCCGCTCTGCACCAGCCTGGTCACTGCTGGCAACAAACGCTACTGAGGATGGAGTGTCAGAACAACATCCTCCCCGTGACACCCACCCCCACTCACACTGGGTGGTTCACAAGAGTGGATGGTACAAGCGTAAGGATCCCCACACTGTTGTCATAGGGAAGTGAAGAACTACATGCGGGAAGGTCAAGGAACAACAAGCCCCAAAGCAGCCTTCCTGAGGGTGGATACTATGACCCACCAGGTCCACGCAATGTTGGTAGGTGTTTCCAACCCCCCAAAACATGTTCATCTGAGTTTAGAAACTGCCAACCCAGAGATTTATGCCCATAGCCTCAGGTCAGCTGTGTCTAGGTCTGCCTTGGGCCATGGAGGAGGGAGCCCCGCCCAGGCTCAAGGCTGGGTAGGGAGCTTCAAAGGGCATCTCTCCCCATGCAAAGCCTGCCCATTGATCTCTGATCTGTCTCATTAAAGCAATATCCTCACAGTTTCCAAGACTCCCCACTGGCTTTCACATATACACTTCCATTCCTTCCAGTGGCTGCTAGGGTCCTTCAAGCCTCTGCCACCCGTACCCCCAGGTCCTGCACCCCCTCCATCCACATCCCACTCCCCCACACCCTATGTCTTGTAACAGAGAGCGTTTGTCTACTAAGGTGAAGGTTTGCTCTCAGAAGTCCACAAAAACATAAGCTCTGCAGGGACAGGCATCTCCACCTGTGCATGTTCCCGTCACACCTCAGGCCTGCCTGTGCACCTGACATCAGGCACTCAGGAGAACACATCCAGATGGACACGCACGGGCAGCAGGGAGTGACACATCACCACCCAGAGCACATGGGATTGCCTGCCAGCACAAAGGACAGGGGCTGCAGTGACTTATTTGGATATTAAAGAAAGAGGTATAAGGAAGGAGTGTCTAGAGAGTTATATTCTCAAAAAAATACTAACAGTTAAGTTTCTCTGGGGGTGAGATTATGAGTGATCTGCACTTTATATTTTATGTTATGTATGCATAATAAATATAAAATATAGGCTGGGCATGGTGGCTCACGCCTGTAATCCTAGGACTCTGGGAAGCTGAGGCGGGTGCATTGCTTGAGCTCAGTGGTTCAAGACCAACCTGAGCAAAAACCAGACCCCAGTTCTACTGAAAATAGAAAAATAAAAAGGTATACAGGCATTGTGGAGCACACCTGTAGTCCCAGCTACTGGGGAGGCTGAAGCAAGAGGACCGCGTGAGCCCAGGAATTTGAGTTTGTGAGCTATAATACCACAACAATCTACCCAGGGCAAAAGAGTGAGACTATGTCTCAATAAATAAATAAATAAATAAATGCGTTTATATATAACTATAATTTATTTATAAATATAATATGTAGGTATTCAATATATTATATTTGTTTTATACGACATATATTTTTATATATTATTTGAATTTTACAATGAACCTACATACAACTTTTATAATATTAAAAATATCTATTTTGAAAAAGGATAGTGAATGAATGCACACAGCAACAACCCTTTTATGCTAGAGAAGACACTCTGTCCCCTGAGCTCTGAGATCAGCCAAGGCCTTTGCGCCCAGCCTCTAAAGTCAGGTGCAGGTCACCTAAGCCTTAGGAAAGGCTGAGGGGCCATTGCTGTCCAACTGTATGGCCCAGAATGCCTTGTTTGGGGATCTGCCTTAACCTAGTTTTCCAGTAACAGAACCCTGATGTTCCTTGGGAAAGTTCCACACACCCCCACTTTCCAGCGGTAAGAGTAACCCAGGCCTGGTCGCTCAAGCATCAGAGGTTAGTTCAGGGGAGTGCATTTGACACAATCAGAGTTCCTCTCAGGCCCCTTAGCTGACGGCCTAAAAGTAAACCACATACTCTCTTTTCCACTGGACTTAAGCCACCACCAGAGAGCATCAGCCTGAGGATAGAGCCAGCACAGAGAGAGTCCCCTGCTGCAGCATCTGACACCTGGGTGCAGCCATGCCTGAAGCCAGCCCTACCCTGGTCTTGCTCAGTGTGGTGAGCTAATTGCACTTACGTCAGTTTTCTCAGACCCAGTTAATGCAGGGACCCCTGAGATATACACATGGGCGTTCTCTGGACTCCTCCACATGGGGAAGGAGACTGCCCAGGGGCTTTCAGCTGGACATACGTGGTGGGGTTTAAACAGAAGACACCACTGGAACAGGGTCCCTGCTGTACCCAAATCCTCCCTTCCCCCCTCCACTCCCTTTGCTATTTCTGATACCAGCCCCAGCTTCCATGAGTTTTGTTTCCAAGAGTCTGCATTTGCAAGAATTGTTTGGGAGATTAGGTTGCTCTGGGGTGGCCCTTAGCTGATGCCTAGATGTCATGGAGGCATGAAAACCCTGCTTTCTACCACCTCTGAACAGTAACTGACACCCCAGGGTCCCCTGCAGTATCAGACTAAAGTGACCCTCCCAAGACTCAGCTGAAGCTTCACTTGGCTTCTTCCCCTGCCCTGAGCTGCCTCCCGCTCCACAGAGTTTCCCTGGGAGCCCTTCCTTTTAAATATCAACTGCACAAATCCTCGTCTCGCCACAGAACTCAACAGCAGGTTGATGTGGGCTCTGCGTATCCCCCACTCAATGGAGAGCACAGGGCTATCATCCCCGTGGGTCACGTTTCCCAGCCCATGCTTTCCACCCAACCCCAGAGACGACATGCAAGTACACGGCTCCTGCTGCTCCCCTTCCCCTCCCCACCTGCAGCAGCAGCGAAACCAGTGTGAGCTATGTCTGGAATACCCACCCACCAGAGTGGTCATCGGGGAAGGGAAAGCAGCCTGGCTGCCCGCCTGGGAGGAGAGACGGCAGACAGCCAGGGGTCACTCGGGCGTGCAGTTGCTCAACCCCACTCTGTGCCATGGACTCTAAGCCAGCCTGCACCATGAATTTGGATTCCTCCCCGCTTTAGGCTCGCCTTTGTCTACCACCCTGCCTCGGGAATGTCCAACGGTCACCACAGTTCAATTACCATGGTCCAGTGGCCCAGAAATCTAATAGGCAGCTCTCCAGACCCATCCTAGATTGGCCCCATGATGCCTTGTGCATAGGTAGCCAGAAATGCATAGTTCTTTTGCTCCCACTGCGTAAACAGGCACTCAGAGCTCAAAGTGAGGGAGCTTCTCACCTCCTGATGGCAAACTCTCTCTAGGTGCCCCTCCTGGCTCTGCAGGGCCAAATGACCATAAGAAGTATACAAACCTTATCCCCACACTGAGCAGACCCTGCTGTTTTTATCTGCCAGGAGCCATTCCCCTTCTACCAGGGAAAATTATAGACCATGGGGAAGCCCAGGCCAGTGAGACCTGGTTGTGGGATGTGGGGGAAAGAGATGCTTTCTTTCTATTGGACCTGAAGCTGGAGCAGGTGAGCCTGGAAATGCCAGGAGCCACCATGCAAGGGTCTGTCTGAGAGTGAAGTCAACATATTCTCTTCCCTGATAGTGGTGGGATTTTGTTGCTTTTGCTTTTTTTTCCTCTTACTTTTTTGCTTAAACCAGTTTGAACTAGGTTTTCCTGTCACTTGCAACCAAAAGCATAGCAGCTAAGATAAATACCAATGGCCAGCAAGGTGCCATAGATAAAGTACCAGAGAGGATGCTGCCTCTAGCCCCAGCCCCACCACTAGTTTGTCATGTGGCTTTGGCCAAGGCCCTTTACATCTACAACATGGGCAGTGGGTAGATGATGCACAGATCTCTTCCCAGGCTCTGAGCAGGACGTCCCATCTTTGCTTTCCTTCCAGTGGAATTCTCTTTTGAGGCCTGAATCAAGCCTCCAGAATGCCTGCTCTTCTCCCCGAAACCGAGGGGAACCCTTCTCTGCTTTGGACTCCTGCAACCTTTATTTATCTGTGCACTTACTGATTCTTATGCCACGTCAATATTTCATATATATGTGGTGTGTCCCCCAAAACTCACGGGAGTAGCTAAGCTCATTATGCTTCACCGGGATCCAGGTACTATGATAAACCCACCACCTGCAGGCTCCTACACGGTCCTCACATCATCCTGTAGGGAAAGGACAGTTACTATCACAGTGTCCCCATTTCAAAGATGAAAAAAGAGAAGCAGGAAAGAAACAAGTCACTGGGCAGAGGTCACCCAGTGAGGTGTGCCAGGACAGGGATGCTTTAAGATAAGCAGTTTCTGGATCACACCATCCTGCTTCACAGACAGACCCTCGGCCAGTATCGCTTGTCATATCAATTCCTTCTGCTGATGGCTTCATCTGTTGTGAGCAGATTTCAGAAAGATGTGGTTCAGGTAAGAAAAAAGACCAAGTGGCATTGCGGGCAGCCCCTCCGGGAAGCCTAAGTCCTGAGCTGGTGGGGCAAGCGTCCCGCTGACCACACCTCTTGCCTCCTGGTTCCATCCCCTCCACACAGAGCCCCATTCACCACCTTCCCAGGAAGTGAGGCATCATTCTGAGGGAATTCTGAGTCCACCCTCTGGAGCTGAGAAGCCAACCAGCTAACAGACGAGCAATTCTCCCCTGCAACAGAAGAAATTCAGTCCCAATCAAGAGATCATACTGTCCACCCATGACCAAAACAACCCTCACCTGTTTGCTGAACCCTGAGCTGGACCCAAACATTAATTTTGTTACTGAACAGTGGAACAAACCAAAATGTTTTTTTTCCAGAAAAAAAAAAAATATATACTAGGCCAGCTTGAACCTGAGCTGAATCAGTATATTTTCTGAAACTACCAAACGGGAACAAAAATCAGACATCAAATGTTCTGCAAATGAAACCAGTATTTCATTCAATACAACTCCTTGGTTTTGAAAGAAAATCAGGAAGGCACAGGGAGAAGAGCGTTTTACCTCTCTCGGGCAGCTTGGTGTATAATCCTGCTGTAAGGAACACCATGTGAGGAATGGAGACTGGCTTTTTTTAATGCAGTGAGGGAAAATGTTATTTTTATTATAACCCACCATGAAGATGAATCAGAAACTTTCAGAGCCCATTCGGTTCCCCTAATGTTGATAAAAGCATTTCAAGGATTGCGTCAGTATCACAACATAACCTGAAAGCATCACCTGAAAGGACAGAGTCCTTTAGGCACATTAGCCTGAGGCAGTGGTCACCAGCAGTCAAAGTCAGGTGCGGCCCTCAACAGCCTGACACAACTGGGCAAGGAGAGTCCACGTGGGTATCATCATCTTTTAGAAAGTATGATTCACAAAGAAACAAAGAAGACCAGGATTTCTTCCCCAGAGAAGGGAGAGCAGGGCCAGCTGGACTCTCCCATTCTCATTTCACCAAGGGTCTGTACACACTGCTCTCAAGGTCCCAGAGCAGGAACCAGAAGCCTTTTCTGCTTGGGAGTCCCCTTCACGCCCAGCTATAACCACCTGCTGACTTCACCAATCCCAGGGCCTCAGGAAAGAGAATACAATAAGTTGATGAGGAGCTGATTGAAGGAGAGCATGAAAAAGTGAAAAAGATTGTCCATTGGCCAAAGACCAATTCATTGCACCTATTTGAAAGACTAAAGGCTACCAAACTATTAACATGAATTATTTCTGGGGTGTGGAGATGGAGAGCAGGGGCAGAGAAGAAGACTTGTGCTTTCTATTTCATACTTGTATCTATCACTTGGCTCTAGCGTAAGGAGCATGTGTGCATGGCATTTGTAATGTTTGAAACAAAAGGCTACAATGCACACATACACTCTACAGCTAGGAATACGAAGTCTGACAATTACATTCACAAAACTTTCACTTAGGTTGGCGGCACTGTACAGCTTGGTGAGGTTTCATAACCTTCGTATATCAGTGTCTCACAGCTGTGCTCGTATTGACATGTGTCTTGCTGAGTGGCATTCATTATTGTTGTTGTGTGTTTTTGTGTGCCTTCAAAAGAATGTCGGAGTTTGAATTAGAGCAACAAACAAACATTAAATTTCTTTTTAAATTTGGGAAGAGTGGGAGTGAAATCAAGGACATGTTAGTCCAAGTTTACAGGGATAATGCCATGAATGGCAGTGTACAGATGGATCAAAAGTTCTTCTGTGAGGAGAGCAAGCATCACTGATGAAGAGCAGTCAGGGTGGCCAGTAACAAGCAGAACTGTCAAAAACATTGCAAAACTTCATCACTTGTGTGTCAGAATCATCACCTGACTATGAGATGCCTAACAGACCAAGTAAAATCAACAGAGAAATAGTTATGAAAATATTAACTGAGAACTTCTTGGCTGCCAACTCATAGCTCTTGAATCACGACAATGCACTTGCTGACACAGCACTGTCTATGAGGAAGTCTTAGCCAGAAATAAATACCCTCCCTACTCACCTAATCTGGCCAACAACTTTTTTCTTTACCCAAAGATAAAAGAAATATTGGAAGGAAGACATTTTGATGACATTCAAGACATCAAGGGTAATATAATGACAACTTTGACAGCCATTCCAGATAAAGAGTTTCAAAATTGCTTTGAAGGGTGGACTAGGTGCTGGAATCTGTGCCTCATAGTTTTCCAAGGGGAGTACTTGGAAGGTGACCATAGTGATATTCAGTAAGGAGGTCTGTAGCACTTTTTCGAGGATGAGTTTGCAAACTTGATTGTCAGACCTCCTGTATGACAAAAGTAGAAATCACAGGGAAAATATGCACAGATTTAATGGCCTAAAATTTAAAAGCTTCTATTTTTAAAAAAGGAAATTATCTTAAACTATATTAAGAAGAGAAATTATTTATAATATAAATAATAGTAAATATTTACTATGCTTAACATATAAAAAAACACTAATAGAAAAACAAGCAAAAATAAATAAGCAATTCATGAAAAAAGATGCAAAAGTAAACAATGAACAAAAAATTCATCTTCACTAACAAAGAAACCCAACTAAAAGTCAATAATATTTTTACCTATCAAACTGGCAAGTAGATTTAAAATTTTTTTACAATATTTGCTGAGAAGAGGACAGATAGGAAGACAACCTCATTCGCTATTCTATGAGGACAAGTTGGTAAAAAAAAGAAAAAATATTTTTTGAAGGGCAGAATTACAAAGCCCATTAATAACTTTTAAAATATGTATAAACTTTAAGACACTAATTCCACTTCTAAGCATTTATCCGTAAGAAAAATCATCACAGCTAAAGATACATGCATTTGGGTGTTAAGCAAACCACTGTTTATAAGAGCAAAAAGTTGGAAATAGCCTTATTGTCTAAACAATGAAGGACTGGTTTAATATATTATGGCATTATGCATTGAGAATAACTATGCAGCTATTAAAATGACAACAGAGAAAAATATGAATCGACATGGAAATTCTCAGGGTATACTGTTAAATGAAAAAAGTTGTAAATGGTACAGATAATATGAACCCACTTTTATAAATAAAAATAGATATGTATCTGAACTTAATTTTTATTTTTATTTTTATTGCTTTTTGTGTAGAGACAGAGTCTCACTTTATGGCCCTCGGTAGAGTGCCATGGCCTCACACAGCTCACAGCAACCTTAATTTTTAAATGTCTGATTATAGGCAATTTTTAGACATCTGATTATAGGCAATTTTTATTTTCTCCTTTTGTAATTAAAAATTTTTAATTAGAAATATCCAAGCATTCTTGGATGCTAATGATTTTCAAGTAATCAATCAGGAAACAAGTATCTTTAAATCAGCAAGTTAAGAACCAAAGACATATCAAAGAAGATAAAATAGTATCAATTGTTCCAAATAAGCCCTCCCATTAATCTTCTGTTCTTTTTTTGTAAGACCTCAGAATCTGAGTTCATACAGATGAGGTAATTGCATTGCAAAACTTGTTGGACCAGTACAACATTCTAAAATCATAACCTACTCTTACCTACAGAAAAGAAGAAAATAAGCTTGCTCCCTTATATTTTTTAGAAGAAAACAACACATCTTCAAAACTCAAGGTAGAAAGGCTGCAGCCAGACTTCACAGATTTCTGGGACCAGAGTGGTTTGGTTCTCTAGTGAGACTGCTTTATACCAGTATGAAATTTGGATTTTCAAAGAAGATGGTAACTTCGGTGAGCAAATGACATTTACAAGCTGCAAAATACTGATGTGAAATGCTAAGAAAAGTGATAAACTAGCAAAAAGGGAGAACTATAGATCCATGGTATCTATTTTTTTCTTTTTTTTTTTGA
Organism: Nycticebus coucang; assembly: GCF_027406575.1. Taxonomy (NCBI): domain Eukaryota; kingdom Metazoa; phylum Chordata; class Mammalia; order Primates; family Lorisidae; genus Nycticebus; species Nycticebus coucang. The sequence continues at coordinate 77,251,359 of NC_069796.1, read as the reverse complement.
AAAAAGAGTGCGGTGCTGTCACAGCACTAGAGTGCTAGAGTGCGGTGCTATCACAGCTCACAGCAACCTCCAGCTCTTGGGCTTAGGTGATTCTCTTGCCTCAGCCTCCCGAGCAGCTGTGACTACAGGCGCCCGCCACAACACCCGGCTATTTTTTGTTGCAGTTTGCCCAGGGCTGGATTGGAACCCACCACCCTCAGTATATGGGGCCAGCGCCCTGCCCACTGAGCCACAGGCGCCGCCCTATCCCTGGTACCTAGTGTAGCTCTTCTGAGGCTAGAAAACACACTCGCATGTATACAGTTGACACAGAGTAGGTGCTCAGTAAACACTGGCTGAATAATGTCAGTGAATTTCACTAGGTTTCTCTCATAACCTCTATCTGATCACTAATCCTTAACCAGAATTATTTTCCACATCAGTGGAGTTCAGCACAAAACATTTAGGCCACAGGACTATAACTTTATAAACAATACAATGAAGGGGAAAGTTAAGACACATGAGAAAAGCATAAACATGATTCTAATGGATTACTCTGCTAACTCAACTCCCCTCCTCTCCCCTCCCCTCCCCTCCCGTCCTCTTCCCTTCTCTCCCCTCTCCTCATCTCCCCTCCTCTCCCCTCCCCTCCCCTCCCGTCCTCTTCCCTTCTCTCCCCTCCCCTCATCTCTCCTCCTCTCCCCTCCCCTCCCCTCCCATCCTCTTCCCTTCTCTCCCCTCCCCTCATCTCCCCTCCTTCCCCTCCCCTCATCTCCCCTCCTCTCCCCTCCCCTCCCCTCCCGTCCTCTTCCCTTCTCTCCCCTCCCCTCATCTCCCCTCCTCTCCCCTCCCCTCCCCTCCCATCCTCTTCCCTTCTCTCCCCTCCCCTCATCTCCCCTCCTTTCCCTCCCCTCATCTCCCCTCCTCTCCCCTCCCCTCCCCTCCCGTCCTCTTCCCTTCTCTCCCCTCCCCTCATCTCTCCTCCTCTCCCCTCCCCTCCCATCCTCTTCCCTTCTCTCCCCTCCCCTCATCTCTCCTCCTCTCCCCTCCGCTCCCCTCCCATCCTCTTCCCTTCTCTCCCCTATCCTCATCTCCCCTCCTCTCCCCTCCCCTCCCACCCTCTTCCCTTCTCTCCCCTCCCCTCATCTCCCCTCTGCTCCTCCCTTCCTCTAGAGACATCCTCCCAAGCCAGCGCTAACCTCCAGAAACTGAAGCACAATTGGCAAATCCAATAATTATTCCTTGTCAAGCACATCCATGTTCAAAAAGAAAGATCTCCCTGGTTCATCCAAGTCCTTCGGGCAAGTCAGAAGGACAATGTCTGCACCTGTAAGTGAGTTTCTATTCTAATCTAATGAACAATTCCACATAGCAGAATTACAAACAAGTATAGTACTATTAATCCTTCTGTGGATCCAATTGTTCCTCTCAGACTTTGACGTGTGGACAGAAATTCCTTTATCACATACTATTTTTTAACTTAAAAATGGGATTCTGAAAGAAATTTATCTTCATTGGATTTTAACCACTTTGGAGATTTTTTTACCCCCACTGTTGGGACATTTCCTACCAAGCAAGTCACAGACTGTTCGGATGGTGCTGAGAACAGTTGGAAATGTCTGCAGCAAAACCTTCCTGAATCATAATTCTCCAGCAAGGGGGTGTCCTGTTTTCTATTCGTGACCTGCTTGGCAAAAAGCTAAATAGAAGAGCTCCTAAGGGTAAGTTTTTGTATACAAGGTGGGTTCCAGAAGACTCCAAAAAGGGATCAGATAAAAATGTGTTCAATCTGAAGATGCTAAGACTCTCTAGGAAATAAGTGTTTGCTGAATGACTGTGCTAGAGCATCAGGGGTTTTAGTCCTGATGAATAGTATAAAGGAAAAACGCAGGCCACAGTCTTGTGTCCAGAGCAAGAGACAGACATCAGAAGGACAAAACCCTGTCCACATCAGTTTGCCCTAAAGTAGGATGCCCATATTTAATGATCAGACTGCTTTGCTAAGCAACAACCACTGAGTGTAAATTGTTTAAAAATCACTTGACCAAAAGAATAGGATTTGTTGTATAAATGTTCCTTGTCAAAGACATGATGTTTGTTTGCCATTTTTGGCTGGAAATCTAGTTTATGCTATTTATACCGAGATTTACGTAACTTTTAAATGACTTTTGTATATATTTGTGTCCGTTCACTCCTTTTTTGCATATGGTCGACTTTGACTATATGTGTGTGGAATAAAAGATAAATGAATGGCTGCCTGAAGAAAGCAAACATTTCCAAACGTTTGGCCACAAAATAAGTGGGGGAAATGCTGAAGAGATGATAGGCTGTGAACCTCATTCACTCGTGTACAACCTGAAAGATCCCATCTGGAAATCTCCCCACAAGAAGACAAAAATTACATATGTGTATAAACCAAGGGGAAAAATAAGTGGACCTACTGGGGAGCTTAAGACACTGGGAATACTGTGCATTTTCCTCCAGCTCATATCCAGTGAGGTCAAGCATTGTCAAGCTCTTTCCCTAAACTTCTTCCACTCAGCACTCCATAGAAAGCCAGAGGGGACAGATCAGCCCTTAGCTAGGCACACCATACCCAGGACTACAGAAGTCCAGGGTCTGGGCCATGAAATACAGTCACCGCCTCTTCTCTGCCTAATTGTCGTCTCATCTTGGAGATGTGACCCCAAATCGGCAGAGGCTTAGAAGGGTAGTGGAAGAACAGATGGAGTCCACACCTCCATCTGGAGGAGATTCCCCAAGGGTGGAAGGCAGGTTTGCTGCGTACCCACAAGATCATTTTAAGTGGGGCTTAACTGAACACTTACTTTTAGAGTAGTTATGAATGTATTTATCTTGTTTATTTATGTCTCAGGAAAATTTTAACCAATCAGATGAATACTATCCAAGGTAACATCCCACCAATATCCCCTTCAAAAACAAGTTGGCGTAAGGGTGTAGTTAGGGACCAAGACTAGGTGGCTCTATCTTTGGATTTGTGGGTCTTTTCTTTGCTTTTGTTTCTTCTCCAATGAGCTCCCAAGATGCTACAGAAACACACAGCATCTTTCAGTCAAATCAGCTTTGGAAAGATCACAAACAATACAGACATGAATGCATTAGTATATGAAGGGTTCAAAGAAGGCTTATAATTAAAAAGAACTCCTGCTTAGCTGTACTTGACCTTTTTTTACATCATGCGTGTTATCCCATAGGATGCACCTTGCTAAGTTTTGCTCCGTATTGACTGAATTTTACCTTTGGGTAAAATCCAATCATGAAAAATCTGGGTGTTTGAGGCAGAATTCTTGGGGTTTTAATACAATCGTTTTTCTTGGAGGACCCTGCTTCCATTGATGGATTTTTTTTATACAAGGTATATGAAACTCATGGCTCATTGCCAGCTGTAGTAAGGAAGAGCTTCATCACACAGAATTTCCTCCAAGAAAACCCAGCATAGAAACTTGTCCAGCCCCAACTCCAGTAAGAACTGCACTTCTCCTATGCAAGCTGGCTTATGTTCAGTCAATAAACAGTGTGAACATTCTTACGACCCTATTTCCCTCTTTGCTTTGGACATCAGTAAGCTCACAGCCAAATTCATAGTTTACCGTTAGAAACTGCGCAGACTCAAATATCTGTGCATAACTCTACTTCTGACATTTTCTTAATTTCTTATCCTTGTTTCTCTTTACCTTGGCCTCCTCATTTATGCAGTTTGTCCTGTTGTTTTCCTATTAGGTGTCTTGAATGATGTAGGGATAGATTCACAGATGTTTGGGTCTTTCTTTCACTCCATGAAGGTGGGAAAAGCATCTGGGCCACAGGATTCGAAAGCCCTGACTGCACAGAGGAAAGCAAACATCCTGTTTGTTCCATGGAAAAACATTTGCATTTTTACTTAGTTTACTTTTTATCCTTTTGGTAGGTTGTGGTTTTCTGAAATTATTTGGTTGGGTTTAAATCATCGAAAGCAGTACTTGTATATAGCTTTTCTATTTTTGTTTTTTAAAACTCTTGTGTACTTATAGCCTGGGCATATATGGATCCCACCCACCATGTAAATAAAAACATCAAGCCACTCACCTAAAAAGCTCAGAAGCCAACCTGAGCCCTCTTTGCCACCCTCAACATCTGGCACAAATGGATGGCAATTCACAAGCTGAGGCCAACATCCTCCCAGCCTTCCATTCTCACCAGAGCCCTTACTGCAACCTTCCAGCAATTCTTATTTTTAGTACTATTCCACCTTAAGGGCAAAAGAAGGCACATTAAATTTTCTTCAACGGTACTGAGAAACTAGTATTTCCTTACAGACACCACGCTTGGTTCCTCCCATGCCTAACTTCCTTGAATAGTGGGTGTTCTCTCTATTTTATCAGCAAGAAAATCAAGACACAGAGAGTTAAAAAATGTCAGTCTGCATTCCATCCTTCCCTCGATCCCTCATAAGTGGCAGGCAAGTTGGGAAGGAACAGTGAGTAAAAATTCAGCTCAGAATTCATGGAGCACAGGCAGAAAAATAGCAAGAGATTAAGTTGTAGGATTTTTTCCATGTCCCTGCCTTGTCCTTCAGCTCTCTCTTTCATTCTAAAAATACCCATTTTGCTCCCTTTTTGCCTTCCCCAGAAAACTGCCAACAGGCCTCTACCATCCTGTCCCCTCCAGCCCCACATCTCCAAATGTTTCTTGCTTCCAGTTGCCAAACTCCCCATCTCCAGCCCAGTGCTTGGCCTTTCTTTGTGCAGACAGGTGTGATCAATGAATCCTCACAAAGGTGACTAGGACAGCCCTTTCTTAAAGCTTTCCTTCTCTCAGAGAATGTTGCATTTTTAAAAGAGATCCCAGGGAAGCACCCACACCTTGATTTTCAGAAATAAAATTCCTAATGCAGGACATTCGAGCAGCAATGGGAGGCTGGGAGAAATAGCCCAGCACCAGCGGCCTCCCAGCACCTCCCCCTCTCCTCGCCACGGAGCCTCGTGCTGCTGTATGATACAGGAGGAAGCCCATCCTTCTATCCTCCATCCAGACCCCCAGCCACCTTTGGCTGGCCTATGACAAGGGACAGGGCTGTCACTTACAGAGGCTGTCACTTACAGAGGATGGACTGTCAGGGGTCCCCACCAGAGTAGCTGCCCTCCCTGGCCTGCCTTGGGCCAAAATGGGCCACATTTGCCTCCAATGGGCAACTCCTCTAAATGCCTCACCCTCACCCCTATCCAGTCCCTAAGGCTCCACCAGTCCTCTAAGCCATCTGGTTTCCTTGCCAGCTGGGTTCTAATGCAGGCAGGCAGCTTGGCGCTGGACATCCAAACTCCCCCACCCCCTAGTGGAGAGAGGAGGGCCATGCACCTCCCTGCCCCTGCTAAGACACGCCTGGCTGTCCTCCACCAGCTGGGGACAGCGGCCACAGTTGGGAGAAACTTCAGTGCGGAATGCAGAGGGAGCCCCACCAGGCACGTTTGTTCCTCCTCAGGCCCTGAGGGGGCCTGCTGGCCTTTGTTTGCTCAACATTTTCTGGCCTAATCCTTCCATGCCAAGTCTTAGACCATAAGAGATCAAATATGTGAATGAAAGTGGAAAAAGCGTGTCCACTCGCTTTCTCAATGGGGGTACAGGGAGTTATACAGACCAGACACTGGTTTGTGGATGATTCTTCCATAATCATCCAGATGTTTGGCCTGGCCTTGATTGCCCAATAAAACCTTGTACTCCCCACTCAAGGTAAATCATCTGGCTCTAGAGAGAGGCCCATGTCACGCTGCCCTGTGGCTATAACAGCTCAGAGGCCCTGCAGGGGCAAGTGCTGCTGTCCCCAGAGAGCCAACTCGACACCCAACTTCATTCAGAGCTCAGCTTCAGACACACGGAACATGTGTTCAGTTTTGAAATTTGTTCTTGGTTTGTTAGTTCCTTTTCCATAAATTGACAAAAATCTGAGAAAATCCCATTTTCTTAAATTCCTTAGTTAGATGAATATTTGTGCCCAGTGACTCACTCTGATACAGGGTTTCAAGAAAAGGTGACAAGACACAGCCTGCCACATATCACCCTGGTGGAGAACTTTCAGAAAGGAGGGGCACAAAAGAACGTTCTGGGCATTTACTGGGGTCCTTCTTCAACACACACTGGTCAGGACAGCAGGATGGTAAATAAGCTCCCAGGCTTGGCTTTTCAGGAGCTTCTTCCGATCTGTGAGGAAGACAGATGTAAGGGACGCCTATTTACTGTTTGCCCTGGTGGAAGAATGAACTATGTCTGGAAGAAGCTCGGGGGCCCTGGGGGGGTGGGTATTCTGTTTGCGCCCTGAAGAAGAATGAGTGGAAGAAATCCCCTCCTTAGAGATTCCTCCAGAGGCCCTCCCATCCTGCCGCGATGCCCGTCATCGCCTCAGTGCTCCACTGCAGGCCAAGGTGAAGACTTTGCTCCTCCTGCGGCCTCTGCCAGTGGTCTCTAGAGGCTGATGCTAGCTCGGGTGTCCCTCAACAAAGTATACTTTCCCCAAATTGGGAAGAATGGCAGATGGCAGGGACAAAACCATCGCTTGAGAAGGGGGAAGACCCAAGGGAGACAAAGCCAGCCCCTAATGTTTCTCTGGGCCTCTAGGGTGTTTTTTAATTTTTTAATTAGTATTAAATATTATCATTTAAAAGTTGGAACACTTCACATAAAAATTATCCTGAACTGGCTCGGTGCCTATAGCACAGTCTTTATGGCACCAGCCACATATACCGAGGGTGGTGGGTTCGAACCCGGCCCAGGCCAGCTAAAAACAACAATGATAATGACAACAAAAAAAAGCCAAGCATTGTGGTGGGCGCATGTGCTCCTAGCTGCTTGGGAGGCTGAGGCAAAAGAATCACTTAAGCCCAAGAGTTTGGAGGTTGCTGTGAGCTGTGATGCTACGGCACTCTACCAAGGGCAATGTGGTGAGACTCTGTCTCAACAAAAAAAAAGGAAAATTATCCTGAACTTTTTATCTTCTCCTAAAATACTGAAAGCCATGGTGACACTGGGCCCATACTCTGGCATGGCAACTCTAGGCTGGGGCTGAGTAACAGCTGCCCCCATCAGATGGGGCATGTACCAGTCAGCCCCTGCTGCGTAAGAAACCACTCCAAAACTTAGTAGCTTAAAACAATAATCATTTATCAGCTACAAGTCTGGGTGTCAGCAACTTGCACTAGGCTCAGGGGACCATTTCTTCAGTTGGTCTCAGCTAGGCTCACTCATACAGCTGCAGCCAGAGGCTACCAGATAGCTGGCAAAACACCTGGGTCTCTTCCACATATCCTGTCCAGCAGGCTAGCTCAGTTTCTTCATATGATGCCCTGCCATCAGCCAGAGAGGGCAGGCCTCGATGTGCAGGCCCTGTTGAGCCTTTGCCTGTGTGACTTTTACCCGTGTCCCATTGGTTAAAACAAGTCACAAGACTAATCTAATTCAAAGGTTAAGGAAATAGACTTCACTTCTTGGTAGGAAAAACCACAGAGAACTTATTTTTCTCATGGGCTCTTCACCACGCAAGGCCCTGTTGCCATTTCTGTTTGAATTCAAGCTGCTGGTTTTCTTACATCTGGTCTTCCTCACCCTGACTATACTTGCTGGAGCCCTGTAGACATCCCAGACAGAGGATCCAAAGCAGCAAGGAAAGGTTTTGCTCAGTGATGCCACAGGGCAGTCAAGATGGCCAAGATCCTGGGCGGTGGACAGCACAGCAGAGAGCGTGTGCATAGCCCTGAGACAGGCCAGGGTCTCGGGTGAGAAAGGCATGATTGTGGCATGATCATACTTGGCGGGAGGACGTGACACAGTGCAAGGTTTACAAGTCAGGCCTGGAAAGAACTCCCAGAAAGGACAACTGTGGGCAAGAAAAGAAAATTCCCCTTTTATCAGCCAATTTTCGTCACACTGGCTCTACAGCAAAGCACTCAGAGGCAGAGTGGCACAGAGCCAAGCCCAGCACTCCCAGGGGAGCAGCGATGGCTACACTGTACACAGTAGGGCATGAGGGGGACCCAGAGGCTTGTAAAACACCATGCCTGGGGGAGAAACACAGTCTCAAAGAGCAGAGGTTCCAGAACATCTCCAGATGACGCACGAGGATGGCAGGGGAGGGCTCGGTGCATGGGGACCAGGGCAAGTTCTACCAGAACTGGGGGCACCTGTTATAATGAAAACTGAGGTCCTTCCTGCTCTTCCCATGAGAATTGTTTGGCTTTTGTTCCCAAGAGTACCAAGTGTGTCTGAAGTTAATAAACATCTTCTAAGATAATATTGTAATTCATATGCTAAAATATACATTGCAGTGAAGTACACAACACCCCCGATGAAGTATTTTGACAATGAAATAATCCAATCAATCTAAGCAAGACTTACCTTTTAGGTTACAGGAAATACCAGGGATAGACAAATACGTAAAGCAACATCATAAAGCCTCTTGTCATAGTTGTTTGAAGGGAGGGAGCAGACGAGTGTTCTAGAATCAAAGACAATACTAAGATATAACAAGTAAATGCAATTCAGGAACCAGGAATTGCATTTACTTGTTATATCCAGCTACTCCCTAAAAAAACTAAAATCTCAGCCATAAGAACCATTTGGGGGATAGTGAGAGAACGTGTAGAATGGGCAGGGTGTTAGACCATATTAGGAAATCATTGTTTCTTAGGCATGATAATGTCATTGTGTGTACACAGGAGAATATTCTTAATTTAAGATACATGCTGAAGGATGCATGGCTTGGGCCAGTTATTAAAATTTTGTCTTTCTGCTCCAAATTCATCCCTTCTTTTTTTCTTTCTTTATTTTATTTATTTATTTATTGGAGACAGAGTCTCACTGTGTCACTCCTGGTAGAGTGCCATGGCATCACAGCTCACACCAACCTCAGACTCCTGGGCTCAAGCGATTCTCTTGCCTCAGCCTCCCGAGTAACTGGGACTATAGGCACCTGCCACAACGCCCGGCTATTTTTAGAGGTGGGGTCTCCCTCTAGCTCAGGCTGGTCTCAAACTTGTGAGCTTAGGCGATTCACCCACCTAGGCCTCCCAAAGTGCTGGGATTACAAGCATGAGCCTCCCTGGCCCAAACTCGCCCCTTCAATACTTGGCCCTGTGATGACAGGCTCTGCCAAAAGGTGCACTAGAGAGAGACCGTGAGGCTGGCAGAGGAGGGGCTTGCTTTTCCTTGCCTACTTCCTGCTCCTGTCTGTCACCCAGTGATGCTTCTTCACCCTGCTAGTGGTACTTCATTACTGCAGCAGCCACTAACTCTGCCCCTTTCTCCAACGTCTGAGTTCTCGCCCCACAGCTCAGAGACTAGCACCAGCTGAACAGAGGCTTAGTCTCAGGGATCATCTTTTCAGTAACATGAAGCCCCTCCTCTAAGCTTCTAGTTTTAACAATTCTTCCAGCCCTAAAACTGATAGCTACTTCCCCAAAATTGCTTCCTCCATGATTCCTTAGAGATTTCTTTTTACTTTTTTAGTTACCTAGTTACTACATAATTTTATACCTAGCTAACAAGTCATTATCCAAATTCCCTCCATTTAAATAACAGATGTGGGTTCTGTCTCCTGAATGGGTGAAGGACGTCACAATTGTTACAGCTTTAAAAAATACTTCGGCAAAAAGGGGGAAATGTAGGTTCAAGGTCTGGCAATTAAGTTCGTGAACTTGTCCTAGGAAAAGTACTACATACCTCATTGCTGAATATCACATCCGTCACCTTTGAAGTACTCCCCTTGAGAAGCTATGTACCAATGCCAGCACCTAGACTACCCTTCAGTGCAATTTTTGGAACTTTTTTTATGAAATGACCATCAAAGCTGTCATTGTACAAAGGTGTGACGTTCAAGCTCACAAACTCATCACCATGCACTTAACATTGGTAGCGCTGTACAAATAACTCTGTAAGGTTTCATAACCTTGGTGTGTCAGGGTGTCACAGGTGTGTTTATAAACGTGGTAATACCTTGTTTACTGGTGTTCATTTTTGTTATTATGTAATTTTTTGTGTGCTGATGCAATAGCTCTGCTGGTCATTCCAGAAAAAGAGTTCTAAGACTGCTTTGAAAGATGGACTAGGCATTGGCCTCAGTGAATAACTTCCCAAGGGGAATACTTTGAAGGTGATCATAATGATATTTAGCAATGAGGTATATAGCCCTTTCTTTAGGATGAGTTTTCAAACTCAATTGTCATACCTTGTGTATAGATATGTATAGTTATATACACATATACACAAATGTATTTGGGACAAAGGAAATAAAGAAAAATGTTGAATGTAGGTGGTGGATAACACAGTGGTTATTGCATTCCATTTTTGGCTTTTCCATGAGTTTTGAATTTCTCATGCTAAAAGGTTGAAAAAAGAAGAAAATAAGAACAAGGATAGCCTAATTCATCATTTGCTATGGTATCAGTATTGAAACTTTCACCATTTTACAAGTTTTCCATTTACCTTTTCTGAAGCCCATAACGTGATTCGCCCTGTGAGAGGTTAGAGTCCTGCTGGTTAGACTTCCCATCTCCTTCTTGACAGAAAAAGCAAATGAACATGAGAGTGCCAATTCAGGGTCTGCCGAGAGCAGTTACACCTGCATTCAACCCACAGAGGGCCCTGCCTTGGCAGAGAATCCAGGCCTGGGAACTTTCTTCCCATTCATTCCAGCAAGAAAGAACATATACCTTTATTAAGGAGGAAGGGAAGGACATTCCACAAACTACCTGACAAATCACTTAAAATAGTTCTGACTACCCCAGTCAGTTCCAAATCTCTGGCCTAAATCCCTCCTGCTACAAATTAACCCCCTTCTTCTTACTCTTTTCTCCCCCAGAGGCCCTTTCGCTATGAAGGAAAGCCTGGCCCATACCTAAGCAGATTACCCTATGTCCTCAGATGTCCCTCAGCCATCAAGACCCCTGGAACAACCTTCACTGTTCTTTCTAGAACACCATCTGGCTTTCCCTCCATGCCACTGACTACCGGGCCAAAATGAAGCCCAGCCTCTCATTCGGTCCTGGTCACTATACTCCACACGTTATGTTGTGTTTTTATCTGTCACTTGTGGGTAAAGTTTCATTTGTTTGCTATCACTGATGGGATCAGCCCATATCCCACCATAGGTCACTTAGCCTGCATTCTTTCATTCATCAGCTGCACCCACTTGATCCGACCAGCACAGCTGGTTTCTCTGCCTTAAGAAAAACACGTGCCTATCTCAGCAGCCCACAGTTAAATTTCAGCCAGACAAAGAAGGTGTGTGTGAATATAATACGACCTTAAATGGCGGCCCAGGGAGTAGCACTCCTATTTCTGGAAGCCTCTTGCAAAGCTTCCCTTAGAGGAGCCCATGAAAGCGGTGGCACCGGGGACTGAATAGCAGGCCCCACCCCAGGAAAGTGGGGGATCCAAAGTCTACAACCACTTGGCCCTAACTGCTCTGTGGCTGGCTCTGTTGTTTCCTACATCTGAAATATCTTCCCAGTCTTGCCTGCTTCCTAAAAGCCTTTTCATCTGGTGAGGTCTGGCTCTCCCATGAAATCTCTCACGAGGCTTTCTCTCCTTCCTCCAGTGAGAAGACAAATGGCCAATAAACACGTGAAAAGATGCCAGCCCTCACTTGCAATCAGGAAAATGAACACGAAGACAGTAAGACAACACTTTTCACCCCTCAGGTTGTGTAAAAACAAAATGTTTGATGCCCCTAGGCATCAGAAAGGGTCTGAAAAGATGAAGAGTCTCATGTCCTGTCTCTTGGGATCTATGGATAAACATGGGGCCACTTTGGAGAATAAACTGGCAATATGAAGTAAGACTCTAAGCAGAAATATCTCATAATCAAGAAATTCCAGGTCTCATCAGCCACCCCTGGAGATAGACTTCTTGTATGAATGTACAAAGAGCATGTCCCAGAAGTTTCACTGACGGTTGCTTAAAATAGGGACAAATCAGAGGCAACCTAAACATACATTAATAGGGCAGTAAATAAACTATTATGCGGTTATTCTAAGCCATGACAGAGAGTAGTTAAAAAGAAAGAGGCACTGACGCCCAGTAGCAGGGAGCATGCTAGCTTTGCAGATCGTGGTCTATACTATTCCTACTAAAAGAAACCCGGGCTCCTGAGAGACATGGCTGATTCCAGGGCTGAGGCGTAGTAGATACGACAGGAGCTCGGAACATTTTGTAATGCCCGAAAGCAAAGGAGTACTTAAAACAATGAAGGGGCATTTGACAAGGGCCCTAGAACAGACCTGCACTGGCCAAAAATGGGATAATTTGAGCACCAAAATAATTAAGGATAGTAATAGCTGAACAAACACAGAGGAGAAGGGAGAGCTGTAGCTTGCTCTCAGCAAAATGCCAGGCCCACTTGCATTGATGGAGGAATTGCTGCAGCTAGAAAATCATCATTTTGCAACCATCATAATAAAGATTGGTTCAGGCAAAAATCATCAAGGAATGTCACATTTTATGGGGGCAAGACATGATTGCAAGAGGGTCTTTACCTAACAATTGCAATCAGTGTAACTGGCTTATTGTACCCTCAATGAATCCCCAACAATAAAAAAAAAAAAAAATCATCAAGGAATGTTCTATCTGGTAAGAAATGATGATGAGAAGTAAGCTATCTGTATGATGAAAAGTACCTTCCAGAAGGCTACATATTAGTTCCAAAAAAAATAATAACTATATGATAGAGAAATCAGATAACACTTTGAACAGATGACCAAAATTAGCATCACCAACTTGGTGCAGACAAACATTGTGAGACACGGAACCCTAAGAGGAATCATTGCCTGTGTATTCTGACTGAAAATGCGAACCTTAAATCTAATCATCAATCTAAGCATGAGAGAATATCAGAAAACCCAAAAGAAGACTCTCAATTTTATTAGAAGTGACTATATCCTTCAAAGAGTCAGTAGCATAAAATACAGAGATTAAAAGCATTACACATTGGCTCGGTGCCTATAGCTCAAGTGGCTAGGGTGCCAGCCACATACGCCAGAGCTGTCGGGTTCAAATCCAGCCCGCGCCTGCCAAAGAACAATGACAACTACAACCAAAAACTAGCCAGGTGTTGTGGTGGGCACCTGTAGTCCCAGCTACTTGGGAGGCTGAGGCAAGAGGATCGCTTGAGCCCAAGAGTTGGAGGTTTCTGTGAGCTGTGATGCCATGGCACTCTACCCGGGGTGACAGCTTGAGACTCAGTCTCAAAAAAAAAAAAAAATTCCACATTAATAGTTGACCAAAGAGACATGATAACTAAGTGTTGTATCTGATCCTAGACTAGATCCTAGATTAGAGAGGGAAATACTATAAAGATTATTCGATGAATTGACAAAATGAAATATAGATGACAGTCTAGATAAAATATAGAGAAGTTGGTAACTATGATGGCTATTTAAAATAATATCCTTACTCTTAGGAATCATATAGAGAAATATTTAGGGGTAAAGGAACATAAGGTATACCACTCATTCTCAAATGATTCAGAGAAGAATATATTCTTTAATATAAATTAAATTTTATATGCATATATAACATGTATTTATAAAATATACACACATATGCATAGATATACATACCATATATATACACACAAACAACGAATAGGGCAAAATATTAAATCTGAGGAAAGGGTATTTAAAAAATTCTTAGAACTACTCTTAAATTCTTACAACTTTTCTGTTTCAAAATAAGTTATTTTAAAATTTAAAATTGAGAACAAAAAAGAAATAATAAACCCATAAGTATTAGCATAGAAAAAGTTCCAAAATATACCACTGAGCAAAATTTAAAAAACTAGGCTGGGCATAGTGGCCCATGCCAGTAATCCCAGCACTTTAGAAGGCCAAGGTGGGAAGATGGCAGGAGGCCAGAAGTTCAAGACCAGTCTGGGCAACATAGTAAACCCTGCCTCTACAGAATTAGCCAGGCTCTTAGTAGTGTGCACCTACTCAGCTTTTCAGGAGGGTGAAGCAAAAAGACCACTTGAGGTCAAGAGTTCAAGGTTGCTGTAAGCTGTGAGCGTACCACTGCACTCCAGCCTGGGTGACAGAGCAAGACCCTCCTCTTAAAAACAAAGGAAGGAAGAAAGGAAAGGAAGGAGGGAGAGAGACAGAGAGAGAAAGGTAATTCATTCTGCGTGACATTTCCCACACTGTACACATTTGCACATAACACATAGAGAAAGGCCTGGAGAAACACACCAAATTGATTATGTGTTCACTTTTGGCACAGAGAAGAGGAGCCCAGGATGGTAGTTATAGATTACTTTACCTTATCTAAAAATGGTTTTATAAGAATGTATTTATGAATTGCTCCTGCAGTTAGAAATAACTTTTGTAAAGGTTAAAATTGTCTTCCTCTCAGTCCCACAACCGAAAACGATGACAGCTCAGGTTTTCTGAGACAGTACTCATTTAAACATTAGAGCCCATTTTAACATCCGACTATCTCAGAAACTATCTAGATTTGATGTCAGTGCACATCCACTATCTCGCCTTCGTCACCATTATGTCGGTGCCTGCTGTGGGCACCCGTCACTGCGTTAATAAAACCAGCCAGGACCACGGATTGAAGGTACAAATGCCTGCAAGAGGTGGGGCTTCCCATATTCCAGGAAGAGCCTTGAGCCACCTCTGCCGTGGCCCTTTATTGAAGCATTATTAACAGGTGTGGGGGCCCACGCACAAGAGCTATGTGCTTAATGATCACTACGTGCTCTTTCCCCACCACCCTGCTGCACCAGGCATGTCCAATGTATAACACCTGCTTGCTAATGAGCCACCAATCTTAACTCATTAATACCTGCAGCTGCTTGAGGACTTGTCTCCAGGCAGCCAACCATCTCCATGCCAGCTGGGAGATTGTCCCGCTCTGCCCACCTCCCTCAAGACCTGGTGACCGCTTCCACTAGCTTGGTGCACAGTCTCTCTCCTACAGTTTGAGGCTGGGGAAACCTGGTCAAGGAATTGTAGCAGCATGGGTGTTTGGAAAGACCCTGAGCCTCATAAAAGCTATTTTGAACTACATCTCATCACAAGAGACAAATCTCTCTGAACTTCAGTTGCCGTATCTGTATAAAGGGAAAAGCACACTTACACAGCAGAGGGTAGTGAGCACTGATACGCGTGCTGGGGTGTGCCTTACCATGCACGTAAAAAGTGCTTGGCACGCCGTCGGGCTGAGCATCTATTTATTGCTGTTCATTCTACCCCTTTTTAGTGGTTTATCCACATGTACTCTTCCCCCGTAAGCCCACAGGCTTTGTAAGGAAATGTCCATCCTTTATTCTTCTCTTTGCCTCCAACTGTGCCTCACAGAACACTTCATACGTTGGTACCTGACAAGCATTTGCTGGCAGAGTAAATGAATCTAGTCACAGAAAATCTGGGGCAATGTGGAAGTCTGCTGTGAGGCCCCAGACTTACCTTAGAATCATCAAACACAAGTAAACGTGAACCCTGAAGTCACTGTGTAGAATCTGCAAAGGCCAAGAAGATGCAAGGTGACTTTCACCCTGTGTGTTCGGTGGTGACGGAAGAGAACCGTGAGCCAGCATTCCTGAGTTAGAGGACAGTAACAGGTGTCACTAGGCAAAACTGCTCCATGGTCAAATATATTGGGGAAATGCTAAGCTACATGAAATTAAGCAGCCTCCTTAATTGCTACAGGACTTAGCAGGGCTTTTAATATGCTAATGTGAGTCATGAACATCCAACAGACTATATAATTTGCAATATATTCTACGATTATTTGACTATTCAACCTCCCTTTTTCTAAAAACAAACAAACAAAAAGGATGTTTTCCAAGCCTTGGCCCATAGGCAATACTTTGAAAAATGCTACTGTACGCTGTTTCTCCATTGTCAGTGCATGGAAAGATTAGTCTTAGTAGAAATTCAACAATACGAGTTGCTCACCTAAACCAAGAGGGAAGGGAGTGCAGTGAGTGTCAGGATCACTACCAATGCTCCCTAATTCCTCTTCTTCCTTTGCCCTTCGGGTCCAAGGACCACATGCAAACAGTCCAGAAAAAATCATAGTTATGACTCCAAAACTGAAAAGATAGACCCCAAGGGCATCTTTCCAGTCGTTTCAGCTTTGCTTAATCTATGTAGCTTCCATTTCACTCATCAGTGGATTGGACAAATGGGTGAAGTAGTCAGGATCCTGCCTCACGGCCAAAGTCACTGGCCACATGTAGACATGCTTGTATCTACCCTACCTGAATAGAACGTCTCAGCAAATGTTTGATAGGATCCAGCTGAGAAGACCAATAGCCAAGCCCACACTCATTGTGACCTGAGAAATAGACATTGTGACAATCCGAAGGCTCTCCTCCGTGGGTATTATCTCTAAGTAATGGATATCTGTTATTTTAGCCCATCCAGCACCCATGCCCTCTTTCTTTGGCACCAACACACTTTCTCTCTGCTCCACCCACATTGTGCTTAGTCTTGATAAACCTGTCAGTCCAGACACTTTGTTCTCTCACCCAAAGGATGGACACTGCACCCAAGTTAGTTCAAAGAGACCCTCTCTCATCCAGAAACTTTGTGGCTAGAGTACAGCGATCCAAGTTTTAAAAGGTGGAGCCTGATGTGCTTGTCAGCAGAGCCCCAGGAAACCATATTTCAGCTCCTGCTACCCAGAACCCTGGCGTTGTCCTAGCGCCCCCTTGCACGACTCAGCTTTTCCTTTTGATCATGCAAGTGAACACAAGGTCTTGTCAATACATTCCCAGAGAGAGTCTCTGTTGCTTGCAGCCTCAGAACCTTGCCCAACATATTGAGCAAAACAATCTCAACAAACTTCTACTTCACTTTTCTGGAGAATCGTGAAACCTAGAATCTGAAAGTAAGTAGCCTTAAAGCCTCCCTAGTGGCCTAACCTCCTCATCTGGGGGGCAGACAGGGTAGAGAAGGACACCGCTATCTTGAATGATTAAGCAACACAGCCAATGTCCTTTCAGTTCAGTGGTGATGTTGGATTTCCCACCTGCCCGTCTTGACTGAACAGATCTCCAAACAACTTCCACTTTCCATGTAGTTATAAGCTAAACCTTTTTATGGCTAGAAGGCTTAAATAGTCTATTTTTTCTCCCCTCC
Source organism: Nycticebus coucang (assembly GCF_027406575.1). Lineage (NCBI taxonomy): Eukaryota > Metazoa > Chordata > Mammalia > Primates > Lorisidae > Nycticebus > Nycticebus coucang. Next base: position 77,234,251 of record NC_069796.1, on the reverse strand, counting down.
CATTCCAAAACTGGCCGTCCCCTGCCCCTATCAAAGGCTGCCCAGGAGTGCATGCAGCCTTTAAATATTCCCAGAATATTTATTTATTAAAGGCTGCATCTCCCAGAAACTCCGCAGCCTGACCCTCATCACAACCCTCCAGCTCTAGGTTCAGAAGGCTCCAGGGGGCCGCAACATACAGTGCAGTGGTTCCCACTCCGGGAACCTTGTCAGAGACTCACCAGGGACCACACCAAGCCAAGGATGCTCTATTCCGAGTGTGGCCCCCATATATTTTCAGTCCATCTTACGGAGCAGGAGTTTATTCTGCAGAGAGATGTTTTGGACACATTTGTAACGGACAACAAGCAGCACTTCCTTATATGCAGAACACAAAATCAGCACATACAAATGTGACCCAACTGCCAGTGTGGGGCTCAACATAAACAAACTCAGTCCCAAAATGACCTCTCTGAGCAGGTCAAGTTTGCACCACACAGTCACAGTTTGCAAAGGTGGCCTAAAGAGCAGACTGTAGGAATCTTTGCTTCTTTGGAAATAGCTCAGGATGGAAGCGTCTGTTTTGCTCTTATAGCCGAAGGCCTTCCCTGGTCACTATGCACAGATTAGCGCTGTCTGAGGAAGCAATGAAAGCTGTGTGGGCTCGTGCTCTTCCCGTGGTGCTGCCAGCACTCCCAGAGCAAGGGTGAGAGGGAGAACCGGACCTGTCGACGCTCTCCAGGGCATCACGAGCCTGTCGCCTGCCCACCCCACTGGTCAAGCCCTGTGCCTTTCCTCACCGCGCCCTTCCCTCCTCTCCGGACACTTCCCTCTCCAAACCCCATCTCTCCACCTCCAGGTCTTAGCGAGGCACCCACATGTCGTACCCATCCCCACACTCCTGGGGCCCCTGGGTGTCCCTCTGGAATAGATCTCCATCATGTGGCATTTCTGGTGCCCATTTTCAAGTCCTTCTCACCCATTCAAAGACCACCAGTGAAGTGCCTTGTGGGTGAGACCAGGGCCAGGCTTATCTCCAGCTCCCCAGTGCCCAGCAAAGCAACATGCATACAGCAGGCACTCAATGAAGAGATGGGAGATAAAGGCACAGGAGCACCATGGGCTCAGCAGCCACTGCTCCTGCCCCAGGAAGCGGCATCTCCATCAACAGGTCACTTAGCTCTGCCCATGGCCAGAGAAGAGCTGGGCCTGACCTCTCTCTCTCACATGGCCAGTGTGTTAGAGCTTTTTATTTTGTGGCTCACTTGAACCTATAGTCAATCTTCCACAGCACACTTAAACTATGTTGATCAAAAAAAAAAAAGAGTAAAAAAAAAAAAATACACTTACTGTGCTTTGAACTTCTTTCAAAAAGAATTTAATTAATGATTTTTAAAAACTTTGCAGCACACCTAAGATCCTCTCATGACACCCCAGTGCGCGGCAGCACACAGATTGAAAATCACCCGCATGGCCATCCATTCACAAAGGGGGAGATGATCAGGGCCTCTAGGAGGCTGCAGCCTTTAAATCCACAACCAGTTGATGCAAGTCCTACCTCCACTCCCCACTAGCTTATAAACATGGGTAAGTGAACCTCTAGATGCCTTGATTTCCTAATCTGAGAAAAGAGCATAATTATAATTCAACACCATTGGGTTGCTGTCAAGAAAAATGAGTTAACCTATGTAGGATGCTCGGTGCCTGCACTCTGCGTTAGCTCTCAACACCAAAATGGTTGAGGTGGTGCTGGGATGTAACCTTAAACAACATTAAATCAAGAAATTATTTTGTTCCCAATTCTCTTTCAAGCTTTCCGACTATGCCGCAGAAAAAGCCACCTTTGAATGCTAACATGACTTTGGCACATCTTTAAAACTCACGTTCCTTCTTCCTTTTGAGCAAAGAGAGAGAAGCCTCAGGCTCAAGTCTTTGGCAAGTTAAAGGATCGAGCTGAGACGCAGAAGGGATTTTCCCTTGTACTTATTGTTAGTATTTAATGGCAAGTGACACTGGTTTTCTATTTATGACAGTGAAATAAAATTTCCATTTAACGTCAATCCATTGATATTAAATAGTGAGTAAATTCAAAGAAAAATATAAAGGAACAATATAAATACTTATACTTGCAAATGGACCATGGCGAAATCATGAGGGACAAACTCAAATGCCTCGAACGTGGAAAACGGTGATGTGTGTTATGCCCAGGGAGCTCCCAGAAAGACAGCCAAGGGGGATGTCCTCTTCCCCAGGAAAGCCAGCACCTAAAAGTGTCCCTGAAATAGAATATAGTATGAGATGGCTAATGCTGCTGACCTTGGAGGTGGGTCCCCACCTCACGGGTTTGGGCCCTGCTTGGCGTAGGGTGGAACCCTCAGGAAAGCTCCATGGAAGAGAGCTGAGACTTTGGGCAGGAAATCACCAGCATCTACCACTACCAAAAGTTGGCGAGAGAAAAGAAGCCTTCACCTATCACCAAAGGAGAGTTGGGCAAATACCCAGTGCAATTCCCAGGAAACTGGCTTCTTCTGTACTCCCTACATCTGAGGACAGGTGCTGGAAGAAAGATGGCTAAGGAAGAAAAAAGGAGCCAGCTGGACCTTCCCAAGTGGGTCTGCAAAGCAACTTGATAGCATCTCTGGGCAAATAGGATACTCCGCTCAAACTATGATCCTGGGATTTTCTCTTTGTTTTTGCTCACCCACCTGTGATGCTCACTGGAGGAGCCTTGGTAAATGGGGCTAAAGCTGTGTTCCCTTTCCCTGTGACTCATAGGCAGGGATCACTCTCACTCACAGATAGCCCCCACCAGCCACCACACCAGGTCCGGGACACACAGGATGGTATGTGCAAAAGACTCTCACTATGCCTCCGTCCCCAACCAGTAGACATGTCCAGCCCTCCAGAAGCTCCCTCTCTCTTGGGCAAGAGAATTACATAAATAGATGACCATAAAACAACTACCAGTTTGCTACCAGTTTATTGTGGACTGAATGTCTGAGTTCCTCCAAAATTCACATGTTGAAATCGTAACCCCTAATGTTATCATATTAGGCAGTGGGGCCTCTGGGAGGTGATTAGGCCCTGAGCGCAGAACCCTCATGATGGGATTAGCACCCTCATAAAGGGGACCCCAGAGAGCTCTCTGCCTTTTTCCACATGCTAAGACACAGCAAAAAGATCGTCATCTGCAACTTGGGAGGAGGGTCCTTAGCAGAACTCAGTCATGCTGGCACTCTTATCTCAAACTTCCAGTCTCCGGAACTTTGAGAAATATATTTCTATTGTTTATAAGCTGCCCAGTCTATGGTATTTTGTTAATGGCAGCCCAGACAGACTAAAACATGCTTCTAAAGGGCTCTTTAGTGGGCTACACAAGAATCTTCCCATTTCATAAATTAAGGAACTAAGATAGGCACAGGACAAACAGCCACTGCTTCGTGAGCCCAGGTCTCTATGCCTCAAAACCCACAGCACTGCCTTGCAGGGAAATGGATCTGCAGTGGTGGGACCCAATTTAACTCTGTTTAGGGGGCCTAGGAAGGTGATATTTAGACTAAGACCTTAAGAACAAAAAAGGACTTTGTTGGCAAAACAAAATAAGCTAAACTGGCTAGACTATGCTCATTCATTCCCTGCCGTGTTTCAGTTACCACCCCAGGTTCTAGGGGTGTGGCCGTGAGCAGACCCAACCCACGTTCCCCAAGGTTTTACAGCTTGGTAGAGGAGACAGACAAAATAATATTAATAAATAAAGTTAGTCCAGCCTGAGTAACAGAGCGAGACCCTGTCTCTCCAAAAACACTTTGTTTAATTTTTTAAACAAGTTATGGCTAATTAGGTGCACCATGTAGAGACATGTAAGGAACTGAATACAGGGGAACCTAGTTTAAGATGGCTGGGGGGTTCTTTCTGAGAAGGTGACACTTTTGCTGAGCTTGAATGATGAAGTGGAGGTGCTATCCATATAAAATAAAGAGAGAATGAGTGTTCCAGGCAGAGAGAACTGTGTGTGCAGAGCCCCTGAGGCTGGGAGAGGAACTGTCCAGTCATGGACCTGAAAGGTAAAGATGGCCAGAAGCAAGTGAGCCCAGGGGAAGACGGGCGCCCAGCTGGATGGTACAGGGCCTTACACGCTGTGAAAAACAGTGTCATTCTAAGTGCAGCAGGAAACTCCCGAAGGATTATGAGCTCAGAAGTTATTAGGATCCAATTTACCCTCTAAGATCAGACCTCAGTTCCTTCATCTGCAAAATGGGTATAAATAAGGGAATGCCTAAAAAGTGAGTACCCTGCTTGTGTGGAAAATGGAGTGAAGATTTTCTCAAACATAAACTTGTATCCCAATCACCTTGGGTGTTTGTTAAAACCAAGACTGCAGGGTCCCGCCCTCAGAGATGAGAATGAAATTGGGGGGATGCCCCAGAATATGCATTTCTTTTTTTTTTTTTTTTTTTTTGTAGAGACAGAGTCTCACTGTACCGCCCTCGGGTAGAGTGCCGTGGCGTCACACGGCTCACAGCAACCTCTACTCTTGGACTTACGTGATTCTCTTGCCTCAGCCTCCCGAGCAGCTGGGACTACAGGCGCCCGCCACAACACCCAGCTATTTTTTTGTTGCAGTTTGGCCGGGGCTGGGTTTGAACCCGCCACCCTCGGCATATGGGGCCAGTGCCCTACTCACTGAGCCACAGGCGCCGCCCAGAATATGCATTTCTAACAGGTTCCCCAGTCATGATGCTGCTGCTGCTGTTAACTAAAGTTAGTCCAGCCTGCTGGACTGCTGCATGCTGCTGCTGAGGCCTGGGGACCCCACCTCAAAGACCCGTGGATTTGAGAGAAGAATAAAAAAGAGGGAGGTACCACTTGGGATGCTCTTGCAATAGTTAAGAGCTGGTGGGGTGAAATGATGTCTGTGAGATGGAGAAAGAACAGAAGAGCTCTGTTTTGGAGGAAGGACGGACAGGACCGGTGATGGACTTTGGTGCGGGACAGTAATCGCACCTGCCTTGCTTTCCATTAGATCTCAGCCAAGCGCCTCCTCGCACAGACTGGATATTCAGAAAACATTTTGAAGGTTGGTGAACAAATGGGGGCTCTAGGAAACGACAGAAGAGAAGGTGTTGGGGCACGGATATGCAGCCATGTTCAAGGAGGCCACAGTCACTCTGTGGAGGCTGGACCATGGGATGAGCCAGACCACAGGCCCATCACTTCCCCGCCTTGGCATGTCTGGCTGAGAGGGAGGTTGGGAACAGAACAAAAGACAACAGTGAGCCACCGACTTCACAGTAGGGTTGCTCCTCCAGAAGTCAGAGATCTCACGTCTGAGCCTCCCTTGGGTGGATTCTGAGACGGAAAGGTTTGAACTGTGAGCTAAACGTACATGACCGCCAGAGGGATCTGATTAACATGGGCTTTTTATAAATCATGGGAAAATCAAGCTGTGCAACTTGGGGGGAATGAGGAGGGAGGGGAGGGGAGAAAGAGAGAGGGGAAACAGAGGGCAGAACATACAAACGGCTTACCCGAGACCAGCTACGCAGAAGGATGAGGGGTCGGCCTCCAGAACTTGACCTCCCAGGCCGACCTTGACCCCTGAGTCCTTGCCACGTCTTGAGCAGGCATGATGGACCCTCAGCCTCCCCACTTACCAAGTTGTAAATTAAAAGGCTGTAATTCCATCCAGGGTCTCTGGTGACATCATAAACCACAGAACCACAAACTCAATTCACCAGAAGCCCCAAGATGGAATTACACCCTTTTTTCCTAATCCAGGCAGCTCTGGTCACTGCCATTTTTTCAAGATATAATAGAAGGCAGCAATATTTTAACCATTTGTGTGGGGATGACCCCGAGGCCCTCTCTCCTTCCCCTCCCCACCCACCCCGCACTGGGTGCCTTCTTCCCACTGAGGGACCCTGCAGGGATGCCCCCTTCTCCAGGCTGCTCCTCTCCTTTCCCCAGGTCTCTTCCATTCTTCTGTCTCCTTTTAGGAGCTAGCAGTGCTCCCAATTCTATGTTAAATTGTTTAGACCCCTCCTCTGGGTCTAAGCAATGGCCTGGAGAATAGACTCCATAGTCTGCCTGGAACATGGTCCCCAAAATGGTATGAAAATGAAGTCACGTTTCAGATGACTCAAAGACATTTACAGCTTGAAGGGGAATCTTTCTGCAAGCAAATAAGAGCTTCCAGTGTCTTTATCTGGCTTTTGAGTCCAATTTTCATGAACAGTTTTGCTAAACACAAAGTCTACCTAGACATGACGTCACCTTCCCTGCCACTTCCCCGCCGCAGGCCTAAAGCTGGTGCTCCAGGCAGGGGTCCTCAAACTGGGCCACATGAGGCGGTGGGATTGTATTTGTTCCCGTTTTGTTTTTTTACTTCAAAATAAGATATGTGCAGTGTGCATAGGAATTTGTTTATAGTTTGGTTTTTTTTTTAAACTATAGTCTGGCCCTCCAACAGTGTGAGGGACAGTGAATTGGCCCCCTATGTAAAAAGTTTGAGGACCTCTGATTCACCTGGGTGCAAAGCTGTAAGAGAAGGCAAGAATAAAAACAGCCACCACTTGATGAGTCCCTCGAGGGTCTCAGACACTTGTACCACTCTTCATCCCTTTTACAGAGAAAGGAAACTGAGGCTCAGAAATACAGAGTATTTTTCCCAAAAGTTACAAAACTACTAAGTAAAACCCTTGGATTTGACCCCAGTCTGTCTGATTCCAAAGCCTATACGTGTTTACTCTCTCCTGGAGTAAAACATTTTGAGAACAAATGTTGCAAGTCCCTCCAAGAGGACTTTAATGATTGATTTCCATGTAACATGAATTTTTTTATTTCAGGAGAAATGAAAATTCTATATAATTTTAGGGTATAATTAGAATAAAAAAAAGCACATCCCAATGTTCTGTGTATTTAAAAAAGAAGAAGAAGTAAATTATTTCAAAAGGATTATGACTTCACCCAAATGGAAAAACAAAAAGAAAGATGTTTTAATTCTATTTTGCATCATATGGCAGAAATGGGGCAGACCAGCAACTCTTTCCATGAAGTGTCATCCACAAGATGCCAGTATTTGCCAGGCCAGCTTACAGAAGAGCTCGTGTGCACACATCTGTCTGCCCACGCTGTGTGAGGGGTGCACTGTGACCCCCAGGCCTCATGGAGATGTCCCCCAAAGGCAAAAAGGAGGCCGGGTACAGAGAATCAGTGATTCAGAGCCAAGTGACTTCAGGACTTTGTAAAACACAATCCAATTAGTTTCCCTGAGGGCTCCAGGTCAAGCATCTCATTATTAAGAACACATCTGATATCATTTCAGATTGCTCCCTGCAAACATCTGAGAACACAGCCATCTTAGAGGAAAGCTGAGTAACAACAACAAAGAAAAGACTTTGCATCAGTTATCTCTTTTTCAGAAAATGCGTCTCTTTGCCTAATGATGCATGTTATGATGGTTTAAGGAAGATGCATGAGGTATTGACCTTGTTTAATAACATCTCCCCACAGCGTATGAATGAGCATATGAATGTTCACATCTTCCATGAAGTTACAGAGTGGAAGTGGATGCCACATCGAACAAGCAGGCATCCTGCATCTCTGACTTCAAAGTGAGTTGACCACGTCTCCTAGTGATGAAGAACAATTTATTCATTCCAAAAACAAACATTGAATTACCAAATTAATCCCATATCATTGTACTGCATGATGGAAAATCATCATCATCTTCTAAATGTAGAAAGGCAGCAAATTTGAAAACATCTCGTGCGTTTTCCTCACAGACCCAATGTCCAGGATCCCACCGGCTATGCTGACACACAGACCTGGAGGCAGAGTCAGCCTTGATCAAATGCACAGAAAGCACCAGTCCCTCATGGCCTGCACCCAAGGCCTCCGGTAGGGCCGTGGTTAAGAGTACAGGCTCTGAGCCAGGTGAGGTGTGGCTCACACCTGTAATCCTAGCACCCTGGGAGGCCAAGGTGGACACATCCCTTGAGCTCAGGGGTTTAAGACCAGCCTGAGCAAGAGACCGCATGTCTAAAAAGTAGAAAAATTATCAAGTGTTAAGAACACTTAACAAGACGGCACCTGTGGGGGGGCGGCGGGGGGGCGGGGCTCAGCGCCTGTAGCTCAAGCGGCTAAGATGCCAGTCACATACACCAGAGCTGGCAGGTTCAAATCCGGCCTGGGCCTGCCAAACAACAATGACAACTGCGGCCAAAAAATAGCCAGGCTTTGTGGCAGATGCCTGTGGTCCCAGCTGCTTGGGAGGCTGAAGCAAGAGAAGCGCTTAAGCCCAGGAGTTGGAGGTTGCTGTGAGCTGTGATGCCATAGCACTCTACCGAGGGTGACAACTTGAGACTCTGTCTCAAAAAAAAAAAATGTAGAGGGAGAATAAAAAAGGCACCATGATATGGAAGTGGGCAGAAGGTGGGGGAAAAGGAGGCTGAGGATGCACTGAACAGGACCCCTGCAAATGTGAGTCAGGTTCGGGTTATGACTTTTGCTTAAGAATGCAAATTTTCAGACCCTAGATGGGACTAAATTAGAATCTGCATTTTAACAAGACCTCCACGTGATCGTGTGCACATTAAAGTTTGAAAAGTCCTGATACTTACAGCCAACAAAATTATTTTAGGTGGTCTAAGTACATCTTTATCTTGGTAATTGTGTTATTACATTCTCTCTATAGTAAGTGATACTGTTTGCTTCATGTATAGAAGTGATATCAGGTATAACAACTTATTTTACTAAAAGTCAATGTAAAGAGAAATAGTAAGTAAATTATAGTACAGGTAAGACACCAATATTGTTAACAAATTGTTAACAACAGTAATAAATGTTTGAAATTTGGGAAACTCTGCCCCACTGAAGATGTTCCCAGCCTCCCATTTCCCACTCCCAATCCCTGGCCTCACCCAACTCCATGTCTGTTTTGCAGAGTCACCTGTGACCTGCCTCCTACAGTCACCAGGTAGGAAGAGACAGAGCAAAGACGCACCTGGAGCCTGCACATGGAAAGGGATGTGACCCTTCAAGTTCCAACTGTCTGGTGGATGGGCAGAGGACATTTATGTGAATATCAAGTGTAATAAGTATAAAGAATCTGGATCATCCTGCTAATCTCATTTTTACAGTTCCTATGTACACATGTATATGTACAGCTGCAAAATTCTCTCTATTAAAGGTTATCAAACTAAAATTAAAAATCCCCAATGAGGACAGCAACAAACATTCCTTCACTAGCTTCCATTTTAAACTGACCTACTAGTGACAGTGACTTTCTGAGTCCTCAATGGTAGGTGAGTCCTCAACAGCTTCATAAAATAATGCCTTTGCTATTACTCCTCATTTGGTAGACAGAATAATGATCCCCCCAAACTGTCCATGTTATAATCCCCAAAACCTGTGATATGTTTGTTTGTTATGTTGTCATTATGTTATGTGCCAAAAGAGACTTTGTGAGTGTGATTAGTTTAAGGGTTTTGAGATGGGAAGATTATCCAGGACTATCCAAGTGGGCCCAATATAAACACAAAGTCCTTATAATGAAAGGCAAAAGGGTCAGAGGCAGAGGGAAGCTGTGACCATGGAAACAGAGGATGGAATACTGTGCTTTGAAGACATTCAAAGGGGCCACCAGCCAAGACAGACGGGTGGCCTCTGGAACAGTGATTTTTAACCAATGTACTGCAGCTGGTGTACCATGAGAAGTGTGCCACAAGAGTTTTAAAGATCATTAATCTGTCTGGACACAGTGGCTAATGCCTATAATCCCAGCACTCTGGGAGGCCAAGGTGGGTAGATTGCCTGAGCTCACAAGTTCCAGACCAGACTGAGCCAGAGTGAGACCCCATCTTAAAAATAGCTAAAACACAGCCTTGATAACACCTTGACTTTAGCTTCATTGGGACTTCTAATCTCCAGAACTGTAGGAAAATCAATTTACATTGTTTTAAACCACTATATCTGTGTAATTTGTTACAGCAGCACGAAGAAACTGATACACCCCAACACCCTCTGCAGAGGGAGGTGTCATAGCTTCTGACTCCAGAGGCCTGTGGGGGCAACCACAGAGCCCCCCACCCCAAGTTAAGACCCTCAAATGGCTATGATGCCATGAGTTTCATTGACCAAGCTTCCACTCCCACCCAGTGAGTACACCTCACAAGAAGAATTTCTTTTAACAACTATGTGAGTTTTCATGCTATAGATGCCATCTGGATGATGGAAAAGCTGGAGCAAAAGACATCTCTTTTTCAAAGACCCTGTTAGCATAAACAATCATTTAAACCACTCCCACAGTGATGTCCAACCATAAGAAGCTCCCTTTGGGTGGTAGGAAGGGAGCCACACCTTCCTGCCCCAGTTCTGTGCTTTTAGCGGTTTCCTACCCACTCTCCCAATTCTCTTGGTCCTGTTTTGCTTTAACTTTTCACATTTTAACCATGCTATTTTTGTTTTACCCCTGGACCCAAAGGCTAAAGGGCCTCTATTTCCTCCTCTTCAACAACCGTGTGCAACCCACATCAAATAAACTCACGCTTCTTCCTTGTGTTTCTTAAGTAGAACAAGGAAAACATTGTGCTGGGGCCTTTTCCAGACAGAAAGTCAAGTTAGATTTCCCATTCTGTCCTCCTCAGTTGTGTGACCTGGAACAAGTCACGAGACTGCTCAGAGCCTTGTTTTCTCATCTATAAAATAAGAATGATAATTCCAACTTGAAAAGGTTATTGTGAGGATTAAATTGTTAAAGGGTATGATGTAGGGGAAGCACCTTGTTCAATGGCTCAACAAATAGCACAACACTTTTCTGCCAAATTAAATTTAGGGACCTCAAAATTGCTGTCAGTTAACATAATGGTTAATCTGACGTTTTTATTGGATTCCTAAGCAGAGGCTAAGGCAGCATTTTCTTACTGTGCCACCCTGTGCTCCCTGTCCTTGTGCACCACATAGGGCATTTGCTGGCCAACGATCCACCATCTACTCCTCTTTGCTCCATCCCAACAGAATTGGTTTTCTTGTTTCTACCCCTCCCCTAAGGAGCCCTCTATGTCCCTCAGCATCTGAGTCTACCCCCATAGCAGCAAAGGGCCTGACTGGCTTAAGGGATTCCCAGGAAAGTGGACTTGAATCAACCAGCATATAATGTTGCAGTTATTGGGTCAGGATGGGCATGTAGCCTAAGCTGGCCCAACTGAAATGAAGGTACTGAGCGTGTGGTGCCTTCTCTCCCCTGGATGTAGCAAGCATGTAAGCCTGTTTGCTGCAGGCTACCAAACATCACAAGGAAGGGAGCCAGCCCAAAGTGCGGAGTAAACATGTGGAGGAAGGCTAAGCTCAGAGAGCCATAGATAGCACCCTGATCCTACCACACCTGAAGCTGCCCCACCTCAGCACTGCCCATTACATGAGATAGTGCATCTTCTGATTGTTCAAATCAGTTTGCACCAGCGTCAAGCTAGAAGATTCCCCACAAAGGAAATTTTCTCCTGTATGTCTGTGGGCATCTACAACACCAAAACACTACTCTCCATATTATTCTCAAACTTAAAAAGATCCCTTTGAAGGGTCAAGGCAGAGCTGAAAACCACAAGACCAGTTGAGTTTAAGTAAAGATCTGGACCAAGGATCAGGCTTCCTCTTCACAGAGATAAGATGTCCATTGAAGATGAGATGATGGTTAATCCTGGGAGGGTTTCAACAGGATGAAGTGAAACACCAACATTGTGAGTTCTGCCAGGACCCCCACTCCTCTCTGAGAGGCAGCGTGGCATCATGAGAACTCCAGATTGGATCTCAGTTCTGACCCCACTTCCTAGCTGTGTCCTTCGGACAAGTCACTCAATCTCTCCTACTTAGACCATTTATTGAATGTCTCCTATGTGCTGAGCACTCTTCTAGCTGTTTTCTGTATATCAGCTCACTTAATCTTCAGGCCCACAAGGTGGCTACATTTTACTAATGGGGAAACGAGGCTCAGAGAGATGAATAACTCACTCAGAGTCGCAAAGAACTGCAAGTAGGGTGCTGGGATTTGAAGCCAGACAAATACCAGAGACATATGGTCAACCCCAACCACCACCTTAAACTGCCTCCCAGCTTTGGGGGAGCACCACTGACCTGCCCCACCCAGGCAGGAAACTGAAGGTGAATGGCAAATAATCTTCAATGCCAATGTCCCTCTGTTCCCCAAAGCTGCAAAAAGTTGTTTCCAGATTTCCATTTTACATGAACATGGGCTAGGGGCCTCCCAAGTCAGGCATGACAGAAAGCTGGGCGTCCCTCCCTGCATTTGTACTTCCCAAACACCATTAAGTAAGAACTAGACATGAAATAAAAGTCTAGATACTAGAATAGAGAACTCTTCCTAAAACCACCAGGCAAGGCTAAAAGACCAAGCTCTTTCTTTAGAGGCTCCGGATTCCACATATCTCACATGCCTGGTTAATACAACCACAATCCATCCCTCCAACTCTGAGCTGACCACAATCCACCAGCCCTGTGCTGCAGATCAGCAGTCAGGCAGGCTGGCCCCAGCCTGGTCATCACCTCCATCTGAAAAACAAGACAGTGGGAATGCTGGGCCCACCTCTGCCAGCTCCCAAACCTGTCTTCCAATCTGACAAATGGGATGAATGATAGAGTGTCTGCCCACCTCACACTGTTTAAGAAGGACCAAGGAGATCATATACAGAAAAACCCTTTGCAGACTATAAAAAGTTCCACAAATATGGCAGTCATATGATTGGTAGCAATCGTTTTAATTCAAATGAAAATGCCACTAGATCTTCATGAGACAGCCAATAACAATGGTAAATATACAACCTCTAGGGTCCCACAGATATGGGTCTCTGACACCAGCTGCTGTGGTCTAAAAGGCCGTGTTGCCCAAAATTCATATGTTAAAATCCTAATCCTCAAGGTGATGATCTTAGGAGGCAGGGTGTTTGGGAGGAAATTAGCAATTAGAAGAGAGCTAACTAGCTTCTCCTGCCAGGTGAGGATACGACTAGAAAACACCATCTGTGAACCAGAAAGCAGGAGCTCATGATTCAGTGAATTTGCCAGCACCTTGTTCTTGGACTTCTCAGCCTCCAGAACCATCTGGAATAAATTTCGGGTGTTTATAAACTACCCAGTTTATGGCATTTTATTATATCAGTCCAACTAAACTAAGACACCAACTATGAGGTTTGGGGTCATTACTTAGATTTAGAGGCTCAGCCTTCTTGTCTGAAAACATGGGAATAATGATTTCCGTACTGTAGTTGTGAAAATCCATTTGGACTTTTAAGTGCTGGCGAACATCTTTTTCGTCCAAGCAGTCATCAGTCACTCCCCCATTCCAGAAGTAGCTCCTTGATGTCCCTCTGGTGGAAGTCCTTACTCAGTTCCATCTTAGTGGGGTTGCTAGTCAAGGGACCCCGATGCACCAAAACCCAAGCCATGCCACAGCCTCTCAGCTGGGAATCTGAATCTTGTGTGATCTGAAGACAGGAAACAGCTGGAGTTGAAGAGGCTGTGGTTGGTTCTGCTGTCAAGAGCCCCGAGCTACCTGATTTCCACTGGCAGGTCTGGTTCCTCTGCGTCCCCTCCAGTTCTGTGAGTTCCCCTGAAGCCTTCTGATACTACCCATCTTTGCTTGTTGGTGGGAGTGCATTTCTGTTCTTAACCTCCTCTCAAAAAATTTCACGCCTTCAGACCTGCTGTGAGAACCAGGTGACCACACATTGCAAGAATGTAAGCCTGGAAGAAAGGAAGGAAGACCCTTGTTCCAACAATTCCATCAGGTGGCAGAATGGAATTTCACTAGCTGGGGTCAGTCACATGTTCATCCCTGAACCAATTGTTTGCTATACCCAGGGAGATGCAAGTCCTCAGCCCACCCAGGGCTGGGACACAGGTCCACTCCTGGAGCTGGAGGTGGGAGCAAGCTCAAGGAAACTCATGGACTGACAGTTGGGGAAGAGTGGATCTCCCCAAAAAGTCAGGGTACTATGGCCAAAAAGGGGAGAAATGCTTACTAAACAAACAAAAGCAACTGTGGCCCACTCCAGCTGCCAACCTTCTCCCAGCAGCAATTCTTAAGATAAATTCTTTGTCAACCACACAGGGAGGCTGCAAGTGTCCTACCTGCAATGTTGTTTTAATGCAAAGTGACACTGATGATCTTCCCAAAGATATGAGAAGTCATGAATTGGAGGAGAGGGATAGTAAAGAGCTGCTCAAGCCAAATCCAGGCCCCTTGGCAAAGGAGAATCTGTCCAAAGTCAGTTAGCTAACAATTTAAAAGGAAAAGCCTGCAGGGTGATGCTTTAAAAAAGAATTTTACAACGGAATGATTTAAACATGAGAATTTCATGTCCTCAAATAAGACTAGACCTTGGATAGTACTGTCTTATGATTTGGGGGGGGTTTAGTTACCCATACACACACACCAAAAAAAAAAATTATTGATTCTTATTTTGTATGTTCCAAGAGTTAGTGCCCACTTAACAATTATAACCTAAATTCGGTTACATGTCAAGTACATTTTTCCCAATTAAATGGTTGTGAAGGGTGATCTCGTTGAGATCTTGATAGGACTCTCCCTGACCCTAATGTTTCTGCACAAGAGTTCAGAAGTTGTTTGGCCTCTTGCACGTCCTCGTCTGAGAAATATCGTGTCTTTTGCTCATTTTCCTGTTTTCTTTTCGTATTGATTAATTCTTTGTGGTTGTGTGTATTGCAGAGATCTTCTCCTCTGAAGTTCTCATTTCAATTTGATGAAGGCAGCTTCTAGTTTACAAAGTCCCCATCAAGGTTATTTTAGTTTTTGGTTTGTGTATTTGTTTGCATGTTTGTTTTAGAATCGATAAGAACTATTAGTCGCTATTTTAAGAGGATTTACTTTAAGGGTTCTGTGTCCCAATTATGTTTAGATAACCAGGAACTTCTGGAATTTAAAATCAACACAGTTCAAGATGCTATAAATTTTACTCTGCCTTTTTTTCTGTCAGCATGCCTCATCAGTACCAGGAAATAATCCAACATGTTTTCTTGGGATTGGCCTTGTCAGACACTTAGCGTGGTTAGTGTTTCCTTCACATCACATTGTTTGTCTTTAAATTGATGCCTCTGTCACAGACTTTCAAGTTACTTTAAGCTCCTTGCTGGAAATTAGAAAACACTCTAGTTGCATCATTGTTGAACTTAAAAAACATCAATTAGGCTAGCCATTTTTTAAGAGATATTTGCAAAACGCTGCAAGAGGTGCCTCATGCCTATAATCCTAGCACTCTGGGAGGCTGAGGCAGGTAGATTGCTTTTGAGCTCAGGAGTTCAAGACCAGCCTGAGCAAGAGCTAGACCACCATTTGATAAAAATCAAAAGACTAAACAGGTGCCTATAGTCCCAGCTACTGGGGAGGCTGAGGCAGGAGGATCGCTTGAGCCCAAGAATTTGAGGTTGCCGTGAGCTATGATACTACAGCATTCTACCCAGTGGGACAGAATGAGACTCTGTCACAAAAAAAAAAAAAGAGAGAGAGAGATCTGCAAGAAAACAATCTTGTCACATTAGTCTCCAATGTAGAAAAGAACATATTATCCTTTTTACTTTTTCAGCAACAGGAAAGAGTTTATTAACAAGGAAAGATTGATAAGCAAAGGAGGGGAACAGAACCTCCAGCAGCAGAGGGAAAGAATCCAAGTGGAAAAGTCCCTCATGTCAAGACCATATTATCTTTATGAAAATCCCGTAAGTATGTTGGATCTCATTCATCACCATGCACTAAAAATATGTATATAGTATTTCTACATCTGGAAGAAAGATAAAGTTAGATCCCTACCTTACGCTACATGAAAAATAAGTTCATGAAAGAGTAAAGTTCTAAATGGAAAAATAAAACAGTATAAGAAGAAAATACAAGAGATTTTCATAAGGTCTACAGGACACCTTCCCAGTAAACAGGTGTGAAAGTCAGAAACCTAAAAGGAAAGAGTAAGGAGCTCCAATGAAATAGCATGTTTTTTTTTTGCAGTTTTTGCAGTTTTTGGCCAGGGCTGGGTTTGAACCCACCACCTCCAGCATATGGGGCAGCTCCCTACTCCTTTGAGCCACAGGCGCTGCCCTAGCATGTTTAATTTTTTAGAGTGCAGCCCAATTAAAAGTGAATAAGCAACAGGACATTTACGCACACACACAAAACGCAGGGTAGACCCGCATGGGCTGATGGCGTCTTTATGACGTCATTGAGGACCCAGGCTCTAGCTCACTACTCTGCCATCCTCAGCTCTTTGGCTTTAGCCTTGTCCCATAATACTGTAGATAAGGCAAGCACCACATTCTCTTTCAACAACATCCAGAGGCAAAAGAAGGACAGATGACTCCCTGCAGGTCCCTTTTTAATAGTGTGAAACTGTCCCATAGATGTCCCTTCTCAGAAACCCCCAGTCAAGTTCCTTTCACATCTCTTTCATCACAATTCCATCACAAGCCTATGCTTGAACTACACAATTAGGAAGAGCAGACAATCACCTTTGGCTTAAACTCATCAAGATTCACCCTCTGGTCTGGCAGCAGCCTATCCCCCTATGTCCCTGAAGCTCATGGCTGACCATCAGCAAGGAAAAGAGGGAAAGGCTGTTGGGTAGGCAGCCCACAGCACCTACCGTGAGCAACATCAAATCCCCTCCTTGACATAGACAAATAATCACTGAGTTAGAATAGGTGCCAAGCTGACCTCTAGAAGCCCAAGTACAAGAGTCAGCAAACGTTTTAGGTAAAAGGCCAGATGATAACATTTTAGGCTTTGAGGGTCATTTGTTCTTCTTCACAATGACTCCCGCCTGCTACTGTAGCTCAAAAGTAGCCACAGACAATCTGTAAACAAATGGGCATAGCCATATTCCAATAAAACTTTAGAAAGATAAGCAGCACGCCAAATTTTGACCCAAACACTCCAGTTTGTGAATCCTTGGTCTGGCAGAAACGTAAGCATGTAGCCTGAGTGGGGTGGCACCTACCTATCATCTCAGCACTTTGAGAGGCTAAGTCAGGAGGATTGCTTGAGGCCAGGAGTTTGAGAGCAGCCTGGGCACCACAGCAAGACCCTATATCTACAAAGAATAAAAAAAATTAGCCAGGCATGGTGGCACACACCTCTAATGCCAGCTACTTGGGAGGCTGATGGAGGAGGATCACCTGAGCCCAGGAGTTCAAGGCTGTAATGAGGTATGATAGCACCACTTAACTAACTCAACCCTGGATGATAGAGCAAGCCACTGTCTCTAAAAAATAAAAATAAAAAAATTATATAGATCAGTATGTCATGTTGGCTGTCAATGTGTTTTGTCTGGCAAACTCAGGGTTTAAGTGAGACATACTCTGTCTAACCTACCACAGTCTTCACCATTCCCTACTGTCTTTCACCAGGACTCTTTTCACATTTACTGTCATGATTTCTGGGTAAAGGTAAAGGGCTTTCCTAAGGCTTTTCACCCAGAGTTCTAGATCATATCAACTTGCTTATTTATAGCATCTCTAGAGGCAGATGATTTTTTTGTACATAAACTTCATTAACAAATACCACGTAATGAAGCTGTTCTACTGTGTTCCTTGGTATACTCGGGACTACAGACACACATACACACAAACTAAATTTAACTAAGTTATTTGGGCTCTGATTTTGTAGGCATGCAGTCAAGAGGAGTCCCGTGCTAATTCTTTCTCTAGAGTGATCAACAGCGGTCCCTGTGGACAGGCTCCGTGGTAACCCAATCTCTGCATTCTGCTGACAAGCCACACTCAGTGGTTTATGAGCTCAGTGGAATCCCGCAATAGAATTATACCCTTTTATTGAGACCTGAACCATATATTATCATGAATACTAAACCAGTTCAAATGGTCCATCCCTCTGCCTTCACATTAGACAAAGCCTTCAGCAATCACCCTGCTCTTCAGAGAAGGCATTCTCTTTGGCATGGAGTCCAGCTGAAACCTTGTGTGCCAGGGCCCTTCTGTACTTTACCTCCAGGCTCTAAGCTAGGCTGCCAGCGATGCACATGGGTGTCTGGGGTCATTTGGACAAGGACCAAGGGAAAGTTGAATGTCTCTCTTTCCATAAGGAAAGGATTAGCAAAGAAATTTAAAAGGTAGGCTCAACTTCAGAAGGAATGGTCACACCCCTCCCTCCCATGATGTCAAGTACTTAAGAAGCACAATTTCTACCCCAAAGAGGCAAGTGCTGTACCTGAGGCTCTGTAGAAGATGATGCACATGGGGGAGGAGGGGAAGCTTTTTGCTTTTTCTTTTTTTTTTTTAAGAAACACAGTCTTGCTCTTTGTTGCCTGAGCTGGAATACAGTGGCATGATCATAACTCACTGCAGCCTTAAACTCATAGGCTCAAGTAATTCTTCCACCTCAGCCTCCCAAATAGCTAACTAGCTTTTTTAACTCTGTGTGTGTGTGTTTGTGTGTGTGTGTGTGTGTGTGTGTGTGTGTGTGTGTGTGTAGACAGGATCTCACTATGTTGTCTAGGCTTGTCTTGAACTCCTGGCGTCAAGTGATTCCCCCACCTTGGCCTCCCAAAGTGCTGGGAGTATAGGTGTGAACCACCATGCACTGCCTTTCTTAAATAATTTTGAACAAGGAGATGTGTTATTTATTTTCATTCATTCAACAAACATTTAGCATCTGCTGTGAGTCAGATGCTGTGCTGGGCATTGTAGATATGATAGGGAAGGGAAAAGACCCAGGTCTTACAGTGTGATGCGGTGTTGAAGGGGAGTTGGGGGCAGACAGTAAACAGGTTAGGAGGCCACAGTACAATGTAAATCATCGAAAAGACATGAAGAAAAAGAGTAGGAAGCAGCGCATATTAGTTTGCTGTAGCTTCTGTTACAAATTTCCACAAACTAGATGCCTTGGAACAGCAGCAATTCACTCTCTGAGAATTCTGGAGGTCAGGGTCTGGAATGTAGGTGTCAGCAGGGCCCTGCTCCCTCCAAAGGCCCTGCTCTCTTCTGCCTTGTGGGGGCTGCAGGTGCCGCTGGCTCCCCCAGCCTCCGCCTCCACTTCCACATGGCCCCCTCTTCCCCCCACATGTTTTCCTCTGCACTTCTCTTACAGAGACTCAAGTCATGGGATTCAGGGCTCACCCAGATAATCCAGGATGATCTCATCTTGAAATCCTTACTTTAAATCTACAAAGACCCTTCCTCCTGAATAAAGTCACAGGTACCAAAATGTGGCTATATCTTTGGAGGAACTACCTTGTGACCCACCACACTGTCAGAGATAACCATGGGATAACTTAATTTAGACTGAGGGGGCGGTGAGGAAAGGCCTCTGAGGTGTTTGAAGCCATGACTTGAAGGAAGAGGAGGAGGACGCCAGGCAGAGTGGGAGAGAACCGGCCACAGAAAGAAAGGGCGCTGCTGACCAGGGCCGTCCGTGCAAAGACTCTGGAAGCAGCGGAGCTTACGGTACTCCAGAGACTGGAGAAGGCCAGTGTGGTCAGGGCAGGGGAGTGAAGCGGCCAGTGGTGGTATAGGCAGAGGCCTGCCCTGAAGCAACAGTAAGAAACTGGCATTTTATCACAAGTGCAAGGAGAAGACCCTGAAGGGCTCAAAGCCGACAATGGCATGATCACATTTACATTTCATCTTTTTTATCCTTTTATTTTATTTTATTTTTTGAGACAGAGTCTCACTATCTCACCCTCGGTAGAGTGCCGTGGTGTCACAGCTCACAGCAACCTCAAACTCTTGGGCTAAAGCGATTCTCTTGCCTCAGCCTCCCTAGTACCTGGGACTATAGGCACCCTGCACAACGCCCGGCTATGTTTTTGTTGTTGCTGTTTAGCAGGCCTAGGCCGGGTTCGGTGCATGTAGCCAGTGCCCTAACCACTGAACTACGAGCACCAAGCCTACATTTCATCTTGAAGATTTTTCAAGTAGCGTAGCCGGTTTTAACCCGGGAGTTATTATTTTACTGTAGTTTTTGCAATGACAAATCCATAGTAGTTTACCATTTACACTGCTATGTGCATTAACTCATTTAATGAAAAATACATACAATCCAAATGCAAGTCAGGGCAGCATGTGGCCCAGTACCTACCTGTGCTGTGGATTGAATTGTATCCACCCCCACAAAATTCATGTTGAAGTCTTAGCCCTCAGTGTCTCAGATGTGACCTGGTTTGTAAATAAGTTTATTCCAGATGTTATTAGCTCCGATGAGGTCATAATGGAGCAGGGTGGGCCCCCAATCCAATATGACTGGTGTCCTTCTAGAAAGAGGAAATGTGGACACAAGCACGCGCACAGGTAGTACACCGAGTGGACGTGGACGCAGCCTCTGTGCGCCAAGGCCAGAGGCCCGGGGCAGCTCCTGCCCTCCCAACCCTGCCAATACCGTGATCTCAGGCTTTTAGCCTCCAGAACTACAAGACAAAAGATGTCTAAGCCACCTGGTCTGTGGTATTGTTATGACAGCCCTGGGAGACTAGCAGAGGCTGATATGGCATCTTAGAGGAGAGGTGCCGAAGCCAAAAGTAATTGAAAACAATTCCAGTCTATACCTGCATCTCTTCTAGAACACGGAGGGGGATCTCACGCACAACCCCTACCGACACTTAGTCAATCAACTTTCTCCCCTGCACTCCCTCTTGCCTTCCCTTCCAGCCCACAGGGTCTCAGCAGCCTCTCTTTCATGCCTCAGCCGGGACTAACTCCCCACCACAACTACTCCCCAAATCTAGAATAAGGTGCTTGACGCCTTCATCCCTCACACCCACTTCCTGGATCTGTTCTGTTTTTCTCTCCAGTGGTTCTTCACCTCTCGAGGACTCACCATCATCCACTCTTACCAGGGTTACCCCATCAGCACACAGGGCCCCAGAGCCCCGAGGTTCCCTCAGCAGAGAGAGAGGCAGAGCCTGAGAAGCAGGGATGGAGCCTCCCTCTCTCCCCGTCGCCTTCTCTCTCCCTCTCTTTTTCCCTCCCTCTCCTCTCTTCTCCTCTGTCCATCTCTTTCCCTCTCTGTCCTCCTTCTCTCTCCTTCTTTCCCTCCCCCTCTTTCTCGCCCCCCCCCCACGCTCTCTGAGGAGAGGGAATAGGGGCAGCCGTAGAAACATAATTTTATGTTCTCTATTTCTTTTCACACAGAGATTTTATACACAACCCAAATGCAATCCAGGGCAGCATGTGGCCCAGCACCTACCTGTGCTGTGGATTGAATTGTGCCCCCATACACACAAAATGAATGATAACCTCCATAAGGGCAGAAACTACATTTTGTCCACTTTTGCATTCCCCACCCTGCAAAGCAGATCGCTTTGCACAAAGGTGAGACGAAATGGCAACAAAGCTTGCCTGAAACCCTGAATCCTTGCGCTACGGTCCAGCATTCTTCCTACGCCATCTACAAAGTGACTGAGCCGAAACTGTCGGGTCTTAATTAAGCCTTGGTGGCAACTGCCATGAGTGACATTTTTCCATCCACTCATCACTCCTAAAAATGGACTGGCTCCTGCTAATGAGGAATCAATAGCCCAAGGCGGCCAGGAGCACAGGTGAGGGAGGGCAGGGAGTTGTAGGGGTAAGTGCAGGGGAGCAGAGGGGAGGAGTGACCGGACTGGCCAGACTGGCCAGGACAGAAAAATCCCCTTCTTTCACAGCACATTCTCTCAGGCTGGTACAATGCTAAAGGAGAGAGGGAAGCCACGAGCCCAGAGCCCATGCACTTCACCCTGGCCTGCGGCCTCCTGGAGGAAGGGACTGACCTAATTCAACCCTCTACTCTCTGTCTCACTGCACCACCGACTGGGCTCCTAGGCTAGGGCCCCGCAAAGCTGGTTGGCTCATGGATTAGATTAAGGGCCAACCAAAATCTCTATTCCCTTTCTGAGTACTAGTCTTCAAGGACTTTGCAAATCCCACGAGGTCGCACATTTGCCCCTATTGCCAACTTTCCAGGCTGAGAACAGAAGTTCAAGATTTCTCACAACCCAGAGTCCCCAAAGATGTTCGGGAGCCATCAGAAAGAGCACATCTAGGCACCCAGCAGGCAACCTCTTGTACTGAAACTTTCTAACTTGAAGCTTTCATGTGGTCATTCTCATTTTATCCTTTCTAATGCTGTCCACACTTCTCTCTTCAAATCCAAACATTTTTAAGCACCTACTGTGCACACAGTCACACAGGGCAGGTAGCCTGTGAACACTGAAGCTCACATTATTAACCCCAGAAGAATTTTCACAAACGATGTAGGCCCTTGCACATTTTTGGTTGACATCAAAAATATTTACCATAGGGCAGCGCCTGTGGCTCAGTCGGTAAGGCGCCGGGCCCCATATACCGAGGGTGGCGTGTACAAACCCGGCCCCAGCCAAACTGCAACCAAAAAATAGCCGGGCGTTGTGGCGGGCGCCTGTAGTCCCAGCTACTCGGGAGGCTGAGGCAAGAGAATCGCTTAAGCCCAGGAGTTGGAGGTTGCTGTGAGCTGTGTGAGGCCACAGCACTCTACCGAGGGCCATAAAGTGAGACTCTGTCTCTACAAAAAAAAATATATATATATATATTTACCATAAATTTAAATAGTAGAAAGGATGCAATTTTCACTGTGTTGTGTAATAAATATTGACATTCTATAAATGAAATTGTGACATCACTCTTTTAAATGCTTCCCGTGGAATCTAAATACCACAGCAATTTGATACCCACCATTAGCTATTTTTAAAAAATACACAAATAAGCTTTTCTTTATGAGTCACAAAATGTTACATTTTTCTTTTTCCCTCCTTGAAATCAAATTTGCTCTAATACAATTTTTATGCTAGACATTCTTTTATAATCACCTTATTATCATAATTCTATGCAAGGAAAAAATGTAGGAAAATTGAAATGCTAATTTCCTTTTTACTTCCTGCAACCATGAGGCTCTGACTGTTAAAGATTTTTCCTTTGAGTTGAGCTGTCCCTGCAATTATTATTTGTACATAGAGGATCAAGGCAATATAATATATCTAAGTTTTAATACGTGAGTGTTAAATATACACACACAAGTTATTGAAAATATATGTCAGGTTGAGGGGGACATGAAGGTACCACAGGCACAACTATTTTGAACGTCACTATTTGGTACTTCAGAAGAGGGAAGACTGAGTCTTTCCTTGTTAATGGAAGAAAAAACATTCTGGAAAGAGTAGGAGAAAGAAAGTCAGCCCCCAAACAAGGCATGTTCCCAGGCAGATGTGTGTTATCAAAAAGATATCAAGTAGATCCCTTTGAAACTACCTTTCCCCACATGGCCCTGGAATGCTCCCCACACCTGCAAGAACTCCCATATATGCATGTATCAGTAGTGGTGCCTGAAGATCAAGTCATGGGCAATTCGGGTCAAGACAGAATCTTGGCCTTTCAGGACTTTATGTCTGGTAAGGAGTTAGACCATAAAAACTTCACCTACAATTTATAACAGTAAAAATGACTGAAAGAATTGTTCAAGACAACAGATGAGATGGGCAGATACCCCTTATCTCGGAACCTGTGAGTATGTTACCTTATGTGGCAAAGAAGAGTCAAGATTGTCAAGAGAGTTAAGGTTGCCAATCAGTAGGGCTTAAAATGGGAAGGGTCTCCTGGGTTTTGCAGGGGGACTGAATGGAATCACAGGAGCCTCCAAAGTGGAAGAGGGAGGCAGAAAAGGAGACCAGATTTGATGTGAGAAGGACTCAACACACCCAGGCTGGCTTTGAAGATGAAGAAAGGCAGCCACAGCCAAGGAACACAGATGGCCTTGAGAAGCTGGGAAAGGCCGGAAATGCATTCTCCTTTAAGGCCTCCAGAAAACATGCAGGCTTGATTTGAGCCCAGTGAAACGGTGCTGGACACCAACCTGTAGAGCCGAAAGATAATCAGTGTGTGTTGTTTTAAGCCACTATGTGGCTGTCCGCACAGGACAGTAGGAGCCCCGGGAACTCAGAAAGAGGCGCTTCCTCCTTCTGGGGCTGAAGGATGTTGTGGTCAGGTATCGGCCAAGTGGAGGCAGGGCACACCTGGGTATGAATCCCAGTCCCCTCCAGTGTGGTGCTGCCAGTCTGAGAACACAGGTGCGAGGCTCACTTGGCCACCGACCACTGCTGTTCCCATATCCACCCTATCAGCTGCGGGGCCCCAGCAGGTCTGAAGAGACCGGAACCCTCACAGGCAATACTTGTGATCCTTACAACGCCAAGGTCTACTCTTCCCCACTGCACAGGGGATGAAACCGAGGCTTAGCGAGGTGGAGAAAC
The DNA here is from genome assembly GCF_027406575.1 of Nycticebus coucang. Classification (NCBI taxonomy): domain Eukaryota; kingdom Metazoa; phylum Chordata; class Mammalia; order Primates; family Lorisidae; genus Nycticebus; species Nycticebus coucang. The sequence continues at coordinate 77,209,985 of NC_069796.1, read as the reverse complement.
TTGTAACTGGCAATGGCTGTTCTACCTGCTACTAGGAGCTTTTTTTTTTTTTGAGACAGAGTCTCACTTTGTCACCCTCAATAGAGTGCTATGGCATAATAGCTCATAGCAACCTCAAACTCTTGGGCTCAAGCAATTCCTTTGCCTCAGCCTCCCAAGTAGCTGGGACTACAGGCGCCTGCCACAGTGCCCAAGTAGTTTTAGAGACAAGGTGGCACTCTGGTTCAGGCTGGTCTCGAACTCGTGAGCTCAGGTAATCCACCCACCTTGGCCTCCCAGTATCCTAGGAGCTTTTCAGAAATTTAGATTTCTGAGCCCCATCACAGAACCACTGAATAAAATTTTCAGGAATCAAACCCAAGCATCCATTATTTTTCCAAGCTCCACAGGTGACCCCAGTGCCCAGACCAAATCGGGAATCACTGCATGGTGTAGCTTTGAGTTGGCAGAGTCGATCCTGATTACTTGGTTGGTGACTCTCAGGTAGCTGCCACTTCTGCTCCCTACCAGTGAAATTCTGCTGCCAGTCAAAGGCAGGCTGAGAAGATGGCTCCTGTATGGACAAACAGTTGTCCATTTTCCTGCATTTTAGAGCCACCTTGGGAGCTTTAAAAAAGCCTTTCTGCCTGGAGCCAGTGAGGGCAGAGGCTCAAACCCCATAGTTCTGTGTGGGGCCAGGTACTAGTAGTATGTTAACCTTCCCTAAGTGACTCTATGGTTTAACCAAGTTAAGAATGGCTGACCTAGTCAGGCTCAGTGGCTCATGCCTATAATCTTAGCACTCTGGGTGGCAAAGATGAGAGAATTGCTTGAGCTTGAGGTCAGGAGTTCAAGACCAATCTAACCAAGAGCAAGACTCCATCTCTACTAAAAATAGAAAAATTAGCCATAGTGGCAGGTGCCTGTCATCCCAGCTACTCGGGAGGTTGAGGCATGAGATTTGCTTGAACCCAGGAGTCTGAGGTTGCTGTGAGCTAGGCTAATGCCGTGGCACTCTACCTTGGGCAACAGAGTAAGACCTTGTCTTATGAAAAAGGAAAAAATAGAATCACTGACCTAAAGCAGTCATAACTATAATTAAATAAAAACTTATGCTGTACTCATTACAGACCAGGCACTGTTCTAAGTATTTTGTCCATACATATTAGTTTAATCTGTACAACTATATTATTAGGTAGATATGCTTATAATCCTCATTTTGTAATAAGGAAACAGAGGTAAACAGTTTCTAACATCACAAAGCTAACAAGCCGCAGCCGTGGAACTTGAATCCAAGAGTTTAGCTCCAGTGTCTGAGTGTCCAACCTCTGCCTCCCTCCCTGGGAGGGGATCCCTACATCCCCCCACCCCAGGCCCATGTCCCAGCGGGTTCACATGTCTCTGTAACTGCCCTGGAGTTAGTCGGTCCAATGGCAGCCGGCTGTCCATGCGTCCCCTTTGCACCTGGGCTTAAAGCCATCACCGGTTGCAAGAGAAAAGTCAGCCTGGAGAGATGCTTTTCCCACCACGACCTGACTACACCCTCCCACCCCAAACCCCTCCAGCCCAGGCTGGGGCCCCTGGGCAGTTCCTACACCCACGCCAGGGGAGGCAGCTCATGACCCTCACGCCTACATGCCATCTCCACTGAAGCAGCACACACCTTGAGCCTGGTATCCAGTTCTTCCTGTAGAAGCCACATTTTATCTGATTATAAACATTATGTTCTTTTAAAAATCATTTTAAATCATCATGGGCTGACGGATGTTATGAAATGAGGGGAAACTGTTTGCAAAAGGGAGGTATAGAATACGTGTGAATATACATTCTTAAAACTGGGGGAGTGTATACCAAGACGCTAACAGAAGGCTGGCCTTTATTCTTTCTAATTATCTGGGGGTTCTAAATATTGTACAATGAATTTGCATGACTTCGGAAATAAAGAAGGGGGAAATGAAGGTAATTTTTTTTAAAGCAATGGTCTATAATGAATTAAGATGCTTGAAATTCTAACCAAAAGTATTTTTGTACCTAATTCTATATTAGCGAGGGTTGCTAAGGAACCATGTACTGCAAATTAAGAATAATCCCAACCATAGCTTAAAAGGGTAAAAACCAAAGTCGACAGTCAGGTAGACTGAAGCCTGTGGATGGGGGGAAAGAACTGTAGGGCTGTGTCTAATCTTGCTGACACCTTCCTCCCAGCTCATTTGGAAGAGAAAGATGGTTTCTTCCCCAAGCCTAAAGAGTGGAGGGGGCGAGCATAAAGGATGAAGGCCCGAGACAGCCAAAAGAGTCTCCCCAGAGAGTGGTTGGGGGCCAGAGGGACACTAATAATCACATGTATTTACCCCAAACCGTGTGCCAAGCACAGAGCTCAGCATTTATTCACTCCTCACAGCACTCCAGAGAAGGCCGTGGGCCATACTATTATTATCCCCACTTTATAGAGAAGGAAGACGAAGCACGAAGAGTTTGGTGACTTGCCTCATGCTGCTAGTAAGTGTCAGTGCTGACCTACGAACCCAGACAGCCCGACTCCAAATGCCCAGAGCTTAGCCATTAAGGCGCACTGCCCCCAGAAAGCAGATGGGGAGCTTTTGTGCAGGTCAACGAGCAGGAATAAGACTCAAGGCAGATTGCAATGCAAGGGAAGAGTGAGAGCAGTGTGGTCTTTTCTTCTTGAAGCAGAATGACTAAAATAGATGGGGAAAGATGAGGGGTTAGCAGTGGTTATGGAGCAGAGAGAAGCATAAGATCCTATGCTGGCATTTAGTTTATGATTTTCCTATAGGCTTATCGTTTCTATCATTAGGGAGCTGTTTGATGTTTACATTTCCCTGCTTAGTAAAGGAGAGACGTGGTGAGTGTGTCCACGCGTGTGTGTACGTGTGTGCTTGTGTTTGTGCGTGTGAGCATTTGAGCATGTGTGCACGTGAGTGTGTGCATGCAGGGGGGTTGGGTGCCCGTGTGTGTGTAAGTGCGCGTGCCTGCATGGGCAAGCACAATCACTGGCCACACCCATGAGACGCCTGACTGTCCAGACCGCCACCAATATGCTTGTGTTTTCCCTGAGGCAACCTGCCCTAATTGCCGGCAAAATTCCTTAACAGAAATAAACAGCCTCCCAGAAGGCAGTCCTCAACCCCGTGCTGGAAGTGACAGCAGACGTCTCCTCCTCTGTCTCACAGGGCCCCCTGGACATAGCGACTCAGTCCGAGCTATTAACCAACTGACAGCGAGCAGGGCTGTGGTCAGGGTGAGCTGGACGCATCTGCCAGAGGGTAAGTCTGCAGCCACCTTTCCTGGTCTGATGACTCACCTTTCACACGTTTCTCAGAGATTCACACGTTTCTCAGAGATTGAAAAAAAAGAAGAAGAAAGCGCACTTATGCCCCTCCCTCCATGACCAGGGGGTGTGATGACTGTCCACACAGACTCTGGGGCAGCCAGCAGCAACAGCAGCCACGTGTGGCCTACTGCCCCTGGGAGCTGAGATAGAGGCCAGATCCACAACTCTCCTTCTGATCAGGTGTCACATTTGACCCACCCATTCTTGAGCTGGCCTCTCCCTGTTATGATGATGGCCACGTGCTCAAGTGGCCCCTCAGGGGGTACTGATCATGACCCCACAGGAGGACATCTCTCTTTTTGAGGTTTTCTTGAATCCAGGCAAACAGCAGAAAAGCAAAACCTGATAGAAACTTCTTAGCCTCTTACACTGCTGATGGGATTGCAAACTAATACAGCCTCTTTGGAAAGAAGTGTGGAGAATCCTCAAAGAACTAAAAGTAGACTTCCCATCCTATCCTGCAATCCCATTTCTGGGCATCTACCTAGAAGAAAAAAAATCGTTTTCCCATAAGGACATTTGCACTAGATTGTTCATTACAGCTTAATTTACAACCAACAAGATGTAGAAACAACACAAGTGCCCATCAACCTATGAATGGATGAATAAACGGTGGTACCTGTATACTAGGAAACACTATTCGGCCGTAAAAAAGATGGAAACTTTACATCTTTTGTATTAACTTAGAGTTAGAGAACATTCTCTTTAGTAAAGTATCACAGGAATGGAAAAGCAAGTATCTATGTATTAATACTAATATATAGCCAAATAGACAAATACATACCCACAAGAGAAAAACTCAATTTAATTCAAGTTGGGGACAGAGGGGAGAGGGTAGGAGAGAAGGGGGTCTGTGTGAGCGCACCTAATGGGCACGATGTCAGGGTATATGGCACACCTCCTGGGCACAGGACACAACTACAACAGGGACCTCACCTAACAGATGCAAACACTGTAACCTTATTGTTTGCACCCTCATATTAATCTGAAATTTAAAAATGATAATAAAATAAAAATAAACATCTTAACCAACAAGCATCTTCCTTGTCTAATCCTAGTATCCTCGACAACTTCCAAGCATATTGCAAGGACTGTAAATTCAGCCTTTTCTCCACTCAAGGCAACAAGCAAATCTTTCCCTAGGGGAAGGTTTCAGGAGCTCCACCTCAGTGTGACAGTGGAATCACCTAGAAAACAAATCAAAAGGGGAAGAGCCCTAAAGAGCAGCCTCTCCCCAAATGGGGATAGAGGGAGCTATACAGAAGTCCTGTCTCCTGGAGGGAGATCTTCATACAGTCTTTAAAGCCAGGAAACCCTGGGATCATTTTCAAAGCAACAGGGTCAAGTATAAGAAATGGAGATCAAATTGCGGAATGGAGCCTACTGAGTATTTAGGTTATTATTTTTTTAAGCACCCAGAAGAAAAGTGTCCTTTCCCCCAAGAAGGTGAAGAGCAGAACAAGAGCAGACTATACAAAGCTCGTGCAAGGCGCAACAGGCTGAAGGAGGCAGGCATGGGGGAGCTGATCGTACAGCCCAAGGGAAAAAACCAGGCTTTGCAAGCCAATTACTATTGAAAGCATCGCTGAAGGTGAAAGTCATCCCTTCGCCCCCCACACACTTCATTGACATCTTCTTTGGACCAGGCCCCAGGCTGCACATTTTCTGAATGTGGGCAGGTGACACAGCCAGTTAGCTCACAAACCAAAATGAGGCATAAGGGTTCTGCTTATTCTTCCTCTGGCCGTCTCTCCCGACCCTTCTGAGGGGGGACCAGCACCCCCCACCCAGCCTCACAGGCTTCATCCACACCTGCAAAAACCAGTGCAGCCCATCTTTATTTCACGGACAAGGGACAAAGGGCCAGAAGGTCAGGTCCCGTCGCAACCCAGGGGCAGAGGCAGGACTAGAATCCAGAATTCCTACAGCCCAATGGTACATCAGTGATGTGCTGTTTCCCATGCAAGGGCTGCCCCCAAGCAGGTATCCAGAGGCGGGGAACACTGCCTGGCCCTCCGTGCTCCTGAAATTATGCAGAACAAGTCTGATCCCATCATAAATGGGGTGGCATCCTAGCCCAGCACCGTCACCATTTCTCATCTGTAAAATGGCACAATTCTTGAACCCCGTATCTCTTAGGCAGTTCATATTCAGAGACCCCAAACACTTTTATTCTGGAGACCTGGGTGCTAAAACCTGAAGTTTTAAATGCCTTAAATGCCGGGCTAATGTAGCGAGGCTGTAGTCTGTAGGGAAGCCATACGCGGAAGACATTGTGAATAAACCCATTTGACAGATGAGAAAACTAAGCCCGGAGAGCTTAAATAACCACCTCAGCATCACATAGCTAGCACATGGCAAAGCCAGGATTTGAACCCACCTGACTTCAGAGCTTACCCTATGCCCCTCCCTTCTTTGCCTCTATCTACTTCAATGAAAAACATCTCATTAAGAAGATGAAAATGGAAGTTAAGCAGTCAGGATGTTGAGACAGTGATCTAAGTTCCGTGCTACTCTTACCTCCTCCATGCAGTGTCTTCAGTGACTTCATTTAAGAAATCCCGTCTGGGAGGCAGAGCAAGATGGCGGCCGAGTGGCAGCTTCCTTGCATCTGGGCACCGTGAGTCTGGGGATATAGGACTCCAGGCATCTCTGGCTGGTGGGATCTGCCTATCATCACCCCTGAGAGGATACAGAGAGTCAGCGAGAGACTTCTGGACCCCAAGAGGAGGACTAAAACAGTGGAAAACCGGCAAGTGGTCGCGTGTGTTCAATCCGTCTAAACCCGCCCGCAACTTCCACAGGCATGAGAACTTAAAGAGCAAGAGGAAGTGAAAGGAAAATTAGGGCAAGGAAACAGATAAAAGAAATCACCCATAGGGAAGAATCAGCAGAAAACTCCAGGCAACCAGTCCAGAACAACCCCGCCAAGGGACCATGAGGTAGCTACTGCAGAGGATTCCACCTATACAGAAATGTTAGGAATGACAGAAAGGGAATTTAGAATACACATGTTGAAAACAATGAAAGAAATGATGGAAACAATGAAGGAAACTGCTAATAAAGTGGAAAATAACCAAAAGGAAATCCAAAAACAGAATCAAATAAGAGACGAACGATATGAAGAATATAAAAAGGATATAGCAGAGCTGAAGGAAATGAAACAGTCAATCAGGGAACTTAAAGATGCAATGGAAAGTATTAGCAACAGGTTAGACCATGCAGAAGAAAGACTTTCAGAGGCAGAAGACAAAGTTTTTGAGATAACTCAGATAGTAAAAGAGGCAGAAAAGAAGAGAGAGAAAGCAGAACGTTCACTGTCAGAATTATGGGACTTTATGAAGCGTTCCAGCATACGAGTTATAGGAATTCCAGAAGGGGAAGAAGAATGCCCCAGAGGAATGGAAGCCATACTAGAGAATATTATAAAAGAAAATTTCCCAAATATCACCAAAGATTCTGACACACTGCTTTCAGAGGGCTATCGGACCCCAGGTCGCCTCAACTCTAACCGAGCTTCTCCAAGACACATTGTGATGAACCTGTCCAAAGTCAAGACAAAAGAAAAGATTCTGCAAGCTGCCAGGAGTAAGCGCCAGTTGACCTACAGGGGCAAATCCATCAGATTGACCGCAGACTTCTCTAATGAAACTTTCCAAGCAAGAAGACAATGGTCATCTACCTTTAATCTACTTAAACAGAACAAGTTCCAGCCCAGAATTCTGTACCCTGCTAAGCTAAGCTTCAAAATTGACAGAGAAATCAAATCATTTACGGATATACAAACATTGAGGAAATTCGCCACAACAAGACCAGCTCTACAGGAAATACTTCAACCTGTTCTGCACACTGACCACCACAATGGATCAGCAGCAAAGTAAGAACTCAGAAATTAAAGGACAGAACCTAACCTCCACACTGATGCAAAAGATAAAACTAAGCAATGGACTCTCACCAAATAAGACGAATAGAATACTACCACGCTTATCAATTATCTCAATAAATGTTAATGGCTTGAATTCCCCACTGAAGAGACATAGATTGGTTGACTGGATTAAAAAACACAAGCCATCCATTTGCTGTCTGCAAGAAACACACCTGGCTTCAAAAGACAAATTCAAGCTCCGAGTCAAGGGTTGGAAGACAATTTTTCAGGCAAATGGAATTCAGAAGAAAAGAGGAGTTGCAATCTTATTTTCAGATACATGTGGATTTAAAGCAACTAAAGTCAAAAAAGACAAAGATGGTCAATTTATATTGGTCAAGGGAAAAATACAACAAGAAGACATTTCAATTCTAAATATCTATGCACCCAATTTAAATGCTCCCAGATTCTTGAAACAGACCTTACTCAGTCTGAGCAATATGATATCTGATAATACCATAATAACAGGGGACCTTAACACTCCTCTTACAGAGCTGGACAGATCCTCTGAACAGAAATTAAACAAGGATATAAGAGACTTACATGAGACCCTAGAACAACTATGCTTGATAGACGCATATAGAACACTCCATCCCAAAGATAAAGAATACACATTCTTCTCATCACCCCATGGAACATTCTCCAAAATTGATCATATCCTGGGACACAAAACAAATATCAACAGAATCAAAAGAATTGAAATTTTACCTTGTATCTTCTCAGACCATAAGGCACTAAAGGTGGAACTCAACTCTAACAAAAATGCTCAACCCCACCCAAAGGCATGGAAACTAAACAATCTTCTGTTGAATAACAGATGGGTGAAGGAAGAAATAAAACAGGAAATCATTAACTTCCTTGAGCATAACAACAATGAAGACACAAGCTACCAAAACCTGTGGGATACTGCAAAAGCAGTTTTGAGAGGAAAATTCATCGCTTTAGATGCCTACATTCGAAAAACAGTAAGAGAGCACATCAACAATCTCACAAGAGATCTTATGGAATTGGAAAAAGAAGAACAATCTAAGCCTAAACTCAGTAGAAGGAAAGAAATATCCAAAATCAAATCAGAGATCAATGAAATTGAAAACAAAAGAATCATTCAGAAAATTAATGAAACAAGGAGTTGGTTTTTTGAAAAAATAAATAAAATAGATAAACCATTGGCCAGACTAACTAGAAATAGAAAAGTAAAATCTCTAGTAACCTCAATCAGAAATGATAAAGGGGAAATAACAACTGATCCCACAGAGATACAAGAGATCATCTCTGAATACTACCAGAAACTCTATGCCCAGAAATTTCACAATGTGAAAGAAATGGACCAATATTTGGAATCACACCCTCTCCCTAGACTCAGCCAGGAAGAAATAGAGCTCCTGAACAGACCAATTTCAAGCACTGAGATCAAAGAAACAATAAAAAATCTTCCAACCGAAAAAATGCCCTGGTCCAGATGGCTTCACTCCAGAATTCTATCAAACCTTCAAGGAAGAGCTTATTCCTGTACTGCAGAAATTATTCCAAAAAATTGAGGAAGAAGGAATCTTCCCCAACACATTCTATGAAGCAAACATCACCCTGATACCAAAACCAGGAAAAGACCCAAACAAAAAGGAGAATTTCAGACCAATCTCACTCATGAACATAGACGCAAAAATTCTCAACAAAATCCTAGCCAATAGATTACAGCTTATCATCAAAAAAGTCATTCATCATGATCAAGTAGGCTTCATCCCAGGGATGAAAGGCTGGTTTAACATACGCAAGTCTATAAACGTTATCTACCATATTAACAGAGGCAAAAATAAAGATCACATGATCCTCTCGATAGATGCAGAAAAAGCATTTGATAAAATCCAGCATCCTTTTCTAATTAGAACACTGAAGAGTATAGGCATAGGTGGCACATTTCTAAAACTGATTGAAGCTATCTATGACAAACCCACAGCCAATATTTTACTGAATGGAGTAAAACTCAAAGCTTTTCCTCTTAGAACTGGAACCAGACAAGGTTGTCCTCTGTCACCTTTACTATTCAACGTAGTGCTGGAAGTTCTAGCCAATACAATTAGGCAAGACAAGGAAATAAAGGGAATCCAAATGGGAGCAGAGGAGGTCAAACTCTCCCTCTTTGCTGACGACATGATCTTATACTTAGAGAACCCCAAAGACTCAACCACAAGACTCCTAGAAGTCATCAAAAAATACAGTAATGTTTCAGGATATAAAATCAATGTCCACAAGTCAGTAGCCTTTGTGTACACCAATAACAGTCAAGATGAGAAGCTAATTAAGGACACAACTCCCTTCACCATAGTCTCAAAGAAAATGAAATACCTAGGAATATACCTAACGAAGGAGGTGAAGGACCTCTATAAAGAAAACTATGAAATCCTCAGAAAGGAAATAGCAGAGGATATTAACAAATGGAAGAACATACCATGCTCATGGATGGGAAGAATCAACATTGTTAAAATGTCTATACTTCCCAAAGCAATCTACCTATTCAATGCCATTCCTATCAAAATGCCAACATCGTACTTTCAAGATTTGGAAAAAATGATTCTGCGTTTTGTACAGAACCAGAAAAAACCCCATATAGCTAAGGCAGTTCTCTGTAACAAAAATAAAGCTGGGGGCATCAGCATACCAGATTTTAGTCTGTACTACAAAGCCATAGTGTTCAAGACAGCATGGTACTGGCACAAAAATAGAGACATAGACACTTGGAATCGAATTGAAAACCAAGAAATGAAACTAACATTTTACAACCACCTAATCTTTGATAAACCAAACAAGAACATACCTTGGGGGAAAGACTCCCTATTCAATAAATGGTGTTGGGAGAACTGGATGTCTACATGTAAAAGACTGAAACTGGACCCACACCTTTCCCCGTTCACAAAAATTGATTCAAGATGGATAAAGGACTTAAACTTAAGGCATGAAACAATAAAAATCCTCCAAGAAAGCATAGGAAAAACACTGGAAGATATTGGCCTGGGGAAAGACTTCATGAAGAAGACTGCCATGGCAATTGCAACAACAACAAAAATAAACAAATGGGACTTCATTAAACTGAAAAGCTTCTGTACAGCTAAGGAGACATAACCAAAGCAAAGAGACAACCTACACAGTGGGAAAGGATATTTGCATATTTTCAATCAGACAAAAGCTTGATAACTAGGATCTATAGAGAACTCAAATTAATCCACATGAAAAAAGCCAACAATCCCATATATCAATGGGCAAGAGACATGAATAGAACTTTCTCTAAAGACGACAGACGAATGGCTAACAAACACATGAAAAAATGTTCATCATCTCTATATATTAGAGAACTGCAAATCAAAACAACCCTGAGATATCATCTAACCCCAGTGAGAATGGCCCACATCACAAAATCTCAAAACTGCAGATGCTGGTGTAGATGTGGAGAGAAGGGAACACTTTTACACTGCTGGTGGGACTGCAAACTAGTACAACCTTTCTGGAAGGAAGTATGGAGAAACCTCAAAGCACTCAAGCTAGACCTCCCATTTGATCCTGCAATCCCATTACTGGGCATCTACCCAGAAGGAAAGAAATCCTTTTATCATAAGGACACTTGTACTAGACTGTTTATTGCAGCTCAATTTACAATCGCCAAAATGTGGAAACAGCCTAAATGCCCACCAACCCAGGAATGGATTAACAAGCTGTGGTATATGTATACCATGGAATACTATTCAGCCATTAAAAAAAATGGAGACTTTACATCCTTCGTATTAATCTGGATGGAAGTGGAAGACATTATTCTTAGTAAAGCATCACAAGAATGGAGAAGCATGAATCCTATGTACTCAATTTTGATATGAGGACAATTAATGACAATTATGGTTATGGGGGGGGAAACAGAAAGAGGGATGGAGGGAGTGGGGTGGGGCCTTGGTGTGTGTCACACTTTATGGGGGCAAGACATGATTGCAAGAGGGACTTTACCTAACAATTGCAATCAGTGTAACCTGGCTTATTGTACCCTCAATGAATCCCCAACAATAAAAAAAAAAGAAGATGAAATTGTTGTCTCCTGACAAGATAGCCCCGCTTTTCAACCATTTGGCTTCATAAAGAACAGAAACCCGAACAGCTTACTGAAACTTGTTCCATTTTTATCCTGATGTCCGGCATCCCACAAACAAGATGATGAGCCGCTTAGGAATTAGAACTCTTGTCACCAGTGGAATCACTGCCTGGACGCAAGGGTGTCAATTCATGAATTAACATCCTACTCGGCAATGCTTGCTTTAACCTTCTTGGGCATTTTGCTTATTGAGGATCTGTTCCGATAGCCTTTGAGTTGACACAGTGCAAGGTCGTTAATAGACACCCTGACCGCTTCTCACTCTCCATCCAACGTCAGCTGAAGTCACATCAAGATTTCTTGTTTTTTGCATCACGAATCAAACAAACCATGCATATTTCAACTTCATCCCTGAGATTCAAGTAAATACATAATTTTGGCAAATTATGTGGAATTACGGGCGAGCAGCATCTGGTTCGGATAGTCTCAAGTAAATTATTGGCACGGTCCCTGACACATTTTTAATTTTAACCGAAATGTTCTCAGAAACATGTGTTCTCTGTCCTGTTTGCATGTAATCAGTTTAAGAGGGCCTCAGAGTTTTAAATAAGGGTTTCAGAAATTAGCCACAATACCTGGGCGCTGCCCTAGGCCCTGAAGAGCTGCCCTCCCTCCTGACGCTGGGGGAGGTGGCTGATCTGTACCAGCTGCCTGTGGCTTTCTGTTCCTGCCTCCAGCACTTCAGAACCAAAAAGGCCCACAGGTGCTGTGTGTACACGCTCCTCGCCCTCCGTTTTGCTCCCAAATTACATACCTCACTTTTATGTCAAGTCCAATATAGCTTCCTTAGCAGTTTTTTTTTCCCCTCCTATTCCACATCAAGAGTACCCAATTACTTTTATAAATACTTATTTTAAAAATATCACAGTGGTTTCCTGCTGCTTCGAATTCTGAAGGGCTATGCAGGATTTTAGACTCTTATAAATCTTTCAAACAGTTCATATTTTATCAACAAAGTGTGCTTTTTTGTCAACCCCAAGTATAACTCCTCCTCGAGGGTGTTTTTTTCAATTATTTGACCTTTCCATAAAATCGGCAAAATAAAAGGAATTTTTGCCATTTCAAAAGTCATTTGCAATGCCCTCCTCGTGTTCATTAATTCTGTTCCCTGTTCTCGCCCACCAACACGGGTGGTGGTTTTGGTTAAAAGAGAAAGCATGAGAGTTGTCGATTCCAAAACATCCCAACAGAGGTAAAACAGGGTTATGCACTGGGTCTTTAAAAGAAAATTCCAGGAAGGCCTTGGCTTTTGTTAAAACTGAAAAGTTCCCTAGCTCAAGGCAGAAACTTCTTAAGTGAATTTTCACTGTGGTCACAGGGCCATGTGGTAAAACAAAGCCAGGGGCATGGAAGGAGTGCTGGGCAAGTGGCCTCTTGGTCCTCAGGGTGTCACTGTCCTGCACAGTCCACTGAGATGTTTGGATTTATACAGGCATGTCTGTGGTTTTCCACTTGGAACTACATGGAAGTAGCCAAGGGATGGCCACTTAGAAGGCAAAGCCAGGCATGATACGTTCTAAGCATGTCAACAGTGGAGTTGTAGCTACCATCCAAATGAACATCTGAACACCCCAGAGTGTGATGTCCGTCTCAGTCTCTTCCTGCTGCTATTATAAAATATCTTAGAGTGGGAAGTTTAGAGAGAACAAAAATTCACAGGCAAACCCTGGAGACATTGCAGGTTTGGTCTCAGACCACAGCAATAAGGCAAATACCAAGATAAAGTGAGTCACACAACACTTTGGTTCCCCACTCCATATATCCATATATAAGTTATGTCTATGCTGCACTGCAGTCTATTAAGTGTACAATAGCATTATGTTTTTTAAAAAGTACATACCTTAATTCAAAAACACATTCTTGCCAAAAAATGCTAAGTGATTTGTCATCTTTTTGCTGGTGGAGGGCCTTGCATTGATGTTGATGGCTGCTGACTGATTGGGGTGGTAGTTTCCAAGAGTTGGGTTGGCCGTGACATAGTCTTAAAAAAAGACAACAATGAAGTTTGCTGCATTGACTGACTCTTTCGCTAAAGACTTTTCTATGGCATGTGATGCTGTTTGACAGGCATTTTACCCACGGGAGAACTTCTTACAGACGTAGTCAATCTTCTCAAACCCTGCTGCTGCTTTATCAACTATGTTTGTGTAATACTACAAATCCTTTGTTGTCATTTCCATGATGTTCACAGCGCCTTCCCCATGAGTAGATTCCATGTAAAGAAACCACTTTCTTTGCTCATCCATAAGGAGCAACTCCTCATCTGTTCAAGTTTTATCGTCAGATTGTTGCAATTCAATCGCATCTTCGAGCTGCATTCTAAATTCTAGCGCTCCTGCTAGAATTACTACATCTGCAGTACTTTAGTCTGGAACTCTTCAAAGTCACCCATGGGGGTTGGAATCAACTTCTTTTATTTTTTTATTTATTTATTTATTTTTTTATTTTTTTTTTTGTAGAGACAGAGTCTCACTTTATGGCCCTCGGTAGAGTGCCGTGGCCTCACACAGCTCACAGCAACCTCCAACTCTTGGGCTTAAGCGATTCTCTTGCCTCAGCCTCCCAAGTAGCTGGGACTACAGGCGCCCGCCACAACACCTGGCTATTTTTTGGTTTTGCAGTTTGGCCAGGGCCGGGTTTGAACCCGCCACCCTCGGTATATGGGGCCGGCGCCCTACCGACTGAGCCACAGGCATCGCCCGGAATCAACTTCTTTTAAACTCCAATTAGCGGCAACCAAAAAATAGCCGGGCGTTGTGGCGGGCGCCTGTAGTCCCAGCTACTCGGGAGGCTGAGGCAAGAGAATCGCTTAAGCCCAGGAGTTGGAGGTTGTTGTGAGCTGTGTGAGGCCACAGCACTCTACCGAGGGCCATAAAGTGAGACTCTGTCTCTACAAAAAAAAAAAAAAAACTCCTATTAGTGTTGGTATTTTGACTTCCTCGCATGTTCTTAATGGCAACAAGAACGGTGAATCCTTTCTAGGAGGTTTTCAATTTACTTCACCCAGATCCATCAGAGAAATCACTGTCTAAGACAGATATAGCCTAACAAAATGTACTTCCCAAATGAGACGTGAAAGCCAAAATCATTCCTTGATCCCAGGGCTGCAGGATGAATGTTGGGTTAGCAGGCGTGAAAACACTAATCTTTTTGTACATAGAGCTCTTGGGACACGAGGTGCACCATCAATGAGCAGTAATATTTTGAAAAGAATCTTTTTCTTTCCGAGCAGTGGGCCTGAACAGTGGGATTAAAATATTTATTAAATCATGCTCTAAACAGATATGCTGTCATCTAGGCTTTGTTCTTCCATTTTTAGAGCACAAGCGGAGTAGATTTAGCATAATTTTAAGGACCTGAGGATTTTCAGAGTGGTAAGTGAGCACTGGCTTCCACTTAGAATCACCAGTTGCACCAGCCCCTAACAAAATAGTTAGCCAGGCATTGACTTCTCTCCAAATGGCATCTTTTTCCATCTACACTGAAGATCTGTTCTTTAGTGTAGCCACCTCATCAACAATCTTAGCTACATCTTCCGGATAAACCAGTTGCAGCTCCTATATCATCACTTGCTGCTTCTCCTAGCACTTCTGTGTCATGAAGAAAGCTTTTCCTTAAACCTCATGATCCAACCTCTGCTGGCTTCAGACTTTTCTTCTGCAGCTTCTTCATCTCTCTCAGCCTTCACAGAATCGCAGACAGTCAGTCCTTTGTTCTGAATCAGACTTTGGTTTAAGGAAATAAGACTGCTTTGATCTTCAGTCCACACCACTAAAACTTTCTGACTGTCAGCGAGAAGGCTGTCTCACTTTCTCATCATTCACATGTTCACGGGAGTACACTTTTAATTTCCTTCAAGAACTTTTGCTTTGCATTTACAGCTTGGCTAAGTGTTTGGTACAAGAGGCCTCACTTCTAGCCTGTCTTGGGTTTTGACATGACATTAGGATTAATCATTTCTGGATTTTGATTTAAAGTGAGAGCTGTGAGACTCTCCCTTTCAATTGAACACTGATAGACCATGGTAGGGTTTTAGCCTAATTTTAACATTATTATTTCTCAGGAAATGGGGAGGCATAAGGAAAGGGAAAGACAGGGGAACGTCTGGCTGGTGCAGCAGTCAGAACACACACAAAATGCATCGACCAAGTTCACCCTCTCATATGCGTGTGGTTTATGGTGCCCCAAAACAACTACAATAGTAACATCAAAGATCACTGGTCATAGATTACAACGACAGATATAATAATAATAATAAATTCTGAACTATTACAAGGAATACCAAGATACAACACACAGACACCAAGTGAGCACATGCTATTGGAAAAGTGGGGTTAACAGAGTTGCTCCACTCAGGGCTGCTACAAACCTTCAATTTGCCAAGAAAAAAAAGCATTCTCTCAAAGTACAATAAAATGAGGTACAACAGAAGGAGATACGCCTGTATTTCCTACAATTCTGGAGGCTGGGAAGTCTAAAATGAAGATACCAGCAGATGCGGTGTCTGGTGAGGGCTGCTCTCCACTTTCAAGATGGTGGCATGTGGCTGCACCTCACAGGGAAAAGGCAGAGGGCAAAATGGACAAGTGCTGTGTGCTCAAACGGCAGAAGAGACAGAAGGACAGAAGAGGAAAACTCTCGCCCTCTGTCCCCTTCTTTTTGAGACAGAGTCTTACTCTGTCACCCCAGGTAGAATGCTATGGCATCACCGTTCACAGCAACCTCAAACTCTTGGACTCAAGCGATCCTCTCGCCTCAGCCTCCCACGTAGCTGGGACTACAGGCACCTGCCACCATGCCTGGCTATTTTTAGAGACAGGGACTCATTCTTGCTCAGGGAACTCGTGAGCTCAGGCAATCCACCTGCCTCGGCCTCCCAGAGTGCTCCCTTAACCTTTTTCATAAGAACATCAGCTCTGTCCAGGAGGGCACAGTCATCCTGGCCCGATTCCCTCCCAAGAGCCCTACCTCTTAATCTGATTGCCTTGGGGGTTAAGTTCCAACATATGAATTTTGGAGCGACACACACACATGCAAAGCATAGTAGCAGCCTCATCTTCTCTGAGATGTCTATTTTATGTCTGGAAACCATGCTGGGCAGACAGGTAGGAAGAGGAGGAACAAGGAGAAAGAAACAAGGGATATTTTAGAGCCTTAGTTCTCAAACACCAAAAGAATAAGCCAACTCTCTGAATTAGTAGCCTTTAAAGTCTGACCTTAGGGTATATACTCTTAACTTTCTCCCTGAAAATCCTGGAAAGTGTTTCTAATCAGCTTAGAGTCACCAACACACCCAATTTACCACCCAGTCCCACCACCTGCAGTGGCGACCACCTACCATGTGTTCAGGTCTCCTGGGGGCTGAGGAAGAGCCCAAGAAACACAAACAGGGCCTGTGCTCAGGAGGTACAGCCTTAAAGCTACGTAACACCTCAGGTGCTGCATGACCAAGGTCCAGGCACCCCACGCAACAGGAATGGGCTGGAAGCACAGCTCCTGGAGGGTGGATACTCAGAGAAGCGTTCCAAAAAGTGAAGTTTGAGACAGGCATCAGAGGAAGTGTGTGAGTTAGAGTGTTCTAGAGAAACAGAACCAGTAATACAGTTTACTCATGAACGACATGGATTTCAATTATGTGGGTCCACTCATACATGGATTTCTTTTCCATAAATATATTGGAAAATTTGGGGGGCAATTTGCAACAATTTGGAAAAACTCACAGATAAATCACATAACCTAGGAATACTGCAAAAAATAAGAAAAAGGTATGTCATGAATACACAAAGTTTCTGTAGATAACTGGTCTATTTTATCATTCACTACCATAAAATAGACACACATCTATTACAAAAAGTTAAAATGTATCGAAACTTACAGGCACCCAAACACTTATAGACCATCTGTGGCACCATTCACAGTGGAAAGAAGTGTAAACAGACACAAAGATGGATTATTACATCGTAACGGCATAAAATTAACTGCGGTACATCCTGTCCTGCTGTTATAATTCCCTAGAATCTCCTGTTACTATTGAGGTGAGCTCAAGTGTTGTGAGTATCCACTTAAAATGCCGGGGGACACTAATCACCCCCGCATGAGCAGTCCATCTCTCTAGGGAGCTGTGTGCTGCAGTACAGAGTGGTCTCTTGCAGTTCGCGGGTATTTTTCATCCTGTTTTTGCAATACCGTAAATCTTGAATAACACCATAGGACCCATAGGCAGTGCCACTCGCTACGCTGGAAGTGCTCCCAACAAGCTGAGTCAGGAAATCACGGGAAAAAGTAGAATGGCGCCTGCTGTGTCCCATGGATTAAGGTCTGCAGCTACAGCTGCTGCCGTTTAAGATGGACGACTCACCTTGCAAACAGACCGCGTAAATGTATGGGATGGATACAGACAGGACAGCATTGTAAACGTGTTTTCTGTTCCTTATGGTTTTCTTCATGTTTTCTTTTCTCTAGCTTCCTTTATTGTAAAATTGCAGCATATTATACAGTCTATAACATACAAACACAGTATATAATATACCAATTACATTTCAATTGACCAGCTATGCTCTTAGTAAGGCTTTGGGTCTGCACTTGGTTGTGAGTGCCTAAGTTTTGGAGAAGTTCAACATTATACTCAGATTTTCAACTGCACAGGGGATCAGTACCCCTAACCCCCAAGTTGTTCAAGGGACAACTGTGGGGTCTGTGTGTGCGTGCCGGCCTGCCTGCACATGTGTGTATGTGTTGGGGGGTAGAGGGGGGGTGACAGAGGGAGAGAGAGAGAGATTTCTTGTAAGGAAATGGCTCCCGCGATCACAGAAAAGCCGACCTAGCAATCCCAGACCTGAGAATGCCTCAGCAGCAACAGATGCAGGCGCACAGAACTGCCACAGTTGCCTCTAATTCTTTTTCTTTTCTTTTTTTTTTTATTAAGTCATATACACATAGATCATGAATACATTTATGCATATGTGGGGTACAATGTGTTGATTTTTTTATACAATTTGGAGTGCTTACATCAAACTAATTAATATAGCTTTCACCTCATTTACTTGATTATTGTCTTAAGACATTTATGTTCTATACTTGTTAAATTTGACTTGTACCCTTGCAATATGCTCCATAGGTGTGGTCCCACCATTTACCCACCCTGTATCAAACCTCCCTCCTCCCTTCTCACTCCATTTCTCTCCTTCATCCTGGGCTATAGTTGTCTTCTATCTTTCATAAGAAAGTGTGAGTAAATATAAATTGGTTTCGTAGAAGTACTGAGTACATTGGATACTTTTTCTTCCATTCTTGAGATACTTTACTTAGGAGAATATGATCCAGGTCTGTCCATGTAAACATAAAACTGGTAAAGCCTCCATCTTTTTTATTTTGTTATGGCTGTGTTGACATGATACAGGCCCATGAGGGTCTATTGGCGTCCTGCTTACTATGAGGGTTTACTGTAGGGAATTTCCCTCCCCACCCACCTACAGGATCCCAGGGTGGGTGCCAGTCAACTAGTTCACCCCTGGACCTCAGGTACGGAAGGAGAGGTCTGTGCCCATCAGGCTCTGCTCCTGTCTCCCCCGGGCTGGTCTCTGTGAGCAGATGTGCAACATCGCAGAGTTAGGGGAGGAAGCTCTCTGCAAGGTGGCCCAGAGACCCAGAGAAGGTGGAGCCGCAGAGAAGAGCAGAGACATGAGATCAAGCAAGATGAGGCCACCAAGCCACCCTCGTGCTCAGCCTGTGACCAGGTTCTGTCTGCCTTGCACGCCCTCCACACCCTCCTTCTCCAAGGTAACCCCCCCAGGGCTCCAGCGCTCCATCACAGTTAACAATAAAATCCACCCTCCCTCCCTGGGCCTGTGGCCCTAATCCACTCATGTCCCGCCACTCCCCTGGTACTCACCAGGCCCCGGCCACATGAACTATCTTGGTCTGTTTTCTGTTGTTTATAACAGAATAACTGAAACTGGATAATTTTTAAAGAATAGAAATGTGTTCCTTACATACAGTTACAGAGACTGAGAAGTTCAAGGTCATGGGGCCACACCTGGTGAGCGCCTTCTTGCTGGTGGAGACTCTCTGCAATGTCCCAGAGCAGTACAGGCCACCACTTGGTAAGGGGCCTGAGCATGCTAACATCTTACCTCAAGTCTCTCTTCCTCTTCTTATAAAGCCACCAGTTTCCCTCCCATGATAATTTCTTAATCCATTAATCCCTTCACATTCACCTCTTAAAGGTCCCCACCTCTCCATACTGCCACTCTGGGGATCGAATTTCAACATGAGCTTTGGAGGAGACAAACATTCACACGGCAGCACTCACCATCTCTCTGTTCTTTGAACAAGCTAGGCTCACTCCGACCTCAGGGCCTTTGCACTTGTACTGCTTCTGCCAGGCTGGCTTTTTTGTGTCATTCAGGCTTCTGGAGAAATGACCCCAGTTTAGGGAAAGTTTCTCTGACCACCCTAGCTGCTCCTTTTCCTGTGACATGATTTGCTGCATGAGACCAGCTGCCTTATCCATCATATTGCCCAGCACAGTGCCTGGCTCATCAAAGGCACTCATCAGATATTTGCTGAATAAATGGCTGAGCTCTGAGGCTCCAGCCTCTATCAGTCCAACTAGAGAGCCAGGCTGCTTGAAGCAAAGAGAGAAAGGGGTGAACCCAACGCAGGGGCAACCACTGCAGAAGTTTCTTTGCCAGCCAGCCAGCTCCAACAAGTCCTCCTAAGGAAACACAAGTCAGTAAAGAACTTGGCAAATGGATCCCAAGACTGGTCAAAAGACGGTCACACTTTAAAATATGCATGACCAGATTTTGTGCACTGCATAAGTTTTATCTTTGACCGTACTTATGGAAACATTATTCAAGAACATCATGAACACACAAAAATAAATCTTTAAAAATACCATTTGGACGACATACACATACCAATGAAAGATTTTTCTCTTTCTACTATAGCAGCCCATTAAGGCATTTTCAAAAAGCAAATGTGGTTAAGTTACTGCACACGGTAACCTGCAAAGAAAAATGCACCCAGTTACTACCCACCCAGCTCCCCCACCAATGAAAGCCACCCCACTTTCGCTATCCATAGAGAGATACCCAGCCAGGTGGGAGGAGAGGGCACCCACCTCTGCTTCTTGCCTTCAGAGGCCTTGACAACAGTGGCTGAAGCAACAGAAGGTCACGATTCTGACTCGGACTCAGAGGCCTGTGAGACAGCAGCCACATACAGTTACAGACACTGAGAAGACCAAGGCCATGGGCTACATCTGGTGAGCTATTCAGGGTCTGCCAGGTGCCAAGCACTGAGCAAGATGTTTTGACACATTGTCACATTTAATCCTACAACAACCCTAGGAAGTATATAATATTACTCCTGTGCCTGTGTTGAGCAGACCAAAGCTCCGAGAGGCTAAATAACCTTGCCATGTTCACACAGCTAATCAGTGTCAAGACTGGGACTTGAACCCTAAGGCATCTAGCTCGAAGCCCTCCCCTCCCTAGCCCCACTGGGGATGTCCCCCACCTATACATGCCATTAGATTGTCCCTTCTTGCCCTCAAACATTCTCCTAATGTTGCCATCAGCAAACTGAGACCAAAGGCCCAAAACCTCCCTTTTTTGGGGGGGGGGAGGGGAAGGGGCTGTGTTTGAACCCACCACCTCCAGCATATGGGACAGGCACCCTACCCTTTTGAGCCACAGGCACCGCCTTCATTTTTTTTTCTTTTTAACTAGAGTCTCACTATGTCACCCCAGGTAGAGTGCTGTGGTATTACAGCTCACAGCAACCTCAAACTCTTAGGCTTATGTGATTCTCTTGCCTCAGCCTCCCAAGGAGCTGGGACGACAGGCACCCGCCACAATGCCCAGCTATTTTTTGGTTGTAGTTGTCATTATTGTTTGGCGGGCCTGGGATGGATTCGAACCTGCCAGCTCCGGTGTATGCGGCTGGTGCCCTAACCACTGAGCTACAGGCACCGAGCCAGCTCCTTTTCATCTCCAGGAAACACTGTGCGTGCTGGGCCTCCCCTGCTCATTGTAAGGTGAAAGTATTCCCAGGAAGCTCCCTGGCTGGCTGCCTTGCGACAGGATCCCCATTCTGCCTTTCCCCCAAGGAGCCATTTCCTCTTCTGGGGTTTTTTCTTTCTTCATCAATTATTGGTTGTCTTACCTTAGTTTTATGTTTAATTTCTATTGTTACCCCCTTTCTTTTTGCTGCCAAAAGAATCTAAACACATTCTTGGGTTTTCTTTTAGATTATAATCTTACCTTTGTTCCTTTCCATTTGTTTCCTCTGAGGCCTTCTAGTTACGCTTTTCTCTGTCCCTAGGTCTGCCTTTCTCAAGGTTTCAAGATCATAGGGAGAAATAAATGCTTATTTACACACATCCGTAGGTTAGTTTATAGATAGATAGATAGACACACACTAAGCTCACACTGATCGTCATCAGAATGAGAGTGTTTTTCAACATGATCTTTATTGTTCACTAGTAAAGATGGGGAAATAGATTATGACTTCCAGAACCATGATAAAACACAAAGATCCTGGTTTGAAAACTCAGGTTCAAATCTGAACTTAGAGCCTTCCAGCTGTATGAGCCTCAGACAAGAATCTCTGAGCTAGAGGTTTTCGATTTGTATAATGGGAATGATTTTAGGTTATAGAGAGGTCTAAACAGGCAATGTATATAAAAGCACTTTTTAATCTACAGATATTTTCGTGTAAAGCAGTAGGGATCAGGAAATGCTACAAGAGGTGGGTGGATGCCTATTGAATTGTCCATTGGACATCCTCATCTGGATGGCCCCTAACTCCCTACATTCAACATCTTCCTCCCCAGATAGGCCTGCCTATCTGTAAGTCTCAGTTATGCAACTGAAGCTAGGAGGTGTTTTGTCATCCAACATTCAATACACACACACACACCCCCAAACGTGCTGTGTGCCAGGGACGATAGTGGGTGCTGAGAACTGGACATTGGACATGGCAGGCAATGTCCTCTCCATCAGGGAGCTTATAATTCACTTTGTAGGAGAAGGGATACGACAGATAACAAATAACTAAATAAATAAACAAGGTAATAACTTTAATAGGCCCCTTATTTTTCAGGAAAAGCCCACACGAAGGCCGTCAAGCAGAAAAGACCTTGTCCTATTTGCAGTGTAGAAAAAGGCCCAAAGGCCCTGGAAGGAAATGAGTGAATGAGAATGGTTTCCATGAATTTGAGAAACCAACAGGGCTGTATCTTTCAGGGCCTTCCCTGGGGACCGGAGCATGGATTTGATCCTCAGGAGGCCTTTGGAGTTATAGCGAGTGAGTGGTATGATTTGGTTTGGGACTTTTTGTTTGATTTTTTGTTTCTATCAATCCAGCTATGTCGAGTGCAGAAAATCTGGATTGGAGGGAGTGCTGGTGGGCGAGTGTGGAAGCAGGAGGCCGGCTGGTCAACTCTGCAACAGTTCAAGACAGAGAAAACTAAGGCTTGAAGAGTGGGCATGGAGAGAGAAAAACAGTCAACACGTATTGTGGAGTCGGAAGCAAGAATTGGTGATGAGTTTCACACAGAGGCCCAAAGAAAAGGAGAATATCAGTGATGACTTCCAGGCGCGGGGCTTGCTGGAACAACCAAGTGGTTGCATTTTTCAAGATGGGGGTAGTAGAGATGGAGGGTAGGGAAGGTGCTAGATTTGGGAAGGAAGATGCAGGTGGAGAGAGGCTCCCCTTTCATGTGCAAAACCTGGTTATCTTGCCAGTTTGTCCCCACAACCTTCCCCAAGTCCCCTCTTCCTTCCCATCTTCAATTTGCTGCCTGAAATCTCAGTGGATCCCCACCTCGGGGTCTTCCCCTCCAACACATCTGCTGTACCTACATCTTCAGGACACCCTGGAATGGGAGAACAAGCTTTCCTCTGTTGTTTAAAACTTCTGTGTTGGGATTTCTGTTACTGGCAGGTAAGGACAGACACATTAGGCTCTGGGGTCTAAGCCCAATCAAACGTCCCAACCACAAGTCCTCTCCTCCGCCAACACCATCCTTTCCAACCACACTACGGCACCCAGCTTTAAACAGGGCGTGGTGCCATGCACCTGTAGTTCCAGCTACGCAGGATGAGGAGGAAGGATCACTTGAGCCCAGGAGTTCAAGGCTGCAGCAAGCTGTGAGGGGCCGCTGCACTCTAAGCCTGAGTGACAAAAGGTGATCCTGTCTGTAAGAAAAAAAAATTCATTATTTAAAATTCTACCAACCACCCATTGAGATGCGGTATCCATGCTCTGTGCAGTACTTCTTGCCCCCGCTGGAGTTTGAGAAGCACTGAATTACACCAAAGGGGAGGATAAACAGAGAACTATGCAACCACGCCTCACATTCAAACCACTGGTCTTGAAAATAATCCTTAATCAATGGTGGGTATATGTGGGCGAGGTCTGGGACGGAGGGAGACCTTTTCAGTAATTACCACCTATTGAAGGAGTTTACTCATTTTGTTTTAATATTTCACCTCCATAAACTTAACCCCCAATGTAGGAAAAAAAAAAAGTTGTCATTATCTTTCACATCAGGGTCCAATGGATCCTTCTCATTTTTAAGAATCATCTGCAGAAGTAAGAATAGAGAAATGGTTTGAAATGAACTTTATTAGGGAATTTGATAATAACAGATTTTCACTGCACATCTTCCTGGTTTTGAATGCATATAAACCCCAAATGAGCGGCGTACTCTGAATGTGACTGTCCGCTCACCAGCTGTCACGTGCAACTACCAGTCCCAAGTTGCAAGTAAATTTCTAATAAGTGCTAGCTTATCATTACTTCTGGTTCTTCTTACACTTGTATTCTTTTTTTTAACAGAGTCTTGCTCTGTCACCCAGGCTAGAGGGCAGCGGCGTCATCATAGCTCACTGCAACCTCCAACTCCCAGGCTCAACAGATCCTCCAGCCTCAGCCTCCCAGAGTGCTAGAATTACAAGTGTGAGCCACCATATCCAGCCATAAAACATATTACTTTTGAAAATGTTGGCAGTTCATAGTTTCCTTCAAGAGAAAGGTGGTCATCTTTTCTCCACAATTAAAAAGGATTTTTATTTTTAAACTTATAAGCAACGACTTTTTTCTTTCATGTCTACATCACCTATTTTTCTCCATCACCTACATAGTCACTTTTGCTCTGACTTCATCATTTGTCCCCTTCAAACCGTCTCAAGTCAGTTTAGGTAAGCAAACATCATAAAAAATAAAGGAACATTGGACCCCGTTCTTTCAGCAAAATAGGATGGTCCAGGGTCATGTTGCAAAATATCGTGTGATGAAATCATTCCTGTTGAATGACTAACTGGATGAGTGTATCTTACTTTCTTTTTGTCCTCAGAAATACACTGTTTTCTCTTGGATTCTTAAATCTGAGGAACTTGGTCTAAATTATCATAATGTATGATTCTAAGACTCTGCTTCACCTGCTTCACCTGTTTCACCACTTTCATTTGCATTTACAATGCTGCTGTCTCTTTATATCTTCTAGTTTGTCTAATAATTGTAAATGTTTTCTCCTGTCGATTTTTTTCTTTTACCATTTTGTGCAGAAAAATGAAAAATTCTGTATTCACAACTGCATTCAATAAGACTATAAAGATGGTGTCCTCGGTCTTTACGCTTTCTTGAGAGATGATGAAATACTTCAGGCGATGTAATAAAAAAATTGAACGATGATTATTCCATGATTGCATCATCCTTCTAGGTGATTCCATCAGTCTTCCATTTTCGTATTAGTTGAGTGTGTTTTTCTATCATAACTGGCAATAAATGACAACTAATGGTGAAATGGTATAAGGATAACAAAATGGAAGATGTTTAAAATATGAGAAAACTGGTGTACTCCCACCTTATGGACACAATGTAAGGGTACCTAGAACACCTCCTGCGTGCAGGACGCAACTACAATAGGAACTTTATCTAACAAACATAAACATTGTAACCTAATCATTTGTACCCGCATATTAATCTGAAATTTTTTTTAAAAAGCTAAATGACAAAAAAAATAAGGTAATAATATCATTAAGATTTTTAGATTATCATAGATTTATAAATGGCTCCAATGATCTTTTATGATAACGTCATGACAGAATGAATTTCATTTTAATTTTTGTTAAAAAGTAAAAGATCTTTGGAAGACTTATAAAAACAGACAAAAGCTATGAAATATACATCCTTACAAATAGCTAGAACTGCTTAAGAAAAAAAGGAAAACCTCAAAATCTAAAATTAAGTCTAAGAGGGCCTCATGGCAGAATGAAAATTAAATCACATTCATAGATTTGGTCATTTCCTGGAAACTTTCAAAATCTGGTTCACTAGAAAACTGCCCCATAAAAAGACTCTTCCTTCACCCACTGGAAATCCAACAGTTCTCAGTGCAAAGTTGAAACCTAGCCAGGGAGATTTCAGTCATATTCCAATACCATGATGCCTGCCTCTGGGCCCAAGCAGCACTCTCCATAAGGCCAGGAACCCCTTGCCCGGGATATTTCCTCCTGGAGTTTGTCTCAGAATACAATGAGAAAGGTAAAATCATGACCCAAGAAAACAGGGCTTCTGGAATACTATTCAGACTTCAGAACAAGGCACTAACAAAACTCAGACCACAATCAGCTGCCCAATGTTTACTGCTTTATATTCTTTCCAGTAAATGGATTTATTGTGAAGGATACAGTGTTCCTATTCTCCTGGGGGGTTTTAAATCTTTTTTATCTTTTGTATTTCCAGTCAATCCATGAACAGTTTGACTATTGATCTATGATATAGAGGAAATGCCTAAATCACAAAAGTATTGCATTCCAACACTTTGAGTGTTGGTTGTTGTAGGAACTCAGAATATATTTTCTTCCATTAAACAATATTATACATGACAGTGAGATTTCCAGGCCAGCCCCACAAAATCCTTCTCCACTCATAATGTTGAAGCACCACACTTTGACAATATAAGTTAGTAGGAAGCCATTTGGTTGGTGTTACTAACAAACAAACCCAAATATTGAAGCTATAGTCTCCTTTATACTGAACTTTACTTAATGAAACATCCGGTTTAGTAGAAGAAAATAAGAGAAAAGATGGAGACTTTTTAGGGAGCGACCTCAACAGCAGCAGTTTGTTATTTCACCTGTCAGGTTTCCCCGTGATATATATTTTTTTATTTTCCTTCATATAGGCAAGAGGCTCAGGAGCCAAGGGCAGGGTAGATTTTAGGCTCACAGAGAAATACAACAAAGTATCAGGAAGGAAGAGAGAAAATAAAAAGTTTGAAAGACATTTACTTGATGGGGGGATTAAAGCATTTGCTAAGTAAAAGGTAAGGAAACTGAAGAGAAGGCAGAAGACCCAAAGTTAGAAGCGCCCCCCGCCAGTTCCCTCTCTAACCATAAGGTGGTGCCATGAGCCCAGACAGTCTGTACCCAGGGGGTGGCCATGCCGTGGGAGGAGCTCCCACGTGTTAGCCATGTTCAGCTCTTAGTCCCTGGAGCTAACAGAAAGCCTGAATGAGACAGCATGTGTCAAAGGACACGTGGATGCCTCAGCACTCAAGAATTGTGCCCCTCTTCTAAGGCTGCACCTGCCGACACCTGAGCAAGAACACCTCTTTCCTGCTGGGCACTGCAACCTAAGCAAAGATGCCAGCTGATTCCTTCCCACCTATCTCCTCTATGTCCCCAAGGACAGGACTGAGACCCTAAGCTTTTCCTAATTCCTAAGGAGAATCTACTGTAAGAGCGTCCTACAGTCTGAGCCTTAAATACTATGAGGATGGGGCGGTGCCTGTGGCTCAAGGAGTAGGGCGCCGGTCCCATAAGCCGGAGGTGGCGGGTTCAAACCTAGCCCCGGCCAAAAAAAAAAAAAAAAATACTATGAGGATGAGCACAGATCTATCACATGGGCCCAGCCTTGACAACACACCCCAGCAATCTCTCCCACTTTCATGCTCAATTGGGCCACCTCCATTCCCAATGCAAACCCCACGGTATCCCCTGTGTGCATCCGCCCCTGCTGGTCCTCCTTGCCTGAATTTGTCGACATCCTCCCCCATCTTTGGGGAAGTGGTATTCTAACCTGCCATGAAGCATTGGCCATGCATAATGAATGAAGTGAATTTAGAGAGAAAAACATGAGCCCCAAGGAGACACCACCAGGCAGTCCACGTCTGCCTCTCCCCTGCTGTATCTGGACTCTGCCGAACCTCAGGGAAGCACCTGTTGATGTGTCCAAGAGACCTCCTAAGTCTCAATTCTCCCCTAGGGTCCAGGGGGACATCAAAGCCATGAGCTTGGTGTGTGGTATAGTCCTGTTAGCTTTGTAATAGTAATCATAATTATTACATTGCTTCCTCACCCTCACCAGCCTGCTACAACAGGCCTAAGTTACAAAGTCGAGGGAATCAGCAGGAGGTAGGGAGGATCACAACAAAGTCACCAGTTTAAGCCCCATGCCCACTTGTACTCCAGGCCTCTGGCCTAGCCTGGTAGTCCCAGCAAAGAGTGGAATCTTCACAGCCCTGTTGAAACTGACTGGGATGTGCATTCTTGTCTGGATGCTTTGGCCTTGGCTAAGGGGCCTAGAAATTAACATTTAAGAACTAGCACTATGCTTGCAACACCTCAAATTCCAGCTACTGCTCGTTCTTTTAGTTCTAAAGGGACTGGTGCCTCAGATGGGAACTAGGAATGTCTTGTAAGGCTGGAGCTAACAGCCTCATGTTGAGCTTTTAAATTTTGGAGGTCCTCTGAGTGCAGCCTAAAGGTTCCACAGTAGCAAAAGGCATTGCTAGGCAAAAGCTGTGGGTGGCAGGAGCCTGGAGCCCTCCATCTGCCTGATGCTATTCCAGGAGCCCTCAGAGTCTGCACTGGCAAAGGTAGCCTTGCTCCCCTCCCCTGGAGCTGTCTATTTGTTCCTCGATATTGCTCATATTCTACACAAGAGGCCACATGGAAAGAAAGCCTACCCAGCTATACTTACAAGCAACGCTGAGGCCAAAGCTACTGACCTCCAGGAAATTCAGGGCCTTAAGGAGTTAGGAGAGCCCAGAAAGCTGCTGCTGTTGTTTGTTTTGTTTTTAAGGATCTACAGGAGGTGTTTTTAAGTTAAGCTAAGTTAAATATGCAAACAGAAGCAGAGTGGGCAATGTGAAAGGTCTGTTTTAATGTACTTGCACCCCCAACTCCTTCCACAAAAAAATCTGAAGCTTTGGGGAGGAGGAACTGTGGGAATCACAGCCGTGAGCAGTTTGGCCACCACAGACTCAGACTTTCAAAGTGACTATTTACTGGGGTTCTGAAGTCGGGCAGAGATGGTGGATGGCACCTCCCTAGCTTTCCAACCCAGGGGAAACCCACTCCGAAGGCGCCCTCCCCAACCCCTCCTCTTCTTCCTCCTGACTCCGGACAGCCCGACAAGCCGGGCAGCAGCGGCCAGTGGCGGTCACCCTGGCGCCCTGCCTCCGCCTTCCCCACACCGGAGAGTCTCCGGGGACCCAAGGAAGTGAAGCTGTAGAAGCTGGGCAGTGGCCAAAAGATGACCGGCCCTCTTGTCTCCGGACCGCCTCCCCCAACCATGTCACATGGCGGCCCCAACCCGGCCGGCAGTGCGCCCCGCTGCGGAGACCCCGGCAGCGATAGCGCGGTCAGTGGGTGATGAAACTTGCCAGGCGCATTGCCGCAGAGGGCGCGGGCGGGGAGCGGGGCTGGGGCGGGGTCTTGAGAGCCGGTACCCGGGCTCACCTGTTCTCCAGGAGTAGGGTGGGGACTTGGGGGAGGGGCGAGGGCGCGCCAACACCGACTGCGTACCTCCGGGCGCTGGGTGGCAGAGCTTGCGTCCCCACCCTCCACAGCCATGCGAGACCCCCAAGCTGCGCCGTCGGGTTGCACGGCCGGGCGCGGGGAGACGTGAGCGTGCACACGTACACACTCAGCAGGGGAAGAGGCGCTCTAAGCGGCGCCCAACTTTCTCCTTGCTTCTGCAGGCTGGGGGAAAGGCAGCTGGAAGCAATCCAACTCTGGCGGTGCTTGGGGAGGGATCCAACAAAAAGGGAAAAAAGATGGAGAGAATTTACCCTTTTTATTTCTTTTTGCCTTTGTTTTTGTTTGCACTACTTCCATCCGATGACTGGAAAGTAAAGGGAACGTGGAGTTGGGCAGCCAAGTAGCGCTTTGGGAAACTGCGAGAGTGTGTTTGGAGACGTGTAAAGTTGCCTTTCAAGCTCTGGCCTCCAGGGCACGCGATGCTGGCGGCGGGCTGACTCAGGGCTGTCTGGGCCTCCCTCTCACTCTCCTGGAAATGATGCAAGTCTGACTGTCACCTGGATCCCTGCAGCCCAGCCTGGAATCCGTCTGGATTGGGGGAGGGACAAGAAACGACACCCCAAGTGTTGCACGGCCCACCAAAGTGGGAAGATGGGACAGTTGTTCAGGCCAAATCCTGCATGTAGTGCTTCTGCTCCAATCTTCACTAGTGCTTTTTTTTTTTTTTAATGCAAAACGTCACAACGCTAGGAATTCCCATACGCGCTCAGTTGCCCCACAGCATCACTGTGCCCAGGAAGCTGCTCAATCTATCAAAGGCTCGGGGCTGGGAATCTCACTAAATTCCAAATGCTGGAAAGAAGAAACTTTCCCAGCTCGACGCTGTGTGATGCGAGCCAGGGACCCTGGGAGGACGCCGTCCCAGCGCGGACCGCCCCTCTTGCCCTTGGTTAGTGGTAACTGGGGCTGGGATCCGCTTTTCTGTTTTGAAGTCCGCGCGGCCATTGCCCTGGAGCACCCGCACACGCGCACGCATCGCTGGCCGCGCTCAGACACACTCACACACACACACGCACGCAAACGCGTGGCCACCGCCAGGTCGGCAACTTTGTCGGGCACTCCCTGTGGCGCTCGGCTTCCTCTCGTAGTAGTTGGGCGCAGGCCCCGCCTCCCGGCCGTGTTGTCAAACGGGCCGGGGTCTCGGATTGGTCCAGCCGCCGGGACAACACCTGCTCGACTCCTTCATTCAAGTGACACCAGAGCTTCCAGGGATATTTGAGGCACCATCCCTGCCATTGCCGGGCATTCGCGGCGCTGCTAACGGCCTGGTCACATGCTCTCTGGAGAGCTACGGGAGGGCGCTGGGTAACCTCTATTGGAGCCGCGGCCGCGAGGAAGAGGGAAAAGGCGAGCAAGGAGAAAGAGTGGGAGGCGGAGGGGAAGCAGTGGAGGAGGAAGAGGAGAGGGAGCACAAAGAATCCAGGTCTCCCGGCGCGAGGTTTATACCAAGAACCATGTGTGCCGAGCGGCTGGGCCAGTTCGTGACCCTGGCTTTGGTGTTGGCCACCTTCGACCCGGTGCGGGGGACGGACGCCACCCACCCTCCCGAGGGTCCTCAAGACAGGGGTTCCCAGCAGAAAGGCCGTCTGTCCCTGCAGAACACAGGTAAGTGCGTGCGCCCCCGTAGCCAGGACCTGCTGGGTGGGGACTCCGTGCACCCACACAGCGCTCCCCGGGCATTTCGCCCTAAGCCAGACGCCCACCTCGGGCCACGCAAACTCTCGGGCGGTGCGGGACTTGCAAAGAGAGGTCCGCGCCGGGCTCTGAGCGCCCGGAATCTGCACGTGCTAGCAGGGTGATGAAATGGCTGTGGCAGGACTTGTTGCTGTCCTCCCCAGGGTCGAGGGGAAATGAGGCAGCTCCTGACGCTGCCAGCACCAACCCTAGCCTGCGAGTCCTGGGTCCGGTGCAAAGCGCACTTCATTCCCGCCGGCCGGCGGCAGGCACTGAGGGTCCCCGGAGCTGGGCTGCGCCTTGCACCGGGAGAACTTCCCTTTCCAGCAGGCTGGCTTCGGCAGGACCGCTCCTCCCCCGTCCTCAAAAGATGCCCGACATCCCAGAACTTTGCGGGTTACACAAATTGCATTGCGAACTTTCCCCCGAGGGGCACTGCTTTCAGAAGGGAGGGTGGGGGCGGCGCAAAGCATACCTCCCCGCGGGGCTGCCGCCATCCCCTGCTCCCGGCCAGGTCGGCAAGCGAAGAAACGGTGACACGGCCCGAACCGTGCGCCGCCTCTGCTCGACCGGCTCTTGGCTCACAGGCAAGCTGCAGAGCAGAGCCAGGCGTGCAGGGCACGGGGCTGGCCCTTTTCCCAGCTCTGGGGAGAGAAGGAAAATCTGCCTACGGCTCCTCGGCTCCGCGCCCTCCCCCAGTATTTTGGGGGGCCGTGCGAACGCGGCGGCGGCGTGCGCTTGCAGCACTAGCAGGAATACCCATTAGAGACGCCCCAAGTGAGTGACTCGTGGTCCTCGCGGCGCGCCCGGGCCGCGCGTGGGGTCATCCGGAGCCTCTCACCTCCACGTGCCCGAGCCCGCACCCTGAGCTCGCGTCCCCCACACCCGGACCCTCGCCCACCCTTCCCCCTCTCGGACGCTTTCCCTGAGAACTGAACGTGATTCTCGGTAGTTAGTGACCCTCAACAATGCACGCCCCTGGTTCTCTCGCTAGATTTAATCTGAATGCGGATTATCTGCTCCGACCCCGCCCTTCTTCCAAAATATACTTTTCTGATGTAATTTTGTGGTTGGTTTAAATCAGAGACTTGGGGAGGGGGGATGGGAGAAGAAGAGGCTTTGCACGCGGCAGCCTGACAGTTAACTCCCTCAGCCTGTCCTTTCAGAGAGATGAATTAGGGACACTTTCCTGCTATGAAGGGCAGCTCCCGGGCCGCGGAAATTCTAGGGGATTAAGTGACACCTCACACTGGATCCCTAATTAAAAGGAGCCTCTAACTGCAGATGGTCGCGTTTCTGAAAGCAAGCCCCCTTCTGACTTGACTCCAGAGCCCACTTGCAAGCCTGCTGGCAAACCGCAGCTTCCTTACCCTGGTATTTTAATGCGGATGGTTTGGAGGCGCTGCCTTAATAGGAATTTTGTTTTGATTTTTAGGTGTTGAATCACAAAGCTGAATTGAAACTGCTTTTTGGACGCTGTCATTTGGGGGTCAGGAAGGAAATGGCCATGAATTAATAGCAGCAGCCTCTACAGCTCTAAGTAGGGAAGGGTATTTCATTGATGAAGTACAGTCTTCATCTTAAAATCTTATTTTTGTCTGCGGGTTTGAAAAGCTGAAATATTTTCTGCTCTCAAACTAGAAGTATTCCCACAAATACTTCCAAAAAAATGGAAGGGATGAAAAGAAAGGAAGAATGCTCCGACCTAACTTCTGGTTGTGATTTTTGTAAAAATTTTTGGCTAACTATTACAGATGTATTTTTCAAGTATAAAGAATGAAATTTTGTTTCCCAGACCTTTTTAGGTCCCAACACAGTCATTACTAACTTTTTTTAAAATTTTTTGCTTTTAGTTGTTACCAACTTTTACTTAAAATGACCAGTCTGTATTCTTCAGCATGGGTTAGAGTTTTGTATATATTTGTGTGTCATTTTCCTTTCAGCGGAGATCCAGCACTGTTTGGTCAACGCTGGAGATGTGGGGTGTGGCGTGTTTGAATGTTTCGAGAACAACTCTTGTGAGATTCGGGGCTTACATGGGATTTGCATGACTTTCCTGCACAACGCTGGAAAATTTGATGCCCAGGTAAAAACCATCTAGTTACAACATGAAAAAAATGTTTTGGGGTGAGCACGGCATGAGTGAAATGTTCAGTCACTGGAAGGCCTTGTTAACAGATTGCCTGAGCTGTTGTTTTGGTATGTTTTAGTTCTGGCAAGACATGTTCTAGGTGTACAACCACGTGTCCACATCTCCCCACTGCATTTGTGTTCAGAGAGGGCTGGCACTGTCATGTAGGCTAACGCATCTCCACTCTTAAGCTATGTCTCCACAGTCAGAATGGACTGGAGACCAGTGTCATCAGCAATGATGAACACCTGGTAAGGAGACGCATGCATGTGGCCACCCAGAACCCAGTCCCCAAAGCCCATTGCATTTGGAACAATGAAGGGCAGAGCAGGGACCCCAATTATACATTTCTAAAGCTAATTTCGCTTAATAAGGAAGACTAGATGAAACACAAAATTTGTAGCAATTAATCATCGTGTGTGTGTGTGTGTGTGTGTGTGTGTGTGTAAGCAACCTGAATAATGCAGGGCCTTATTTAGAGAAATTTGTATTCTCTCCCAACCTGAAAAGGCAAAGCCCTGCAATTCTACGTTTTTCTTTTGCTCCATATAATAAATATAGTCAGGGCCTGACCCACTTCAGTGGTGCCAGGGTCCCAAGGGAACACCAAGTTGCTGCTCACAGCAGGGCAGGAACACCACAAGCACCTTATGGCTCCACTGCCAACAACCTAGATACATTTTTAGATCACTTGTGGCATTCAGCTTACCTTCTTCATTTTCTCCCTGGCCTCTATGTGTCCTGTTGAAACACCCTGTTGTTATAGCTCATAAACTTCCTCTCCCGTTTCATCGGAGAGCGATGACAACGTTTGGAGGCGGCCAACAGTTTAGGTGTGATTTATGAACGTCACCGGTAACCATCCACTGACATCCTGTGTTGAGTCTGACAAAGGCAATGCCTGGGAACCAGAAGGGGATGCGATGGGGCCCGGCAGCCCCACAGAGGATGTGCGGTGGCAGGAGGGGAAACAGAAAGCAGAACTTTGAACTCCTCAAGGCTCCCTTATAAAGCATCACTTCTGGATCAGCTGGAATGAGGAAACGTAATAGGACATCCGGAGGAAAGATGTGTGTTTAAGGGCAATCCCACAGGATGTCAGGGAAGAATACCAAGAACAGATTGCTGCAGCCCTCGCATAAATTAATCTTTCTTTTCTCCTCAACCAACAGGAATATGTTCTCAAGTTAGAGACATCCCTTTCACGTCAATTCTCAGCACGTAACTACTTAATAAACTGGCACACCCTGCCGTCTGTTCCACTGGGCTCTCAAAAAGATAAGGGGCTCCAGGGAGGGTGGTGGGCCCGCCTGGTTTCTCAGAGATCGGACATGATCTGTAGACGTTGCACTTGCTTCTAAAGACAGAACCAAAATAAATGTGCTGGCTGTCTTTCCGTTTCCAACCTGAACCCATTTACTTTCTCAACTCGGTGACTTCCAGCCCTATCTAAAAACAGAGGGGTGACCTCTCCAACGACAGCTTGTTTCTATAGTAATGGAGGGTGCCGGGAGCCCTGGGGAGGCATCCCATAGTGCCTCTCGGCCATGGGAGGTTGATAAGGGAGCTAGTACCCAGCTTGCCTCCACACCCCCAACAGCTGTCTCCTTTCTAGGATAAGCACAATCTAACGGGGTTGCCAGGAAAGAGAGCTGCAGGCCAGATGTATGCCTGGCTGCCTTAGCCACTGAGAGCAGGGAGCGCGGGGGAGGGGCCGTTGGTTGGGCAGTTCAGACTCCAGATGCTGCCAGGCCGTGTGCCAGGCCGGCCTTTTAGAGGCAATAATCCTCACAGTTTAAAGGAGTAGTATCGTTTTTGAAAAGGAGAAGAATACTCCTTGCAGGATAGAATTGTCTTCCTGCAATTGTGAATTTGGGTGTGAATTTGCATTGGTTGGAGACACTGAGGCAGAAAGGGGAGGCACATTTAGCATTCAAACCTTGGTGTCACTTGTGGAATGGAAGGAAAAAAGGAAAAGTGTGAGATGTGGATAAATAGGGACCCTCCACTTGGGAAGAAAGCTTGCTGAGACCCCAAAGGAGTTATGGATTTGTTATCCGGCCAAGGTCCCCTTGTGTTCCAGAAAAGCTGCCACCCATCAGCCAGCACCAAGCTACCTTGAGGACAGACAGCCCTGGGAGCCCCAGTTGGAGGGAAACTGAAAGAGTAGCCAGGGAGGAAGGAGGGTGATGTGAGTCTGCTGATGGAACACCTTTTGTGGCCAAATGTGGGAGCTGTCATGTCACTCCAGACATGCCACCTGACGCAGCACTGCTCATCACCTGGGGGGGTGGGGGGGGTCATCAGCGTTCTGTTGTCAGAAAGTGTAAGCCCAAGAAAGGTAAATGTCCAAGCATGTAACAAGGACACCTGTTTTCTGCTCCTCTCTCCTTCTCTGCACTCTGTTCACAGGGCAAGTCATTCATCAAAGATGCCCTGAAGTGTAAGGCCCACGCTCTGCGCCACAGGTTCGGCTGCATAAGCCGGAAGTGCCCGGCCATCAAGGAGATGGTGTTCCAGCTGCAGCGGGAATGCTACCTCAAACACGATCTGTGCGCGGCTGCCCAGGAGAACACCCGGGTGATGGTGGACATGATACATTTCAAGGACTTGCTGCTGCACGAGTGAGTACTGCCCCACAGGGGCCCAGGGAGGAGGGCCCACCCCAGCAAGGGGGCGGTGGGTGGATGAGAGCAGAGCTGCGTTCAGTTTTCAGGGGTTTGGCTTTTGGAGGCTGAAATGATGTCAGAGGAGAAAGTTGCGGTTACACCTACACTGACTCTCCCAGGAGGCCCCTTTCCTGCTCCCTTTCAGAAAAAGTAAAAGAGGTTTCCATTATCAGTTTCAAAATCACCAGCTGGAGAAACAGGAATCTTTTTTTACTAAGCATGAAGTTTGTAGATTCAGAAAGATTCTTTATCTTTTCCTTGGCCTGAACCCCAAGAGTTGGCTGAATCTTCTGAGTGGCAGTGGAGGTGTCCTTACAGACAGCAAATAGCTAAGAACATTTGTTGAACATTTACTAAGCACTAGACACGGGGCTAAATGCTTCATGTGAATTTTGCACTTAATCCTCACAACAGCCCTGGGAGCTCCGTTTCTCATCACCATTTCACAGATGAGAAAACTGAGACTCACTGAGGTGACAGGCACAAAGTTAGTGAGAGGGAAAGCCAGGTTTGGGACCCAGGCAATCTGGCTCCAGAAGCTACACTCTTAAATGCCAAAAACTGAGAGCCATCAATGTTTAGCCTGCCTCCATCAGTTTTTTGTTTGTTTGTTTGTTTGTTTGTTTAGATAGAGCCTCAAACTTTCACCCTAGGTAGAGTGCCGTGGCGTCACAGCTCACAGCAACCTCCAACTCCTGGGCTTAAGAGATTCTCTTGCCTCAGCCTCCCAAGCAGCTGGGACTATAGGCACCGGCCACAACGCCCAGCTATTTTTTGGTTATAGTTGTCACTGTTGTTTGGCAGGCCCGGGCTGGATTCGAACCCGCCAGCTCTGGTGTCTATGGCTGGTGCCTTAGCCACTTGAGCTACAGGCGCCAAGCCTGCTTCCAGAAGTTTGCCTTTCCCTTAGAAGGTCCAGTTCACTTTCTCTAAGTCATTAATGCCCTCCCTGAAAAAAATGTCAAAAACTTTAATCAGCTAAACGCTTCTATCCCAAAGCAAGGAAAGGTGAACTTACTTATTCAAAGAACTGAAATTCAATGATAAACTCAGGATAACTTTATTCCTCAAGAAATATCCTGACTATAGGATTCTCAGTTTTACAGCGTGATAAATCATATTGGCATATAACTGCTACAAACCCTCAGTGTGGGCAGTAGCCCCTACAGGTTAGATGGTTCTTTCTTTACAGACACAGGACAGAAAGGAAGTCACCAACTAGACAGTCCAGTACAAGTCATTGCCAGCTTGATGGCAACACAAATCTCTCCACACTGACTCATTGGGCCAAATCACTATGTTATAAACTCTTGCTTCTCAGCTTATGCCACGTTTTCCCAGGTATGTCACTAAACAGGCTACCCCCTACCACACAATACCACTTGGACCCTGGAGGACAGCACCAGTTCCTGTCACTTTCCAGGTTTCTGAAATTCTAGGTATCTTGCAACACCTCTGAGACATTGTTAGTATGACACAATTCATGGTAAAACTCAGCAAGCAGCTCTTGCCAAAAGCAAAATACCATTGCATTTTCCTTGAGTTATACTAATGCCATATAAAATAATTTTTATTCTTCCAAACAGCTGTAAAGAAACAATAACACCAACAGCAGTAATAGCTATCCTTGTTTTAATGTTACAGGCCCTTGGCCGTGACTTTATATGGATTATCTCATTTATCTTTCCCAAAGATGCTATGAGATAGAAATTACTATCCCCATTCACGTAACAGAGGAGGAAAGTGAAGTTAAGAGGCTAAAGAACTTGCACTAAGGTTTGGTTCCTACTTTTCAACTTTGTAATTGCTGACATAGATGGCTGAAGCCAGTTATAAGGAATAGACTTCAAACTTCCCTGCTCCTGGCCTATGCTGTCCTCACCAGACCTGCAAAGGGCTCACTGGTCACCAAATGTGGCAGGATTTTTATCCTTTTCTCAAATATATCCCCAGCACACAAGGAGAGCACTATGAAATTCCCTTACTTCAAGGGACAGGCAAATGCCCAGTGGCTGAGACTCTGGGAAGTTCATTTTCCCTCATGCACCGCCACCCATAGAGACGGATTGTTGGCCTCAAGAATGGGTGATGGGCACTACTGTGTAAGTCCGTAATACCTGCCTGGAGAATAAAAAGACTATTTTTGGAGAAAAGTCTTCTGTGGGAAAACTGAAGGTTTTGAAGTTTTCCTCCTCCCCCTGCCTTAAATTTAAGACAGATAAAGCACTGTTGTTTTCTACTGTCTCCTTGCGGACAGGGGCCTTGGAGCCAAGGGACCCTTACTTCCAAAAGGCTTTTCTTCTCCCACCGGTAGATGAGCCTGCAGCCCTCATCCCAGCCTGTTCTGTAAGTGCAGGTGGCCCACCCCAGTGAGGCCACGAGCCTCTTTTAAGGACACTCACAGGCGGGTCCTCCTCCTTCCTGCTAAGCCAGCACCTCTAGGCAGTGGGTCTCCTATAACTCCACCTCCTTGAAACTCCCCTCCCCTTCCCTTCTGAAACCACAACTAGATAATGCCTCAACTTGTACTTCAAGCTGAATTGCCTGAGTTTGGGGAATGTTTATTTTTTCAGCCATTTTAATGGATTAAATGATCTTCTCAGTCCCTAAATATCAAGAGAGCCATTTCAGAATGTGTAGCATTGGTCACAAACAAAAAAAATAAGAACTTGGGCGGCGCCTGTGGCTCAGCCAGTAAGGCGCCGGCCCCATATACCGAGGGTGGCGGGTTCAAACCCGGCCCCGGCCAAACTGCAACCAAAAAATAGCCGGGTGTTGTGGCGGGCGCCTGTAGTCTCAGCTACTCGGGAGGCTGAGGCAAGAGAATCGCTTAAGCCCAGGAGTTGGAGGTTGCTGTGAGCTGTGTGAGGCCACGGCACTCTACCGAGGGCCATAAAGTGAGACTCTGTCTCTACAAAAAAAAAAAAAAAAATCCAAAAAAAAAAAAAAAAAAAAAATAAGAACTTAATTTGCTTTTCACTTCAGAGAAAAGGAAATCACAGTCCCCCCAGAATCTACACCACCCCCATTCTTCAACCCAATCCCCACCCAGCCCTAAACACTCACACCCGGTTAAAACAGCTCTTTTTAAGATCTCTGTTTATTCTCTCCTGCTCCCCTCACGCCCCACCCCCAAGTGCCTGCCTCTCCCTAGCTGCAGCCAGCCTGCCTTGGCCTCTGAACACCCTGTCACTGGGTGCTGGCAGCCTCCAAGCACATCCCCCTCCAAGTATTTTTTCAAATCCTTTAGCCTTGCTGACACCCAGTTGAGCGAGCTGGGCTTTGTCATTAGACACGGGCTTAGCGTGCAGCCTGAGAAGGCACACTGCCAGCTCCGAACACGGCTTAGATTAACTTGGTTCGGCAGACACACCCCTCCCTGCGGTTCACAGCTTCCTCCTTGGAAGACAGGGCCAAGGGCAAAGGAGAGTATGGGCTTGTCCAGCCTCCTTGAACCTGGATGGGCCTTGGGATTGAGGGCACCTACAGTTAGAAGGCTCCAGCAAAAGAAGCACAGGAGAAGCAGTCTGTATATTCTCAAGAGAGCCCTCCCCTTACTCTAGGGAAAGAAGCTTGAAGAAGAACACCCAGTTAGTATCCTAAAAAGACAGCCCTGAAATGTGCTCATCTAGCCCCAGAGGGGTGGCAGGTACAGTCAGGTGCTAAAATCCAGCTGTCACGTTAGCAAGTATACTCAGTGAACTTGAGCTCCCTGAGTCAGTTCCTAGTTTTCAAGAGATGGAAGGAAACTAACATTTAAGGAGCAATTCCCTTGTGTTGCTGCAGGCATGACCCTCAGGGTAGTCCAGAGAGACAGACTTATTGGGCAGAGGAGCGTGCCTTAGAGGGCTTAAGTACTTTGCCCATCAGCTGCACAGACTGTCAGACTCCAGAGTCACGAGGAGGCCCTAAAAAGCAGCTAGAACTCCATCAGCCAGAACAGTCCTTCTCTCTGCTCTCGGCCCAGCGCTGAAGCCCTCCTAGCTCAAAAGCTTCCAAAAGCCACCTTCCATCCTCCATTTTCAACTTCTACATCCATAAAGTGAGGACAGTTCACTCAGTTACAACTGGAGGACTAATTCGTAAAAATGGCAGTCAACTACTTCACAAATCCATCTTAATACACAAGTCTGCTCTTTCTGCATAGCAACAACTGCAGCCTTGCAAGGAAAAGATCTGTGGGCTATAAGGCAGCCTCCCAGGTGGCCCTTACACAGGAGAAGTGGGTCTACTCCTTGTGACTGATGATCTCGCATTCCAGAGTGATTTCCGTGATCCAGGCGATGACCCAGAACTGTGATGCCCATGATCAGATATATCCAGAAACTTTGTTGAGGAGGAATGCCTAGGAATGCTGGTTAGTTAGCCACAGGAAATAGGCCGTGCCCCCTGTGGATTTTTTAAAGCTAAAGGGCTCAAGGAGAGGGCCAGGAGAGCCCACTGCTGGGGGCACCCCTTGCCGGATGGGCCCATAAATATAAAACACAGGCTCTGGCTGCTCCGCCTTCTGCATGCTCCATCCACGCTGTGGAGTAAACTCCTCCAGCGATTTTCCTAACGAACAACCCAAGCCAGCCAGAAGGATTCTGCCTCCAGAACTGAGCCTGTTTGTCTCCAGAGAGCTGGCTTCACCCCCAATTCTGGGGAAGCCCAGACGGAAAGGACAAAGATGCTCAGATAGCCACTCCTACCCCACCCCCCAGCGCCCACTACCAAGAAAGGGAAACGCCTCTCAGGAAATGACGTCCCAGGGGGCGGAGCTCCTCCTGCCCTCCCACGCCTCCTCACCTAGGCCAGACTCCTCCAGACTCAGGAAGCACGTCCAGTAACTCCTAAATACACCCTTCTTCATCACAAGCTTAAACTAGGGGCAAACACAGACATGAGAAAAATGGCCTCTTGGGAGCGTCACTTGGAGGAAGCAACTAGAAGGGCATGTGGTGAGGCAGAACAGTGTGAGGTTCACTCAGGGCATCCAGGAGCCTTTGCCCAGGCTCTAAACATCCACAGCTTCTCCTTCCCTACCAAAAAGACTCCTTAGTTTGGGATTTAAGGCCCTGCACCATTCACCTAAGAATTACTCACTCCCCTGGCCCCAAAACCCATCTCCCATAGCCAGAGCAGCCTCCAGGTGCCC
Source organism: Nycticebus coucang (assembly GCF_027406575.1). Taxonomy (NCBI): domain Eukaryota; kingdom Metazoa; phylum Chordata; class Mammalia; order Primates; family Lorisidae; genus Nycticebus; species Nycticebus coucang. The sequence goes on along the minus strand of NC_069796.1, from coordinate 77,169,149 downwards.
AGGGGTCTCCTGCCCTCTTTTCATTGTTCAGACAGAACCCCTATCTGGGATTCTTGCCTTCCCAGAGTTCTTCCTTTTAGTGTCCCACCCATAGGCTCTCACCCTATGCACCTGTGACTTGTCACTGGCGCTTTTTCCTGGAATGGACTCTCTCTGTAACCACTGTGACAGTGGCAGCCTCCCTGGGCCTCTAACTCTTCCCCAGTGCCCAGCATGGAGCCTGGTACACATTGACAGGCCAGTAACTATTGGTGGGGGCCAGTACTCTTTAGAATAGGAAGTAAATTCCAGAAAGATCTTTCATCAAACCAATCCCAAGCCAAGCACTGGCTGTGCCACTCCTTCCTGGCATCGTCCCTGCAGCCCTCGGAGGCCCATTGGGACCTGTTCCATTCTCGGCATCTCTGTCTCTTTGCTTTCACTCTCTAGACCCTACGTGGACCTCGTGAACTTGCTGCTGACCTGTGGGGAGGAGGTGAAGGAGGCCATCACCCACAGCGTTCAGGCTCAGTGTGAGCAGAACTGGGGAAGCCTGTGCTCCATCCTGAGCTTCTGCACTTCGGCCGTGCAGAGGCCCCCCACAGTGCCACCTGCACACCACATCCATGTAGACAGAGCCAGGCTCCCCAGGGCCCACCATGGGGACACGGGCCATCACCTCCCCGAGCCCAGCAGTAGGGAGGCTGGTGGAGATGCCAAGGGCGAGCGAGGTAGCAAAAGCCACCCAAATGCCCATGCCCGGGACAGAGCTGGGGGCCTTGGGGCCCAGGGACCTTCTGGAAGCAGCGAGTGGGAGGATGAACAGTCCGAGTATTCTGATATCCGGAGGTGAAATGAAAGGCCTGGCCACAAAATCTTTCCTCCACGCCGTCCATTTTCTTATCTATGGACATTCCAAAACATTTACCATTAAAGAGGGGGGATGTCACATGCAGGATTTTGTGGGGCTTGTGGACTTCATGAAGGTGTATGTTAGCGGAATGAGCAGGTGAGGTGGAGACTCCGGGGCAGAGGTCTCAGTGGTGCCTGGCGGATTCTGCCCTCACACGCACTCACGCGAGCATGCCCGAGTCCTCCTCAGGACTTGTCTTCCTTCCATCCGTGGAGCCAGTGGGTGTCAGCTGCTCTGTTGTGGGGGAGGTAGAGAGGGGAGGGGCAGGGTGGAGCAGACCCACCCAGGCTGGGCTGCACCCTGGAGCTTCGGGTGCTGTGTCTGTGGGGGTTGGGGCGTCTGGGTTCCAGGGCAGGAGTGAATAGAAAAATATTGCTGGGAAGGCAGGAGGAGGGTGGAAAAGAGACAGGGGTCGAGGGCTGCTTGGTGTAAACCGGAATACAGTTTCTTGCCTGGGACCTTGCAGTTCAGAGCTGCTCGGGGGAGGCGGGGTGGAGGGAAGAGTGTAATTTCTATATGTAACTTCTGAGCCATGTTCTGTCTGGGGGACACTGACCAAGGAAGTGGCCCCTATGAGTTTATATTTTAACCACTGCTTCAAATCTCAATTTCACTTTTTTATTTATCCAGTGACATCTACATATCTGTCATCTAAATAAAAGGCTTTCAAACAAAGCAACCGGGTCATTAAAACCAACTCCAAAGGGGGAAATAAAATCCCAGCCCCATCCTTTGAGTATGATTTTTTTTTTTTAAGTCCTGTTGAAAAAGGAATCAACACCAAGGTGGTAATACATCTGACCTCCTGGCGTGGGCCCACACCGTTCTGGGGCAAACCTTCCTCCCAGAGGAAAAGGCACATATGAAGAGCACATTTGACAGATTTCCCTTAGAATGTTGTATACCTTGACCCTCAGCCAAGATCGATAATGCACCGTACCGGTGATTCTGTGAGGCCCACTAGGAAACTGGCTTCTCCAAGCTAGAGCCTGGGAAGGCGGAGAAGAGAATGGAGACTACTTAGTGATTCCCATTCAGCAATGCTGACCTCTTGCATAAATGGAGGAGACTGCTGCAGATCTCTAAGGGACAGGATTTTCCAGATCCTGATTGGAAATTTAGCGACGAGGAGTCAAAAATGGACAAAAGAATAGCAGAAGAAGTAGAGCTTAAAATACAAGGAAGGGAGGGAAAGGACTACCATGGAAAATCCCAGCAGTGGATTTCTTGTGGTGACTTAAAACTTCTCACAGATAAGACCTTTTTTTTTCCCCCTAATAGGCTATCAAATAAAAGCGTATTCTTTCTCGAAGCCAGTACTTGAATAGGAGCCAGTATTACAAGGACTGATGCCTGTTCTTAGCCAGGCCCTTCTGGAGCAAGGGTTGCCACACGTGTTCTGTAAAGGACCAGACAGTAAATGCAGTACTTTGCAGTTTAGCAGACCGTAAGGGCTCTGTTGAAAATCCTCAACTCTGCCATTGTGGCACAGAAGCAGCCATAGACACCCCATACTCAAAAGGACTTGGCTCTGCTCCAGTCAGATTTTATTTAACCGGCTGGAGACCAAGAAGCTAAATGTAACTGCTCTAAAATGACATGTTCTAGGGAATAGCTTACCCAAAACACAGCTAGTATTTCTATGCCCCAAATCCAACCCCCATCTTTCATGGTAGGGGAGAAAAAAATCATTTGCGGGGAGGGAACACGGCAGGAGACACACCCAGCAAGATCTGGGGCTGCAGAGAGCAGAGGAGTTGGTGCTCTTAATCCAGCTCTGCCCTCAGGGGGAGGAGGACCTGCATGTCAGGCTCTGCCATGGGAACCGAGTGTAAACTGGCCGTCTCCTGCCGTGGGCCACTGCAGCGCCTTGACTGTTTTACTCACATCACTCAAAAGCTAAAGCAATAACATTCTCCTCATTGCTGAGTCAGCAGTTCATTTGTTCTCCAGCTCCTGGACTGGATGTGTGAAAGGCATCACTTTTGTATTTTCCTCCGTGTAAATGTTTTCTGTGTTCGCCTACTGATGTCCCATTTGTTGCTTCTATTGTATTAATAAATATTTGTCATCTGTATTTATTATCTCTTGTGTTTTCCCCTGAAGGCATAAAATCACTTACTATGTTCATTTGAACCCATTTTCTGATCTCTGTTGCATATCTTTCATGCCACTGGGTTTTTGTTGTTGTTGTTGGTTTTTCTCAGAGTCGGGTAGGTATCATTTCATTCTGGTTCCTAATGTTCCTGGAACCATACAAGGGTATTTATTTCTTAGGCTCTTCTGCTCAAAACCAAGGGAAGTCCAAATTCCTATTAGCAACGATCGAGGCATTTGCCCAATCTAAAATGTAAGCAAAGCAGTCATTAAAAATAGACCCTTTGCTTGGTTTCGTACTTCATACAGATTTACTCACAAGCCTTCCTTTGAGGAAGGATGTGGATCTCCAAATAAAGATATGATGTTTATTTTTAGCTTTGCATCTTAACAAGATGATCTGAACACCTCTCCTTTGTATCAGTAAATAGCCCCGTTATTCTGAAATGAGACGAGTGAGTATAGTCAAATGCTGACACCTAAAACTAAATAAATAGAAAACACCAGCTCAGAACTGCAGTCATGCTTGGACACACACATACACAAAGAGAGAGATTCAAACTCAAACCAAGTCAAAGGCTTGGCTAAAACAACATGGAAAAACAATGCTTACAGTGGCCATTTCCTAAGGAAGAACAGCCCTGTGTGATCTCAGAATTGGCACCACATGAGCTTACTAAGTCATAATATCTGTTTCTGTTGTGGATTTAGGCAGCAGGACCTGTGCATTGTCACAATGCATTATTTTTCTTCAAGCATTAATAAAGGTTTTAAATAAATGGCTTCCACTTGAGTAGCGTCTTTGTTTGAGAGGGCTTTTGACATCCAGGGCACAGGGGCATAGCTCTGAGCAAGAGGGCTTTTAAATCAGGAGAATCCTATGCTTCTGCAGTGTGTTCAGCCTCCAGAGAAAACAATTGGATAAATAAGACCACTCTGGGCTTCTCCTCCATCAGCAGACTCTGCCCAAGACCCTGCCTGAGTCACCCAGATAGAAGAAGGAATTTCATACGGTAAGCTTAGAAGCGCCACACTCCACACCCCACCAGGCTCACTCTGGCCTAATCTTCAGGTCCCTCCTGTGATCTGGCCACCCCTTTTCTCAGACTGCAGCAGACATTACCAGCTTTGCACCTTGGTGGCCTGGCCCACACAGTGGAGCTCACTGCCTCCTCCCCAGTGCTTCTTTGGGACAGCAAAATGGAGCTGGAGTCTCTTGTCTACTCAATTTACACCATTTTGGCATACCTACTATGTGCCAGGCATCATGATAGGCATTTTGTGTGCACCATCTCAGCCTCACCATGTCCCCCAATTAGCAGGTATTAGTCCCATTTTACAGACCAAGAGACTGAGGTACAAATTTGTCCCAGACTGTGTGGAGAGGGAGTGGAGGCTGAACTCAAGCCCAGATCAGGACTCCTAAACCATATCCCTTTCCTCATTTCAGGCCTAGAATCTCTGCTGCTAGGAGTTTATTTTTAATTTAAACCAATCAGGATTACTCCCCTCTTACAGAATGCCTAGAGAAAGAATAATTATACACTTATATTTATAGCCTCAGGCCTCAGTCTGCTTCAGAATGGAAAGGAAAATTCATGTTCTCACCTTTGCTCTCTGCAAAGAGTCAAATTTTGGTTCAGATAAGGGAAAGCAGGAGAACCCTGGGGCCTTATCACTCTTCTTTGCAAGTGGGTAATTTTTTCAAAGGTTCTTTTCATGGCAGGTACCACTGAGAAAAGAATTTTGGGAGCTACTGGCTTTTGGGAAGACACGGTTAGAGCTTTGTTCACTAAACTCGTCACCATCACCAGCCCTGTCAGAACTCTTCACGGCTGTCATCATCCTCATCGTGACAGTTACAGATTCTTGGGAATCCATTAGGTGTCTTGTGCTTTGCCTAGGGCTTTACAAGATATTGTTTCTGAACTCCATTTTACAGATCAAGAAACTGAGGCCCAAAGACATCATATTATGCCCAGCGCCAGTCACAAGGCTAGCAAGCTCTAGAGGTGTGAAAATGTGGGTTAAATACACCCAACTGAGTTCAGAAATGCAGCTGCCTCCCCCTAGCCCTCAGGGTTGCTGCTTCAATTCAACAGCTCTGTAATTATTAGGTCTTGGGAGGAAGAGGGCAAAAGGGCTTCTAAATATGCTGGTGTTTAAACAAAATTTCCAAAGGAAGCTGAAGCTATGCACCCCAAAATCTGGAGACAGAAATCCGAATTTGTTCTAAAGTCAACAAAAAAGAAAGCCCCCTGCTGAGAAAGGGACAAGGTCTGGCCAGAGAACAGTTTTTATGTGAATAAATTTTTGTGGGTGGAGAAGAGAAGAAAAGAGCAATAGAAGCCTTGGACTAGGAGCCCCTGGTTGCTGCTTGCATAAGCAGTTCGGTTTTATCACTCGCCATAAAGAAAAACAGCAACAAAAAAGTCACTTCCCAAAGAGAACAGGAAAAAAGTCACAAAGGCAACCTAAACTTATTCATGAAACAAAGTTCACCAGAATGGGTGTGGCCATTTGACAAAACCCAAATCTCACAGCATCTTAGAGGTCCGCAGCCACCCAGCCACTGCTGAGCATCAGGCCTAGCGTGGGAGAGCTAAAACTTGGAAGAATCAAGAAAAGCTCTTCTGGGTGGCACCTGTGGCTCAAAGGAGTAGGGCGCCGGCCCCATATGCTGGAGGTGGAGGGTTCAAACCCAGCCCCAGGCCAAAAACTACAAAAAAAAAGCTCTTCTAAGGAATTCTCAGAGACTGGGCAGCCACTCACAAGGTACGGAAGAGAAGCAGCTGCTTCCATTTTCCATTAGGTAGATTTGAGGAATTTGTATGGCTCTTAAAGTTAAGGGGGGGATCATGCCCTGTAAAAAGAAGTAGCATTTGAAAGAGGATGGGGACCACCTGCCTACCCGCTGAGTTATGAATAATACTCTGCAAAGAACCAAGGGCTCCAAAAGAGGGCTTTGTCCAGGAAGAAAGATCAGTCCCTAGAACTCTTTCCTCCAAAGCTTAGTAGATATAAAACAACTATTTTAGTTTGCTCATAATTTTGTGGGTCAGAAGTTTGGAAAGGGCTCCTCTGGGTGGTTAGGCTGTCCACACAGCGTTAGCTGGGGCAACCAGGTCTGGAGGAGTCACTTCACGATGGCCTCTTCAAGGTAGCACCAGGGTGCTCCCCACTCCACCCACACCCCTCTCTGCTTCCTCAGATGTGCCACCTCATCCCCCGGGGCCTCTGGACCATGGCCATCTCAGGGTAGTCTCCCTTCTTCCACGGTGACTGGCTGCTTCTGAAACATCTCGGAAGATTTTACACCATATTCTTCAAATCAGAGCAAGGGTTTGGTTTTCACTCTCGACACTGTAATAGCCACAGGATCTAAACTCCATGAGGGCAGGGACTATGTCACTTTTGGCACACAGTCATCTATAGCCCCAGCAGCCCTGTCATCGTATGATGTGAGTGAATGAAAGGAATGGAAGAAATCTCTTATCTAAAAGGGTACCAGCCTGTCAAATCAGAGAAGTTTTCATTCACTTTAACTTCTAAAACAAATATATCCTTGTGTCCTCATAAGAGGAGCCAGCATGTCACAGAATTGGTGAGAGGATGTCACAATGGAGTCGGATATAAATGGGGTACCAATCCAGACACCTATTCCTCTTGCACCATGTAAATCTCTTTGAAAATAAGACAGAAATATAAACAACAATTGAAAAAAACAAATCAGGACTGGCTCTGGGAACTTGGCAAATCAGTTAAGCTTTCTAAGCCTTTTTTCCTCAGCTACAAAATAGGGAAACTAGCAGCTACCCTGCTTCCCTCATGGTGTGTGGGGGAGAGGTGAGGACAAATTACTTAAACTATATGAAAAGTCATGATGCATAGGAAATGCTTTGAAGACTGTGAGATGCCTTGTGAGTAGCAGTTTTTATTTCTCCTGGCCGTTTGGGAAGGCTGCAGCCTAAAGCCAACAGCGCGGATGGGAGGAGGAGCTGCCCCATCCTGTCCATGCCGTCCTGGTGAGGCAGGTACAAAGTCTTTAAGGGGATGGCTCTCGCTCCAGATCTGCAGGGTGGGAATTCACCTGACATCTGCAAGAGGGACCTGAGGCTATTTATGTGGGGACTTCAGTGTGTCCCAGCCTCCTCCCTAGGACGGACGAGGGGACCTTAAGCCGCCCTGTGATGCTCCAGCCCTCCCCAGGCTGAGTGGCAAGCTTAGCCAGGCAGCAGTGGGCACCAGGCTGGAGAGCAGTGGGCCCTTCCTGCCACGGCTCTCTCTGAAAACCTCAAAGCGAAGTCCCCACAGAAAAAGCTAATTAATAAGCCTCTTCAATGAGAAAAGAAAGCAGAGACTGACCAAGACAAGGGAGGAAGGAGATTTGGGGCCAGAGCCCACTCTGCTCCGTGCCAAGGTTCCTAAGAGTTTGACATTTGGAAAAGATCTGGCCTGGAGGAGCCAAGGATTTGGGACAGGGCTCCTTCTGGCTCCCGGGAGTGTCAAGAAGAGAAGGAGGAGGGGGAGGAAAATGACTCAGCTGAAACGAAGAGAAATGTATTTTTAAAAAGCAAAACGATGAAAGGCACAAAGGAACGAAATGGAGCCCCAGGACGGGGTCCAAATGCCTTCTCAGAGTAAGTGGGGCAAATTTTCAAAAAGCTAGAGAGCTTGTTAGGGTTATGCCAAGAATAACACCATGAAAATGAAGACAGTCTTCGGGGCTTGCCAGGCCCACCACTCTCGGAAGCCTCCCCGCCCAGGTCCCTATAGGGCCAGAGGCCACCTCTGCAGGAGAAATGCCAAAAGCCACCTGGCAGCAAATGCTTCTCTGCACTTTCAACTTGGAAAATGCAGCTGAGTTCTGCAAGAAATGAGTTATGGAGAAAGGCGACCCTGGGCTCACATTCACTCAGCAGGTCAAAGACCGGAAGAGGGGTCCTGGTCGGGCCCAATGCACAGAACATCTGGGGACAGTGAGAAGAGGGAGATGGAGGGAGGATCCCTCCCCAAAAGTTAACACAGCTCCATCCCCTTCTAACAGCCAAGGTCAGATGACCCTGATTGCAAAAGTGTGGTTTTGAAATATTCAATGGAGAGCAAGCGTGATAATGAGCAGAGAGATGAGAAGAGAAACCACTGCCTGAAAGCTCAGCACCTCGCTTCTCCAGGGTCATTCAGTATGTTCCTGCAGAATCCCACCTCCTCCCTGGCATGGAACCCCCATGGAATCCCACATTTCTAGGGGGCTTCATGGATGGGAGCACAATGACACAAAGCAGAGGAGGACATGGGGGAGAGGATCAGTTGATCAAATTCTGAGTCCCAAGTGTCCTAAGGCAGGGCCAGGGTGGGAGCCCCGCCCCCTCTACAGCCCTTGGGAAAATGCACCCTAACTGGAAACAGACAACCAGCAGAGAGTTTCTGGCCCTCCAGCGGCCAGGTCATCTCAGCACCTCCAAGCAGGGAAGCCATTCCTGGGACCGCTTCAGGTGCTGGTAGGGAGGTCCCTGGCCTCGTAATCGCTGTAGCTATGCAGAAGGCCCTGGGGCAGCTGGCTCTTCCCTGCCAACCTTGAATGTCCTGAAATTCCTTTTCCACCCACTGCTTATCTAGGCAGACACTGTTAGGCAGAGATGGAAGCAGCTTCCATGCTTACGTTTCTATGCCTGGGCCTCCAGAGCTGTGTTATTCAGGTCCTCTGGAGGCCCAGGCGTCTGGAAAGCACAGACAGAATGAAGAGTGCAAGAAGTTTGTTGGGGGAGTGCTGTGAAGGATCATGTGCAGCATAGGAGTAGGTGGCTGGAGCCTCTGCCATGTGCAACCTGACACTTGAGGAGGGACAATAACATGGAAGGCGGACTCATGGAACTGCAGGTCTGCTCTGAAAAAGCCCAGCCAGGAGCCGCACAGCAAAGTCTGCCCAACACAGGAGGCCTGTGCCCTGCGGGCGCAGCCCCAGCCTGGCACCCCTGCAGGCTGGGGCACTGCAGGGAGCAGCCTGGAAATAGTATGGCTCTGAGAGGGGCCTGAAGGCAGGGCAGCTGGAAGCTGTGAGCAAACTTCATTCTTCACAGCAGGGAAATCTGTGCAGGGCAAAACCATGGCAACCTAAAACCCAATCGTTTTTTGGAAAAAAATGTTTTAACAGAGTGCAATGCTTAGTTCTAGAGACTGGTTCTACCCATGACCAGTCCTTTGGCCAGAGGCTTCACAGGGTTCTAGTGAGAAACAAATAAGAAAACAAAGGGCACAGTCTTTCGCAACTCTAGGACCCATAGGAGAAGGTTATACAATGGTGGCTTATTGGCCAAATAGTGCCATTGTGTGTTTTCTTTGATTCACATGTGGATTTTTTTAAGTGCCAAATTAGTTGCCAGCAGGTATTATACAAGCCACAAAAATCAGTTCTCTAGCTTCTCTTCAAGAATAAAAACACCAACCAACACTGAGCCCACATTTCAGTTTGCCACAGTCCCCACCACTCCCTATTGTCTTACTCCCTACCCACCTCACTCTCATACTTGTCCAGCCTGGCTCCTGTAGGCCTTCTGCCTACGCCCATGAATGCATCCAAGCCAGTAGTGGTCATTCCATTTCTTAGGATAATATATATAAGAACATTTAGAAAACCAAACAAGAGCTGGCAGGTTCAAACCCAGCCCTGGCCTGCCAAACAACAATGACAATCAAAACAAAAATATAGCCTATAGTCCCAGCTATTTCAGAAGCTGAGGCAAGAGAATCGCTTAAGCCCAAGAGTTGGAGTTTGCTGTGAACTGTGACGCCACGGCACTCTGCCCAGGGTGACATGGTAAGACTCTGTCTCAAAAATTAATTAATAATTAATTAATAATAAAAATAAAATAAAACAAGAGAAAAAATGAATGGATGATAGATTTGAGAGAAATCTATCAGAAAGAGATGGACTAAGGAAGGAAAAAACTGAGACAGAGCATTGAGCTAGGAGACTTAACATCCAAATAGCAAGAGTTCCAGAATGGGGGAACAGAGAAAATAGTAGGGATAAAATTATCTAAGAAATAGTACAGAAATGAAAAATAAGAGGTTCCAGATTAAAAGGACCTAAAAAGGACCCAAGACAGTCAATGAAAAATTCCCCCAACAAGACACATTCTTGTGAAATTTTGAAACTCTTGCAGATAAAAAGGAAAATCCCAAAAGCTTTCAGAGAGGGGTAAACAAAGTCATATAAAAAGGATTGAGGCTCGGCGCCTGTAGCTCAGTGGGTAGGGCGCCAGCCATATATACAGAGCTGGCAGGTTCAAACCCAGTCTGGGCCTGCCAAACAACAATGACAACTACAACCAAAAAAAAAAAAGTACTACGGGGGTTGTGGCAGGTGCCTGTAGTCCCAGCTACTTGGGAGGCTGAGGCAAGAGAATTGCTTAAGCCCAACAGTTAGAGGTTGCTGTGAGCTGTGATGCCACAACACTATACCGAGGGCGACATAGTAAAACTCTAGTCTCAAAAAAAAAAAAGAATCAAGAATAAGTAGCCAAGAAGACAAAGGAGCAATGCTCAGGCTTTCTGAGGGAAAGAAATTCTAAACCCAAGCAGATCACTAGTTAAGTGGATGTCATCGAGATAGATTTCAAACATGCAGAGTCTCAAAAAATTTCCTTCTCAAATATCCTTTCCGGAAGCTCCTGGAGCCATGCCCCACTATTCCCCAATATTCTATATCTCAGGGAGCAAACTGACAAAGATAAAATCAGATCTAGGAAGCAGATCTAGACCAGGAGCGACCGAGAGAGGCAGGCATGCAGCATTTGGGACAGCAGCCAACCCCATCAGAACCGGGACAGAGGGCCCTGCATGTGATCATCTCATGGTTTTGTCAGACGGTTTGGGGATAAGTCAGTTACAAATAAATTAGTTATAGAAAGCTAAAGCAAAAGACTTGAGTGGGCAATTCACAAAAGAAGATATCCAAACAGCCAGTAAGCACATGAAGAGGTCCTTGATATCTTTAGCTACCACGAAAAGCAAAGTAAGACCTGTGATAATCACTACCTCCCCAGCAGAAGAGATAAACTTGAGAAAGGCAGAGAATCCCAAGTGCGAATGAGTCAGTGAAGTGACTAGAGCAGCAGAGCTGCCTGGGGGGGCATAAAGGGTACAGCCACTTTGGAAGACTCTTTGGCAGCTTCTTATAAAGTAAACATACTCCCATTTGATGGCCCAGCAATCCCACTCCTAGAACTGGATCCAGAGAAATGGGTACAAAGAATTTACAAAGATACTCATACAAGAATATTCAGAGTAGCTGTATACATAATAGCCCTAAATGGGAACCAGCTGAAATGTCCATCAAATAGGAAATGGATAAACAGGGTGTGGTATTTCCATCCAAGGAATGAAGAGGATCACGTTCTCAGCAATGAAGAGGATTGAGCAACTGATTCGCACAACAACATGGGTGAATCTCACACTTGATCTTAGCCAAAAGGCCAAGAAGTGATACATGGGTGAATCGCAAAACATCCTTAGTGTAAAACATCAGACAGAAAAGAATCCATGTAGCCAGAGCCTATTCATATAAGGTTCAAACACAGGAAAACTAATCTACTGGAACAGAAGTATAAATAGTGGTTATCTCTGGGGGGGTCAAGGACAGAAAGGCATTAACCGAACACTGATACTAGGGAACCTTCTGGGATAACAGAAATATTCTATATCTTGGCCTCGGCAGTGGAGTCACAGGTTTATCATGGGTAAAAGTCATGAAGCTGTGCGCTTAAGTTTTGTACATTTCACTGTATGTAATTTGTTCTTCCATAAATTAATGAAAGAAAAGAAAACCAGACAAACCCCCCATGATGCATTATTAATTCCATAAAAAAATAAGGAATTACATTCAAAAAGCAAATGTCATCTTAAAATACTCCCTGCAGTAGGGATTTGGCTTAGATATGAACAATACTTACACAGTTGTAATAAAGGACAAATGTACTATATATGGATTTAACCAGACATCAGTATTGGTGGGATGAGCAGAAGGACAATATTTGTGTGTAGCAGAGGGCTGGGATGAGCAAAGAGAGCTAAACCCTAATGTTTTGTAGGAAGAAATTAACAGGTCAAAAATAAAATAGACAAAAAACATAGCAGCAGAGCTACATATGTTGTTTGGACATCTGGACTTCTAAATACTAGAAGAAACAACTAACGGAACAACAACTAATTATCTCTGAGAGTGGTAGATTTAGTGATGAGGCAGTGCAGGGCAAGGGAAGTCTACTTGTAATTTGGATCTGCTTGAACTAGTTTTAGCAAAAAGAAACTGAAACTCTAAACAACATCACTTAATTAAAACAGAAATGTGTTTCTGTCTCAAGTAAAAGTCTAAAGCAGCAGTTCTCAACTGTGGGTCATGACCCCTTTGTAACAATGAAAATACATCGCAGCATTAGAAAGGTTGAGAACCACTGGTCTATAGGTAGGCAACTCTGAGCCGCTCCATGAAGTCTCAGGCTCCTTCTTCTCGCTGCTACACCAGGCATGGCCTCTATTTCCAAGAGCGCCTTATGGATCAATGAGGCTGCCTCAGCTCCAGCCATCAAAACCACATTCCAGCCAGGAGAATGGAAGATGAAAGTAGGGACAAGGATGAAAAAGGGTACATACTAGCTATCTTTTTAGGATGTTTCCCCCAAAGCTATTATATAACGCTACTGCCTAAATCTCACCCACCAGAACCAAGTCCCATGGTCATTCCCAGGCACAAGGGAAGCTGGAAGATAATATCTCTATTCTGGACAGCATGAGTCAATTGTAGAAGAGGGGCATCTCTGCCACTACAATTTGTATTTAAAGCTATCTATAGATAATTTGTGTTTGAAGCTATCTATAGATAATTTAAGGTATGGGCCTTCCCCCAAGCCCAAGAACCAGGAGAGGGAGCCCCAGCAGGAAGACCGAGAAGCCATGGAATAAAGGTATTAAGGTACACACCTCACCACAGGGCCAAATCACTCCAACAACAGCCTTACAGACAGTCCCACATGCCCAAATCTTTCCTAGCCTTCAACGTTTAGACCAGTGTGTGAAAAAAATGAAGCCTCACAATGCACCCAGTCAGGTAGAAATGGTTATTCCTGCCTTAGAGATCAGGAAACAGGCTCTCAGAGGCCAAGTTACTTCCCCCAGACCGTAACTGGAGGAGCTTGCCCTTGACTCAGGAATCCAGAGAGCAGTCCAGCCTTCTCTCCTCCAAAGGGTCTGGGTGGCCACCTGCAGCTTTTGGATTCTCTGCAGGGCCAAATCAGGCCTATCAATAAGTCAAGAGAAGCAATGACTCATTTGAAGACAAGATAAACCACAGGGAGGCCCAGTGGGACAAGAGCCCTGTTTCCTAGGAAGTCTGCCTTCTGCAGGGCTGAAAGAGCACACAGTTAGCAGGGAGGAACCCCTTCTGCAAACACCAGCACAGCAGTTTCCAGACAAAGAGAAAGTGCTGCTGGTACTCGCTGGGAGCTGCAGAGTTATTTCGGTCCTCAAAGGGCTTTTGTCAAGACAAGGCCACGAGCCTGGGCATATAGAATTCCAAGCTTTTCCTTTCCGATTCCTTCAAAACCGGAAGGGAAAGTTATTCGGTGCTACTCCAACAATATTTGTCCCCCAAGTCCCATCTGAGGACCACATTTCAGAATAAAGCTGCAGACCCTCTAAGTGACCTTAGGTTAGTTGTTTCCTTTCCCTGTATCCCACGTCTCAGGACATGGGTGGAGATGTCGGATAGACACTGAGGTTCTTAGGGCAAAGGAGGCAATTTGGCAGAGGGCAGAAGTAGCATACTGTGCCCAGAACCTGTCCTAGCCCTGCCTGTCTGGATGCAATGAACGCATGAAGACCAGCCAGAGCCCAGAGCCCAGAGCCCAGTCAGAGAAAAAAAGGAAGAAAGGAAAGAAAGAGGGAGGAAAGGAGGAAAATAGAAGCAAGGAAGAATAAATAAAAAAAATAGGGAACACTATATTGGCTCAGGTAATGGGAAGCAGGCATGGCTGGATCCAGGTGCTCAAATGATATAGCATCAGGAATCCACCTCACACCACTCTGCTTTCTTCTGTGACAGCTTCATTCCCTGGCAGACTCCCTGCAGAGTAGCTCCCCAGACTTGGATCCCATAGCTTTGCAAGCCTGGAGGGAAGAAAGAACTTCCCTTTTCCAGTATTTAAGGGGACGTGTTAACAAAAACCATTTTTGTTGTAAAGAGATACTAGGAGGTTGATTTGTTACTACAACTTAACCTAGCCTGTCCTGACTAATAAATGTCTCACTGGTATAGCTTAGGATACGAGCTCATCCCTGCAGTCAGTGGGCTACGGTGCTCTGATTGACCAGCCTGAGTCACAGGCTAGCCCTGGAGCCAGAAAGTGGAGGCCAGCCTCATTCTAACCACAAGAACAGAGATTTCCCCAAAGGACAAGTAAGATTCAGTTGCCCAAAAGAAAAGGGGGGTTGGGCACTGGGCAGGAACAATCAGCAGGACCGCACAGCACTTGGCACAGGCTGGAGCGAGGGTGGACGCTCTTCATACCAATAGTTTCTGGATCTGGGGCCTGCTATGTTGTCTAACAATCCTTCTCCCTCCACAGCACACGTACAAAGGTACCAAGCTCCTGCCTCTCAACAGGATTCATCAAGAGACCTTGGGGCTCCCAGAGGAGGAAGGATGCCGATGGCCCCCTCCCACCACCTGCTCTAGCCAAGACTCCCAGCTGTGACAATCTCCTGGCCCTGCAGGGAAGCTATAGGGGGGCCTGCAGGTGTCCAAGGGTAACCTGGAGGCCAAGTGTCCACACCTGCTGCCTCTGAGGGCCACCAAATCCCACCCAGACCGTCCCAACAGCCGGCGCACAGATGCTCACACGTCATTCCAGCAGAGCCCATTCCTCTGGGAACAGGAGTGGAGCAAGGCCATCACAGCTCAAGTCACCATTCCCCTACATATTTTTAACCTCCTGGGCTTGGGACTTCAATCCAGCCTGTCTGCCTCTCCCACAGACCTCCAAATCCAGCCGAAGTCCCTGCGTCACACTTCCTGCAGCAGGCCCGAGGGTCAGGAGTTCATCCCATTGAGCTATTGCCTGGGGGCGGGGGTCCTGACAAGCATGACATCCTCCCCCAAAGCCCCGACAGCTGTGTTTCCCCCTCACTCGGAAGGAAAGAGACCAAATAAAGCAGCAGGAGGAATTACATGCTGCAGTGCTCAGCCGAGGATTCAGAGCCAAAAGGTCAGACTCTTGGCTATGATTTGGGGCAGGTCATTTTTGGGGTTTTCTGCCTCGGAATTCCTGTTGGCACAATGGGGATGAGAGCAGGCAAGTTTAGGGAAATGATCAAGTCTTTGATGGAGTGCAACCTTCTCAATCCCAGTTCTGCTAGGTCCAGTAACATTCCAAAATCAAGCTGGTCCTTTTATAGAGAACTTTCTAGACTGTCTCAAACCTATCCTAGGAAACAGAACTGAAGTCTAGCTAAGTCTGCAGCTTTAGTTGTCTAAATTGGCCTCATAGACAGAAAGCTGTGGGCTGAGCCATTGACTGTAGGCTGCAGGCTCAGATGCTAAGCATCTCAGAGGTGACCAGAAGTTGGCCAAGGGGCAGGGACAGGACAGGCACCAGGGCCCAGCCTCCTACATCATACCTGGGAGCACCAAAGAAGGGGGATGGGCTCTGAAGACTCACAACCAGCCACTCCAAGCATTACGTGGAGGCAAAACATCAGGCCCAGTGGCTCGCACCTGTAATCCCAGTGTTTGGGAGGCAGAGGAGGCCAAGAGTTCAACACCAGCTTGGGCAACATAGCAAAAAGATTGTTTGGGGGCTGAGTGCAGTGGCTCACAACTGTAATCCTAGCACTCTGGGAGGCTAAGGCGGGAGAATCCATTGAGCTCTAGAGCTCAGGAGATCGAGACCAGCCTAAGCAAGAGTGAGACCCATTTCTACTAAAAGTAGAAAAATTAGCTGGGTATTATGGCAGGCACCATGCAAACCCTGCTACTTGGGAGGCTGAGGCAGAAAGATTGCTTGAACCCAGGAGTGTGAGGATGCTGTAGGAAGGCTGATGCCATAGCACTCTAGCCTGTCTCAAAAAAAGAAAAATTGTTTTTAAACTGATACTCTGATTTAAAATGTTATTTTAAATAATCATAAATTACTTTTTCCTCTTATTAAATATGGGCTGTTTAAAAATGAGAGGAATGGCCAGGCACAGTGGCTCATACCTGTAATCCTAGCACTCTGGGAGGCTGAGGCAGGTGGATTGTTTGAACTCAAGAGTTTGAGACCAGCATGAACAGGAGTGAGATTCCATCTCTCCTAAAAATAGAAAAACTATCCAGGCATGGTGATGGGCACCTGTAAGTCCCAGCTATTGGGAAGGCTGAGCCTAGGAGTTTGAGGTTGCTGTGAGCTGTGACGCCACAGCACTCAACCCAGGACAACAGAGTGAGACTGTGTCTCAAAAAATAAAAATAAAAATGAGAAAAGTAAAAAGAAAAGTGAGAAAAGGGTGGCTTTTTCCAACTCCACCTTATTTAAAGACAATTAGTTTAAAAATAATGAACCACTTCTTTATTACCATTGCTCAAATAAGTATAAGAAAAAATAATACGAAGACATTAAACCACTACCATGACTCCTGCAATCTAGCAGATTAACAAACTCCTGCTTCATTTTACAAAAATTCTTAAAAACTAGCCAGGTGTGGTGACATGTGCCTACTCCCAGATATTCAGGAGGCTGAGGTGGGAGGGTCACTTCAACCTACGAGTTGGAGGTTGCATTGAGCTATGATCACACCATTGTACTCTAGCCTGGGTGACAGAGTGAGATCCTGTATTGAAAAAAAAAAAAAAAACACAGTAGAAAAATTTTAAAACTAGTCAAAATACCTTCTATGCATGAGGCTGGGTGAATACAACTAAACATGATATGAGAGACAGGAAGCATGATTAACTATAAGGCCTGTATATAGAAGGTACTTCAAAAAGACAAGTCTCCCCAAATCACTTAAATGGGAATAGAGCAAGTCCTGGTGATTGTATTAGATGACTTGGGGTGCCAGCAGCAGCCACCCAGTTCAAACTGGCATAAGCCAACAAGGAGAATTTATTGGCTCACTCGACTAGAAAGGTCAGAGGTTCCAGCTTCAGGCATAGTTGGATCCAGGCTCAGACAGCACCATGAGGACTCAGCTGCCCCTTCACCACGTACCAGCTCTGCTTCCCTCTGTGCTGGCCTCATTGTAGAATGCCTCGTGCTGTTCCCCAGAGGCTACAGACTTACAGCCTCATTCCTACTGCCAATCACAGAGAGAAAAGGGCTTCTCCTCCCAAGGGTTCTCGTTGGCTTCATTTGTAGCACCATCACCGTGGTCAAAGAAAAGGAATATACTGATTGGGCAAACCTGGGCCATGTGGGGCATCTGATGCAAGGGCCTGAAACTTCCAGAGGCCTGGGCTGGAAACAGAAGGGAATCATCAGGATAAAGAGGGAGCCCAGGTATTGCCCAGCTCTGCCATGACCAGCTGTGGGGCCCTGGGCAAGTCAGTAGCCCTCTCTGAACCTCTGTTACCCCATATGTAAATGGGGTAACAACACCCACTCCAGACGGCTGCTATAGAGATGAAGCAAAAGAATTTATGTAAATTCTTTTGCTTCATCTCTATAGCAGCCGTCTGGAGTGGGTGTTGTTACGCCATTTACATATGGGGTAACAGAGGTTAAGGGCGGCGCCTGTGGCTCAACGGGTAGGGCGCCGGTCCCATATGCCGGAGGTGGCGGGTTCAAGCCCAGCCCCGGCCAAAAAAAAAAAAAAAAAAAAGAATTTATGTAAAGTACCTAGCATACAGCACTCAACGAGTAGAGTCTACTTAATAGCCTCTTTTCTCTATTCCGTTTGTTTCTCACTTTAGCTTCCCTTTGTCCTGTTTCTGCTTTAAGACTGCCAGCAGCTCACCATTCAGCATCCCCAGTATCCCAGGAAGCACCAAATCTAAAGAGATGGGGGCGGGGGGCTGCGGGTCTGGTTTTGCCCATGCCGCCCTGCATTCCTGCACGCTCCACCTTGCAGCAGACGGCTGGGAGACAGTGATGGGGCATGCCAGGCACAGCCAAGGATCTGTGGCTGGGTGGGGTTTCAAGGAACTGGGGCCAGAGCAGGAGTGTCTGTCCATCTGAGCCAACACGCCCTGATGGCCAAACGCAAAGCCTCCGAGAATGCAGCTGTAGTTTGGAAGCATGAGGCAGGAGCCGACTTGGGACTTCCAAGTCAGGAGGGTGAGACCAGGAAAGGGGGAGCACAGCCAAGGGAAGGGGCAGAGAAATGACTCGTTGACTCCAACAGCTCACCAAGGATGAGGAAACACAGCCTCAGCAGAGCTCGGGTGCCGAGTCAGGGCCATCCCTGAGCTCTGATTGGCGAAACTCTTTGAATTCAACAGAACGTCGGGACAACCCCACCCACTGTTCCTGGAAAGGGCCACATGACCACACCAGCCATGATGGCCCAGATGCCAGGTGGGAATCTAGTATGCAGCCGCCACAGGAAGAAAAAGCAGGCCATCAATTCCAAGGGGACAGCCTGAAAACTCTCTCTGGTCCTTCCCTTTGTCTTTTTCAAGAGATTCTTCTCACTGAGAATGCCTCTCCCGGCCTTCCTAAGTCCAGTAAGAGAGGGGAGGCCTCCCCATGGGCTTCCCCATGGGTGAGAGAGGGTGGCTCTGGATTGCTGTCATTCCTGGATTGAGGGACCTTGAGCAAGTCTCATTTCCCTGTTTGGAAAATCGAAACAAGTACCTCTCACAGGGTTTCCAAACGGAACAAAAACAACGTATGTGAAAGTACTTTGTAAATTCTAAAAGGCAATTTACCTGTTAGCTTTTGATAGTATTATTGTTAGCACCCTCACAAGCCAGCTCTCCACCTCTCCATGTACCCAAAACTTGTGTGTAGCCGATTGTGCCCGCCCTTCCCCCAGGGCCCTTCGTACCAGGACTGGCACCTGCACCTCTCCACCTGAAGGGATCAGGGAGCTGATGGCCCAGGGAGCAGTGCTTAGCCAGAGACAGACAACCTGGGCTTCCCCACTGCATGGGGCCATTCTAAGGTGTGTTCTTTGCTGTCCCCTGGGCTCCTCAGAAGGACTAAGCCTCAACTCCCTCATTCCTACTAATACTTCAATCCCCTCCACAACACCCCCAGTGACAAGGAGATCATCACCTATCTGGGCAGCCTATCCCCTCTTCAGACAGCTCTGACTCTCAGGAGGAACATTCTAACCTTGTATCAAAGCTGTCTTCATGCCACATCCACCCTCTTTCCTGCTCTTCCCTCTAGGAATACACTGAAAAATGTATTAGACACATTAATGTAACTCTTGCTAAAGTATAAATGACTCCTTCCAGATCCTTTCCTAAAAGGGGATTTTGCCATACACAAGATGGAAGGGTCCTGGATTTCTGGAAGGAGGAGGCTGTATAGAAGTCAGGAAACTCTCCAGTGGGCTCCTGTTCCTGCCACTTCTGGTAACTGCATCGTGGTTTGGGGGCAACCCCCCCCATTACAAGTGAATCAGATGGGGGGCTCAGTTGGAAACGGGCCTGCACCCCAGGCCAGGCAGCTAGAGCTGGCAGCAGAGGCCTGCCTGAGAAGGAAGCAGTCTGAGATTAACTTCCCTGGAAACAGTTCCTGAGAAAGAAAACTGCAATGATCGCTGGGGACAGCTCTCCAGAGAGACGCCTGTGTGGACCACCAGGCGGGAGACGGGAGAGACAGAAGCCGGCTCATAGTGCTATGCTAGGTAATGGTCCTTTTGGGTTGTCCCAAGGTCATTGGAAGTCAGCAGCCACAGGCCACCCCCAGGGAGGTGGGGAGTCACCTCAGGTGATGTGCTCCTTGAGTCCAAAGGTCATTCTCCAGTCAGGGGGAAGCAGGGAGGTGATGCCCACACAGCCCAAGGAGGGGATTGGTTCACCACTGAACCCAATATAGAAGAACGCAGAGACAGGCAAGAGCTGGCCTGTGTATCCCCCCAACCCCAGCTGGCCTGAGGGAAGCCCAGGATGGGAAGTTTATGGCAGTCACTGCAATGGAAACAGTCCCCTTCCCATGTCTTGGCCAGAGGGCCTCCTGGGGAGCAAACCAGAGGCCGATCAGAGTGCAGACAGCGCTGGAGAGGACCCACATGTCTCGCCTTCACACACACCACCCGGGGACACTATCCATTTGGTCGTGTCCTCGCTGCACATTCGCCAGCACTGACTATGGGATGGGGGCAGGCAGCACAGAGGTGACCAGGGGCACTGCTGTTCTGAACAAGTTTGCAGCCTGGACAGAGCCTTCACCAGGTCATTCATTTCAGGCCAGACTTGGAAAGGACACAGCAGGGAGAGCTTTGAGGGCCGTGAGCCTTGGGAAGCTTCAGGAGCTGCCCCGGCTCCATCCACCACCCTGGGCCCCTCACAGCAAGAACACCTGGCTTGGGGGCCCAGGAGCAACACTCGAAAGACCTCTAGCTCTTCACCCCCAAAGGGTCCACCATGGCAGCAAAACTTTGACCTGTCCCTGGCCTTTCCTGTGTCTGAACCCCTCATCAGAGGGGGCGTGCAGCTCACTGTGGGGCGGGAATGCAATAGGCCGGCATGCGGGTTTTGGAGCCATATGTGACTTAGCACTCTAACCATGGGCAAGTCACCCTTTTTATCTCATGTCCTGTAGAATTTATTGTCTAGCTCACAACTTGAAATCCTTGACCACGTTCTGTAGCGCACATTCGCTCAACTGATCTATGGATCCAATGCAGTGGCTCTCGACCTTCCTAATTCTGCACTGTATTTTCATTGTTACAAAGGGGTCGCAACCCACAGGTTGAGAACCGCTGCAATAGAGTATTGGGCACTTCCTATGTGCAAGGCACTGGGAGCAGCATTGTACAAAGAAGCTCCGAACGAGCACATGGGAAACTGCAACACTATGTGGAATCTTGAGCTTATCTACCTGCCTGACAGCTGTGTGACCCATTCAGACAAGGGCCCCACACACAAGGACCCCCGTTCTCCTTTCCTCATCTGCCCTGCAGCCCAGGGGAATGGTCCATTCTACAGACAAAAGAATTGAGACTCAACAACAAGGAGACTTGCAATAATCACACCACTAATAAGTGCCTGAACCTAAATCCAAACCAGGTTTGTGTGACCCTGGAACCCACAGGAATTCTGCCTCCATCACACCACCTTTCACATTAGGTTTTCAATGGCAAGTTATTAATTGACTCATTACCGTGGTATCTTTCTTTTCCAGTGTGTTTCCACTTCTGCCCGGGCTGCCACCCTCCCTCCTTGCCATGGGTGGTGCACACACCCTCAGTGGCTGTGCATTTTCAGCTCCTGCTCTGCTCAACCTTGATTTCCCCTTTCACGCTCTGAGCTGCATATTCGTTTCCTATTCCATAGCGCCACCTGGCGGCCGTGGAGCGCATAGCGTGGTTTGATCAAATGGGCAAAGGGAGAAGCCTGATCGCCGAACAGGCCTGAAGACAATGTCACAGCGCAAAACCAGCGCTTCCTGCACAATCCACTCCACCTCTCCACGGAACTCAACATTGCCGCTAACTCCACCACACCCCGCCCTGCCGGCATAGAAAACGGACACGAAAGGCTTCCCTTCATCACCTGGGGGTACTAACCAGGCCCTCCGGGTCTGGCTTGTCTGCCAGGACCCAGGTCGGGCAGGGACCACCCCAGCAGCAGTGGAGAGCCCAAAGCCTAGGCTTACCCCAGAGCCTCACTATGTTGACTCTTCCCTCTAACTCGGGAAAACACGTTGAGAGCAGTCGTCTTTCTGACGTCATTCTAAATGACAGGTGCAGAATAGGGAATCGAGCATAAGGGATGATCTCTTATCCTTAGAACATAAACGTCCACACCTTATAAAACTGCACTAAAAAACATCTAGAAGTGTGTGAAAATAAACTTGTTATTTGTGAACGGTGGGGTTTTTAATATAGCTTTCTATATATTCCAACTTTAATTCAAATTATCCTGGAATATTCTGTTGATAGAGAAGAAACATGTTTATGCGCTTTAGAAAATTAGAAGTGTTTCCCATGATGCCCTGGGGAGCTGTGGCGTCTGAACTCCCCTTGAACTTCAGGTTGAAAGCGCAGGTCATCCACTCACAATCTGGGTATCCCTGGGTAAGTCAGCTCCCTAACCAATCCTCACCCTGTTCTTCATAAACTAAAAATAATTATAGCTGCCAACCTCATAGTTTTACTGTTAGGATTAAATGAGATCGTGTGTATGAAAGCATTGGTAGGAGTACTTAATAAATATTCTTTGAGTGAATAGTGTTGTGTATACTTAGGGTTCAGTAGTCTAATGCAAGTGACAGAAACCCAACTCAATCCAGTCTAAGTAAAAAGAAGGGGATAGAATATACTGAATTATTAAAGTGAAAACTAAAAATATGGGCAGCGCCTGTGGCTCAGTAGGTCGGGTGCCAACCCCATATACCAAGGTGGTGGGTTCAAACCCGGCCCCAGCCAAACTGCAACAAAAAAATAGCTGGACGTTGTGGTGGGCACCTGTAGTCCCAGCTACTCAGGAGGCTGAGGCAAGAAACTCGCCTAAGCCCAGGAGTTGGAGGTTGCTGTGAGCTGTGATGCCATGCTACTCTACTGAGGGCGATAAAGTGAGACTGTGTTCTAATTAAAAATAAGTAAATAAAAAATAAAAATATTAGGGTTTCAGGCACAGCTGTAACAGGTGCTAATATGGTGTCATTAGAAATCTGCTGTCTTTTAACCTGGATGGAGGTGGAACACATTCTTCTTAGTAAAGCATCACAAGAATAGAGAAGCAAGAATCCAGTGTACTCAATTCTAATAAGAAGGCAGTAGATGAGCTAATACAAGGTGGGGGGTGGGGGAATGAGGGAGAAGGAAGAGGGGAGGAGGGAGAGGCATGGCGGGGGTCACAGTGTAGGGCACACCTCTTGGGGGCAGGACACAATTATAAGAAGGACTTTACCTAACAAATGCAATCATTGTAACCTAATTCTTCGTACCCTCAATGAATCCCAAACAATAAAAAAAAGAAAGAAATCTGCTTTCTCTGTCTACAGCCATACCACCCTGAACATGGCCTTTCTTGTCCAATCTGAGAAGGGTGGGGCCTGGTTAGTACTTGGAAGATAGAAACCATTCTTCTAAGTGAAGTATCGCAAGAATGGGAAAATAAACATCACGGTACTATATGGGGACTGGTGGATCAACCCTTATGTGCACATAGGGAAGTAAATCTCAACGAAAATCAAGTCAGTGGCAGTGAGGAGGAGGGGCTGGCACAACGCACACTCTCTGGGTGAAGGGCATACTTACAACTTTGACTTACAATGTACAAAAGCAAATTAGGTAACCAAAATGTGTGCACCCCTGTAATATTCTGAAATTTAAAGAATAAAAAGAAATCTTCTTTCTCCATCTCTCAGTTCTTCTTCCCACTGTACTAGTTCTAATGTCAGACAAGCTCTCCCTACACAATGGGAAGACGGCCCTCTAGCAGGCCACAGCTCGTATCTCACCTGCTCAGGGCACTTAGCCAGAACAGAGCTTCTCTCTCCCAATAATTCCAACTAAATTCTCAGCCCTAATCCCAAACACTAAGGCAATGTAACCCGAGTGCTAGGCCTGGGAAGTCACATGCACTCCCTTGGAAGGAGGGGCAGGGCCTGCCCTACCCAAACCACACAATTATTTGGGGTGTTTCCCCAAAGGAAACTGGAGATGCCCTCAAAATGCACATTGATCAAATATAATGAATAACATAGGGTCACACCTTCCTTAAGATATTAGCTTAAACACCTGTGGAAAGAGTCATGTGGTAATGGGAATCTGCAGACCTGGACTCTACGTGCAGCTGTGTCACTATGTGTCCTTGAGCAATCGGCATGGCCTGGCTTGGTCTCAGTTTCTTCATCTGTTCAGTCAAGTATTAGTCAAGAATCCAGGCTCATGTTTCTCCAGGGCCAGGCAGTTAGCAAAAGAGTGAAGTAGCCAGTTCAGCACAGCAGGCAGCGGTGTTGCCCTAAGAGAACCAGAAATGTTAGTCCCATTGATGAGAGTTGTGATGTGGGCCCGAATTACCAGGTCTTCCGGTTTTTCAAAGCACTCTGTAAAATCTCCTGATTTTCAGGGTTAAAAACTATTTTAAGTGTGGTAATTGGTTGCACAACTCTGAATTATGCATATCATTGAATCAGTCCCTTCAGTAGGTGAATTGTACGGTTGAATTATATGTCAATAAAACTGTTAGAAATGAATTCAAATTCATTCAATGAGGTGATGAACTCCTGGATGAGTGGACAGAGGTGCTGTGCTGATTGTCATGTTCTGATCTGGTTCTGTGGAGTGCCAGTGGCCTGGGTGTATCAGACCAGCTCCTGTCTTAGAGCTGGAGGAGTCTGTACCCGTTACCTCCTGCCCGACCAGTTGCCCCGTAGATGCTGGTGGTCAGATGCTAGATGATTTGCCTATAACACTAATTATTATGTTATTTTAACGCTACTTCTTAAGTGTGTTTTTGTCTGCTGTGAGAGAAAAACAGTAGCTAATTTTCCTAAAAATTGGGACAAATTGGCGTAAACCTTCAACTCACATTTTGTTGAATTTTAGTATCTTCTTCTGGATTTGGGGAAACCTGGAAAAGGTGAACTTGGCCTATAATCATATTATCTGGCTTTAGAATGCTCAGAGCCCAAGCAGCTGAGAACTAAACTAGGGGCTGTTTTGTTTGGGGTGTTAATATTGGTATGAAAAACAAAAACAAATTCAATAAAAGAAATGAATTCAAAACCTTTTTACATTTTTCAGCCCTTCTAGGAACGATAGGTGAGGCTTAAAAATGTCTGAAGTTAAATTTTCGTAAGTACTCATTTTTTAGCCTTAAGGACAAAGTTCTGATACATGCTACAACACGATGAACCTCAAAAATATTATGCAAAGTGAGAGACGGCCGGCACAATAGGCCACAGATCGTCTGATTCCATTTAGATGAAGTATCCAGAATTGGAAAAAGGCAGATTGATGGCTGCCAAGGTCTGGGGGGAGGGCAAATGGGAGGAAATCCTTAATGGGTCCAGAGTTTTCTTCTGGGGTGATAAAAAATGTTTTAGAACTGGGTGGTGGTGACGATGGTGATGGTCATATCACATTGTGTATGTGCTAAATACCACCGAATCGTACGCTTTAAAGTGGTTAATTTTATGTAATGTGAGTTTTACTTCAATTTTTTTAAAAGTGTGTTAAACACTCTGCCAGTCAAATCAAACCTATCTATAGCCTGCATTAGACCCAGTTTTTAGCCATACAGTCCCTAAAATCCCTTTGAACACTCTCACACCTCTCATTTCTAGGGTCCAAAATGTCATCTCCTGTCAAAGGGGTGGTGACCAGCTGCACACAGCTTACAGCAAAGAAGGACGATGCATTCTCTTTCCTCTAAGCAGAATCTCCCAAAAATAATTTGAGGCCAGGAAATAAAAGTCTACTTCAGCTGGAACCAGGCCAACGTTTTTCTTTTTTTTTTTTTTTCTAACTGCCCTTTGCCACTATGAAGGGGAAAGAGTTGCATCTGGGTGACAGCGAATGGACTTTGTTGACACAGCCCAACTTCAATTTTTGTGAAGTTAATAATTAGGCTGTCATCCCTCTGCTCCAGAGCAATTAGGGGCCTGCAGAGGGAATGAATGGGCCCTATTATCAAGGGAAATTATAAATAGAAAAAAGCCCGGCTGGAGGGGAGCTCTGCACAGCATCACAGCCCTGCCCTCTCTGTGCAGAGCCAAAGCGAACCTGGGTGTGTTGACCCGCCTCTGGTTGACAGCTTGGATCCCAGCTGCCATCCAAAAAGCCTCTAAATTCTGCCTCTGTCATCCAAGCCTGACTTTTTATGCTGTCCAGAGCAGAGCAGGGCAGCCCAGCTGAGCAGCAGGATAGCCTGGGCAAGATAAACGCCTTTGTTTTAGTTGCCTCCCGGCTCCAAGTCTGAAGGTGTCTGGTGCTGAGCAGAAGGAGCTGGGCTGAGCCTGACAGGCCAGGGTGTTGGGGACACTGAGTGACAGCCTGCTCAGTGGTTCCCGGGGTCAGAGCAGGTTTCCAGCCAGGAGTGGCAGCCCTGGGAGGAGGCACCCATATTCTCAGAGGGGTCTTTTTCCTGCTTACCTTGCTTGTTCCAGCATCTTGGGTGAGTTCATGCCTACCCCTCTCTGCAATCTCTTCTTTCTGTCTAATCAGATGGAAACAGAGTTTGGTAATTTGGGAAGAAAAAGCATTAGTTACTATAAGGGGAGAGTGACAGTTGATAAATGTGAATACTGACTAAGAGAAAGCTAATAATAATAGCTGACATTTTTATAATGCTTTTGGCACAAGAGGCACTTTCTACATATTAACTCATTTGAGCCTCAAAACAGTCCTATGAGATATGTACTATTATTGCCCCCATTTCACAGGTTTGTAAACTAAGGCAGCAAACAGCTGACTAACTTGGTCAAGGTCGCTTAGTCAGGAGGTTAAATTCAAAACCAGATACTCTGGTTCCACAGTCCACATGCCAATCTATTATCTCCATGGCTTTTACTTCACTTGACAGTGAGGCTGACCAGGCAAAGGAGGCAAGAGGGAGTGGTGGGGACTGTGGTGTCCTGGAGCCAGCACACCCAGCCAGCACACCAGCTGCCAGCCTAGTGGTGGCCTTACAGGGATGAGGATTCCAATTTTTTCAAGAGAATGTAGAAATCTGAATTTAACACGAAATCTGATTTTTAAAGATTGACATCGAACTCGAAACTTTAAAAGCACTTACAAAGTATAGCTGTGGGCCCACCACTTTGCAGCTCTGATGTAGAAGGTTGCTCCTGAATCACTGGCCTCACCCAGCTTCTGCCTGGGTCCAGCCCCTCTCTCCCAGGCATCTTTCTATGCAGAGAGAGCAACAGAGGAGTCCAAGGATCTGGGTTCAAAGCTGAGCTCTACCAAGAGTTGTGTGACTTTGGACAAGTCACTTACCCACTCTGGGCCCCAGTTTTCTCATTTGCCAAATACAGATGAAAATAATTTTTGTGTCATAGGTTGTTGGGGGCCTGGATGCAAAGGACACAAGAACTAAGCTTGGTAGACTTTAAGGCACCTCAGAGATGTGGGACCACCTCACCCAGGTAGTCTCAGCCTATGGTCAGCAGGGACAGCAGAAAGAAACTAGCCCCAACTCTCCATCTCACAGCCACTTCCCTGATCCCCGCCTTTCTAGACCGAGTGATGTCAGGACAAACACACACACTCTGGAGCCTGCACCACCGTGTCCCCCCACCTTCTCCCTGGATGGAGACCACCTGCTCTAACCAGCCTCTTACTCCCATACATGACACAAAATTTTTAATTCAGAGAAATATTAAAAATAGAGAAAATTAACTACTTCCCTCCTCAAATCTCCATAAATAATTTGGTGCATGGTCAACTAAGCAATTATTTCTGTACATAAAAAGAGAAATTATTTTCGATATGCTTTCGTGACCCTGGAATCAGATGCACAAAGCAGCTCTCTTTTTCACTTCCTAGATCTTGGGTGTCTCTGTGTGCAGTTAGCATAGGTGACTATATTCTTATCGATGGTGGCACAGAGTCTCATTGTTTTTCAAACCAGTCCCCAGTAAGTGGAAATCGCTTCCAATTTCTTTGCTGACATAAGCAAAGCCCCCGAGGGCATCTCCGTACCCAAAACTTCGCACTTAGAGGGATGTTCTGTTTAATTCTGAGAGGTAGAAATGGCTGCATCAGAGGCCTGAGTGATTTTGTTTGCATTCAGATTGTCCAACTGCCCTTGGAGGGGCTGGACCAATCGCACTCTGTAAGCAAGGTGCCCTTCAGACCACCTGGAACCAAGCCCCACCCTGTGCCCGGCCTGCCCACCCCTCATGCTCCCTATCCTCTCCTAGGGAGACAGATTCCCAGCACGGGCGTACATGCTTCACTCCAAGTTCATCACCACCATCCAGTCCTCTGGCCAGGGCTTATAAAGAAAGAGAAGTGTGGGTGGCACCTGTGGCTCAAGGAGTAGGGCACCAGTCCCATATGCCAGAGGTGGCGGGTTTAAACCCAGCCCCGGCCAAAAACCACAAAAAAAAAGAAAAGAAAAGAAAGAGAAGTGCTACACTGGGATAGAAGAATTATAAGTCCTTTCATTTTCTTTGATTTATGAAAGTTATTTTAATTTTTTTTAATTATCTACTCAGAAAAGTGAAACGACCTATGGTAGGCATCACCAACTAATAAAAAAGGTCTTCGTAACCCACCAAGATATCGTGGCTTATCCCAGCAGGGTTCTTCATAGTTTACTTACTAGACTGTGAGACTGAAAAGTTAGAGCTTTTGCTCAGGATTGCCTTTTTAAGAGAGGAAACCTCCCTCAGGTTTTCCCGAGTTCTCTCCAAACCCTTCGGATTAGGAGGGGCCGCTTATGTTCTCCCTTATAGAAAAGGGAGTGTTTCCAGATGCTCAGGCCAATATCATGGAAAACCCAATTATAAGGAAGTAGTTCTTGCCTGGAGCTTAACTCCAGGAGAGACTATGAAAGAAGGTATAGGAGATACAGGGGAAAACCCAATAAATCAGGAGACTTGAGTTGGAATCCTGACTCTGCATCTACTAGCTATGTGGTCCTGGGTAAATCATTTATCCTCTCTGACCCTCAAGCTCTTCCTCTAAAAATACGTGTAATAATCCTTCCTCACAGATATGTGAAGAATCCAGCACAATGTTTAATCATTGGCAAGTAGCAAGTGCTTAATGATTGTTGGCTGAATCAGAATCATTGAACCTTTCCTTGCAAGCAATCTAGCAAATTCTGTCTGGGCTCACAAGAGACTCCTGGACTAAGTGACTTTAGCAATCAATGCCTAGCAGGGGTCCTCAAACTTTTAAAACAGGGGGCCAGTTCACTGTCCCTCAGACCGTTGGAGGGCCGGACTATAGTTAAAAAAAAAACAGAAACTATGAACAAATTCCTATGCACACTGCATATATCTTATTTTGAAGTAAAAAAACGAAACGGGAACAAATACAATCACACCGCCTCATGTGGCCCACGGGCCGTGGTTTGAGGACCCCTGGAAAGTGTCTCTTGCTGATTTATTAATCTCAGAACAGGCTGGCTGCTACCTTGACCAAGGGAATAGGTTGTCTTGACAGGGCCACCATTGTTTTTGTTTGGCAGGCGCCACAGCCAATGGACTGGAATTGCAAGTATAACTAAGGCACGTAATTTTGTAAGAAAAAGTATTTTTTCTTGAGTGGTCTCCCTTCTCCTGACATGCCTTCTCTCCTTGGCTCCAGCAATCCTGATTTTTGAAAATCTGACTAAAGACTAAAGACTCACCTCTCCAAGAAGCTCCCGAGCCCCTCATTCTGCACCACTCAGACCCCAGGCCCACACTTTGCCTGCGCGTACATGTGCCATGATCTTACCACAGTTTTCACTTGTTACGACTCTCCAGCTGCTTTATGTACTTATTTCAGATCTAACTAAAGCAAAGCTTCCAGATGATTAGGCATCATCTCAGATCTAAGAAATGCCATTTACAGAGCAACTACCAGATATTTCACATGCTTTGTTTCATTTAATCTTCCCAACAACCTTGCAAGATTTAGATGTCACTCTGTTCAATTTACAGGTGTGGAATCTGAGGTTCAGAGAGGAAGAGTGACTCATTTACCGCCATAGAGCTTAGCACTGAGGGTGCACAAGTCCTCACTCAACAAATAATTTTAAATGATTGAAAGAACGATGGATGGATGGGCAGGTAGTTACATGGATGGATGAATTGATGGATGGATAAATAAACAGGTAGTTGGATGGGTGGGTGGATGAAAGGGCAGATGAATGGATGGAGGGATGGACTGATGGACGGGTAGACAGCAAATAAGTGATGGAGTCAAGTTTATTTAATTCCAACAAATTTTTCTATTTGGGCATAAGGGAGCCCCTGCTTTTCAGCACCCAGAATAGGCACACAGTAGGCACCCAATCACTGTCAAACACTGCCCCAAACACAGCGTAGCAGTCCGCCCTCCTTCCTCCAACCAAGTTCCACAGCTGCCTGGATAAGGGTGGCGGTGAGATGGACTCAGCCACTGGGTGAGCCGTGAGTAGTGAGCGCCAAAGGTTCTCCTCCCTCCACCACCTCAGGGATAAGGCAGAGGTTCCCAGGAGGTTCCAAGAGAGTCTGAGAACAGGACGGCGTTGCGGTTTCCCAACTCACGCCTGGTTAGCAAGCCGTTCCCCTGGCCAGACCACCAGGGGGCAGCACCAGGGTCCCAGGCCACGGCCGGGGGGCTGGTGCGTCCCGAGGACAGAGCGCAGCAGCGGGGAGGCTGTGGCTGCGAGGGCTGAAGCCTGGAACAGCCAAAAGTCAGCGCCCGCCGTGAGGCCACCTTAAAACAAGCCTGGCACAAAGCGCGCCACCTGCGCAGCCACCCCAAGAACGCAGAGCGAACCCCTGCGCCCACAGCGACAGCCAGCCACGTGCAGGGCGCGGGCTGCGACCCATTTGTGTATGTTCTAAATGTCTGTGGTCTATGCGAAGTAAAAATCTTGAAGGAAACCCAAACGTTACTTTTTTTTCTTCCTTTCTCTGCTGTTTAAATGACTGTTTTGCCATTGACATGTGTATTATTAGTATTAGTATGAACAGATGATCTGGAAATTGAGGTTTTGAGGTTTTGATCCCCCACCCCATGCTATTTCTTTTTCACACTTGCTTGGTTTTTCTAACCTAATGAGTACTGTTTCTCACAGGAGGAGGAGGGCTGTGTAGAGTAGGCTACTGGCCCCTGCCTCCTTAGCCCTGGGGTCAGGAGGGCCAGGGGGCCCTGCCCACTGCACTGGGCCTCTCCCTCCTCCAGGGGCCGGATGGCAGGCTTGGCCCTGCGGCTCCAGGCTCAGGCAGGCCCATACTATTTGATTTTCCAAGGCTGCTTTTGAAGAACAAATTTGGATCCATTGGAGAGTGAGGGCTTGGTGTTCGAGCTGCAGTCCTGGTCAGTGAAGCTGGAGATGGAGCTGCCCATTGGGGCCTCAAAGGCGGCGCTCCCGAAGAACAACACAGCCTTGGAGAGTCAGATGGGGCAGATTTGATTAGAGTGTTGTACAACTTGGGGTCTGCCTCCTCCTAAAAGCTTCCTGGGGAGATCAGACTGGGCAGAGCTTAGATTCCCCACAGGTTTAATTCGGACCAGGTTTCTGCATCCTACAGCTGGGTGACTTTGGATAAAACGGCTTGATCTCTCTGAGCCTCAGTTGTCTCATTTGTAACAAAGTTGTTCTAAGAGCATCGTCATAAAATTGAGCATTGATGTATGTAAACCACATGGCAAAAAGATTGCCATACAGTAGGCATTTAATTAATGCTGGCTATGTGCACATCTTCCCTCTCCCTTGTCCCTTTCCCTTCCCTTTCCTGCCCCTCCCTCCTCCTTTCTCTTCTTGGAAGGAAACCAACCATAAAACTGAATGGAATAAAAAGTGAATCAGAAACTCTGCAGCCTGTAGATTGTCATCTAATTGCCCCATGGTCATCTCGAAACCAGATAGTGTCTCTTAAAGATGTCGACTCTGCAACCCAAACCAGAGTGCCGGGTCCCATGCAGAGACCCCATCTCCCAGCCCTGCAGTTCCTGCTTGTTCTCACTTGAAGGCAACATTGAGCTTTGGATTTCAACCTGCCTAAAGAGCACTTCTCAATTCTCCCAGCCTGGCCTAACAGGACCAGGCTATTCATGATGCTCAGAGAGCAGTTTTAGAGACAAAGAAAATACATCCTCCTTCCCTCATCTCAGAATAAATATAGGAAACTTCATAACCCTAAACACAATACTGGGTGAAAATATAAACAAGCTTCAGGAGACAAGGGGACAAAATAAGGCAGAGGCTTGGGGAGCTCTGTGCCCCTTTGCAGACTTATCTATGAATGATTAAAAGAAATCACAAGCAACGGGAATGACAGTGATGGCTAAGTTAATTGTGATACATCCACTTGAATGAGCATTTAAAATTATAATGATGAAGATGATCCAGCAACTTGGGAAAATTACATAAGCAGAAGGACGAACATAAAAACATATTCTATATTTTGATGGCAGACATCTAAAAATTACATATACTTGTAGAAAAAGGGAAACAGAAATAAACATTGAATTGCTAAGGTCATAGAACTGGAAGTTATTTTTTCCTATATTCTGTTTCATGTTCATGTTCTTTATTTTACTGGGTTTTTTTGGTTGGTTGGTTGGTTTTTGAGACAGAGTCTCACTCTGTCATCCTGGGTAGAGTACCGTGGTGTCAGAGCTCACAGCAACCTCAAACTGTTGGGCTGAAGTGATCCTCTTGCCTCAGCCTCCAAAGTAGCTGGGACTACAGACACCTGTCACAATACCTGGCTTTTTTTTTTTTTTTTTTTTTCCAGAGACAGGGCTTCCCTCTTGCTCAGGCTGCTCTCAAACTCCTGAGCTCAAGCTATCCACCTGCCTCGGCCTCCCAGAGTGCTAGGATTATAGGCGTGAGCCACTGTGCCCAGCCTATTTATTTTTTAAATATTAGGACTATTAATGGGTAAAGTAGAAAACACACAGATTCTCTCATTACATAGTCCTGATGCTTCTAGCTCAGTGAAGTCCCTGCATGCCCACAGAAGAGGTATTCCTGAAGATTAAGATACAGATAGTCTCCAGAGAGCTCCTAAGACAACATTGACTCAATAAAACACATTAGGAAAGAAGAAAGTATGCATTTTTTTAGGTTAGATCTCTTTCCTGTAGAAAAGCAGAATTTTACGAAAAGGGCAGAGAATGAAAGAAAATGGCAGGAGATACTACTCCATAATAATAATCTCTTACTTGAGCAGACGACTTATGTCATATCAATAATTATTTGCTAAGCGTTCTGATGTATTAGGTGCCAAGCATTAGTCTGAGCATTTCACGTAGATGATACTTTCCACCTTTTATCAATGAAAACTAGAGGCCACAGGGGCCAGCGGTTTGAATGTGCCTGGCTTGTTAGTGGCTAAACCAGGATTCGGACCTAAGTGTGACCCTTCCCAATGCCACATCCACAGCCAGGACTGCCCAGCAGGGCCCCGGGGAAGGTAGGACCTGGGCTTGCCCTAAAGCACCAAGCAAGGGACAATGTGTGTCACCTGTGTATCATCAGGTCTGGAAACTTTTGCTACTGAGGTGAAAGCAAAGCACTTTATCAGCAAAAGGGCAAGGGAAGGTCATAGGGTCCTAGCTCCAGCCCTGTGTCCCCTCTGCTCCTTCTCCTGGGCCTTCCTGCCTTAGCAACAACAGATGAGCCACTGGCACCTAAGGACTGACTTATGTGTAAAGGTTCCAAGGTCAAACACCTCCATTCAAACCACAGTTTCTAAGAACTCATGTGAGCAGAGCTCTGTGAAGACAGTGTTTGCAAATATGTCAAAAGAAAGGATTTTTTATGAAACGTAATTTGGGTGGCATAGGGGTGGGTTTCAGCTAACATCCATAAATCAGACAGGGCACTCTACTAAGGAAAGTACCAGCAATGTGCCTATTTCACAGGTGAGAAAACTGAAGTTCAGGAACAGGAAGGAACTTTCCCAAGGTTACTTGGTGGAAAAGTGTAATAAACTCTTTCAATATTATACTTTTAGGCTTTTCTCCTTTTCCCACATTTCATCAATGTTAGATGACAGGGGATCAATTCTGGGGGTCCAAGCTCTCTGGAGCCCAAGCTCTCAATCACTCCAATGCAGTGACTTTCCCTGCCAGACCAGTTCTGTGGAAAAAAGAAGAAAAACTTCATGGAAACCACTATGTGCCTCAGATTCATCTGTAAAATGGACAAATAATAATACCTACCTCTGAGGACTGTTTTGAAGATGAAATTAATACAAGCAAAATGAGTCTTCACTCAATAGATATTAGTTAGTTACTATTTAATTATTAAGATTATGGAGTCAAGGCTTGGAAGGACCGACACCCCACCCCTAGAACAATTTCCGTTCTCCATTTAAACTGCAAAGGAGAATCCTTGCTCCATGAGGCAACTTCTTCTTTTATTAAGACCTTCATATTAGAAATGTCTTCTTAATTCATGTGGCTAAATCTGGCACAAACAGCAAAAATCCTCCCCCAGGGTCTATTTCTGCCCTGCAAGGGAGACAGAATGCAGCTAGTCCCTCTCCTACTTGGCAGTGTTACCACGTAAGAGGGAGCCCACTGTCCAGCCAGGCCCCTCACCCTCAGCATCTCTGCGGAGGCCCCAGGAGGACACAGGCATCCAGTGGGCCCCTGTCCCCTCCCTGATCTGGGCTGATGTTAATGCAGAATTGATCCTCTGTCATCTAACATTGATGGAATGTGGGGAAAGGAGAAAAGCCTATAATAAAAGTATATAAAAGTATAATATTGAAAAAGACACAGGCAGCACCTGTAGCTCAAGGAGTAGGGCACCGGCCTCATGTACCGGGGGTGGGGGTTCAAGCCCAGCCCCAGCCAAAACTGCAAAAATTAAAAAAAAAAAAAAAAAAAGACAGGCACCTGGTGCCTGCCAGGTGCTGTGGCAGGCACCTATAGTCCCAGCTACTCAGGAGGCTGAGACAAGAGGCTCACTTGAGCCCAGGAGTTGGAGGTTGCTGTGAGCTATGACGCCACGGCACTCTACCCAGGGCAACATACTGAAACTCTGTCTCAAAAAAAAAAAAGAAAGAAAGAAAAGACAAGAAAAAAGGCAGTTGTGTTTGGAGCACTCTATGATGTGACGCATCTCAGCTCATGACACTTCCCAGTTTCTTAGATTTTATCCCCCAATTTATTCTCACTGACACCTCCAGCTCTCCTGGGGTGAGGCCCCTGCCCTGGCTTCTGTCCTCTCCTGGCACATTCATGCAGTGAGACTATGTCTGGCAAATAGGGTTGGATTCAAAACACATTTCTGTTCACACAGCCACTCATCACGTGGCGAGGCCTGTCTGGAAGCCTGAGCCCTGCCCAGGGGCCTCCTGCAATAGCCTTCATCACTGGAACAGTGTCTACAGCCAGAGAAGGACCAGGCTCTGGGCCAACTTCCCACAGGAGCTATGTTGGCGTTTGAGTATCTTTATCTCCCAGAGGCTGCAGGGAACTGGGACTGGTGAGAGAGCCCTCTCTGTGTCAGAGGAAGATGTTATTGGACCCCAGGAAGGACAGATAGAGGGCTGCTTCCTCATCTTGGAATTTTAGTAGGATTCTTTTGAATGTGTGAAAGTGTTCTGGAAAGCTAAAGCTTATTCCAAGTCCGAGTTAAGTGTTCCCATCTACACACACTCATTCTCTGAACTCAGCATCTCGGCACTCACCACTGCACTGCACTGGCCTCTCGCTAGTGTGAAACAGACTGGGACTCTCTTAGCCTTGCCTCATTTCCCAGTACCAGCCCAGTGCCTAGGTGTGATCAATAAATACGTTCTGAGTGAACCAACTGCATGAACTTACCATCTGATCCATATGCTATACTTTAAAAGAAGCTGCCAGCCTAATGAAGGAGGATTTCCAGTTTTAACCTGGTAAAATAAAGATTTTCCTCTTGAAAAATCACACAAGGACAAGAAACAGAAGAGAAAGATGCACAAACTGCATCTTTCATGAAACCAGGAGGCAACGGTAGCCCCAAACTCTGATACAGAAAGTGAAAATACCTAGAGAAATGTAAATTACCCAGTGACAAGGAGGCGAATGCCTGCAGGGCTGGATGGCTCCCAGCTAATCGGGAGCCTGAGACAGGAAGATCACTTGAGCCAGGAATTTGAGGTTGCTGTGAGCAAGGGTGGAGGAACCCACAAATTATTCTACAGAAAGGCTCGGGCATATGAGGCATAAAGTTTTCATAAAAGATAGAGACTGAACAAGAAAGAAAACAGAAATTGTTTGAAAAATCTCCTCAAAGAATACACAGATATAAGCCAGGCACGGTAGCTCAGGCCCGTAATCCCAGCCACCTGGGAGGCCAAGGCAGGAGGATCACTTGAGCTCAGGAGTTCGAGACCAGCCTGAGCAAAGTGATACCCCATCTCTACTAAAAAGGGAAAAATTAGCCAGGAGTCCTGTAGTCCCAGCTACTTGGGAGCCTGAGGCAGGAGGATCACTTGAGGCCAGGAGTTTGAGATTGCTTTGAGCTAGACTGATGCCATGGCACTAAAGCTGGGTGACAGAGAGTGACCCTCTCTCTCTCTCTCTCTCTCTCTCAAAAAAAGAAAGAACAGAATACATAGACGTGAAACAAGAAGGGAAGAATAGAGAAAAACAAAGAATAAAGAGTACACAGCATCTATCAACTAACCAATAGATGAAGAAAACGTGGCGTGGCACATCCATACAAAAGAATGCTATTCAGCAATCGAAAGGAACAAAGTGCTGATACATGTTACAGTACAGATCAATTTTCGAAGCATTATGCTCAGGGAAAGAAGCCAAACACAAAAGGCCACATTCTGTATGCTTCCATTGCTGGGAATGTCCAGGATAGGCAATCTACACAGACAGTGTACTCGTGGCAGTCAGGGGCTGGGGTAGCGTGGTCTGGGAAGTGACTGCTAATGGATACAGGGTTTCTCTCTGGGATGATGAAAATGTTCTGGAATTAGATAGTCCTGGTGTAACCATTATACATATACTATTAATAAAAGCAACTAAATCGTATAAAGAGGTGAACTTTATGGTATGTAAAATATATCTCACTTTTTTAAAGGCGTTCACAGAGCCTGTAATCAGCATCTTACGATTTAAATATAAGCTGGAGACGAGGATCACTGGAATCTTGAAGAACACCTCCCTTGTGAAAGACAGATCAAACCATAGCAAGACAATAAGAAATTCAGAGCAAACTGTGATAATGAAGGACTCAGGAGAAAACAGAAATAGTTATAATGAGTATCCTCTGAGTGATAAGAGAAGATACTGTTCTCATGAAACAGCAGCCATGCACTAGAAAAAAAGAAAAAGCCAAAAATCAAGGAGCTGCTCAGAATAACAATTTTTGTTTGATGATTGCTGAAACAAACCCCTCAGTAAAAGGAAGAAAATGGCTCAAGGAGTTAGGCACCAGCCCTATATATCAGAGGTGGCAGGTTCAAACCCAGCCCCGGCCAAAAACTGCAAAAAAAAAAGTTGAAAAAAGGAAGAAAATGATATTTAAATAAAAAGATTAGATAATGATATCCCTTATAATATCTCCATTCTGAATTTAAAAAGTCAAAGAGATGGCAAGAGGTGAGAAAAGATTTTTTAGAAGTTAGAGAATCAATTTGAGATGCCTAACATGAAAATCCAAGAAATAGGAGTTCCAGGAAAATGAGAGCAGATAAAATGATGAAATGAAAATTATCACAAAATAATATAAGAGAAGTTCACAGAATTACAGGATCTACGTCTTCAGATTTTTTTTTTTTTCATTTTCTTTTGTTTTTGGCCAGGGCTGGGTTTGAACCTGCCACCTCTGGTATATGGGACCAGCACCCTACTCCTTGAGCCACAGGTCCCACCCAATGTCTTCAGCTTTTGAAAGCCTTCAACAAAAGATGAAATACCTATACCAAAGAACATGATCCTGGAACAGCAAAGATAGAGAAAAGATACTTAAAGCATCTACACAGAAAAAAATCTCACATCACATACAAAAAGATCAAGAATAAAATTGTAACAGACTTCACAACAAGGAAAATAGAGAAATAACTTCAAAATCTTAGGAAAAATGAATTTCAACCTCTATATCCAGATAGACTATATAAACCAAGTGAGAAGTTATAAACTAAGATATTTTAAGCATGAAAGATCTCAAGAATTTACCATTTGTACACCCTTTCTGAGAAAATTACTGAAGGACAGTCTCTGAGAAAACACGGAAGGCAAAGAATCAAAAGAAAAAGAACTCAATATAACACAAAGGCAAATGATTTCCCAGAAAAAGAGTGAATGGAAATATCAGGACAACCAACAGCTTTACAGAAACCTTAAAGAACAGGAGGAAGGAGAGCTTCAAGAAAAATACTGAACTGATAGATTATCCAATAGATTTGGCCATATAGCAAAAGATACAGAGAGCATTATAGAGCTGTTGAAGAGTGGGCACCCTGTTCAGATAGCCAAAGACAATTAAACAAACAGAAAAATTGTCAAGATAGGAAATTTAATTTCAAAAGACTATCAGGCTCAACAATGAGCAATGTTGGACCATATTATTGTAAAGTCATAATAATATAAATACGGAATAAGGACTTTACAAAATAGTGAGATAAATGCTATCAGAAGGAAAGAGAAAGTACGGGGAGGCTAAAACCTTCATCTGTATAATTGGAAATCAAATAGTAAAGGTCACAATTAGTGAATTAAGAGACAGCTTAATATAGCTGTTATTTGGAAATAATGAAGTAGATGCCAAAATAAATAATTAAATGTATTGGAAGATGTTGTTTCTGGGAGTGGGAATCAGAAATATGGATAGGCTGGAGGAGACAGGGCAAGATAATTTGGACAAATTTTTTAGATTGCTTAAGTTGCACTGGCTTTGAAATCAAGGCCTAGTTTAACCTGGTTTTCCCATTTCTAGGCTGGCGACCCTAAGGGAATTGATTCTTCCCGCTTCTCAGCTCTCATTTTATTCTGTGTTAATAATCCTCCCTCCCTGGTACATGAGGCGGATGCAGTGTTTACAGTAAGTAAACGGGAGGCTCCTTCACACTCGACCTGTTGCACATGAACGTTGTTTGTTTCTTCTGGGGGGTCAGAGGCTATATGCTCTGCTCTTTTTGTGACCCACCCAGGATCCACTAGCAGGGGTCCTCAAACTTTTTAAACAGGGAGCCAGTTCACCGTCCCTCAGACTGTTGGAGGGCTGGACTATAGTTTAAAAAAAACTATGAGCAAATTCCTATGTACACTGCACATATCTTATTTTGAAGTAAAAAAACAAAATGGGAACAAATACAATCACACCGCTGCATGTGGCCCATGGGACGCAGTTTGAGGACCCCTGCGTGAAAAGAATGTCATTTGGAAAACTGCCAAATTGAATAATTACCTGTTACAAGTTATGGCTCACCTGAGAGGTAGTATTTCATTGAGGGATAATTACAGAAAAAAAATAGAGATAATGCTATTACAATAATACCATCACTACCATGGCCTTTCAATTATCCCCACAGTAACAGAGCTTTATGGGTTTGGTTAAAACAAAAGACTACAAAATAATCTGAAAGAACCAATAATTTCTAGTGTCTCTCTCTCTCAAAAAAAAAAAAAAAAAGCCCAAGAGGTAAAAGCAAGATCTAGCCTTTCTCTTTCAATAAAGTCTCCCCATGACCAAAATCATGAATTATCCACTAGCCTCATTTTCCCCTTCTTCCTTTTAATACTAGAACCTCAACCTGCACCCTGGCTGCGCAGGCAGAGATCAGGTTCCCAGAGGCCTTTGCAGTTAGGCGTGGTCCCCAACCGAGTTCCCCCCAATGACGATGAGAAGACGATGTGTCTGACTTCCGCATCACTTCCTCAAAAGGAAATCGCCTACCCTGTACTTCCTCTCTCTTTCCCCCATCACACAGGCTGGTGACCAACTAGACAGACAGAACTTGAGCTGCCTCCATGCCCACAGGGAAAACACAAGAGCCAGTTGTAGGTGGACTCTTGCTTCAGTTCTACAATCAAACAGCAATTAGAGTGTCAATTGCTTTTAATATTTTTTTTTAATTTGCAGTTTTTGGCCGGGGCCAGGTTTGAACCGGCCACCTCCAGTATATGGGGCCAGCGCCCTACTCCTTTGAGCCACAGCCTTTAATTTTTTAATCAGTAATAGATACACATGCCTCAAAACTCAAAATACATAGAAATGAATATTGTGAGAAGTCTCTCTTCACCCTAAGTACCAGGCCACACTCAGCCCTCAGGTCAATACTGCTACCAGTATAATATGGATTCTGTTTTTTTTTTTTGAGACAGAGCCTCAAGCTGTCACCCTGGGTAGAGTGCTATGGCATCACAGCTCACAGCAACCTCCAAGTCCTGGGCTCAAGTGATTCTCCTGCCCACCACAATGTCCAGCTATTTTTTGGTTGCAGCCATCATTGTTGTTTGGCAGGCCCAGGCTGGATTCAAACCCACCAGCTCAGGTGTATGTGGCTGGCACCCCAGCCGCTTAAGCCACAGGGGCCGAGCCACTGTCTTGGATACTCTTATATGGGGCAAAGCTAAAATCAAGTTTCAGGTAAAAATAAAGTGAATTTATTTTAACCACTTTTTTTTTTTTTTTTTTTTTTTGCAGCTTTTGGCTGGGGCTGGGTTTGAACCCGTCATCTTTGGCATATGGGGCCGGCACCCTACTCCTTTGAGCCACAGGCGCCGCCCTTAAAGTGAATTTATTTTAATAAAAATATTATTTCACATTATTTGATATGTTTCTTCTTATCTTTATATATTATCTTGATTTTTGCATGATTTATCTTACATGGCTCTGGCAAACAATTGAGGTTTAGGAAACTCTACATTAGGTAAAAAAATTTTTTTTTAATTTTTTAATACCTGCCTAGGAGGGTTAATGCCTTGCCACCCTTGAGATTCCTGTCCTGAGAGGTGGGCCTGGGCAGAGAAGCCTAGAGGGGCAGAACCCCACTGGCCACACTGAACAAGGCAGAATCCCCGGGCTCTGGCCTGGAGCCTCTTCCCCATCTGGTGCCCTCAGAGCTGCCAAGGCCTGGTATTATCCACTTTCGAGTCTGCATGAAACCTTCCCAGGCACAGTGGAAAAAGCCCCACTCAGGGCACTGGGGGCTGGGAGCAAATCCCAGTTAGCAAAATAACAGATTGTGTTTCTAAGAAATCCTCTAAGGTCATCTAGTACAATCCTAGTGAGACAGAACATACCTTTGAGAAAACCTGTCCATTTCCTGAAAGACAAGCTCACAAGCCAGGATCTCCCCACCTCCTCCATGGGAAGAGGGGGGCAGGGAGGGAAGGCGAGGTAGAAACAAAGATGGGCTGGCCCTTTAATTCCTCTGCACTTCAATTTGGGACTCTCAGGCACTTGGTGCTTTTTCTGGGCTGCCTAAAATGAGGGCCCTTCACAACTCCTCAAATGCCCTCTGGGGGAGGTGTGTGGGGGTTGAGGTGGAGCAGGGGTGGGGGATGGGTAAGAGGCTTTCTAGACTTGAAGACTTCAGGGGATTAGGGAGGTGACAGGCATCTTCTACAGGGACTGCTGCCAGCTCTACACCCCCACCACCCCCAAGTCCAGGTCCAGCCTGTCACTGCGGAGCTGAGTCTCTCCCCGTGTCTCAGTTCACACTCTGGACATTTGCAAAGGGGGTGCAGTGGCAGGGGTCGGGGGTGGGGGTGCTGGCAAGTCTGGTCCCCACCAACTGCCACCTTACTTGGTGTCAGCAGGACAGCAGGTGGGTCCAGAAAGAAGGAGCAGTTTGCCCACATTGGCATCTGGCAGCATCACGCTGCGGCTTCCATGATATAAATACAGGGAGCGAAAATAGCTAATCCCAGATAGCAGCAGCATAATCGCCCCGCGCCCGGCCTCGAATCCTGGAGAGTCTGATGGAGCAGCTGCCCCGGCTGCTTCCATCCATGGCCCGCTGCCTCTGGGCGGCCTGAGCTGAGAGTCTGAGCCCAAACAAGGCTGGAGAGTGAAGAGCAGCTGGAGCAAAGAGCCCTGATTAAAAAAAAACCTTCAATCACAGCTCAGCCTGGGAAAAGATGATTTTTCTAGAAGCACCATGAAAATTCCAAGCTTCCAGCAATGTGAACCTGGTCTCCCTGCTCTTTGTTGAGGCATGAGATGCTTCACATAGAACCATCTAAGTTTGGGGGGTGGTTTTAACTTCTGAATATTGTGATCATTGGTATATGACTGTCCTTGAGTTTGGAGGTCGGACTCTCCCAGGTTCCTCCCGCTTTCTGGAGCTGAGCACCAGGGTAGTCGGACTTAGCCACCAACCGCAGGTGTCTGAACTCAGTGCTGACACACTGGAGATTTGTTCTGTCAAAAGGCCTCACCCAAGGATCCAGAGGCCACATGTGCCCCCCCGGCTGCAAGTTCCCACCCCTGCTAGCCGCTCAGCATGGTTACGGCCATGCCCCGGAAGGCAGTTTACAGCCACTGCGGTCTAGGAGAAGCCACTGGGTTTTGCTATCCTCACTCATTTTGTTCAAATAAGACCTTTAATTAAGCCTATTGAGATGGTGCAAAGAGGTCAGGGGCTCCTTCTGTCCTGTGCAGTGACGCGTTGGCTGCTGGCTGGTGAGCGAGCTGTCCCCAGTCACCTGCCAGTTGTGTCTTTCCTCACACTCTCTGTGGTGTGTCCTGTCTTCCCAGCTGTGCTTCTGCATGCTCTGGGCACTCTGGTCCCTTCTGAAGGGTCGCGAGGTGCTCCCTCTCTCTCTCTCAGCAATGGCCAGCAGGAAGAGCCCTGCTGGCGAGGGAGTGGGCCTGGGCTGGGCCACAGCATGAGGGCGCTCAGGAGCAAGCGTGGGGACCTGGGCCTCCCAAATACATCTCCCTGAGCACCCGGGATATTTGATTACTTATGGAAGCACCACTATTACCACATCTGGGGAAAGCTGAGAGGAAAAGCCCAGAACAAACCAGAAGGTATGAGAAATGGAGACATTGTCCAACTACATGCAGGCTAGGAATGGCAAGGAA
Organism: Nycticebus coucang; assembly: GCF_027406575.1. NCBI lineage: Eukaryota > Metazoa > Chordata > Mammalia > Primates > Lorisidae > Nycticebus > Nycticebus coucang. The sequence continues at coordinate 77,126,358 of NC_069796.1, read as the reverse complement.
CAAGACTCCTCATGCCTAGTTTCTGAGAGGCTGTTCTATGATTCTCTAGACTGGAGAACCCAGCTTATTATGCATAACATTAACTTCATTTGGAGTTCAATGTCACTTTATCAAACAAGCTTCATATGGTCAGACACAGATGAAGATCACTGTGTTCGCTACCCCACTTGGATCATGAAGATCAGCTGCACTTCAGTGAAAAGCAAAATATGAGCCACACAAAATATGAGATCTCTGAGCCCCAAGCTCAATGTTGCAAATGGAGCGGACGGCAGATTGCCCTCCTCAGAATCCCATCAGCCCACTACAGATGGAGACTCAGTCCAAAGTGGGTCCTGGGAAGTTGTAATGCCAGCCTAGACCACCACAGGAAGCACATCCCCCCCATCAAATTTGAAACAATATTTCACCACATGAGAAATATGCTTATAATTTTATATTAAGTGGAAAAATCAGAACAAAAATTGGGTACAACGTGGTCTCGATTATGAAAAATCTACATATACGTACTAGAAAGATAATAGAAAACATCTAAATATTGTCTGTGTTTTTTGTCGACTACCGAGATTATAAAATCTTTTCTTCTTTGGCAAGAACTTTATCACTGCATGAGCAGTGGAGCTTTCCATGAGTTTCTCCCCAATATCTTTCCCTTCCAAAGAATGGAAGTTGTACCTAACACTCACCTATGTCTTGACCATAATTTATTGGATGTTATTGTTTTGGTCAAGACTGAAATAAGTTTTCAAGTTAAAAAAAAATTGGTAAAGAATTTAGGCAGGGCTCGGCGCCTGTGGCTCAAGCGGCTAAGGCACCAGCCACATACACCTGAGCTGGCGGGTTCGAATCCAACCCGGGCCTGCCAAACAACAATGACGGCTGCAACCAAAAATTAGCCGGGCATTGTGGTGGCGCCCATAGTCCCAGCTACTTGGGAGATGGGGAGGCAGGAAACTCACTTGAGCCCAGGAGTTGGAGGTTGCTGTGAGCTCTGATGCCACAGCACTCTACCCAGGGCAGCAGCTTGAGGCTCTGTCTCAAAAAAAAAAAAAAAAAAATGAATTTAGGCAGGCATAGTGGCACTCACCTGCAGTCCTAACTATTCAGAAGGCTGAGGTAGGAGAATCGCTTGAGCCCAGGAGTTCAAAGTGCTATGATCACACCACTGCACTCTAGCCCTAGAGTGAGATCTTATCTTTAAAAATAAAAAAATTAAAAGTGAGTCAATTTCAATTAACATATTAAATAAAGAATAATATATTTAGTACTTTACTATGGCAAACAACTGAGGTTTAGGAAGCTCTAGAATATTCATTTTATAAAAACTCTTTAAACATATATATAAATGGGATTCCTGTCTCAAAAAGGGGTAGCACAGGAGAGGACCTCAGAGAGGGGCAGAGCTCCACACTGTGCGAGCAGAGGGCCGGCACGGCCTCGATACGGAGGGCGACACTGAGCAGCTTATTTTCCCCACCCCCATGAATTCCACTATTTACAGCCCCTTCCTGATCCTGCCTTCTTCCCTTTGGCCTGGACCTTGCTCACCCCCCACGGATCCTTGGTGACACACACTCAAAGACTGAGATCAAAGATGACAGTGGAGGTGAGGCAGAGAGGCTCGTGCCTATAATCCCAACACTTTGGGAGGCCAACTGGGAGAGTCACGTAAGTGCAGTAGTTAAGACCAGCCTGGGCAACATAGTGAGACCCCATCTCTCAAAAAAACAACAAATGATGACAGTCAGGACAGAAACTACAGTGGATCCTACAGCTGAACCTCTTTCTCCTCATCAAGATTTTGCCTAAAATATTTAGCAGAAAATGACCCCCCAAAAAAGGAAAATAAAAAGAGAAGGAAACCACCACTCATTGAATACATACTCTGCACCAAAAACTATTTTGAAAACATCAGGTATTTTCTTTAATGCAGCCCTCGCAACAACTAAGAGATGGCTCGTGGATGATAAGTGAGCCTAGTGGACATTACAGTAAAGAACTGACGTGAGGCCGCTCCGCTAAAAGAGGACAAGCCAAGACTTGAACCTGGTGAGTCTGTCACTAAAGCCAAGGTCTTTGCCCCAACACCCCTTCCCCCCACTCCCCCTCTCCAAAAGGACTGAGATATACACAGGAAGGAGGGGGGAGGGAAGGTGAGCTGATATTGACGAGCTTTTGGGGCAAACTTAGCATTGTGGAAACACAAGAGTTCAGGAAAAGAAAGCCAAAGATGGAAAAGACATGAAGAAATAAAAAGTGAGCCCTCAGGACAGCACTGTGGAATGAGCCTCCGGGCTCTGGGCTTCTTGGGCTATACCGTCTACAGCTCTAGAAATGGGTCTTCTGGCCAGTGTGTAGGGATGGGTTCCACTGTACACGAAGCAAACAGAACCAAGCTTCCCCCTCCGCCAGACAGGGAACTCGGCTGTAATCTAATCGCACTCCTTGAATCCCCAGCCAGCAATCGCTTTCCCTCACCCTGTCATGAATGCCATCACATTGCCTCACACGCACAGCCTGGGCCAGGCAGGACCCTGGGACCTGTCCTGGCAACACATCCACAGATCAGCAGGGTCAGCCCTGTTTCTGCAAAGGCCAGGGTAAGTGTGGCCAGTGGCAGCTCAGCTGCCGAGGGAGGTCGGGCTTGGAGGTTTTCTCTTACCAAGTCCAGGGTTCCTCACTGCTACAATGGGGCTGCTTATGTAAAGTTATTGGACACAAAACCTAAAGGAAAAACAATAACCCAAAGAAGCTTCCCAAAATGCAATTACGTGGAAAAAGAAGTGAGAAAAAGTACAATAAAAACTCACCTGTTCACCCAGAATTGAGATTTGACTGCCATAATGAACAGGGTGGCATTGTCTGGCCTGATGGTTAAAAGACAACGGGGAGGACCCCTGATGCAAACTGCTTCAGGCATCGCCACCCTGGGGAGTTAGCATGTGCCTCTTTCCCAAAGAGCTCAGATGCCTCTGGAAATCCTGAGATGAGCATCAAGGGGAAACAGGCTTTAGCGCCTTGCACTTACATTGGGTTGCCTGTTTCCAGCTTACGCTGTTTGTGCCTACGATAGTCCATAGGGCAGAGGAGCTCAGTGTCATCACCTCATCTGAGTAACGAGGAAACAAAAACACCTGAGACCCAAAGGCCTCTGAGTAGTAAGTTGTGACAGTACCGAGACTAGAACTGATAATAATATCTCGAAGGGTGAATTCTCATTACTAAGTGAGAGTGGTAAACCAGGTAATTCAGTCCAACCTCCATTCTGCCAAGCATCACTAGAAAATCCTTAACCAGACAGATGGAAAAAATTAACGAAATTTCTTGGAATGTAACACATATACAGAAGAGGGATAGCATCAAGCCCTCTCTGTTACTTTGCTTAGCTCATTGAAATGTTAGAGTTATTAATAGATTCAAAGTCAGTAATAAAATCATCCTGCCCTGGCTCGGCACCTGTGGCTCAAGCAGCTAAGGCGCTAGCCACATACACCTGAGCTGGAGGGTTCGAATCCAGCCTGGGCCCACCAAACAACAATGATGGCTGCAACCAAAAAATAGCCGGGTGTTGTTGCCTATAGTCCCAGTTTCTTGGGAGGCAGAGGCAGGAGAATCGCTTGGAGGTTGCTGTGAGCTGTGATGCCATAGCACTCTATCCAGGGCGACAGCTTGAGGCTCTGTCTAAAAAAAAAAAAAAAAAAAATTATCTTGCCCTTTCTTCTCAATAAATTTAAAATAATAAGCCTGGCACAGTGGTACACACCTGTAGTCCCAACTACTCAGAAGGCTGAGGCAGGAGGAACATTTGAACCCAGGAGTTTGAGGCTGTAGTGAGCTATGATGGTGCCACTGCACTTCAGCTTTATCAACAGAGCAAGACCCTGTCTCTAAAAACAATCATAATAATTACATGTAAAATAATAATTTATGATGACAATTGTTGATTCCTAAATGATAACGGCATTGCCTCAGGTGTGCGGATTTGTCACTAAAACATGCAAAGGTAAAATAAACTGAAAGAAAAATCCACGTAGGCTTTTTTTAGAAGATTATCTTCTGAAAAAGAAAAAGGATAAAACCAGTGAAATAGATGTCAGCTTACTTTGTTGTTGTTGTTGTTTATAAGCAGTTTTACATTTTTAATAAAACTGATGATCATTCAAAGCAAAAAACAAACAAAACTTAAAGACACCAGATAATTAATAAAATAGTGAAGAATAACAACCAGAGAGGATTCAATGGAAGAAAAAGGCCCAGAAAGATAAGTACATTCTTTGAGCTTCTTTAGACCCAGAGATATTTGCTAATTCTGCTACGGATTGCAGAGAGGCTGACTGGCACCTTTGAGAGTCTCACAGGGATAAAGGGTCAAGAATTGAATCTGAGACCAGCCAAGAGTAGTTTGGGACTTGCTTTGGGTTGGGACTCCAAAGGGATTCATCCTACACATAATTGTGAACTGGAAGTAGGACAAGCCCTTGCAGGGAATGGAGCTCAGCTTCACGTATTCTAAAGCCCTGAAATTAAATTTAAGTAATCCTGAGTTGGTGGCAACCCAGGAGCCAGGCAGAAGCAAACACAAATCTTCTTAAGGGAAAAATATTATCATCTGACTTCAAATTAATTCTGCAAGCAATTTTGCAAAGACAATGTCCAGAACACAGTAAAAAATAGTAAGGCACAAAGGAAACAAACCCATATTTTTTAAAGAAAGAAAGAAGGGAGGGAGGGAGAGAGGGAGGGAGGTGATAAAAACAGATCCACAGAAGCTCTAGATCAGGGGTGTTTGGTCTGTGGCCTGCAGGACACATGTTGATTTTTTGAGGACTGTTTTGCTTATCTGTGGTGTTAGATATCCAGAAAAGTATGCACAGACCTTTTGTTTGCTCATCACCTATCCTTAGTGTTTGTGTATTTAACGTGTAGCCCAAGGAAACTCTTACTCATCCAATTTGTGGCACAGAAAAAAAGGTTGGACACTCCTGCTCTGGATATTGGAGTAATCAAAGACTTTAAAGTAAATTGCTTACCACTTTTGAGGAAATAAAAGAAATAAAAACTAAGGCTGAGAATTTGGCAGAGAAATTAAAGTTATTTTTTAAAACCAAATACAAATGTTAAAGCTAAAAAATACAATAAGCCAAAATTAAGAACTCAAAGGATAGTTTTAGTTTTAAAACATTGGTAAACTATTGTATGTCAGCAGAAGTTATTAAAATACAAAAGGAGAGGTGTGGAGAGACAAGAACACTTTTATACTGCTGGTGGGACTGCAAACTAATACAATCTTTTTGGAAGGAAGTATGGAGAATCCTCAAAGAACTCAAATTAGACCTCCCATTTGATCCTGCGATTCCATTCCTGGGCATCTACCCAGAAGAAAAAATACCCTTTTATCATAAGAACATTAGCACTAGACTAATTATCACAGCTCAATTTACAATCGCCAAAATGTGGAAACAACCTAAATGCACACCAACCCAGGAATGGATTAACAAGCTGTGGTCTATGTACACCATGCCATACTATTAGGCCATTTAAAAAGATGGAGACTTTACATCTTTTGTATTCACCTGGATGGAGGTGGAACACGTTCTTCTTAGTGAAGCATCACAAGAATGGAGAAGCAAGACTCCTACGTACTCTGTTCCGATATGAACACAGTAGTTGAACATGGTGGGAGGTAGGTACGGAAATGAGGGAGCAGGGAGAGGAATGGGGGGTCATGGTGGATGGCACATGTCTTGGGAGGGGGACACAATTATCAGAGTGACTTTATCTAACAAATGCAATCAGTGTACCCTAATTCTTTGTACCCTCAATGAATCCCAAACAATAAAACAGAATTTAAAAATTTAAAAAAATAAAGAATAAAAATAAATAAATAAAGAACACAACAGGAGAGACAAAAAGATGGAATATACAAACAATAAGCCACAACACACAGAGACACAATGAGATCTAACGTGTGTGCAATTAAGGGCCCAGGGCAAAGAGAGAGAAAATATGGCAGAAGCAATATTTGAAGAGATCACAGCTCAGAATTTTCTAAACCTGGTGAAAGATATCATCATACCACAGATTCATGAAGTCCTACAAATCCCAAGTGGGATAAATAAAAAGACCCACAGTAGGCACATCATTTGGAAACACTGCTGAGCCAAGTGCAGTGGCGTATGCCCATAATTCCAGCTACTCAGGAGGCCAAGGTGAGAGAATCACTTGAACCCAGAAGTTTGAGGCCAGCCTGGGCAAGATAGCAAGATCTCATCCCTAAAAAAAATAAAATAAATTTTCAACAAAAATAAAGCCAGGCATGGTCATGGGTACCCAGCTAATCAAGAGGTGAGTGTAGGAGTTCCAGACTATAGTTCACTCAGATCGTGCCAGTGAATAACCATGGCATGTAGCCTAGACAACACAGCAAGATCCCATCTCTAAAAAAGAAAGAAAAAAAAAAAAGATTGATGAAAACCAAAAATGAAAGAAAATCTTAAAAAACAACTGGAGCGATGGGGTGCTACGGAGATAGTTTACCTCAAAAGAGTAGATATCAGACTGACAGCTGACTCTCCATCAGCAACAATGGAAGCTAGAGGACAATCACATTGCATTTTTAATTTGTTAAAGGAATTCTTATCCCTGATTTCAAGTTCAATACTTTTTTTTTTTTAATTTTTTTTTTGTAGAGACAGAGTCTCACTTTACTGCCCTTGGTAGAGTGCCGTGGCATCACAGCTCACAGCAACCTCCAACTCCTGGGCTTAAGCGATTCTCTTGCCTCAGCATCCCGAGCAGCTGGGACTACAGGCGCCCGCCACAACGCCCGGCTATTCTTTTGTTGCAGTTCGGCTGGGGCTGGGCTTGAACCCGCCACCCTCGGTATATGGGGCCGGTGCCCTACTCACTGAGCCACAGGCACCGCCACCCAAGCTTTCATTTCTTGGTGACTTTTAAAGCTAAACAACCCTGAGTTTTAACCTTAGCTATCAGATGTTACATATCTTCTTTCTCTGTAAAGCACAGGTAGTAAGATTTAGTAGAAAACTTATATAAGCATCTGGCACTTAACAGCTACTGAACAAAACTAAATCTCTGCTCCCTTGTGTTTTCCCTTCCTCCCTTGGACTCTAATGCCCTCTCAAATAACCTTATGTTTGTTTCCCTTTCTCCATTTTTGTTCTTATATTTCTTTAATGATATGCTGAACAATTGTTATATTATGCATATTTATGTTTTCTGGGGAAATGGTCTAATTTATCCCATGTCACTTTCCTAAATGGTTCTTCCATCTTGTGCTCGCTCCATCTTTCTTGGTCTGGAACACTCACTTACAGCCCTACAACCAGAGCTCACTGCTCTGGCCACCCCAGATCCTAATAGTCCACATGTGAGGTGATTCCTGCAGTGGGGTATCAGAAGCCGGATCACCTTAGAGCATAAGCTGTATTCTGGATGGCTAAAACTATGAACTTGACTGTGGTGAACCTAGAGCTCCAGGATGATAATAGTTCCTTACGCAATCATATGACCACGTGGCACCATTTAACATTTAGTGAGCACCTGCCCACAGCTTAGACATTGCATTGAGCACAGTATCTGCAGGCCTAAAATCACCGACACTCCTAGCCTACTGAGGAACAAACCATTTCAACAAGTACAGAACAGAGCATGACAGAGTTTCAGAAAGGCAAAAATTGAGCAAAGGAAGGACCAGTCCTGCGCCCCCTTTCATTTCTCTACACTCTCTCTGCTTAATCTCAACCATTGCCATGGCTTTAAACACCACCTATACACTGATGGTTTCCAAATTCGTATCTCCACCCCATACCGATCCACTGAACTCCAGGCTCAGAAGACAACTGCCCATTAGACACATGGTGGGGGAGGGGGAGACAGAAAGAAAAAGAAAAGAAAGGAAAAGAAAAGAAATTTGGTCATCTACAAGAACATCTAAAAGAGAGACGTTCACGCACACACGCACACACACTGATTTTATTCGAGTCTTCCCCATCTCAGGAAATGATGCTAGTTCTGCCTAAGCCAGACAATTAGGCACTGAGGTATTAGCCCCAAACCTTCTTTTTTCCTTTATCCTCAAAAACCAATCCCTGATTACGGCAGTGCACTCTACTTTCAAAATTATCTCATTTATCTGTTTGCTAATTTTCTCCCACCAGAATATTACCTCCTTCAGTGTGGGACCTTTGTTATTTGTTTTACTTCTCCTGATGCATCCGGAGCCTCTGGAACTGTGCCTGTGACTTCATAGACTCTCGATAAACCTTTGTTAACTGGCCAAGAATGTCAAGGAAGGTGGCACAGGGGAGGTGAGAGTTCAGCTGGGTCTTGAAATATAAGTAGTGTTCACCCTCTAGGGAAAGGGGAAAGAACATGAGGGAAAGGGACAGTATGGGGAAAGATGGGGCAATTAAAAGCACAAAGTGTCTTAGAAGCTCAGGCTCTGAAGTCAGGCATACTCACTTCAAACCTGCCCCCCGGCCCCTAGCTCTGTAATCCTTAAAAAACAGTCTGGCGATGGGGCTCACCCTAGTACCTTCTTATTAGAGACATCCTGAAAATTAAACGAAAATGGGACAGTTAACTGTTGGTACTTAAATGGTAGTTATTTCGTCATATCATCACTTTTATTAATACAATTAGTAAATTATTAATCATTAATGATTAATCGCAGAATTAATCATCTGGCATGGCTAAAATGTGAGTTGCATGGGAGTTTCTGGGAGATGTGTCAGGTTGTGATCAGATCTCTTGAGACTAGGGGATCACCAGAAACATCTAGCAACAGTAGCCAACTGATCCTGACTCTGCCAATTATTCTGTCAAAGTGTTAAGAAATCCGCAAACTCTCATCTGAATGCAAACTTACACTCTTATGCAAGCTGAGCAGCAGTTAACCAATATAGGGCAATGGCGAGAGTTGGTATTAGGTATTTATACTGCATAACAAAAAATAAACCTTTATAATCTCATACAGTTTCTGTGGGTCAGGAATAACAGAACACAGGGTAACATAGCTTAGCTGGGTCATTCTTGCATAGTGCCTTTCATAAGATTAGAGTCAAGATGTTGGCTCTGTTGCAGTCATCTGAAAGCTTAACTGGGGCTGGAAGATTCACTTTCAAGATTATTCACATGGGCCATGAGCGGTGGCTCATGACAGAAGCAGGAGGATTGCTTGAGGCCAAAAGTTTAAGATCAGCCTAGGCAATATAGTAAGACCCCAACTCCACAAAAAAAATTTTTTTAAATTAGCCAGGCCCAGACAGCAGCACTAACCTGTAGTCCTAGCTATTCTGGAGGCTGAGGCAAGAGGATCACTTGAGCCCAGGAGTTCAAGGTCACAGTGAGCTATGATCAGGCCATTTGCACTCCAGCCTGGGCAACAAAGCAAGATCCTATCTTTAAAAAACAAAGTTGTCCCAGGGCAGCGCCTGTGGCTCAAAGGGGTAGGGCACTGACCCTACAGGCCAGAGGTGGCAGGTTCAAACTCAGCCCTGGCCAAAAACAAACGAACAAGAAAATAAAAAAAACAAAGTTGTCCCCAAGGTTGGCCGGTTCATGCTGGCCGTTGTCAGGAGGACTTAGGTACTTGCCTTATATACCTCTCCACACGGCTGCTTGAGTGTCTTCACAACATGGCAGCTAATCTCTCACAGTGAATGATTCAAATGAGGGCAAAGAGGAAGCCACAATATATTTTATGGCCTAGTACCAGAGATCATACATAGTCATTTCTGCAATACCCAATGGGTTACCAGGTCAGCCCTACTCATTGTGGGAATGGAGGCCTCAGCTCTTCTCCACATGGGCTCTTACCCTTCCGGATGCAGAACTTAACATATGATGCTAAAGAGGGAAGATGAGCTCTGAAAGAAATGACTAAAGGGCTGGGCCCAGTGGCTCACACTTGTAATCCTAGCACTCTGGGAGGCCGAGGTGGGTAGATCACTTGAGCTCACGAGTTCGAGACCAGCCTGAGCAAGATCAAGACTCTGTCTCCACTAAAAATAGAAGAAAACCGGCTGAGTGTTGTGGTGGATGCCTAAAGTCCCAGCTACTTGGAAGGCTGAGGCAGGAGACTTGCTTGAGCCCAGGACTTTGAGGTTGCTGTGAGAGTGCCACAGCACCCTACCCAGAGTGACAGAGTGAGACTCTGTCTCAAAACCAAAAAAAAAAGAAAAATGACTAAAGGAGAAATCTCTCCCTTATCCCTGCATAACAAGCTACCAAAACTTACTGGCTTAAAACACTAACAATTGCTTATAGTCCACAATTTTGTGAGTTGGCTGAGTGGTTCCTCAGCTGATTTCCCAAGAACTCATTTACTCAGCTGCATTCAGCCATTCAGCTAAACCAGTAGTTCTCAACCTTCCTAATGCTGCAGCCCTTTAATACAGTTCCTGTGGGTCGCGACCCACAGGTTGAGAACTGCTGAGCTAAACTGAACTGAACCAGGATGATCCCTCACCCCCACCTCACGGCCATTTGGAAATATCTTAAGATGATTGGTTCATGCTGCTGGCACCTTGTGGGTAGAGGCCAGGGATACTGCAAACATCCTCTCGTACACAGGAGAGCTCCCTACAACAAAGACTATCTTGGCCCCAAACATCAACCAGGCTAAAGTTGAGAAACTTGAACTACTGGGCTGGAAAATCCAAGACGCTCTCATTCACAAGCCTGGCAGTTGGTGCTGGCAGCCAGCGGGGAGCCTCAGTTCTCCTCCCCATGGTCTCTCATCCTCTAGTAAGCTAGACCAACTTCCCTGCATGATGGTCTCAGGTCAGAATACTGAACAGTAAAGGTGGAAACTATAAGGCCCCTTGAGATCTGGGCTCTGGAGCTCACCCAAAATTGCTTGCAAAACATTCTCTTAACCAAAGCAATTCACAAGACCAGTCCAGATTCAAGGAGTGGAGAACTAGATTCCACCTCTGCTGGGGAGGAGAAACAAAGTCACATTGCAAAGGGTGTGTATGCTTGGATGGGAGGTATCTGTCTATTAAATAATATACTACAAGAAATAAGATTAATTATGTTTCACTTGATGCTCCATAGTTCGGGGGACAGCCCTCTGCCAGGAGTTCTCAAACTGTGGTCTCCAGGTCTGCAACTTATTAGAAATGTAAAGTCTCTAGTTCTGAATCAGAAACACAATGGTGGGACCCAGAAATCCATGTTCTAAAAAGCCCTCTGGTAATTCTGAAGTTCACTCAAGTCTGGAAGCCACAGGCCTAAGGTAAGGGACAAGATCAAAAACCTCTGTGTGCTTACGTCACGGGCGTAAATGTTGGTGGAGGACAAAAGCTTCCTCCCCTCCTGTTCTCTACTCCTTCCTAGGCCTCTGGCTGCTCACCTGAGGACAAAACACTCTTAACAGGGGAGTTCAGGCTGGGCTTGGTGGCTAACACCTGTAATCCCAACACTTTGGGAGGCAGAGGCAGGAGAAACACTTGTAACCAGCAGTTAGAGACCAGCCTGGACAACATAGCGAGACTTATTCTCTGCAAGAAAATAAAAAATTAGAAGGGCACAGTGGTGCATGCCTGTAGTCTCAGCTCCTTAGGAGGATCAGGTGGGAGGATTACTGGAGCCCAGGAGTTTAAGGGTCCAATAAGCTGTGATCGGGCCCCTGAACTCCTGCCCAGACGATAGAGCAAGAACTTATCTCTTTATTAAAAACATGGAAGTTCAGTAGGAACAGTCCTTCCATGATGATTCTGAACTTGCAACGGTTTGTCTTATGATTTTTCAACTTTACAAAGGTGCAAAAGCATATGCATTCCGTAGAAATTGTACTTAGAACTTTGAATTTTGATCTTTACCCTGGCTAGAGATACTGGTTACCCTACTCCCTTGCACTGCTGTACATCATCTTGAGTAGCAAATTAATTCATGACATATCCAACACTTTATTGTAAAATAGGCTTTGTGTTAGATGATTTTTCCCAACTGTAGGTTAATATGTGTTCTCAGAGTGTTTAAGGTAGGAAGCCAACATGATGTTATGGCTAAGCTACGATGTTGGGTAGGGTAGGTGTACTACATGCATTTAGACTTATAATATTTTCAACTTACCATGGGACATAAGTCAAGGAGCAACTGTACTCACAACAGATAAGTGTCAACAGTCAACAAGTTGGCAGGAACCCAAGCGAAACTATTCCCCAACAGAGACCACAGGTTGGGATCGGGGAAGGTAGAGTCAGCCAGAGTCAGACAGAGCAGCCACCCTCCTCGGTAACTGGACAAGAGAAACCAAAGACTTTTCTTAAGTTTTGTTTTTGCTACTAAAAATACTAGCAGAAAAAAAAATGGGAAAAATGTAATGGTAAATAAAATGTACACACACGTGCACACACTATCAGAGCCCAATTAGAATTTTTCATCTGAGCCCAGAACTTAAATTTACATCATGATCAAGAAGTATTATCTGGGGTGGCGCCTGTGGCTCAGTGGGTAGGGTGCCAGCCCCATATACCAAGGGCGGCGGGCCCCAGCCCCGGCCAGCTAAAACAGCAGTGACAACTGCAACCAAAAAATAGCCGGGCATTGTGGCAGGCACTTATAGTCCCAGCTACTCGGGAGGCTGAGGCAAGAGAATCGCTTGAGCCCAAGAGTTGGAGGCGTCACAGCTCACAGCACTCTACCAAGGGTGACACAGTGAGACTCTGTCTCAAATTAAAAAAAAAAAAAAGTATTATCTGACTAAACCACTGCTGAAAGTACTAGCTGAAAGTCCATAGAAAGCAATAAAAACCTCCATCTTGCCTGGCACAACAGCTCACATCTGTACTCCCAGCCCTTTGGGAAGCTGAAATGGGAGGATCGCTTAAGACCAATCTGAGCAACATAGCAAGACCCTATCCCTACAAAAAAATAAAAAAAATTACAAGGGCGTGGTGACATGTGCCTGTCATCCCAGCCATTCATGAGGCTGAAATAGGAGGATGGCTTGAGCCCAGGATGTCAAGATTACCGAAAGCTAGAGTCATCCCACCACACTCCAGCCTGAAGCCTTTGGACCAAATCAGAAGTAGGACCCAGTCAAGTTCCCAAGCTACCCTGGAGGCCCCTCTGATGACTCTAACTCTGTTTTTGTTTGTTTGTTTTCTGGAAATTAGTGAAACAGCCTTCCACCTAGATAAAACCAGCTGATACAGTGACCCCTCTCCAAGGAGTCTCGGCATGGGAACAGTAAAGCCCAAAGCTATTAGGGAGGCATGAGGCTGGAGGGTGACTGGAGGGAAAGGGAATGCACCTCTTCCACCCTTGCAACGAGAGCCAGTCCTCAGGCTCTTGAGACAGGAGAGAAACGTGTGGGCCCCTCACAGTGAACACTTGATGCAAGTCTGAATAAACTTTACTACATCCCTGATAAACCATATGGTCATTGTTTAGCACAAACATGTCTCAGCAGCCTAAAATATTCTCCATCTCCAGAACAGGTTCTGAATGGGCTACATAGACTCCTCTGGGGGCCACAGATTTGGGAGAGGAGAAGGTCAGAAAACTTTACTGACACTAAAGTACACGGGCTCTGTGTTGGCACAGAAAAAGCTGCTACCCACACTGAGAGCATATGCAAGCACAAGGCAAGACCTTAACAACAATTTGGGGGGATGCTACAATGGGGATTTAGGGACTGGATAGGGAATTTAAACACAGCAGTTTCCGGCGGCGCCTGTGGCTCAGTGAGTAGGGCACCGGCCCCATATGCCGAGGGTGACGGGTTCAAATCCAGCCCCGGCCAAACTGCAACAAAAAAATAGCCGGGCGTTGTGGCGGGCGCCTGTGGTCCCAGCTGCTTGGGAGGCTGAGGCAGGAGAATCGCGTAAGCCCAAGAGTTAGAGGTTGCTGTGAGCCGTGTGACGCCACGGCACTCTACCCGAGGGCGGTACAGTGAGACTCTGTCTCTATAAAAACAACAACAACAACAAAAAAAAACAGCAGTTTCCAAACAAGCAGCCACCAGGAGCTCAGGAGGAGTCAATATTGGTAGACCAGAATGCCAGGCCTCCACCACACTTACCCTATCTATTTTATGTATTAGAATTTTGTGGAAAAAAAAAATACACACACATACACGTATATCATTTGTACGTAGGGCATGGTGGCTTATGCCTGTAATCCCAGAAACTTGGGAGACTGAGGTGAATCACTAGAAGCCGTAAGTTCAAGACCAGCCACGGCAACATAGTAAGACCCCATCTCTACAAATTAGAAAACATGACCTGGGTATGGTGGAGTGTGCCTATAGTCCCAAGCTACTGGGGAAGCTGAGGCAGGATTTCTTAAGCCCAGCAATTCAAGGTTACAGTGAGCTATGACCAAGCCACTATACTTCAGGCTGGGTGACAGAGCAAAACCTTACCTCTAAAAAAAAATAATAATAAGTAAAACAAAAAATTGAAAACAACTAGATGATTGCTAATGTTCTTTCTAACTTTCAGATTGTTAAGATTCTGTGTATTAAGCATGTGGGTGCCGAGAGAATTCAATAATACCTAAAACATAATCATCCTTCTTATAATAAGATATAATGCATAAATCTTAATAATATAACATAAACAACCCAGCATCAACACATATTTCCCTTCCCACTGAAAAATTTTAAGTTTATCTTCTTTGGTTTGAACAGGCACAGAAGAGCTCTTCCGTTAATGATCTTTTACTTTTCGTCGCTAGGAGAAAATGGTGATGACATCTTTTTGGCCAGATGGAACTGATGGAAGATTTATGGAGCAGCTGAGAACTGTCAAAGCCAGGCCAGCCAGATCTCATAAGACAATGGCCATGGCCTTTTCATCAGGGAGCACGCTGCTTTCTCTCTAACACAAGAGAGTCCTATCTACCCAGTCATCGGTGAGGTTATCCCAACACCCCACCAGCTGCTGCCACCCAATCTGGAGGCCTCCGCTGCTGCTCTTGAGGGATGGCATGTGACCGCACAGAAGTCTTAGCCCTCACCCACCATT
Organism: Nycticebus coucang; assembly: GCF_027406575.1. Classification (NCBI taxonomy): domain Eukaryota; kingdom Metazoa; phylum Chordata; class Mammalia; order Primates; family Lorisidae; genus Nycticebus; species Nycticebus coucang. The sequence goes on along the minus strand of NC_069796.1, from coordinate 77,111,356 downwards.
ACCCCACCCCCCTGCCCCAGTCTGGCACCCAGGGCCCTCCCAGAGTGGGAAACCTCATCCAATGCCTTCTCAGTTACAGAGATTTCAGAAATTAGTCACAGAAAGGAGGGGGAAAGAGAGTGGAGGTTTCCTGAAGGAAACAGTAACAAGATCTGGGGACTTTTACCTCGAGGTCACAGCAGCTCAGATTGTCCCTGAGTTAGCAACCAGTGGTCAAGAATGCAATCCACCCCTGAAACCCCCATCTACTCTGCAGAGAGCTTCTACGAGGTGGGGCCTCCAGCAAGGGAGCCTCCCCATCCACTGAGCCTTTCTCCTTAGAGATTCTGACCCATTTCCCAACCTCAGAAGACTGCTTCAATGCCCACCAGTTCCCAAGAAGAAGGAAGGGGTAACCTGGCAACTAGAATCCAGCATTTGTTTGCACAAGGGCTCTGATTGGGTTCCCATCCTCATCTTGTGAAGCTTCCACTATTCAGGCACACACTGGGACTCTGTGGCTCTGGTGACCGTATGTCCAAATCTGCATGGGAACAGTCTCAGTCTATACCTCCTGTTGCCCTGGAATCATCACTGATCTCATGGCTTTTCACTCTCAAAGGTCCAGGACAGTAAACCATACAACCATCTACTTTGGTCCAGGCACCACCTATTCTTTTCAGGAAAAATCTGGAAAACCCCAAATAATTTTGAAAGCCAAGAATATGGGGACTTTTTTAAAAAAGTCCCAAAGCAACAATGTTCATTGACTTCTAACAGGGAAACCATGAAAACAAGTCAAATGCCCATCAATAGAAAATGGTTTCATAAATTATGACTTATCAGCATGGAACGCTATGTACCAATTTAAAAGAAAAAAAGTAGATCTATACGATACTGACATATCTGATCTCCAAGACAGATGGGTAAGAAAGTAACTATGGATCAATGCAGAACGAATGAAGGCCAGTTGTCTTTTCTTTGTAACCAAACATGTAGAAGTATCCCTACATAAACAAACACATAAAGAAAGGTCTAGAATACCACCGTCTAATAGAAATGTTAATATGATGTGAGCCACATGTGTAATGTAAATTCTTCTAGTATCCACATTGATTTATTTAAGATTTTTTTTTTTTTTTAGAGACAGGGGCTCACTCTATCACCCAAGCTGGAGTACAGCTGGAGGGGATAACAGCTCACTGCAGCCTTGAACTCCTGCACTCAAGCTATTCCCCCACTTCAGCCTCCCAAGTAGCTGGGACTATAAGAGCACACCACCTCATCCAGATAAATGTTTTTTTTCTTTTTTGTAGAGACAGAATCTCTCTCTATGTTGCCCAAGCTGGTCTTAATCTTCTGCCCTCAAGTGATCTTCCTATCTCAGCTTCCCAAAGTGCAAGGATGAGAGGCTAAGCCATCACACTGGGCCTCTAGTATCCACATTTTTACAAAGCAAAATATATGTATTTTATGTAGTTTAACGAATCCAAAATATGATGTAAATCAGTATAAAAAGTATTGATATGCCATTTTTAATTATTTCTTTCATACCAAGTCCTCAAAATGATGTTTCCAGTGATCTCAATTCATGCCAGCAACATTTCAGGGGCTCAGGGGCCACATGCTTTACCAAACATCACAGAACTAGAAGGGCACACATCGGACAGATGACAAGGGTTGCCTCTGGAAGGAGAGGGGAGGGGAGGGTGGAGGCAGGGAGGAAGGAGTTTGGGGGACCTGACCTAATGTGCACAATGCAATGATACATTTCTAATCTATTAAGAATAGAGTACAAATATCTTAGCACTACAAATAAGTAAGCGAGGAGATGGTTATGTTAATCGGTTAGATGTAAGCACGCCACATCGTATATCAAAGCAGCACATTATACCTCATAAATGCATTAATGTACACAGTTATGATTTAATAAAGAAAAAAAGAGTTGCCTCTGGGGAAGGAAGTAGGGTTAGAGAAATAAACTGATTCATATAAAATGCAGAATGTTTACAATGGGAATACAGTCCTTACTTCTATAAAATCATTTATTTTTAAAAACAATAAAAACCTTAAATGTTTAAAAATAAGGAGCATGGGCATCACCTGTGGCTCAGTGAGTAGGGCGCCGGCCCCATATGCCGAGGGTGGCAGGTTCAAACTCAGCCCTGGCCAAACTGCAACAAAAAAAATAGCCGGGCGTTGTGACGGGCGCCTGTAGTCCCAGCTGCTCGGGAGGCTGAGGCAAGAGAATCACGTAAGCCCAAGACTTAGAGGTTGCTGTGAGCCGTGTGACGCCACAGCACTCTACCAGAGGGCGGTACAGTGAGACTCTGTCTCTACAAAAAAAAATAATAATAATAAGGAGCAAAACCATGCAAAACAAAGTCTATACTGGCTCTGAGGAAACACAATACTAAAATCAGCAACCAAAAAGAGTGTTTATGTTATTTTTTTTTTAGGTTGGATCCCCACCAGCCCCCAGGCTGGGCCCTGGCTGTGGGGCCGCACCCACCTCCGTGGGCAGCCTGGACTGGCTTCCTGCGGTCCCTACCTGGAGACAGGAAGTGCTGGCTGCCTCCACCAGGGTCTGTCATGTCAGAGGAGCAGCAGGGCAGTCCTCTCCAAACTCAGACTGAAGTCTGACATCTGTATTTATCAAAAGGCAGATCAGAAAACCTGGGCCATCAAGATACTTTTTGTTAAATTAAAATGCAGACTCCTGAGCCCTACTAACTAAGAATTTCTGAGGGAACCAAAGAATCTTCATTGAACGAGAATTTCAGGCAATTCTCAAGCCCAACTGAGGGAGAAAGGGTACAATACAGAGGATTCCTGGCTAGAATCTGATTCCAACTCAAATCTTGCTGACAAAACCTGGTAGAAGACAGGAAATCCGAACATTCAGACTCCCCCTCCCCCCCTAGAGGAAGACTGCTCTTCTTTTAAAGTATATATTGGCGTGGAAACAACTCAAGCGTCCATCAACCCATGAGTGGATTAACAAACTGTGATGTATGTATACCATGGAGTACCATTCAGCCATAGGAACAGATGGATACTTGGGAGGTGCCCGTAGCTCAGAGCTCAGTGGGTAGGGTGCTGGCCACAGACAGCAAGGCTGGCATGTTTGAACCCGCTGGGTCTGCTAAACAACAATGACAACTACAACAAAAAATAGCTGGGCATTGTGGCGGGTACCTGTAGTCCCAGCTACTCGGGAGGCTGAGGCAAGAGAATCGCCTAAGCCCAGTAGTTCGAGGTTGCTGTGAGCTGTGACGCCACGGCACTCTACCCAGGGTGACAGCTTGAGACTCTGTCTCAAAAAAAAAAAGATGGACACTTTACATCTTTTATGTTTACCTGGATGGAGTTGAAACACATTTTTTTAGTAAAGTATCTCAAGAATGGGGGGAAAGTATCCAATGTACTCAATGCTAATATGAAACCAATATATAAACAACTACAGCCCACACAAAAGAAAAACACAAGTATAGTTTAGCAAGGGGAAAGGGAAGAGAGAGAAGAGGGGGAGGACCACTGGCGGGAACTCACCTACTGTGCACAATGTGAGGGTGTTCAGCACCACCCCTGGGTGAAGGGCTCAACTACAACTTGAAATTTACCTTAGAAATGAAAACAATGTAACCTAAACATCTGTACCCTCATATTAACCTGAAAAAACTAAAAACAAAAGCGTGTATCCAATGGGGTCTAAACACCCCACAACAAAGAAACAAGCCATCCCGCCTTGTCCAGCATCAGCGCTCTTTCTGCCCTCTAAATCAGAGACAGCTCCGCCAGTAGCCCAGACCCCGCCCTCAGCCCCTACTACTTTTGTGGGGATGTGAATGTTTTCTTCCATTCCACCCTATGACAGATGACATTGGGACGTCTGAGTGGAGGGTTTTCCTTTTAAGGAAAGATCTTGTGTTTATTTGGTTTTTATTGTTGACATGTTTCTTTTCTTTCTTTCTTTTTTTTTTTTTTTTTTTTGAGACAGAGCCTCAAGCTGTCGCCCTGGGTAGAGTGCTGTGGCATCCCAGCTCACAGCAACCTCCAACTCCTGGGCTTAAGCGATTCTCTTGCCTCAGCCTCCCAAGTACTAGGACCACAGGCACCTGCCACAACACCCGGCTATTTTTTGGTTGCAGCTGTCGTTGTTTGGCAGGCCCGGGCTGGATTCAAACTTGCCAGCTCAGGTGTATGTGGCTGGCACCTTAGCCGCTTGAGCCACAGGCGCTGAGCCTGTTAACATGTTTCTTCTTCCTTCTCTTTCAATAAACCAAAGGTACAATTCACTGCTTAAAAAGGGAAGGGATGGTGGTGCGATTTCTTTTTTTTTTTTTTTTTGTAGAGACAGAGTCTCACTTTATGGCCCTCGGTAGAGTGCCGTGGCCTCACACAGCTCACAGCAACCTCCAACTCCTGGGCTTAAGCGATTCTCTTGCCTCAGCCTCCCGAGTAGCTGGGACTACAGGCGCCCGCCACAATGCCCAGCTATTTTTTGGTTGCAATTTGGCCGGGGCCGGGTTTGAACCCGCCACCCTCGGTATATGGGGCTGGCGCCTTACCGACTGAGCCACAGGCGCCACCCGGTGCGATTTTTTCAAAGGCATAATCCCAATAGTCAAAAATTATTGCTTACATCTTCCATATTCGTTGATCTTTCCTAATATCCCAACAGCCCCATGAAGTTAACAGATGTAATTATCCCCATTTTACAAAAAAGAACAGAAGGCTTGAAGGGTTGGGAGAGAGGGAATTTTGGAGGAACTAACCTTTACTGTCAGCTAGGTGGTTTACACATCTGAAGAGTTGGTATTGTTATTCTTCTCATTTTTATTAATATTATTTTTATTGACAAATCATGATTATATACACTTACAGGATACAATGTGATGTTTTGATCTATGTATACAAAATGGAATAATTACACAAAACTAATTAACATGCCCATCACCCCACTTACCTCTTGTTTTTAATGATAAGATATTTGAAATTTACTCTTCTTTTGAAGTATATAGTACATTATTATTGACTGTGGTCACTATGCTGTGCGATAGATCTCAAAACTTATTCCTGCTGTGTATCTGAGATTTTTGTGCCCTTGGATCAACAACTCCTGACTCCCATTTTGACAGCACACAGAAGGCACTGGATGGTTCAAAAAGCAGGTTTCCCACTGGACCCCTCCCTGTGTGCCCTTTCTCCTGCCTCACGGGAATAGTTCCCTCTGACACAAAATGATCCCCTGCCCACTCACCCCCCAGACACGTTTAGCGGATTACAAGAAAGGCACTCTCACCATAGTTAAACAAGCAGATGAGCCTTTTCATCACAGCTGAATGTCCTTTAATAATCTGATGCCCACGCTCCTTCCCTGACACCTGGCCCCTGTCAGTCTCCGTCTCCCTGTGAATGGAGGAGGCAGGCGCTCTCCTTCCCCACATCCTGAACAGCCCTGCAAGGCCCGGCTGGACACATTCCCTCACTTTTAAGAAACTCTCCTTCTCCTTGAAGGTTCTCTATCTATCTCTCTTTTCTATCTTGATTTCTCTACTCCTTTTCCTCTCTTCTCTTTCTCAATCGTTCTCTCTTCTTTCTGTTGTCAATTATTCCTTTTTCTTTCTCTCTCTCCTTCTCTCTCTTCCTCCCCCTAAATCTATTTCTTATTTCTCTTTTCTTCTCTCTCTCTCTCTCTTTCCCGGACCCCGGTCCTTCTATTGCTCTCTCTCAATCTCTCTATTTCCCTCCCTCTCTTCCTAACTCTGTCTTCCGGTTCACTAGGAGGAGCTACCAGCAGTGAAGGCAAAGTTGAGGACAGCAGAATGAAAAGTGGGCCACTTCCCGGAGGAGGAAGGTCAAGGTGAGGTGCCAGAGAGAAAAGGAAGCCAGCACAGAGCCCTGAGCAGGGCACAGCCAGCTGCAGCGTTAACGATCTGGCCAGATGTTCTCAGAGTGCTAGAAAATCTGTCGGTGCCACTCTGCCTGCCGCTCTTCAGAGAGAGAAGCCTCTTGGTTAAGGAGAGACGGACAGCAGTCACCATGGAAATCCAGGAAGAATTGCATGCGGTTCTGGGCCCATTCCACGAACCCCCAAGAACGCTGCCCAGGCCACAATGTCTTCTCCAGAGAAAAGCAAAAGGCCAGTTCTGCTGCAGTCTAAAATTATATGTTTGCCAAGTCCAAGGTTTTTCCTCTTCTTTAGGTCTGAGCCCCCAGCTGTAAGGCCCCTTAGTTGCTTCCTAACTGCATCTCTTTCCTGAGCCCCTGCGTTAGGAGAGACGAACTGGGGCCAACTGAAAGCCTGAATCACGAGAAAAGCTCCTTTCCCTGCGGGAGGCAGCAGTAAAGTGGCCCTAGAACTGGCTGTAAAATCGCTGCTCTCTGCCTTTCATGTTTATCAACCAGCAAGCATTTGCTGAACACTCGCAACCTGCCAGAAAGTGTGGTAAGAACGTATTCTCTGGCCTCAAATAGCTGAAGATGAGACCAGTGTAAGAAGGCACTGAACAAACTGAAAAGCAGAGCACAGAGCCCGGGGCCTCCACTGCTCTGCCCGCTCGCCGCCACGCTCACTGCCGGACTGTGGTTGTACAGCTGCAGCAACACTGGTTTGGACACCTCCGCTGCTCCCACCCCACATCCCCCAGCTCTGCTCCAGCCTACAGTCCTTCCCAACACCACTCTAGAATTTTTCAAAAGGGGGCTCAGGATGCAAAAAGAGACAATTCTAAGGCCTTCCAACAACCGCCTTCCATGGCTATTTGCCATTCTCAACTCTGGTAGAAGCGGGTAGGGGAGCTAAAATTGGAACTGAAATAAAGACACAGTCCAGGTGGAAAACTAGAGAGTATACTGGGTCACTTTCCTACAGCAGGCTTCTCTGCTTTTCCTTCCTTAACAGCCTTTGTTCTCTATGCTGGGACCGCCTTACCCATAATGCTACTAAGTGACACCAATTACTCGCACCCACGCATGAGCAAACCACACACTAGGCTGTTTTGCTTGGACCATGTTCTGGTTATCAACTGCTGCATAACAAACCATCCTCAAACCTAGTAGTATAAAAACAACTATTTTATTATGTGCACTGATTCACAGGGTTGACCTTGGGAGCGAATACAGCAGGGGTGGCTGGCCTCCCTGAAGTCTGGGGCCTTGGCAATGAACACTGGACCAGTTGAGATCATCTCAAGGCTTCATCACTCACATCTGACACATAAATTGTAATGAATGGAAGGCTGGCTCAGCTGGAATTGTCAACCAAAGTGCTCACATGTGGCCTCTTCACATGACTTGAGTTTCCTCATGGCACGAAGACTCTGGGTAATCAGCTTCTTACCTAGCTCAGGAATCCAAGAGCAAGTGTTCCAGCAAACAGGGAAAAAAGCTAAGTGGCTTTCTCTGAACTAGCTGTGAAGTCACATGGTGCCACTTCTATAGTCCTCTATTGGTTGAAGAAGTCGCACCCAATTCAAAGGACAAGGACAAAGACCTCACCCCTCAAGGGGAAAAGTGTCAAAGAATCTGAGGCTGTATTTTACACCATTATCTTGTTTAATGCACACTCTAATCTTTTAAGGAAGTACAAGTATTGCCCCATTTTACAGATGAGAACACTGAGGTTCAGGGAGGTTAAACAAGCCATGGAATAAGATGCAGCCCTGCTCAAGAGCCTGTCTGCTGACTATACTCACGGTCTGTCTTATGTTCTCCTGTCTTCTGATGCTCCCTAAGTCCCCGCAGCTCAAACTCAAGGACCCCTCTTCCCTCACCTCTATCTGTTGGTCTGTCTGCTCTGAATTTTCTTCTTCTCTGGGAGTAGCCAGTGACACTCCCTTCTCTGCTCCATCTTCACCAGCCTGTGGCCCCGGAAGGCAGCACCCCAGGTTCCACCAGGGTCTTCAGGCTCTAGTAGTCCAGAGCAGGACTGGCCTTTGTCCTGTGGAACCCTCACTGCTGCAGGGCAGCTGCTGGGGAGATCAGGGCTCTACCATTGCCCATGGCCTCTCCCATCTGGTTATCAAAACCAGACATTATTATGATATACCTTTAAGAAAAATGAAGATTTTAGAAAAACAAATGGGAATATAGTAAAAATATTTTCAGCATGAAATAAAAGGACCCAGGGTTACTAGCTAATAGAAAGAGATCATAGAAGTCAATAAAACTAAGATTGCAATGGATGGGCAGAAGGTACGAATAGTTACACCTTTACAAAAGAAAAATATGAATATATTACAAACATTTGAAAATCAAAAGAACTAAAAATAATTATATGATATTTTTACCCTATATTTTGCAAAGATTCTTTTTTCGTTGTTTGTTTGTTTGTTGAGACAAAGTCTCACTTTGTTGCCCTGGGTAGAGTGCTATGACATCATAGCTCACAGCAGCCTCAAAGTCTTCAGCTCAAGTTATCCTCTTACCTCAGCCTCCAAAGTAGGTAGGACTACAGGTGCCCACCAAAACACCTGACTAGTTTTTCTATTTTTGGTAGAGACAGGGTCCTAGCTCAGACTGGTCTTAAACTCCTGAGTTCCAGAGAGCCACCCACCTTTGCCTCCCAGAGTGCTAGGATTACAGGAGAGAGCCACTGTCTCTGGCCTTTGCAAAGATTCTTAAAATAAGAATTCCCAAATTGATTTCTAGAAAAATCATACGAAATTATGCTCATATTTCATTCATGTTCCAAAAGCATCTCCCTGAATTGCAGCAATCAGGAAAGACTACCTGGAAGAGGCTAGAATGGGGACTTTAAAAGATGGTGTGGGCAGCGCCTGTGGCTCAGCGAGTAGGGCGCCGGCCCCACATACCGCCGAGGGTGGCGGGTTCGATCCTGGCCCCAGCCAAACTGCAAAACAAAAAAATAAATAAATAAAAGGTGGTGTGTCTTAGCTACCCTTCTACATTTGCATTTTTGTGAATGTTTTTTAAACTCATAGAATTTAAATTCTGTTTAAATTTCCCTATAAAGATTTGACCCACCAGTATGTATAAAAAAGAAACATAAGCTACTTGGAAGCTGAGGCAGGAGGATCACTTCAGCCCAAGAGTTTGAGGTTGCTATGAGCTATGATGCCATGGCACTCTATCCAGGGCAACAGAGTGAGACTGTCTCAAAAATAAAATAAAATAGGTACATAACGACAAATTCAGCCCTCTTCTTCAAATCCAAAGGGTTCTATTGGGGTTTCCCCTATTTAATGGGCAATTAGAATATTCTGGAGAAAGACAATGCTTTAGTGACTATAATGAAAGGAAGCAGAACCAGTCCTGGATTCTGTCTTTAAGGAGTTTACCATAATTTCAAGCCCAGTGGCTCTACAACCTCAAGGTCAGAAGTATGTCACTAGACCAGAGCCAAAAATAGGCGCTATGTCATTAAAAGGGTAAAAATGCAAATCGCAGATTGGAAGATGTTGTTTACAATTAGCATATATCCCACTAGGGACTCCTGCCCAAATGTCCTACCGGCCAAGGAGAAAAAGGCAAAAGATTAAAACAGAAACTTCACAAAGAGGATGTTCAAAAAGATGATGAACATTTGAAAAGATGCTCAGTTCTTTAGTTATTAGAGAAAGGCAAAATAAAACCATGAGATATCCCCACACCCCCCCACCACAATGACTTAAAATTAAAAACTCATAATGCTGAGCGTTGAGGAGGATGTGGAGAAACTGCGATTCTGATACACAGGCGGAGTAAGTGTAAAATTGTACAATCTGATTGGAAAATTGTTGAGTAGAATCTACTAAAGCTGCATTTATGAATATCCTATGACCCAGCAATTCCACTCCTATATATATGTGTGTGTGTGTGTGTGTGTGTGTGTATTAAATGCTCCAACTTCCTTATCCCTCACCCCACTCACTTTGTTAGAAGAAAAGAAGTGAAGCCAGCAGGGCTCTTTCTACACAGTGTTCATTCAAATGCAGCCTTCCTTGAGGGCCCCTGTCTAGAAAGAGTGGAAAGGCAGGCCTTCCCTTCCAAGAGGGTCATCTCCAGGTCTACCCAGGACTGAGCAACTAGGTCACCAGACTAACTCAGGAGGCCAGGAAATGAAAGACATTCAACCATTGGTCCCAGACTACAATGGTGACAGCCACTTCACATTCTACTAATTCCACCACAGAACATGGTGTAAATGATCTACTGTGCAAAAGAGTCTGCCTTTACCCATCACCAACTTTCAGTGACCAATAATAACCAAATTCATAATTTTGTAAATAAAGGCTGCGATAATATGGAAAGGCCCACCAGAGTAAGAATGTCTAGATGGAGGCCTTAAACAATGAAAAGAAAAATTAGAAAAACGCCTCCTCTGCATAAGGGAGGAAGGTAGTTATTTTCTTCTACTACACTTCCTTACAGTAATTTCTATTTTGGAAAAATAAACCCTGACAAAGGAGAAGCCAAATTTTCCCAAGATTGTCCCCAGGCCGTGTTTTGGTGGGTGGTCCTCTCTCAGCAGTTGGGTAATCCAGAATGATCCTAGACAAGTCAGAAGGGAGCAAGTCTGTAATGAAGCCAAGAAGTAACCCCCCCTTCCCAGGAGAAGGGAGCCAGTGGGTAACTGTGAGGCTGGATCCCCTGTTATCTGCATGGTGGGTTTGTTCCAGTAATGGGGTAGGAGGGAGGATGGAGCTCAAGAGTTTTTTGTTATCCTTATTTGGTTTATTTTTCCTTCAAAAAAAAAAAAAGAAGAAGAAGGCATCCGACTTTGAACACAGAAAATGAAACGTGAGGAGACTCTAATAACAATGCTTAGGCATCAAAACAGGACCGTGGCCTGAGGGCTGAAGGGAACCCCTAGAAACACTGGGCACAGGCCCTGGCCTGCAGATCTCATCGGCCCAGGGCTCACCCAGGAAGGGAAAGCCGCAGCTGGCCTCAGGGCCTTGGCTAAGGCTGGAAGACCAGCCTTAGAATGCAGTATCTGTCCCCTCAGCCCTGCCGGCCCTCTGGCCAGGCTGGAGTCAGCTCAACTTGTCCCAGGTTGAGGAAGCGACGCCGCTGGAGCCGCGTCTCAGGTCTCCCTATCCCTCTGAGCTCGCTCCTGTCCCCAACCTGAGCCATCTGGGGGTTGTCAAAACCTCACTTCATCCTGAAGTGCGCGCATGGTGCAAACGATCCTCAACGAAGGATAAGCCCGATTTTCCTTCACAGAAGGCTCTGCCCTCAACTAGCCTGCAAACCAGTTCTATTTTCGTGATTTGGGGAGATAAAAGCTCCGCCCTCCGTAGTGATAGTCATCCGAAAGCTTCCCCTCGACGAGTGGTTTCTGCGTGTTTTTTAGTTTCGGATCTGACCGGCCCCAGGTCCTAGCCCTCCACCCCGCCACCTTCATCCTGGCCCCCGCCTCTTGTTCCCACCCTCCTGGGTCCCCAGAGCCGCGGGCTCTGCGCGTGACCCCGAGCGGAAGGGCCCCAGTCTGGGTCCTAATGCGGGTGGCGTCTCCCTTGACTGGCGGCGTTTGGGGACAACAGCGGGGACGCGAGATAAGGTGACATACCAGAGCAGATTTGGTGCGCGAGCTGATACTCTGCCGACAGGAAACGCGGAGCTATTTAAAAGACCCTATCGATTACTTTATCTTTCCTGGAGGAAAGCTTCTTGCCGAGAGACAAAAGATGTTCCCTACCTAAAGATACAAGGCCACACAGCGCAGAGTCTGCGCGAGAGACGCCGGGTTAGGGCGCGGGGCGCACAGGCACGTTCACCCAGCGGAGTGCGCAAACACTTGTGTGCCAAGAACGGCTCTGCGCACAGGGCAGCAGGGGGCACTTCGCGGTACCGTCTGTGTCCTTGGAAAGATTTTTGGCCGTGTGCACGTAACAGAAAGTGGCTGTGCACTTAGGTACTTGCCTGTGAACTGTGTCGTTTCAGCACATTTAAATCGCACCACTATGCACGTTCGAAGCGAGCTGCTGGTCGCTGTGAACGTATTCCATAGATGTATGTCTAAAACGTAAACGCTCCCTCCACTGTGCTCCTTTTAAGGGCTTGAATGTCTACAATAGTCATGTGTACACTTAAAGTATGGACGTGTCAACACAACCCTTCAGAGTGCCATCAATTTGTGTTTGCATTCCCGCACGTCGCCAATTTGTTGGAAGCGCAGAAGGCCCTCTGTGCTATCCGCCCGCTGAGCCCGAATTTGCTCCGAATCCCTTACTTTTGGCCTCCGGGTCACCTGCTCCATGACACAGGAAAGCTCCCAATAGATTTTGATTGAACTGAATTGTTTGGAATCGAAATTTTTCTTGTGTAGCAATTTGCCGTCTACCGGTGCACAACTTGCTCCGCTCGGCAGTGGAAACTTCTCAGCCTTAATTAATAAAGAACAGGTTGGAACAGACAATGGATCGGGAAGGAAGACGCGGGAAATGAGAGGTGGCGACTCTGGCAGGTCTGATCGCCCGCTGACCGGCCATGTCCAGCCTAAATTCAACACTGTCCAGGCCACAGCAACCCAGAGGGAGAAGCTCTGGGGGCCGAAGCCCGGCTTTCAGCCGGAGCCGGGGAGGCCGCACAGATCTGGGTGCGACTTTTCAGCTCTTTGGGAGAGACAGCTTACGACCCCACCCCACCGCAGAGCTGCAGCCGCCCCGCTAGTCTCCCCAGCTTGGGCACAAACAGGCAGCCGTTTGCCCAGCTTGCCTCTTCCCAAACCCGTGCGCCCACGCGGAAGTTTCTTCCAAAGCCGCCGCCTCCGAGCTTCATATTCGCGGGGCAGGTTTTCCTCTTCACCACATTGGAAATCCTTGTCCATCTGATTCAAATGTCACCTGATTTTTCCAGTTGTGACTTCCAGCGACGGGATCCTGAGACTGCTTCCAGCGTCCTGGGTCGCCTGGTCCTGCCTCTCCGCGCGGTTTTGGCTGAAACGCTTTGCTGCCGTCGGGGGAAAGGGGGTGGGACGTGTCAGCCACCAGCCAGAGCCAGAGCAGAAAAGAGGAAGAAATTAACGCGAAAGGACAACCGGAAGTCTGAAAGCGACTCCCTCTGATCTGACAAATCTGACAAACCTTAGTAAGAGTTTTAAAGCAGATCATATCCACTGATCCGGGATAAATTCGGTTTTAGAAACATACCCCCCAGAGCCTAACAAAAGTGACTTATATTAAGAAACAACAAAAATTGGCAACAGCAAAAATGTAAAGGAGTCTGCAAAACATTGTTGCTCTCAGAAAAAAAAAAAATGCATCCTATAATACGATTTAAATTTGCAGGATGTAGTTTTAAAACCAGTGGCAGCCTGGGGGGTGGAGATTAGCCAGAAGGGGAGACAAAGCCTTGTAGGGTGATGCAAATGTTTTTATATCTTGATTCCTGTGGTCCTTATGCCAGGCCTATCCCTGTGTCAAGATGCATTGACTAATCACGCTTGTTCTAGGAATGTTACATTGTAATAAAGTAGATTTTAAAACTAAGTAAGTCCAGTGACCACTTTGCCTTTGAGCAAGGGAACTGAATGAGTTAGCAAGAGGCCTGAGACATTTTATATAGTATCCGCCTTTGTAAGTGTATGTTTTGTTTTGTTTTTATGATATACTACTTGTTCAAAAATAAACAACTGTTAAGGAGTCCAACAGAAGCAGGAACAAGTGTCACTTGTGCATCTCAGCCCAGGGATAAGAAAAAGCACAGGCTATACAAGCTCATAAAAATATTTTGGAAAGGAAAGTATCTTAAATTTTGTTTTATTTATTTATTTGTGGTTTTGTTTTGTTTCCTTTTTTTTTGTTCGTATGTTTAACACCAACGAAAACTGAGGACCCAGAACTTTTCTGGTGATTACCTGTGGTGTGGGTGGCTGTCATGTCCTCAGGGACTCCTGGGGCAGGCCCCCCCCACGGGAAAGTCACCAGAGGAGCAGACAACAGAAGGCTCCCAGACATTAAGTCCCGGTTGAGGAGCACACACAATCCCGCTTGGAGCAAAGAGGAGGCGGTGAGCTTTGCTGCCAGGGAAGTCCAGACCCTGGCATGGTGCTCTGTGACTTCAGAGATGAAAGGGGTCTGCCTGCCGAGTGAGGCCTCTAGTGGCCTAAGGCCTGAGGCTGCTGCTGCTGCTCCCTCCGGAGTTTCAGTGGCGCCCACCTCTCTGTGTGGCCCGCAGAGTCTGGGACCAGTGGCTGCAAGGGTCCCGAGTGTGTTTGGGGAAACCAGGTATGAAATACTTCCATTTGCATCCTCCCACCCTTCAAGACAGGGAAGAGTGGCTTTGACCTTGTTAGGACAGATTCCAGATCTGATTACCAATTCAGGGCTCCTTCTGAGGTTTTCAGAGGTTAGTCCTCAGGAGAAGATGGATAGTGGGCCCAAGGCCAGGGGCAGGAAAATCATTAATAGGAGCTGCCAAACTCTGCTGGCCTGGGTACAAGACCGGGGTGGGGTGACCAAGCCCAACAGCCAGCTTCATCTCCCCACTTTGCCAGGCCACTCACAGGGACCAGACTTCTGGCACCTTCATCCAGGAAGCCAGCACATTGATTAGTGTGGGGGAGCTGTACCTCCAGTAACCCCAAGACTTAGACCTATCCTCCAGGGTGGCCCCTGGGATCGAGGCATAAAAGTCAAGGGTTAAATTTGGGCATAAATTTGCCAGGACCGTTGAGGTCCTCTTCCCATAATGCTGGACAAGGGCCACCCTTACTGCCCCCTCTCTGGGGCTCTGCTGACCACCCTATCACTCATCCTATACAGATGGCTTCATTCCAGTCCCTTCAGGGAGATTTAATCAGCCACCTGTCCCAAACAGCACACACCTTTGATTCTTAAAATCCAAGATGAAACCGGAGTCCAGAAATTTGCATTTTTAATACATACCCCAGAGAATTCTGGCCTAAAATACGCTGCCCCCAAAGTAAAAAGGAAACTGTTCAAAAAATGTGCTATGAAAAGTGTCATGATTTATTTCTGACCTACCATCCAGTTTTCTTCCCTTCCAGTTTTCATAACCATTTTATCCACCCTCCAAAAGAACTCATGGATTTGTAGAACCACTTATGTACATATGCCCATGTTTAAAACACAAATTCTATACCTTAATATATCTTAAATGTATCCATAAGGATACATATAAATATAACAGATTCTTTCTTATGGCCTCTGGTCTTCTGTTGTATTGGTGTAACAATCTTTTTGACTAGTTCCCAAAGATGGATACATTGGGTTTTTTAAATAGCGTTTTGATTCTTAAAAATAATTAAAAACTACAATGAGTATACTTTGCAAAGGTGTGATGCCTATATAATAGAGTCCTAGAAGCAAAAACATTTGTTTAAAAAGCTTATGCAATTTTAGTTTTGACAGTACCAATTGCTCCAAAGAGGTTTACCAATTTACATGTCCAAGCAACAATGTAAAAGGGTGACTGGGCAATCATCAAACTTTTTGATCCTTGATCAATCTGATAAGTGAAAATATTTACCTCTCCAAGACATGATTGCAAGAGGGACTTTGCCTAACAAATGCAATCAGTATAATCTGGTTTATTGTACCTTCAATGAATCCCCAATAATAAAAAGAAAAAAGAAAATATTTGCCCTCATGTTTTAACCTGCATTTCTTTATTTTTATTTCTTTTCCTTTTCTTTTTTAACAGCAAGATTCTGCTCCTTGGGCGGCGCCTGTGGCTCAGTCGGTAAGGCGCTGGCCCCATATACTGAGGGTGGCGGGTTCAAACCCGGCTCCGGCCAAACTGCAACCAAAAAAAAAAAAATAGCCGGGCGTTGTGGCGGGCGCCTGCAGTCCCAGCTACTCCGGAGGCTGAGGCAAGAGAATTGCTTAAGCCCAGGAGTTGGAGAGTTGGAGGTTGCTGTGAGCTGTGTGAGGCCATGGCACTCTATCGAGGGCCATAAAGTGAGACTCTGTCTCTACAAAAAAAAAAAAAAAAAGATTCTGCTCCTCTTGGCCATTGTTTCAATTGTTTTGTTGTATCAATGTCTTACTGGTTTACAGGAACTCTTTCCATATTGTGGGAATCAGTTTTCTGTCATGTATTTCTAGCAGTTTTCCCCTTCGTGTAGCCTTATCTTTGATTCTATTTATGGTATTTTTTACTATGGTATTTTTTCTTTTTTTTTATTTTTAATTTCAGCTTCCTTGTTCATTCTTCTTCGTTTGAAGTACTCTTTTTTGTTGTTCATTTTCTTCTTCCTCTGGCAATGCTCTGTCCCGCTGTTTTTGATATTAGTAGAGACAGGGTCTTACTCTGGCTCACTGCTGTTCATACAGGTCTCAAACCTATGAGCTCAGGCAATCCACCCGCCTTGGCCTCCCACAGCACTGGGACTACAGGCGTAAGCCACCATGCCCGGCTGGTATTTTTTCTTATTTTTATGAAATCAAGTTTATATAATTCACCTTTTATGGTCTCTAGCTCTCTTGTTCTCCTTGTCCACCCTCCCAAATACTCAGAACCCCGCAAATCATTACTTTAATTCTCTACAGCACTTTTATTTTTCATTTGATAGGTTTAAATTTTAATCTATCTGAAACTGAATGTATGTGGTGTAAGACATACATCTGGCTAACTTCACTTTCACTTTATTTTGAACGTTTATTGTTGCATCAGCCATGCCCCCTAAAATAGCATAATATGACAACTAACAGAGACATTTTCTCATCTTAACCAGTTTTGTTTTGCAGGTTAGACAACCAGCAACATGCCTCTCCACCCATCCCCACTGTACAGTGAGTTCAACCTGATATGTTTTCTAGGATAGCCCAGCTAGAAAGGGATCTTCAGTATATCTAATGCCACCAAGGAGACAAACACAAAACTGGGTATCAGAGAGGGAAAAGGACATGCTCAAGGCTAGCCAGTTGATGAATAGGCTAGACTAGAACCACTACAGAATCATAGTCCAGTACTCTCTCTGGTACAAGTCTGCCTCCTTTAAGGTCTGTGTGTCTTGTGCTATGCAACCCAGCCCCCCGGTGCACAGCGGGCACCCAATATGTGTGTGGGGATGGAGGAAATCAGGCCAAGCACCAGGTAGTGACTAGGCTAGGAGTCACTTGGAAGCTAGGAGAAAATTCTGGACCATGTTTTTAGCCATACACACACACACATACACACACACACCCTCACACACACATATATGCACACAGTATCCTCCAGCCAGACTGACCTGCTCTTCCCCTCCATGGGCTGAAGGCCCTTCCTATGGCCCTGCAACTTTGCAAACATAGCTCTTAAATCAGTAGCTTCCTGCCAGTCTTAGCTGAGTACAGCAGGGCCATACCCTGGGGCAAAGGAAGCCAAAAGCCAGACAGATAATAGGGACCCTGGGGACATGCAATTAGTATTTCCAAGGGTCTGCTCAGACTGCAGAAATCAGGACTGGCAACATAATTTGTGGGCTCAATGCAAAATTTAAATGTGGGGCCTCTTGTTCAAAAATTATTAAAAAGTTTTTTTTTTAAGGGCCAAGCGTGGTGGTTCACTCCTTGTAATCATAGCACTCTTGGGAGGTCAAGGCGACAGGCCAAACTCAGGAAATGGAGACCAGCCTGAGCAAGAGTGAGACCCCATCTCCACTGAAAATAGAAAAAATTAGCTGGGCATTGTGGTGGGCACCTGCAGTCCCAGCTACTCAACTACTGGGGAGGCTGTGGCAGGAGGATTGCTTGAGCCCAAGTGTTCGAGGTTGCTGTGAGCAAGGTTGACGCCACAGCACTAGCCTGGGTAACAGGGTGAGACCCTGTCTCAAATAATAAGAATAATAATTTAAAAAAATAAAAATTTCAAGACACCAACAGCAGAATACCAATTCAAGCCCAGGCTTTATGAGAATTCACTGCACAAGCAGCTTGCTCATGAAGCCACCCTTAAGGGAAGAATAGGGTTAATTATGGGGGGAGGAGAAGGAGGGTTCTCCCTAGGCCTCTAAAGGTTTAGACTGAAATAAACTAGAGGATTATTCATAAATTAATGACAGCCAAATGCTAGAAAGAACCCAAATGCCCACCAACTGATGAATGGATAAACAAAATGTGTTACATCCATACAATGGAATATAATTCAGCCATTAGAAGGAAAAAAGTACAGGCACGTGCTATGGCATGGATGAACCTTGAAAACATTATGCTAAGTGAAAATGCCAAACACAAATGGCCACATATTATATGATCGCATTTGCATTAAGTGTGCAGAACAAACAAATCTATGGAGACAGAAAGTAGATTAGTGCTTGTCTAGGGCTGGGAAGGTAGGGGAGGGGTGTGGTGGTGATGGCTAAAGACTACAGGTTTCTTTTAGGGGGTGATAAAAATGTTCTAAAACCGGTTAGAGTGATTTTTGTACAATTCTGTGAATAACTAAAAATCATTGGTTTGTATACTTTTTTTGAGACAGCTTCTCACTCTATTGCCCTAGGCCCAAGGGATCCTTTTGCCACAGCCTCCCCAAGTAGCTGGAACTATATATAGCCTGTCACAATGCCCTGATAGTTTCCCTATTTTTAGTAGAAAGGGTCTTACCCTTTCTCAGGGTGGTTTCTAACTCCTGAACTCGAGCAATCCACCCACCTTGGCCTCCCAGAGCCCTAGGATTACAGGCCAAAACACCTAGTCCCACCCCTACTTGAATACTTTTTTTTTTGAGACGGAGTCTCACTATGTGACCTTCTATAGAGTGCTGTACTGTCACAGCTCACAGCAACCTCAAATTCTTGGGCTTAAGTGATTCTCTTGCCTCAGCCTCCCAAGTAGCTGGGAATACAGGTGCCTGCCACAATGCCAGGCTATTTGTTGTTGTTTAGCAGGCCTGGGCTGGTTAGAACCCACCAGCCCCGCATGTGGTGGGAGTCCTAACCACTGAGCTAAGGGCACCTAGACTATTTCAATACTTTAAATGTGTGAATTATAATGGTTATATCTCAATAAAGCTATTACCAAAAGAAGGGGGAAAAGAGAGAGGAGGTGGAAGAGGAAGCGAGCTGAGTAGGAAAGACAGTCTCTCTCTCTCTCTCTCTCTCTCTCTCTCTCTCTGTCTCTCTCTCTCTCTCTCTCTTTCTGTCTCTCTCTCTCTCTCTCTCTCTCTCTCTCTCTCTGCAGGAAGTCTCTTGGGGACACCAGGCATCTCAACTCCAACAGCCTCGGCCCTCTCCACTTGCCTTGTACCAGGTGTGGGTGGGTAGGCGGGTCTCACTTTCTCTCCAGCTGGCAGGGCTCTAGACCGCAGCAACACACCACAAAAGAGAAATCTCAGCTCTGGAGTCGGGTCTGGGTTGGAATCCAGACACCTCTCACTGTCAGTCCCATGGATGTGACCTTGAACAAGTCACTCCACTTCTCTGAGCCTCATTCTCCTCAACCAAGCCATAGGGATTAGAGAGTCGGCGATCACATCTGAGAGCCTGCGCCATACCCAGTGGACGCTCGAGAAACCAAGCAGTGAGGTGGGGTCGGCGCCTGCTGAGCCACCTGAATGACGCGCGTCCCGCGGAGGCCGCAGACTGTTCTCCAGCCAAGGGCGAGATCTGCAGCTCTCAGAGCCGCCCCCGCCCCCAACCCCAACCCCGGCCAGGAAGGCAGCCAGGGCTGCGGAGGGGCCCCGCGGCCCGGGCCGGGAGCCGAGGCGAGGGCCGGGAGTCCGGCCCGCAGCCGCCGCTGCTCATCCATCAGCCGGACGAAGAGCAGAGTCGCGCTCTGCGCCCTCTGTTTGCTTTCTCTCCAATTATTGCCGCGCCGCAGCCCCTTTGTTGATACAGTAGTCCGAAAAAGTGCTAATGTTCATTTATCAGGGGGCCCGCCGGGGACTCCCACGAGTTGCGATTCTTCCGAAAATATAAACACGGGACGAGCGTCCCAGACAGAAACCCCCATCTGTTTCCCCCGCGCGGGCGGAGAGCGAGGCGTTGTTGAAGATAAAGCTGCGGATAACGCCGCCTGTCTCCAATGGACGTCTCCCCGGCGCATTAATGACATTCCGGGTGATAGTTCCAGCTTATCTTTCAATTAATCATATATACCTTTTGCGGCCAGCCCTGCTGATTGCAGGAAAGCGGGACCAGCTCCGGCCTCGCCGATTTGAATTAATAATTTATTTGCGTAGAACGCGTTCGTTCGAACCACCCTGGAATTTGGCTAAAGTGCCAACTCTTTAAAAGGCAAGGAAATAGGTGCATAGATTTTAGATCTCTCCCGTCTCCTTTTGTCTCTCTCTGTCTTTCTCTCGGCTGAAGGCTGTTTGTTTGTCCTGCTAATTTGGTCAAAGAGCCGCTTAGAGAGGCGGCCAGGTTGGGTGAGCCGCCCTTGGGAAGAACGATGCGTCCCTTCTGGGGACAGAGAATCAAATTTCTTCCCACCCAACCCCCCAACCATTGCAACTTATATTTAAAGCAGAAAAAAAAAATTGTGCTCAGTCAAAAACCTCAAGGAGTGCAAAGAAAAGTTGAAAATTGCACTTGGACCTTTGTCTATGGAAACCAGCATGGGTCGTCTCAATTTTGATTTTCCACGTATTTATTCGTTTTTGCCCCATTTCCTCTTTCCCGCCACACCAAGGACTTTTTTGAAGTCAAGATAAATTATTGCCGGATTCACAGAGGGAACAGAGGGAAGAAAAGTCCCTGATTTTATCCAAATAGGGAGGAATCTTTCCTTCCCGCTTCGTGACACCTGACCCTCAAGTCTGTCAGTTCTGAGAACCTTACTGAAAATAGGAGATAAATCTTGTGTCCCCTTGATTTGCAAAGGAACAAAATAAATGCTGATTTTTTTTTTTTTTGTCTGCAGAACTATCTTTAAGGAAAAAAATAACTAAAAACAGGGATTCCGGATGTAGCCTCAATGTCCCCCATTAAACGGTAATATTTCAGGCGTCGGTTCACACCAATCTTTCAAACTGTCATCGCGAGCCGCCGGGCCAGCAGATTCACTTAACAGTCTCCCAGGACCCTCGCTTGGAGCTCTTTTCAGCGAGACGTTTAATTGAATCGGATGTGGCTCGTTTGCCAGACGTCACCGCCTGGGTGATAGGCATCCTCTCCCACCCCCCAAAAACAATCTTCAAAGGCGATGGAGACCCCCAGGCCAGGTTAGTTTAGGGCAGTAACTGTGAGGCGGCCAAAAGCTGCAGCAGCGAGGAAGGACCACAGAAGGGCACCGGATCCGTCGAGAGAGAATCCGTACTGGGAGATGGAAAGCAGGAGAGGTGGAAGATGGAAGCTCCAGGAACCTCACATTTGGAAAAAGGCCTTCTCCTCAGTCTAGGCTAACAGTTCCATTCCGCGAGTCGCCCCTGGCAGGAAAACTCTAGGCGAGATTTAGGCGCGGCTGCCCGGGCCTGTCACTGACCAGTGGCGCCTGGAAGCCAGGGAGGGTCAGGACACCTCGCTCCGCAGGGCTCAGCTCTCATGCACTCAAGCTCAAAGGCCTAAGGCCCTGGGAGTGTGGATATAACGAAGGTCAGGGATGTCCCAAAGTCGTTCTAGTATTTGACTTCACTCGTCTGGGTACTGCCCAACAGTGCACTCAAAACTCACATTCTAGACAGACACCATTTTGTCCCTGTACTCGGGGGTTTCCTCCTCACCTTGGACACCCGTTCCTGTACCCCAGGAAAGAAGTGGAATCGTTAGCTAGCCTTTGACCCTGACCTGCATTTATTCTACTCCAAGTGCCTTTTCCATTCACGCTCCACATCTCCATTCCACCAAGTCCATGGCACCAGGACTGTGCCTTCCTCACACAACTTTGGGTTGCCGGATATCAACACTTTTCCAGTGACAAGCCTCACCACCCCAGTGCTAGAGTAAGGGGCAGGCATCCTTAACCTGGGACCCCTCTGCCTGCCCCCACCTTCCTTGAAATTGGGCACCAAGCAGAGCTCCTCCCAGTACTGTTCAGGGGTGTGAGGAGAAGGCCTTAAAGCTTTCATCAGCTCCCCCAAGGAGTGCTGGGACCTAGAGGACTGCAGCCCAAGAGCACAAGATCTAGTCATGCAGCTTGTGCTCTGAACCCCTGGCAGAGTGGTCTCACAGAAGTGCCCTACTTAACTGACCCTGGCTAAAAATGATGCCCCGCTTGCCCAGCCCTTCCCCCCATGTGCCAATGGTGCCTCCAGAGTGAGCTGGCCCAGAGGCCTCAGGGAAATCTTGGCCAGGCTGGACTCCAAAAGGCCCCACCTGCCTGAGAGCTAAACCTGAGCTGGGTCCCTGAGGCCTTGGGCCTGGCAGAGGCCTAAGGGCCTTGCTGCTAGACAGGGTGGGGAGGGAAGGAAAGATGCAGGGTTAGTGGGCTCTTGCCCTTCCTCAGGCAAAACAAGGAAGCTTGTATCTGGGGCAAGAAGATAGTTTCTCCTGGGTAACTGAACTTGCCATCTGGGATTCTGGATTTGTTGCATTATTAAGGGGAGAGTCATTCCCCTAGGAGAGTACTAGCAATGAACGGTGCCCCCTGGAGTTGTGCAGGTATAACCTGCACTATGGCAGGAGGTGGCCACTCCTACCCATAATCACCCAGTTTGCCCTTTCTCTCAACTTGACTCACTCAGAAGCCCCCAGGGAAAAGCCAAACAGAACCTCATAATTGTCCAGAATGTCCCCTCCTCCCATCAACCAAACCAAACCCTGTCCTCCACGCTTCTTCCCCTGTTCAGTCTCTACTCAATCCCACACACCTTCAGTAATAAAGCCTCACTTAAAATAAATATATAACTCCTCTCCCCCAGCTTCCCACCCTGTCCTTCACTCTCTCATTCTGTTTGGGGTGCTGTGGAACACTTCTTCAAATCCCAGACCCACCCAACCCTGCCCACAGGCCTAACTCAGAGAAGAATGCGGATCCTTTCCTGGGAATGCACCTTGCTAGGGTTTTCAAGCTCATATTTGGGAGCACTCTCAGGCTGTGGGAGCAATCTCAGGCTGCAAGAGCAAAAGAAGAGCCTTCCAAATGCATCGCGGCCCCTTTAAAAAAGCTAGGCAGGATTTTTTTTTAACCGTATGACTATATTAGGTGACACTAAACTGGCTCATTGCTCCTGTCATCGAGGCCCTGGCCCAATGACAGGCTGAGTCCCCCTCCTCGGGCCTGGTCCCGCCTCTCCTGCCCCTGGTGCTCAGCGCTACCTGCTGCCCCACCACATCCAGAGCAGGAAGGAGGGTGCGCGGGCAGGCTGTGGGCACCATGCAGGGAGCCTGCCGGGGGCCGAGGGCAGCGCTGCTCTCTGCTGCCCACCTGCTGCTGTGAGACTGGCGCTGCCACCATGTTCCCCAGTCCTGCGCTCACGCCCACGCCCTTCTCAGTTAAAGACATTCTGAACCTGGAGCAGCAGCAACGCAGTCTGGCCGCCGCCGGGGAGCTCTCTGCCCGCCTGGAGGCCACTCTGGCGCCCGCCTCCTGCATGCTGGCCGCCTTCAAGCCCGAGGCCTACGTGGGGCCAGAGACCGCAGCGCCCGGCCTCCCGGAGCTACGGGCAGAGCTGGGCCCTGCGCCTTCTCCGGCCAAGTGCGCCTCTGCTTTTCCCACCGCCCCCGCCTTCTACCCCCGTACCTACGGAGACCCCGACCCGACCAAGGACCCTCGAGCTGATAAGAAAGGTGAGGAGGAAACCACAAGTCCTCTCTTTCCTCCCGGGTCACTTTTGTTCCCAAACCCGCCGCGGAGAAACTCAGGCCCAAGAGGAGATGCGCGCCCCTGAGTCAAGGGCTCGGCACAGGGGGCTCGAACGCGAGAGACAGGAGGTTGTCGCGAGGGCCCCAGCGCGTCCACTAGACGTTTAGAGGAAATACCGGTTTGAAAAAATCAGAAATAAGAGACCAAAAATACTTTTTTTCCGCCTAACAATGCCCCAGGCAGCTTCGGCCATGCTTTTGGTTGTTACTAATTAGGTTAAGCGATAGGTTTGTGGCAGACAGAATAGAGAAACAGACCATCTTTGTATCAGAACTTTTAAAATCTCTGTTGAATTTATGAGTCTTTGTGAGGATCTGAGGATTAACTGCCAAAATGCTACTCACCAGACATGCTTTTGCGCACAATTTGGAGGAGAGTCCTGGCCCTTCTGTAGCTCATCCTTACTCCTTACCCGGGTTTCTGAGGCCTTTCTTCCTCTGTACCAGGCGAGTCGGGTTAGGGAAACAACAGTCTTGATTTTAAAATGGGATACTCAGGAGTCTGTCTTAGCGTTATTTTTCCAACACAATTTCCTATCGTTAGGTTTTTCCGTGAAAATGTTAGAAATGCGTAGCAGCAGAAGGCGCGGGGGAGTGGAGGAGATGGATTCAGAAAGTGGGCAGATACTCACAGGCCATCCAGGGTCGGGGAGGGAGGCATGGCCGGCCGCGGAACTGGACCTGCTGGAAGGCCGCGGCCCTACGCGAGGTCTGCGCTAACCCTAGAGGCTGCGGGCGCCAGAGGAAGGGTCCGCTTTGAGCCCGGAAAGGATTCCTAGTTGTGTCTGGGAACAGAGAGAAGGTCCAGAAACTTGCGGGCGGGCACGGCGACTAGAATTGATCGCTACCAATTCGAGTTCAGCTCAAGCGAGTGGGCAGGGAAGGTTCCAAGGTCGCTTGCCCACCCTTGGCTTCTTGGAAGCTGTTCAATCCCTATGGCCGCTGCCCGGGAGCCTTCGATCACCAAACCAAAGCCTCTTAGCCTTCAGCTTCTTCATTCCTTAATTTTGAGACAATGCGACCCCCCACGCCTACCCCAGGGAGGCCTCAGCTGCCCTTTATTACCAAAGTAGCCCTGATCTAATTCACTGTGGAGCATCATCCGGGCTTTTGTTTTGTTTTGTTCTTTGCAGCCTAAAATTGTAGGTCACTGTCTCTCTCACCAGGATGTGAACTGCCCTAGTGCAGGGACCCCACTTATTTTGTTCTCCAGCTCCTCTAGGTACATGGTAAGCTATCAAAAAATGCTAACGGAGCCTTGTCCGTGGCGCCCCCGTGCCCTTGGCAGAGTGAGCCCAGCCATGCCGGGCGCTCCAAGCAGGACAAAGAGGCACTCCTCGCAACGCCCCGTTACCCGGGGGTCGCTCCGTAGGTCGGGCCGCTCTGACCGAGCATCTCTTACCCCTCTTTTCCCCCTCAGAGCTGTGCGCGCTGCCGAAGGCGGTGGAGCTGGAGAAGCCGGAGGCTGACGGCTCAGAGCGGCCCCGCGCACGACGGCGGAGAAAGCCGCGCGTGCTCTTCTCTCAAGCGCAGGTCTACGAGCTGGAGCGGCGCTTCAAGCAGCAGCGGTACCTGTCGGCTCCCGAGCGCGATCAGCTGGCTAGCGTGCTGAAGCTCACGTCCACGCAGGTCAAGATTTGGTTCCAGAACCGGCGCTACAAGTGCAAGCGGCAGCGGCAGGACCAGACTCTGGAGCTGGTGGGGCTGCCCCCGCCGCCGCCGCCGCCTGCCCGCAGGATCGCGGTGCCAGTGCTGGTGCGCGACGGCAAGCCGTGCCTTGGGGACTCGGCGCCCTACGCGCCCGCCTACGGAGTGGGTCTCAACGCCTACGGCTATAACACCTACCCAGCCTACCCAGGATACGGGAGCGCTACCTGCAGCCCTGGCTACAGCTGCGCAGCCGCTTACCCTGCCGGGCCGCCCTCGGCGCAGCCGCCCTCGGCCGCCGCCAACAACAACTTCGTGAACTTCGGCGTCGGGGACCTGAACGCGGTGCAGAGCCCCGGGATTCCGCAGGGCAACTCGGGAGTGTCTACGCTGCACGGTATCCGAGCCTGGTAGGGAAGGGACTCGCCTGGGGCGCCCCTGACCGATCTCACCTCAAGAGAGGGATACTGACTAGGGGAAGAAGGGCTCCCGACACGACCTTGCGTCCTTCGGATTTCACATTCACTCCTGAAGAAGCCTCAGAACTTTTCCCGCCCCATGCGCCTTTGTTCCAGAGCGCAGGAGAATTTGTGGCCGCGTTTAGGCAGGCTATGGTGAGTGATCTGGCAGCCAGGTATTTTAGTCGCCCCCACCAAGTACCCTCCGAGCATCCATGGGCACCTCCGACTGACCGAACACTAGCCGATTGGGACTAAGAGCCCGGGCACGCAGGGCCTGATATCCAGCCGCCCTTCCCCGAGCCTGGGCCAGGCGCCCGGGCTCTTGCTGCCTTGCAGTCGTCCGCCCACCCGCCCGTATTTATGTTTTTACCTGTTACTGT
Organism: Nycticebus coucang; assembly: GCF_027406575.1. Classification (NCBI taxonomy): domain Eukaryota; kingdom Metazoa; phylum Chordata; class Mammalia; order Primates; family Lorisidae; genus Nycticebus; species Nycticebus coucang. The sequence continues at coordinate 77,085,254 of NC_069796.1, read as the reverse complement.
AAGAAATGAGGATCCTTTTCCCATTAAAGAGTGCGCTGACCCCGCACGTGTCCTTCTTTCATCTTGCGGCCCTTCAGAAACTGAGTTTCTGAGAGCAGAGAGAGGCTGAGTTCTGGAGGAAGGCACAGGCACTCACTGGGTAAACTGACAATGTGATAGCAGAAACCGACCTGTGCTGTTGCCCGTGTCACACACCTTCTGGGATTGTCTCATATAATCCTAAACCATCTGAAAAGAGATACTATTTTTTTTTTTTTTTTGTAGAGACAGAGTCTCACTGTACCGCCCTCGGGTAGAGTGCCGTGGCGTCACACGGCTCACAGCAACCTCTAACTCTTGGGCTTACGCGATTCTCTTGCCTCAGCCTCCCGAGCAACTGGGACTACAGGCGCCCGCCACAACGTCTTGCTATTTTTTTGTTGCAATTTGGCCGGGGCTGGGTTTGAACCCACCACCCTCTGCATATGGGGCTGGCGCCCTACTCACTGAGCCACAGGCGCCGCCCGAAAAGAGATACTATTTTAAAGTTTAGCAACTGAGGCCTGGAGAAGTTCAAGGACTAGCCTTCAGCACATAACCAGTATAACTCAGTATAACCAGTATAACTCAGGTTAGATTCTGGCTCTCTCTTAAGGGACTGAGGGCCCCTTCCCAGAGCTCCCAAACCTTCTGCCTTGAACCCTAATATATGCAGGTCCTGTTCCTGGTGCTGTGCATTAAATGGAGAGCAAAGGGACCTGGGCCTTATGGACTGGAATGCACTATTTAAAAGAATGCTTCCAGGGGTCCTCAAACTGCAGCCAGTGGGCCACATGAGGTGATGTGATTGTATTTGTTCCCGTTTTGTTTTTTTACTTCAAAATAAGGTATGTGCAGTGCGCATAGGAATTTGTTCTTTGTTTTTTATTAAACTATAGTCCAGCCCTCCAGTGGTCTGAGGGACAGTGAACTGGCCCCTGTTTAAAAAGTTTGAGGACCCCTGCTAGCCTATTTACAGATGTTAAAGCCAAGAACCAAAGCCCACTGTCAAACTTCCCCAGACTTAACCCCATGATAGGCTCAGGATGGAAGTTTCCAGGGGCGTTTGCCAGGTCTCAGGTCTAATGCCTGAACCTCACCACCTGCTCCAAGGCTGAGCATGGAGGCTGGACCCCAGAGAGGTAGGGGTCCTGCAGACAGTGCTCACCCACCCCTGGGGCAGGGCCCTATAACTTCACTTGGTAAGCACCTTCACCCTAACCCCACCAACATCTTTTCCTCAGGACATTTAACTAATTTTTCTGTCGTCCTGAGCGACAAATGTTACTACCAATTTTACAGATGAGAAAATTGAACAAGCTAAAATCCTGCTTCTTATAGGACTTGCCTGATCTGTGCCTCTGTAAAATGAGGATGACAAAAACACCTCCCCTGAGCCTTGGGCCTTGACAATCCCAGGGGCTTGAATTTGACTTCTAGTTCCTCCATCCCCAACCCTCAGGGCTCAAGGAACTAAACACCCCCCTTCTTAAAAAGAGACTAAATCTGGAGGAAATCAGTGCTTTGTTTTCCCACTAGATGTGGGTTTTTCAGACAGTTTCCCTGGCAAGTGGTGGCTGGCAGCCTGAAGCATTGGGTGCATGTCTTGAGAGCTCCTGGACACAGCCAAAACATTGCTTGTGGTGTCCAGGGACCGAGCAACCCTCAATGTGCCTCTGATGCCTGGAATGAGTGGTCAGCCTGGCCTGCAGAACCCAGAAGCCTCCTGCTGCCCTCTGGGATCATGCAGTGCCACCAGTGGCTGTGCACTCTCTCCTGGTAGGCGCTGCCCCCAGCCTGCCCTGCCTACCCACCAGAGAGGGGAAGATGCCGGGAGATTTCAAGTACTACCCTTTGCCCAGGCTGCGCAAAGGTACTGACTGGACACAGCTTAGTATATGAGGGCACTGAAATGCAGGCAGTCAACCACCAACCATCAACCATCACAGGACTATGGGCTGGGCTATCAGAGGGAAGAGGAAAGGCTGAGCTAGGGAGGACCACCAGGAGGGGACGTGATAAGCCCAGCCCTGGCGTTGCACCTCCTGGGCCTACTCCCTGCTTCAAGCCTTTGCCACGAAGCCTTCAGTGTGATGCTTGCCATGGCCCCATCTCTGGGCTCCTCCACGTCACCAGACCAGCTCTTAAGCAATCTGCTACCAGGCAGCCCCTTCCTGAAGCCCCTGCCGGCTGCCTATCTCACACAACCAGGAAATTCTTCTACCAGATGGCTGTGTTTGCCACAACCTCCTTGGTCCCGCACACCCCTGGGCCTTCATCTCACACTTGTCTGCAGTAACATTAGAAGCAATCTTTCCTTCACTTAATGCTCTACCTGCAGGGTTTTTCCATGATGCCCCCCTCTTGTCATCTTCTGCTTTCAGGGACCAACTGAATGACTTTAGGGTCCCCCTGTGCTTCCTGGTGTGCTCGCAAAGGGATACCAATGACTGGCTGGCAATGCCAGGACTCCCGCCAAACGCTTTGCGGAGTTCTCTAACCTAACTGACTTAATTTACAGACCAGGAAACTGAAGAGATTAAGTCAGTGGTCAAGGATGTCGCGTCCTACAGTCCCTAATCTAGGAGCTGGAAACCTAACCGCAGGGCACCTACTAAATGAAGGGCAGGGCAGAGGGCAGCGTGTCCACATGAAAAGAGAGGGGAGGTCTGTCCAATAAAGACGCAGCGGGACTGACGCTGCCGGGTCACTGTGCCCAGGGGGCCCCAGGCTCTCTCACCTGCGGGGTGAGGATATTTGGCCGCATATCCAAACTCCTTGCGGGACAAACTACAGAGTTTGCAGAGCTCTGGGGAGCCGCACGGATGGCCCTCCTCCGACCACGACCACGCTCAGGGAGACCTAGTATGAGGCTTGCACTCAAGGGTGCTTGGTCAGGGGGCGAAAGTGCCCTGGGTGGGGACAGGGTCAGAATAATCCTAAAGGCAAACCGCCCCGTTTACATAGCCAATCTCTCTGCCCCCAAATTAAATGGGTATTATTTGTTTTGTTTTTCAATTACATATTCTATAAATGACACAGCACAGTTTAAAAAAAAATCAACCAGGGTTGAAAAATGCAGAACAAATGAGAAGCACAGGGAGACTGGGGTGTTGTAGGCTCAGTTCTGCGCACCCCGAGCCCCAGGGGAGCAGCACCTAGGGGACTCGTTTTATCTTTAATAATTAGGAAAAAAGCAAGCACACGTTAGGGTTTTTTAAATAATCAGAGATAAACAGTGATAATAAAAAGAAAAAACATCAGCTCCCGGGGCGAGCGTGGAGTGATTCCCGCAGCCCCGCGCCGCTGCTCTGCGCTCTGCACTCTGTGTGTGCTGGCAGCGGAAGGCTGGGGCTGTTCCCAGAAAGAGAGGCCAGGCCACGGCCATCCCCTCCTATCCCTGTCGCGCCAGGACGTCCCCTCATTTCCCAGGTCTTGCCAAATCAGAATAGCTCCGTGCTCTTACTTTGTTTGGATTTAACCCTAAATCAACGCCACATTGTGTACCTAAGTATCTAATTTTGAAAAAGAGGTGCCGAACCCACAGATCTCACCAGATTTGGGAACGTGGGCACTGGTTCCCTCCAGGGCACTTGGTCCTGGAGGTCGCCGCTCACGCTCTTGCAGGCGGCACCGCCTGAGCTGTGCCCCTGGCCCGCGCCCTGCCACCCACCGACAGCCCTTCACTTCCTCCCCGCAGCATGCAGGGCTCCGCCCCTGCGCGCCTGAACCGAGGCGACAGCATTATGACCCTAACGTCTTGGTGACTCCCCCACTAGATTGGGCTTTCCCACTAGATTGGGCTTCTGGAGAAAGGGGCCCATGGCTTGGATTTTATTTATCACTCACAGAGTTTGTCACTTGCCAGGCACTGTCTGGAGCTCTTTACAATGGAACCCATTTAATCCTCTTTTACATCTCTGAATTCTGCAGTGAAGAATTCATATTTTTTCTTTTCTTTTCTTTTCTTTTTTTCTTTTTTTGAGACAGACTCTCACTATGTCGCTCTGGGTAGAGTGCAATGGTGTCACAGCTCAGAGCAACCTCCAACTCTTGGGCTTAAGTGATTCTTTTGCCTCAGCCTCCCAAGTAGCTGGGACTACAGGCGCCCACCACAATGAAGAATTCATCTTAAACCCAGACAGGAGAAACTTGTCTAAGGTCACACAGCTGGTCAGTTCCAGAGCTTAGTTTTAAACTCAGGCAACCTGGCTCCAGAGGCCAAGGGCATGATGCCATTGGGTTCCCAGCTCAGGGGATGCAAAGAGTAGGTGCCAAGAGATGTTTGTTAATTGGTTAAAGAGGAGGATAATGATATTAGCTAGAAATTCTTGGAAGATTTCTGTGTCGTGCCAGGCACAAGTCTTTGAGCAGGAGCTGAATCTCAGCATTGGGTGATGGACGGCAGCTGGGATTTGGGGTTGGCTGTCTGGCCCTGTTGCCCTACTCCACTGCTTCTCAGAGGAGCGCTTACCCCAGAGCATGGTGAGCAGTGAGGAGACCTGACAGGCTGGACGCCCAGAGTGGCTGTGGGCTCCACACCCTGCTCCCGCCCACAGCTGCTCAGGGTAACAGTGCGGATTATTGCCTAACATCTGTTGGTGCTTACTTTGTGCCAGGCCCAGGGCTAAATGCTGACCCTGCAAATCTCATTCTGTCATTTTCTAAGGAGGAAATTGAAACCCAGAGAAGTTAAAATCATCCCCTACCTAAGGTCACTCCAGTAGTGTGGTGTAGGGGAATCTGTGCTTGAATCCAGATGGTTCCACAAGAGCCTTGGCTCTTCAAACCACTCTCATTGTTTCCCTGAAGACACAAACTGCCTGGAGGGACAAACCCAAACCCCCGCCTGGCCCAGCTCCCTCAGATTGGATTCCCCAGGGACAGGGCCTGCAAAACTGTAACCAGGTGATTCCCATCTTTTGGAAAGTTGAAGAACTGCAACTCACAGAGGCCCCAGAACCCAAGGGCTCCAGCCCTTGAGGGCCTGGTAGAAACTGGAGTCAGGTTTCCCCTCTCCACCCCTATTCTCCTATCTCAGGGTCTCTCTCTATGTTTGCTATGATCCAATGGCTGTGGCCCTGCAGACCCTGGGGAGGGGGAAAGGCGGGAGAGAGTGGAGGTTGGGAGATTGAAAGGGGAAGGACTGAGGCGTATGTGTCCTGGCCAGACCACAAACCCTTCCCTAAGGCCTGTGCAGCTTTGGAGAGAAGAGGCATTTGGAGAGATTATTCAGAAGGTCCATTTTGTTCTCCCAGATCCTAAATTCCACCCGGAGGTCACACAGGAAGGGGAGTAGGGGTGAACCAGCCTCTATGGGAGCCCACAGTGTGCCAGGCTCTGTGTGTGAGTTCACCGAAGCCTCACAATCAGCTGTTCATTATGGGTTCTATTTTACAGATGAAGAAATGACGCTTGAAAAGGTTGTTTCACTTGCTCTCTTCCTACAGTTAGGACCAAATTCTCTTTTTTCCAGTGCACCCCCCAAATATCTCCACCTGTCCTGAACTCCAGCTCACTTGGCTCACATTAGCTCTGCCTGCCCCTTTCCTCTGTCCTCAGCCTTTCGGGGAGATTTTTTCTCTTTTTTTTGCAGTTTTTAGCCAGGGCTGGGTTTGAACCTGCCACCTCCAGCATATGGAGCTGGCGCCCTACTACTTTGAACCAAAGGTGCCGCCCCTGGAGATCTTAATATAAGCAGGCATGTGGGAAAGAATTCTCATTTTCAGTGAATACAACTGTTGTTCTTCATTATTCTTCTTCTGTGGCCCTTCATAAATCCCTATGCAATTTCAACAATAGAAAACGTGTCTTGGCTCAGCACCTATAACTCAAGTGGCTAAGGCGCCAGCCACATACACCAGAGCTGGCAGGTTCAAATCCAGCCCAGGCCTGCCAAACAACAATGACAACTACAACCAAAAAATAGCCGGGCCTTGTGGCTGGTGCCTGTAGTCCCAGCTACTTGGGAGGCCGAGGCAAAAGAATTGCTTAAACCCAGGAGCTGGAGGTTGCTGTGAGCTGTGATGCCACAGCACTCTACCCAGAGCAACAGCTTGAGGCTCTGTCTCAGAGAAAAAAAAAAAGAAAGAAAGAAGGAAAACATGTCTTGCTAACAACCTTAGTTTGGCTTTCTTCTTACAAATTATTATTATTATTATTATTTTTGTGTGTGTGATTTTTGGCCAGGGCTGAGTTTGAACCCACCACCTTCAGCATATGGGACCGGCGCCCTACTCCTTGAGCCACAGGCGTCGCCCTCTTCTTACAAATTCTAAAGAATACTTTCCTCTTTCCCCCAACTCCAGGAAAATATGATTCTTAGTATGATCTCAAGGTGCCAGTAGTGCATTGGTATATTCTGTAACTTCACATGCTGATTAGAAAACTTCCCAGGGGCGGTGGTTCACACCTGTAATCCTAGCACTCTGGGAGGCCAAGGCTGGTGGATTACCTGAGCTCACAGGTTTGAGACCACCTGAGCAAGAGCAAGACACTTTCTCTAAAAATAGCCAGGCGTCGAGGCAGGCACCTGTAGTCCTAGCTACTTGAGAGGCTGAGGCAAGAGAATCACTTGAGCCCAAGAGTTTGAAGTTGCTGTGAGCTATGACACCACAGAACTCAATCAAGGGCAACAAAGTGAGACTCCGTCTCAAAAAAAAAAAAAAGAAAGAAAAAGAAAAGAAAACTCACATGGATGTATAGAAGTCTAAGAGTAGCCAAAACATTCTTTTTTTTTTTTTTTTTTTGAGACAGAGTCTCACTATATGGCCCTCGGTAGAGTTATGACATCACAGCTCACAGCAACCTCCAACTCTTCGGCTTAAGCGATTTTCTTGCCTCAGCCTCCCAAGTAGCTGGGACCCTGGGTGCCCGCCACAATGCCCGACTATTTTTGTTGTTGTTGTTGTTGTTGTTGTTGTTGTTTGGCAGGCCTGGGGCTGGATTCAAACCCACCAGCTCCGGTGTATGTGACTGGTGCCCTAGCCGCTGAGCTACAGGCGCCAAGCCAGCTAGGACATTCTTAAATGAGGTGTGGCCGTGGGCGTTCTTTCCCTATCAGATAACAAGACATGTAAACCTACGATAGTTAATGCAGTGTGATACTGGCACAAGGGCAGAGCAATAGACTAATGGAACAGAATAGAGTGCTAGAACCATACATATATGATCCACAATAGAGATGGTTTTTTTTTTTTTTTTTTGACCGGGGCTAGGTTTGAACCTGCCACCTTCGGCATATGGGACCAGGGCCCTACTCCTTGAGCCACAGGTGCCGCCCTAGAGATGTTTTTGAAAATCAGTGAAGAAAGGGTGAACTTTTCTATAAATGGTGCTCCATAAGACAAAAAAATAAATAAGATCAGATTCCTACCTCACACCCTTGACAAAATCAAGACAAAGTTAATTAAGGACTTACCTGTAAAAAACAAAACTATACAACATTTAAGAGACAATGTAGAAGCATACTTTTAGATATTTATGATAGGAAAAGGTTAAACATGATACCAAATGCACATAGCTTAAAGAAAAAGATTGACTACATTAACTTGTTTTTTTTTTTTTTGAGACAGAGTCTCACTACGTCACCCTTGGTAGAGTGCTATAGTGTCACAGCTCGCAGCAACCTCAAACTCTTAGGCTTAAGCAATATCTCTTGCCTCAGCCTCCCACAATGACCAGCTATTTTTTTTTTTATTACAGTTGTCATTGTTGTTTACTGGGCCCGGGCTGGTTTCGAACTCACCAACCTGGCTGGCACCCTACTCATTGAGCTATGGGCACTGCCCAACTACATTGACATTTTAAACCTATACTCCCCAAGAAACCACACTTAGAGTGAAAAGACAAGTCAGCCACAAAGTGGGAGAAGATATTTGCAATACATATAGCCAATAACACATTAGTATTTGGAATATGTAATGAAATCCTAAACTCCTCCTGTCACTGCACCAGCGCCTTGGCTTCCTTATGTAAGCCTAGACATTCCTGCCTCCGGGCCTTGCGCTGGCTGTTCCCTTTCCTTGAAATACCCTTCCCCCATGAAGCCTGGTGAATGCTTCATCTGTTTCCAGTCTTTCCCCAGCTATCGCCTTATCATGAGGCTCATTCTGAGCACTCTACTTTACATTGCATTCCCACACACGTATTCCTGGTAGCCCCTACTCTGTTGTTGTAGTTTTTCCTTTAGCCTCTATTACTTTCTAATGTATTGTTTTGTTCAACAACGTATCAAGCACCAAAAAGATGCCCTGGCACTTGTAGGAATTTAGTAAAATTTGATGATGAAGGAAGGAAGACAAATTACCCAAAAAGGAAAAATGGGCAAGAGAAATAAATAGGGAAAGGAAGTACAAAAGGCCCCCAAATATACAAAGACATTGTCCTTCTATTTATTACTTTAAAAAACAAAAAGTCATGATAAGATAATATAATTCACCTACCAGATTGGCAAAAATTAGTCCTCAGTGTCAGGAATTGAGAGAGGTAGGCACTGACGGGAACTCTTCTTCTGGTAGGGGTATAACTAAGTATAAAGACTTTGGCACAACTTAGTAAAGTCGGATATGAGTCTGCCCTAGATCCAGCAATCACACCTCTAGTGATAGACACCAAGGATATTCTTATACATGGAGACATACATAATTCCATCCAAAACAGCCTTACAAGTAATAGTATGGAGTGGAGACAACCCAACTGCCTATCAACAGTAGGATGAATAATTAAATTGAGGGAAATCCACATAGTGGAATATTAGACAGCAGTGACAATGAAGGCACCACAGCCACGCCATCAACATGAATCAATCTCAAAGATGAATCACGCTGGAACGGGAGCAAAGGAAGCAAGTCACTGAGTATAGGATATGGACAATGTGATTTCTCTGACATAATGGTCAAAATAGGCCAAACAAAATGATACGTTAGTGAGGAATGTGTAGTTAGGAGTCAAAACTATAAAGAAAAACAAGGGAATGATAAACTGAAAATTCAGATAGTGGTTGTCCCTGGGAAGAGAAAGGAAAAAGTGGTGGGAAGGAGCTTTGGGGGGACAGGGGAACTGTCATGGTCTGGGTGAAGGCTATGGGTTCTCATGCGTTCATTGTATTATTCTTTGCACTGCACATACATCTGCTCTTCATTTTATTATCTAACTTTTTTTTTTTTTGTAGAGACAGAGTCTCATTCCATGGCCCTCGGTAGAGTGCCGTGGCCTCACACAGCTCACAGCAACCTCCAGCTCCCGGGCTTAAGCGATTCTCTTGCCTCAGCCTCCCGAGTAGCTGGGAGGAAAGTATTTGGTTATACCCAAGGCAATAGGCTGAGGACCTGGCAGCGTGAGCCCAATAATTTGAAAAGAGAGAAAATCAGGGAGAGGGGACAAATGTGGTCCAAGGGGAACAACGGAATACCCGAGATGGAGAACCGGCTCTGGAAGATGGAATCTGTGACAGTGAATGTGAAGGATGTCTTACACCTTGACAGAACATTGTCAGAGAAAATACGCCCCAGGTGCCTAATCAATTCATAATTCACTTTTGTTCCTTTTAAGAGTTCATACATTCCACATGCATTTATGACCAAATTTATCAGATAAAATAAGCACATTCTCATAATTTACTCAAATATGCATCCTTTTCCCCAATAAAGTCACATTAGATGGCCTTTCCCACCTCACCCCAACCCTGACCACTGTTTTCAGAAAACAAGGGTTTCTGGTTGGTGATATAATAAAATCTACTAGGCCAGGGGTTCTCAAACATTTGGGTCTCAGGAACCCTTCTTTTTAGGTTAGATTGCACTTTGTCACCCTTAGTAGAGTGCCATGATGTCATAGCTCACAGCAACCTCAAACTCTTGGGCTCAGGTGATCCTCTTGTCTCAGTCCCCTTAGTGGCTACAGGCGCCCGCTACACACCCAGCTATTTTGAGAGACCAGGTCTTGCTGTGGCACAGGCTGGTCTTGAACTCCTGAACTCAGGCAATACCGCCTTCCTCAGCCTCCCGGAGTGCTGGGATTACAAGTGTGAGCCACCTCGCCTGGCCCTCAGGAGCCCTTTCTACTCTCTAAAAATTATTGAGGATTCTAAAGAGCTTTAGATTAGGTAGGTTGTATCACTTCAGGTTGATCATGTTGGAAATTAAAAGTGAGAATTTTTAAAAATACAATAGAACCTCCATAGTTGACCACCTCCTTACATTGACCACCCCCCTAAGTTGACCTAATTTGCACAGACCGGACACGCACCACATGTACGCATCAGTACAGCAGGCCTAGTTCCTTATGTGGACCACCTCTGTGTGACCAGTTTGTTAGAGTCCCTGGAGTGGTCAACTTATGGAGGTTCTACTGTAGTTATTAATTCGTTTAAAAATTACACTAAACTCATTATGTGAGGTCTGACATGGAAGAACAAATGAGGAACAAAAAAGGTGTAACTAAGTTGGCAAATGTAAATAAACTTTATTAGTAAAAAGAAGGGTTAAAAGGGGGAGAGTCAGAATTCAAACACCAGGCAACAGTAACTCCTAAGTTAGGAGGAGTTAAATGGAGTTAAAGTTTATTAGGCTCTGGAAAGAGGGGAGAGGGTTTGACTCACTGTGGATTTTTCCAGCAATGCTGTATTTCTTGACCCGGCTGGTCATTGCATGCGTGTGTTACCTTGTTACTCTAAATAAAACTGTGGGTATGTGTTATATGCCTCATTCTGTATGTCTTTCTAACAGTTAAAAAATGTTTAGAAAATTTCCACAAAGCACCAAAGGATATACAGTGACAAAGTGCAAATGCCCAGAGATACCTTATGGGTTATATAACTGAGCAAATACATTGAGTTCTTTTTTACCCTTTTTACATAATGGTATATTTTAACTGTAGTGTTCGATGCCTGGCTTTTTTATTAATACTTAATATTTTTTGGAGATTGCTTCATAACAGTTTATAAAGAGTATCTCATTCTTTTTATTATAACTATGTAATATTTCACTGCATGGATGTACTCTAATTCATTTCACTAAATCCATATTGATGGATATGTAGGTGTTTCCAACTTCTGAGCTTATAAATGATGCTGTAATGAATAACTTCATTAATATTCCATTTCATATGATTGCAAGCTCAAGTATAGACAGTTAGAGTTGTTTTTTGTGTTTTTTTTTTTTTTTTGAGACAGAGTCTCACTTGGGTAGAGTGCTGTGGTGGCTCACAGCAACCTCAAACTCTTGGGCTCAAGTGATCCTCTTGCCTCAGCTTACCGAGTAGCTGGGACTACAGGCGCCTGCCACATCACTTGGCTAGTTTTAGAGACAGGATTTCACTCTAGCTCAGGCTGGTTTCAAACTCTTGAGCTCAGGCAATCCACTTGCCTCAGCCTCCCAGAATGCTAGGATTACAGGCCTGAGCCATCACACACAGCCCACATTCTGGGAGTTTTTAAATTATGTAATATCTTTGATTCTTTATCTATAGATATAAGACATGAAATGGTATTGGCTAGCTTCTGTGGTAGCAGATGACAGAGCTTCACTGGGCTAAAGACACAAAAAGGAGGAATCCTGAACAGAGTTTACTCAATCCAAGGAGGAGAATCCAGAGAATAAGATTCAGAGAAGTGCAGAGCAGCACAGCCCAGAAGCTTCCTTGGGGGAGAAGTTCACCATCATCCTCTCTAGAGGGCACCATGAAAGTCTCTTGGCCCCAATGACCACAGCCTCTGACCTCCAGTGGTGGCGAGGTAACAGGGGAGAGCTGCTGACAGGCTTAGCTTAGGGCCCGTTCTCTCCCTGGATCAGATAGTTGGGCCTGAGAGGAGCTCAGGGCCTACCTGGACACTGGGCTGTTCCCAGAGGAGGGAATATCGTGAGCTAGTCAGCCCTGCCAGCAAGTACCTCCCACCAAGTGGAATGAGGGGAATCCAAGGAAAGGCTGGCTGGGACACAGTTCTTCCTTCTTAAAAAACAAAAGTGCTGGCTCGGCACCTGTGGCTCAAGCAGCTAAGGCGCCAGCCACATATATCTGAGCTGGGGTTCGAATCCAGCCCAAGCCCGCCAAACAAGAATGACGGCTGCAACCAAAAAATAGCCAGGCATTGTGGCAGGCACCTGTAGTCCCAGCTACTTGGGAGGCGGAGGCAGAAGAATCACTTGAGCCCAGGAGTTGGAGGTTACTGTGAGCTGTGATGCCACGACACCCTACCCAGGGCGACAGCTTGAGGCTCTGTCTCAAAAAAAATAAAATAAAATAAAATAACAAATGCTAGCAAGGATGTGGAGCAACATTGGCTGCTGGTGAGAATGCAAAATGGTACAGCCACTTGGTTTGGCTGTTTGGCAGTTTCTTACAAAGTAAGATACCCTCAGCATACAATCCAGCCATCACTGATATTTACCCAAATGGGGCTGAAAATCATGTCTATGCAGAAAACTGCACACAAATGTTTATGGCACCCATTCATAATTGCCAAAAATTAAAGAAACAAAACAAGATGGTTTTCTGTAGGTGAGAGGATAAATAACCTGTAATACATTCAGCCCTGGTATGAAAAGACATGGAGGAACCTTAGATGCACATTACTAAGTGAAAGAAGCCAATCTGAAAAAGCTACACACTGTGTGATTCGAGCCATCGGACAATCTGCAGAGGGCAAAACTACAGAGACAGTAAAAAGATCAGGGAAGTTGGCGGAGGGAGAGAGGAATTGGTGGGGCACAGGAGACTCGGGGCAGTGAATAGCCCGTGTGAAATTGTAGCAGTGGACATGTGTCTCCATACCCAGGGGATGTAGAACACTAAGTGTGAACCCTAATGTCATCCAAACTCTAGGCTTTGGGAGATGATGATGTGTCATTGGGGTTCATGGATTATACCAAACGCACCACTCTGGTGGGCATGTGGGGGGCAGGGAAAGTGGGGACTCTTGTACTTTCTGGTCAGTTTTGCTGTTAAAAGTAAAACTGCTCTAAAGAAAAAAGGCTATTTTAAAAAACAAAACCAAAAAAGCGTTCCTTATTTCAAAATTAGTACATTTGATTGCAGCAAATTTTAAAAATACAGAAAAGCAAAAATTACCCATGATGCCACTCAGGACCAAGCAATATTTTACTATTTTAATGTTTTTTTCTAGGCATATGTCTTTTGTCTTTCTTTTTTTTTTTTTAAAGGAAAAACTAAAAAACAGGCTTATCTTTTCACTTAACAGTATATTATGAACATCTTTGAGAGTGTGGAGCCAAAATGTCTTGTTTCAAATCCCAGTTCTACTACTTAACAACTGTGTTACCTTGGGTAACCTCTCTGTGCCTCGGTTTCCTTGTAAGTAAAAAGGGCATAATAATAGTACCTACCACTTCAGATTGTAGAGAGCATGCATGAGTTATTTACATAAAGCATGCAGAAAGTGCCTGGCACATAGTTAGTGCTCACCCTCACGGTCTTTTCATACTAGTCAATATTCTTCTATCAATTCTGTGACAGCGCCACTTTTTTTTTTTTTTTTGAAACAGCGTCTCAAGCTGTTGCCCTGAGTTGAGTACTGTGGCATCACAGCTCACAGCAACCTCAAACTTTTGGGCTTAAGCGATTTTCTTGCCTCAACCTCCCATGTAGCTGGGACTACAGGTGGCTGCCACAACGCCCAGCTATTTTTTGGTTGTAGTTGTCATTATTTTGGGCAGGCCCAGGCCGGGTTTGAACCTGCCAGCTCCGGTGCATGTGGCTGGTCCCCTAGCTGCTTGAGCTACAGGTGCCGAGCCAACAGCACCATTTCTATTAGCTGAATGCAATTCCCTCATTCAGATACAGCATAATTGGTTTAACTATTCTCCTAAACCAGTGGTTCTCAACCTTCCTAATACCTCCTAATGCCCCAACCCTTTAATACAGTTCCTCATGTTGTGGTGACTCCCAACCATAAAATTATTTTCGCTGCTACTACATAACTGTAATTTCACTACTGTTATGAATCATAATAAAAATATCTGATATGCAGGATGTATTTTCATTGTTACAAAGGGGTCACGACCCACAGGACCTAAACAGAAACATTTAGAGACCTTTTGTTTCTTTTATAATCGGCGCTGTGATGAGCACTGGGCATTCTGAAGTCAAACTGATGGGCAGTTTTAGAACTTGAGCTGCGCTGCCATGTTGCCCTGGTGAATTTTTGTACCAGTTAATATACTCCTCCAGCGTGGGGGGTGGCCCCTGCACCACCCAGGGTATTAGTACATGTGAATACATTGTCATCTGGGCCCACCTGGCCAGCAACACTCACACTTGATTTCTTGCAAGTCATCCTAGCAACTTGTTCTGACCTGATTCCTGGGATCATCTCCAGGTTAGTGATACTCTAATCTCTGCCATGCGCTGGAATCCTTCTGCCGCCTCCTCACAGCCATTTTTCTTTGAGATGGGATCCTTTTATATTGCCTAGACCGGTCTCAAACTCCTGGGCTCAATTCATCCTCCCCCCCTCAGCTTCCGGAAGTAGTCGGGACTACAGTCGCCTGCCCCGCCAGCTACCTCTGCTCTTTAAATCCAGGCCTGAACCCTATTGAAAACTTTCCAAAAAGGCAGAGACTAGAGAAAATCCTCTCCTATCTCCCAACCAACTGACAAGCGCCACAATCAATTCTGTTTTTTATCATAATAATATCCTCTGTTGATAACTAATGCTATCTTTATTGCCCTTGTATGCCAATCAACAGGGTGGAGGTGGGACAGGGTTGTTTTCTTTATTCTGTAACAAAAGCTCCCAGAAGGGAGGTTCTCCTTGCCTAAACTCTGGTGCCTATGACAAGGCCTTTCTTCATTCAGCACACTAAGTGGCTTACTCTGAATTGGGACCACATAAACACCCCCAAAAGGCAGGTATTGTCATGCCCTTTAAAAAAAATTTTTCTTTTCAGGCGGCGCCTGTGGCTCAGTGAGTAGGGCACCGGCCCCATATGCCGAGGGTGGCGGGTTCAAACCCAGCCCCGGCCAAACTGCAACAAAAAAAAAAAAAAATAGAAAAATTAGCCAGGCCTGGTGGCAGGCACCTATAGTCTCAGCTATTCGGGAGGCTAAGGCAGGAAGATTGCTTGAATCCAGGAGTTTGAGGTTGCTGTGAACTAAGCTGAGGCCACAGCACTCTTGCCAGCCACAGAGCAAGACTCTGCCTCAAAAATTTTTTTTCTTCTATTGTGGTAAAATATGCATGACATACAATATATCATTTAACCATCTTTAAATGTGCAATCCAGTGGCACTAAGCACACCTCTAAGGTTTAAATGTCACCACTAATCCATTTCTGGAATTTTTCATTATCCTAAACTGAAACTGCACCCATTAAAAAATAGCTCCCATTATCTTTTCCCTGGTAACCACCGTTCTGCTTTCTGTCTTCATCACACAGTATTTGTCCTTTTTTATCTGGCTTATTTCATGTAGCATAAGATTTTAAGGTTCATCCATGTTGTTCTAGGTGGCAGAATTTCCTTCCTTTTAATGGCTGAATAATATTCCATTATAATAATTAACCACACTTAGTTTACCTGTTCGCCTCTTGGTGGCCAGTTGGGTTGCTTCCACCTTTTGCCTACCATGAATAAGGCTTCTGTGAACACCGTTGTGCAGTGTCTGTTTCAGTCCCTGCTTGCAACTCCTTTGGGTGCATACCTAGGAGCGGAATTGCTGGATCATATGGTAATTCTGTGCTTAACTTTTGGAGGATGTTGTTCTTATTTTACAGATAATAATAATAATAAAAAAAGGGTCAGGGAAGTGAAGGGACTGGCTCTACTCTAGAGTAAGCATAATGGGACTCAAACCCAGGCCCATCACTCTAAAGCCCAGGCTGTATCCAGCACAGAGGGGAGAGGTGGAGCTGAGATGTAGTCCAATTGAGTTCACTGTTTTCTATTTCTATTGCCACTACCCTAATCCAAGCCACGTTCAGGTCTCATGGGATTTCAGGCACAGGCTCTAGTCTCCCTGCTTCCCATGGGCCCCCTCCAGACAGTGGAATCATCCAAAGACACAAATCAGTTGGGTCATTCCCCTGATTAAAGCCCTTCCATGACTTCTCCTTAAACTTAGGGCTACATTCCAGGGTGTGCAGGGGCAGCTCCTGTCTGCTTCAGCTTTACCTAGACCATCCCCTTCCCACAAGAGGCACAAAGATCTGCAGACCATCCCTTGAACCAGTGAGGTCTCTTCTTGCCTTGGGGCCTCTGCTCATGCTGTTCCCTTTGCTGGGAGCCCCTTATACACCTTCACTGCCTTACTGGCCCCTTCTCAGCCTCTGGGTGCTGGCAAGGCTTCCCTGGCCACCCTATTTAAAGTAGTTTCCCCCTTCCCACCTTATTCTCTGTAACTCCTACCTTGTCATTCCATGATTCCAGGAGAGACTCTTCTCAGACACGAGTAGGCATCTACCCTTCAGATCTATCTCTCACAAAGGGGAAACGGAAGGCTACCTGGGCCACCTGTCACCCTTAGGCGGAGGGAGAATGGGTGAGGGACAGCGCTTGCCTCAACCTGGCTGAGACCCTAGCCCCTCCCCGCCCCCACCAGTCCACTCAGCTGTCTCAGAGGAGGAAATTGCTGAAGTTGGACCTCACCAGGTCCTTCCCCATTTAAATTCTGGGCTCCCTGTTGCCGCTAGGTTAAGCTGAGCCTTTGAGGCTGCTCAGGCCTGCCACTCTCCATTCTCAGCACCACTTGCCCCTCGCCCATGCCCTTAGACCCAGCAACTATAGAGGGTCTGCAGAGAGCCTCCACCACACAGCAGCTCAGAGAAGCAAGTGTCATTAAAGACCTGACTCAAGTACTCTGCCTGCCTTGGGCGGTCCCCCTCCCCCCACCCAAATCTGACCACTAATCTTGTTTATGTCTTTGTGAGTCTGCTGCAAGTCTGATAAAATGGGGCCAATACTATGCAAATCAAGGGCAAAATGAGAACACGAGTCTTGCAAAAGGTGCAGGAAGTCATGAAGTCAAGGATCATGGCTTTGGGAGAGCCCGTACCTAAGTGGTTAGGGCATGAGGGTTGGTGAGTTCAAAGCCAGCCCAGACCTGCTAAACAACAACAACAACAACAAATAGCTGGGCATTGTGGCAGGTGCCTATAGTCCCAGCTACTCAGGAGGCAAAAGAATCACTTTAGCCCAAGAGTTTGAGGTAACTGTGAACTATGATGCTACAGCACTCTACAGAGGGTGACGAAGTGAGACTCTGTCTCAATAAATAAATAAATAATGTTTTATTTTTATTTTTTATTTTTTTGCAGTTTTTGGCCAGGGCCGGGCTTGAACCCACCACCTCTGGCATATGGGGCCGGCGCCCTACTCCTTTGAGCCACAGGTGCTGCCCAATAAATAATATTTTAAAAATTAAAAAAAATAAATAAATAAGAAAAGGACCATGTTATCAGACAACCTGCCAATCCCAGTCCATCCTGGGAGTGGCCAACCATCAGTGAAGAAAAATACGGCAGGGAGAATTCTGAGAAAGAGGCAGGTTGACACCAGATGATTTAATATCCCAGAGAAGGAAGAGCCCCTGGGAAACCTTGGTACCTGCACTCTGAAATCAAATGCAAAGGATGTCAGGTGGCACCTGTGGCTCAAAGGGGTAGGGCGCTGGCCCCATATGCCAGAGGTGGTGGGTTCAAACCCAGCCCTGGCCAAAACTGCAAAAAAAAAAAAAAAAAAAATTACAATCCAAATGCAAAGGATGTGGCTGACTTGACCAAAACTTTTTACAGATCAATATTTGATTCCATTTTGATTTGTTCTGAAAACAACTGTAAACATAAAAACTTTTTTTGACTGGGAGGCTGAGGCAAGAGAATTGCCTGGGCCCAGGAGTTGGAGGTTGCTGTGAGCTGTGACACCATGGCACTCTACTGAGGGTGATAGGGTGAGACACTGTCTCTACAAAAAAAAAAAAGAAAAACTTTTTTTGACTGTAAGATGAATTTTTTTCATACTTTTTCATTTGATGTTCTTCAAGACAAAGTCCCTAATTATTCTTCACCCCGCCCTCAAATTTGTTTTTATCCTTTGGACTTCATTTATTCTAAATGGCTATTTTTCAGGCATAAGTTTTTCTTAGAAAATAAGGATCCTCTGTTCTCATTATCTCAAGAATAGAACTTCCTCTGATTTGTACTCATATGATTTTGTTTGCATTACCACCTTTCTCCATAGTGAACTCCTATTCATCCATCAAAAGCCATGACATGGCCCACCATTTCTGAAAAGTGACCCTCATTGCCAGAGAATTGATTTTGTAACATGGCAATTACTGTTGTATCTGATTCCTCTCTGTATTCACAGTGCTTAATACAGAATGTGCAACACAGAAGGTGCTCACATATTACGAATGAATGAGTGAACAGTGAATGAATGAAGCCTGTGTAGAAAAAGCAACACAGCTGCAAATCCATACTCTCCCATAGTTCTTTGCGGAAACTGTTATGGTATTTGTAAATCATGTTCTGATTCTGTCTCTGCTGCTGAATTTTGAGCTTCATGGGGGCAAAGACACTATCAGCACCCTCACCCGGCACAAAGCCTGCCTTACAGTAGGCATAGAACAAGTATGTTCTGCCGAATGAAAGAATGGATTTATTTATTCTGAGTTTTGAGATAACGAAACGCATTTCTGGGGATAGAAATTTTTTGATACAGCTGTTTGCAATGTATTGGTCACCTTTTCAAACTTTCCTCCTCTGCTCCCCCCAGCAGTCCTGAAATTTGTTCAATACTCATTTACTTAGCATTGCACAAGACACTGGGGACCTAACAATGAGAAGAATCCCTGCAATCACAAATCTTAGATTCTGGTAGGCAAATAGACAGCAAACAAACAAACAAATACATACAATAAGACCACTGGAAATAGTAATCAGCTGAGAAGAAAATTCATCTGGCTGATGTGATGGGGGTACCAGGTGTGTGTCGGGGGGTCTGGGTTTAAGCCAAGTGGTCTAGCAAAGCCACACATTGGAGGTGATGTTTGAGTTAACTTCTGAATCTTTAGACAGAACAGCCATGGAAAGTTCTAGAGAAGAGTGTTCAAGACACAGGGAGCAGCTGTGCAAAGGCCCTGAGGTGAGAATTGCCTTAGCAAGCTGGTAGATGTATAGTGGAGATTCGTGAGCACTTGGGTGGTTGGTGGGTGGGCAGAGGAATATGGCATTTGTCAGAGAGGTCAGCCTTGCAGGCTCAGGCAGATTGATTCATTGATCAGAGGTCTCCACTCCTCTGCATGGTGCTTTCAGCCACACATAGACTTCCCTGCCCCTTGACTTTGGGCTTCCTCATGCGACTTGCTTTGGTGCATAAGATATAAACAAGTGAGACCCAGGCAGAAAACTGACATGCACTTTCACAGGAGGCTTGCTCTCTTGGCCTTCTGCCATCATCATGAAAAGAACTGCTTTGTCAGCCACAGGTCCAAGGAAAATGAAGACCCCCAGAGCAGGCCCAGACCTGCCCAGGCAACGTCAGCCAACCTAAGGATGTGTGAAAGAAAGAAACTGGTGGTTGAGAGCCCTTGGATTGAGGGGAGAGCTTGTTATATAGCATCACTGGGGATATAGTTAACCGGTATAAAGCCAGGGTAGGAAGTTGGGATTTTCTTTGAAGGGGAATGAGAAGCCAACCGCATGAATGCTGCCTTTAGTTCGGACGTCTCCATAGCACATGTGGTGATCAGGAGGGCAGTTCAGACTCTATTTGTTTTGTAGGGGACACGTGACATGATTTCATTTCCCCATTGTGAAGCAGGTTCGCCATGCACAAGTTGGTTACCACTCATCTGAGTGTGCTGGGACAGAACACAATCACAGAAATGAGCTGCAGCAGGTCCGTTGCTTACAGACAGGCAGCAAGGGATGACAGCACCAGGATGCACTGCGAGCCAGTCCCCCAGGGCTCAGGAAAGCTGCTGGGGCACATGGAACCTGTCTGTGTGTGCACCACCTGCATCGCCACTGAGGGACCCTGGAAGAGAGCCCACCCTGCGTTTCGTGCCCGGGGCAACGTGACACGCTGGGCTAAGGCGCTGAGGGATGCCTTGTTTCTCCAGGGGAACTGGAACAGAGGCTGGTGCATTCTCAGCACATTGAACAATTATCCTTGAGAACGACAAGTGAGAAGGAGCGAGAACTGCCCCGCACCATCCCTGAGAGTTAGCCTGGCTGTGGGACTTGTGAGTTGGAAGGAATGTCAGTGTGTCACTTCCAAACGGTCAGAACACATTCTCTGTCCCTCATTTTCCTTCTGCCAGGGTAAGTGGTAAAGTAAGTCTCTCTTCATCCTGGCTGCTTCTCTCGACATCCTCAACTCCTGCCCTGGTCCAGGCACGTCCCAGCTGGGTGACCGTGTCCCAGCTGGCCTCCTCTTCTAACTCTGCTCTCCATGTTAGACAGAACAACAGCCTCCAATGATGTCCACGCCCCTCCACAGAACCTGTGAGCATGTTACTTTATTTGGGAGGAAAAACACTTTACAGAGAGGATTAGGTTAAAAGTCTAGAGTATTCTGGCTTATCTGTGTGGGCCCAAGGTCACAGAGGTCCTTAATCTTTCCCAAGTCCTCTACATTAACTCCCCCATGGCAGCTTATCACTACACACCTATAGATTCACTGGTTTACCATCTTCCCTTCGAGACTATAAGCACCATGAAGGCAGAGACGATGTCATCACAGTTAATGCTTCTTGAGCAGTTACCAAATGTCAGGCTGACCCTCACAACATTACATTTAACCTTACAGACAATAGCGGTACCTTCATTTTGCAGACAAGGCCCAAAGTGTCAGCCCACAGGACACAGAGGAAGGGGCAGAGCTGGGGCTGAGCTCAGGCAGGCTGCGTTCAGAGCCCAGACTTGGATCTGTTGGACTCTAATGCCTCTATTCGGTCCACTACCACCTAGCAATAAATATGTTGCAAATGATGTATGTCATCTAGGGGTGCAGTCACAGGGCTGAGGATGTGTTGCCTGTCATAGGAAGACTGAGAATGCTGGAATAACACAGCTGTGTCGTTGAAATAAAACACAAATGAAAACCAAAAGATGACATCAAGCTACATGGGGCTATCTGTGGCGCAACTGCCCACCTGTTCCCGGTGCCACCCTGTCCTCATTAAGTGCATAGCTCAAGGATTTTGCCTTGTTAGAGCTGAAACCAAGTCCCTCCTTAATAGTGTTTACAGATGCGGATAGAGCCACCTGGAGAATGAGAGCTTTAAACCTGACAGTGTTTCCCCTCAAGGAAATGAACTTGGTCCTGCAGGAATCATCTTCAAAGGCAGAGGACCTGTTTTAATCATGGCATTTAGAAAAAGCTAATTGTGCCCCCAGCTCCCACCAATCAGATGGCTGAGCCGTCTTTCTCTTGCGGAATGAGGCGCCTGCCTTACACAGCTGTCCAGGCTGCAGGCTGAAATCAAGATGCTGAAATTCATCCTCTCTGCTCTTTCATCCAGCAGCCACTGGGGCCTGTGGTCCAGAGTCAAATGTGGGTTGAGCCAAGGGGGCTGTGGCAGGTGAGACCTCGCAAGCAATTAGTCCCCCGGCCCAGACACTTGCTCCTTTTCATGTTCCTAATCTTTTTACCAGAAACACACCAGGCTTTGTCCTGAGCAGTGCTAGCAAGGAACATCACCCTCCCAGGGCACTAGAAGTCATGAGTTCTCAACACCAAGGTCCTGTTTGAGAACGGCCCCACTCTGTATTAACAAGTTTCATAACCACCAGCTGGCTACTGGGGAAAATGGGCAGCATTAACAGGGCTGTGCACTCACAGACAGCAAGCGAAGAAAGGATTGTGGCAACAAAAGCAAAAAAGGTAAGTCGGACTTCATCAAAGTTAAAAACTTTTGTGGATCAAAGGAACTGTCAAGAGAGTTAAAAGGCAACCCATGAAATGGAACAAAATATTTGCAAATCATGTATCTGATAATGGATTGCTATCTAGAATATGTAAAGAATCACTATAATTCAACATCATTTAAAAAGAGATCTGACTTTTTAAATGGGCAAAGGACTTGAATAGACATTTCTCCGCAGAAAATAAGCAAATAGCCAACAAGCACAAGAAAAAATGCCCAACACCACTGGTCTTTAGGAAATGCAAATCAGAACCAGAATGAGATACCATTTTATACCCATTAGGGTGGTAAAGGAAGGAAGGGAGAGGGGGAGGGAGGAAGAGGAGGGAAAGAGAAGGAAAAGAACAAGTATTGGGCAGGATGTGGGAAAATTGGCATCTTTGAGTTTTGCTGGTGAGAATACAACATGGCAGCTTCTGAGGAAAAAGAGCAATTCCCCAAAAACTGATGTACAGAATAACCACATGATCCAGAATTCCTATTCTAGGTATATACCCAAAAGATGGGACAGCAGGGAACTTGAGCAGAGACTTGTCCATCAACATTAATAGCAGCATTATTCACAGAAGCCGGAAGGTGGAAACAACCCAAGCATCCATTGACGGATGGATGGATAAATCAAATGCAGTGCTTATACACAATGGACTGTTCAGCCATAAAAGGAAGGAAATTTTGACACATGCTAAAACATGGACAAACCTTGAAGACATTATGGTAAGTGAAATAAGCCAGTCCCCCAAAAGACAAATACTATATGATTCCACTTATTTGAGGTACCTACAGCAGGCAAATTGATGTAGCCATAAAGTAGAAGGGTGGTTTCCAGGGCTGGAGGGAGGAGGGGACGGGGAGTTAGTGTTTAACGGGTGCACAGTTTTAGTTCTGGAGATGGATGGTGGTGGTGGCCCAGCAGTGTGAACGTGTCTCACTGCACTGAATGGCCCAGAACGGTACATTCAAAAATGGTGAAAATGGAATGGAAGAAAAAGTACCCAATGTACTCAGCCCTACTATGAAACTAATTTGGGGCTTTCACATGAAAGCTATAACCCAGTTACAACCTAAGAATAGGGGGAAGGGGGAAAGGGAGGGGAGGGAGGGGGGAGGTGGGTAGAGGGAGGGGGATTGGTGGGATTACACCAGCGGTGCATCTTACAGGGGTATTTGCGAAACTTGGTAAATGTGGAATGTAAATGTCTTGGCACAGTAACTGAGATAATGCCAGGAAGGCTATGTTAACCAGTGTGATGAAAATGTGTCAAACAGTCTATGACGCTAGTGAATGATGCCCCATGATCATATCAATGTACACAGCTATGATTTAATAAAAAAATAAAAATAAATGGTGAAAATGAACAATTGTAGGTTATACCTGTATGTAACTTATCACAATAAAAGAAGAAAGAATTCCCCACCCAGCTAATAAGGCATAGGATCACCCTTGACATCAGTCAGTTCCTCTTCAACCCCAGCAGTGACACTGGGTCATGGAATTCTGTGGATTTACATCCTTGATATCTGTGATTGACTAATGACAAAAATGGCCCCAATTACAGGCCTCTCTCTATGCCCTTTTATAGCGTGGCTTTGCTGCTTCTCCCATTGGGAAGTGGAGTCTATCTCTTCCCCCCAACGCCCCGCTCCAGGAAAGCTGGGCTGCCTGGTGACTGTTTTCACCAGTGGAGTGTGGTGGAAAAGCCCATGCATCAATTTTGAGCCAAGTCCTCAAGACACCTTACTTCTGGCTCAGCACCCATAGCACAGCGGTTCCAGCGCCAGCCACATACACCGAGGCTGGTGGGTTCGAACCCGGCTCAGGTCAGATAAACAACGATGACGACTACAACAAAAAAATAGCCAGGCGTTGTGGCAGGCACCTGTAGTCCCAGCTACTTGGGAGGCTAAGGTAAGAGAATCACTTAAGCCCAAGAGTTTGAGGTTGCTGTGAGCTGTGACGCCACGACACTCTACCACGAGCGATGTACTGAGACTCTGTCTCAAAAAAAAGAAAGAAAGAAAAAAAGACACTTTACTTCTGCTTGCTGTCCTGGCATTCTGTCACTGTCGTGAGAACAAGCCAGAGTTACCACGCTGGAGGGCGAAAGACTGGAAAAGAGCCTAGTTATCCCTGCTGAAGTCACTGTAGACCATCCAGACACGGAAAGAGGCCCACCAAGACTAGCAGAGCTGTGTAGACAACACAGATCACACGAGTGGGCTCTGCCCAGGCCAGAAAAACTGCCCAGCTGACCTGTAAACTCAAGAGTAGTAATAAATGGCCATTATGTTGCGCCATTGTGGTTTGTCATGCAGCAATAGTTACCTGAAACGATGTTTTCCATCCATTCCCTCTTCATCTTTAGCACTGCTAATAACCTGCTTTGGACCTTGCTTAATTTGCACATTTTTTCTTTATTAATTTTCTTTATTAATTCCCAAGTCTTTTTTTTTTTTTTTGAGACGGAGTATCACTCAGTTGTCCTGAGGTTGAGTGGCGTGACGTCACAGCTCACAGCAACCTCAAACTCTTGGGCTCAAGTGATTCTCTTGCCTCAGTCTCACAAATAAGTGGAACTATAGGCACTCACCACAATGCCCAGCTATTTTTAGAAACAGTGTCTCGCTCTAACTCAGGCTGGTCTCGAACTCCTGAGCTCAGGCAGTCCACCTGCCTCAGCTTCCCAGAGTGTAATTCCCAAGTCTTGTGTGAACTAAGTTTATTTTTTATACTCTTGAGATAGAAGCATGGAATATTTTATTTATTTATTTAGTTAGTTTTTTGGTTTGTTTTTTTTTTGACCAGGTCTCTCTCCGTCACCCTAGCTAGAGTACAGTGGGGTCATAATAGCTTACTGCAACCTTAAACTCCTGGACTCAAGGGTTCCTCCTGCCTCAGCCTCCCAAGTAACTGAGATTATAGGCCTGCACCACCATGCCCAATTTTTTTTTTTTTTGAGACTGGGACACACTATGTTGTCCAGGCTGGTCTTAAACTCCTGACCTTAAAGCAATCCTCCTGAAGTGCTAGGATTACAGGTGTGAGTCACCACACCCAACTGGATGGAATAATGATTTTAGCTTGTTAATTATATGTTCCAATTCTCTGTATTTTTTGTCTACTTTGTTAGACAATACCAAGAAAGCTTTTTAAAAGTCTTTCATGACAATTGTGATTTTTGTCAAATTCTTTTTTTATCTCTAACAATTTCTTTTTTTTTTTTTGTAGAGACAGTCTCACTGTACCGCCCTCGGGTAGAGTGCCGTGGCGTCACACGGCTCACAGCAACCTCTAACTCTTGGGCTTATGGGATCCTCTTGCCTCAGCCTCCCGAGCAGCTGGGACTACAGGCGCCCGCCACAACACCCGGCTATTTTTTTGTTGCAGATTGGCGGGGGCTGGGTTTGAACCTGCCACCCTCGGCATATGGGGCCGGCACCCTACTCACTGAGCCACAGGTGCTGCCCATCTCTAACGATTTCTAAGCCATACTTAATGGCTTGTTCACTGGCACAGAAAGATTTACAAATGTTACATACTCATTTACCCCACTTACTACATGCCAGGTAATACTCTAAGCACTTTATATGCACTAATGTCCTTGTTTTAAGTGGGGAAGCTAAAGCATAGAGAAGTTAATTACTTTCCATGTTCACACAGTGAGAAGTGGCAAAGCTGGGATCTGAACCCAAGCAGCCTGGTTCCAGAGCCTGCCTCTTAACGACTACGCAACATTGACTCTTACTGTGGTAGATGCGATTTATCAATATAAACAAGCTTTGCCCTTTTACTCCTTACTACCTGGAATCTATTTTGTCTAATATTAATGTTGTGACACATGACTCCGTTTTGTTGGCGTTTCCCTGGTGTCTTAGCTGGGTTTCTCGGAAGGCAGAGCTAAGGTAAGAGCTGCCCAGTGGGACAGCACAGCAGCAGGAGGAGGGCAGAAGGGATGAGGCCAGGAAAGAGCGGAGGCCGCGTGAGGGTGGGTTCCCAAGCCGGTTGCCGCCTGGTACCCAGCACACCTGTTCAAGGGCTTCATGGAACTGTCTTCTAGAGGCTGTGTGCACAACTACCTTTAGACAGCGTGGCAGGGAGGAAGGACAGAGAATGATCTTCCAGCCCCTGCCTCCCATGGGGGAGAGGAATGAACTACCCCGCATTTCCAGATTTCAGCATCTCACACTTCAGTGGCAATAGGGCAGCCCTAGGACTGGAGGTGAGAGGCACACTGTGTGGGCACAGGACTTCACTGTCAGGCTGTACCTGCGTGAACATGGACGGTGCTCACAGAGGGTGGTCGCCACAGCAGGGACTGAGGCGACCTGGAGACAGGTGAGGCACTTGAGATGTCTGCCCTGCCTGCATGTCACCCATCTCCACTTCCAATTTCCCCTGTGTTTGATGGTCTTTATTATTTATAAGAGACTTTGCAGATAGATGGGGACAGCCTGAGAGGAAGAAAGCAGACCATCGCAGTGGGGACACCAGAAGCTGAGGGGAGCGACCAGGGCACCCTGTGAGCTGAAGCAAAGTCCCAATCCTGTACAAATTCTTTGGTGTTTGAGAAGCAACTTAACTGAGTACTAGAAAACTTGAGTACATGGGGAAATGTTAGAGTTATGGCAAAAAGATGCTTTTCCTAGATTCTGAGATTATAAACCTGGACCAAAGTGTCTGGCTGTCTCTCCAAGGACCCTCAGAACAGCTCTGTCAAGTACTCAGTAGAATGAATGGAGGATGTGCCTCCTTTGAGGGTGAAGAGTGAGCCCCTGAGCCCCTTCCCAAGCCCAGCCTCTCAGAGCTGTTTGCAGAGAGCCTCTTCCCTCCCCCCACTGTGTCACCCTGTCCCTAACAGCCACACCCTGGCCTGGCCAGTCACCTGACGGTTAGACATTTTATCCTTAAATGGGGATGAAAGGCATTCTCAGGCAACAAGGGACTGGAGTGTGTGAAAATACCCAGCCAGGGTCCAGCAAATGCAAAGCAACTGAAAGGAACGAAAAATCCTTGGTTGAGTTGGAAACCAGAACTGAAGCCAGGCCCAGGGTCACGTCCTCCCTTCATAATTTCTACCATGTCCACTCACCACTTGTCTTGTTACTGACTTTATATTTTTCTTTAGGTCACGTGAATGGACTCACTATTTCTCCTCACCTAATCCTAAACTATCATATCTGTGAAATCATGCCTTTGATAAACAAGCTGCTTTTCCCAAAGGCGCTTGTAAAAAAGGACAAAATTTATATGAAAGTCAACTGTTCTCTGTGTCCCACCTAGAACTGTCTGTCATACCACGGGGTCGTGGGAATCATGCCCTGGGGCAATGCTCCTTAACTCAAGCCTGACTCCCATTTGGCTTCCAAACTGTGTGGTGATGCCTTTAGGTAGGGTTCCACAAATCAGGCACATGGCCCTACAGTGACATTGACTTTTGACCTTGAAGTTGTCAGATGGCAGCTTTGGGGGCAAGGAGGAGTCCTGGTCTCTGTGAGCAGCTGGGTGGGGATCAGCTGGGAGGCTGTGTCACAGGCTGTTGGATCCAGCTTTTCCCTCCAGGGGAGGAAGGCTTGAGAGAGGCAACTATCTGCTTGTGACCAGCCTGTGCCTTAGAGCCAGCCTGAGCACCTTTCAAAGCTCAGCCAGGTATGAGTCAGAGAAAGGCCAATACAGTCCTCTCAGCTGCAGTGCTGAGCTCTGTCCCCCCTGCCCCTGGTCAGGCTCCACAACCTCTTCCAGCACAGACACTGGCCCATCTCTCACCTCCAACCCACTCTCCACACTGCTTTGAAAACACAAATCTCTCCCCTTGACATCCTTTCTTTGTCTTTTTTTTTTTTTTTTAGTGAAATCTGCTTTAATTTTTTTAAAGCAGCTTCCATATGTTGTTTATTTTTATTTTTCTTCTTTTTTATATTTTTTATTAAATCCTAACTTTGTACATGGATGCATTTATGGGGTCCAGTGTACTGCTTTAATATACAATGTGAAATGCTTACACTGAACTAAGTAACACCTCCATCACAATTATACTCGTTTCTTTCTTTTTTTTAATAGTTTTTGGCTGGGGCCAGGTTTGAACCCACCACCTCTGGTATATGGGACCAGCGCCCTACTCCCTTGAGCCACAGGCGGCACCTTATACTCATTTCTTAATAGATGTGAAATGTACCATTGCATCATGCACGTTAGGTGAGGTCCCCCCAAATACTCTCCCTCCTCCCAAATCCCCTCTTCCCTTCCCCTCCTCGTCCCTTCTACTTTCTGGACTATAGTTATGTTTTACCATTCATATGAATGTGTAGGTGATTATGTATTGATTTCACAGTAGTATTGAGTACATTGGATACCTTTTTATCCATTCTTGCACTACTTTACTAAGAAGAATATGTTCCAGCTCCATCCAGGTAAACAAAAAAGATCTGTCATGCCTCTATTGGTCACCTGAGGTAAATAGGTGGTAAACAGGTTTGTTTGGCCCACAGAGGGTTAATTTTTAAAAAATGCAATGTATGTGATCTTCATGAATTATTTATACAATAGTTATAAAGATTAAACCAGGATTTCAGAAAATGGCCCTTCGTTTCTCCTCACCATAACCAGCCAGGTATAGGGAGCTACTGACTGAGCGGGTGTGAGTGGGTCTGAGTGGGTCTGAGTGGGTGTGAGTGGGTGTGAGCGGGTCTGGATTGGCTTTTCTTTTGTCCTCTGTCATCTCTCTTGGCTCCAGGTGGCCCAGAGTGCCCTGGGCCCGCTGCTGCATGGAGGCGCTCACCGAAGAGCTGCAGACTGTCCTTCCTTCTGAGGCTCGTGAGTGGCAGTGTCGTCAGGAGTCTCTGTGCTTCTTCCTGCATAATCCATGCTAAATTCGAAAATCCAGGTAATGAAACTCTTGAAAACTTGGGCTGTCTGGCCAAGGAAGGGACTCCTGTTGCCATATGGCAGCACTTACAGAAGCTGTGTAGCAGCTCGGGCTGGGGATACCTGCACTTCAACCTGCCTGAAGGTTCGTGCCTTCCTACTGCTCCCAATGAGGGGGTACCAGAGTTGAGAAAAGAGGACAATGTCTTATACCTTCACCTCGCAAAATTGAGAAAATTAAAGATGGATGAAGAGGGTCCTGTGTTTCAGGAATGGGAAAGAATGCGGCTTATTTTTTGGTGAAAAGAAACACCCAGCCTGCCTTATTCTTCCACATGGCTTGCCTGGACCCTGCCTTTGATCTGGGGATAAAATCTAAACTCCTCTGCAGGGCAGAGGAAGTTGTATGATGCAATGCTTAGGAGAAAAGTTAGGCAAATGTCACAAAGCGTCCCCAAACTACAATTATTTCAACAAATTATTAGTTTATATCTTTCATGTAAAGTTTGTTCCAATTTGTGGCTTGCCAGTTCTGGGAATCCAGTTCTTCATAACTTGTTCCCCAACTCGTCCTTAGAGTACGGCAGCCACCTCCTAGGCTGAGATGGTTCCACCGTTCCCATCCACATTCCAACAACTGGGATAAGGGGAATGGAAGGGAGCCTTCTTATTCCTTTAAGGACATAATCCAGAACTTTCACTTACCTTATTGTATGAAATAGTCACTTACCACATCTTAGCTGCAAGGGAAGCTGACAAGTAGATTTAAGCTGGAATCACATTCATGCCCATCTGAAAATTGAGAAGGAGAAGAAAATGAGCAATCTTGGCCATGTGACTGCTGGTTCCCCCAGCCTCATCTCTCACCTGTCTGACTTCAGAAGTTTACTCTTGGAAGCACCTACCTACTTGGTTCGCCAACAGCCATAGTCTGTCTCACCTCTATACCGTAGCATATGCTATTCCCTCTATTTGGAAAGACCTTCCCTTACTCCCTGGTAAGCCCTCCTCATCCTTCAAGTCTCAAAGCAAAGGTGCCTCTTCTATCATGCCGCTGCCCCTTGCTCCAGTGAGCTCAGTATTTCTTCTCCTGAGCCCATTGTACATTGGTGAGAGCCCAGACTTTGGTTTCATATGGCCTAAACTGGGTTCTGACTCCCACACAGCCACGGGACTTGGGACCAGTTACTTAACTTTTCTGGACCTTACTGCTCTCATCTATAAAATGGAAATAACAGGGCTTATATCATAGAGCTATTAAGACAATTAAATGAGAAAAAGAAATAAAGCTCTTAGCACAATGCTTTAGGTACCTAGGAAGCATTCAGTAAATATTAGCCATCATCATCATTATCTACTGAGTAATTATTCTGTGTCCAGCCCAGTGCCAAGGACAAAGAATCTAGTATCAGTGAGGATCTCAGTTCATTCTATGGAGGGATGTGTGGTGGATTTGTTTTCATTCCAACATAGCTGTTTTCTTCCACACACTTCCATGAGCAAATAATGTATTTCTGCCCTTGGAGCTGAGCTCAGCCATGTGACTTGGGTGACAATTAAATGGCAGCAGGGGCTGAGGCAGCACTTTTCTGGCTGGGCCTGTCTCACCATGAGGACAGCAAGCCCAGGCTGGGCTGCCTGGCTCTAAGAGGTGGAGAGAGACCTATGGAGTGAAGCCAGCCAGTCCTTCCCTAGCCGGTTTGCAGCTGGCCCACCAAAGCCATAGAATGAATTTAACACCCACTGCTATGTGTCACTGAGGTTCAGTGCTGCTGCTTCTTGTTGTTATGCAGAGTTTTTGTGGCCACAGAGAGAGGGAATCTTAAACAGGGGACTGTAACATGATGTGGCAAATGTCATTGTGGCAGTAACGACAATTATAGGAGCCAGAACGTGAACTAGTCTGTGCCTGCCCTCCCTCTCCTCATTCTCCCCTTCTCTTCCCCCAGTGCTTGGGAAGCACTCCATGAATGAGATGGTTCCAGCTATGATTTTCCTGTTGGAGGTCAAGGGCCAGCTCTAAGGATGTCTCCTTCCAGGGTCTGTCACCCTTCACTGATATGCATGTAGGGTCCTCACCCTCAGTCCACACAATAGGCCCCTGAGGGCTATGGTCACCTGGGCCTTGGCTACGTGAAGTCTGCTCCTGTCCCTAAATGCCACCTAGCCCAGCCCAGCCGAGCCCAACAGTTGCTACCCTCTTATCTCCAACGAGTATATCCCTGGAGTGCGGGGACTATCACATCCTATAGCCACAGGGAAGCAGGACCCATGGCTGACCAGTCCTGGAGCAAGAAGCCCCGGTGAGACAGATAGGGGCCTGATGTCTGGGGGCGGCGGGGGGAAGCAGGGAGGCCCTTTTCTGGACAAGACCACAGGGTGGTGGGAAAAACGCTGGCTTAACACCCACTGACCTGGGTTCTTCTCCCAGCTCTGCCGCAATCAGGCCTTGCTCCTCCTCTCGGGGCTTTGGTTTCCTTGACTATACTATGGGATTAATAAAGCCCAGCTTGCCCTCCTGCTGGAGGAATAAAACAGGGTCATGCAGGTTCTCAACAAACATCAGTTCCCTTCCGCACTCTCCCGTGGGTGTCAGCCTCAGTCAGGCCACCAATGCCGAGATTCCTCACAGACAACCCCAGGTGGGCTTTAGACAGAGACAGCCCCAAGCTCTATTCACCAGCTGCCCGGTCTTGGCCCAAACACTTCACTCCACTGAGCCTCTAGCTCCTCGTCCATGTCATTGGCATGACAGTGGTCCTACCTTGCAGAGCTGCTGCGGGTGGCCACTGTGACATGGGTGTGCTCACTGACGGGTATGGTAAAGGTTTGGCGATTTCTGAATGGGGTCTGCATGATGTGGTTTGAATCGAAAGACATCGTAATGTTTTCTGTGCCTGTTCATCAGCTAGCAACCAGGCGGTATGACTATGTCTTGCTTTTTTTTTTTTTTTTGCGGTTTTTGGCTGGGGCTGGGTTTGAACCCACCACCTCCAGCATATGGGGCCTGACCCTACCCCTTTGAGCCACAGACACCACCATGACTATGTCTTGCAAGAAGTTTTCCCAAGGACACACATCCACTCTGCTACCACTGTCCCTGGGCACCGGGGCCACAGTCAAGCACCAGAAAGGAAAAGAGCCGTTGGCGAGGTGGGCCTGGAAAGGGCAGGTTGACAAGCTTCTTTCTGTCAGATCAGACCACCCCACAGCTGGACAGCAGGGGCCCAGGCGGCACTGCCTGCTTTCATGTGCTTCTATATTTACCACCATCGGTCTGTCGGCCGGGTGTGCACTGATCCCTGCACAGCGCCTCCATGGCTCCCAGGGGCACCGTTATCACTGGACATGGACGCCTTATCTCCCTGCCTGGCCCAGGCGGCATTTTGCTTTCAGGTTGAAACTTCCACAAGTCAAATTTCAAATGCTTTCTACATTTGTGGTGACAGCTTGTGGCTGCAGCCACCTCTGTCCTACTGTCCTCTCTGTCCTACTGCAGTGGCTGAAAGGGAGCTTGCTGAAACCCTTCTTCCTTCCAGCAAGTCACTCTCCATTCCTTCATTCACACAGTATTTATTGGGACATTGAGCCAGGTGTGCTGTGGGTATAGGAGTGAATGAGATGCATAAGGATCCTGCCCTTCCTGGAGATTATAGTGAAAAAATAATGCCATGTGGTTGTGAGTGCTACCATATAATGACAGATGTGGAAAGTCAACAAAGGGGGAGCATCTTTAAAGGCAGAAAGCTCATGGCTCAGTTGATGCACGGGGGACCCCCAGCGGTCCTGCAGGTGAGCCAGGGTGGGAGCCCCCCTGCAACCAACTGAACTCCCCCAAGCTCAGTACTTGCTCACCCATGTCCCCTTGGCTGGGAAATCTTTTGATTAGCATCTGGGAGTAAATTCCTGTCTTGGGAATGGGGGACTTACGTTATCCAAGCTGTTCTCGGTTGAATGGTGTCCCTAATAAATATATGTTGAAGTCCTAATACCAAGTACCTCAGAATGTGACTTAAAGTTAAGATGACGCCCTTGGGTGGGTATGGTGATTCACACCGGGAATCCCGGCACTTTGGGAGGCCAAGGCAGAAGGATCGCTTGGGACCAGAAGTTTCAAACAAGTCTAGGCAACTCAGCAAAACCCTGTCTCCAAAAGGAAGAAATATAATTTTTAAAAATAAAGGTGTGGAGACTCAGCCGTGGGGCAGCCAGTCCAGAACAGAGGAAGAGATAACATCAAGATGCCCAAGAGTGAGGAAACTGTACTCCAAAATGATCCCAATGAAGCAAAGTGTGGAGCCCATAATTCTGAAACACCAGAGAAGAACCAAGAAGAGGAAGACTTCTGTTTAAATAACTACTCTCCTCGTCTAATAGAAACAATTAACGAAGTTTCCAGGATGAGCATTGCTCATGAAATCATGGTAAACCAAGATTTCTACATGGAAGAGAATGTTTTATCTCCAAACAATCTGGAAGACAGGTTCATGGAGACATTGTACAATGTTTTTTGGGACCATTTAAGAGAACAACTCTTGACTAATCCTCCTGAATTCACTTGTGCTCTTGAACTTCTGACAGAAGTTAAGGAGGTTTTGCTATCACTGCTATTACCACGCCACATCCGCCTAAAAAATGAGATTAAAGAAGTTCTGGACATGGATCTCCTCAAGCAAGAAGCAGAACATGGAGCCCTAGACGTCTCTCGTCTCTCTAGCTACATTCTTAGTTTGATGACCCTGCTATGTGCACCAGTTCGAGATGAAGCAGTAAAGAAACTACAGAGCATAACAGAGCCAGTACAGTTACTGAGGGGCAGCTTCCATGTTCTGGGCCTAATGAAAATGGACATGGCGAACTATACCATCCAGAGCATTCGACCCTACCTGCAGGAATATTCCATCCAGTATGAAAGAGCTAAATTCCAGGAACTCCTTGACAAACAACCCAATCTCCTTGATTACACCAAGAAATGGCTAACCAAAGCAGCCACAGACCTCATTACACCATGTCTGAATTCTCCTGACATGCCCAGCTCCTCCAGCATGGCCTGTTCACCTCCAAACAAGGCAGCTAAGAATTCAGATCCTCCCAATCCCATAATGGTGCTATACCAGGGCTACCTGAATCTCCTCCTCTGGGATCCTGAAAATGAAGAATTCCCTGAGACTCTGCTGATGGACAGAATCCGGGTCCAGGAAATGGGGTTCCATTTGCACCACTTGACTATATTGGCCTCAGTCTTACTAGTGGCTAGAAGTTTCTCTGGTTCAATTTTATTCAACTCACCTGGATTTGTGGATAAACTGAAATGCATAACCAAGGCTGTGACTGAGGAATTTAAGTCCAAGCCTGAAGAAGCTATGTTGAATGTGAGTGGACAGGTGTCTCAGGAAATTCATTGTGGCCTCAAGGACCTGGGCTTTACTGCCCTAAGCAATGAAAACACAGTATGTCTTATAGGACAACTCCAGAACATCACCAAGAAAGAAAACCGTGTCCGTAGTATCATTGATCAGCGCCTCCTTTTGTTTCTCAAATGCTGTTTGGTTCGTGGCATGCAGGAGTCTCTGCTACACTTCCCTGAAGGCCTTAATCACATCGAAGGAGAGTTGACAGAACTAGGCCGGAAGTTTGTCAAGCTGATGCATCATAATCAGCAGGTATTTGGCCCATACTATGCTGAGATCCTAAAAAATGTCGATACTCTAGTTCAAGCACAAGAAACAGAAGTGGAACCTATCTGATAGTGCTGGACTCCAGCCATGGCAACAGGGACCCAGGAGAGAGGGCTCAGCATGTTCCTGAGATGATATCACCTGTGGCCAGCAGAGAAGCCAGCCACCTTCCTCACTACAGCCGGGATACAGGGCTGCAGGGGTCAGCATGTAAACACCAGCTGACCCAACCCCCTTCATTAATAAACTTCTGAGATGCAAGAAAAAAAAAAAAAGAAAAAGAAAAAGAAAGGTGTGGTCACTGTTGTGAACCAGCATGGGGAAGGGGAGCAAACCAGAGTGGAATTGGTGG
This sequence comes from Nycticebus coucang, assembly GCF_027406575.1. Classification (NCBI taxonomy): domain Eukaryota; kingdom Metazoa; phylum Chordata; class Mammalia; order Primates; family Lorisidae; genus Nycticebus; species Nycticebus coucang. Next base: position 77,050,461 of record NC_069796.1, on the reverse strand, counting down.
AGACTGAGAAAAATACAGAGCGAGAGAAGACACGGAAACAAAGGATGGGATTGGGAGGTCTGACTGAGCTGAGGCTGCAGCCAGCACTAAAGCACAAAATCAGCTTTATTTTATAGTACCTGTACAGGATTGTCCAGGGGGAAGTAGCATAGACAATATGGGGAAATAGCATAAACAAAAGACATAGTTTTGATCTTTCAGTACAATAGGAAAATGTAAATGACCTTAACAAAGATAAATCATCTTGTTAATGGTTTCTACTCAACTTCATTAACATATGACAAGAAACAAGAAGGGAAAGATCAGGAGGATCCCAGCATAGTTAACAAAACAAAGGAAGATCTATGTGACTTAGTGGTTACTACTTAACCTTGTTAGCATATGACAAGGAGAAAGAAGGGAGAGATCTCAAGGATCTCTGCATAGTTAACTAGACAAAGAAAGGGCTAAGTGACTTCTTTTATTTTATTTTATTTTTTATTAAATCATAGCTGTGTACATTAATTTGATCATGGGGCACCATACACTTGGTTCATAGGCCATTTGACACATTTTCATCACACTAGTTAATATAGCCTTCCTGGCATTTTCTTAGTTATTTTGCTAAGACATTTACATTCCACATTTACTAAGTTTCACATATACCCTTGTAAGATGCACCACACGTGTGATCCTATCAATCCCCCTCCCAGGCTTAGTGACTTCTGGCAGAGGGAGTGTGAAGAAAGGAGTATGGCTATTTTGGGAACAGAGGAGAAGCAGTTGGGGGTTCATTCTCTGAATGTTCCCCAGGCTGTGAGAACTCTGCCAGTCTCACAGCCTGCTCTCCACATCTCCTTTCCTTTGACTTATGAATGGATTGCCTTTAATTGGAGGAATCCTTTGGCTCCAACTCTGCAGAAGACTATGAAGATATAAAATAAAATAATATTAAAGTTTCTAATATAAATAATTTTATTGTAAGATGTTCAATTTTTCTAAAAGATTAAAAGACTATAATTTATTAAAAATATCTTTACCAAGTTGAGCAGAACCATAAACATTCAGATGAGCTTTATGCATCACTTAAATTTCTTGATGAGGTTTTGCTATATCAAGGCTGTTATCATTATGGGACCATATTCCTTGTAAATGATTTTTTACTTTATCCCAATTCCATTGAGATTCATTATAGGGTTTAGGAGTAACACAGATCCATTGGAACTGAGCATGGCAACGTAAAGGCAATCGAGTTTTCAAACTTTGAACTTCATCACCTATTAGAGTTACTACTTGTTCCAAAGCATTAACTTTAGTTTCCATTCTTTTATCTATTTCTTCCTGAACAGATAAGGCTAAAGAGGTATTTTGAACCAATGTATTTACAAAATGGGCTGTTTGAATAGATGGAGTGAAAGCCATAGCTGAAGTAACAGTGCTGGCTACTATGGCAATTAATGCTGTGATGCCTGCTATGATCAAACCTATGACTCTTTTCTTATGGGTTATACCATGGTGTAAATACTTATTAAATTCAATTAAAGTTTGCATGCCTGACTCATCATACCCTGGCTGAGTTAAATTTACAGGTAACATGACAGAAGATGGCTGTTCAATTATAGTAATAGCATCAAATGGATTAATATGGTTAACACAATTAGACAAATTGCAATTCAAATAATTCAAAGAGAATCCATGTTCAATTTTAGTTATAGAAATATTACCAATCAGTAAAAGCCTGGGAGGTGAACACAAGCCATAACACAATGTAGAGTTTGAGAGCCATTTTGCATTACTTCATCGGTGGGTTCCAGGACTTGCACTGGCTGAAGGGCTGCTGCAAGGTTCCAGAGACCTTTCTGGATTACTCCTGATTCTGTTGTTAGAATATTTGGAACCCATCCTCAGGCAGTCACAAGGTTATTAATGTTATGAGAGAATGGTGATCTCAAGGACCAATCCCACAATTTCTCTGTGACTTTTTCAATAGGAATATGAGCTGGGGCTTTATAGTAACATTTAAGCCAGGGGCCAAATCAAGATGACTGGGAGGGGTGTTGCAGGAAGGTATTCCTACCAGCACAGGGGTAGGTAATGTTTCTTCATACTTAGCAATCCCCATTTCACAATTTTTTGAAATTGAGTGAAATTTGGTGCTGGTTGAAAGGAAAATGATAGACCAAAATCTATTTTCAATTCTTTGTGAAGAGTTACACATCCAGGTCTGGGGAGCAAGCTGAAACAGATGTGCACAGAGGCTGCTCTTCCAATATAATTGAAAATGGCCCACTGGGGTGTAAGATGGTCACTAGAAGTATCTCCTAGTAAAGTAGAGCTATTAGATAAGATCTTTATACCAGGGTCACTCCATCGACTGGATGTAGGGATCTGAAAACTAGGCCCAGTATGTATCATCTGTTACAGTACTTACATGAGCAGAGATGAAGCTATCATTGCTAGAAAAAGTTTCTCTGGAGTGACTGGCCCTCCACCTCGTTGCATGATGTTGGTGCCCTCATGAGTCAGCTTCTTTATTTGGCCCCATGTTGGAGGTTTTGCTGTCCAAGATGTTTTGGTTCAGCGTAAACCGTTTTGGAAGTCAGTTTCAGTTTCCTCTTTGGCAGGGCAAAAGCTTGTTCTGGGTCCATGTTTGATTATCCATTCAGGAAGCCAATGAGGGTTATCAGCTCTTTTGGGAAAAACACAAACATGTCCTCTGCCCCATATTAACACAGGATCAGGTCCTTGCCAGGTACCAGTTAAGGGGTTCTTCCATAGGACCTCAGGGTGTTTAGAAGATAAGAGCATTTCAAAAGTGTTCTGCTGCAGTGTGGCCTGAGTATCAACTTTTAAAAAACTTAAAGTGGGGCAGTGCCTATGGCTCAAAGGAGTAGGGCACTGGCCCCATATATGGAAGTGGCAGGTTCAAAGCCGGCTGCTGCCAAAAATTGCAAAAAAAAAAAAAAAAAAAAATTAAAGTGAAAAGAGCATGGGAGAGAAGATTATACAGAGTACCAGGATGTATCTCCCCCTTTTTCAGTTTTAGTAATTGAAGTTTAAGGGTGCGACAAGCACGTTTGACAATGCCTTGACCTTGCAGGGAAGGGGAGCAAACCAGAGTGGAATTGGTGGAGACTGAGAAAAATACAGAACAAGAGAAGACACAGAAACAAAGGATGGGATTGGGAGGTCTGGCTGAGCTGAGGCTGCAGCCAGCACTAAAGCACAAAATCAGCTTTATTTTATAGTACCTGTACAGGATTGTCCAGGGGGAAGTAGCATAGACAATATGGGGAAATAGCATAAACAAAAGACATAGTTTTGGTCTTTCAGTACAATAGGAAAATGTAAATGACTTTAACAAAGACAAATCATCTTGTTAATGGTTTTTACTCAACTTTGTTAACATATGACAAAAAACAAGAAGGGAAAGATCAGGAGGATCCCAGCATGGTTAACAAAACAAAGGAAGATCTATGTGACTTAGTGGTTACTACTTAACCTTGTTAGCATATGACAAGGAGAAAGAAGGGAGAGATCTCAAGGATCTCTGCATAGTTAACTAGACAAAGAAAGGGCTAAGTGACTTCTGGCACAGAGAGTGTGAAGAAAGGAGTATGGCTGTTTTGGGAACGGAGGAGAAGCAGTTGGGGGTTCATTCTCTGAATGTTCCCCAGGCTGTGAGGCCCTGCCAGTCTCACAGCCTGTTTTTCACAGGTCACTAGTATGGATCCTAATCCAATATAACTAGTGCCCTTCTTTTTTTCTTTTTAGTGTCTCAAAAAAAACTTTGGACACAGAGACAGATCAAACAGAAGACCATGTGAAGACACAGAGGGAGAAGGTGGCCACATGATGACAGAGGCGGAAAGTGGAGTGATGTGTGTAAGGGATGCCAAGGGATGCCAAAGATTGCCAGCAAACACCAGAAGCTGGGAGAGGCAAGGAAGGGTTCTCTACAAGAGTCTTTGGAAGAACGTGGCCCTTCAGACAACTTGATTTCACACTGCTGGCCTCAAAAGCTGTCAGACAATAATTTTCTACTGTTTTGAGCCACTTCACTTCATTTTCAATACTTTGCTGGGAAACTAATACACAAACTCACAGGCTGATGTGGAAAACCTGATATCACTTACTGATTGGCTACACAAAATACAAAGTCCTGTGAACCAAACCATCTAGCATGGGACCAGCAAATTCTCTCCCTGAACACAAACCCCAGAGGAGGCCAGTTCACAGTCATTCCTGCAAGCACAGGTACTTACCAAGCAACTCCCACACAGGCACTGTGCTAGGTGGTGGGGACATATCTGGAAGCTGGTGGAAGGCCTGGGCCAGAGCTGGCAGGACCAGATCACTGTGGTCCTAGAGAAACATTTGTGCATGAGACTGGCCAGAGACAGGGAAAAGGAGTGGACCCACTGCCCCTGAGGGACAGGGCTGAGGAATGTCAGGGTGGGGAGGCCTGGGCAGTCCTTCCTATGCTCCCAGCAGCTGAGTTGATCAACAGCCTGTTCCCCAGCTGGGCACAGCACCATAAAGTTTCTGCTTCAAAAACTACAGTCCCATTGCCATAGTCAGGTCTCCCTGAGGTTGTCCCAGATGATGTTAGTTGAGGTTTCAGACGTCCCCCAAACTCTTCATTCATATGTACCATGGTGCTATTTTCATCCATGGGGCCCACCCCAGAGCCACCAAGATGCCAAGTAGGTGTCTTGTTTGCAGTGTACAGGATTTTTGCCCCAGGTCCCTCCACTCCCTCATTAGGTCCCATTCTCACATTGTCATTAAATGACTAGTCCAGATGAAAGCATCCGTGGTCTCTGCCTTCCTCAGGTCATTGATGGCATTCCAGTTATCTACTGCTGTTGACAAAACACCCCAAACTTAGTGGCACAAAACAATCTTTTGTGCGTCAAGTATTCTGATGAGGCACAGTGTGGGTGGCTTGTTTCTATTCCACAAAGGCTTCAGCCTCCCCTGGAACACTGGGATAGCTGGGGCTGGAACTGTCAGGGGGCTTCCTCACTCAGTTGTCTGGTGCCTGCACCAAGATGACTGAAAGCTTGGGGTCATTGGACCCGTCAACTGAAGCACCCTCATGTTGACTCTCCTTGTGGCTTGGGCTTCCTTACAACACAAGTGTACTGCCTCAAGTATACTTGGACTTCTTACATGACAGCTCCACTCTCAAAGCCAAGAGTTCAGCAAACTAGGCAGAGCTGTATAACCTTTTATGACCTAATCTTAGAAGTTGTATAACATCACCAGTATTGTACCCTATTGGTCAAAGCAGTCTCAAGTCCTACAAGCCCTTCTAGATTCAAGGGGAAGGACTTTTGGAGCAATGGACATGGACATCCACTCATACTCCATAGGAAAAATGTCTAAGAATTTACAGCCATGTTTTAAAACATCACAGTTAATTACACCCACCAGTAAGAAACCAGATTTTCCTGAAATCTAGGTTTAGGGGTACACTTCACTTGACTGCCAATATGCCCTCCTGTCAAGTACAGAACAAGGTCCAAATTCCTTGGCATGAAAATCAGTCCTTCCTAGTCTTGTTCCTGCCTGTATTCCAGCCTTCTCCTCTGGCTGAGTTTTTCCCCAAAGTGGCCAAACACAGTCACACAAGGCCACCATCTACTGTCCATATGTGGTCCTGAAGACTGAGGCCCTCAGAGAGACACTCTTTCTAACTCACGAAAGGTGCCATGGAAGACAATAGATAGCATCCCAGAATTGTTCTTCCAGAAGCTCAGAGCTCCCCCCAGGATGATGCTGAAAACCCATTTGAGGCTCTGGATTTTTAGCCAAAAGATGCTTTCCCCTTGTTCTCCACTAGCAATTCATCCATCTGTTCCTGCCCTGAGCTTTGCTCCACTGAAAGCAGCAGACCCCCCAGCTGAGGCTGCAAAGCCAGAGGGACTGAGTGGCCCTAAGCACAGGAATCAACTGCTTGTGATTCTCTAGGGTTACTATCCAATTCATTACTATTCACAGAGTATTGTCTGCCCCTCTGAAAGGGCCACCTTTGAGGCTGGCAGTGAGGTACCGATTGTCCTCCAAAGCAAGGCAAAGACCTAAAAGCACCATTCTGTTTAAAGAACCCATGGCCCTTGCCAGGAAGACTGGAGGGATGACCAAAGGATTGCTCTTCTGCTGGCGGGTCCTCTGATCCTCACCAAAACAGAACACCGAGTGACTAGAGGGGACTGCAGGTCCAGGAACAAAGCCCCTTCTCATTTCAGTTGATAAGATACAGCCAGTTCTTCCCTTCCTCTCTCCCTCCCTTCAGTCATTTGCTCTTTCAATTGTTCAACAAATATTCAATGAGAGTTCATCTTACACAAGGCCCTGCTAGCCTTGGCTCTTGAGGCTACCAGCTGACCAGGTCAACTCTATTCCCAATCCTCCAATCATCTGACCAGCCTGAGTTCACGACCTGGCCCTGCCACTTCCTGGCCAAATCTCCCTGGTTGTGAGCTGAATGGTTCCCCCTGCTACCAAAAGATCCGTTCACATCAAATCTCTAGCACTTATGAATAGGACCTTATTTGAAGGAAAGGTCTTTGATGTAAGTTAAGGATCCTAAAATGAGATTATGAATTGTCTAGGTGAGCCCTAAATCCAATGACAAGTTTCCTTATAAGGGACACATAAAGGGAAATTTGGGACACCCAGAGAAGACCAAATGAAGGTGAAGGCAGAGACTAGGATGATGTGGCCACCAACTGAGGGACTCCAGGAGCCACCAGAAGCTGGAAGAGGCCAGGAAGGATTGTCCCGCAGAGCCTTAGGAGGAAGGTGGCCCTACTGAAACCTTGATGTCTGACTCCAACCTCCAGAACTATAAGACAGGCTCCACTGGTGTTGATTCGAGCCACCCAGATTGTGGTCATTTGCTACAGCAGTCACAGGTACCTTCTGCACTGGACAAGCCTCCTCACTTCCCAAGGAGTGGAATGCAGACTGCCCACCTCACTGGGCCGTGGCGAGGACAAAGCAACAGGGTGAGGAGGCTAGTTGGGCCAGCTGGTGTGTGGCAGGAGCTCAGGGAATGCCAGCTGTGAAGGAACCCAGCCCTCTAGTGACTTTCTAAGCCGGTGGGAGGGGCTGAAATGTAAAGACACAAGCTTGGATTCTAACCCTGTTTGGAGATTTTCGAAGGGGCTGCTTGTGCCACTGCCACCCTTTAACTGCCAGTGTTCCTTGGGATATTGTTGGAAGATCTTTGGGCAGGGATGAATTCTATGGGGATCAGACAAACCGAATCGTGGGGCAGATGAGGTGAATAGCATAGTCAGCACTTAGGCGTGTGCCCCTGAGTAGCACAGTAGGCCTGAGTAAACCAAATCCCAGTGTCCAATTGTGGACTTTTTAAAAAATTATGTTCACCTGCAGTAACTCCTAATGCATAGGGATTTTTTTTTGTAAAAAAAAAAAACTTAAAAAAAATAATTACAGATTTCAAATGGAGACTTTACAGCCTTTATATTAACCTGGATAGAAGTGGAAGACATTATTCTCAGTAAAGCATCACAAGAATGGAGAAGCATGAATCCTATGTACTCAATTTTGATATGAGGACAGTTAATGACAATTAATGACATGATGGGGTGGGGAAAGGGGAGAGCAGAGAGAGAAAGAAGGAGGCAGGTGTGGGGTCTTGGTGGGTGCCACACCTTTTGGGGGCAAGGCACGATTGTAAGAGGGACTTCACCTAACAAATGCAATCAGTGTAACCTGGTTTCTTGTACCCTCAATGAATCTCCAACAATAAAAAGGAAGAAAAATAATACTAATAATTACAGATTCATAGGATGTTGCAAAAATAGTACATAGGATTCTTCATACCCTTCATCCAACTTCCTACAATGACATCCTATAAAGTTATAGTCCAACATTGAAAAGAAATTGACATGCATTTGATACTGTGAATTCGATTACTGACTTCATTCTGTCCCCTCTAGTTTTTACATGCATTCCACTGTGTGGGGGCAAGGAGGGGGGTCTGTGCTATTTTCTCCCATGGATAGATTTGTGTAATCACTACCAAAATCAAGACACAGACCCATTCCATCCCCACGTGGGAACTTACTTATGCTGTCCCTCTTGTGGTCACAGGCTTGCCCTGGCAACCCCTAGTCAGTTCTCCATCTCGGTAGTTTTGTCATTTCCAGGCTGTACATGGTACACAATTTTTTGAGACTGGCTTTTTTCTCTCAGCATCGTTGCCTGGAGCTCTACCCAAGTTGGTACACAGATGGATGGCTGGATCCTTGTTATTACTGAGTAGTATTTTTTTTTTTTGAGACAGTCTCATTATGTTGCACTGGGAAGAGTGCTGTGGCATCACGGCTCACAGCAACCTCAAACTCTTGGGCTTAAGCAATTCTCTTGCCTCAGCCTTCCAAGTAGCTGGGACTACAGGCACCTGCCACAATGCCTGGCTATTTTTTGTTGTTGTTGTAGTTGTCATTGTTGCTTTATCTGGCCTGGGCCGGGTTCGAACCCACTGGCCTTGGTGTATGTAGCTGGTGCCGTAACCACTGTGCTACGGGCGCTGAGCCTATTACTGAGTAGTATTCCTCTATGTAGATGTCCCCGAGTTTATTCAGCCATTCACTTGGTTTGTTTCTAGGTGGGTTTTTTGTTTTGGGGGTTGTTTGCTATGAACACACATGTGCAGGACATCATTTTTTTGTGTGTGGACATCAATTTTCATTTCTCTAGGATAAACACCCAAGTGAATGTTTAATTTTCAGCTTCTCTGTTATCTGGCACACCTCTGCTAAGAAGCTACTCTATGCAAAGACTTCAGAATGATTTTGTGTTTTAAGGAACCATGTTTTAAGGAATCATTTTTCTAAAGGGAAATCTCTGTCTCAGAAATAATTAGTGTTGTAAATGGGATTTCTTTTATATAGCATTTGCCTATGAGAGACTATTTATGTGACAATTTTAGTCAAGGGATAATCTAGGTAGTCTTACAACCCACTGGAAAAGAGATGGGCATTGTACCACCATGCCACATAAAATGGCATTGAAAGCAGTAGTTGATGTTTTATTTGTTTTGTTTTGTTTTGTTTTGTTTTAGAGACGGAGTCTCACTTTGTCACCCTTGGTAGAGTGCTGTGGCATCACAGCTCACAGCAACCTCCAGCTCTTGGGCTTAGGTGATTCTCTTGCCTCAGCCTCCCAAGTAGCTGGGACTACAGGCACCCTCCACAACGCCTGGCTATTTTTTTGTTGCAGTTTGGCTGGGCCGGGTTCGAAACTGCCACGCTCAGTATATGGGGCTAGCGCCCTACTCACTGAGCCACAGGCGCTGCCCTGATATTTTGTTTTTAATTCTACCACTTCTGAACTATAATGGGAGACTATCTGTGGGCTTTCAGTGGGATACCTGAAGAGGGTACAGAAGAGAGGACCAAACAGCGTGGTGGCTCTCTTTTAGAAGGATGATGACAGTGACAACAGTCCAGGCTTTGGATTCCTAGACTTCACACTTCTAAAGGTATAAAGAAGTTTTACAATTGAAAATGGTAGTTTTCACTGGGCACATGCCTGTAATCCCAGCACTTTGGGAAGCCAATGCAGGAGGATCACTTGAGGCCAAGAGTCCAAGACCAGCCTGGGAAACATAGTGAGACCCTGACTCTATAAAAATAAATAAATAAAAAATAATAGCCAGGAGTGGCGGCACATGCTTGTAGTCCCAGCCACTGAGGAGGCTGAGGCAGGAGGATTGCATGAGACCAGGAGATCAAGGCCTACCCTGAGCTATGATCATGTCACTACAGTCCAGTCTGGGCAATAGAGTGAGACTCTGTCTCTGAAGAAAAGGAAGGAAGAAAAGAAAATGGAAGTTTTTATGGTAAACTGCTTAAATAAGAGGATTTTTAGGCATGACCATAAAATACAAAGAGAAGAAAATATATTTAATATGAATAAAGTTTTTTTTTTTTTTGTAGAGACAGAGTCTGATTTTATGGCCCTCTGTAGAGTGCCATGGCCTCACACAGCTCACAGCAACCTCCAACTCCCGGGCCTTAAGCGATTCTCCTGCCTCAGCCTCCCGAGTAGCTGGGACTACAGGCGCCCGCCACAACGCCCGGCTATTTTTTTGTTGCAGTTTGGCCGGGGCCGGGTTTGAACCCGCCACCCTCAGCATATGGGGCCGGTGCCCTACCGACTGAGCCACAGGCGCCGCCCATGAATAAAGTATTTTTAAAAACATTAATGATAATGTACTTTCATACACATAATTTTTATGTCAGGCTATAGACTCAGTGGGCACCTGTATTAATGATAAGATGCCAAGAGATTTGGTTTTCACAATTAAGCAAATTTTTAAAAAAATTTACAGTAGTCAAAATTACATGTAAAGAATCACACTTTCGGGCGGCGCCTGTGGCTCAGTGAGGAGGGCACTGGCCTCATATACCCAGAGTGGCAGGTTCGAACCCAGCCCTGACCAAACTGCAACAACAACAAAAAAATAATAAAATAAAAACAAATAAAAACTCGGAAAAAAAAATAAAGAATCACACTTTCTTTCCCGTGATGCAGGAACTTCTTGAGATTTCTAATCCAGTTCAATTTCTTCATACGGCGTATTTCTTTTTAATTTTTAACTTTTTTGATTAATTAATTAATTTTGAGGCAGTCTGACTCTGTTGCCCCAGGCTACAGTGCCGGAGGGTCATAGCTCACAGCAACCTCAAACCCTTGGACTCAAGTGAAAGTGATCCTCTTGCCTCAGCTTCCCCGAGTAGCTGAGACTAGAGGTATCTGCCATAACTCCTGGCTAGTTTTTAGAGACAGGGTCTTACTCTTGCTTTACTTCTGAGCTCAAGCAATCTACAGCCTCAGCCTCCCAGAGTGCTAGGATTACAGGTGTGAGCCACCACACTGTCCGTACTGAGTATTTCTAAACAATGATGACGCTCTAACTTGTAGAACACCCGTGCCTGGCTCCCATGGCTGCCTGAAGGGGGCATATGAGCCACACAGCCAGAGGTGTCTGTGTGAAGACAGAGGCTGCCTAAGCACCTGCTGCTGTCTTCCCTCCTGATGCCCTGGGCCTCCTTTTGGGCTGTCCCTGCTGCTCCCCAGCACCTGGCACACAAGCCCCTCCAGCCTCCACAGCCCTTGTCCAAACCAGGCAGCAGGACACTCAGCAGTTGATTACTGTCCTCAACATCCAGTAGCAGCCCCTCTCTGGCTGTGCCCAGGACCCTGCCCAGTTCAGGGCATGCCACTCATGGCGCTCCTGAGGCCAGTGGGACACCACAGGGCTATTGTCAGGCCCTACCTACCCACTCAGCTGGGCCTCCCCAAAGTCAGCTCCCAGCCTGGGGGCTCAGTTGCCCCAGGTTCTACCAGGCTGTCCCAAGGGCTCAAGTACAGATGTCTGTGGCCTCCTGAGTGCTGAGCGTGGCATGTGTGTATATTGGGCACAACACATGTGCAAGGAAGCTCTGTCCTAGAGAACCACGCAGGGGATCCTCAGTAACAAGCTGTCCCGGATCCCACTGAGGCCTCCTGCACACCCTTCCCCAGCTCCACCTCCCTTCACCCCTACAGAGGTAGCTACTGATATGGTGTTTATTTCTTTCTATTTTTACCATAATACATGTGTATGTGTTCATAAAAATACAGAGCTGTTTTGCATGTTTAAAACTTTATGCAAGGGGCGGTGCCTGTGGCTCAGTTGGTAAGGCGCCGGCCCCATATACAGAGGGTGGAGGGTTCAAACCCGGCCCCGGCTGAACTGCAACCAAAAAATAGCCAGGCGTTGTGGCGGGCACCTGTAGTCCCAGCTACTCAGGAGGCAGAGGCAAGAGAATCGCTTAAGCCCAGGAGCTGGAGGTGCTGTGAGCTGTGTGATGCCACGGCACTCTACCGAGGGCCATAAAGTGAGACTCTGTCTCTACAAAAAAAAAAAAAAAAAAAACTTTATGCAAGGAATGCTAACGAAGTATTTCCAAACTTGAAGGAAAGTCTGACCCACGCTACATCATGGCTGAATCTTGAAGACAACATGCTACGTGAAATACGCAGGTCACAAAAGGACACATGCTGTATGATTCCACTTATCTCAGGCAGTTTGAGTCGCCAAATTCATAGACAGAGAAAGTAGAATGGCGGCTGCCGTGGGTTGGGGGGATGTGGAAATGGGGAGTTAGTTTTACACAAAGAAAAGAATTCTGGACGTAGATAGGAGTGATGGCTGCACAGCAATGTTCCTGCCTAAATATCACTGAACCCTGCCCTTAAAAATGGCACTACATGAAATGGTAACACTTTATGCCATGTGTATTTTACCATATTTTTTAAACTTTATGCAAATAGCAGGGAACTCTAAGAATCCTTCTGTAATCTGTTTTTTTAACATTGTAAGATTATCCATGTTGACACACCTGGGTTCCTCCTTTCCCCATCTGCATCACAGTCCATCGAAGAAATATTCCCCAATTTATTTATCCTGAAGATGTACAAGTAAGTTGTTTCCAATATTTGCTGTTTGAGAAAATGTTTTAATGCCTCTTCTTGTGTCTATATAGAGTATCTGACCATTGTTCATACTATTTTTTCATATCACATGGCTAGATACTTTTGGGACAGCCTTCATATATATGAACTTACGAACTTGTTCAAGAGAGGCTTTAAGGTAGCAATTCTCAAAGTGTGGCCAGAGCAACTCTGGAGGTCCCTAAGACCCTTTCAGGAAGTCTGTGAGAACCTCACTTTCCTAACTACATATGCGTGAAGCCAGATTCTTTTTGTACGTTTCAGCCAAAACAACCTGTTACAACAGATGAGTGCAGAAGCAAACACCAGAACACCCCCTCCCCCGCCAGCTGCTTCTACTGAACAGGATATTAAAAAGATTTCCAAAACTGTCAAACAATGCCTTCTTCTCATTATTTTTTGGTTTTGAAAAACATAGTTATTTTTCATTATAAAGATGTTGTGTTTTATTGTAACTGGTTTATTACTGTGGTTAATAAATAAATATTTTTCAAATTTCTCAATTTTGGTTTCTGATAGGGTAAATGTTAATATCTTTGGCATTCTCACTAATTTTTTTAAATTTCAGCTTGTGTGAGGGTGCAAATGTTTAGGTTACATTGCTTTCATTTCTAAGGTAAAGGTGGAGAGCAAGATGGTGGCCAAGTAACAGCTTCCTTGCATCTGGGCACCGTGAGTCTGGAGAGATAAGACTCCAGGCATCTCTGGCTGGTGGGATCTGCCTATAATCATCCCTTCAAGGATACAGGGAGTCAGCGAGAGACTTCTGGACCCCAAGAGGAGGACAAAAACAGTGGAAAAGTGGCAAGTAATCACGTGTGTTCGATCAGTCTAATTCCACCGACAGCTGTAAGTGTAGTAGCAGCGAGACTGCAAACTGGAAAGGCCTTACCTGTGAACTGTTCTGGTGTTTTTGGACTTGGCACTCAGTTGAACTGCCTAGGGGAGAGCTTGAGCAGGAGTGTGGAGAACTTTGGGCATTGTCTGGGACCCCAGACTGAGCCGCTGAGCCGGATGGACAAAGCTAATAGTGTTTGGCTGAGGGCTGCAGGGAGCCATTGTGAGAGAACTGCCCCAGCAAGGTCCGCCCTAGGGGTTGTAGAGCAAGGATAGGGTGGGACCTAGTAACCTAGTGACTGAGCAGCCTAAAGGTGGGGACTGAGCCACTTTAAAGCCCTAACCCTCAGAGGCAGAGTGAGACCGGTTTTGGCACACTGGGTAAGTGGATAGCCACTTCAGCAGTGATTCCAGCAACAAACACTTTCCTGGGAAAGCTTCTGTTTAGCAAGTTTAGAAGCTTAAAGTGCCTTTTAAGAGGGCTGAAGAGAGACTTAGGGTGTCTACCCTGTGGGGTTTGAGAAATCAGTGGAGGCCTCCAGTCATATCAGCATTGTAATTAACATCTCATACCCCAGAAGACCACCTGTTTCCTAGACAATATTCAACAAGATATATATACTGCTTTGTTTTTGGTTGTTTTTTATTTTTTTTTGTTTGTTTGTTTTTTGTTTATTTTGATGTTGCTGTTGTTGTTTTGTTTTTTAATTTCAACCTTTTCCATACAGATTTTTTCTATTCTTTCTCCAGTTTTCTAGTATAAATACAATTTCCCATTGCTGTCTTTTTCAATAAGTAGAACTTCATTTTTGCTAGTGTTTCTACCCCTATTATTTGGTTTTTCACCCAATTTTATCCCATAAAGTTTTCTGTTTGCTTGTTTTGGTTTGATTTATAGCATTTTTGTCTTTCCTCTCTACTTGGTGGAGGTGGGGTACTGTGTCTGATCAGGTTAGCAAAGAGTTGCTGACCTCAAGGGAACCACCCAACTGGGCACCCCCAGAAGGTGGTTTTTTTTAAGGTTGTGTCAAAGTACCCTACTGTACACCTATATTGCTCTGTCTCCCTCTTTCTGTGCCTCTCTTCTTTTCGTCAGTATTCCTTTTACCCACCCCCTCTCCTTTCTCTATTTTCTTTGCATTCGTTCCTTCTTTCATCCCTTCTTGCTTTTCAACCTTCTCATCCTTCTGGTCCTGCACCAAAAGGACTCATCAAAATCTTAGTCCACAGGCACAGGAACTTAAAGAGCAAGAGGAAGTGAAGGGAAAATTAGGGCAAGGAAATAGATAAAAGAAATCACTCATGAGGAAGAATCAGCAGAAAACTTCAGGCAACATGAAGAACCAGTCCAGGACAACCCCGCCAAGGGACCATGAGGTAGCTACTGCAGAGGATTCCACCTGTAAACAAATGTTAGGAATGACAGAAAGGGAATTTAGAATACACATGATGAAAACAATGAAAGAAATGATGGAAACAATGAAGGAAACTGCTAATAAAGTGAAAAATAACCAAAAGGAAATCCAAAAACAATCAAATAAGAGATGAACGATATGAAGAATATAGAAAGGATATAGCAGAGCTGAAGGAAATGAAGCAGTCAATTAGGGAACTTAAAGATGCAATGGAAAGTATCAGCAACAGGTTAGACCATGCAGAAGAAAGAATTTCAGAGGTAGAAGACAAAGTTCTTGAGATAACTCAGATAGTTAAAGAGGCAGAAAAGAAGAGAGATAAAGCAGAACATTCACTGTCAGAATTATGGGACCTTATGAAGCGTTCCAACATACGAGTTATAGGAATTCCAGAAGGGGAAGAAGAATGCCCCAGAGGAATGGAAGCCATACTAGAGAATATTATAAAAGAAAATTTCCCAAATATCACCAAAGATTCTGACACACTGCTTTCAGAGGGATATTGGACCCCAGGTCACCTCAACTCTAACTGAGCTTCTCCAAGACACATTGTAATGAACCTGTCCAAAGTCAAGACAAAACAAAAGATTCTGCAAGCTGCCAGAAGTAAGCGCCAGTTGACCTACAGGGGCAAATCAGAGTGACTGCAGACTTCTCTAATGAAACTTTCCAAGCAAGAAGACGATGGTCATCTATCTTTAATCTACTTAAACAGAACAATTTCCAGCCCAGAATTTTGTACCCTGATAAGCTAAGCTTTAAAATTGACAGAGAAATGAAATCATTTACAGATATACAAACATTGAGGAAATTCTCCACAACAAGACCAGCTCTACAAGAAATACTTCAACCTGTTCTACACACTGACCATCACAATGGATCAGCAGCAAAGTAAAAACTCAGAAATTAAAGGACAGAACCTAACCTCCACACTGATGCATTTCTAAGGTAAAGTTCAAGTTGTAGTTGAGGTCTTCACCCGGGGGGGGGGCGTGCTGAGCACCCTCCATCCTGCACAGTAGGTGAGATCTAGCCAATTGCTCTCCCTTTGCTCCTCTCCTCTTCCCTCCCCTCTCCCCCTCGCTGGACTGTATTTGTGTTTTTTCTTTTCATATATTGGTTTCATATTAGCATCGGATACTTTTTTCCCCATTCTTGAGATACTTTGCTAAAAGAATGTGTTTCAAATCCATCCAGGTAAACACAAAAGATGTAAAGTCTCCATCTTTTCTTATTCAGCCATGGTATACATATACCACAGCGAACCTCTATGGAAAGAAGTATGGAAAATTCTCAAAGAACTAAAAGTCAACCTTCCATGTGATCCTGCAAGCCCCTTATTAGATATCTACCCAGAAGAAAAAAAAACAAAACATTTTACCCCAAGGACATTTGCACCAGAAGGTTTATTATCGCTCAATACCCAAGTGCCACGACACGGAAGTGACCCAAGTGGCTCACAACCCGTGGGTGGATTAACAAACTGTGATATATGTATCCTCACTAATTCTTAAAAGAATAAAGGCATTCTGAGACCAAAAAGTCTGCGTGGCCTTGCTCTTGGGTCCTACCTCAGCGCGGTATGACCGCGGGATGGAGCGCCCACAAACACAGCTTTGCTAGATACTGTTCAGGTGGTCTTCCGAGCGATCTTCCTGTATAAAGATACGTTTGTGCAGATTTTTTTTTGGCTTGTTTTTGTTAATCAGCAGCTAACACTTAAAAAATCAAGAGAGTTACCAAAAAAAAAAAAAAATCAAGTACCTGGCTTTTCTAGAAAACATCTGAAAATGTGGTGTCCTGGGTCTATTGTCCCTGTCTGGCCTGAGAACATTTGTGTTGTGACCCCTGCCTCGGCAGGGAGGCCACTGACAAGTTCTAAGGAGGGTGTGGCTTATGCTTCTAAAGGACAGTGGCTGAGGCATGGGTGCTGATTGCAGTAGGAACCGTCTGGCTGTACTGGGACCAGGCAGAAGCTGCTGGAATGACCCAAGCAGGAATGAGGGAGGCCTAAGATCAGCAGTGGCAGAACATAGAAGTGGGGCCCTGGGAGACTCACCAGTCAGAAGAGATGAAGAGAAAGGAGACACAGGAGGCCGAATTTCTGGCCAGGGTAGGAGGAGGTGGTAATCGGCTTGCAGCCAAAACCTTCCCGTCAGGGAATGCAGATGACAGAACTCACCCTGATAGACTCCCCTGTCCAGCTTCTTTATTCTTGCTCGCTGGCTCTATTTGAGCAGGCAACCTTCACTTGCCTTCTGCTTATATGGGAGCTGGTCTTCAGTCAGAGCTCCCTGGTGGAGCCAAGGAACAGGCAAAAGCCCAGATTGGGGGGGAAATATTTATACCATTCACAGTGAATCCAAACACTGGTGGTGATGGGTGTGGTCCTAGCTATAGTCCCAGCTATTCAGAAGGCTGAGGCAGGAGGATCACTTGAGGTCAGGAGTGTGAGGCCAGCCTGGGTAAAACCTCATCTTTATAAAAAAAAAAAAAAATTGTTTAGAATAACCAGTGGTAAAAAAAAAAGCCCATAGGAGCTGAACTGGGGCCTGGGGCCTTGGCAAGAAGAGCTCTGGACAGAAACGCTTATGCTTTTGACCCTACTGATGTGTATGGTTCTCCGGAAGTCTTGTTGGAGAATACAGCTGTCCTGCCAGGACTATCCCTCTTGATCTTCCCTTCCTCAAATAGAGCACACAGGGGCTATCGTAATGAAGAATCTTTGAGTGGCAAGCGACAGAAACCCAATGTAAAAGAAGTTAATTTTTGGCTAACCTGAATAGGAAAACCAGGGATGTGATGGTTTCAGGCAAGGCTGGATCCAGGGGCTCACAGTGTACAAATAGCGTGCTCTGTCCCTCTGTCTCTCAGCTCTGCTCTCCTCTCAGACAGGCTTCCCCAAATGACTCCCCAGTAGCTTCAGGGTCCCTTCCTGCCAGCATGGTGTCCCCAGAAAATGAGAATGATTTTTTCCTCAGAATTCTAGCAAACATTCCAAACATCCCAGAACCGATGCTTGGTGGATTGGATCATGTAAGCCAGCTGCTCTGACTCTACCTGTCCAGTCCACATCTCCAGTTCTGACATTGGAGCTTGAATCAGGGAGGAACATTCCTTACAGGAAGACTAAAGCGGATCCCAGGTGAAGGGGAAGGGATTCTGGGCAGACAGACACAGCAGATACCACTGCAGGGCCTCGGTGCCTCAACCCGGAGGCTGTGGGGAGAAGGAGAGGGACATCCCACCCCTGCCCAAGGAAAGGAAGCAAGTGTCCTTCTCCCAGTTTGTCCCCTACCACAACTAAATGTCTTCATCTCTGCTTAGCTAGACCCACATCCTCATCTCAAAAGAAAGGAGGGAAACACTTCAGAATAGTCAGGAAGGCCCACCTTAAATCCTGCCCCCCGCCCCAGCTGCAGAGCACAGGAGAGAAAGCAGTGCTGCACGTGTTACGGTGCATAAGAAAACACATCAGCCTTGGGAGTGGCAGCTTTCAAATCAGAAGAAACTGGAAGCATTTGTTGTTGGAGGGTTGATCAAAGTCTGGGTCCTCAGCTCATCAACACAATCAGGGACTCAGGAGCACCTCTGCTATTCCCTTTCCAGATTTTTGGTTCATAAAATGGTTAATAATTTGGGTTCAGTTGCTGCGCTGATCTGCCACATTCCTATGGGCTGGGGATTATACCACTACGTTTGTTCCTGAGAGACGGGCAGAGCCTATACTCGCTGCATAGAAGTGTTTGAAGTCAGCATGACGCCAAGTAACATGAGCAGTGAGAATGAAAGATGGATGTAAATATGATGGAGAAAGCTCAACTTCCTGCTTAAATCCATTTTCCAGAAGGAACATGTTTGCAATCTCTTTTCTGATCTGCTGTGTCTTCTAGGGTGAGTCAGCGCTCCAGGCAGGAAGAAGCTGACGGTTCTTTCAAAATGCTTTTCTATGGGGGAAAGATTAATGTTTGAGGCTCCAAACCTTAGAATGGCTTCCTTGACTCCAATTTTCTGTTTTCCCTCCTCTCTTTCACTCTCTTTTTTTTTTAAAGGACATAAAAGTATAAAGTTTATTTTATCTACTTAGAAGGAGAGAGGGAAAGGGAAAGAAAGGATTGCAGGGAGATGATGGCATCCCAAAGAAAGAAAGGAAGAATGCCTGCCTTCCCTCATGCTTGACACAGTGAACTCTGACTACCCCCCAAAACCTGCAAACAATCTAAATGTCCAGCCATGAAGAGGCAAGATCAAAGCAACATGCTCCACTCATCAGGCTCATTCACCTAATGTTTATAATCTCTGTAGAGTGGGTTTTCAGGTGATCTTTTTTCCTTCTTTAGAATTTTTCAGTGTTTTCAAATTTTCTAAAATGAGCATGTATCATTTTTATCATTAGAAAAAAAATAACGTTCATTCAATAAGGACAAAATCAACAGAAGGAACCCACCGCTCTGAGAGTGCCATGTAATAGCATGTTGCAGTTTTCTAGTGCTGTGTAACGAATCGCCCAGAGCTCAGCAGCATCAAAAAAGAACATTCATTCATCACTGTTCTTTCTCTTGGTTCTGGGGACTGACTGGGCTCAGCTGGGTGCTTCTTTCCCAGGGTCTCTCATGTAAGTTGCATCCTGATAGTGACTGGCATTGGGGTTCTTGAGGAGACTTCCTCATTCATGTGCCTGGCATTTGATGCTGGCTGCTGACCGGGACCTCACTGGGGCTAGAACACCAGCAACTGGCCTTCCTGTGTGGCCTGGACTCCATCACAGCATGGTGGCTAGGTTCCAAGAGTGAGTGTCCCAAGAGGAAGCCAGGTGGATGTCATATTGCCTTATCCCCTGGTCTCAGACATCACAAAGTGTCACCTCCACCACTGTTTACTATTGGAAGCAAGTCACTAAATCAACCCATATTCAAAAGGAGAGTACATAAACTCCATTTTTGAATGCGAAAATGTCAAGAAATTTGCAAACATCATTTAAAAAGACCATGCAGTATTTTCCTGAACCAAGATTCCCAAGAACCCCATTAGCACTCTGACACCACCCAGACACCCTACCAACCGCCCTTCAGTCCCTGGTTTCTGCCTGAACTCCACCTTGGACCTTCTGCTCTCAGCAGAAGACCTTGCCTTCTCATGAAAGGGAAGCCAAGTCGGCAGATGTCTCCCTCTAATTGCCCTTAGAGCTGAACTTGAACCTCCTTCCTATGGTGACCCACAGTTAAGGCTGGAGACCCCCCCCATGACCCTCCAACCTGTCATTGGCATCCTACTTCTCCCTTACCCTCACATTCTTGGAGTGTGCTAGGTTTCTTCACCTTAAATCAACCCATCCCTCAACCTGGGACAGGGAGAACACTCAGAAGCAGTTAAGTCAGCCAAAGGCAAATCGGGGTAGCAGGAAATGGGAAGGCCAAAGGAAAGATCATTTTGGAAACAGAATGGTCATCCCCCTGGAGGTAAGGGTATCAGGGATGAGGGTTCCAGCTTCTGCGTTCTACACCCTTCTCTGAGACCTTTCTTACTAGATTTGAGGGCTAAGTCCCTCTGGCCTCTTAAATCCTAGAGCACCAAATGGCCATTATCTTGCCATGAAGGGGCTGAGAAGATGAAGCTTCTTCTAGAGATGGGCAGAAATGGGAGGAGGAGGGCAGGGGAGGAGTCTTGAGGCCCTGAGTCCATGAGGTGAGACCTGACCCTAGAACTTTCCAGGCTCTCACTACTCGTCTTTTAACCTGGGAGCCCCAGAGGTCCCCAGAAAAATCTCTCCCACTGAAAAAAATTGTATTGCAGCAAAATATACCTAACATAAAATTTACTCCTCCCCCCTGAGAACTAAATACAGGGAATACTTTAAACGAATATTGGAGGATCAAAAAGGCAAAATAAAAGTGAACAGCGACTGAGGTGACACAGAGATGGTAACAGCAGGCAGCAGCCGCTGGTCCCACTGCTGGCTGGACAAAAGGAAGAGGTTAGGGTCATGAGAACCCGGAGTCCTGGGTGGGGGGCACTGCCTGGCTGGTGCTGGTGCTTGAGGAAGATCAGTGAGAGGCAGGTCCTGGGACTGTGAGAACACACTGGAAATTGTCACCAACTGCAGCTGGAAAATGGAGCATTTAACCATTTCCAAGTACACAGTTTTTTAGCATTGAGTACCTCATGTTGTTGTGTGGCCACAACGACCACCCATCGACAGAATTCTTTTCATAACTTTATTTTTTTTGAGAAAGGGTCTTGCTCTATCTCCCAGGCTGGAATGCAGTGGTGTCATCACAGCTCACAGCAACCTTCAACTCCTGGGCTCAAGCAATCCTCCTGCCTCAGCCTCCCAGTAGCTGGCTGGGAGTGCAGGTGCCCACCACCACCACCAGCTAATTTTTTTTTTTTTTTTTTTAAGAGAGAATGCCTTGATATGTTGCTCAGGCTACTCTCAAACTCCTGGCCTCACGCCTCTGCCTCCTAGAGGGCTGGGATTACAGGAGTGAGCCACCACACGTGGCCAACATAAAGGGTTTCATTCTTGAAATGTGGTTCTGCGGGGTCCTTTGTTCACATTGCAGGGGGTCCTGGAGGGTTTACCATGCTGTGCAGACAGATCTCATTCTTTCTCACTCTGCCTTGTACCCCTGCAGTAAGGATGCCTCTAAAAGTGTTAAGTGTTGCCAATTAATGTCCCCAATTAATGGACATTTAAGCTGAGTCCAACTTTTTGCTCTTCTGGCACATGTGCAGGTATTGCTTTGGATAGATGCCTACAAGTGGGATTGATGAAAAGAATGCACCCCGGATATCTCAAACGGTTCTCGCCAAATCATCCTTCTCAGAAGCCCTATCCGTCTATCCTCAACCACAGGAAAAGGAGGATGACAGGTTTCAGTCTCCAGTTGAAGAATTGCTGTTGTGGGCTTGCAAAATTTTTTTATCCCAGGGCGGCGCCTGTGGCTCAAGGGGTGGGGCGCCGGTCCCATATGCCGGAGGTGGCGGGTTCAAACCTAGCCCCAGCCAAAAACTAAAAAAAAAAACCAAAAACAAACAAAAAAAAATTTTTTTACCCCAGATTTATTATTCACTCTGATGAATTTTCACCCATGCACTAGCAAAGCCACCGAAGTGGGGCAGGAGTCTAGGAGGGAGGATGTAGGGTGTCTGGCCCTCGTGTCTCATGTCTTCAGGGTCACTGTTCACGGTCACGTCATACAACAAAGTAAAAATGTCTTCTGAAAACGCAGAATACACCAGGTGCAAGTGTATTCCCAACATTTGGATGGCCAAGGGGAGAAGATCGCTTGAGGCCAGGAATTTGAGACCAGCCTGGGCAACATATCAAGACCCTGTCTCTATTAAAAAAAAAAAAACAAAAAAACCAGTAATGGTCCAACCAAGAATAAAATCAAAGACTTCTCTGAAGATGACAGATGAATGACCAACAAACACATGAAAAAATGCTCATTATCCCTCATCATCAGAGAAATGCAAATCAAAACCACTCTGAGATATCACCTAACCCCAGTGAGATCAGCCCACACCACAAAAACCTCAAAACTGCAGATGTTGGCAAGGATGTGGAGAGAAAGGAACACTTTTACACCAATAATAGGATTGCAAATGGATACAGCCTTTATGGAAAGAAGTATGGAGAATTCTCAAAGAACTAAAAGTTGACCTTCCATTTGATCCCATGATTCCATTACTAGGTATCTACTCAGAAGAACAAAAACCATTTTACCACAAAGACATTTGCACCAGAATGTTTACTGAAGCTCAATTCACAATTGCCAAGTTGTGGAAGCAACCCAAATGTCCACCAACCCACGAATGGGTGAACAAACTGTGGCATATGTATATCATGGAATATTATTCAGCCACAAGAAAAGATGGAGATTTTATATCTTTTATGTTTACCTGAATGGAGTTGAAACACCTTCTTCTTAGTAAAGTATCTCAAGAATGTAAAAAAAATCCAGTGTACTCAATACTAATATGAAACCAATATATAAACAATCACACACCCATGTGAATGATAAAAACAAACATAGTCTAGCAAGGGGGAGGTGTGAAGGGGAGGGGAGAGAATGACGGGGGGAGGAGGGAAGGTGATCCATAGGATCTCACCTAATGTGCACAATGCGAATGCTCAGCACGCCCCGTCTGTGAAGGGCTGTACGACAACTTGAACTTGACCTTGGAAACTTGACCTAAGAACAATGTAACTTAAAAATTGTACCCTCATATTAATTTGAAAAATATTAATAATTAATTAATTAAAAATACATAAATAAAAATGTAGCTGGATGTGGTGTTGTATGCCTATAGTCTCAGCTATCTAGGAGGCTGAGGTAGGAGGATCACTTGAGTCCAGGGGTTGGAGGTTACAATGAGTTATGACCTAGCTACTGCACTCCTGCCTAAATACAGAGTGAGACCCTGTCTCTACTAAAAATAGAAAAATTAATGGAGGATTACGGCAGGTACCTGTAGTCCCAACTGCTCAGGAGGCTGAGGTAGGTGGCGAGCTAGGCTGAAGCCATGGAACTCTAACTATTACTATTACTATTACTATTACTATCATAGGGTAATAGAGTGAGACTGTCTCAAGAAAAAAAAAAAAAGATTGTATAGCCTCTTGCTCTCTGGAAATTCACCACCTCACAAGTTTCAAGATTTGGATAATAAGGAATTCTTGTTCCCATTTACCCACACCTTTGGCAATGCCAAATGTTTATCATTCTGTTTTATCGCTGCCACTCTGGTGGGCAAGAAATGGCATCTCATTGTTTCAGCTTCCTACTGCAGATTTTGAGTTGAGGTGAAATGTGTTTTCATTCACTGCCACACTTCCGGGCTCCCAAAGCCTGGCTGGGTACCTTGGGGCTTCTGGGTCAAGAGGCCATCCTGCCCTAAATAGAGTGAGACCTAGCCTCTGGTCTTTACCCCCAAACTCCTGGCAACCCCCTGCCTACCACGCTAACCCACTGGGAGTTCCCAGAGGCCATGACAGGCTCTCCAGCAGTTTCCAGAACTTAGCCAGAGGACAGAGAATCTGCTCATGTGAAGCATGGTGGTCAGAGTGTGTCCTGGGAGCAGAGTATAGCAGCAGATGGGGGAGAGTTTAAGAAGCAGATGGTTTCTTGTTGAGGTGGTGAAAATATTGATAGTGGTGATGGCTGCACAACTCTGTGAATCTACTAAAAACCACTGAATTGTACCCTTTAAATGGGTGAATTGTATGGTATGTAAATTATATCTCAAAAAAGCTGTTTTAAAAAAGGAAATGTCAAACCCAAGACTTGCAATATGCTTTTCTTTTCTTTTTTTTTGAGATAGTTTCACTATGTCACCCTCAGTAGAGTGCTATGGCATCACAGTTCACAGCAACCTCCAACTCTTGGGCTTAAGCGATTCTCTTGCCTCAGCCTCCCAAGCAGCTGGGACTATAGGCACCTGCCACAATGCCCGGCTTGTTGTCATTGTCGGTTAGCTGGCCTGGGCCGGGCTTGAACCTGCCATCCTTGGTGCATGTGGCGGTGCCCTAACCACAGTGCTATGGGCCCCGAGCCAAATATTGATTATAACCCCACCCTCTCTACCATACCATGCTGCATCTCCAGAGTATTTGCACAGATCATAAGATGCCTTCCCATGAATCACTGACTAGAGGGCAGAGATTCACAATCACCATTTTTCCATGTTAGCACACAGCCTGATTGAGTAATCTGGGTTGGCAGAAAGGGCGTAGATATAAATATAGTAACCCAATATTATTCAAATAGCAGGAAAGAAGTCAATTGAAATACTCTTTGAATTATGGAACAGGTCAAATGTATCACGGAGTACCACACGATCATTTAGAAACGAGGACTGAGGCAGTGGCTCCAGCCTATAATCCTAGAGCTTTGGGAGGCTGAGACTGGAGGATCGCTTAAAGATAAGAATTCAAGATCAGCCTGGGCAACATGGTGAGACACTGTCTCTACAGAAAAATTTAAAAATTATCCAGGGAGGCTTGGAGCCCATACGTAGCACAGTGCTTACAGTGCTGGCCACATACGCCCAGGCTGGCGGGTTCGAACCCAGCTCAGGCCCGCTAAACAACAATGACAACTGCAACAAAAAATCGCCGGACGTTGTGGCGAGCACCTGTAGTCCCAGTTACTGGGAAGCAAAGGCAAGAGAACTGCTTAAGCCCAAGAGTTGTGAGCTGTGATGCCACAGCACTCTACTGAGGGTGACAAACTGAAACCCTGTCTCAAAAAAAAATACAAAATTATCCAGGCATGGTGGTGCATGCCTATAATCTTAGCTACTCAGAAGGCGGAGGTGGGAGTATCACTTGAACCCAGGAGTTCAAGGCTGCAGTGCGTTACCATCATGCCACTGTACTCCAGCCTGGGTGACAGAGCAAGAGCCCGTCTCTCAAAAACAAAAGAAAAAGATATACTAGGAAAAGTCTAAATGTCCATCAATAGAAGACAGAGTTACAGTTTGTCCTCACAGTGGAAGGCTACATAGGCATCAGGAAGATGTGGCAGCCATTTAGGAACTGAAATGGAAGGTCACCGAGATATGCTGATGACAAGGCAAAACTGTGTACACAGGATTCTTCCATTCATGTAATTTTCTATACACCCAGTATGTCTATATTTATGCACACATATAAACTCACACATACGTACTTGAATTTTTTTTTTTTTTTTTTTGTAGAGACAGAGTCTCACTGTACCGCCCTCCGTAGAGTGACGTGGCCTTGAAGGAAAGTACTACCAAATCCAAAAAGGGGGGGGGGACCAGATATGTAGCAGCACCCCTTGCCCCCTACCACAAGAATGTGACCTTTTGTAACTGTCCTAGGAAATAGCCCCGAGCTGAAGCAGATAACCGGTAACTGGTTCTGAAAGAAAAAAGCTAAGCAAATGTTTAACTGCTGATCTTGTCTTAAGACAGATGAGTAATGAACCAGAGTTCTTCTTATCTGGAAAAGCCCCTATGTCTGCTACCCCTCCCTAAAGCCCCTGCTATGTCTGCTACCCCTCCCTAAAGCCCCTGCTATGTCTGCTACTCCTCCCTAAAGCCCCTGCTATGTCTGCTACCCCTCCCTAAAGCCCCTGCTATGTCTGCTACCCCTCCCTAAAGCCCCTGCTATGTCTGCTACTCCTCCCTACTTTATGGTTTTTGCCTTTATAAGCTTGTAAAACCTGCTGTTCAGGGCTTGACTCCTCGGCTCCTAAAAGAGTTGCGAGTTAAGCCCCAGCATGCTGGAATAAAATCCTCTTGCTGTTTGCATCAAGCACCGTCTCTTGCGGTTGATTGGGGTCGTCATCGCTCAGGGCAGAGTGGGGGGTACTGCCCCAAGTCTTTCAGCCTCACACGCGGCTCACAGCAATCTCCAGCTCTTGGGCTTGTGCAATTCTCCTGCCTCAGCCTCCCAAGCAGCTGGGACTACAGGCGCCCGCCACAACGCCCGACTAATTTTTTGTTGTTGTTGCAGTTTGGCTGGGGCTGGGTTTGAACCTGCCACCCTCGGTATATGGGGCCGGTGCCCTACTCAACTGAGCCACAGGCGCCACCCGCTTACTTGAATATTTAACTCTTGGTGGGAAAGGGCACTACCATTTACTAAGATGCTGGCTGATAAACTATGTCGCCACCTCCCAGCTGAATCCTACACCTGCTTTTACACAAAAATAAGAATGTTTTGGGGAGGAGCTATAGGAAGCTAATGGCAGTAGCTGGCTGTGTATTAACTATGAAGCTTTTGACAAAAAATATTACCCAACTACTACAAATCAACAACGAGAAACCAAATAATCCAATGAAAAATGGGCAAAATATTTGAAAAGACATATCTTAGTCTGTTCTTTGGACTGCTGATACAATAGAACAGCGGACATTTATTTCTCACAGTTCTAGAAGCTGAAATGTTCAAGATCAAGGCACTGACAGATTTGATGTCTGGTGAGGGCCGAGTGGAAGAGGTGAGGAGTCTCTCTTGGGTCTCTTTGTAAGGGCGCTAATCTAATCCTAGTCACACCTGCTCCACCATCATGACCTCCCAAAGGCTCCCTTCTAACACCATTGTTTTGCAGATTAGGATTTCAAGATGTGAATTTGGGGAGGGACCCAAACGTTCAAAGCATAGCCAGACACTTCACCAAAGAAGAGGTGTGGATGGCAAATAAGCACAAAACATCATTAGTAATGAGAAAATGCAAATTCAAGCCACAATAAATACAGCTACCTACCCATCAGAGTGGCAACAATTTAAAAGGCTAACCATATCAATTTGGGAAGGAGATGGAGTAACTGGAACTTTCTATGCTGGTGGGACTGTGAATGATGTGACCACTTTGGAAAATAGTTTGGGAGTTTCTTAAAAAGTGAAACATAGACTTACCATAAGACCCAACCAATACACTCCTAGGTATTTTACTCAATACAAACAAAAGCATAGGTCCATATAAAGACTTGTTCATGAACGGTCACATGAGCTGTACTTGTAATAGCAAACGCTAGACATAGGCTTGGCACCTGTAGCTCAGTGGCTAGAACGCCAGCCACATACACCAGAGCTGGTGGGTTTGAATCCAGCCCAGGCCTGCCAAACAGCAATGACAACTACAACCAAAAAATAGCTAGGCGTTGTGGCGGGCACCTATAGTCCCAGCTAATTGAGAGGCTGAGGCAAGAGAATCGCTTAACCCCGAATTTGAGGTTGCTGTGGCTGTGATGTTATAGCACTCTACTGAAGGAGACAGCTTGAGAGTCTGTCTCAAAAAAAAAACAAAAAAACTAGACATAATTCAAATATCCCTCAACAGGTGAATGGATAAAAAACTGTGATATAGGGCGGCGCCTGTGGCTCAGTCGGTAAGGCGCCGGCCCCATATACCGAGGGTGGCGGGTTCAAACCCAGCCCCGGCCCGGCCAAACTGCAACCAAAAAATAGCCGAGTGTTGTGGTGGGCGCCTGTAGTCCCAGCTACTCGGGAGGCTAAGGCAAGAGAATCGCTTAAGCCCAGGAGTCGGAGGTTGCTGTGAGCTCTGTGAGGCCACGGCACTCTACCGAGGGCCATAAAGTGAGACTCTGTCTCTACAAAAGAAAAAAAAAAATTTAAAAACTGTGATATAACCGTGTAATGGAATACCGCTCAGTAACAAAAAGGAATAAATTATGATAACTCCAACAACATACATGAATCTCAAACTAATCACACTGAATGATTAGTAGCTACCCCCAAACTAGTAGCTACTGTATGATCCATTTATATAAAATGATAAAAAATGTGAACTTGCCTATAGAGGTAGAAAGCAGATGCAGGGGTCTTCCAGCCAGGGGGAACTGGTGGGGGACTATGATGGGAAATTGATCCAAAGGGCACGAGAACTCTTTTGAGGGGTGGTAGAGGACATGTTAAGTATCTTGGGTGTGGTTTCTATACATCAAAACTCCTCAAATTGTACAGTTTAATTATGTAAAGCTTATTACACAAAAATTCTATCTCAGTAAACCTATTTTTTTTGTTTTTTAGACAGAGTCTCACTTTGTCGCCCCCTGGTAGACTGCTGTGGCGTCATAGCTCACAGCAACCTCAGACTCTTGGGCTCACGCCATTCACTTGCCTCAGCCTCCCAAGTAGCTGGGACTACAGGCACCAGCCACAACAGCTGGCTATTTTTAGAGGGTCTCCCTCTAGCTCAGGCTGGTCTCAAACTCATGAGTTCAGGCTATCCACCTGCCTCGGCCCCCCAGAGTGCTGGGATTACAGGTGTGAACCACCATACCTGGCCAGTAAACCTATTCTTAAAAGCAAAGAGAAACACCCAATAGATACAGTATAATCCCACTTTTGTTGAAGAAAATGAACTAATAGGAATAAAGGAGAAAAAGATAAAATAAATCCACCCTCAACTGTTGACAATTTTCTTCATATTTCCTTTTGAGAAAGAAGTTTGTTTTGGTCAAAGTATGTTTCCTAACTTGTCTGCAATTAATTAAATGCCTGTAGTTTTTTTCTTATTGTGAAAGCAACTGCGGGAAGGAAGGAAGGAAAGAAGGAACGAAGGAAGGAAGGAAGTCAGTCAGTCCACTGTAATTGACCCATTAGTATCCCCCAGGCTTCATAGTTTGGGCTGAAACCCTCATGCTATGTGGGCATCTCCACCTCTGACGGGGTGGGTAGTGGGTGGTTGGAGGCCACCTGCACCAGTCTGTCACCGGTGCTGAGGTCCCAGAGAGCATGTGGTTCCAGCTGCCCAGGGTCATTCCTCCTCCTGGCTGTGGCACCCGGATTTCTTTGCTGGGAACCCCCATTCTGGTCTTCGACTCTTGTGGTTGGTTGACAGGTGCTTGGCATGTGACCACCAGCTAGGACGTCCAGCCTCCTCCCGACCACAGGGGGTCTTTCAAGAGGGAGCTAGGGACTATTTGGGAACTCCTAGGGAAAATGTTCTCTCCCTCCCCTGGGGAGTTCCAAGCTAAGTGGATCTAAGTCTGGAGCTGTCACTTGGAGAAGGGGAGACCTGCCACCTGGGGAGAGGGAGAAGCAGGGGTTGAGGTGGGCACCAATTGCTAGCACCTTTATTGAAAGCTGGGATGTGCTGGGCTGAAAGCCAGTTGCTCCAGGCTTTTTCCATAGGTGAGCCACTGAACTCCCTCTTTTGCTTATGTGACAGCCCTGTTCCTGACACCTGCTTTCTAAGAACCAGCAGTCTTCCTCACAGAGGGGTCTGATCCAGTCCCTCCACCTCCAGCCTGGTTTACTTCCTTGAGGTTGCTAGATAGCGTCCACTTTAAGGGAGAGTGTTGGTCTCGGTGACCCTAGAGCTTCGGTGGCCTCATTCATTCCTGCTGTTGAGAGAATTCCAGACACTCCAGAGCTCAACTGCCTGGATTTAAAGCCCAGATCCACCAGTTATTAGCTGTGTGACCCTGGATAGGTTTCTTGACCTCTCTGGGCTTCGGGTGCCTCAACCATAATAACACTACTCACTTCATAGAATACCTGGATTAGGCTTGGCACCTGTAGCTCAAGCAGCTAAGGCACCGGCCACATACACCAGAGCTGACAGGTTCGAATCCAGCCTGGGCCTGCCAAACAGCAATGACAACTACAAACAAAAAATGGCCGGGTGTTGGTGGCATCTGTGGCTCAAAGGAGTAAGGCGCCAGCCCCATATGCTGGAGGTGGTAGGTTCAAACCCAGCCCCAGCCAAAAACTTAAAAAAAAAAAAAAAATGGCCGGGTGTTGTGGTGGGTGCGGGTAGTTCCAGATAATTGGGAGGCTGAGGCAAGAGAATCCCTTAAGCCCAGGAGTTGGAGGCTGCTGTGAGCTGTGATGCCACAGCACTCTACCCAGGATGACAGCTTGCGGCTCTGTCTCAAAAAGAAAGAAAGACAGAAAGAAAAGGAGAAAATTTCACATTGACTTTTTTCGGTGGGCTGTTGGGAAAGATGGCCAATCTGCCTGGCCTTTTGCTGTTTGAGAAACCACTCCAGCCTTGGGTCCTGACTCCTTGCCAGCCCCAGCATCCTCTTCTTTGTCTAAGTGCTGTTTTCCTAAAGTTAAGCCCCCGAAAGAAAGGGGAATACCCTCTTATGTTCAGGAACAAATGTAGCAGCCCAATGGGGTCAATGTGGGAGAGGTACCATGTGTGCTCTGGGCCTCCATTTTGCCCTTTGATCCTCCTAGCACTGTTGAGAGGCCAGGACTATGTTGCAGATGAAAATAGAGGGGACACGGGGGTGGGGAGGGGCTACTCCTTGCCTGGGCATAAGGCCAGGGAGAGTACAATGGGAACCCAGCCCTCTCTGCCACCAAAAGCTTTGACCATGGCACTCTGGCCCATTCAAGATGCAAGCTGACCAACACCATGGCCAATACTGTGGGCCCTGGGGTTTCTGGTGAGTTGCCTGGGCCTGCTGTTGGGAGACTGGTGGGAGGTGGGAGTGATGACACTCACCCCTCCCTTCACCCCCAGGCTGAGCCCTTCATTCCTGACAACACTGCTGAGACTCCTGCCTACTATCTCTTAGATTAGCCCATGGCTATTTTTATTCTGTCCTTGCTTAGGGAAGAAACACAGCTTGGGCAACTCTGTGGCAGGGCCCCAGGGAAGACCACCATTAGCCAAGGAAGAAAACAGAATTTATTTTACTATCCTTTTTATAATATATTATCTTTTTTCCTTAAAAGCATCTCCAGATTGAGCCACCCTGTCATGGTGCCTCCAGAGGGCATTTTTTGCCATGTAAATTCACCAACACAGTGTATGGACAGCTTCTTCACATAACCATGATGGTATGAATCTGTTGAAATAAAGTGAAATCTCATCTCCTGGTTTGGTGAGAAGGCGGTTTCAAGGTTATAGGCTTGGAGAAGGGAAAGGGGACTCAGGAAGTAGAAAAAGCGAAGTGGGCTAGGGAAGCCCCGGAAGCTTGGGGAAGGGCCAGGCGGTGGGGTGGAAGGGAGTGACCAGGCCCACATGGAGGCTGAGGAGCCTCAGAGATACCAGAATGGCGACCATGAGCGTCCAGAGCCCACCTGAGAATTCTGCACTGCGGACACAGCTCTGAGACTACCAATGATCATCCTACAAACACAATTAAGCTGTGGGACGTGGATGGCTTTGCTTTTAAGAGAATATGAGAGGGAGCATAGGGAATACAATCCTAGTCGCCATCAGGGCTAGATAGAAGGTAAGCGGAGAAGAGTGACAAGTTGCCAGAAAAGTAAGAGGGAAACCAAGACAGGGTGGTGCCACAGAGCGACAGAGGTTTCTAGAAGAACTGCGTCCAACAGAGCCAACAACCACTGAGCGGTGTGGTAAGGGGGAGTGGAGATGTCCTCCAGATCAGCATCCTGGGGTCACTGAGACCTTCCACTCTGCTCCTGCCACACTGGCTTCCTTGCCTTCCTCCAACATGCCAGTCTGTCCCCACTTCGGGCCTCTGCCCTGGTGGCTCCATGTGCAACCCTCTTCCCTCAGCTGTCCCCACAGCTCACCTCCCTGCTCAAATCTTAACCCAGTGGGACCAGCCCAGACCACTCTGCTTCAGACTGCAAACTTGCTTCCACTCCCTACATCTAGATTTCCATTAATCTGCCCCACTTTCCCCAAACCACTGATTTTCTAACATAGTGAACAATTTATTTGGTACATTAATTGCTTTTCATCTGCCTACCCTCCCTCACATACCACAAGCTCCATGGTGACGAGGAATCTTTTTGTTCACTGTGTCTAACACAAGTGCTTGGCACAGAACAGATGCTCAGTACATACTTTTTTGGGTTTTGTTTTGAGACAAGGTCTCACTCACATGAATCAAGTTCATGTCCTAGAAATCTGGACATCCAAAGGAAGAGGCATAAACTTTCCCAGAGGGATACTTTATAAAACCAAAATACCAGGCTAGAATGCATTGGCATAATCATAACTCATTGCAACTTCCAATTCCTGCACTCAAGCGATCCTCCTGCCTCAGCCTCCCTAGTAGCTGGCACTACAACCATGCATCACCATGCCTAACTCATTTATTTATACAGGGTCTCTCCATGTTGCTCAGGCTGGTCTCAAACTCCTGGCCTCAAACAGAGGTCTCCCACTTAGACCTCTGCGAAGGGTTAGGAATAAATACTCCTTGAATAAAAGACCTCTTGATGTCTGCTCTATACTTTTAATTCCTTAACCATCAGCTAATGAAAATGTAGCCTATCAGCCTGCCTTACTGCTTAATAGTCATACATTTAACTTCATACATTTATGTTTTTTAAAAATCTGATCTCTATTTTAAAAAGAGATATGATATTTTAAAATATATTCATGCAAGCATTTCAAATTGACTGATAGAAATAATCATACCCTTGGCGAGACTATAGAGCAAATGTGGACACTGCCCTCTCATGGCTAAGTGTGGGAGGGCCGCTTCCTGCACAGCCAGCCTGGCTGGGAAGACAACCCAGGGGGCTGGAGGAGGTTGCAAGATACTATGTTATGAAAGACATTTCAAAATGATCAGATTCGACTCTATTTTAAGGAGGCAAGTAAAAAAGGAATCAAGTGTCACAGGGAGCATTTTTAGAGAGTACAGAGCCCACGAGTTTCCATATTGCAAGGAGGATGTTGACAATCAGTGGGAAGTAGTAAAGAAAAATGTTAAGACAAGAAAATCCTAACGTGACAACATCCATCTGCTGCATGTACAGCTGGAATCTGAGTGGGAATTTCCCATCTGTGCTTTAGTCTCAGCTTTAATTTGACTATAAATAAGACACATGTGTGCACAATTTGCACCGCGCATCTTTTTGAGGCCAAGAATTGTTTAAGGATGATATATGGCTATGAAATGTGTGCATACACACTTTAACTTGGACCCTCCTCACAAGGCTGAGGGTGCAGCCACTCTTTTATAACTTGGTCCCATGACACTCTGTTGCTTCATAACTGAAGCTTTAGCTCTTCATATCCTCTGATCAAACAGATCTAAACAAAGCTGGTAATGCCTGGCCCAGCTTTCCTGAGGTTCCTTTGCTGTGTGGTGCAGGAAACCGTAGGCCCAGGACTCTGGGGGTGGCAGCATTTGGGAAGGCCATGGGTGTCAGAAGGGAGTTAACACTTGCTTCTTTATAATCTCTTCTGATTCTCAAGATTATGAGGGTCTCTATGGACTATCCCTCCACTTTACGTAAGAAACACAGAGGTTTAGTGACATAAGGTAACTTGCCCATGCTCATGTGCTACATTAGTACTAGAGCACAGTCTCAAAACCAAGTGTTTAAGCCAAGGTTCAAAGCCCATATTCTTTTTTACTTTCCTTCTGCCTCCTCACTGCCCCTCCCAGGTCCTGGATGCGATGGTGGGGGAGGCTGGGATTTCAAGCTCTAGGTCTTCCAGGCCTTAGCACAAGACACTACGACCTCTAGGGCTGGCCTAGCCCAGGCCCTAGTTCCCTGTCAATGAAACCCAGGCCCACATAGGCCTCAGCTTCTCACTAGCTTCTCCCTCTGGACCTCAGAGAGAAGATTCAGATGTTGGTGTGCACCGTCCCACAGGGGCTGTTAGTACTCTCCTTTCTACTAGTCTGAGATCTTACTTCTGTTGCTCTCTGAGGAAGGAATAACATCTGGTTTTACCAACATACTTGTAATGCTCAGTAGTGTCCATAATGCCCTGCGTATGGCAGCTGCTTGATAAGCCTTTGTTGAATAAATGACTAAATAAACAATCAAGTTCATGTCCTAGAAATCTGGACCTCAAGAAAAGACACAAACATTCCCAGAGGGATACCTTATAAAACCAAAAGCATTTTATTTTTTATTTTTTTATTAAATCATAACACAAAGATCATGTATACACATTAATGCATTTATGGGGTACAATGTGCTGATTTCATATAGAATTAGGAACGCTTACATCACACTGGTTAATAAAAAGCATTTTATTTTATTAAATACAATCAAGTTTATTCAGGGAATGGCCTTGAGTTTTCATCACCCTTCTTCCCACCTCTTCTCTCTTCCCTTTACCAGATCTGGCATGTAGGAGCTCAGTGGGACAGGGGGAGAGAAGGATCACATCCTAGTAGCTGGGCTCTGAGTGTTCCAACCGGCAGCCCCCACAGTGCACGAGGGGCTCAGGAGTCCTGATGATGTCCCAAGGATGGGCCTGCCCGTGGCTCTGCTCGCCCTCTGCAAGCCACCCACTTGCAGAAAACCAGGGAGCTGTTTCCACCTGACCTGCTGAGCAACTGGAGCAAACACAGGTGTGGCTCAGCTTGACATCCTGTGCCAGGTGCTCAGGAGCTGGACGGACCCTGAAACAGGAGCTGAAAGGGCCATAGCTGGCAGCTTTGGGATCTCATAAAAATGGAAAGAGCCGCTTTTTCAAGATATAGAGGACTGTAGCAAGAAAAAGAGCCAGAGCAAGGAAGATGAGAAGCTTGTCCGTCAGCTCCCGGCGATTGTATTTTGTAATGAGCTTCCGGCCCAGCTGGATGGTCCCCGACATGGACTTAAATTCTTCATTTGCATCCAGGATTGTTCGTGAAGAATTGACTGAAACAAAAGAGGAAGGAGGCCTGGCTCAGACTGTGCAGCACAAAATCCAAAGACCTTGCTCTGCTCCCTGGTTGCCAGTGACAACCTGCATTCTAAGCGAGCTCCTCTGAGCCAGGGCCCAGCACACGAACGGAGACCATCAAGTGGAGAAACGCTCCCCAGTTCCCAGCCAGTGCTGGAGCCAGGTGGATTGTCGAGGCATCCTCACACACTCACGTCACTAAGAAGGGCAGACAAGGCCCGCCTGCTGCGCTCCTCACCTTAGCTCTGTGAAGCACACAGGTGCTGCCAAGAAAAGCCACCAAGCATAAAACAACCTGGTGACTGTGGAAGGCCCTGTGAGGTCTGTACTGGGGGAACAGTCAGGGGGCACCAGTACTTTCCCCCATGGGGTATAGTAACCAGGACGTCTACTAGTCAGACCTGCTCTTCGCAGGATCAGAAGAGAAAGGTGGGTTGTGTCTATCCTTCCGGCCTGGGACAAAGACTGTAGCTTAAAGATGACACTTATGTAACATACTGTGTGATACCTAACGGGCCTGTGTCCCTTAAGGGATCATTGTATCCATGGTCAAACATATTTGTGAGCATAGGCTTCTGGGCCTGATACTTAGGATAGACGGTTTACCTGGAAAGGTTCCCCATAAAGCATAATAAAACATCATCAGAACATTCATGGGGCTGGCCGTGGTGGCCTATGCCTATAATTGTAGCACTCTGGGAGGCCAAGCAGGTGGATTGCTTGAGCTCAGGAGTTCGAGACTAGCCTGAGCAAAAGTGAGACCCCATCTCTACTAAAAACAGAAAAACTGAGGCAAGAGGATTGCTGTGAGCTATGACACCATAGCACTTTACCTAGGGTGACAGGTTGAGACTCTGTCTCAAAACAAAAACAAAAACAAAAAAGTTTACTATTATGGAAAATTTTGAACCATCACAAAAGAGGCCAGCACAGCATCATGAAATGCAGTGTGCCCAACCCCCTACCCCATGCAACTCACCCACTCCTACAATTTTGCAGCAAATTCCAGGCATCCTGAATAAGCTTTTTGTTTTTATTTATCTTTTTTTTTTTTTTGAGACAAAGTCTCACTTTGTCACCCTTGGTGACACCTCAAGAGTTTGAGGTGTCACCAAGAGTGTATACAGAGTGTAACCTCAAACTCTTGGGCTCAAGCAATTCTCTTGTCTCAGCCTCCTGAGTAGCTGGGACTACAGGTGCCCACCACAATACTCAGCGATTATCAGAGATGGGGTCTCGCTCTGGCTCAGGCTGGTCTTGAACCTGTGAGCTCAGACAATCCACCTGCCTTAGCCCCCCACAGTGCTAGGATTACAGGCGTGAGCTACCACGCCTGGCCAGCTTGTTTTTGTTTTGTTTTGTTTTTTTGAGACAGAGTCTCACTATGTCACCCTCGGTAGAGTGTTGTGCCATCACAGCTCACAGCAACCTCCAACTCCTGGGCTCAAGCGATTCTCCTGCCTCTGCCTCCCAAGTAGCTGGGACTACAGGTGCCCGCCACAACGCCCGGCTATTTTTTGGTTGTAGTTGTCATTGTTGTTTGGCGGCTCAGGCCGGATTTGAACCCGCCAGCTCAGGTGTATGTGGCTGGCGCTTTAGCCGCTTGAGCCACAGGCGCCAAGCCAGTAACTTTTTTGCTTTTAAATTATGGTCTTAATGCACCTTAAACCAAGCTGAAATTGTGGGGCATAAGGAAAGGATGAAGAACTTTTCTCTTTCTTCAAAAGCTATCAAAATGTGCCCTAAGAACAACCCTCATGGTGGGGGCTCCTTAACAATCTAGAAAGCAACACCATTTGTGTCTCCTCACTGCTGGAGGGGGGTATCCTGACATCCACATCAGAGCATCAAAGCCTGTGGCTCAGGCCATGCAGTCTCCTCATTCTCACTCTCTCCAAGGACCCCCCAAGGCCCAGCAGTGCACAGGTGGGAGGAGGCCACTGGCTGGTTCTGGGCCTGAAGGCTCAGATGAGTTGCAAACACAAGGAGCGACCTTGGGCTTACTTGCTTGCTTTCGTTTTTCTTCTGGCTGTTTGAATGGCACACTGAGAATAAAAAAACTAATTCAAAATTACAGATAATTGCTAGGGGTGATAATGGTAGTATAGTAATGGGGTTGTTTTTGTTTTTGTTTTTTTTCCCCAAAGAGTCCCTTATCTTTTAGAGATACTTATGGATGATATCTGGGATTTGCTTCAAATAATCCAGGTAAGCGTAGAACTAAAACTCACTCACTGGCCATGAGTTGATAATGCTGAAGCAGGTGACAGATTCAGGAGATTCATGACCCCATGCTCACTACTTGGTCTGTGTGTGACAATTCCCAAAAGCGTTTCAGAGAGTAAACTCTTTTTCTATTTTCCTAGAGTGAAGAGTCCTGGAGAGGACTGCTTCTCACCTGTGATGAGGGAGCTGCTCTGGGAAAGCTGTTGGAAAGCACCAATATTCCCAGTCTCTTCTCTAGCTCCTGACTGGCATTGTTTCAACTCATAGGAAAAGTAACGACGGGGAGTACAATGTAAATCGAGGTCCTAGTGGTCTTACAGCAGCCGATACACTACATTGCTACTGGGGCCACGGATTCCCAAACCTGCCAGCCACATGGAGCCCAGAGCCCCAGAGCCCTCACTAAAACTCAGAATCCCAGCCCCCTTGCCCAACCCTGCTGATACCCTCCAGGAGAGACCTGAGGATCTCTGCTTTTCACATGAGTTCCTGAGAATGCTTCCCCTGGGGAATCACTGAGAGGTGTGGGGGCTTCTAATACAACGGTAATAACTGAAAAGAGAAATAAGAGCAGCATATTCCCACTCTAGGTAAGACCCTGCTGTAAAGTCGCATCATGAGTGAGATACCACAAATGTGAGTAAGCTCCAGGCAGGCAACGGAGGAGGCACCCTGGCTGGAGGGGCAGGGCTAGGGTGCTAGAGCCAGTGCCTCTGAGAGAAGCCCCCTACTCTGGCCCTGGCTTTACCTAGAGTCTGCATGGCCTCCTCACTCTGCTGGACCTGCTGGGACATCATCCTGCTGATCCCCATCAGGCTCTCTGTGATGGTGCTGGACGTCTGGGCCAGGCTCTCCTTAGTGGTTTTCCTACAAGTCCAGAGGAGAGGGAGGAGGATCATCAACAAAGCTTTGCTGCAAGGAAGTCCCATATTCAAAATGAGATCCCATTTTATACCTATCAAATTGGTGTATATATTTTAAATGATCACAGTCAATGCCAGCAAGGGTCTGCTGAGACCCGCACTCTCATGGACTGCTAGCAGGAATGTGAACCTACGCTACCTTTTGTAAAGCAATTTGCCACTATGGATCAGGAGCCTTAGAAATGTTCATTCCTTTGACCCAATAACCTCATCCCTTGGAATCTCACCAAACAAAATATCCAAAGTGTGGGACAGGTGTGTAGCTCACGCCTGTAATCCTAGCACTCCAAGAGGCTGAGGCAAGAGGATTGCTTAAATTCAGGAGTTTAAGACCAGCCTGGGTGTGGTGGTGCATACAGTGAAGGCTAAAGCAATAGGATCACTTGAGCCCTAGGAGTTTGTTACTATGAGCTAGGCTGACACCACGACATTCTAGCCTAGACAACAGAGCGAGACTCTGTCTCAAAAGGAAAAAAAAAAAAAAAAAAAGAAAATATCCAAAATGTGGATAAAGCCTTATGTTCTAAGATATGGTAATTATTAAAACTGGAAATGCAAACACACACTGGATTATACCAATATACTATGTACTGTTAAAATTAGTTTTTGATAAGTTTTTCTAAAAATGGGCAAGCTTTATAGTAAAAGGGTAGGATACTCAATTTTATTTTATTTTTTTTTTTGGAGACAGAGTCTTACTCTGTCACCCTGGGTACAGTGCTGTGGCATCATAGCTCACAACTACCTCAAACTCTTGAGCTCAAGTGATCGTCTAGCCTCAGCATCCTGAGTAGCTGGGACTATAGGTGCTTATCACCATGCCTGGCTAGTTTTTCTATTTTTAGTAGAGACAGGGTCTCATTCTCGCTTAGGCTGGTCTCAACTCCTGAGCTCAAGCAATCCACCTGCCTCAGCCTCCCAGAGTGCTAGGATTACAGGAATGAACCACCACGCCCAGCCAGGATACTAAATATCAGATATGGTAAAATTATGACGTTGTAAAAAATATAGAAGAAAAATGAGAGGAGGCAATATACCAAAATGCTCATGAGTAAAAAGACTATGGCTTATTTTCATGTTGTAATTAATACTTTAATTTACCAATTTACTGCAAATAAGTGTGCATGTCTTTTAAAGTTTAAAAAAAAATTGGCGGTGCCTGTGGCTCAGTGGGTAGGGCGCTGGCCCCATATACCGAGGGTGGCGTGTTCAAACCGGGCCCCAGCCAAACTGCAACAAAAAAATAACCGGGCATTGTGGCGGGCACCTGTAGTCCCAGCTACTTGGGAGGCTTAGGCAAGAGAATCACCTAAGCCAGGAACTGGAGATTGCTGTGAGCTGTGTGACACCATGGCACTCTACTGAGGGCGATAAAGTGAGACTCTGTCCCTACAAAAAAAAAAAAAAAAAAAAATGACTTAGATGGTGAAATTAAATACTAAGCTGAAAACAAGAGGAGGTTCCCTACAGTGGGTTTTACACCTTACCAGCTGTTATCTATTCTATCATCAGAGTCCAGAAAGACAAAAGAACAGGTACCTTTGCCTTAAGAGCTCTCCTCCCCGGAGAAGTTCTGCTTTCTCTAGATTGTCGATTGCAATTTTGCAAGTAAGATTGGCTTTCCTCCATGAGGTCTGATTGCTGGAATCAGAAGGGTCATCTGTGTAAGTTTCTGTTGATACCCCCAGGTCCTTAGTTCAAATCACTGCAGTTCCATACTGCAAAGGAGCTCTGTGGAAAGCCACCCAAGTGTAGCCCTCAGAGTCCCTCCCACCACCCACTACTTCCTCCCCTTGGTGTCCCAGCAACTGCTCTGGCTCAGTCCTGACACCTCTCTGCTGGACCCTATAGGCCGCCTGCGGATGCTCTGTGGCTGTCCCTCTCCCCTGATGGCGCTCCTCTGTGCACAGCCCCACAGGGCTCCAGACTTCAGGGTAGTCTGGAACACTAAGGCTTCACTGTCATGGCCTATGTACTGGCTGCTGCTGGTCCTTAAGAACTATGACTTACTCATCTTTGTATCTCTGGCACCTAGAACACCCATTTCTGGCCCCTCAGCTGCTCAATTAGTATATGCTGTAGGAAGTAAAGAAGATCACCAAAAGCCAATTTTTCTACCTATTTCTTTTTGCTGTTCTTTACATACAAGAGACAAATTATGAACAACATAAATGTATTGTATTAGCAGAACCTGACTGACATGCTTTACTTAAATTCTTTACCTAAGCTCCCTTGTGAGTGGCAGCTGAAATGTGAACAGTTCTCTGGGTTTAGCAATGCAGCCTTTGTTGATAAATTATTAAAAAAACTAACTGCATCCCTCTGAGAATCATACCCATGCTCCAGAATGCTTATGCACTTGGCTCGAACCAACTGTACTAATCCTTGGAAATACTAAAAAATTAGAACATAGAGTACATGAACTGACAAGGTGGTTTTCCAATAGCACCTTTATGCTGAATGTCTTCAAATGGGCTCTCTGATGCCTAAACAGCATCTACTCTGCCATTTCACACTTGCCATTCTAAAAGAATCAATTACATTTTCAAAGTGTTAGCAAGGGAGTTTTGTGGGGCCCTGGGATACAGAAAAGAGTGAGTGGGAGGGTCTGTCCTCAGGGGCTCCCATTTTATTGCTGAAAGACAAGCAAGCAGATACTTTCTGTACTTGTGTCCAAGTATAACCCACAGTTGCCAAAGTATTAATTTTACCATTTTATCTCCTCTGCCTGTAAGTCTGGGTTCATGGATGGCCATTCCCAGCCTAAACCCATGCTAGGCTAAGTGTGTCTTGCATAACTTACTATACTTTATACGAGGGCTCCTCTGGACTCAATGTTTATAATGAGTGCACTTGGTGGCTCAGGAAAACAAAAGCCAACATAACACAAAGTAATCACTAATCAGCCAGGTCCTGGAACAGTGTCTGCCCACTCACACAGCCCTCCCTCCTGACACTGGGCTCTCCATGCTCAGTCTTTGCCAGTCAGCATCCTCCTGACACACAGGCATCTGTCAGGGAGATGGTACTGAGGAAATGCTCAGATCGGAAGCACAGCCACAGGCAAACACAGACCTGGCAGAGGCAGATGCATGAGCAAGGGCCAAAGAGAAAACTGTGAGGATGACGACTCAGCAGGGACTTCAAAAGAGAATGATCTGGAATCCAGAGGAGCCCTCAAACATGTTTGGAACAACAACTGTCTTTGTGATTATGTACAAGAGTCAAATGAAAAGGGAAAGGTACTATCTCATGTTCAGACTATTTTGTTGGAAAAGTTATATCTCTCCCAATTCTATATCAAGAAATGGGGTAACTTCGATCAGACATTTTCAAAAAAAGAAATGGCACATACTTCCAATTATAACCTCAATTTTGTTTAATATAACATATACTTATTTACATATTTTTGTTTCATTTTTTTCAGATAATATCCCCAATTCTGGTCCAACTTAAGTAGTTTCTCTTTCAATGGACTTATTCCAGTAGCAGTTATTCTTAGATAAAACAACCCTATATTTCAAAAGCAATCATATTTTCTGTTTTGTTTTACAAATATAAAATATAGTACAATGTTAAATTATGCTTCTACTAACTGTGCCCATCTCCACCTGCAAATACGGGCCCTGTTTATCGCCCCCATCCCCTCCTATTTAAGAATTACTGATCTAGAGAGAACATTCCACCTGCATGTACATAATATAATTAAATCCCCATTAACGCAGGTTTATTAGGCAAACACATGGACAGACCTCACAGGGGACAAGTAACCCAGCAGAGACCACGCCCTGCTTACCTGAGCATCTGCTTTTTATGATTCTCCACTTCCTGGAGGAGAAGTTGCTTCTCTGACTCTTTGTCTTGCTCTTTAGCCAACTGCTCAAGCTCCTATGGGAGAAAACAGCTCTGTGTTAAAATGATTTTAAAAGCCAATATGAAAACAGAAGAGCACTTCTATTTCTCACAAAAGCATATGTATCAGTAATAGCACTGAGGCACCTAGGAGAGAACACCTAGGAGCACTAGGTGATATGTAACACACGGCCTTTTAATATATAACTAAGTTTTCAAGAAAGTAAGAAAAATCCCTGGGGCACAAAAGGGAGAAAAAAACTAAGAGCCCGAGCAGTCAGCCTCTGAGTAAGGCATGGCTGCCCGGGGGTCGGAGCTGCTGCTCCTATAATCCAGGGCATGCCAGAAAAGAAAAGAAAAAAGAAATGACAAATACAAGCTCACTGATCCCACACTTAGATTTCACAGGACTATCAAACTGCTATATGTTTCCAGATACTCACTCTCAACTTCATTAGCAACCAGCAATTACCAGTTTGAGTGTTTGAAGGTTTGAAAGATCACGTAGGAATGGAAAAATGAAGACTTAGGTCACCTGAGGCTGAGCCAAAGAACTGGAACCAAACCACCACAAATCCAGGACTTAAAAAAGATTATACTCTCAGGGAAAAGGTCTAGGAAACTGTCCACTCACTAGCAGAGAGTGAAAATATGGACACTTATCTTTTTTGCTGTGTGCTCTGGATGGAGGGGTTTAAAAAAAAAAATCTCCCCTGATTATTTATAACCAAGGAGCTACCCTCAATGATCTGGGATTCAGTTTATCTTCTCTGAGATGTTCAAGAAACTCTACGGAGAGAAATTAATATAAACTGTGTTCTACTAGTGATCATCCCAGGAGACCAGGCAAAAAGCAAAGACCTCTGGGAGACTTGTCCTCCAGCCAGGCTGCACAAAGTCCCACAGATAAGGTCTGCTGAAGATGAATGCTCCCAGTCCAAAATACCCAAACACCAAGGAAATGACCCACAAGGAGTTGGGGCAGCAGACATGGCTGGTAGTACATAGTAAACCTCCAAAGAATTTCAGATAATAAAATCACCTGACAGACTATAATACTGTAATAAAGATGACATTATACCCCAAATCTCAAGTCATATTTTTCTTACGGTTCCAGATTCAATCAAGCTATTCATCTAAAACATCACCATAGGCTGGGCGTGGTGGCTCCTACCTATTATTCCAGCTGGGAGGCCAAGGTGGGAGGACTGGTTGAGCTCAGGAGTTTAAGACCAGCCTGAGTAAGAGCAACACCCCATCTCTACTAAAAACAGAAAACTTAGCTGAGAATGTGGCAGGCTCCTGTAATCTCAGCTATTTGGGATGATGAGGCAAGAGGATCCCTTGAGCCCAAGAGTTTGAGGTTGCTGTGAGGTAAGATGATGCCATGGCATTCTACCCAGGACAATAGAGTGAGACTCCATCTCAAAAAAAAAAAAAAAAAAAAGGGAGAGAGAAAGAAAAGAAAGTATGAGAAGAACTCTTCATTAAAAAAAAATAAAGATGGGGGAGGGTAATTGGTGGGAACACACCTACGGTGTATCTTAGAAGGACACGTGAAATTTACTAGGTGTAGAACATGTCTAAACACAATAACTAAGAAAATGCTGTGAAGGCTATGTTAACCAGTTTGATGAAAATATTTCAAATTGTATATAAAACCAGTACATTGTACCCCATGACTGCATTAATGTACACAGCTATGATTTAATAATAAGTAAATAAATAAATAATAAAATAAAATCAAACCAAAAAACCCCAAAACATAACTGTATAAGCTCATTTAGACACTAATTTATTTGTTTATATTCTATTTG
Organism: Nycticebus coucang; assembly: GCF_027406575.1. NCBI lineage: Eukaryota > Metazoa > Chordata > Mammalia > Primates > Lorisidae > Nycticebus > Nycticebus coucang. The sequence goes on along the minus strand of NC_069796.1, from coordinate 77,006,794 downwards.
CATATGCTGATCTGGAACAAATGTGTATATCTACCATTTCAATAGCTCAGAGATAACTTTCAACTTGTACCCCTAAATATTGCTGTGGTAGAGAAAAAAAAGAAATAATCAACTGTGAATTGGAAGTTTTGCAAATGTAATCAGTTAATTATTTACCTAGTTATTCATTTCAAATCTACATTTCCTATTAGAATGCAAACTCTATGAATAAGTAGGGCTTTATGTGGTGTTATTCACTATGCCTGGGGGCTACATATTAGGCACAGAATCATTGAATGGAAGAATGGATGCTTGGGAAGAAGGGAAAAAGGGATAGAGGGATAAATGTACAATGTCCTCATGAAAGGTTACCTGGAAGTTTGTTTTCTTTTTTTGAGACAGAATCTTACTCTGTCTCCCTGGGTAGAGTGTTGTGGTATCATAGCTCATAGCAACCTCAATCTCTTGGGCTAAAGTGATCCTCTTATCTCACCCTCCCAAGTAGCTAGGACTACAGGCACCCACCACAACTACTGGCTAGTTTTTCTATTTTTCGGAGAGATGAGGTCGCACTCTTGCTCAGGCTGGTCTCAAACTCCTGAGCTCCTGAGCTCAAGCGATCCTCCCGCCTCAGCTTCCAGAGTACTAGGATTACAGGTATGAGCCACCATGACTAGCCTACCTAGAAGCTCACAGAGAACTAGAGATAGTTCTAGAGAAAAGAAAGAAGGTAGAGTAGTTCTCAAACTACTGTGGTAGTTTGGAACCATATATCGAAAGACAGACAGTCAGATATTTACACACAGTCAATGCCCAACGGTACAGAACACCACATTTTGAAGATACGAGGCCAATTCTCTTCCAGTATCAGTATCACACAATTTTGTTACCAAAACATAAAAAAGGTACTTACATAAAAGTCAAAAACATCAAACAAAGAGAAATCTCATATTTATTTCCAGGTATAAAACAGGTATATAAATACTTAGAAATGCAGATTTAAAAAGGGATAGGGTCATCCATTCATTGACTATGTGGTTATTAGGTCCTTATTAGATGCTAGGCATACTGGTGGTCAAGGTGCTGACATTATTGGGGGTGAAGTAGCAACATAATAAATATGTAAATGTACTGGTGAGGTAATTTTCTATTTTTTTTTTTGGTGAGGTAATTTTCACTAATGAAGGAAATAAACAATGGGTGAGCACCCAGATACTTAAATTAAAAAAAAAAAAACATGGAAATACTCATACTGAAGATGGTGAGTGTAGCTGGATATTTGAAATCACGCTAAGTTGAAGAAAGGTCTCTTAGATATTAAGTTAACTTTAAAAAGCAAAAAACTGCGGACACAGTCCAAATAAACCCTCTTTGATAGAGAACTGGCTAAAAATATATATATATACATATAGCTATTTAAAAAAGAATGAGGTTAATAGCCGGGTGTTGTGGGCACCTTTAGTCCCAGCTACTTGGGAAACTGAGGCAAAAGAATCACTTAAGCTCAAGAGTTTGAGGTTGCTGTGATCTGTGACGCCACAGCACTCTACCCAGGGAGACAGCTTGAGACTCTGTCTTAAAAAAAAAAAGAATGAGGCATGGGGCACAGTGCTCAAGCCTGTAATCCTAGCACTCTGGGAGGTCAAGGGGGTGGATCACTGAGCTCAGGAGTTTAAGATCAGCCTGAGCAAGATCAAGACACTGCCTCTACTAAAAACAGAAAAACTATCAGGGCATTGTGGAGGTGCCTGTAATCCCAGCTACTTGGGAGGCTGATACAAAAGGATCACCTGTGGCCAAGAGTTCAAAATTGCTATAAGCTATAACTCCATGGCACTCTACCCAGGGTGACAGACTGAAACTCTAAAAAAAGAACGAGGAAGTTCTCTAATTAATGATATGGAAAGATTTCCAATATATACTGATAAGTTTTAAAAAGTTATGTTTTAGGTTGGGTGTAGTGGCTCATGCCTGTAATCCTGGCACACTAGGAGGCTGAGGCAGAAGGATCACTTGAGACCCGGAGTTTGAGACCAGCCTGAATAAGAGTAAGATCCCATCTCTACAAAAAAAAAAGATAGAAAAAATTAGCTAGTTATGGAGGTATAGCTCTAGTCCCAGCTACTCGGGAGGCTGAGACAAGAGGATCCCTTGAGCGCACAAGTTTGAAGTTGCAGTGAGCTACAATGCCCCACTGTATTCTAGTTGGGGCAACAAAGCAAGACTTTTTCTTAAAAAAAAAAAAAAAAAAAAAAAAGTAAATAGGGCGGCACCTGTGGCTCAGTCGGTAAGGGCCGGCCCCATATACCGAGGGTGACGGGTTCAAACCCAGCCCCGGCTGAACTGCAACCAAAAAATAGCTGGGCGTTGTGGTGGGCACCTGTAGTCCCAGCTACTCGGGAGGCTGAGGCAAGAGAATCGCTTAAGCCCAGGAGTTGGAGGTTGCTGTGAGCTGTGTGATGCCACGGCACTCTACCGAAGGCCATAAAGTGAGACTCTGTCTCTACAAAAAAAAAAAAAAAAGTAAATAAAAACCATGTTTTAGCATACTGCCTAAGAAATAAGAAAATATATTTGTCTTTTAAAATATTTGAGTACAGGCCAGGTACAGTGGCTCACACCTATAATCCTAACACTCTGGGAGGCTGAGGCAAGTGGATTGCTTGAGCTCAGAAGTTTGAGACCAGCCTGAGCAAGAGTGAGATCCCGTCTCCACTAAAAATAGAAAAATTAGCCAGGCTGGGTGGCGCAGGCCTATAGTCCCAGCTACTCGGGAGGCTAAGGCAGAAAGATTGCTCAAACCTAGGAGTTTGAAGTTACTCTGAGCTACAATGCCAAAGTACTTTACCAAGGGCAACTAAAAAAAATTTTTTTAGTTTTTTTTGAGTACAGATACTCTGGAAAGATACATAAGTAACAAAAGTGATTGCCTGTTTGGAAGATGGGAACAGAAAACTAAATAGGTACATAACTGAAAAAAAAAAGAGAGGGCGGCGCCTGTGGCTCAGTCGGTAAGGCGCCGGCCCCATATACCGAGGGTGGAGGGTTCAAACCCGGCCCTGGCCAAACTGCAACCAAAAAATAGCCAGGCGTTGTGGCGGACGCCTGTAGTCCCAGCTACTCGGGAGGCTGAAGGCAAGAGAATCGCTTACGCCCAGGAGTTAGAGGTTGCTGTGAGCTGTGTGAGGCCATGGCACTCTACTGAGGGCCATAAAGTGAGACTCTGTCTCTACAAAAAAAACTCCAAGTATAATGGTGTTAACTGCTATCCACTTGTTGACATAAGTGACAGTGTTCTGTATTCTCACTGTCTAAAAATATTTGCTACTTCCTCCAGCTGATATTTGAAAACTGGACAACTCTCAAGCAGAGGATACCCAAGACTAAGCCTCCTTCACTGTTACCCATTACTTCAGGGAATACCCACCTGTATTCTGTAACGTAACTGTTGGAATTTCTCTTTCACTTTAGTATTCAGTTCGGTAAGTGCACCTAAGGGTCCTGAACAATCACGAATATCCTAGGAGACATTGAAGAGATAAGAGGGTTTTCTTGAGGTAATGACATGAAATGACACCATCTGTACAGTAAGACGGGCCTACTGATGGTAACTCATCCTGATCTTTACTGTTTACCTCTGCAACACAAACAAAACCACTAACATTTACATTTTTCTCATCCCTCTTTAGATTAATTTTAAGCAGACAGTATAGAGAGAAACACCTAACTTGCCTTGACCTAAGTTTCAGTCCCTAAATTTTAACAATACAAGTCACTCGGCCAGTGTGAAAAGCTTCAAACAGCTTGTATTTCCAACAAGAATGAATATACAAAGTGATACTATAACTTCAGAACTTTGGATCCTTCCAACTTAAAAATCAGGATGCTTAAATACCTGGCATCAAATGACAAGATTAACTTCTTCAGTTTGATTTTACAAACCATTCATTATAAATCAGAGTGTTTATAGACATGTTTAAGGGTAGATTTAGAATTTGTTGCTGGACATTCAGAATTACTGGTGCCAGGTTTCAGAGCAGGCTGCAGAGCCAGACCCTATAGATTCAAATATCAGATATGCCAACTTATTAGCTGTGTAAACTCATGAAAAAATTACTTAAGTTCTCTGTGCCTCAGTTTCCTTATCACAACATTACTTACCTCATAGATCATATATGTATGTAAAACACTTAGCACAGTAGCTAGAACACAGTAAGAACACCATATATCTAGTTATAATCAACCTTTCTGACAGGCAATCACAAGAACCCAAATGTTAAAAAGAGTACAAAAGGGGGCCTAAGCAATTTAGATGATGTGAAAAGGTAATTTCGTTTGTATGAAAGGTAAGTTTATTTTTCTAGAATTGGCCCAGGTATTTTATAGTTTATGTGTCAGAGAACTGAAGTTCAGGAAGTTTAAATGTTTGCACCAAGTTTCTCCACTTGTTCTCTGGGTTTCTCATTAAACCATACACTTCTTTGCACTGTATGACAAACCACTAATTTGGTTTATTCTGCATCTGGTTTACTGGGAAGCCCCACTTTACTTTTTGCCATACTTTGTTACAAACTCTATGTCTACATCTAATGTTTAGTGACATTTGCGGGAAATGGAAACAAATTGCTTTTTAAAAAAGGTTTATTTTCAGCACTCTACCAAGGGCTATAAAGTGAGACTCTGTCTCTACAAAAAAAAAAAAAAAAAAGGTTTAAAGCTTGGTTTCTTTTTGCTAAACTCACAGAACCATTTCTACATTCCTAACACTCACCTGGATCAACTGATTTGTCGCACTTCTGCCCTTAAATCGCTTAAGCCAAAGCACCTCACTCTTCCCATCTGCTAAGAGATGAGATTGTCTCAAGGTGCTTTTCCTGGGCAGACTTTCCCAGTCCGGGTCCTGGTTCTTGCTACTGCCTTCTTCTTCTTCTTCTTTTTTTTTATTTTTAGATAGAGTCTCAAAAAAAGGGCAACTTTGTTGCCCTCAATAGAGTGCTGTAAAGTCACAGCTCACAGCAACCTCAAACTCTTGGGCTTAAGCGATTCTCTTGCCTTAGTCTCCCAAGTAGCTGGGACTACAGGCGCCAGCCACAAGGCCTGGCTGTTTTGTTTTTTCTTGTAGTTGTCATTGTTGTTTAGCAGGCCCAGGCGGGTTGCCAGCCCCAGTGTAAGTGGCCGACGCCCTAAGCACTGAGCTACGGGCGTCGTGCCTGCTACTGTAGCCTTCTGACTTTGTCCCTGGTATTTTACTCGATTTCCTCAAGTACAAAATCACAACTACCATCTAGATTATTGTCCCTTAGCCAGATGCCTCCCGTGCCAGGTGGCCTCGGGAACCTAGGGGCAGCAGACCAAGTGGAGCTGCCCGGCAGGGGGCGGGGTTCTTGGCCTCCGGAAGCTACAGGGGATAGGGGAAGGAGGTGTCTGAAGGCGGATCCCAGAAGGGTGACAGGTAGGTACGTTGTGAGGTGGTTCAAGGGCGGAAAAACGGCCAGGGTGTGTGTGGGAGGGGCAAAGCGGGCCCACAAATAGGGGCCACAAAGGGTTAACAGGGTTAGGGGAGGAGGACAGCGGGGTGCCCTGAAGGAAGGTGAGCCAAAGGCGCCCAGATAGAGGATTAAAGCCAGCAGTCACGCGATCAAATGCGGACAAAAAGATAACTGGCCATGAGGTGGGGCCAACGGCCTGGGAGACCAGGTGGGAAAAGTTCATGAAACCGGCAAGCTCAGAGAAGACTAGCGAAGCTTGAGTTAGAGCTGCTGGAGCCCGGCAGGAGTCCTGAGAATCATTACCTGAATAAGCGCCTTCACCTCCAGGTCGAATTTGACAATCTCTTGGTTACATATCCGGACGTGGACATCTTGGGGAGCCGCCATGTTGGAGACACCGGCTACGGGCAGCGGCGGTGCCCAAATTCAATCGCGTTTCTCATCGCCTTCTTTGTGTTCCCTGCCCGGTCTCGGGCCAGCGCCCCCTAGAGACCGGTGTAAATGGCAAGTGAGAGTCCCTGAGCCGAGTTACGGGTACTTGCCCTGACAGGTGGCGAGAAATCAGCTTGTCTTCTTGGCTTGATCCTAATAAAACGGAAAGAAAGAGAAAAGGAAATGTCAAGAACGCTTAACAGTGGTCTCTTTCTATCTTCCACCTATCAGCCATTCTAATGACTACATATTTTTTTCCATAGGAAAAATTAAAAAGGCTGCAAGGAAAGTATCAATTGAGATGTCTCTGCAAGGTGCAATTAATGGTTGTGTTCTTTTTCTTTTTTCCTTTTTTTTGGGGGGGGCCGGGGCTTGGTTTGAGCCCGCCACCTCCAGCATATGGGGCCAGCGCCCTACTCCTTTGAGCCACAGGCACCTCCACTAACTTGGATAATTTTGATGGATTCGTTTATTTTTGATAAAAATGTCAGAGCAAACCCTCAACAAGTGGTGGCGCTTTCATTTTATTTCTATTAATAGTAAATAGTCCAAGTTACTTGGTTGGTCAAGGCCATCAGCCACTCCACCCGCATCTGTCCCCTTCCTGGATTCCTTAAGCTTTTTCCAGCTATGTGACCTTGGAATGTGATGTTCCCTCCTCCTAGAATGCTTTGCCCATGCACCCCTATCCCATCTGCATTTGTTCAGGTCACTTCTGCAGCACAGATTGTGAGGACCTGAATGCCTAGCTATAGATATCTTCATCTCTCTTAATCCTCACCACCACCCTTGAAATTGGTAGTTTTACAGATCAGAAGATAGGCTGAAAGTAAATTGAAACAAAACAAAACAAAGCAAACAACCCTACCTCAAAGTTACCTAACTTGAAAGTGAGAGCAGCTCAACTTAAAGCCACCTGCTCCCTCAAAAACCAAAATGGCCCCTTAGCTGCGTTATACAAGCATGACTGTGTGCTCAACCATCTCTGTTCCCTTAGCACTCTGCACTTTTAAGGTGTTCATCACTCCACTGCACCTAATAGAGGATTCTGCTCAGGCTCCAATCTGCCCTGGAGCCCACTTCACTTCTTTGTGCCTTAGTCTGCAGAGGAGCTAGGTGGTGATAATAAACTAAGCGGGTGTGGAGCCCACTTCACACCTGCTGTTGGAGGATTAAATGAGATAATACACGAAAAGCACCAAGTACAGTCTGATAATATGGCACGTGCTAACAAAGCAATGCCTTCAGCTACTAGATAGATAGCCAACATTTTGGGGAAACATCCTATGTACCAGGCACTTTGCACTAAGTGCTTTCTGTGTGTCATCCCACTTAACTCTCACAACTCTCTGAAGTAAAAAACAAGGCAGAAAGGAACGATGACTTGCACAGAGAAAATGGTGTTGCCAAGTCAAAGGACGTATGCATCTTAAAATTCTGACATACTACAAGATTGCTCTTCATAAGGTTATGTCAATTTGCCGTCCCACCAGCAACATAGTACGAATTCCTCTTTCCCATGACCTTGCCAACAGTGTGTTAACAAATATTTGGATTTTTGCTCATCTGAATAGGTGAAAAGTGTTTTCTTTTATTTTGCATTTCTTTCATCATGAATGAGGTCAGGGACCTCTTTCTATGTTTCAGAGCTATTCGTATTTACTTCATTATCTGCTTACTTTTCTATCAGGGTTTTTCTTATCTTTATCCAGTTTTTTTTTTAGTGAGACTCTGTCTCACTTTTTTTTTTTTTTGCAGTTTTCAGCCCAGGCCGGGTTTGAACCTGCCACCTCTGGTATATGGGGCCAGCGCCCTACCCCTTTGCGCCACAGGTGCCACCCAGATCTTTATTCATTTTGAAATATACAATGACTTATGGTGTGAGCTGTAGAGCCAACCTTACTTTTTCCAGGTTACCCAATTGTTCCAAAACTACTTACTTAAGTGTCCACCTTTTTCTTACTGGGTCTGGATGCCACATTTACCATACTAAATTGTTATATATATTTGAGTCTTTGTATACTTCCTATTTTGTTTTATTGGTCTAGTCATGCATCAAAATGGTGCTATTTGAATTATTAGTTTTATACTGAGTTTTAATGTATTAACCATCCCATTTATCACCCTCCCTCCCAGCATCTTCCAGCTATTATTTTTTCCCCATGTAAACTTTTTAACTCTCTTGGTGGGTGGTGCCCACCAAGCTCAGTGGGTAGGGCACCAGCCCCATATACTGAGGGTGGTGGGTTCAAACCCGGCCCGGCCAAAGTGCAACAAAGAATAGTCGGGCGTTCTGGCAGGTGCCTATAGTCCCAGCTACTTGGGAGGCTGAGGCAAGAGAATTGCCTAATTCCAGGAGTTGGAGGTTGCTGTGAGCTGTGACAGCACTCTACCGAGGGATAGAGACTCTGTCTCTTAAAAACAACTCTTGGTATATTTTCTTAGGATATTATATTTTTAACGTGTAACTGTTAGTTTTATGTTGAAGTTCCTGTTTAAGAACTTGGCATAGGCTCAGCACCTGTGGCTCAAGCAGCTAAGGCACCAGCCACATAACACCTGAGCTGGTGGGTTCTAATCCAGCCCCGGCCGGCCAAACAATGATGGCTGTAACCAAAAAATAGCCAGGCAGGTGCCTCTAGTCCCAGCTACTTGGGAAGCAGAGGCAGGAGAATCACTTGAGCCCAGGAGTTGGAGGTTGCTGTGAGCTGTGATGCCACGGCCCTCTACCCAGGGCGACAGCTTGAGGCTCTGTCTCAAAGAAAAGAACTTGGCATATTTTTACATTTATTCAGGTTTTCTTCTCCAAGGCTTACTGGTGATAATTAGTTTCTTCAAGGGTCCAGAATGTCAAGAACACAAGTCTCAAAGGAGTACGGTGCCAGTCCCATATACCAGAGGTGGCAGGTTCAATCCTGGCCCTGGCCAAAAACTGCAAAAAAAAAAAAAGCACACAAGTCTGGGCCAGGCACGGTGTCTCACACCTGTAATCCTAGGCCAGTAGTTCTCAACCTTCCTAATGCTGCGACCCTTTATTAATACAGTTCCTCATGTTGTGGTGACCCCCCAACCATAAAATTATCTTCATTGCTACTTCATAACTGTAATTTTACTACAGTTATGAATCATAATGTAAATATTTGACATGCAGGATGTATTTAGGCGACCCCTGTGAAAGGGTCATTCGACCCCCAAAGGGGTTGCAACCCACAGGCTGAGAACCGCTGTCCTAGGCACTCTGGAAAACTGAGGCAGATTGCGTGAGCCCAGGAGATCAAGACCAGCCTGGACAAGAATGAGACCCCATCTCTACAAGAAGTGAAAACATCAGCTGGGCAGGGTGGTGCATGCCTGTAGTCTGTCTCGGGAGTCTGAGGCAGGAGGATTGCTTAAGTCCAGGAGTTAGAGGTTGCTGTGAACTATGATGATGCACGACTGTACTCTAGCTGGGGTGACAGAGCAAGACTCTGCTTCTAATAAAAAAAAGAACACAGGGTGGCGCCTGTGGCTCAAAGGGATAGGGCGCCGGCCCCATACGCCGGAGGTGGCGGGTTCAAACCCAGCCCCAGCCCAAAACTGCAAAAAAAAAAAAAAAAAACCCACAGTCTGTCAATTCTAACATACCCCACTAGATGTGGTACCAGTATCCTTGAAAACATCTCAGGGATAACACCACCTAGAAGCCCTTTGATATCAGTAACAGCTCTTGTGTTCTACAATCCTGTTCACATACGGCCCACTTCCCCTGTGCTGACTATGAGCTCCTGGAGGTCTCTTTCAGCTCTCTATAGCCCGGCACCTGACTAAAGGAAGGAAGACAGACTCCTATGGTGGTCTTCACTCAGGTCCCCTGACTTAAAATTCTAAGTATAGTGGCTCACACCTCTCCTAGCACTCTGGGAGGCCAAGGAAGGTGACTGCTTGAGCTCAGGAGTTTGAGACCAGCCTGAGCCAAGAGTAGACCCTGTCTCTACTAAAAATAGAAAAAACTAAGCAGGCATCATGGCGGGTGCCTGTAACCCCAGCTACCTGGGAAGCTGAGGCAAGAGGACTGCTTGAGCCCAAAAGTTTGAGGTTACTGTGAGCTATAATGATGCCATGGGACTCTACCCAGGGCAACAGAGTGAGACTCTGTCTTAAAAAAGACTCAATGTCTTAAGTCCAGCCTACCTAAGTCTAGACTTACTTAGAATAATTAAACCCACAAACACATAAAAATGTTTAAATCAGGAGAGACGCAAAATATTTTATTTTCCCTGGAGAAATCACTTGCCCAAAAACTCAAAGAGAAATAAGCATAAACTATGAAGGCAAATGCTTGTATTAACAAATAATTCTATGTAATAGCTAAATTTCACTGAAATATTGAAAAATCAACCTAAAGTGTTAAAACCACGTTGGCTCTTTGCATACTATCTACAGAGGGGCTGCACAACCAGCAGTTCACTACTTTCTGTGTTTTGAAAATTTCTTTGGAACAGGCTGGCACAAATCCTGGCAACGTTTAAGTGTTCAACCAGTAAGTTTGCTAACTAAAGGGAAATGGTGGGTGACTATCCAGGTAAGTAAGAGAAAATCATCAGAGAAAGAAGGGCGAAAACATGAGGCAAACAATTCAGAACCTTTTCATCATTTTTTTATTTTAAATTACAAAGGATGTCGCATACACTGATGAATCTGTATCTGACTAAAAGTGCTGAGGGGTTGGAAGGTGACAGAAAACAAAGGCAACATTTGCATTGCCTTTCTTCTGAAATGAAAAACTGCACAACTATTAACCAACATTTAATAGAATAATTTTTAAACAGCTCATGCGTCAACAAGATAAACTTCTTTCTAGACAAGAGACAAGACCGAATCCAATAAAAAGCGTCATAACTCCAATTGGGAGGGGGAAATAAACCCAAAACTACAGAATATTTATGATAGCATTACAAACAGGATCCTACACAGCTATGCAAAAGAGGTTGCCACATCATATGAACAAATGCTTTGAATTCTTGCCCTTCCACTCTTCTCTTGTGACTTCTGTGCTGTCAGCCCCAGTATCACTGTTAACCGCAAATGCTAAGTTAGAGGACAGATCCTAAGGAAAGAAGGTAAAAAAGCAGGCAGTGGAATACAGTGTCGTAAAAATGTGGTGGAAAGGCAGATACAGTACACACACACAGTTCTGTTATTTGGTTCTGAAAAAAACAAAGGGCGAAGGGCAAGACACAGTAATCAGTCCTGCTCCTGTCCACCCGAAATTTGATTAACTATACCACTGTGTTTACATCATTATGAAAGAGGCAAACCCAGTTCACCCAAACTTGGCACACCAAAATACTCAGCCTCTGATGTTCTTCACCAGTCACCAAGTCTGCAGCTCCAAGACGCCATTTGGAAGTAATTTTAAGGTTCTATCCCCTCACTACTACTTCCAAACCTCTCTTTTCTAAACAAAAACGGCAATTTGGCATAGTTCAGTTTCTAGGTGTAATTTATACAATTTCAGTCAGTTTATAACTAAGCATGAGGACTATGTTTCAACACATAATCCCACATGCCTATGGAAGTGTATAACTCTCAGTAGTACATTTTCATCATCTTTCCCCAACATGCTTATTCCTTAAAACGAAACAACCATTCCTACAGTTCACATTCACTGTTACATCCCAATGTGTTTGAAATATTAAAAAAACATGGAGTCATCTTCTCGTAATGCCCTTATTAAGATTACAAAGATTACAAAAGAATCCACAAGTATTACGGCACTGTGTGAGACTTATTTGTCATGATCCAAGGGAAGAACAAGACTGCAGTTCTGTGCAAAGTTGTGGAAATGGCCTCAGTTCCATGGGAAATGGTATTCCACAATAGACTTCACTAGAAGGATAATTGAAACCTTTAACACTGAAAGCATAATTCAATGCATTCTCAAAATTCAAGTTTCAAGATTGGAGAGATGCTAACATTCTGTTACATAATCTAGAAAATACTTGAACAGAATTTCAGGAAGACTATATAAAGAAAGGGAACATAACTTTTTGTTAATTCCTGCTGAAGGCAACTTGAATTCATTTCTTAGAACATTAACTAAATCTTAGCAGCTAAAAATTTTTTAATGTATGGAATAAAGAAAAGCACATCCATTCTTGACATTTTGGTGAATAAACTAACAGCTTTATTAATGAAGGCAAACATCAGATCATTGTATGAATATTATATATAAAAAAAGAAATCCAAACTAACAGCATTGTATTTCAAAAGTACTATACTTCTGTTTCTTTTAAAGAGACTTGTCATCTGTTTTATAAAATGAACAAAATGGGTACTCTTCTCCTAAAAAATTCTGGAAAAATGAAATAGTCATTTCAAGCTAATGAACTGGACACATCTTTCTTTAAATGCAGACTACTGCTAGGAAGCAAATAAAGTCAAGCATCAGAAAGAAGATGTACGACAAATTCATGAAAGTCAGAGAAAAGGGATGTAGTGGAATTACTGCTAATCTTTCCCCCTCATATTCAAAGACCATTCAAAAACTGGTCTTTCGTACAAATATAAAATAACTATAAAGAGAGGGAATTTACAACAGTACCCATCTGAAATCCTTCATGATGCTTTTGTAATAGTTCTGATTCTCTTACCAAAAAGGTCCAAGTTAAAGATTTAGGAAGTGGAAGGGAATGAAGACATTTAGTTTTAAATGTACAAGTAAGGCACAATATAAAGCCACATCATAATCTGTCATGAAGGATATAGGAAAGGACAAGAATCATACATGGTACAGCAGAACAAGCAATCATACTGACTGAAAAAGTGTGGCACCCAATTCAAAACTCAGACACGATCTTTACAAGAGCAATTGGACAGCATGCTTTCATGTGGAGACAAACTCTATGAAGAATCCAGTGTATCTGAAACTAGGATGAAAGTTTTTTGTTTTTAAATCATAGTAGTACTAGAATCAAAGTTTATAATTGTTTTTGGAACAATGGGTTTATTTGAGGTGAATTTGCAATGCCTTTACTTAAAGTAAGAGTCTGGACTTCATTATGAGTTATCTGTATACCATGTATGAACACAGAAGACCCTTAGAGAGCTCTTCTCTAATGATCTTCACCCAAAAATACATGCCACAATTTTCAAAAACAGAACATGTACAATTGTTGGGGTTTTTACATTACCTTTGTAAGATTTGTTTGTGTGATACACTAAACGTATATATTTTAATGACAATAGAGGAAGCAGATTATTACTGGCATTAAAGTACAACCATTTCTAGACGGTTTTAAATGCCACAGAGTCCCCTGGTTAAAATGTAAAGCTGCACAGCTTGCCTATGTCATCTTTATGATAAAGTTAAAACAGCAAAAGGATTTAACTTTCACTCTACATTTTACTGCCAGGTTTTTATTTAGATCAAGTATCGTTGCAGCATTCTGACCAGCCCAGATTTAGCAGCAAATGGCAGGAATCATATAAAATGCAATTTTTTTTTAACAAAGTGCTTTTCTAAGATATACATACATATATAAATAGGTACAAAATAAAGTGTCAACATTAAAAAGCTCAACTATTTAAAAGCTTTTAACTATTTAACTTAAGTAGTACATATAAAAACACTGAAATGCAAGGATATGGAATCTACTAAACAGATTCAAAGTCTTTTTTTTTTTTTTTTTTTTTTTTTGAAATGCAAGACCAAAAAATCAGATTCTGGTTTGCAGACAGGAGAAAAGTATCAAAAATCAGAATTCCTAACAGAGCAGCTAGAAAGGGGCAATTATAAACCTTTATCTCTATCATGAGGTGATTTTCACCTGATTGCAAAACTGCCACATTTTGGAATACTTTTCAATTTACCAGACACACTCTGTCAAGACTTCATATACTTCCGTGTTGTAAACCTGTGTTTTGCCTTCTCCCACCTAAAAAGGAAAAACTTTGAACAATGAACTTACATTCTATTAAACTGTTAGACTTGAGCTTATCATCTGTTTAGTGTAAACGTACTAACCAGGTACATTTTCACCAAACATACAGAAAAATCTTGTGTATCACAGTTCAGCTAAGGTGTTAAGACAGTCTTTCTCAGAGTTTCTTTTTCATGATGTCAAAGAAGCACACAAGCAACACTGTTCAAGGTTGTTGTTGTGTGTTCTAGAATCAAACCTTCATAAGCTATAGCTCTCCTGTGCTATAGCTTATAAATGGAGGGAGGAGAGGGAAAAAAACAAAAGAAAAGGAAACATATTTTATAAACAAAGTATAATTAAAGAATAAATTCTACAGAGGGTAATGGAGAAAGAGATAATTTCCCCAGCAGCTAGGTCTGAAATTTTTGGTATTTTTTTTCTTTGCTAGATAGACACATTTTTCCTAAGTTTTTAAGCCACCAGTTTCCAGAGTTCAGAACACAAGATTTGGAAACTAAAATAGAGAGACAGGATGAAAAGGTTGATAATGCTGCCTTGACATAAGGAATTTCTCATCAAGAGGTAAAGCTTGAACAGAGTTAAAACACTGACTAGTGAAGCTGTTTCATATGAGCAAAAAAGAGCACCTAAAAACTAAATGTGTTAATGTTTCTCGATTCTAGAAACTATAGAAGAATAAGTCACATGTAAGTCTGAAGAAGCTAGTTTGAAAATACCTGTACAAAAATATAAAAATCTATAAATTTTGTTTTCATTTTAAGTTTGTGTTGATCTTTGAAAATATTACATGCACAATAATACATCAATTGGAAAAGTGGCAACTAAACAATTAGATATTCTTAGCTTTTCTCTTTCTTTACATATATATACATAATACAATAAAAATAATCTATTTTGGTTGTTTGGTGAAAGTATACTACAATAAGCTAAATAAACTTCTTAATTTTCAAAGTCAAAAACTATTTACCAATAGCTTACTAAAAAGAAATATATTAAAATTTCCTACAATGAGGGCAGAAATAAAGACAAACACCTAAATGGCCACCAACTTATCTACTATGGAAGCAAACTAGAGGAACAGCAAAATAATATTTCTATGTATGGATGCTCCTTCTGTAGATAATTGGACCCAAACAGAGATAAAATTCACAGTTCAGTAAGATCCCTAACCCTGACCTTTAATTTTTTCTTTTTTTTCTCCTTTTTTTCATACATTCATACAGTATCATGTAAGCTGTGCAAAACTTTACTTAGACTGGCAGTTTGCCATATCAGTTGCATTTGTCTTTGGTACAAAAAATAAAACAATCGCAATAATGTGCAAGTATTTGTCTTCTTCCGGTCAAGTACCGAAATATGAGTTTTCTAGAGCCATCTTTTTTTTTTGTTTGTTTTTTTGTTTTGTTTTTTATACAATACACAGACTCTGTGGCATATATCTACATTTCAACATAGTCTTATATACATTCAAAAAATGTGAAAAAGAGTTGGAACAAAAAAACATTTAAACCCCATAATTTTTCCATCTAGGTATCTTGTTTTTCCTCATAAGGGTTTTCATCATACAAAATATTACCAGTTTTATAGTTTCCCCAAAATACAAGGCACAAAGAATATGCTTTTTTTTCTTACTTGCACAGACATATATATATGTATGTATATATATATTTATATATATCATATGGAGCTCTGACAATGAACATCTAAAATGGCACACGGGCAGGAGTACTGGGTGTGCCGTGTACAGATGAGATTAATGGTTGTGGAAAATTAGAACAGAAAGCAATAATTCTAAAAACAATCTAAACTGACTGTTTAAAAAAATGCTTCCTCAATTTTTTTTTGTGTGGTTCAGAGCATAAACCTGCCACAATCCTTGGCATTTTATTATTTCACTCCTTCAAAATGTTCTGCCGTAACAGATTTTTGCAATCTGTACCTGAACATTTACTTAAACATATGAGCTGCATTTCTGATGCCAGTAGCAGTCTTAACCATGGTTTATGCTCTGAAAATGCAATAATCAAGTATTTTGGATCATGCTTCACTTATGCTACTTAGTTCTTAAAACAATGTAACCTAATTGTAAATGTTTACATAATGCTAACTGACATGCAAAACAGAATGAAAATTTACAATGGATAATGTGACAAATGCAGACGTTTCTGACCAGTGGTCCAATGAAGCTGATTACACTTTTGATGATGGTAGCCTCAGTCCAACAAGGCCTCCAGTGGGATTACCTTCTGCTGTCTTCTCTAATACCTGGTTAACAAATTCTGAGGTTTGCCCAGCAACTGGGAGACCTGAAGAGAGGAATAAAAGGTACATTTAGATAGAAAAGTGGAAGGGCATTAGGAAAGGAAAGGAGTAGGAAAAATCTGAAGGTCAGGTATGGCCCTCAGCTTGACAGTGGTCCCAAATGAATGCTTTGCTGCTGGCTACCGCAGTCCAGGAAATAATTCTACTCATCAGATTAAAGTCTACAAATATAAGATAAAAGAGTCAAACCAAGAATAACCATGAAGAATAGTTAATCAAAACATTTAAAGTGGAGTAGGTGAGAAATAACAACAGTCCACACCTAACCCGGGAAACCTGCCAAACATGTTTTTTCTTGTTCTCTCAGCCAGTCTCTTTCAACTGCTCAAACCTCACCATGTTCTATGGATGGGTTTCACCCATGCAACTGAAAATACAGATCTGAACAATGCTTTTAGCTTTTTTTATAATTACTAAAGTTTATGGTCCCTTTTCTTCACTTAAAAGAAACATGAATTAGAAATGTTAGAAGAGAAGAGGGAGAAAATGTGGGAGCAGAAAATATGTTGATTTTCTCATCTTGCTCATCTCCCACAGTAAGCTCAAAAGATACTTAAAATCAGTAAACCAATAATGAGATAAGTACATTTCTTTTTTTTTTTTTAACAGTTTAGCTATATATATATTTTAGTTATTTATTATTATTATTATTATTTTTTTTGCCAAGGCTGAGTTTGAACCCGCCACCTCCAGCATATGGGGCCGGCACCCCACCCCTTTGAGCCACAGGCGCCACCCAGTAAGTACATTTCTTAAAGGTTTTCTTTGTTTGTTTTTAGAGACAGAGTTTCACTTTGTTAGCATCACCCATTTCTTAAAGTATTAAGAAAAAAAGAGTAGACAACAGAGATATACTTATTTAGCCATTGCTTGTAATAAGAAGTCAAACAACTCAAAAGATACGGTAAAAAACACTGACATTTTTTGGGAAGCTGAAGTGGAAGGATCACTTGAGGCCAGAAGTCCAAGACTAGCCTGGGTAACATAGCAAGATCCCGTCTCTATATAAAACACAAAAATCAGCTGGGTGTGCCAACTTACACCTGCAATCCCAGTTAGCCAGGAGGCTGAGGCAGGATGATTGCTTAAAAGCCCAAGAGTTTGAGGCTACAATGACTTATGATCAGCCACTATACTCTAGCCCAGGTGACAGAGCAAGACCCTGTCTCAAAAAAAAAAAAACCTAACCCCAATATCACCTTAACCATGTCATCAAACTGAGCATGACCAGTAATGGGACAAACTGATGTTATACATTATTATGTGCTTCAGTCGATGGAATGAGGATGTATGATGCATTCTTCCCCAGAAATTTAACTGCATGTGATCATGAGAAAACAGATAAAGCCAAATGTTAGAACATTCCACAAGATCAACTACCTAGTTTTTTTTGTTTGTTTTTTGGTTTTTTGAGACAGAGTCTCACTCTGTTGCCCTGGGTAGAGTGCCATGGCATCAGAGCTCACAGCAACCTCAAACTCTGAGGCTTGAGCAATCCTCTTGGCTCAGCCTCCCAAATAGCTGGGACTATAGGTGTGTGCCACCATGCCCACCTAGTTTTTCCATTTTTAGTATAGCAGCCTAAGGCTGCTCAGGCTGGTCTTCAACTCCTGAACTCAAGCAATCTACTCATTTCGGCCTCCCAGAGTATTGGGATTACAGGCATGAGCCACCATGCCCAGCCCCTAGATTTTTCTCTAAAACAACATATTGACAGACTGATATAGATTAGAAGAGTATAACTAAATGCAATGCATGATCCTCCACTTGATCACAAATAAACAAAAAGGCTACAAAGGACATTACTGAGATAACTGGGGAAATGTAAATATCAATTCCATATTAGATACATCAGCTGTGTAAGTGCCTGGGTGTGTTACTGGTACTGTGGCTAACTAGAAGCATATTCTTCTTTTTAAGAGATACATGCTGATGTAGTTATGGATAAAGATACATGGTGTTTGCAAGTTACCTTCAAATATTCCCCCCAAGAAACATACATGTAGATAGTGGCAGAATTAACCCAAAGTAGGAAAATATTAACAATTGGTGAATCTTGGGCAGCGCCTATGGCTCAGTGAGTAGGGCGCCGGGTTCGAACCGGGCCCGGCCAAACTGCAACCAAAAAATAGCCAGACACTGTGGCAAGTGCCTATAGTCCCAGCTACTCGGGAGGCTGAGGCAGAGACTTGCCTAAGCCCAAGAGCTGGAGATTGCTGTGAGCTGTGATGCCATGGTACTCTACTGACGGTGACAAAGTGAGACTATCTCTAAAAAAAAAAAAAAAAAAAAAAAAATTGGTAAATCTAGTTGAATGAAATACAACTAGATTCACTGTATTTTCTTTTTTTTTTTTTTTTGGAGTCTTTCACTTTGTCTCCTAGTCTAGAGTAGTACCATGGCCTCAGCCTAGCTCACAGTAACCTCAAATTCCCAAGGTCAACCAACCCTCCTGCCTCAGCCTCCCAAGTAGCTGGGATTACAGGAAAGCACCACCATGTCCAGCTAATTTTTCTATTTGTAGTAGAGACAGAGTCTCAATCTTGCTCAGGCTGGTCTTGAACTCCTGATCTGAAGCTATCCTCCCATCTATGCCTCCCAGAGTGCTAAGTAAGATTACAGGCATGACCCACCACATCCAGCTGTACTTTTCCCTCTGCTTTTCTGTATGATTGAAATATTAAATGACAAGTTGAAAGAAAAAGATTAAGTACATATTTTATGTTATACTTAAAAAAGCAACCTACAAGACAAAAACCCAAAGCTCACAAATTATCAGAGGACACACAGAAAAAGGAAACCATAATAATGGATCATACAGTAAATGATTTAAAAAGGCAAAAAGACCATACTAACAAATCATAGCAGATCTTTTGATGACAGAACTAAAACCAAACACAGATTATATCAATATGTAAAAATGAGCTAAATTCACCTATTACATAACTCCCCAAGTGACTAACAAAGAAAATCCAAACACATGCTATATGTAAAAATAGATTTTATAGCAGGTGAATTAAATTTTAATTAAATTTTAATTTAATTAAGATGTTTTAGAAAGACATAAATAATACAAAATGATTCAGAAGCATTGACAATAAAAGGGTAGGCAAAGAGATACCAAAAAAATACAAATAAGAAAGGTGCATTCATGATTATAATAGCAAACAAGATTCAATTCACAGCAAAAGCTCTAAGACAAAAGTATACCTCATGATGATAAAGACTATAATCCATATGAAGATCCCATATTATTAGATTCTATTCACACATCTCAGCATCCAAAAACAAAAACACAGAAAGTATGAGACAGAACTGGAACACATTAGTGGGAGCCTTTCTCTGTTTTACACATAGTAAATGTACCCTTCTCACCAGGAAAAAAAGCCAAGAAGCCTTTTTTTTTTTGGAGAAAGAGTCTCACTATGTTGCCCTCTGCAGAGTGCTATAGCATCACAGCTCACAGCAACCTCAAACTCCTGGGCTCAAGTGATTCTCTTACCTCAGCCTCCCAAGCAGCTGGGACTACAGGCACCCACCACAAAGCCCAGCTATTTTTTGGTTGCAGCCATCATTGTTGTTTGGCGGGCCAGGCTGGATTCGAACTGGCCAGCTCAGGCATATGTGGCTGGCGCCTTAGTTGCTTGAGCCACAGGCACCGAGCCTAGGTATCTTAATATAAAACAGAAAGTACATCTTCTTTTCAAATGTCCACAGAACATTTAAAATTGATTAAGCACTCAGTCGGTAGGGCGCCGGCCCCATATACCGAGGGTGACGGGTTCAACCCTGGTCCCGGCCAAACTGCAACCAAAAAATAGCCAGGCGTTGTGGCGGGCGCCTGTAGTCCCAGCTACTTGGGAGGCTGAGGCAAGAGAATCGCTTAAGCCCAGGAGTTGGAGGTTGCTGTGAGCTGTGTATGGCCATGCTGTGAGCTCTACCGAGGGCCATAAAGTGAGACCCTGTCTCTACAAAAAAAAAAAAAAATTGATTAAGCAGCTAAGAAAATCTTAATAGATCACACCAAAAAACTAGAGTTGAGGACTAAAACTAGAAAATAATAATCCCAGGCAGTACCTGTGGTTCAATGAGTAGGGCGCTGGCCCCCTATACTGAGGGTGGTGGGTTCGAACCCAGCCCTGGCCAAAATGCAACAAAAAATAGCCGGGCATTGTGGTGGCACCTGTAGTCCCACCTACTCAGGAGGCTGAGGCAAGAGAATTGCCTAAGCCCAGGAGTTGGAGGTTGCTGTGAGCTGTGACGCCACAGCACTCTACTGAGGACAACAAAGTAAAACTCTGTCTCTAAAAAATAAAAAGAAGAAAAGAAAATAATAATCCCTACCTTCTAGGAAATTTTAAATCTCTCTCAAAGAATTCTTGGGTCAATAAATGGAAAAATATCCCATGTTCAAAAAAAAATAGAATTCTTGGGTCAAAGAGTAAATCAAACCTAAAATTTCAAAGGATTCATAAAACAACTTAAATATGAGACATCAAAATTTACATCAGAATTTATATCAGCTAAAGTAAGTTCTCACAAGAAATTTTAAAGGCTTTTATTAATGAACAAGAAAGAATAAAAAGAAATAAATTAAGCATCTAGTAAATTCAAGAAATTAGTACAACTAGTAAATTCGAGACCTGGTTCTTTAGGGAGAAAGTAGAATAAGGCATAATTAATCAACTCAAGAAATAAGGAACAACGTAATAGAACACAATAGACACAGTAAGAAATGAAAATGGAATACTAACCACAGAAACAGAGGGAATCAAAAACAAATACTACTTTGCTCAATTTTAATAAATTTGAGTGCCCACAGTAAGTGGGTAATTTTCTAGGAATAGGTACATTATCAAAACTGACTCCAGAAAAGTTTGTAATCTAACGCAGATATTTAAGATTTAAGAAAAAGAAACTCCAAAGTATTTAAACTGGTCCAGATGTCTGTATAGCAGCATAGATTTTTAATCTCCATTTCCCCATATAATAAGCAAATAAATGGCAAACCCATAAATCCATGGAAAACATTTATAATACAATAATAAGGTATCCCCACAAACCCCAACATTTAAGAGGGTGGGAACAAACTACCAAAAGCTGTAAGAACTGCACAATATCAATGTTATCAGTATTCATGTGGGATGAGACAAAAGAAGTAATGGACCTGAGAACAAAAGAAGTCTAAAATAGCCAATAGGTTACTCACTGGAAAGTATAGGAGGCCAACTTGATACCTGCAGCTGAACCTGTGAGAGATTTTCTCCAACCCAATAATGAGTATAAAGGTGAGCAAATCGGGCTCACAGTAAGGTGTAAAGGGGCCCATCGTCTAACGGTCTCTGGGAACTCAGAAAATAGACCAGCCAGGACTTTCTTTTTTTTTTCTTTTTGTGGTTTTTGGCCAGGGCTGGGTTTGAACCCGCCACCTCTGGCATATGGGACCGGCGCCCTACTCCTTGAGCCACAGGCGCCGCCCGAGCCAGGACTTTCTTACAGGACAAAAGTCAGCACTGAGCTGGGCGCCTGTAGCTCAGCAGCTAGAGCGCCAGCCACACACACTGGAGCTGGTGAGTTCGAACCCAGCCCAGGTCTGCCAAACAACAATGACGACTACAACCAAAAGATGGCCAGGCATTGTGGCAGGTGCCTGTAGTCCCAGCTACTTAGGAGGCTGAGGCAGAAAAATTGCTTGGGCCCAGGAGAGTGAGGTTGCTGTGAGCTGGGCAACACAGTGAGACTGCCTCAAAAAAAAAAAAAAAAAAAGAAAAACAAAAAAGTCAGCACTGATAAGATATAATTTGTATTGGAATTAAAATTGAGAAAGACAGGAACAAAAAAGAAATGGTACAGAATGATAGAGGCAGCAGAACAAGAAATCTCAGAAAGCAAGCTGCCATGTCTTTTAAAATTAACTGGAAAGTAGAGAGAGTCTGTGAAGCTATAACATGTAATGTTTTTATTTTTTATTTATTTATTTATTTTTTTGTAGAGACAGAGTTTCACTTTATGGCCCTCGGTAGAGTACCGTGGCCTCACACAGCTCACAGCAACCTCCAATTCCTGGGCTTAAGCGATTCTCTTGCCTCAGCCTCCAGAGCAGCTGGGACTACAGGCGCCCGCCACAACACCCGGCTATTTTTTGGTTGCAGTTTGGCCGGGGCGGGGCTCGAACCCGTCACCCTCGGTATATGGGGCTGGCGCCCTACCGACTGAGCCATAGGCGCCGCCCATGTTTTTATATTTTTAATTTTTCCCCATTCTTCTCTCTCTTTCCCTTTTTTTTTTTTTTTCCAGAGTCTCAAACTCTGTTGCCCAGAGCTATCATCATAGCTCACTGAGACTTCTAATTCCTGGGCTGAAGCAATGCTTCTGCCTCAGCGTCCTGAGTAGCTCGGGCAATAAACATGAGCTACCACACCCCACCTAGAAAAGCTATTTAAAACTAAACCTTCTTTTAAAGGTTTAAACCAGGTGCAGTCCTAGCTATTCAGGAAGCTGAGATAGGTAGATTGTTTGAGCCCAGGAGTTTGAAACCAGCTGGACAATATAGTGAGACCCTATCTCTAAAAATTAAAATAAAATGTTTATTTTTAAAGTTCAGAACAACTAATTTTAAATATAAATGAGCAACAGAAAAATATCATGATCAGAATCTCATAAAAAGTTTTTCTAAGAAAAGAGAACAAGAACGTTTCTACAAACAATAAATGCATATCTGAAGACATGGATGGAAACTGTAACTTACTATTATTTCAAAATTAATTATAAGACATTAAAGAAAAGCCACATGAAAGCCTAAAGAACATAAAACAGAAATAGAAAAACTCAGAAATAAGCTGACAGAACTTAGAATAGAATAAGAAATAAAAATAATTCTTGAGCTCAGCGCCTGTAGCTCAGTGGTTAGGGGCACTGGCCACATGCACCGAGGCAGGTGGGTTCAAACCTGGCCAGGGCTTGCTAAACAACAATGAAAACTGCAAAAAAAAAAATAGCTGGGCATTGTGGTGGGAGCCTGTAGTCCCAGTTACTTGGGAGGCTGAGGCAAGAGAATCGCGTAAGCCCAAGAATTTGAGGTTGCTATGAGCTGGAGACTCCCTCGCACTCTACTGAGGGCGACATACTGAAACTCTTGTCTCAAAAAAAAAAAGAAAGAAAGAATAAACAAACAAATAAATAAAATAAAATTACTGAAATTAAAACAAGGTGAAAGGTAGAAAAAGTTTTAAAATAAAAAAGAAATGAGGCTGGGCATGGTGGCTCATGCCTATAATCCTAGCACTCCAGGAAGCCAAGGCAGATGGATTGCCTGAGCTCACAGGTTCGAGACCAGCCTGACCCAGAGCAAGAACTCGTCTCTAAAAATAGACAGGCATTATGGCCGGCATCTGTGGTCCCAGCTACTTGGAGGCAAGAGAATCACTTGAGCCCAAGAGTCTGAGGTTGCTGTGAACTATGACACCAAGGCACCCTACCAAGGGCGACGAAATGAGATTCTGTCTCCAAAAAACAAAAAAAAATGATGAGATTAAAAAAAGTATCTGAGAAAAAGTGACAAATACTTAAGATGAGAAAAGATCCAACCTATACATAGTAAAAGTCCCTGTTGGCCAGCTGAGGTTGCTCACACCTGTAATCATAGCACTCTCAGGAGGCCGAGGAGTGTGTATCGCTTGAACTCAGGAGTTTGAGACCAGCCTGCACAAGATCAAGACCCCTGCCTCTACTAAAAATAGAAAAATTAGCCAGGCATTGTGGCAGGTGCCTATAGTCCCAGCTACCAGGAGTCTGAGGCAGGAGGATCACTTGAACCCAGATGTTTGAGGTTGCTGTGAGCTGGCCCGATGCCACAGAACTCTAACCCGGGCAACAGAGTGAGACTCTGTCTAAAAATAAAAAAAATAATAAATAATGCCTATAATCCTAGCACTCTGGGAGGCTGAGGTGGGTGGATGGCTTGAGTTCAGGAGTTTGAGACCAGACTGAGCTAGAGCTAGACTTAGTCTCTCTAAAAAAAAATAGCTAGGCTTTGTGGTAGGCACTTGTAATCTCAGCTACTTGAGGCAGGAGGATCTCTTGAGCCCAAGAGTTTGAGAATGTGATAAACTATGATGCCATGGCACTCTACCAAGGGTGAAAAAGTGAGACTGTCTCCAAAAAAGAAAAGAAAAGAAAAAATAAGTAAATAAAAAGAAAAGAAATGCTTTGAAAGAATATATAAAACTTTAAAATAGCACCAATCCATTTGAAGAAAATGTTAAGCACTGAATTAATCTACATAAAAGTGGGAAGTAAGAGATAGTTTAGGAAAATAGTGATGTTTAGGCTCTACTCTTCACCCAAGACTGTTTTCAATATAATAAAGTATTGTGCAAGACAGACATTTGACCTTTTATTGTGTTAACTTTCTTTTTGAGATTTTTTTTTTCTTTTTTTTGCAAGAAAGCAAAAAACCCACCACCTCTAGTATATGGGGCCGGTGCCCTACTTTTGAGCCACAGGCGCCGCCCTCTTTTTGAGATTTTCATGGACTATAATAGGCTGCAATGCCCACGATGCTACTCATCTGTCAAGTGATTTGCTCCTATAGCAGCAAAGCTGCTGCATCTTTCAAGTTCTCATCTGGAACTCGTCCTAGACAAGGATGGATGAGTCCCTACTACACTGCTGAATATCATTACAGTCACTAGATGGTCAAGGTAAATACTTCAAAGGTGGACTACAGTGATATTCCCAGCAATGAGATTTGTAGTTCTTTTTCTAGGATGAGTTCACAAACTTCACTGTCAGACCTCGTACGACTACAGCTCTGATGGCCATTCCAGAAACAGAGTCCCCAAACTGCTTTGAAGGGTGGACTAGGTGCATAGCTTCCCAAGGGGAGTAACTCTGAAGGTGACCATGGTGATACTCAGCAATAGGGTATGTAGCATGTTTTCCAGGATGAGTTTGCGACCTGTCTTACCTCTTATGTCTATACTAGCTATCTAGTCTACCTGACCTCTGAATGTCTACCCCTCTGATCCTCCCCACATTACATCCTCTGTTCAGGGATGAGAAACCCAACAGTCAAGTTTGTTGAAATCCTGTGAAATGTATTACTAAGCAAGATGAATGAGTTAAGAATCCCTACTATAGACTCGGTGCCTGTGGCTCAAGCAGCTAAGGCACCAGCCACATACACCTGAGCTGGCGGGTTCGAATCCAGCTGGGGCTCGCCAAACAACAATGATGGCTGGCTACAACCAAAAAATAGCCAGGCACTGTGGCAGGCACCTGTAGTCCCAGCTACTTGGGAGGTAGAGGCAAGAGAATCGCTTGAGCCCAGGAGTTGGAGGTTGCTGTGAGCTGTGATGCCATGGCACTCTACCCGGAAGAAAGCTTAAGGCTCTGTCTCAAAAAAAAAAGAATCCCCACTACAGGGCAGCGCCTGTGGCTCAGTGAGTAGGTTACTGGCCCCATATACTGAGGGTGGTGGGCTTGAACCCGGCCCCGGCCAAACTGCAATGAAAAAATAGCCAGGCGTTGTGGCGGGTGCCTGTAGTCCCAGCTACTTAGGAGGCTGAGGCAAGAGAATCGCCTAAGCCCAAGAGATGGAGATTGCTGTAAGCTGTGACGCCATTGCACTCTACCGAGGGCGACAAAATGAGACTCTGTCTCTTAAAAAAAAAAGAATCCCGACTGCAATGCAAAATGCAGACTTGACAGTTGAGGGACGATTTTCACCATATGGAAAGTTAAAGGTTCTAGAAGTTTGCTTTTCTTAAGTGTTAAAACTGTTTAATTGATTAAGTCTAAATTATAGTAATAAACAGAACATGCTTATGAACAGTAAGTCTCAAGAGACACTAATACTCATAATGGAGAATAACTACAATAGAACAATTGACTTTTTCCTTAAACTAAAGGAATTTTTAATATTCCCTTGATTATATATCTTATACTGCATGTTATTCTTTGTTTATGAATTCTTCTTACCCAGAGTATCTTTAATAAGGATTTCAAGCTTCTGCCCCATGTTGGGTCCTCTCTCCTCTTTTGGATTCTGTACTCGATTTACAATCTCTTGCTTGATAGAATTGATTACAAACAATAAATTATCTGTAAGACAGAACAAAACACTTGGAACATGTCACTAACATGGAAGAATTTCCTTTTAATTATGTAATAACAGATATTCAATTTAAAAATGGAGAACATGTAAGAAAACATTAAGCAGTGATGGTTATATGCTTTCTATCCAAAGAGACTAATTTCAAATGACATAGCTTTTTTTTTTTTTTTTTGGAGATCATTGAGTATTATGTAACACCTGTGACAACCCATTGTGGCTGGGTGTGGAGGTATGTGCCTGTCATCCCAGATACTCAAAGGCTGCAGCAGGAGGATCACCTGAGAAGTTTGAGGCAGTAGTGTACTGGGATCACCCTGTAAATAAGTACTGTGCTCCAGCCTGGGCAACATAGCAAGATCCATCTTTAATTTTGAAAAGCAATAAAAAATAAAAGGATAATACATTATTGACATGCACTGATGTCCACTATCCTATAAGCTACTTGTCTTCACCGCTTTAAGATGAATGGTAGTACCTACTGTATCAAACCACAGGATCTTAGTAAATGTTTATTAAATAAATGAAACCAAGTCCTTCAAAGACAAGAGCTTTAAAAACAAATTTTCCTTCTTTAAGAAGCTTAAAAATGAGTGAAGTTAACCCAAATTAAGTAGAAGGAGGGAAATAATAAATAAAAAGCATAAATCAATGCAACAGAAAACAAATACAGAAGAAAATTAATAAAGCCAAAATTTGGGGCAGCACCTGTGGCTTAGTGAGCAGGGCACTGGCCCCATATACCAAGGGTGCAGGCACTGGCCCCATATACCAAGGGTGGCAGGTTCAAACCCGGCCTCGGACAAACTGCAACAAACAAATAGCCAGGCATTGTGGTGGGCACCTATAGTCCCAGCTACTTGGGAGGCTGAAGCAAGAGAATCCCCTAAGCCCAAGAGCTAGAGGTTGCTGTGAGCTGTGACGCCATGGAACTCTACCAAGGGCGACAAAATAAGACTCTGTCTCTTAAAAAAAAAAAAAAAGAAAGAAAGGGGAAAAAAAGCCAAAGTTTGATTATTTCAAAAGATTATCAACAAAGCTACACACCCACACTGCCATCCAGACAGATTTATCATAAAAAATTAGATAAAACACCAATCACTTCTATATGGAATTAAAAAGGGGTTATCACTTTAGAATCTACAGACACTAAAAGGATAATAAGAAAACATTATGCTGAAAAGCCAAGAACTTGGATGAAATGGACAAATTTCTTTAAAATACAACTTAAAATTGACACAAGAAATTAAAAATCTGAATATGGCTCAGAGCCTATAGCACAGCAGTTATGGCGACAGCCACATGCACCAAGGCTGGCAGGTTCGAGCCTGGCCTGGGCCAGCTAACCAGTAATGACAACTACAACCAAAATATAGCTGGCATTGTGGTGGGCACCTGTAGTCCCAGCTACTTTAGGAGGCTGAGGCAAGAGAATCGCTTAAGCCAAAGAGCTAAAGGTTGCTGTGAGCTGTGATGTCACAATACTATATAGAGGGTGACAGAGACACTTTGTCTCAAAAAATAAATAAAATCAAATAAAAATCTGAATAGCCTATTTCTAGTAAAGGAATTAAAAATATAAAAAAAAAAAACTTCCTAAAACAAAACCAAAGGACTTTAACACAATAAATAAATAAAATTTATCTTATCCAACTTTCTCAAAAAAGAGGAAGGGAGGCCAGGTGTGGTAGCTCACGCCTGTGATCCTCGTACTCAGGGAGGCCAAGGTAGGAGGATCTCGGAGCTCAGGAATTTAAGCCAGAGCAAAAGCAAGACCCTGTCTCTACTAAAAATAAAAAAATCTGCTGGACCTTGTGACAGGTACCTACAGTGCCAGTTCCTAGGGAGGCTGAGACAGGAAGATCCCTTTTTTTTTTTCTTTGAGACAAGAGTCTCACTATGTCATCCTCTGTAGAGTGTGTAACATCACAGCTCACAGCAACCTCATACACTTGGGCTTAAGTAATTCCTTTGCCTCAGCCTCCTAAAGTAGCTGGGACTACAGGCACTCACCACAACACCCAGCTATTTTTTTGTTGTTGTTGTTGCAGCTGTCATGGTTGTTTTAGCTGGCCTGAGGAGGGGTTTGAACCCGCCAGCCTCAGTGTATGTGACCAGCACCCTACCCACTGAGCTATGAGCGCCACCTTGAAGATCTCTTTACTCCAGGAGTTTGAGATTGCTATGAACTAGAGTGATGCCATGCCTGGACAATAGAAAAAAAAAAAGAGATTAAGAGAGATCATGGCTCAATTCATTTTATTAGGTCAGTATAGCCCTAGAACCAAAACCTTACCAACATATTACAAAAAAAGAAAGAAAAATCAAAGACCAATAATATCCCTCCTGAATATAGACACAAAAATCCCTAACAAAGGCTCGGTGCCTGTAGCTCAACAGCTAGGGAGCCAGCCACATAACCAGAGCTGACAGGTTTGAACCCGGCCTGGGCCTGTTAAACAACAACAACTACAACCAAAAAATAGCCGGGTGTTGTGGTGGGCGCTTGTAGTCCCAGCTACTTGGAAGGCTGAGGCAAGAGAATCGCTTCAGCCCAAGAGTTTGAGGTTGCTGTGAGCTGTGACACCACAGTAGTCTACTGAGAGTGACATAGTGAGACTCTGTCTCAAAAAGAATAAAAATCCCTAACAAAGCATTAACAATAGAATCCAACAAAAACTATTAG
This sequence comes from Nycticebus coucang, assembly GCF_027406575.1. NCBI lineage: Eukaryota > Metazoa > Chordata > Mammalia > Primates > Lorisidae > Nycticebus > Nycticebus coucang. The sequence goes on along the minus strand of NC_069796.1, from coordinate 76,977,847 downwards.
AATAAAATACTATAAAATATTAATGACATATATATTTTTTTGTAGAGATAGAGTTTCACTTTATGGCCCTTGGTAGAGTGCCATGGCATCACACAGATCATAGCAACCTCCAACTCCTGGGCTTAAGCGATTCTCTTGCCTCAGCCTCCCGAGTAGCAGGGATTACAGGCACCTGCCACAACATCCAGCTATTTTTTTGTTGCAGTTAGGCCAGGGCCAGGTTTGAACCCGCCACCCATGGTATATGGGGCCGGCGCCCTACCGACTGAGCCACAGGTGCCGCCCTTAATGATAGATTCTAATATAAAAAGGAAAATACATCATAACCAAGTAGAGTTTTATTCTGAGAAGGTAAGGTTACTTTTAACATTCAAAAATAAACTGGGGCTCAGCACCCATAGCTGAGTGGTTAGGGCGCCGGCCACATACACTGAAGCAGACAGGTTCGGAACATGGGTGCTAAAACAACAACGACAGCAATAACAACAACAAAATAGCCAGGTGTTGTGGCACCCACCTGAGAATAAAATTCTCAGCCCCAAGAGAATCACTTAAACCCAAGAGCTTGAGGTTGCTGTGGGCTGTGGCACCACAGAACTCTACTAAGGGCGACACAATGCAACTCACACACACACACACAAAAAAAATAAATAAATAAATAAAATAAATTAGGCTGGGTGCAGTGGCTCATGCCTACAGCCTGCTACTTGGGAAACTAAGGCAAGAGGATTGCTCAAGCCCAAGAGTTTGAGGTTGCTGTGAGCTATCATGCCATGGCACTCTACCCAGGGCACAGAGTGAGACTCGGTCTCAAAAAAAAAAAAAAAGTTCTCTAGAAACAAATAATTGAATGATGTTGCACACTGTTCCATTTTCAGACTCAACACTTTGAGAAAGACAATTTTAGAGGCAAAGGAACGTACCAAGTCTAAGATCAGGCTTAAACAGGTAAAGGAAGAAGGCAAGGGGTGGTTCTTATCATAAGATCAAAACTAGAGCTTCCCAGTCCTCTAATGTTCTGTAAAAGGGTTCCAGGTATGTGAAATAGCACAGGGGCCTCCTCCTGTGAATACCTTACTCTTGCTATGTTCCATGATGTCTTAGAGATGAAAATTTTCTACATGTACTGTGATATGAAAAACTGAGAAGCACTCTGATTTACACAAGCACAACAGTTCCCAAATATGCACCAGGCTGGTTGCATAAAGACAAGCTGGGAGGTGTTACAATTGGATTTCTGGATTCTATCTGATTCCAATTCAGAAGATTTAGGAGAAAAGCCTAGAAATCCGTATTTTAACAAGTACACAGACAATGCCAATGAATGATCAAATTTGTAAAACAGATAAATTATTCACACAAAGGTTAAAGTATCATTATTCAATTTAAGGGAAATATTAAAATCAGTCAACAAAACTTGGTAACCCAGCAGCACTATTATAAAACAGAAGTAAGAAATAACAATGGTCAGAAGTGGATCAGGTTGTTACCATAGACAGAGATGAGATGTGACTTAGGAGTCCACAAATACAGACACTTACACTAAATAGAGGACAAGAATAAATAAAAGTGAGCATGTGGCTTACTGAATGGATAAACAAATACGGAGCTAGCCTAAAAGTGGGCAGAATGCAGGGAAAGCAAGTAACAAAACCAAAGAAAAAGGTCAGCAAAGTAATAGGAGATTAATTAAATTCTTAAAAGTTTAAGTTTACCATATTCTGTGTTGAGGCCCCATAATTTCACTTTATTAGCTTCATACTGGGCTTTTTTCTTTAACCGACAAGCTCTATAAAAGGAAGGAGCAATTAGTTCACTTTCATTTTTAAGTAAATATTCAGAATATTATTTTTTGCTGTTGTCATTTTCTAATAGCATCCAAAAACCATTGCCTACTGTTTATCAAAGAATTGACTTACCAAAAACCACATTTATCCAAATTAACTTTTGAAAATAAAGCACACATTTTCAAAAATAAAGCTATGACTAGTACATACGTATGACAGTGGCTAAAAAAACAAAAACAAAACTGACAATACCAAGTGTTGTGGAGGATGTAAAGCAAGTGGAACCTTCAGATGTTGCTGTTATATAAAACATACAGCTACTGTGGAAAATAGTTTCTCAGTTTCTTATAAAGTTAAATATATACACTAGGGGACGGCGCCTGTGGCTCAAGGAGTAGGTCGCCGGTCCCATATGCCGGAGGTGGCGGGTTCAAACCTAGCCCTGGCCAAAAAAAAAAAAAAAAAAAATATATATATATATATATACACTTGGGATATTTGGAAAACTTACGTTCACACAAACATCTGTTAAGTGAGTGTTTACAGAGGGTTTATTCATAACAGCCCCAAACTGGAAGCAATCTAAACATCCCTCATTTGGTGAATAAATTGTAATATATTCCTACAAAGAAATAGTACTTGGTAATAAAAAGGAACAAAGCTATTACTCCACACAACACTATGGATGAATCTCAAAGGCGTGATGTTAAGCGAAAGAAGCCAAACTCAGAAGACTACACAGTATATCCCATCTATATAACATTCTGGAAAAGGTAAAACTATGAAGACAGAAAATGGGCCAGTGGTTATGAAGGATAAAGGGTACGAGAAAGGGTTTGCTTTTACAAAAAGCAATGAGGAAACCTTTTCAGATAATAAAAACGTTCAATATTTAAGTGTGGTTATATGGCTGGATACATTTGTCAAAACTCAAAAAGTATATATCTTAAAAAGGATAAATTTGACTGTAAGTAAATTATACATCAATAAACCTGACTTACTGAAAAAACAAACAAAAAATAAAGCTACAATAATTTTTTACTTGAGTCCATTCACCTCTCCCTCTTAAAAACCTAAGTACCATTGTTTACTTTTGAAGGAAAGATTATAATATTCTCATTGTAGTCCTTTTAAAAAATTTTTTAAAGACAGGGTCTCACTTTCTCACCCAGGCTAGAGTGCAGCAGCTCAACCATGGCTGGCTACAACCTCAAACTCCTAGCCTCAAGGGATCTTCCCACCTTAGCCTCCTGAGTAGCTGGAACTACAGGCATAAGCCACTATGCAGCATTTTGGAAAATGTTCTAAGGTTACCTCTTCTATAAAAACTCACTTAGAGTCTAACTTCACCTCCTAGACTTTATCCATATAAGTGAATAATATTAACATTTACCTGGAAGCCAGCTTATTTTTTTCCTTCCTTGACCTTGGTCGGGCTGTTAAGGGAAGTTCACTAACTGGAGTCAGATCACTAATCACCTTATTCAGCTTCCGTAGTTCATTACCTATCTGGAGTAGTTTTTTAGGATTTGGAGTCAGGTCTTCTACATCAGTTCTCCGTGACTTCTTTACTGCATATTTTCCTGTAGTTTAAAAGAAGTTTAAATTAGATCATTTTAAGTAACAAGAGATACATTTTCCACAGCCACATTTTAAACCATTCACTCCCCTACCACCTTTTCTTTTCAGAAGTCTTAGCATGTTTAAAAAACTATCCAGGAAGAGCTACTTTCCTCTCCTTCTCACACTGTGGCTATAAGAAATGGGAGTGATAAGGCATAATTCCAACCTTTTACAAGGTTCTTCCTACCCTAGAGTTTCTAGTCCCAGTACAATAGATTCTTAGTTATTTGCATGGCAGTACTAAGCACCTCAAATATCAGAAATGGACTGCAATGGTAGGTTATAATACGTGGTCAGAAGAGAGTTTGGAGATTTTACCCAAACCAAGACACTGTAGGGCTATGTCTGAAAATTTGTCAGACATAATACATTTGTCAGACACATACAAAGTCCCAACAAGTAAGGATCACCTTGTTTGAAAGCTCTTTGGTTGCTAGAATAACATTATAGAAGACTTGCCCTATTATTCCAGGCAAAAAGGACAGGGACGGCTCTGTTCTCTGAACTCCTACAGTATCCTGAACAACTCTCCTAGTACAAGGAATTATTCATTGGATTCATCTTTTCATTTCTGGTAGAAAACTGATCTGAAGGCAAAAACTCAGTACAGACTTTGGTGGAAGTGGAAAGGGAAAATTTGGGGATACAAATATATCTCAATACAATTTTTATCGTCAAAAATCTTTAGCAACTTAGAGGAGTGAATACTAAACTGTTTATTGACCATTAAGCTTACTAGCAGTTCTCCTCATGCTGAAGCCCATGAACTTTCTCCCCAACCCTCTGGTTATAGGAACTGTGAAGGGTCAGAAACCAGCAGCAGCCTCTTGGCTGTTTCCTGCATGGGGTAAGTAAAATAAGAAGGGACTAGAAATGAAGAAGTATTTACAAAGTCCTTCCTCCCTATTTGGGTGATAAATTGGTAAAAGCTATTTGAGCAAAAAGCAATCATAAAAATACAGCAGCTCTAGAGTTCCCCTGTCCAATTTGCTAGGAAGGGTTAAATACCTAGGTATACTGAGTAAGCATTATGGTTTTAGTACCTCTATTTAAAGTGACACTGAACATATAACTGGAATCCCCTCTTACCATGATGTAAGCCATTTTTCTGATACATATTACTTGGCAAGGTATCTCGGTTCCACTCAGAGGGCCTCAGCATCCTCTCTTGCTGTGATGGTGTAAGTTGTTCACTGTACTCCCAGAAGTACCTTCTTTTACCTCTCTTCCGAGAAGATATTGAAGTCATCTCCTTCAAGTCTTCTACAGAATCATTTTCATAGCCTTGAAAAAAAAAGCCCCACAATTTTATAAATTTCAATAAACCAATCAGGACAAACAAAAAGATCCTTTCTATTTGTTCACTTTTTCAGATGAAAGGCAGATTTCCGGGTGGCCTGTGGCTCAGTGAGTAGGGCACTGGCCCCATATACTGAGGGTGGCAGGTTTGCGACAACAACAACAACAAAAAAAAAACAGCCGGGTGTTGTGGCCGGCGCCTGTAGTCCCAGATACTCAGGAGGCTGAGGCAAGAGAATCGCCTAAGCCCAAGAGTTGGAGGTTGCTGTGAGCTGTGATGCCACGGCACTCTACCAAGAGCGACAAAGTGGGACTCTGTCTCTAAAAAAACCAAAAAAAGGAAGGTAGATTTCCTTTCGTCTGAAAACACCATTGGCATATCAGGCCCATAAGATAACTTTTATTTTTATTTATTTATTTATTTTTTTATACATTAATTTCTTTTTTCTTTCTTATTTATTTATTTATTTATTTGCAGTTTTTGGCCGGGGCCAGGTTTGAACCTGCCACCCCGGGCATATGAGGCCAGCGCTCTACTCCTTGAGTCACAGGCGCCACCCAAGATAACTTTTTTGTGTGTGTGTTTTTTTTTTTTTTTTTAGTTTTTGGCTGGGGCTAGGTTTGAACCCTCCACCTCCAGCATATGGGACTGGCGCCCTACTCCTTGAGCCATAGGCACCGCCCTACCCAAGATAACTTTTAATACACAAATCTCTGACTTATAAAATATTCAAAGACTAATAAACATAGATAAATACACTGTTTATATTCCTTGGGTTTCTCTACAATTTTCATAACTTAGTATATAATACTAACATAGGATTGAGAAAACAAATATAGTTACAAGAACATCAAAAGTATCATTAGATAATGGTACTTAAACATTATGACTTTTAAAAGTCTTCCTTCTAAGAGTTACGTATCTGAGACATTCCAGACAGAAATCCGTGTGTGTTTCTGTGATGTTGTCCCGCTAAGGTGGAGTTTACTGAGGCAGCAGTGGTTTTCTTCCTACCTCCCACCCTATCCCTTTTACAAAAGTACAAAAGATGACAGTTTTCATGCAAGCTATCAAACAAAAACTTATATACCTATTCTAGCTAATATTTTACTAGAAGCAAATTTGCATCAATTGCAATTCACTTTTAAAGAAGAGGGTATTTCCCCTACTATTGGGGATGTTTTAGAAAATACTTAATTCTAAGCTGTCAGAAAACTCTTGATCAGACTCAATATAGGATAACCTATAGATCTAAAATATCCTCACAGAATCTTCTCAGATGTATTCCACATGCATAGAACATACACAATCCCAAACCTAAAGTGACCAGGAAAAATTAAGTGGCACTGGCAAAGCAAAATGGTCATTATCCCTCCTGAATACATGACTCCTCTGGAACTAACCCTAAGAGAGTGATGATACCTGTTCATTTGGGAGGAAAGTTTGAATTTAGAATTTTAGCAAGTTTTCTTTGGAGTAAGAATCAGTAATACACCTCCACTTATATGACATTCTGCTAACAGGGACACAGTGGTTACCCGGGGTTGGGGGAGAGGAAGGGGATGACTATAAAGGAATATGAGGGGATTTGAGGAGTGATCAAAACTATTCTATATCTTGACTGTGGTGGTAGTTATGACCACATAATTTGTCAAAACTCAACAGAAGTGTACACCGTAAGAGGGGTGAAGTCTGCTGTGAGAAATATATGTCCCTGTATAGCGAATAGTTAATACACACAGCACCTGACACCAAAGCAAGCACTCAAATAATTTTAACAAATCAATAGTTTTGTTTAATAGAACATTTCCCGTGGAGTCCTTTCCCTTTTTGTCTGACACACTGCCATACTAATCTAACTCATTTCTTCCTAAGATTATAGAAAGGAAGAAGGAAGTCAAAAAGACCACATTTACTGCCTAAATTCCTATCACACATCTCTGGTTAGTGCAGACTACTACCATTAAGCTAGTAAAGTCAACTACAAAAACATTTAGTGAAGATTACAAAATAAGCTTTTATTCTGGGAATCCAGTTCTTACTCAGAACCATGTAATTTCATGACCCCAAACAGTTCTAGCCTGTACATAGAATAGGCTCTATTAAAACTTGGGAGACAGTCCAGAACAGGGACTAAAACTCTATTTTGCACCTTTCCTGAAATTCTGCAGGCTCATGAACTGTTATAGACATCTGCCAAGAAACAGCATCAAGGGAGCTAGTCATCACAAAAGGGCCTTTGTAATCTGCTATAAATCAAACCAATCAACCTACCCTAAAACTAGCACTCTGAAGAAACTACAACTCTCCCTTACTCTTTTGATTCAAAGAATTTCTTTCTTTTTGTTTCTCACCAATAATTCATTTTGTGTCCCCAAAGTCACTTATTTAGCTTTTTCTCCCAAGAAAAAGAGAAATTTTTATTAGCGAATGTGACTAAAGCTCAAATAATATCACAAAATTAATACAATTTTGAAATTACAAGTTTGAATATAATGAGATTGTTGCTCATTAACATTTATGAAAACCATCCAATTAACGTCAACCAAAAAGGATTTTACTTAAAGTCAACTGGAAGTGAATGACTTAAATGCCGTCCAGAAATCTTAACATCACTGTTAGATTGGTTCAAGAAGAGAACTTCACCCCACCAAGCACCAGCTGATTCATAAAACCATTGCCTATTTATATGAAACCAGAAGGGGAACAAATAAGGGTTCTTCTAAAAAGGACAAAGGAAGAAAATGCGGAATGACAGGACAACACCAACTACAATGCTAGTTTCCCCTCCCTGTTAGAGTCAAAGGTCTAAGAAAATAAAAAACAGATCAAATAACCATGTGATCTCTCATTATGGACTCCTTATCTCACATTCAGACAGAATCCAAAGGATCAATGATACTTTATAAATGGAGTTAACGCATTGTTGACCAGTCATGAATTACCTTGCGTGCTTCCACTTGCATTAATTATTGCAATTTTTAAAACTAAAACAAAAGGTAATACAGGATATTATAAAAAGCTTTCTTGATTGTGTTCAGTCATGTTCACTTTATTATAAAAAAATTATTTTTCTGGCTCGGTACCCATAGCACAGTGGTTACAGTGCCGGCCATATACACCAAGGGTGGCAGGTTTGAACCTGGCCCGGGCCAGCTAAACAACAATGACAACTGCAACAACAAAATAGCCGGGCGTTGTGGCAGGCGCCTTTAGTCCCAGCTACTTGGGAGGCTGAGGCAAGAGAATCACTTCAGCCCAAGAATTTGATGTTGCTGTGAGCTGTGATGCCATAGCATTCTACCTAGGGCGACATAGTGAGACTGTCTCAAAAAAAGTATTTTTCTAAATATTCAGGTTTCTATCACAATTCTAGTATTGCAAAAGTTTCAACTATGATGGGTTGTGACAGTGAAGAATTTTTCAATGTATTATATACAGATACTTTACATGATTATCCAAGTGATTCTGAAATATTTTGTAGTGATCTGGAAAATGATAATTTATCAGAAGACAGTTATGAATCTGATATTAGACCATCAAAATAGCCAAAAAGAAACGTAATAGAATCTGATAGTGAAAGTCATTTTTAGGAAGAGTGAACTGAAATGATATTACACCAACCATGGAGGATTATACAAATATTTCGAGTATAACTGTTGAACTTGGTCATTTACAGAGAATCAGTGAAGTGACAGATTTACTTTTTTATAACTTTTTTTTTTTTAAATTTAGTTGCTTCTCAAATCAATTTATATCACCACCAAATGGAACTATTTTATTAAAACTTTATCATGGACATAAGTTACCACTAGTGATATAAAGAAGTTTCTCATTTTGTTCATACTGATGGGACAACTAAAAAAAACACACTGGAGAGATTATTGGTCAATGGATCCTTTGCTTGAAATTCTAGGATTTCCTAAAACTATGACCAGAATGAGCTTTGACCAAATTTTTACATTTTTTCATTGTAGTAGTAATTCATAAGCTACATCTAGTGAAGACAGATTTTATAAAGAATTTCAGTCTTGGGCGGCACCTGTGGTTTAGTAGGTTGGGTGCCGGCCCCATATACTGAAGGTGGCAGGTTCAAACCCGGCCCCAGCCAAACTGCAACAACAGCAAAAAAACAGCCAGGCATTATGGCGGGCGCTTGTGGTCCCAGCTACTCGGGAAGCTAAGGCAAGAGAATCGCCTAAGCCCAGGAGTTGGAGGTTGCTGTGAGCAGTGTGATGCCACAGCACTCAGCAATAAAGTGAGACTCTGTCTGTACAAAAAAAAAAAAAGAATTTCAGTCTTTAGGCTGAGGTAAGAGAATCATGTAAGCCCCACAGTTTGAGATTACTGTGAGCTGTGATGCAACAGCTCTCTATCAAGGGCAACATAGTGAGACTCTGTCTCAAAAAAAAAAAAAAAAAAAGAATTTCAGTCTTTGCATATACTAAACCAGGAATTATCCCTAGATGAAGGAATGGTACCATATAGAAGATGTATCACATTGTTTCACTTTCATACACAATTACAAAATAAAAGCTGGTGATAAGGGATAGATTCTGTATAAAATTGCTGGTCAATAATGTGTTAAAAGGCAAAGAAAAACATGACCCTAAAGCTCCAGGAAGGCTCCTATGGTCTCAAGATAGCCCTCATATCCCTGGAAACCCACTGCAGCACCAGGCAGATACCCACAGACCTAGGATCACGGTCCACCCCTGAAGACCCAGTCTCTAGGTCCACACTCACAGGCACTAGACCTGTGCTAGTGGACCTCAACACCAGGATGACTCCTGTGGAGTCAGTACCATCTACTCCGGCAGATATAGGCACCAGGCAAGCCCCTGTGGACTTAGACTCAAAACCCTTCCACTGTCAGGTCAACTCCTGTGAACCTAGGCTTCAGGCCTGCTACCACAAATCCAGGCATCAATACTGCCTCTACAGATCCAGGTGCCAGGTTCACCTGCCTGCTGACCTGACATCAGGCTAGCCAACTCAAAGACTATAGCTGTCTAGCAGCAAGTTTATCTGAAGACTCCTTCAGCTGGCCTACCCAGAATCTCTGAATGGATTGGCAAATGAAGGGTTTTCCCTGGCAATTCCAGTCTGTAAAAACCGGAAGAGGTGCTTACATCTTCCAATGCACAGACACAAATTCAATGCCACAAGGATCACAAATGATCAGGGAAACATGACACTAGCAAAGGAACAAAATAAAGCACCAGCGAATCATCCAAGATAAAGAACATCTATGAAATGCTTGATAAACAATTCAAAATAATTGTCTTAAAGCTCTGTGAGCTATAAGAGAACAGGGATAACTAAATGAAATCCAGAGCCACAGAATACAATTACTAAACCAAATAATTCCTCACAGAGCTTCAACAGAAGACTTGAGCTAAGCAGGAAAAAATAATCAGTGAGCTCAAAGAAGGTTATTTCAAATTACCAAGTTAGAAGAACAAAAAGAAAAAAAGAGTAAGAGTGAAGAAAGCCTGCCTATGGGACTTAGGAGATGCCATCGAACATAACAATGTGCACCTTATAGGAATACTGGAAGGAGCAGAGATAGAGTATAGTACAGCAAGCTTACTGAAAGAAACAATGATGCCAGCCATAATGGCTCATACCTGTAATCCCAACACTTTGGGAGGCTAAGGCAAGAGGATTGCTTGAGCTCAGGAGTTTGAGACCAGCCTAAACAAGAGACCTTGTCTCTAAAATTAGCCAGGCATTGTGACAGGTGCCTGTAGTCCCAGCTAGTCAGAAGGCTGAGGGAAGAGGATCACTTGAGCCCAAAAGTTTAGGGGTGCTGTGAGCTATGATACTATGGCACTTTACTGAGGGCAACAAAGTAAAGCTCTATTTCAAAAACAAAACAACAAAAAACCCTGTTGCTTAAAAAAAAAAAAATAGAATGAATGACAGAAAATTTCCCAAATTTGGAAAGACAAATGAACATCCAAATCCATCAAGCTCAAATAACAATAAATATATTACACATAAAAACATTTTCACCAAGACATATTATCATCAAATTCTCAAAAGTCAAAGGAAATAAGAATTTAAAAAGTACCAAAAGAAAAGCAACTTGTTAGAAACAAGAAACCCTAATAAGACTCAAGAGTATAGTGGTTTTCTCAACAGAAATCCTGGAGACTAGAGTGGGATGACGTATTCAAAGTGCTATAAGGGGAGAAAAAACCTTGACAAACAAGGATACTATAACCTAAATAATCTGTCCTTCAGAGACGAAGACTAGATAAAAACTTCCCTCCCACCCCAAAAAAGCTGAAGGAGTTCATCACCATTAGGCATGCATTATAAGAAATGCCAGTGGAAGTTCTTTAAGCTGAAAAGAAAAGATAACTAGCAAATCTGTAGAAGTATAAAATTCACCTTGTAAAAGTATGAATAGTAATATTCAGAATGCTGTATGGTGGTATACAAAACACTTCTAACTCTAATGTAAAAGTTAAAAGACAAAGGTGCTAAAAATAACTATAGAGGGGGCAGTGCCTGTGGCTCAGTCGGTAGGGCGCCGGCCCCATATACCGAGGGTGACAGGTTCAAACCCGGCCCCAGCCAAACTGCAACCAAAAAATAGACGGGTGTTGTGGCGGGCGCCTGTAGTCCCAGCTACTTGGGAGGCTGAAGCAAGAGAATCGCTGAAGGCCAGGAGTTGGAGGTTGCTGTGAGCTGTGTGAGGCCATGGCACTCTACCAAGGGCCATAAAGTGAGACTCTGTCTCTACCAAAAAAAAAAATAACTATAGAGGTAATAATTTGTTAATGGATATGCAATATTAAAAGATGTAACTTGTGACATCCATAACATAAAATGTAAAGTGTAAAGTTTTTATATACAGGTGAAGTTAAATCACTGTTAGCTTAAAACAGCTGTTACATTTTTGTAAGCCCCATGGTAGTCAAACAGAAAAAACCTGTATTAGACACACAAAAGATTAAAAAAAAAAAAAAAATCAAAGCCAAAAAAAAATCAACAAATCACAAAGGAAGGCAAGAGGGGGAAAAGTAACAAAGAAACAAAACAGAAAAAAATTAACAAAATAGCAACAGTAAATCCTTACCTATCAATATCCAATAAAAAGACAAGGTACCTGAGTAAATAAAAAGACCAAGAACCAACTATATGCTGCCTATAGTAAGAGACTCACTTTCACTTAAAGGAGCACGTAAGTTGAAAGTGAAAGAGTTATCTAGGAGGCCCAGGTAGGTGGATTGCTTGAGCTCAGGAGTTCAAGAACAGCCTGAGCAAGAGCAAGACCCTATTTCTACTAAAAATAGAAAAATTAGCCAAGCATTGCCGCAGGCACTTGTGGTCTCAGCTACTCAGAAGGCTGAGGCAAGAGGATCACTTGTGCCCCAAAGAGTTTGAGGTTGCTGAGAAGAATGGTGCCATAGCACTCTAACTAGGGCAACAAAGTGAGACACCCTCCCCCCCAAAAAATAGAAAAAGATATTCCATATAAATAAATGGCAACTTAAAAGGGGTGGCTATGCTTCTATGAGATAAAATGGACTTTAAGTCAAAAACTGTCACAAGAAACAAAACAGTCGAGGCGGAGCAAGATGGCAGCCGAGTAACAGCTTCCTTGCATCTGGGCACCGTGAGTCTGGGGAGATAGGACTCCAGGCATCTCTGGCTGGTGGGATCTGCCTATCATCACCCCTGAGAGGATACAGGGAGTCAGCAAGAGACTTCTGGACCCCAAGAGGAGGACTAAAACAGTGGAAAACCGGCAAGTGGTCGAGTGTGTTCAATCCGTCTAAACCCGCCCGCAACTGTAAGTTCAGTAGCAGTGAGACTGCAAACCAGAAAGGCCTTACCTGTGAACTGTTTTGGTGTCTTTGGACTTGGCACTCAGCTGAACTGCCTTGGGGAGAGCCTGAGCGGGAGTGCAGAGAACTTTGGCCTTTGTCTAGGGCCCCAGTCTGAGCCGCTGAGCCAGACGGAGCTAATAGTGTTTGGCTCTGGGTCACAGGCAGCCATTGTGAGCCATCTGCCCCGGCAAGCTCCGCCCTCAGGGTTGCAGAGCTGGAATTGGGTGGGAGCTGGTAACCCAGCGACCAAGTAGCCTAAGGGCGGGGTCTGAGCCACCTTGCAGCCCTAACCCTCGGGGGCAGAGGGAGACCAGTTTTGGCACACAGGGTAAGTGGATAGCCACTTCAGCAGTGATTCCAGCGACAAGCACTTCCCTGGGAAAGCTTCTGCTCAGCAAGTGAACAAGCTCAAAGTGCCTTTTAAGTGGGCTGAAGAGAGATTTAGGGTGTCGACCTGCTGGGGTTTGAGAAACTAGCAGCCTCCAGTCGTATCAGAACTGTGATTAACATCTCACACCCCAGAAGACCACGTGTTGCCCAGACAATATTCAATAACATATATATACTGCTTTGTTTTTGGTTGTGTTTGTTTTTTTTTTTTTGTTTTTGGTTTGGTTGTTTTTTTGTTTATTTTTATGTTGTTGATTGTTGTTTTGTTTTTTAAGTTCAACCTTTTCCATACAGATCCTTTTTCTTTCTCAATTTTCCTAGTTTAATTATAATTTCCCATTGCTGCCTATTTCAATAATTAGAACTTCATTTTTGTTAGTGTTTCTACCGCTATTATTTGGTTTTTCCAGCCAATTTTATCCCGTAAAGTTTTCTGTTTGCTTGTTTTGGTTTGATTTATAGCATTTTTTTTTTTTTTTTGTAGAGACAGAGTCTCACTGTACCGCCCTCGGGTAGAGTGCTGTGGCGTCACACGGCCCACAGCAACCTCCAACTCTTGGGCTTACGCGATTCTCCTGCCTCAGCCTCCCAAGCAGCTGGGACTACAGGCGCCCGCCACAATGCCCGGCTATTTTTTTGTTGCAGTTTGGCCGGGGCTCGGTTTGAACCCGCCACCCTCGGCATATGGGGCCGGCGCCCTACTCACTGAGCCACAGGCGCCGCCCGATTTATAGCATTTTTGTCTTTCCTCTCTACTTGGTGGAGGTGGGGTACTGTGTCTGATCAGGTTAGCAAAGAGCTGCTGACCTCAAGGGAACCACCCAACTGGGTACCCCCAGAAGGTGGTTTTTTTTTTAAGGTTGTATCAAAGTACCCTACTGTACACCTATATTGCTCTGTCTCCCTCTTTCTGTGCCTCTCTTCTTTTTGTCAATATTCCTTTTACCCACCCCCTCTCCTTTCTCTATTTTTCTTTTTTTTTTTCTTATCGCTCGGTCCTCCTTTCTTTCATCCCTTTTTTGTTCTTCAACCTTCTCACCCTTCTGGTCCTGTAACCCTTAGTCCACAGGCACGAGAACTTAAAGAGCAAGAGGAAGTGAAAGGAAAATTAGGGCAAGGAAACAGATAAAAGAAATCACTCATGAGGAAGAATCGGCAGAAAACTCCAGGCAACATGAAGAACCAGTCCAGAACAACCCCGCCAAGGAACCATGAGGTAGCTACTGCAGAGGATCCCACTTATACAGAAATGTTAGGAATGACAGAAAGGGAATTTAGAATACACATGATAAAAACAATGAAAGAAATGATGGAAACAATGAAGGAAACTGCTAATAAAGTGGAAAATAACCAAAAGGAAATTCAAAAACAGAATCAAATAAGAGATGAACGATATGAAGAATATAAAAAGGATATAGCAGAGCTGAAGGAAATGAAACAGTCAATCAGGGAACTTAAAGATGCAATGGAAAGTATCAGCAACAGGTTAGACCATGCAGAAGAAAGAATTTCAGAGGCAGAAGACAAAGTTTTTGAGATAACTCAGATAGTAAAAGAGGCAGAAAAGAAGAGAGAGAAAGCAGAATGTTTACTGTCAGAATTATGGGACTTTATGAAGCGTTCCAACATACGAGTTATAGGAATTCCAGAAGGGGAAGAAGAATGCCCCAGAGGAATGGAAGCCATACTAGAGAATATTATATAAAAGAAAATTTCCCAAATATCACCAAAGATTCTGACACACTGCTTTCAGAGGGCTATCGGACCCCAGGTCGCCTCAACTCTAACCGAGCTTCTCCAAGACACATTGTGATGAACCTGTCCAAAGTCAAGACAAAAGAAAAGATTCTGCAAGCTGCCAGGAGTAAGCGCCAGTTGACCTACAGGGGCAAATCCATCAGAGTGACCGCAGACTTCTCTAATGAAACTTTCCAAGCAAGAAGACAATGGTCATCTACCTTTAATCTACTTAAACAGAACAATTTCCAGCCCAGAATTCTGTATCCTGCTAAGCTAAGCTTCAAAATTGACGGAGAAATCAAATCATTTACGGATATACAAACATTGAGGAAATTCGCCACAACAAGAAACAAAACAGTCTTTATGTAATGACAAAGAAGTTGATTCAACAGGAGGACATAACAAATGTAAATATATGTGTACCCACATCAAAGCACCTAAATATACAAGCAAATATTAACAGAACCAAAGGAAAAGATGTAATATAAGCAGACTTCAAAACCCCATTTTCCATAATGGATAGATCATTCAGACAGAAGATCATTAAGGAACAATAGATCTGAACAACACTATAGACCAAATGTACTTAACAGACACATACAAAACATTCCCTCTGATAGCAGAATACACATTCTTTTTGAGCACAAACAAAATATTCTCTGGTATAATCATATGTTAGGCAACAAGAAAAGTTTGAAAATTTAAGAAGATTGAAATCATACCAAGTACCTTAAGTATCTTTTCTTTTCGTTGTTCTTCTTCTTTTAAGAGACAGTCTCTCTGTGCCACCAGTTTGGAGTGTAGTGGTGCAATCATAGCTCCAGAAACCTTTAACTCCTAAGTTCAAGTGATCCTCCTGCCTCAGTCTCCCAAGTAGACAGGAATACAAGTATGCACCAACAAGCCTGGCTAATTTTTTTGTTGTTGTTGGGGTTTTATTATGTTACCCAGGTTGGTCTCAAACTAACTACTGGCCTCAAGCAATCCACCTGCCTCAACCTCCAAAGCACTGGGATTACAGGTGTGAAAACCTCCATGCACAGCCCCAAATATCTTTTCTGACCACAATGGTATGAAACTAGAAATCAGTGACAGGAAGAAAAATGGAAAATTCACAAATATGTAGAAATTAAATACCCAATGGATCAAAGAAGTCAAAAGAGAGATAAAAAATATCTGAGACAAACAAAAATGGAACTCAACATATCAAACTTATGGGATGCAATGGCTGGGTAATCCTCACTACTCTGGGAGGCTAAGGAGGGAGGATCACTTGAGCTCAGGAGTTCAAGACCAGCCTGAGCAAGAGCGAGATCCCATCTCTACTAAAAAATAGAAAAAATTAGCTAGGCAACATGGTGGGTGCCTATAGTCCCAGTGACTCAGAAGACTGAGGAAGGAGATCTGCTGGAACCCAGGAGTTTGAGGTTACTGTGAGCTAGGCTTAAGGCCATTGCACTCTAGCCTGGGCAACAGAGTGAGATTCTGTCTCAAAACAGAAACAAAAACAAAAAACCAGCAAGAGAGAAGACACAAATAAATAAAATTATAAATAAAACAGGCAACACTAGAACTAATACATTGAGCTCCATAAAGACAGCGTAGGGGCAAGTTGAGAGCGGGATAGGCTCTGGACTACTCTGTGCCTCGCTCAGAAAAAGTAACTAAACATGGGCAAAGGGGATCCTAAGAAGCAGAGAGGCAAAAATGTCATCATATGCATTCTTTGCGCAAACTTGTCGGGAGGAGCACAAGAAGCACACACCCAGATGCCTTAGTAAGCTTCTCAGGATTTTCTAAGTACTCAGTGAGGTAGGAGACCATGTCTGCTAAAGAGAAAGAACAATTTGAACACATGGCGGCTCTGCACCTGTAGCTCAGCGGCTAGGGCGCCAGCCACATGCACTGGAGCTGGCAGATTCGAATCCAGCCCAGGCCTGCCAAACAACGACAACTATAACCGAAAAATAGCTGGGTATTGTGGTGGGCACCTGTAGTCCCAGCTCCTTGGGAGGCTGAGGCAAGAGAATCACTAGAGCCAAAGAGTCTGAGGCTGCTGTAAGCTCTGATGCCGTGGTACTCTACCCAGGATGACATAGTGAGACTCTGTCTCAAAAAAAAAATGTTGAACATATGGCAAAGGCAGACAAGGCCCACCTTGAGAAAGACAAATGAAAACCTATATCCCTCCCAAAGGGGAAACAAAAAAGAAGTTCAAGGATCCCAGTGCACCTAAAAGGCTTCCTTCATCCTTTTTTTTTTTTTCTCTGTTCTGAGTATTGCCCAAAAAATCAAACGAGAAGGTGGGGCACAGGGGCTCACCCCTGTAATCCTAGCATTCTGGGAGGCCAAGGCAGGTGGACTGCTTGAACTCATGAGTTCAAGACTAGCCTGAGCAAAAGCGAAACCCGGTCTCTACTCATAAATTGACAAACTGAGGTAAGAGGATTGCTTGAGCCCAAGAGTTGGAGGTTGCTATGAGCTATGATGCCACGGCACTCTCCCCAGGGTGATAGCTTAAGACTCTGTCTCAGAAAAAAAAAAAAAAAAAGGAGAACATCCTGGCCCATCCATTGGTGATGCTGAGGAGAAACTGGGAGAGATGTGGAATAATACTGCTGCAGATGACAAGCAGCCTTATGAAAAGAAGGCTGCAAAGCTGAAGGAAAAATACAAAAAGGATATTGCTGCATATCAAGCTAAAGGAAAGCTGATGCAGCAAAAAAGAGTCATTGAGGCTGAAAAAAGAAGGAAGAGGACGACGATGATGATGATGAATAAGTTGGTTCTAGTGCAGTTTTCTTTCTTACCTATTAAGTTTAATTTAACCCCCTTACACCTGTGGTGCATCTTACAAGGGTATATGTGAAACTTAGTAAATGTGGAATACAAATGTCTTAGCACAATAACTAAGAAAATGCCAGGAAGGCTATGTTAACCAGTGTGATGAAAATGTGTCAAGCGGTCTATGAAACCAGCGTATGGTGCCCCATGATCACATTAATGTACACAGCTATAATTTAATAAAAATAATAATAATAATAATAATTTAACCCCCTTGTATACAACTCCATTTAAAGAGAAAAATTGAAATGTAAGGCCGTGTAAGATTTGTTTTTAAACTGCACAGTGTTTTTTTGTATAGTTAACACTATTGAATGTGTCTTTAGATAGCCCTGTCCTGGTGGTTATTTTCAATAATTACTAACCTTGCCTGGTACAGTATGGGGGCTATAAACTGGCAGGGAAATTTAAAGCAGGTTCTTATTGGTGCACAGCACAAATTAGTTACATATGGGGACAGTAGTTTTACATCTTCAGTTGTCTCTGATACCACTTATACAAAATAATTGTTGGGTTAACTGAATACCACTCTGTAACTGCAAAAACAGTTGCAGCCATTTTGTTGGCATTCTATATGTTTCTAAGTAAATACAATTTTTTTAACTAAAAAAAGGAAACAGAAAATCTGGCTGGGCACAATGGCTCATACTTGTAATCCTAGAACTCTAGGAGGCCAAGGCGGGTAGATTGCTTAAATTCAGTAGCTTGAGACCAGCCTGAGCAAGATCGAGAGCTTTCTCTACTAAAAAATAGAACAACTAGCTGGTGTGGTGGCACCTGCCTGTACTCCCAGCTACTCGGGAGGCTACGGCAAGAGGATTGCTCAAGCTCAAGAGCTTGAGATTGCTGTGAGCTATGATGCCACAGCATGCTACTCAGGGTGACAGAGTGAGATTCTGTCTCAAAAAAAAAAGAAAAAAGGAAAAGAAAACAAAGTCTGAACAGACCAGTAACAAGGAAATTGAATCATCAATCAAAAACTCTCAACAAAATAAGGCCCGGGGGCGAATGATTTCACTGGTAAATTCTACTAAATATCTAAGAAAGGATTAATCCTTCTCTAACCCTTCTTTAACCCTTAAGAAAAATTAAAGAGGAGGAAACACTTTCGAACTCATCTTATGAGGCCATCATTGCCATACCAAAACCAGACAAGGACACTACAAGAAAATTACAGGCCAGTATCCCTAATGAACACAGATGCAAAAATCCTCAAGGAAATACTAGTAAGTCAAATTCGACTGCACACAAAAAGATCATACATCATGACCAAGTGGGATTTATCCCTGGGATGCAAGGATGGTTCAACAACTAAATCAACCAATGTGATATAATGCATTAACAGAATTAAGGATAAAAAATCATGTGATCATCTCAAAATATAAAAAGAACATTCAACAAAACTCAATATGTGTTCATGATAAAAACACTCAACAAATTAGATATAAAGGAATGTACTTCAATATAGTAAAGGCTATGTATATGAAGCCCAGATGAAAACCTGAAAGCTTGGGTGGCACCTGTGGCTCAGTGGGTAGGGCGCCAGCCCTATATACTGAGGGTGGCGGGTTCAAACCAGGCCCTGGCCTAACTGCAACAAAAAAAACAGCTGGGCGTTGTGGTGGGTGCCTGTAGTCCCAGCTACTCGGGAGGCTGAGGCAAGAGAATTGCCTAAGCCCAGGAGTTGGAGGTTGCTGTGAGCTGTGTGACGCCATGGCACTCTACCAAGGGCAACAGAGTGAGACTCTGTCGAAAGACAAGAAAGGAAAGAAAGAAAGAAAGAAAAGAAAGAAAGAAAGGAAAGAGAGAGAAAGAGAGAAAGAAAGAAAGAGAAAGAAAACATAAAAGCTCTTCCTCTAAAACAAACAAACAAAAAACAAAGATGCCCATTCTTACAACTTCTATTCAATACAGTAAAGGAAGTCCTATCCAGAGCAATAATGCAAAAACAGGAAGGAAAAGAAGGCATTCAATTAGGAAAAGTACTAAAATTGTCTTTGCAGATGACATGATCTTACACATAGGAAACTCTAAGGATTTCACTACCAAACTGTTAGAAGTAATAAACTTATTCAGAAAAGTTGCAGAACACAAAAATCAACAAATCAAAATCAGTTGTGTTCCTATACACAAAGACTTCAAAAAAGAATTTAAAAAACAATCTTATTTACAGTAGCATAAAAAATACTTCAGAATACATTTAACCAAGGAGGTGAAAAATCTAAAAAACTATAAACACTGATGAAATAAACTGAAGATGACACACAAGTAAATACAAAAACATCCTGCGCTCATGGATTGGAAGATTTAATATTGTTAAAATGCTCATAACATCCAAAGCAATCTACAGATTCCATGCAATCTTCATCAAAACTAACAGCATTTTTTGGCTTGGCGCCTGTGGCTCAAGTGGCTAAGGTACCAGCCACATAGACCTGAGCTGACAGGTTCGAATCCAGCCCGGGCCCGCCAAACAACAATGATGGCTGCAACCAAAAAAATAGCCAGGTGTTGTGGCGGGCACCTATAGTCCCAGCTACTTGGGAGGCTGAGGCAGGAGAATCGCTTGAGCCCAGGAGTTGGAGGTTGCTGTGAGCTGTGATGCCACAGCCCTCTACCTGGGGTGACAGCTTGAGGGTCTGTCTCATAAAAAAAAAACAAAACTAACAGCATTTTTCATAGAAATAAAAAACAATGCTAACATTTATATGGAAAATTCTGAATAGCCCAAACTATCTTGAGCAAGAACAACAAAACTATTGGTACCATACTAAATTAATTTCAAAATACAGTATAAAGCAGCGGTTCTCAACCTGTGGGTAGCGACCCCTTTTTAATAATGAAAATACAGGGCGGCGCCTGTGGCTCAGTCGGTAAGGCGCCGGCCCCATATACAGAGGGTGGCGGGTTCAAACCCAGCCCCAGCCAAAACTGCAACCAAAAAATAGCCGGGTGTTGTGGCGGGTGCCTGTAGTCCCAGCTACTCAGGAGGCTGAGGCAAGAGAATCGCTTAAGCCCAGGAGTTGGAGGTTGCTGTGAGCTGTGTGACGCCACGGCACTCTACTGAGGGCCATAAAGTGAGACTTTGTCTCTACAAAAAAAAAGAAAATAATAATGAAAATACATTGCGGCATGAGGAAGGTTGGGAACCACTGCTATAAAGGTATAGGAGTCATAACAGTATGGACTGGGCACAATGGTTCATGCCTGTAATCTCAATGACTAAGAAAGCTGAGGCAAGAGGATCACGTGATACCAAGAGTCTGAGACCAGGCTGGACAACACAGCAAAATCCCATTCCTTAAAAAATATAAAAAATAAAATTAGCTGGGTGTGGCAGTACACACCTGCAGTCTCAGTTTCTTGGGCGGTTGAGGCAGGAGGATTACTTGAACCCAGGATTTCGAGGCTACAGTGAGCTATATGATTATGCACTCATGCCTAGGTGAAAGTATAAAAATAGGCATATAGACCAATGGAACAGAATAGAGTCCAGAAATAAATTCATACATTTACATTCAACTGATCCTCAAAAATGGTGCTAGCATACATGACAGGTGAAGGTCAATCTCCTTCAATAAATGGTGATGGAAAACAGAATAGGCACATGTAGAAGAATGAAACTGGACCCTTATCTCATGCCATTTACAAAAATCAATTCAAAATGAACTAAAGACAAACATAAAATCTGAAAACCATAAAGACACTAGAAGAAAACAGGAGGAAAGTTTCTTGACACTGATCTGGGCAATGATTTTTTTTATATGACTCCAAAAGCACAGACAACAAAAGCAAAAATAGACAAATAGGATTGCAACAGCAAAAGAAACAATAAACAATGTTTCATAAAAGATAACAAGTATTGCAGTGGATACAGAAAAAGAGAATGCTTATAGATTACTGGGGCAAATGTAAATTGGTACAGCCATTACAGAAAATGGGACAGAGGTTCCTCAAAAAATTAAAAATAGAATTACCACATGATCCAGCAATCCTGCTTCTGGGGATATAGCCAAAGGAAATGAAGTCAGTATCTCAAAGAAATATCTGCATTTCTATGTTCACTGCAACATTACTTGTAATATACAAAATACAGAATCAGGGTAGGCACTCATGCCTATAATCCTAGCACTCTGGGAGGCTGAGGCAGGAGGACTGCCTGAGGCCCAAAAAACCCAGAAATATTAGCTGGTAGCATGTGCCTACAGTCAGCTACTTGAGCGGCTGAGACAAGAAGATTGCTTGAGTCTGGGAATTTGAGGTTGCAGTGAGCTATGATGACTGCAGTATATCTAGCCTGGGCAACAAAGCAAGCCTCTCCCAAAAAAAGAAAAAGGAAAAAAATCCCAAATATGGAATCTATTCAACTGTCCTTCAATGGACACATTTAAAAAAATGTGAGATCTCATAAGAGTCAGGCTCAAGGGCTCATGCCTGAAATCCCAGCACTTTGAGAAGCCAAAGATGGGTGGTTCAAGACCAGGCTGAGATGGCTCAGCGCCCGCAGTACAGTGATTATGGGGCCAGCCACATACAACAAGGCTGGTGGGTTCAAACCTGGCCCGAGCCAGCTAAAACAATGACAACTACAACAAAAAATAGTTGGGCACTGTGGTGGGTGGTGGATCCCTGCAAGTCCTAGCTACTTGGGAGGCTGAGGCAAGAGAATCACTTAAGCCTAAGAGTTGGACGTTGCTGTGAGGGTGAAACTGGATCCTACCACAGCATTCTACAGAGGGTGACATAGTGAGATTCAGTCTCAATAAAAAAAAAAAAAAAAGTGAGGCTGAGAAATATAGTGAGACTCTATCTCTACAAATTTAAAAAAAAAATTGATATATAAAAACACAAAAAATAGATTATTACTCAGGCTTACAAAGAAATCCTGTCATCCAGGACAACATGGATGAACCTGGAGGATCTTATGCTAAGTGAAATAAGCCAGGCAAAGACAGACAAATACTTTACAATTCCAGTTATATGGAAATCTAAAAAAAGCCAAACTCAAAGGAACAAACAGTAGAATAGTGGTTGCCAAAGACTGGTGAATGGGAGAAATGGTGAAATGCTGGCCAAAGGATAAAAAGTCACAGTTATGCAGGACAGGCAAGTTCTAGATATCAAATGTGATTACAGTTAACACTATAATGGAGCAGAGTGTGGCCAGGCCTGGTGACTCACGCCTGTAAGCCAGGCACTCCCAGCACTCCGGGAGCCCAGGCGAGATCGCCTGAGCTCAGAAGACCAGCCTAAGCTAGAGTGAGACGCTGTCTCTAAAAATAGCCAGGTGCTGTGGGCCAGCACCTATAGTCCCAGCTACTTGGGAGATTAAGGCAAAAGAATTGCTTGAGTCTAAGAATCTGAGGTTGCTGTGAGCTGCGATGACACAGCACTCTACCAGGGGCAACAAAGACAATGTATCAAAAAAAAAAAAAAGTAGCCAGGTGTGATGGCTCATGTCTGTAATCCTAGCATTTTGGGAGGCTGAGGCAGGTGGATTGTTTGAGCTCAGGAGTTCAAGACCAACCTGAGCAAGAACAAGACACTTTCTCTACTAAAAATAGAAAAACTAGCTGGGCATTGTGGCAGACACCTGTAGTCCCATCTGCTTGGGAAGCTGAGGCAAGAAGATTGCTTGAGCCCAAGAGTTGGAGGCTGCTGTGAGGTATGACACCACAGTATTCTACCCAGGGTGACAGAGTGAGGCTCTGTCTCAAAAAGAAAAAAAAAAAAATACTGTAATGTGTACCTGACATTTGCCAAGAGAGTAGATCTTAAATATTTTTACCACTGCCACCAAAAATTTCATGTAATATACCTTAAATGTATACTATTTTTACTTGCCAAGTATATCCCAATGAAGCTGGGAACAAAAGTCAAAGACAAGCAAAACTACAACCCAAAGTGGAGTAGACAATATACTCCTTGCTGCCTTCGTGATGGTAGAAATTATTCTCTCTGACCTACATTTTACTTTAAGTACCAGCTGGTAAAGACACTTCCTTCCCCCCATTTTCCATTTCCCTTAGTTACTACCCATCTCCTCTATCTCACACTGCCCCTACCCTCCTACTCTAATCCTAAATAGGTAACTAAAGCAATAGGACTGATCTGCCAGACTTTAAGAATGACTCATGGACAGCACTACGATTTTCCAAGGAAAGGTAACTATATAAATTACCCCCACCTATAAAGACACATCTCCTTGAAACAGACGCCAAAAACTTTCCTGTTTAGTAAAAAGATAATTATTCTATCTAGACTATCTAGAGTTATAAAGTAAACAAAAGAAAAAGGCACAAATCCCTTTCCTCCAAATTAAAGTGCCTTTTGCTTACTTGAAACTCTACCCAAATTAAACAACTTATGTCAAATGCATAAATTTAAGCATTTGTGTAACAGAAAGATTTCATCAAAAGGAACACGTCTTTCAGCAATAATAGTGCTTCACTAGCTACAATATAGCTACTGTGCCTTAAACACCTTTCAGAATATTACATATCAATATTTATACAGCCTGAAATTCTAACAATCGTTATTACAACAAAATGTCTCTCTTTGGTAATTTACAAAGTTTTTTCTTAATAACTTAGTTTCTTGTAGGATTATGAATACCAACACTATTTTTGAAGAAAACTTTTAAGTTTGAAGATCTTTACTTCTTTGTACATTTTTAACTGTGTGCCACTTGATAATTTCTTTTATTTTTTTTTTTTCAGTTTTTGGCCGGGGCTGGGTTTGAACCCGCTACCTCCGACATATGGGGCCGGCACCCTACTCCTTTGAGCCACCAGGCAATTCCATTTTTATAAATAAACTACAGAGGCCAACAATAGCAAAAACCCAAGTATGCAAATGCTTAAGGGAACCAGTTCCCAAAGATTTCATTTGCTTTGTTCTTTTTATTTATGTGCACTGTATATAAATAAAGCAGACTCTTCTTCATGTTCATCAAATTATAGCATGTATTTTTTAAACAGGAAAATACGTTGTATGTGAAAATGTAGCAGACACACACAAAAAGCTCCCTTTCACATTATTTGTAAGTAGGCTTTGTTATTTACAGGCATGACTAATATAAACCATCATCACTTGGTTCACTGTTCTAGAAATTCCTAACTTAACTACAGTAAAGGGACACATAAACTGAAGTATTTTTAAAACTGACAAATTCTTGGAATCTTTGCAGAAATGCTACTGAGTGACAAACTCACTTAACAAAAAATTAAGAATAAGCCTGTATATGAACTATTGTATGAGCAAAATCATTTTAGAAATAAAAAAATTATAGAAAAAGAAAAAAGCAATTATATAATCCAAGCCAAGATACTAAGTCACTTAATCCCCAAACTAAAATAAAGAAAACATCCAAACAAAAATTTTCTATTTCAAAATAGTAACAGAACGTCAGTTTGGTAAGCCTCTAAGCATTGTAGTACCTGGTTCAGAGAAGGTATCACTAATATCATCATCTTTGTCATCTTCATAATCCTCTTCCTCCTCTTCCTCCTCCTCATTTTCAGACAGTTCGTGCTCACTACCAAACCCTTCATCATGATCCTCATCATCAACATCCTCCTCATCCTCCTCATCTTCTTCGGGACTGCATTTGGTTGGCTGTTCACTCAAGTTGTCAGAAACAAAAAGAGAATAATTGTGCTCTTCTTTTTTCTGGGATGAATCTGAGACCAATGTGCTGGCAGAAAGGCTGCTACTTTCTCCTGCTGGAATTGACCCAGGACCCTCCTGGGGCAGGGGACTGAGTAATAGTTCCTGGGTTTCTTTAAAAGGCAGAGCAGGAGTGGCATGACCTTGGAGAGGCTCCATCCCTTTTTTCTCTTGTCTCTTTGCTACTGCACCACAGTAGCAGGTATTCTCCTTTGCTGCATCTGCATGAACCTGACTCAACAAGGGCCGGCTCTGTTGCCCTGGATTGATCTTTACCCTTGCCTTTTTTACATAGTCTTTACATTCAACGTGGAAGTTCACCTTTTCATTATGATACATGTTGGTCTTCACCATGATTTGTGTGCTTGAAGTGGGTTTACTTGCTTTTTGGACACAGTCTGATAAAGGGACCTCAGCCTGTAGAGTCTTAGACGAACATACAGGGGCAGCTGCTCTGCTTGTGATCTTTTTACCAGGGAATGAAGAGGGTAAGGGATTTTGTTTGACACTGAAAAGTGAATCAGGGTAATAAAGGGAATCAGAAACAGACTGTGAGTCCTCACTATTAAGCTGGGCTAAAGTTGGAGTTTTACTTATAACCTCTTCATCCTGGTAAGGACTAGAAAAGTCATCAAGACCCAAGTAATCCACTTCTTTTGTTCCCCAGATGTCACAGCTGGTTAGTTTGGTGTACTTTGTTAAGTCTTCACAATATGTGTCCCACTGTTCCCAGTTTGAGGTCAAAGCACCCTCATTATCTAGGACATCTGTGAAAGACTCAAGATTTTCAATATCTTTGCAGTCCTCTAAAGAAAGGAAGTTGTCTCTAGGATTCTGTTGGTAGTTCATCTCTCTATCCTGAGAAAAGTTTAAAAAAAAGAAAGTACATACCATTATTTTAGGAAGGAAACATGTGCCTCCATTCTCACTTCCATATATCAAATTGATAAAATCAGTACTCAACTTTTGGTCTGTATAAAGCATAATGACATGACACTTTAAATTCCATATAATGTCATAATTTCCTTAGATAAGAAAAATGAAAGAGGAAAAATATATCCCTTGGGAAACTTAGATATGATCTAAAATATCAAAGGCTCTTGAGCTTTACCATAAACATTTTCTGAAAAAAAGCCTACACTTCTTGATCCTTCTCAGATTTTTGGATCGCCTTAGAAATAAGCTTCAATCAAAAAGCAAATAAAGAGGACCTTACTTTCATTACACAAGAATATGTCTTTCTACGTGGGAAAGAACAACCTAAAGAGAGTTGGACCTCAGACACAGACTGATAAGATCGTTTGCAAGACCTTATTAACAATGCTTTGGCTGATGCAGAACAAAAAAATTCCCCATGCATTTTATTTATTTATTATTATTATTTTTTTATTGAGGCAGTTTCACTTGTCATCCTCGGTAGAGTGCCATGGCGTCATAGCTCATAGCAACCTCAAAGTCTTCGGCTCAGCCTTCTCATGCATTTTAGAGATGTGATTTTAAAATATCAGTGCAGGCTCAGCACCCATACTCTGTGGTTAGGGCGCCAGCCACATACACTGAAGCAGCCGGGCCTGTTAAACAACAATGACAACTGCAAAAATAGCTGGGTATTGTGGTGGGCGCCTGTATTCCCAGCTACTTGGGAGGCTGAGGCAAGAGAATCGCTTAAGCCCAAGAGCTGGAGGTTGCTGTGAACTGTGACATCATAGCGCTCTACCAAGGGCAACGTAGTGAGATTCTGTCTCAAAAAATAAATAAATAAAGTATCAGTGCAGAGCCATTGAAAAGAATGAAGTTTAATTTAATGTGCCACAATATATTTTTATGTTAAAAAGAGCAAGTTACAAAATACTGTTATCTATAAATATATTTATCCAAATGAAAAAAATACTGTATTTATATACGCATTGAAAAAAATGTTAGCAGTAGTAACCTGTTGGGAAAAGTCTTGGCGGGTGAAGGCTCAGGAAGGAAATGAGGAAGTTTTCAGTTTCCAGGGTTTATTTGTTCATTTGGAGTTTTTTGCTTTGTTTTGTCTTGGCTTGCATGTGTGTGGTTTTCTTGTTCTTTTGCTTTTGAAGTCAGGGTCTTGCTCTGCTGCATGTGCTAGAGTGCAATGGAATCATCATAACTCACTGTAAAACTCAAATTCTTGGGCTCACGCAATCCTCTGGTCTCAGCCCCTGGAGTAGCCGCCAGGATCACAGGTGTGTACCACCACACCCAAACTTGTTTTTTAAAAAATTATTTGTATGGCTTGGCGTCTGTGGCTCAAGCAGCTAAGGCGCCAGCCACATACACAAGAGCTGGCGGGTTCAAATCCAGCCCGGGCCCGCCAAACAACGATGACAACTCCAACCAGAAAATGGCCGAGCATTGTGGCAGGCACCTGTAGTCCCAGCTGCTTGGGAGGCTGAGGCAAGAGAATCGCTTTAAGCCCAGGTGTTGGTGGTTGCTGTGAGCTATAATGCCATGGCGCTCTATCCAGGGCGACAGCTTGAGGCTCTGTCTCAAAAAAAAAACCTATTTGTACAGATGGGGTCTATGTAGCTCAGGACAGTCTCAAACGACTGGCCTCATGTGATTCTCCCTTCTCAGTCCAACAAAGTTCTGAGATTAAAGGTGGGAGTCAAAATGCCAGGCCCTCTGAATGTTTTAACAGCTTTATTGAAGTATAGTGTACATACCATAAAATTCGCCTACATTCAGTGTATGATTCACTAGTTTTTAGTAAATTTACAAACTTGTGTACTCAATTTTCCAGTTTTTATATATTTCTGTGTTGTTTAAATTGTATGCAACTAGGCTCTGTGCCTATAGCACAGTGGTTATGGTGCCAGCCAAATACACCAAGGGTGGGGGGTTCCAACCTGGCCCAGGCCAGCTAAACAACAATGACAACTGCAACAAAAAATAGCTGGGTGTTGTGGTAACTTGGGAGGCAAGAGAATCACTTAAGTCTAGGAGTTAGAGGTTGCTGTGAGCTGTGACACTACAGCACTCTACCGAGGGCAACATAGTGAGACTCTGTCTCAAAAAAAAAAAAAAAAAAAAAATTTTGTATGCAACCAAAATTCTTTTTAAAAGTTTTCCTGGAGGCCAGGCACAGTGGCTCACACTGTAATCTTAGCACTCTGGGAGGCCAAAGTGGGTGGATTGCCTGAGCAAGAGCAAGATACTGTCTCTAAAAACAGCCAGACATTACGGCAGATGCCTGTAGTCTTCAGAGGCTGAGGCAAAATTGCTTGAGCCCAAGAGTTTGAGGATGTGTGAGCTATGATGCCACGGCACTCTACCAAGGGTGACAGAATGAAACTCTGTCTCAAAAAAATATAAAAAAAAAAGTTTTTCTGAGCCATGTGCAGTGGTTCATTCCTGTAATCCTGGCACTTTGGCAGGCTAAAGCAGGATTGCTTAAGCTCAGGAGCTTGAGACCAGCATGAGCAACACAACAAAACCCAGTCTCTACAAAAAAATTAAAAGACAAGTAAGTTAGCCAGGTATGGTTAAGTGTACCTACAGTCCAGCTACTTAGGAGGCTGAGGCAGAAAGACAGCCTGAGCCCAGGAGGTTGAAGTTGGCAGTGAGCTACGATGACGCCAGTGTATTCCAGGCCAGACAACAGAGCAAGACCTTGTTCCCCACCAAATAAAATAAAATAGTTTTTCTTAGAAATGTTGGCACCCATGCTCAGTGGTTAGGGTGCCGGTCACATACACCAAGGCTGGCGGATTCGAACCTGGCCCTAGCCTGTTAAACAACAATGACAATTGCAACAAAAAAAATAGCCGGGCATTGTGGCAGGCACCTGTAGTCCCAACTACTTGGGAGGCTGAGGCAAGAGAATTGCTTCAGCCCAAGAGTCTGAGGTTGCTGTGAGCTGTGATGCAACAGCACTCTACCGAGGGTGACATAATGAGACTGTCTCAAAAAAAAAAGAAATGTTAAGTGTTTATTTACCCCAAGAACAAATGGCACATGTATTCAGATAATGCTTAGAATTGTTATTTTTGTGTCACATTCTCTATGCCATATGCCTTGCTCGATGTTATCATTCCTTAATTTTCTAGCTACAAAATACTTCAACAGATAAGCATAGTTTTGTTTATTTTTTATAAAAGGACAGTTTCTGATTCTCCTCATCAAAAATTGGATTTGAAGATAGGTAACTTTTTCTCTTACTATTTTCAATGGGCTAGGCATGGTGGCTCATGTCTATAATCTCAATACTCTGGGAGGCTGAGATCAAAGAATTGCTTAAGGATAGGAGTTTGAGACCATTCTGGGCAACACAGCAAGACCCTTTATCAAAGAAAAAATTTTAAAAACCATTCAGGTGTAGTGGCATGTGCCTCTAGTCCTAGCTACTCAGGACACTGCGGCAGGAGGATTGCTTGAACACAGGAGTCTCAACCTGGGTGACAGGCTGTGTCTTTTAGTTCTTCTGCAAGTTTCTATATAAATTTTAAAGACTCTGTCTCTAAAAAAAAATTCAATGGGTTCATGCATCTTTCAATATTATTAGACATATAATCACAGAAATCAAAGGTGGCCCAATCACATCTTTTTTTATTTTAAGCATTTAAAATTAAACTCTACCACATACTTTCAACCTAAATCGATCACCACTAAAACAAAAAAAATGTTGCTTACCAGTTCATACATGAAATCTGGATCTGAACTGTTTGCTAAGAGATCTGTGCTCATCAGAGTTTGTTCTGAAAACGTGTGGCTTCGAAAGGCATCCCCAAAAGGCGGATCCATTCCGCTTACGCTAGGCTATAATAGAGTGATTTCATTTTAGAAAATCAAAGACTTATTCAAGATCAATGTATTATACACCAGTCCTAAACCCACCCCCAATAAGTAACTTACTTTCAGAAAACATTTCTCTTTTCTCTACCATAGCAGCTTAACTAGCATTGAACTATAGACTTCAGTTAGGAAAATACCTAAGATGCATTAAGAGCAGAAAAAACAGAGAGCAGCAATTGTTAATATTGTCTTCTAAAAACTAAGGCTTACTTAGCCACCAGAGATAGCATCCAATATTTAATGGGTATTTTTATGTATCTATACATATATAACATTTCTTCAAATCCTTCTCTAACACTTTTAACCACCAACAGCAAGGAATTCCCTGCTAATTCCTGATGTCTGCAGAGATCAGTCTCATTCTGTTAGTTCAATGCCTTTTTCTCAAAGCTGGAAGTCAATCTGGACATCGCTAGTTCAAAAAATACCTACAGGAATATAATGGAAATAGAATATTAAAAAATACCCCCAAATCTCCTGGGTAAGACCAGAAACTTGGGCCTGAGCTATGCAGCCTTAATCCTGATCCCTGAAAAGGTACAATCCATTCCATAATAAACGAAGGGGGAAAAAAGACACAGTATTAATATTCTTTGCTTTTTCTCCATCCTATTTTCACATTTTAACATTTATACAAATCACTCCAGAGTCAAGTCAGGGCTCATCCTTCTAAAGTGGCTCAAATAACAGAAAGGCCTCACTTTGAAATCTAACTTGGATGAAGTAAGAGCATGAGAAAGAATAAAACTTTTCTCTTTGTCTTTTAGTTCTTCTGCAAGTTTCTACATAAATTTTTAAAAATGATATTAGTCTATTTGCTTATACTTTTCTAGTCATACTTGCCTTTTCAGATACTTCCTCATCATATTTTTCTTCACTGGTACTTCCTATCCCATTTTTTCCCTTTATTTTTCCTAATCCCTCCAAGCCTTCAGGGCCTTTTTCTAGAAGAAGTTAGTTTGAAAAAGTAAGATTTACAGCCCTAAATTCAAGTATTCAACAAATATAAAGCTAAACCTCGAATGGGCAAGAACTCTAAAGGGTATATGCAGTCCATCTGGTACAGGGGTTGAGGTGGATGTATGCCTCTGGTCTTTTATAATCAGTTAGCAATCTTTGCCTCTGCTGCTTGCCCCCTTGAGTCTCCAGACAATCACAGCAAATTACGGATTCCCTGTGTTCAAAGGATAGCTCAGTATGGCTCCAGATAAAGCCATAACTGCGTGCTCATTATGAAACACACAGGGGAGGGGCAAGAGCTAACCGCTGAAGGAAGAAGGGAAAGCATTTGGATAAGCAGAATGGGGACTAACAGGACTTCATTTATTATTTCAGTAATTGCTTCAAACCACAAGTGATAAATTCAGAGTAGGTTCCATAAAATGAAGAGATATAATCATCCTTAGATATGTTTTACGGGAGGTATTTACATGTACATATGTGGGGTGTATATACAAGGCGGGGGTGAAGGGGGGAGACAGTGATTGAGGCTGAAGTCCCTCAACATTTCCTCTTAACTACTTCTAAATTCAGAAGGCATAAGTGAAAAGTAAGAGTTGGAAATGACAACACAAAGGAGATAGAAATGGGACATTTGTGAGAGAT
This sequence comes from Nycticebus coucang, assembly GCF_027406575.1. Lineage (NCBI taxonomy): Eukaryota > Metazoa > Chordata > Mammalia > Primates > Lorisidae > Nycticebus > Nycticebus coucang. The sequence continues at coordinate 76,946,231 of NC_069796.1, read as the reverse complement.
TAACCTTCGGGGAAGTTGGTTCAACCCTCATAAAGCCAGATCTGTCCACCTTTTTTTTAACCTAGTCACCAAGCTCCCTACGTTCAGCTCATTAAATTTCAAAGTTATACCAAAGGAAGAAACAGAAGGTAATGGAAGGAAGAACATGTACTCAAAACTAGCTGAGATCAGAAATATCTTAAAAAGGTAGTAAGTATGCTAAGTTATGTTAAGATTCAGACAACTTACAAAACCAAGGATACTGACTTTCTGCAGTGGGAAAATATAACTTTGCACCTACTCTGTGTGATTTACCTGAGGCATTTCCAAGCCCAGATTCTGTGAGTCCAATTCCAAACTTCTTTTCTTTCTTGTCTGTAAATTCCTTTCCAGCTTTACTCTTAATTCCAAGGCCAAAGATGATTTTCACAATAAACAGCAGGTTTCCCCAGAATATCTTCACTTCAACTGCTTCAACACTGTTTTTTTTTTTTTTTTAATAATTTTGTGGGATTCTGTCAAACAACACAGTAAATTCACTCAACTCCATTAAAAATAAGCTGACCTTTGAAAAATAACATTAGCAAAGAATACAGTGCTTTAAATCTGCAGTCCCGGCCAGGCGAGGTGGCTCATGCCATGTAATCCTAGCACTCTGGGAATCCTAAGCAGGTGAATTGCTTGAGCTCGCGAGTTCGAGACCAGCCTGAACAAGACCCAGACCCATTTCTACTAAACATAGAAAAATTAGCCTGGCATCATGACAAGCACCTGTTGTAGTCCCAGCTACTTAGGAAGCTGAGGTGTAAAGATTGCTTAAGTCCAAGAGTTTGAGGTTGTTATGAGCTATGATGATGCCATGGCACTCCACCCCAGGGCAACTGAATGATACTCTGTATCAAAAACAAACAAACAAGTAAGTAACTAAATTAATTAATCTGCAATCCCCAACTCCCAGGCCTCCAATAAGACTTAGTGTATGGCCTGTTAGGAACCAGGCAGCACAGCATAAAATGAGCAGCAGACCAGGAGTGAAGCCTCATCTGTATTTATTCTTTTTATTTTTGAGACAGAGTCTATGTCGTCCTCGGTAGAATGCTGTGGCATCACAGCTCACAGCAACCTCAAATTCTTGGACTTAAGTGATTCTCTTGCCTCAGCCCCCAAGTAGCTGAGACTACAGATGCCTGGCACAACACCCGGCTATTTTTTGTTGCAGCTGTCATTGTTCTATAGGTGGCCCAGGCAGGGTTTGAACCCGCCAGCCTCGGTGCACGTGGCCGGCGCTGTTAACCATAGTGCTACGGGTGCTGAGCCCTTCATCTGTATTTACAGCTCTCCCCATTGCTTGCATCACCATCTGGTCACATCACACTTGAGCTCTGCCTCCTGTCAGATTGGCTGGGGGCACTGGATTCTCATAGGATGTGTGAACCCTACTGTAAAACTACGCATTTGAGGGAGCTAATCTAGACATTTAATCTAGGTTGTACGCTCCTAGTGAGTCTGATGATCTGATGGGGAGCTGGGGCAGTGATGTTAGCTCTGGGGAGCAGTTGCAAATACAGATTATCATTAACAGAGAGCTTTTACAGCACAGAAACCATAATAAATCAATCACTTGCAAACTCATAGCAAAACCACCCCTCCCCTGGTCTGTAGAAAGATTTCCACAAAACCGGTCCCTGGTGCCAAAAAGGGTGGTGACCACTGCATTAAATAACTAAGGCTCATGTTACACTTTCAAGAATTTAGTCATGTCTTGGTACTTACTATTCTGAAATAATACCATTCCTCTGCTTGTTTGTTCCTAAAATACGGTTTGTCAATTGCCAATTAGAAATATTAAAAAAAAACCACCCTGACAAAATTAACACAAGCTCATTTTTCCTGTGATCTTTAATATGTATTATACTGCATCTTTTCTTCTTTTTTGAGACAGTTTCACTATGTTGCCCTCGGTAGAGTACCATGGCATCATAGCTCACAGCAACCTCCAACTCCTGGGCTTAAGCAATTCTTTTGCCTCAGCCTTCCAAGTAGCTGGGACTACAGGCGCCTGCCACAACACCCGGCTATTTTTTGTTGCAGTTTGGCCAGGGCCGGGTTCAAACCGCCATCCTCGGTATATGGGACCGGCACCCTATCCACTGAGCCACAGGTGGCCACCCTCGTGTTTTTTTGTTCTCTATCTGAACAAATGTTCTCTGGGTACATTAGACAAGGCAAAAGGTAAAGTAAGATAACAGATATAATCAAAGGACTTTTTTTTTTTTGGAGACAGAGTCTATGTCGCCCTTGGTAAAGAGCTCTGGCATCACAGCTCACAGCAACCTCACACTCTTGCGCTTAATACATTCTCTTGCCTCAGCCTCCCAAGTAGCTGGGACTACAAGTGCCCACCACAATGCCAGGCTATTTTTTTGTTGTAGTTGTCACTGTGTATGTGGCCGGCACGTTAACCACTGAGCTATGGGAGCCGAGTCAATCAAAGGACTTCTTACAAAAGCTTATCCCTAGGACTGCTCAAACCACTAATTATAATTTTAACAACAAAACCCAAGAGTTGACTGGTGCAGTTTTATACATATCCAAGAGCTCCTAAATTGTTCCACTTCTGAATGTGAGGGTTTCAACAGTTCCCTGACTGCACATACAAAGTTCACATCAAGAAACACATAAATCAGGGCGGCGCCAGTCCCATATGCCAGAGGGTTCAAACCCAGCCCCGGCCAAAAAAAAACAAAACACATAAATCTTTTTGTAAATGAAACCATCATATGAATAAGGAGATACTGTACATGATGGCTAGAATCCCTGCAAATCCCTTTTTACATGACACTGGCGTAAGTCACTGCCCTCTTATAGTAAACTTAAGGAAACTGGTTCTTCACAACAGTAAATAGCCCTTCTGAGTCATCCAACATTCATCAGAGTAGATGTTAAAAACTTTTAGACACACCCATTAGGATGGCCAGTATCCAAAAAGCAGAAAATAAGAAGTGTTGGTGAGGATACAGAGAAACTAGAGCCCTTGTGCACTGCTGATAGGAATGAAAAATGGTGTAGTTTTTGTGGGAAAGTTTGGCAATTTCCCAAAAAGCTATATAAAATTACCATATGATCTAGCAATTCCACTCCTATATACCTAAGAGTTGAAAAGCAGGGACTCAAAGAGATAGTTGCATACCCATATTCACAGCAGCAATATGGACAATAGCCAAAAGGTAGAAACCACCCAAGTGTCCATTAACACGAGTGGATAAACAAAATATGGATTATTATTCAGCCGTGAATAATTCCTACAAAAGGGATGAAGTTCTTATGTATGCTACAACAAGAATAAATCTTTAAAACATTATGGTAAGTCAAATAAACTAGACACTAAAGAACAAATACCGTATGATCTCTACTCCCATGAGATGCCTGGAAAGGCAAATCCATAGAGACAGAAAGTAGATTAGAGGTGAGCCACGCCTGTGGCTCAAAGGAGTGGGGCACAGGCCCCATATGCCAGAGGTGGTGGGTTCAAACCCAGCCCCAGCCAAAAACTGCAAAGAAAAATAAAGAAAGTAGACTTAAAGGTTACCAGGGTCCGGGAGAGTTGTTATTAAATGGGTACAGAATTTATGCTTGGGATGATGAAAATGTTCTGGAAACAGTCGTGATGGTTATATAATATTAATGCTGTCAGTGTACTTAATGCCACAAAACTGTATACCTAAAAATGGTTAAAATAGTAAATTTTATGATATTTTATCACAGTAGGAAAAATATAAATTTTTTAGACAGGAAAAGCCAGTAAATTTATACTGCTAAATAACTCATATACCATGGTCTATTTTGATCTTTCCTAATTTTTGCTAGTTCATGCTCATCATTTCTTTCATGTGGTCAGAGATCTTGGTCCTCTCTGTTGTCTTAAACTGTACCAGATCCACATTTCTTAGAAGTAAGAACTGTCTTGTGATCCATAATTTAAATAAACAATTTCTCTTCAAGCTTAAATCCTCAGTAAAGTTGAAAAGACAGAAACAAAGGAAGGAAAGGAATGAAAAAAAGGAAGGGAGGTGTTTTTTTTTTATATTCCTGCAAAAACTCATGTTTGAAATTTAATTATCATTTTAACAGTACAGTGAGGTGAACCCTTTAAGAGGTGATTAATACCGTCATCACTAGACACAGGAGTGGGCTCTGATAAAAGGAGTGCCTCTGTCTCGTGGGCTCCTACCTCCTGCCATGAGATGACCCTTACCAGATGTCAGTGCCAAGCTATTTTACTTCCTGGCCTTCAGAATCATGAGCTAAATAAATCTCTTTTCTTTATAAATTACCCTATCTGTGGTATTGTATTATAGCAACAGAAAACATATGGAGACAGGAGACAGAGGAAGGGAGCAAGGGAAGGAGGCAACAAAACAGGAAGGAAGGAAAGGGGAAGGACATGAAAGGGACAGGGCGGTAGGAATAGAAGGGAAGTAGGGCAAGGAGGAAGGCAGAAAGGATGTATGGACAAACTACTAACTTGGTAATTTAAAAGGTTATACAATGTATACACCATGAGACTCCCCTGTTTCTCAAGAAAGCTTACCAATTTCCCCAAGCTCCTTAGCAAACCAGGACCCATCCGCTACACATTCCATCCCCTTTGCTATAATTCATGTTCTCCTTTCCTGGCTCGGTGCCCCTAGCTCAGTGGTTAGGGCACCAGCCACATACAACAGAGCTGGAGGGTTCAAACCCAGCCCCAGCCTGCTAAACAACAATGATAATTACACCAGCAACAAAAAAAATAGCCGGGTGGTGTGGCAGGCACCTGTAGTCCCAGCTACTTGGAAGGCTAAGGCAAGAGAATCACTTAAGCCCAAGAGTTTTGAGATTGCTGTGAGCTGCGATACCACAGCACTCTACCAAGGGTGACATAAGACTCTGTCTCAAAAAACAAAACAAAAAAAACAAACAAAAAATAATTCCTTTCCTTTTGGAAACTGCTCTACTCGGCGAGAGTAGAACAAAACAATCTTTCAAATGCTTACTAAATCAAGCCACTACCTGTTTCATGCTATAGCAAAAATAAAAGATACCCAAATATCCAAACCATTGAGGAAGGAGAGGCTGCCTATGCAAGGAACACATTGGGGGGGAAAGTGGGGCTCATTATGTGGGGCACCACTATGTAATATGAATCCTATGACCACAACTGCAGATGAATTACTATATATTACTTTTCAACAGAAGTTCTCTAGATGCCAAAATTTAGAAACAGGTAAATAAACTTCAAACTAGATGGTTATAATTTTTGTCAGGAATAATTAGAAGATTCTCATTTTCCAAATTCTGCTACTGCTAGTCTTTAAAGAAGATGGGAAAAGAGGAAAGTAAGAAGATGACTTACCTTTTCCCTCAGATTGCATGAGAAAAGATCATTTTCCTGGCTAAAGCAGTACTTATCATGACCTTATAAGCAGCTGTGATCCTTCCACCGCACTGCCTTGAGAAGTCTTTATACCTGGTCAATCTAACTGTCTTATCTTCACAAAGTTTAATAAATAAGCATGCCACAAAATTTAACTAAAATAACTAAGATCACATTTTACTGAGAATCCTAAGGAGCTAAGAGAAGATAATCTCAAAAGTGATCTCCCTTTGGAATGCAGTCTTGGAGGAAGACACAAGACCTCTGAGTTAGAATTTTGTTCAATTCATTTCCAAAGTCTTCTGCTCAACTTTAAATCTTTGGCTACAGAGACAATGTATAGGAGCTTAGTTAAAGCCCTTGAGAACCTCTAAGAAAGATATTTGAAGCAGGTCTCTGGATCAATCTGAATTGAATGGACAGGCTACTTTTATTTCTGAACACTATCAACTACTAGATATTAGTTAGAGGCTTTCTGTAGCCTCAATATGTGTATCTATCAAGTAAGTTTTTCAGAGTACAAGAACAAGAGCATGGAACAGTTTTGGAACAGTTTTAGACATAATCAGAGAATGCATTTCTAATTCTAGCCAGCCTTGGTTACCACCAGAGACAAAATATTCACAGTTTATGTTTGTGCAGTTGTTCACAGATTACAAAGCACGTTGCTATGCCATGTCATTTGATAAAATACCTTAAAGTAACAAGGGCCAATATTTTGATAAAACGTCTTACTAATATAGTCAGAGTAAGTATCAGCATAGTCACCATACCCCAGCTCCTATCTAAACCTTTTCACATTAAGAAAAAGTTTAGCAAGGATAAGAGATTTATACAGGGTCATCCAGTAAATGGATGACTATGAACGAACCTATCATCACAGAGACTATCTCTACTGTCAGTGCCTCAAATATGTCTAAAGGACTCCCTGTATCTGTATCTTCAATCCAAACATGTGAATCCATGAACTCTCTACCATCTGAGATCCAGATATCTCCATGTCCATATCCCATCACCTTAAATGCAACATGCCACCTCCCCATCCAGACATTCCTAGTCTTTCATTAGTACCATCATTCTCTGACATCCAAGCAGAGCTGATTTCAGTTTTGACTCTCCACCATCCCCCTCCCAATTCTCTTCAAGACATACTGATCACAAATACATCTGTCTGACTTTGTCTTCCCACTTTATCAGTCCTTACTTGCCCCTCATCATTCTCTATTTACCGTTCTAATATTTTCCCTAGTCTTCCTTTCTATAGCCTCTCTCTTTCCTATTTCTTATGCCCCATTTTAAAATTATTCTCCCTAACCCACAACATCATAGCAGTACTGTGCTCCTAATCCCAAATATTTTGTGAATAATGTCCAAATACACAGACACTCTACTAAGGATCTCCAATGGTAAGACTCTGACCTTCATGTCTTTGCTCACATTTTTCCTTTTCCTTCTCCCCAATCCCCTGCTTCCATTACCAGATTGTAAACTCTTTGACAATAGCCATTATATTTCATGTTTATTTCTTTTGTACAGTGCCAAAAGTAGGCATCCAGAAAACAGTTGGCTGACAATGAATGGGAATACCCTATAACTGAATGTCCTAAATAGTTGGAAGTGCAATACTCCTCACATACAATAAGAACATTACAAAGAAGTCATTCAACATGCAGTGTATTTTCTGAGCATCTTATTGTAGCTTGTCAATTTGAGTCTTCAATCACTGTGGTACACATAGTAAAAATATGAAAAACTGGATTCCTGGCTGGGTGTGGTGGCTCATACCTGTAATTCCTAGCACTCTCAGAGGCTGAGTTTGGGTGAATTGCTTGAGCTAAGAATTTGAGACCGCCTGAGCAAGAGTGAGACCCTGCCTCTACTAAAAATAGAAAAACTAGCCAAGCATTGTGCCAGGTACTTGTAGTCCCAGCTACTAAGGAGGCTGAGGCAAGAGGATCTCTTGAGCCCAAGAGTTTGAGGTTGCTATGAGCGATGATGATGCCACAGCACTCTAACCAGGATGACAAAGTGAGACTCTCTCAAAATTAAAAAAAAAAAAAAAAAATTGTACTCCTGAATTTTTTTTATAATTTCCAAGAATAATGCTGTTTGAATTTTAAAGACCTGAGATAATTCATGTCTAGGGAGGAGAGGTAGAGGAAGAAGTATGATTAAATTTTATTTAAATTAACTGAATCCACGCACCTATGTGCTATATGTTACACTGTTCTCTCTCTCACACATTTCTGAATTCAAATAAAATATTTTATCTAGGATGTAAAAGACTTGAGTTTTAAAGAATAGGTTTGTTTTCTAAGCCATTCTGCAGAAATCTACACAATGTAATGTACACTTAAAGGCAGCAGCATCTCTCTGTGCCTGAAAACTAAGGAAAAAAATAAACACAGGCAGCAGCATAAAAACAAACAGCAGTGACAAACACATTTGAACACACAGTGAATCATCCACCACTGGACAGTCTTCACATACCCTACCAACTTTGGTGTTCATGCTATCAGGGATCTGAGATTTTTTTCAACTTACTGTTTTCCTCTCTCCTGTCTTAGACTGACACTTTTATAAGTATTTGTGTGTGTGTGTGTGAAATAGGCTATACTACCAGTATAAATTGTACACCAGCTGGTACCAAGGTTATGGAAACAGGGATGCAAGAGGTTTTGAATATGGTTTGCAGTCATTTCTGTCTCTCTCTCTTTTTTTTTCCTGGTTATGTCCTTCAACCCTGAGAAAGGCTCAGTGCCTCTTTGGCTCTACTACCCCTAAAAGGCTTACTCTCTATAAGCAGCAAACTCTAGATACAAAGTTCTGCCTTGTGATTATTTGGAATTTAATTCCAGATTCTCACTTACCTTCTTTTATGTCTTAATGAAAGAATTCCCCCTTTATTTTGCAGAGATATTGTGATTCACAATATACTTATTTGTGAAGTATCTAGCCCTTCCACAAAATATACACTCAATAAATGGTGGTGGTTATTTTTATTCCCAAGTTCCTTCCTTGGTATATGTTTTTCTTGGGATGTTGCTATTATTTAGGTATAAATTCAAATTCAACTCAGAATCCTAGACTGCCTAAATTACATGTTTCATTATCACCAAGAAACCAGCTGGAACTAGGCTGAATAACAGATACTCTCAGGGCCAAGTGCTGTGGCTCATGTATGTGATCTTAACACTTTGGGAAGCCAAGGCAGGAGTACTGTTTGAAGCTTGGAGTTTAAGACCAGCCTGAGCACCACAGCAAGACTCCCCCCCCCGCCCCCCCCCAACTGTCTCTAAAAAATACAAAAGTTAGCCAAGCACGGTGGCCTGTGCCTATAGTTCCAGCTACTTGGGAGCCTGAGGCAGGTAAACTGCTTAAGCCCAGGAGCTCGAAGTTGCGGAGAGCTAATGATACCACTACACCCAGTCTGGGTAACAGAGCGAGACCTTGTCTCACTGTAAAAAAAAAAAAAAGGATAATTGGGCAATACAGATCATTTGACACTCTTACACTCTTGCATTGACTATTATGAAAATGAATGTCAATTATGCTGGTTTAATCAGTAGTGTAATCTTTGGACTCACTAATTCATAAAGCTGCAAACTAGTTGTCTCTTATTGGCAGATAAATTAAAGAGATTATTGCTATTAGTGTTCCAACAATTACATATGATTTATCATTATTCTTTCCTTCTTCTTCTTTTTTTTCTCTTTTTGAGACAGAGTCTTGCTGTCACTGGGGCTACAGTGCAATGGCCTCAGCCTAGCTCATAGAAACCTCAAATTCCTGGGCTCTAGCAATTCCTGGGCTTCAGCCTTCCGAGTAGCTAGGACAATAGGCCTACATCACCACATCCGCTAATTTTTCTATTTTTAGTAGAAACAGGGTCTCACTCTTGCTCCAGCTGGTCTTGAACTCCTGACCTCAAGCGATCTTCCACCTCGGCCTCCCAGAGTACTAATATTATAGGCATGAGTCAACAGTCCCAGTGATTTATGTAGTTATAGTTTTCATAGTTAATGGCTTCACCATGGATTCAGGATAAGTTGAGGGAATAGACTTCCTTAAAATGTGTATATATATCCATAATACTTTACAGTTTCTAATAAACAGAAGACAGAGTTTAATCTATAACATAATTGTTTCAAAGGGGGTGAGAATAAATCAAAGGCAGCAGACTATTCCAAGTGCTAAGAAAACATAGCATTTAATAAATCAGCAGCTATCAGAGAAAGAGAAGTATAGAGAGTAACTAGAACCTCGTCCTATCCCTCTATCAGGCACACAGTATTCTTATTATTTCTCCAATTTAAGGAAAGAAAACAATTGATTCAGCAGTAATTTATTAGTTTTAAATTGGTTGGGAGTTTCTACAACCAGCAAATTATTACACTAAGTTATAAAACAAAGGTAAGAGGGGCCTAACAAGTACACATACTTTTCTATGACTACGTACATTTGAAAATAAATGAGGTTAACTGGAGATTTTTTTTTTTTTTTTTTTTGAGACAGAGTCTCACTTGGTAGAGTGCTGTGGCGTTACAGCTCACAGCAACCTCCAACTCTTGGGTACAAGGGATCTCTATGGCTCAGCCTCCCAAGTAGCAGCGTCTTGTCTCGGGTGCCCACCACAAAGTTGGCTATTTTTAGAGACAGGGCTCGTGCAATTTACCCACCCTGGCCTCCCAGAGTGCCAGGATTACAGGCATGAGCTACCTCGCCTGGCCTTTTAACTGAAGATTTAAAGCAGAAGTCTCAAACTAGACTTCAGCAAATCAATCCACAAATGTTTTGTTTAGCCTCCACATTAAAATTTTAACTGCCAGGCTCGGTGCCTGTGGCTCAAGCCGCTAAGGCACCAGCCACATACACCTGAGCTGGAGGGTTTGAATCCAGCCCGGACCCGCCAAACAACAATGACGGCTGCAACCAAAAAAATAGCCGGGCATTGTGGCGGGCACCTGTGGTCCCAGCTACTTGGGAGGCTGAGGCAAGAGAATCGTTTAAGCCCAGGAGTTGGAGGTTGCTGTGAGCTGTGATGCCACAGCATTCTATCCAGGGCGACAGCTTGAGGCTCTGTCTCAAAAAATAAATAAATAAATAAATAAATAAATAAAAATTTAACTGCCAGCACTTAACTTGAAAATTTCATGTTAAATTACATATAAAAATATAAAATACCACTCTCTTGGAGCAAAAAAATCAAATCTGACAACAACAGGTACGATATTCCCAGTAAGATTTCTGATCACTTTAACTAAAGAGAGTTATCCCATTCACTCATTCAGCAGAGAGTTTTTACTCTGTTGCTCAGGCTAGAATACCATGGTGTCAGCCCAGCAACCTCAAAGTACTGGGCTCAAGCAATCTTCCTACCCAGCCTCCTGAATAGCTGGGTGTTGTGTGGTACCACACCCTGCTAATTTTTCTATTTTTAGTAGAGAACAAGGTCTCACTCTTGCTCAGGTTGGTCTTAAACTCCTGAGCTCAAGTGAAGTTCCTGCCTTGGCTTCCCAGAGTGTTAGGATTACAAACCTGACCCACTGCTCTAGAAGGAGTTTGTTTCCTATCTATCTATCTATCTATCTGTCAATCAATCAATCAAGACAGTCTCACTCTGTTCCCCTGGTAGAGTGCCATGGCATCATAGCTCACAGCAACCTCAAGCTCCTGGGCTTAAGCAATCCTTCTTGCCTCAGCCTCCCAAGTAGCTGGGAATACAGGTGCTGCCACAATGCCTGGCTAGAGTTTCCCCTTTAATTGGTCTGTGCTCTCTAGCTTGCACCAGTCTCCACTCAGTAACATTTTATAGATGGGGAATCTAAGCTGAGAGGTACTCGAAACCACAGAACTAGCAAAACATGTTTATTTATAGCTGGGCATGGTGGCCCACACCTGTAATTCTAATACTCTAGGAGGCCAAGGCAGGAGGATTGCTTGAGGCCAGGAGTTTGAAACCAGATTGAGCAAGAGTGAGACCCTGTCTCTACAAAACACAGAAAAATTAGCTGGGTGTGGTGGCACCTGCCCATAGTCCCAGCTACTTGGGAGACTAAGGCAAGAGACTGCTTGAGCCTGTCTGAGAATTCAGTGTGCTGTGATGATGCCACTGCACTCTAGCCATGATAAGAGAGACCTAGTCTCAAAACAACACACCAAACAAAAACCCTGTCTATTTGTGAAATATTACTAACTCCAGGGCTTTCACTCTTAACAGCTCTATGACTAGATCTCCAAATAAAAGGTACTGTAGTTAATGTTAGAAGAGGTATTTAAAAACCTGTACATGAATGTTTATAGCAGTTTTATTCAAAAAAATCTGTAAACAACCCAAATGTCCATCAACTGGAAAATGGATCAATAAATTTTTGTAAAATGTGTTTTATAAATAAAACACCCATATAGTTACAAAGATTCAACTGATAAACGACACATCATCTCAAAATCATTATGTTTAGTAAAAAGACTCAAAAGTCAACACATTCTATGACTGCGTTTATATGAAATTCTAGAGAAGGCAAAACTCTAGTGACACACAATCAGAGATTGGGGTCAGAGTAGAGGGGAGGAAGAATGACTACAAAAGAGACATGAGGGAACTTTGTTTATATAATTTATACTTCAATAAGGCTATTTCAAAAAGAAGTGTTTATAAAATATTAGAAAACTACAGAAAAGAATACTACCAACGCTACTTGGAGAAGTTTTGAGAAAACTTTAGGAAAAAAGTAAATTGGATCTTGTTCTAGAACAATTTTTAAGTGCACAGAAGTAGAAAACAGGGCATATAAGTCACATTCTACACTGTAGCCTACAGAGAAGTGGCATCTTTGAATACAAAGGAAAATGTTTCATAAAAAGAAATTCACAGCCAGGCGCAGTGGTTCACGCCTATAATCCTAGCACTCTGGGAGGCTGAGGCGTATGGATTGCTTAAGCTCATGAATTCAAGACCAGCCGGAACAAAAGAGAGACTCTGTCTCTACCAAAAATAGAAAACCTGAGGCAAGAGGATCACTTGAGCCCAAGCTGGAGGTTGCTGTGAGCTATGATGTTACAGTACTCTACACAGGACAACAGCTTGAGACTCTGTCTCAAAAAAAACAAAACAAAGAAATTCACAGCTGGCTCAGCATGGTGGTTAAAGCCATTTATCCTAGCATTCTGGGAGGCTGAAGTGGGTAGGTGGGCGGACTGCTTGAGCTCAAGAGTTTGAGACCAGTCTCAGCAAGAACGAAACCCTATTTCTACTAAAAATAGAAAAAAAACAAGCTGGGCGTTGCTGTGGCCCTAATTCCTCCCCATACCATCAAGAATCTGTAGTCGCAGCTACTCAGAAGGCTGAGATAAGACTGCTCAAGCCCTAGAGTTTGAGGTTGCTGTGAACTAAGATGTCACCGCACTCTACCCAGGGCAACTGAGTGAGATTGGTATCAAAGACTTGATCTTACAAGATTTCTCAAGAAGGAATCAACTTATAAACATTTATTGCTACATATATGCAAAGTAAGTAGACAGTGTGATAGAATTTTTTTTTTTTTTTTTTTGCTTTTAAACAAAGGTAAGAATCAAAGAGAAACCCAAAGGGATAGGGAGGTGAAATAAAAGGCAAGGGACACATAGTGCTGGGGATCAAAGTTGCCCTGGTACGAAAAGATTAGAAGACAGAAGGAAGGAGATAAGTCAAGACCTTGACTAGAGACTAGCAAAAAGTGTTCTCTCCTCCTAAATCTTCTAAATCAGTTTCCTCCTCTTCCATTCTCCACCCCACCTCTGCCTTTGCTCAAACCTCTTACCCAGTCCCATTCACCCTACACATTTTTTATACCTTTTATACTTCTTCAAATAAACTATAATTCTTCCTTCACTAATCTTCAAACTTTAGCTCAAATGCCATCCCTTTTCTGTGATGCTTCTTCAACTTTCCCAAGCAGAGTTAGCAGTCCCTCTTTCATACTTTCAGAACATTTTGCTTGAAAAATTGTAACATTGGACTCTCCTGTCTGTCTCCTCTCCTAGTATATGGGGAACTCTGTACAGGATTCAATCATACGAATGGAAACCTTACTAAAAAGCAGTTCCAAAAACTGTATAAAGGCAGCTCATTTTGCACAACACAAATAAGATCCTGGAAGCCTTCCTGTTTTAATTCTTTTATTTATTTATTTTATTGAGACAGAGTCTCATTTTGTGGCCCTCGGCAGAGGGCCGTGGGATCATAGCTCCCAGCAATCTCCAACTCTTGGGCTTAAGTGATTCTCTTGCCTCAGGCGTCCACCTTTTTTTTTTTTTTTGGTACAGACGGGGGTCTCACTCTGGCTCAGGCTGGTCTCGAACCTCTAAGCTCAGGGCAAAGCCTTCCTGTTTTAAAAATATTCTACAGTGGGCGGCTCCTGTGGCTCAGTCGGTTAGGCGCCGGCCCCATATACCCAGGGTGGTGGGTTCAAACCCGGCCCCGGCCGAACTGCAACCAAAAAATAGCCGGGCATTGTGGCAGGCGCCTGTAGTCCCGGCTGCTCGGGAGGCTGAGGCAAGAGAATCGCTTAAGCCCAGGAGTTGGAGGTTGCTGTGAGCTGTGTGAGGCCACGGCACTCTACCGAGGGCCATAAAGTGAGACTCTGTCTCTACAAAAAAAAAAAAAAAAAAAAATATTCTACAGTAACTCTTTTGAACAATCCACCCTAACCCTAATTCCTTCCCCTACCACTAAGAACCATTTTGAAAGTTTATTTTTATAGTATCGTAAATTTCTCAATGAATGCCAAGCCTATAATAGAGGTGAAAATTCCATCAGGACTGGGGTATAAAAGACAAAGAAGGAGCTTACTTTAAAAAATGAAAGGAGCACTGTAAACTCTCAAAGACAAAACAAAGACAAAACTGAACAAAATAAATGTACAACAAGAAACTGAAGGATAAGAAATCAGCAAGATCATGAGACTTCCAATACTCAAAGATAAATAAGTAAAAACATGACTTAGTAACAAAAGGTGTACAAGTCATTTTGGCATTGAAAAGACAGAATAATGGGATGATGAGCGGTGCCAAGAAGTAGAAAGGAAAGTAGTAGTTTAGAGAGTTGTTGAAAGAAGAGAGTTTTCCAACATAGATTTGAGAAGAAAAGCCATGAATTGGTGAAAATATATAGAAGGCTTGGCTGATAAATGGTAATGTAGCCACAAAGTACCATGAAGTACTCTGCATTGAACTCTGTCCAAGTCTAGCCTACCCGACAGGGTCAATCACACTTACCTAGCAAACATGATTTTACAGTGCTCCCTTGAAAAAGAGATCCTGCTATACAGATGAACAATGTTCCCAAACCTGTATTCTTAACATTTTCCAAACATCTAGAAACCAAGTATGACAAGAACTAATGACAAATTCAAAGAATAAAGCACATGGCCGGGTGTTGTGGTGGGAGCCTATAGTCCCAGATCCTTGGGAGGTTGAGGCAAGACAATCGCTTACCCCCAAGAATTTGAGGTTGCTGTGAGCGGTGATGTCAAAGCACTTTACTGAGGGCGACATAGTAAGACCATCTCAAAAAAAAAAAAAATCAATGAATAAATAAAAACAAAGAACAAAGCACAACTTTTTTTTTTTTTTTTTTGCCCCTGGCAAGAGTATTCAACAAATCTAAGTAACAAAATTTATGAGGAAAAAAAATTAATAAAATAAGTAAAATAATTAAAATAGCTTCTCTTCAAACTTTATTCCTACCTCAGCCTTCCAAGCAGCAGGACTACAGCTGTATACCACCACGGCTGGCTAATGTTTTATTTTTTATAGAGACAGGGGTCTTGATACATTGGCTGAGGCTAGTCTTGAATTCCTAGCCTTGAGGGATCCTCCCACCTCAGCCTCCCAAAGTACTAGGATTACAGGGACAGCCATCATGCTTAGCCTGAAGCATTTATTTATATAGTCTGCAATACCTTAACATGTAAGTACTTAAAACCCAGTGACTGATGACTTAGACCTGGGATTTATAAGCTACAGTCAAGGAGGCACAACCTGTTCTTTATTTTATAAATAAAGTTTTATTGGAATACAGTCCAAACATATTTTCCTACGCCAATTTCATGCTAGAAATTACAGGGTTAGGTAGTTGTGATAGATCCTTTATAGAAAGAAAAGTCTGTCAACCCGTCTTGGAATCAGAACTAACAACCTTGAAATATGTGTCTAGTCTGAGAGTTTATCTTGAGCTACTGAATTTGGTAAAAGAACCAGTGAATTCTTCCCCAAAACATCCAGATGGAAACCCGCATGGATATACGCTGCCAATTCATTTCAAAATCATGTAACTGCCAACCCTAACTAAAAATTGAGCTTTAAAGTAGAAAATTAATTTAACTCTTTTCTCTCGCCCCCTCCCCCACTTTTTTTTTTATTTTGACACAAAACCTCAAGCTGTCACCCTGGGCAGAGTACCGTTAACATCACAGCTCACAGCAACCTCAAACACCTGGGCTCAAGCGATTCTCCTGCCTCCGCCTCCCAAGTAGCTGGGACCGCAGGCGCCCACCACAACGCCCAGCTATTTTTTTGGTTGCAGCTGTCGTTCGGTGGGCCCAGTCTGGATTCGAACCACCAGCTCAGGTGTATGTGGCTGGCACCTTAGGCGCTTGAGCCACAGGCCCCGAGCCTTCTCTCACTTTTTTTTTTTTTAATTTTTTTTATTTTTGGCCGGGGCTGGGCTTGAACCCGCCACCTCCAGCATATGGGACCGGCGCCCTACCCGTTGAGCCACAGGCGCCGCCCTTCTTCTCTCACTTTTTTATGAGACATTTTTCACTCTGTTGCTCAGGTTAGAGTACAGTCAGATCATCAGAACTCAGTGCAACCTCAAATTCCTTGGCTCAAATGATCCTCCTGCCTTAACCTCCTCAGTAGTTGGGATGACAGGTGAATATTTGAGACTACAGACAAGTTAATTTTTGTATTTTATTTACTTATTTTGAGACAGTGTTACTCTCTGTCCTGGGTAGAGTGCCATAGCTCAAGTCCAAACTCTTAGGCTCAAGTGATCCCCTTGCCTTAGCCTCCTGAGTAGCTGGGACTACAGGCACCTGTCACAAAGCCCAACTAATTTTTCTTTCCTTTTTATTTTGAGGCAGAGTCTCACTCTGTGGCCCTGGGTAGAGTGCTATGGCATCATAGCTCATAGCAACCTCAAACTCCTGGGCTCAAACAATCCTTTTCCCTCAAGCCTCTCAAGTAGCTGAGACTACAGGCACCTGCCATTTATGCCCTGCCGTTTTTCTATTTTTTTTTTTTTTTTTGGAGACTGAGTCTCACTTTGTCATCCTGAGTAGAGTGCCATGGCATCACAGGTCCCAGCAACCTCAATCTCTTGGGCTTAAGTGATTCTCTTGCCTCAGCCTCTCCAGTAGCTGGGACTACAGGCACCCGCCACAACGTCTGGCTATTTTCAGAGTCGAGGTCTTGCTCTGGCTCAGGCTGGTCTCAAACCTGTGAGCTCAGACAATTCACCTGCCTTGGCCTCTTAGAGAGGTAGGATTACAGGCTCACCCTGCCCAGTTTTGCTATTTCTTTTAATAGAAAAACTTTTACTCATGCAGCTCTAGAACTCCTGAGCTTGGGTGATCCACCCGCCTTGGCCTCCCAAAGTGCTAGGGTTACAGAGGTGAGCTCCCACACATAGCCTGTATTTTGTATTTTTAGAGACAGGGTCTTGCTCTTCCTCAGGCTGGTCTCATGTTCCCGGCCTCTAGCAATCCTCTGGTCTTGGCCTCCCAAAGTGTGGGGATCACAAGTGTAAGCCACCACTCATGGCTAAGTTCTCTTAATCTTTTAAAACTGTGCTACAGGACAGTACCTGTGGTTCAGTGGGTAGGGCATCGCCCCCATATACCAAGGGCAGTGGGTTCAAACCTGGCCCTGGCCAAACTGCAACAAAAAAATAGCCAGGCATTGTGGCAGGACCTATAGTCCCAGCTACTCAAGAGGCTGAAGCAAGAGATTTGCCTAAGCCCAGGAATTGGAGGTTGCTGTGAACTGTGTGACGCCACAGCACTCTACCAAAGGCGATAAAGTGATGCTGTCTCTACAAAAAAAAACACACACACAAAAACTGTGCTACATTAATAGAATCAACATGCAAAATCATTATACCCCATTACCATTTGTACTTAATTCATCATCAGCAGGAACCATTCTAGTTATTTCTTTAATCCTACACACACATCCAACAGGTAAACTAAACAGACACTGTTTTTACAAAAGTTAGTTTTCACATGCCATGACAGACAGAATCAGATGTAAGTGGAGTATCCAAAATCACCCCTGGAAGCCAGATGCTTTTATGCTTACTAGTGTAAAAATCCCAAATCCTAAATACCAGTTGGATGAAAGAATTCCAAGTAAGTTCTGTTGAATCCATTTGCCATTATTAGATTAAGAGAATATATAATATACTGACTTCATCAACCCGTGCAACAATGAAAACTGCCTTGAATAAATATTCTAGGTTTCAATGAAACAAGTTTTTGTTTTAATTTTAGGTACATTCTCTGTTATAACTACGCATTGTACAGGGGTAGGGTTAAGAAAGCAACACAACACTGATAAAATGAGAACTAGTTAAAAAAAAAAAAAAGTCAGTTTCAGCTTGGTGCCTGTGGCTCAAGCAGCTAGGGCACTAGACACATACACCTGAGCTCGCAGGTTCAAATCCAGCCCAGGCCTGCCAAACAACAATGACAGCTGCAACTAAAAAATGGCCGGGCGTTGTGGCGGGCACTTGCAGTCCCAGCTACTTGGGAGGCGGAGGCAGGAGAATCACTTGAGCCCAGGAGTTGGAGGTTGCTGTGAGCTGTGATGCCACAGCACTCTACCCAGGGCAACAGCTTGAGGCTCTGTCTCAAAAAAAAAAAAAAAAAAAAAAAGTCAGTTTCTTTTTCTTTTTTTGAGACAGAACATTTGGTCACCCTTGATATAATGCCATGGCATCTTAGTCCACAGCAACCTTGGGTTCAAGTGATCCTCTTGCCTCAGTTTCCCTAGTAGCTGGGACTACAGGTACCCACCACAACACCCAGCTATTATTATTATTATTTTTTTTTTTTTAGAGACAGGTCTCACTCCGGCTCAGGCTGGTCTTGAACCTGTGAGCTCAGGCAATCCACCTGCCTTGGCCTTCCAAGTGCTGGGATTACAGGCATGGGCCACTGTGCCCAGCCAAAAATTAGTATTTTTTATTTACTGTAAAGTTACACTTAAAATCTAGAATCTAGGCTGGGCATCTGTAGCTCAAGCGGCTAAGGCACCAGCCACATACACCAGAGCTGGCGGGTCGGAATCCAGCCCTGGCCTGCCAAACAACAATGACAACTACAACCAAAAAATAGCTGGGCATTGTGGCAGGTGTCTGTAGTCCAGCTACTTGGGAGGCTGAGGCAAGAGAATCTCTTAAGCCCAGGAGCTGGAGGTTGCTGTGAGCTGTGATGCCACCGTACTCTACCCAGGGTGACAGCTTGAGGTTCTGTCTCCAAAAAAAAAACAAACAAACTAGACATTAACAAACATTAAATAATCAGGGATTATATTTTTAACATAACCGTGAGTAGTCATACCAAACTAATACAAAAAAATGAGTAAGTTATTTACCAATTATTTTTTTCTTCAGTTAACAAAATAGGAGATAATGCAAATTATTAAATAAATATAGCTAACTCTTGATTAGCCCCTTCATAATATATCTAAGGCACCTTCCTACCCCTAAGTACTTAACCAAAGATGCATCAATAACCTGGCATCTTTGAAGATACCAATGTAGTCGTAGGTTGCAAATTGACATTATTTCAAGCCTAAACATTTAACAAGGCAACCATGATACCAAAATAATCACGAAGCAATTAAAGTAAAAT
This sequence comes from Nycticebus coucang, assembly GCF_027406575.1. Taxonomy (NCBI): domain Eukaryota; kingdom Metazoa; phylum Chordata; class Mammalia; order Primates; family Lorisidae; genus Nycticebus; species Nycticebus coucang. The sequence continues at coordinate 76,926,938 of NC_069796.1, read as the reverse complement.
AGTTTTCTAATTATTCATACCCATTGGTGTATCTTCCTGCTACTCTGCTGAATAGGAAAAAAAATATTTAAAGGTACAATCAAGTTAACACAACCAGCTTACTACAGATGAGATTAACATGTAAGTCTTATTCTCTGCTTTTTTAAAAGAAGTAAATCAGCCCTCCATCCTACTTCTCACCTGCAGGGTATTAGAGAGACAACGTCGTAAAGAACCTTCAAATTGAAATAATTTTCTCAAAGCTTAGTTTTCTCATGAAGTCGATTTATGTGAGCTAACAACTTATGTGAGCAAATTACTACTAAGACTAGGAGTAGCAGAAGGTATCTGATGAAAAAATGCAAACTCCGCCCAGTCTTCAAACTTTCTTGGCTTTTCTAGTCCTGCTTCCTTTACAACATTCAAAAAAGCAAAACTTCCCTCTCACTGCCTGCCTCTGAGGCCCAGGGCAGAAATTCAGACCGCTAGCTATCCAAGTACCTCCTTAAGGAAGTCTTAAGGCTCAATCCAGTTCAGAAACAGAAAGGCTTGCTTTCTCGGGTTAAACGATTACAGGGTTTGGCGGCCAGGTTGGTCCGAGAGCGTAGGGTGGAGAAAAGGAGAATCCAGGGACTGAGCTCCATCTGGTCCCAGGAACCACCCCCAGGGGAGGCTTCACTGCCCTCGGTACTTCCCTGCCTCCTCAGCTGGAGTGAGGAAAGCGGCGGGTCGGGGTCAGGATCCCCTGAACTACTTCTCAGTCTGATCCGACTCGCCTTCCGACACCCGACACTCCCCGGGCCCGGCTCCCTCGCCCTTTGCCCTGTCTCCTCCCCACTCAGTGACCCACCACCATACATCCCCTCCCATCTAACATGGCCGCCCCACCTGGCCCACCCCCGACACAGCCGAACTTTTTGGGGACGCGACGGCACCGCCTCTCCCGCGCCCATTGGTGCGGCAGCCTCCATCCGCCTTTTCCATTGGACAGTATAGCCTGCCACTCAGCCTCAGGGATCCGCCTCCGAGCCGCTTCAAGCTGCTTTGAGAAGACATATAAACAAATCCCGAGAGGGAGGCCCCCCTCGCCCGCCGCCTCTGGGGCGGGGACGGAAGGGGGAGCTGGTACCCCGCAGACACCCTGCCTGGAACCCCCCCACCGCCAGCTCGCGCCTCCTTGTCTCCTGCCAGCCTGGCTCCAACCTCCGCGGCCCCGGCCCTTCCTCACACGCCCCTCTCTCCTCCTCCCCCGCCAGCCTCGCCTCCCCTCCCCTCCCGGGCCCCTCCCACCCGCTCGCTTCTCTGACAGGCCGGTTGCCGGCAGCCGCGGCCCGGGGCTCAGAAGCAGCGCGGAAGGGCCGGGCGGACAGGCAAAGCGGACACCCGGTGCTGCCCATTCCTGGCCTAGCCTGCTACCCGCCCGTGGGTCCCATCTACCGCCGCCCCGCGCTTTTATATAACCGTCCCAGGGCAGGGGTGGGGGAGGGGAACGGAGTCCCCGTGACCCAGAGGCGGTGGCCCGCGGCCCGCGCGCCCCCAGACGCGGCCCTGGTCCTGGCCCCCGCCCCGCGCCGGCCTGGTCCAGAGCCCCAGCGCGGCTGCCTGCTAGGCCAGCGGCCCTCCTCCGCCCCCTGCTTGGCTCGTCCCCCAGCCCAGACCCCTAAGGGCTCTGGGCAGCAGGCAACGTTGCCCACCTGTGAGTGTAGAGGCGGCTCAGGGGCTGGGTCCAGTTCCGCTGCAGGGGCCACGGCCCCTCTCCATGCTGCCTCGGGTTTGTTTTGTTTATGTCCTTCCTGACGGGTTCCCGGAAATCGCGTGACTCGCCCCCCTCACGTGGGCCGCGGCGAGGAGGAGGAGGGAGGCGGGGGCCCGCCGGCCTTGGGCCTATCGCGAGGCGCTCTGCAGCTCGGCCAATCAGGGCTTCGGTCCGGCAGGGCACCCCTGTCACATGTTACCGGAGGGGCGGGTTGCCGGGAAAAACCAGGAAGAGTGGGCGGAGCCGGGGCTCGGCGCCTGCAATTGCAGCGTGGGTGTGGGCTGTCTCTGATACCCAGCCACAATCTCGTGTTTGTCATCCAGGATGTTGCTTTTATAAAGGCTCTCTTATCCAGCGTTTGATTTGGTTTCAAAACTACACGGCGAGGCCTTAAGTCTCGGTTTACCCATTATACAGTTCAAGTTCGCTAAAACTTGAAGGGGCTAAGGGAACATTACCTTAATTATAGTAGCCGGATGTATCCACACTGTTTTAGGGACGACCTTCCCATTTGAACGATTTTTTTTAAATTTATTTTTGTAACTCATATTCACCTCTAATGAACGTTTTAATTCAGAAAGACTGAGCTTGCTTTTGGTTGTTCATTCACTGATTCTGCTAATATTTATTGAATGCGTTTAACCAGACACAGGGATCAGTGTGCACCTTTAAGACAGACTTCAAAATTGTACAAGAAACGCCTGACAAGCCTTTCGAACACATGGTCCTGAGGTTTTCTTGTGCTTCCTAATCGTATTAATAACAACGGTAACCTTTTATTGAACATGTGCCATGTGGGGGCTCATCATCTCAGTTGGTTCTCCTTGCGAACACATAAGCATTTTTCAGATGGGGAAATTAGGCTTAGAGCAGATAAGTTAGTTGCCAAACGTCGGGCAACTAGTAAAAGACCTGGCTAGGATTGGAACCCTGGTCTATTACCAAAGCCCGAATGGTTTTTATATTTCTTAAGGGCATAGACTTTATCTTCTGAGCATACAACAGAAATTTGATTTTTAGTAAGTACAAGGAGAGGAGAACAGAGAAAGACATTGGCCATATTCCTTCAGGTGCCAGTTTTCTCTTAAGAGTGCCTTTGAAAATATGCTCCCCTTTGCACAGATTCAGGTAAGTAGTATACTGTCATTGCCAAAACTATGGACTTTGGAATCAAAAAGACTTCTACAGATCATAATCAAGACAGCAGGGGCTGGCAATGTTATATCCTCTACTCTTATGCTTGGGACATAGGTAGTCATCATACACTGGTAGAATGAATAACCTGGATTTGAATCCTTGCTCCACCACATGTAAACCAGTACAAATTACTTAACCTTTGTAAGGCTTAATTTCCTCCTAAGTACCTTATGAGGTTGATGGAAGAATTAAGTGAAATTGTTCATACAAAGCACTTACCATAGTGCCTGGCACACAGTAAGCACTTAAGAGAATAGTAGTGTTATTAGACTGTTTCAGGGGCATCATTTAAAAGATCTCCAGACTTCAGGTTTATAGCCACTAAAATAATACTTTTTTAAAATGTAGAGATGGAGTCTAGGGTTACCCTGATGGGAGAGCAACGGCTATTCATTTACATGTGCTGTCACAGCTCTCTGCTACCTCAAACTCCTGACCTGAAGTGATCCTGCCTTCTCAGCCTCCTTAGTAGCTGGGACTACAGGCACACACCACCACGCCCAGCTCTAAAATACTTTGTAGTATTTATCACATAAAATTGAAATCGAATAGAAAAACTAGCTTGGGAAGGTTCCCTCAACTTGTTCATGAGATTCATGCATTAATCTCGATGGAATGTGTCACAGACTATCCTCTCTTATAATACTGTATTTAGGAAAGCTCCAGCCAGCGGTTAGCTCTTTCAGTTACACTGCCCTCTGGAAAGGTAATTTCACCTCCTCTTCTGGCCAACAGTTCCTTGAGGTCAAAAAGCAGCCAGGTTCATTTCCTGGCAGGAATTCTGCCCGCTGAAGGTGCTCACTAGGGAATTACATTAGATTCCTGCCTGTGCATCTTCTGTTGTCTTGGAACAGATGGCGTTTTGACTATTGGAGACCTTTCCATCAAGGTTTGTTAATGACTATGTTCTGCTCTGAAGTGAATTAAATCACTGGCTCCTAATTGATTTGTGTTTCTTTGGGGTTTTAACCTGCCAGATTCTGCCACAGTAGAAGTTGGCAGGAAGTTGGAACTCTGAAATAGCAATGGTTTGAGGTTTACAAGGCTCTCTTGTTCTAGCCACAAAGTAGTAACCAACTGGCATTGCTGCTTCTGAAGTGTTTAACCTTGCCCCCATGGAATAATTTACATACTGGTATAGCTGAGTCAGGAAAACATGTTTTACAAATATGAGACAAGAAAAAAAGCAATAGGTACTTAGGACTCCACTGAAGTCTTAAAAATATTTATTTTTGATTAGATAACATATAAATGGTACAAAATTCAAAAGTTATAAAAAGGTCTTTCAGTGAATATTAAGTCTCCCTCCCACTTGTTTCCTGGCCACACATTTCTCCTCCTCAGAGGCAAAACACAATTACTGATGTTCTGTGAATCCTTCCAGACATATTCTTTGTATGTACAGACATTTCACCCACTTTAAACCTCTATGTGTTTGTAATACTGTTCTTGGAGCCAAGATCCCCATTTGAGCACTACCACTAAGAGCCAGGGTGACCTCTTGGGGTCCCAGTTTCTTCACCATAAGGCATCTGGACTAAAACTACATGTTCTTTATGATCCTTCTAGCTTCAGCAGTGAGCCTACATCCTGAGAGAATTAAAACAATTGTTCCAGGTCCTAACTTCCCTTACGGAGTAAAGTGTGCCCTGTCTTTAAGCCTTCATTAATGTGTATTGAGCCCTGCCTGCTGACCACGCATGGGTCTTTGCACTAAGCATTGTCCTTTCCAGTGTGAGTGTTTCCTTTCAGGACCTCTGTGACTTGTTAAGATTTCACAGCTTCAGAAGTGAGATTCATTAACTTGAACCTGGAAGATCTCCAGGAAAAGCTGTGTTCTTCTAACACTAAAATGTGGTTTTCTTCCTGAGAAGACTGGAGTTTTGCTAAAGGCAAATCTGAAAGAAATACTGGCCAGGCATGGTGGCTTACATCTGTACTACATCTGCACTTTGGGAGGCCAAGTTGTAAGGATTGCCTGAGCCTAGGACCTTAGGATTGCCTAAGACCAGCCTGGGCAACACAATGAGACCCCATCTCAAAAAAATTAGCTGGGCAGGGCAGCGCCTGTGGCTCAGTGAGTAGGGCGCCGGCCCCATATGCCGAGGGTAGCGGGTTCAAACCCAGCCCCGGCCAAACTGCAACAAAAAAATAGCCGGGCGTTGTGGCGGGCGCCTGTAGTCCTAGCTGCTCGGGAGGCTGAGGCAAGAGAATTGCGTAAGCCCAAGAGTTAGAAGTTGCTGTGAGCCGTGTGACACCACGGCACTCTACCCGAGGGCGGTACGGTGAGACTCTGTCTCTACAAAAAAAAAAATTAGCTGGGCAAAAAAAAAAAAAAAAAATTAGCTGGGCATGGTGGTGTGTGCCTATAGTCCTAGCTACTTGGGAGGCTGAGGCAAGAGGATAGCTTGAGCCTGAAAGTTTGAAGCTGCAGTGATCTACCATCATGCCACTGCGCTCCAACCTCAGTGACAGAGTGGGACCTTGTCTCTAAAAAAAAACCAAATAATACAATAATAGAAGTACTAATCGATGGTTGACAACTGGCATCGTCCTTCATTCATCTTGCCTAAAAAAAACTCTTTGGAGAAGAAGGTTCAGTACTTGCCACTGCCTGATCTCTTAAAAACACAGTGTTCTTCATGTGACAGCGCTGAGCCTTAGTTTCTTAATTCTCCCACATAGTACTAGCTTCAATTGCAAATACCCTTCCCTAGTCTATTTTTTATTTATTTACCCTGATTCCTTACCCCACCTGATTCCCCATACCCAATATCATCCTGCAGTGGGACAGGAGCCTGCTTATGATTTGAAAGAACAGATTAACTACCAAATCCTATTCATTCTCCAAGGCTCAAGATTCCACTGCTTTCATGGGGTCAATTTCTACCAAGTCTATTTCTTCTCTAATTTGTCTTCTTTCTTCCACTATCCAATTGCTCACTTAATGTACATAGTGCTTTGTATTATTCATATATGTTAGTATTCTTCAATGAAATCAAGTGTGCACAGCTTGGCACCAGTAGCTCCGTGGTTAGGGCACCAGCCACATACACTGGGGCTGGCGGGTTGGAACCCAGACTGGGCCTGCTAAACTACAATGACAACTACAATAAAAAAAATAGCCAGGCATCGTGGCCAGTACCTGTGGTCCCAGATACTTTGGAGGCTGAGACAAGAGAATTGCTTAAAGCCAGATGCTGCGAGCTGTGATACCCCGGCACAACCGAGGATAACATAGTGAGACTCTATCTCCAAAAAAAAAAAAAAAAAAAAAGAAAGAAAGAAAAAAAAAGAAATCAAGTGTGCATAAACACTAACATATATCCACAGAGAATGCAAAACACTTCATTTGACCTCATATCCCACCCTGTGTTTAGTGATGGTGGAGGAAGAAAGGGGAGAGAAAATGACATTCATTGAGTACCTAATGTGTACATTGGAGACACAGTCCTTGCCCTGGAGGATCTCAGAACCTAGGGAAGAAAACTGACTTGGAAACCTGACAGTCCCACAGCAGTAGGAAGGGAGGTCCTAGCATGGCTGTTAAGAGCAGGACCCCCCTATGTTTTAGTAGCACTTTCGTAAATGTACTTTCATAAATTCCTGTCTGATCCTTAATATGTTACAACTTGTCTCACAGGTTATTTTGAGGATTGAATGCAATGAATGCCCAATACAAAATAGGTGCCCCTTCCTTCACCTTGCCAGGAGGAATGTGCATAGAAGCTTCTTAGAAGGGAAGCAAGAGAGAAAGGAAAGTCGAATGGCAAAATGAAGGCAACAAACAGCTGAGGGGTTGAGGATCTGTTATCTTCCAAGGCAGCATTCCTGTCCAAATTTTTCTGTTTGACTAGGACGGGGAACTTCTAGGACAACCAATAGTTCCCATGGTTTCTGGTTTTCAGAGTTTTGGTTTTTTTTTTTGTCTTTTGTCAGTGCTGAGCTAAACATACACCGTTAGTATCAGCAACTATAACTGATAGTATACCAGGAAGCCAGGGGTCGAGAACAATCTAGCATTTGTTGTAGGGAAGACTCCCAAAGGACAGGTACGAGACTCTCTGTCAGGGAGGCCTGAAGCAGAACAATAAAAACGAAAAATGGAGGAACAGATTGATAAGAAGCAGGAACCAAGACCTGCGGCCATGAGAACAGTTTGCTGAAGTACAAAGGAGGCACGCTCCAAAGGACCCGATCCGGCGTTACCCTGGGGAGCTGGATCCCCACATGAAGGAAGTTAACAGTTCAGAGTTTGCTAAAGTTCAGAGTACTGAAGGTAGAGTTAGAGGATCCTGTATATCCAAAGTATTGTCTTCACCCACACATTCCCAAGGTCATGAATTTCCCTCATACACAGCAACTCAGGACTAGGCCCACCAGCTTGAGTTTTCATCTCATTTTCCTGAGGCTCCGACTCCAAAATGAGATGTGTAAAATAAATGGGTGCAACATTCTGCAACTGCAACAGTGGGACATAAAGCACATTAATGGACATGAATGCCAATGTAGCTGTGCTCCTCTGTTAGGAGAGGCAGCATCAGGAGAAAGAGCCAAATCCTTTTCTCTTTATCAGCCCCCATTACTTGGTACTACCCAGGCTCCTACAGGCCCTCTGACTTCCCATATAGACCATGAGGACACCTGCCCCTGCCAACCTTGGTGGTACCCATATTCTGTCTGCAAGAGTCTTATTCAGCAGGCTACAGGCCTTTCTTAGTGCTGACAACCTTGGGTCAGCCCAACACAAAGGAGCCTTTTATCCATTTACCTTATCACCTCTCCCTAGCTTGGCAAGAAGACAGGAAGCCACCTTTGGGAAAATTAAAAGTAGTGGTGGGAACAGAAGTAGGGATTAGGACAAAGTAGGGGGAGGTCTCTTCCCCTCCTAACAAAGGGAGTAGTGACACAGATTTAGGTTCCTGTGGCCAGGATGAGAAGGAAGAGCCCAGTAGGTGGTTTTCTTCTCTTCTCTCTTGCTGGGGAACAAAGGAGTTGAGAGGATGAGAAAGGCATGAAATGTAAACTACTCTTCTCTGCCTTGTCAAACCCAATTAAAATTTGGGGAAGCATAAGGTAACATGAAATGTCATTAGGGCCTGGCACACAGTATGTACCAGGTAAAGGTTGGCTATTGTTATTATTAATAACCATAGTTCTGAACTTTTCTGAGGGTTTGATGAAAGCCAAACCCTCAGAAAAGTTGGTCCCCAGAAAAATAAGTATATACCCACCTAATTTTGCAGGTGCTTTCAGGGGGATTACAGATACCCTGTTTCCCCAAAAATAAGACAGTGTCTTATTTTAAGGTGTGTTCCCAAAGATGCGCTAGGTCTTATTTTCAGGGGACGTCTTATCTTTCCTGTAAGTAGGTCTTATTTTCGGAGGATGTCTTATTTTCGGGGAAACGGGGTAGTTGTGAATCCCAGTTGGAACCCATAGGGGTCAGAGGGACACACACCACTATGCAGGACCAGCTATATAATTTATGCGGCCAAATGCAAAATGAAAATGCAGGGACTCATGTTCCAAAATTATTAAGAACATCAATAAAACAAGAGCAGGGCATCAAACCAAGTTCAGGGTGTAAGGATGGTCAGTCCTTACAGCAAAATGATAGAAAAATTATTAACTCATAGTTTTTTTCAGTGAGGACTAAAATCAATCTCTCTCGCTACCTGCTTTTTCTGCACATCAGACTTAACTGAGCAGGCTCTCCTGTGAAGTTCCCTTTTTACAAACCACTGGGAACAGCAGACCAAAAGGAAATGTAGGCTCAGCATCTGTAGCTCAGTGTGTAGGGCGCTGGCTATATACACTGAGGCAGGGGGGTTTGAACCTGGCCACGGCCTGCTAAACAACAATGACAACTGCAACAAAAAATAGCCGTGTGTGGGCAGCGCCTGTAGCTCAGTGAGTAGGGCACTGGCCCCATATACCGAGGGTGGTGGGTTCAAACCCAGCCTCAGCCAAAATGCAACAACAACAAAAAAAATAGCCAGGCATTGCGGCAGACGCCTGTAGTGCCAGCTACTTGGGAGGCTGAGGCAAGAGAATCGCCTAAACCCAGGAGTTGGAGGTTGCTGTGAGCTGTGATGTCATAGCCCTCTACTGAGGGTGATAAAGTGAGACTCTGTCTCTAAAAAAAAAATAGCTGGGTGTTATGGCGGGCGCCTGTAGTCCCAGCTACTTGGAATTCTGAGGCAAGAGAATCCCTTAAACCGAAGAGTTTGAGGTTGCTGTGAGCTGTGATGCCACCGTGGTGAGATTCTGTCTCACCAAAAAAAAAAAAAGGAAATGTAAATTCTTCTTACATTAACCAGATCACTGCCTTTTAGAATTTGTTCCTATAGCCTCAAGTGGTTCCTGAAAAGCTCCAGGCAAACAATGGGGGTGCCAACATCAGGCCTCAGAATCAGAAACACCTGTCAGATCTATCCTCAAGAGAGGAAAAGATACAGACAGCATTTACATTTGCAATACTCTGTGAAGCTGGCTGTAATTGATTACCTTTTTCTCTTCCCGCACTTAAAATTCACCAAGCCACTTGACCACCGGGCTGGCATTCTTCCTTTCTTTCCTTGGGATGGGTGGGTTGCTTTTTTCTTTCCCCACTCTTTCCTCTCTCACTCCCTCTAAGAAGATAAAATAAAATTTATACTCTTATATCCTAACCTTGGTCTAGGGAAATTCTTCTCTTGTTCTCTGCAGAGTACCTACTGAGCTTTCCACTCTTTTTTTTTTTTTTGTAGAGACAGAGTCTCACTTTATGGCCCTCGGTAGAGTGCCGTGGCCTCACACAGCTCACAGCAACCTCCAACTCCTGGGCTTACGCGATTCTCTTGCCTCAGCCTCCCGAGTAGCTGGGACTACAGGCGCCCGCCACAACGCCCGGCTATTTTTTTGTTGTTGCAGTTTTGGCCGGGGTCGGGTTTGAACCCGCCACCCTCGGTATATGGGGCCGGCGCCCTACTCACTGAGCCACAGGCGCCGCCCCGAGCTTTCCACTCTTAACAGTAGGGGCCTTCTGGCGAGAGGTCCTGTGTGAGCTGATCCACTAAGACCTTAGAGCATGAGGTCAGACAGCTGTACCCTCGCTTTAAACGAACTCAAAACCTAGAGACAGGAACTTACAAGACTTTTTCCCAAGCCAAGCTATTAATGAACGAATATTTATTTTTATTTATTTATTTATTTTTTTTTTTTGGAGACAGAACCTCAAGCTGTCACCCTGGGATCATAGCTCACAGCAACCTCCAAATCCTGGGCTCAAGCCATTCTCCTGCCTCTGCCTCCCAAGTAGCTGGGACTACAGGTGCCTGCCCCAACGCCGGGCTATTTTTTGATTGCAGCCGTCATTGTTGTTTGGCAGGCCCTGGCTGGATTTGGACCTGCCAGCTCAGGTGTATGTGGCCGGCGCCTTAGCCACTTGAACCACAGGCGCCAAGCACATGAACAAACATTTATTGAGCACCTACTTTAGGCAAGACTTTAGGAATCAAACACTTGAATAAGCCAGGGATCTCGTCCAGTAAGGCTTTTGCAGCCTTTGAGAAGACTAGAGAATTACACAGCAGTAATGTAGGAGATAAACAAAGGGTGCAACAGAACCCAGATGGGTCACACCTCAGGAAGAGAAGGTGGGAAAGCACCTCCAGGGGTGGAGGTGTTCAGGCAGAGGGAGGTAAGAGAGAGCGCAATGCTTTCTCAGGAACCTGTACTCTCTGTACACATGTAATGCTTGAAAATTCCTTTCTGACCCCACTCTTCAGAAATGTCTGCAGAAAGCATAAAATGCTGCTTCACGCTTAAGACAGTATGGGCTGCTCTTTTATGCAGATACCGAGGGAACTATTCACAGCTTCCTTGGCAACTCAGGAAAATCAAGGCAGGCCCTTTTATTTGCTTGGGGGCCTTGAGGTATCACAAAAGCAGTACAGAATTGGCCAGGGTGGTGGCTCACATCTGTAATCTCAGCATTCTAGGAAGCCAAGGCAGGATTAAGGCAGGAGGATCACACAAGCCCAGGAGTTTGAGACCTTGATGCCTCAGTGACAGCATAGACCAGCGGTTCTCAACCTGTGGGTTGTGACCCCTTTGTAACAATGAAAATGCATCTTGCATATCAGATATTTACATTACGATTCATTTTTTTTAATTGTTGGGGATTTATTGAGGGTACAATAAACCAGGTTACACTGATTTACATCAGTATTCTTAATAGCAAAATTAGTTAATGAATAGCAATGCAAATAATTTTATGGTTGGGGGTCACCACAACATGAGGAACTGTATTAAAGGGTCGTGGCATTAGGAGGCATTAGTAAGGTTGAGAACCACTGGCACAGATTATAACACTTTGCTGGGTTTAAATCCCATTTCCTCCACTTACCAGCATTAAATAAAAAACTATAGAAGGCCACTGTTTTGGACTACTCTTGCACTAGGCCACAAGACACCATAACTAAAAATCAAAATGGAATCACTTAAGTTCCAAGTCACCAAACCTAAACTAAGTACATTAGGAGAGAGGAAGCCAGTTTCTTGAGATAGACAATTTCCTAAGTGGGCCAGTTTATCTTCCATCAGCATGAGAATGTCATTTCCTCTGCTTTAATCCTTACACAAAAAAGGTAGCCTAAAGTAAACTGATATTAACTAATCAGTTATTTTACTATTGTTCTATGTGCCTCAATTTTTTCCTCTGTAGAACAAGATAACAGTATTTACCTAGAAGGGTTGTTATGAGGATTAAACAAATCAACAGACCTGAAACCCTTCAAACAGCAAGCTGAAGTCAGGAGCAGTTATGCTCAGCAATCCCAGCTACTTGTTGGGCTGAGGTGGGAGGACTGCTAGAGCCCAGTTTGAAACCAGCCTAGGCAACATAGCAACATCCTATCTCAAAAAAAAAGTATACTTAGAACAATGTCTGCGTACAGAACTGCAAGTTCTATTATTATTAGACATGGGACTGACAAGAATGAAGAAAAAGCAAATAGCTGAACAAGGCCCCTAGGATTTCAGAAATGTGCAGCTGGGTTCTGGGGGTAGAGAGGAAGGGCCAGTTGGAGGCCTGTAACCACAGGTAAACAGCAGCAAAACTGTTGGCATGAGAGGGAGATATATTGTTGATCTGCTTCTCCAACTATGACAGAGGAATAATATGTGTCCCACTTTCTTCCTAAAATAATGCATGTAAAATTTGTAAAAATTCTTAGCTGGAGGGCAGGTGGTGGTGGTGCTGACAGCTAGCCAAGCCAAGGTATTTACAATGGCTCTCCCTTACAGACTCCTCCTCCTCCTCCTCTGCCCATTCCTAAGGGCAGGTGCTCCTCAGGTCTCCAACCTAGGCACCCTCTTCTCATTCTACAGTCTTCCTTGCCCCCCATCTACAGCCACAGCTTCAGGTATCTCTGTGTTGGGGCCCCATATTCCCACCTCCAGCCTGGTCCGTTTTTTTTTTTTTATCATCCAGAGCCATGTAACAATTACCTAGTGGGTATCTCCATGTGGATACCTCAGGTATCTGCAAACTCTAATTATCCACAACTGGACTCCACTGTGTTCCCCTGCACCCCTCTCTCACCAAAAGGCCCCCCATCCACCCATCCAGGAATCTGAATGTGATCCTCAACTCTTCCCTGTCCCTTACCTCAACCCCATTCACTCACTCACTGGCATTTATCTGTATGAGCTAATACGGCCCCAATGCAGCTAGTGGCTACGCCTCTCGCTTTGTTTGTTTCCATAATCCAGGACACTCACCTGTCCCAGACTCCTGCAATGACTCCATTGCAGATTTACCTGACAGACCTCAACCATTCCTCTTTGCTAAGCTCACATTCATCCTTTGGGCTTACCCTTAAAGGTCATTTTCTTCAAGAACCCTTTCTCCCACCATTAGTGTTTGTAGTGCTCTTTACTTAGCAACCTGTACTTCCCAAAGATACAGCACCTGCTACAGCGGGGGTCCACCCATCAGGAGGGCCAGCAGCACCTGACAGCTTGGTAGAAATATAGAATCACTATTTCCACCCTGATTTTATAATAGTTTCTTTTATAACACTATCCCCAGGCAATCCATACATTAAGATTTGAGAAGTATAAAAATCTCTTCATCAGTACTGTTTGTCTCCCTACTAAACCCCAAGTCTCCCAGGGATCTGGGCTGAAAGACTCGGCTTACCGTTGTTTCAAGCCGGCTAACAACAGGATAAACAGGAGCTGAAAATACCCGCAGAACCCGGTTGAACTTGGCTAAAACACCTTTTCACCTTGTTGAAAAGCACTGCAGCTTGGGAAAAAAGTCGCACTCAGCTTCTTAACTCTTGCTTCCTCAAGGACAGGCTTACTGGCATAGGACATCTGCTCTGCTTGTTCTGTTTCAGGGTGGCAACCCACAGTAGTAACACAACCATGGACAGTGTAGAGAAACTATGGAAACCATGTCAAAATCCTGACAGAAGTCTAAATAGAACCTGACTGGATTCATGGGGGTGGCAGGATCAGCTGCTGAGCAACCTCAGCTACTAGAATACACCCCTGTTCTGAAGTTGGTTTAGGAGGGAAGTGGGAGTTGGGGAAAGAGAGCCAATAGACTTCACAGGGATGGGGTTCTAACAGAAGCAGAGCCACAGCCTGAATGAAAGGCTTGCTTGGAGCAGCTGGGAGTAAAACAGTGAGGTTTTTTCTAACCCATATGGGACGTCAGAACATTAATAACCCAGGCTTCCACTCTTCTCTGTGGGCAGAATCAAAATCAATGCCCCCTTTTCATTTCCCCACACTGTCACTCTGAGCACCTACACAAAAAGAGGCTAGTTTCATAAACCGAATGATCTGTACTCCACCCTGCACAATGGAAACCATTAATCACAATTTCTGTGTAAACTCACTGATGCTCATTGATTCAGAACAGCTTCAGTGTTTTAATAAACATAGCTGATTTCAATTCCCCTGACCCTGAATTATTTGGGGCGGGAAGAGGAGGAGGTATGTTATGTAATGCTGGAAGTACTAACACTAATCTGACAATGGTCCTACCCAACATACCTTTTTTTCCAGATTAAAAAAGTAATACATGTACATACTCCTTGTAGAACACTTGGGAAATACACAAAATTGTAAAAGAAATAATCACTTTCAACAGCTTGGTCTATTTCCTATCAGGCTTTTTTTCTCTGTACAGAAGCTTAAGTCCTGGGTTTTTTTCTCTTAACATTGTATTTTATTATCCTCTGCTATCCAAGTAATTTCTGTTTCTTTTTACTACACTATTACGTTTTCATAGGAGACAATGCTAAAAAGGAAAAGGAAAATTGAGATCGTTTGTAATTATCATCAAGAGGCAAGTAGTGATTGTAGCTTTGTTGTCTGCCATTTTGATCTCTTTCCCTGGCATATGTTTTGTTTTTTGGCCGGGGCTGGATTTGAACCCGCTACCTCTGGCATATGGGGCCAGCACCAGGCATATGTTTTGAACAAAAATTATTTGATATTCCTTCATCTGCATGTAGTAGCATGACTATTTAAGCATCTCCTTATGTTGGGTATTAAGTTTCCAATTAATTGCACTGTGATAAATAACTTTTTTTTTTTTTTTTTGGAGACAGAGTCCTACCCAGTTGCCCTGGATAGAGTGCTGTGGTGTCACAGCTCATGGCAACTTCAAAACTCCTGGGCTCAAGCGAGCATCCTGTGTCCTAGCTACTCAGGAGGCTGAGATAGGATTACTTGAACCCAGGAGTTTGAGGTTACTGTCAGCTAGGGTGATGCAATGGCACTCTAGCCTGGGCAGAGTGAGACTCTGTCTCAACACCCCCCCCCCCCAAAAAAAAAAACCCACAACTATTGTTCTCCCAAACAAAAGAAGGATTTTGCATTGAGGATAGTGATAAAAGCATTCTAAAATGCCTAGATGTATATTTTAAAATATAATTTAAATATTGTTAATGCTATAGCCTCTTATGCTATGGAGCTTAGACCTGGGAGGTCCTGAGGCGTTACCTTTTATTTTTCTGTAAATTCTCTCCCCTTAAGTATAAATGATTAATCAAAAATAAAAATCACGTGCTCTGCTAATCTTGCTTCATGCACATACTTACGTCACATGCCTGTCCTTCTGGATCCTATCATAACAGAAGACTACTACTGGGCCGCACCTGTGGCTCTAAAGGAGTAGGGCGCCGGCCCCATATGCCGGAGGTGGCAGGTTCAAAACCAGCCCCAGCCAAGAACTAAAAAAAAAAAGACTACTACTGTCAGTGTGCCCTGATTTGGTCATTTCTTTGGAAAATACCCTTCGTGTATTATACTATTTATTAATCATCACCACCACTATCTCATTTTGTAACAACCTTGTAGAGTAGAAAGGGTATTATCCTTATTTTATTAGATGAAAATACTGAAGCTCAGAAATTAAATGAATTGCCCAAAGCTACATAGCTAGCAAGTGAAGGAATAAGACTGCAAACCTAGAAAGACTTTTCCAAGTCTAATGATCACCTTAGGAGGATACAGCATGTTTATGTTCACCTGGAAACACAGGAACAATTTCAGCATCCTCTGAAAGGGCTAGATGGAGCTCCTTCCAATCTGACCCCAACCAAGGGAACACCAGAGTAAGGGGACTGCGAAAGAAACATGACTTGTACACATCTATCTAAGACTGTGGGTCACGTCATAACAAAGTGGTTCCGTTATCAAGGGTGAGGTGAGGAGAGAACACACACCTGAATTTATATATTAATGGCATTTAATCTTCTCAAGAATTTCATAACTGAGAACATGAGGGCTCAAAGGTAAAGTGACTTCCTAGGCAAACGAAGTTTCCCCTGACAGTATCTGAGCTGATTTCATCATCCTTTCATTTTGACAATAGTTATGTAGCTAGATGGTGGCACAGTCACAGTACCTGGCCTTGCAATCAGTCTTCTGGGATAGGGGAGGGCCTTTGACATCCAGTTTGGCTAGGAAATGAGCTCCTTTCTTGTTTACAGGCAGAGGTGGTCTCCTGCTCTATGCAGAGGCCACTCTGGCCTCATTAATAATTTACAGTAGGGTTAGGAGAGAACCCTTGTAAGTTTAGGCGCAAGCTGCTGCCTCATTAGGGACTTTGACTTCCATAGAAGGCTTACTGAGCACAATGTTCTCTGCTGGGGGGTGATCAAAAACCTCACTGGCTCAGCGCCAGACTCCTCTGTGCTCATCCCCGTGTCTCCCACTGTTATTAGCACAGTCAACAATGAATCTTCCTTACTCATGTTTGTGGAACCAACTCCCACCAAACAGCAAACAAGCCCAAGAGCAAACCAATAAGCAATGTAATTCAGCTTACTTCTCAAAGTCTCATTAAAATCAGCTAGCACAGGGTGGCGCCTGTGACTCAGTGAGTAGGGTGCCGGCCCCATATGCCGAGGGTGGCGGGTTCAAACCCAGCCCCGGCCAAACTGCAACAACAAAAATAGCCGGGCATTCTGGTGGGTGCCTGTAGTCCTAGCTGCTCGGGAGGCTGAGGCAAGAGAATCGCGTAAGCCCAGAAGTTGGAGGTTGCTGTGAGCCGAGTGACCTCATGGTACTCTACCTGAGGGCAGTACAGTGAGACTGTCTCTACAAAAAAAAAAAAAAAAAAAAAACACCTAGAACAAATGGGCAGTGTAAAGATGAGTTAACTACAGAATGGCAGAATAAAGCAGAAATCATGGAGTTGTTGTATCAGCCAAAGTCATGACTTGTACTTTCAATTGTGCCATTAAAAAGGAAATGTGAAAATCATAATCATCAATGAGAAGTGCCCCAAAGATACCCACCATGTCTACCACAAGGCATGCCACAGCCAAGGTCTGAGGTAGGCTCCCTATTGTCTAACGCAGATGTGCTGCTTCATTAAAGTCACCATAAGGCTCAGCTTGGAAAACATTGCTTCAAAACATTACAGTCTGCTGGAAAACAGAGCAGGGTGGGAGATGGGGAGGTTTTAGATTGAATCCCAGAGATATCGGGCCACAAATCTTTTTTCTTTCTTTTTTTTTTTTGTAGAGACAGTCTTATTTTGTTGCCCTCAATAGAGGGCTATGGTGTCACAGCTCACAGAACCTCAAACTCTTAGGCTTAAGCAATTCTCTTGCCTCAGCCTCCTGAGTAGCTGTGACTACAGGCACCCGCCACAATACCTAGCTATTTTTAGAGATGAGGTCTCTCCCTGGTTCAGGCGATCCACCCACCTTGGTCTCCCGGAGGGCTAAAATTACAGGCATGAGCCACCATACCCAGCCTGCGGCCACAAATCTTAAAGAATCCGGGGACACAGCTGCACTGCAGTCCTACTTCCTTAGGGAGTCAGAGCTCAAAGACTGCGACTTCCTTTTATATGCCCACAATAACCACTAGCATTGCTTTCTTAGATGACAAATATTGATTAAGGTTCATGTAAGTTGCTCTGGTAGGAGAAAGCTTGGTCATCTGCAATGGCAGAGTTCTTTCCTCCCCCCACAGCCAGAGCTGGCTCCAAGGAGGGTGGCCAAAGAAAACGGCTCTAGAGTGAAAATTAGAGACTACAAATCCTACTCCCCACTCTGCCTCTGACCAGCTACACTAAACTAGGCAAGTCACTCTCCCTGTCTGGGCTGATTCCTTCCATATACAATGATGGGTTTACCTTTATCACCATAGCCCCTTCAACTTTGTTTTATGGATTCCATGAAATTAAAGAGGCCCTTCTGCTGGAAAGGAATATAGTTGCCTAACTCACACAAAAACTTTTCATTCAAAATGAAAGTAAAGAATGGAAAGAGGCTCGGCGCCTATGGCTCAAGCAGCTAAGGTGCCAGCCACATACACCTGAGCTGGCGGGTTTGAATCCAGCCCAGGCCCGCCAAACAACAATGATGGCTACAACAACAACAACAAAAAAAAATAAAAAAAAAAAATAGCTGGGCGTTGTGGCAGGTACCTGTAGTCCCAGCTACTTGGGAGACGGGGGCAAGAGAATCACTTGAGCCCAGGAGTTGGAGGTTGCTGTGAGCTGTGATGCTATAGCACTCTACCCAGGGCGACAGCTTGAGGCTCTGTCTAAAAAAAAAAAAAAGAATGGAAAGAAAAAAAGAAAAGAAATGATTTACAGCTTGGGCGGCACCTGTGGCTCAAAGGAGTAGGGCACTGGCCCCATATATCAGAGGTGGTGGGTTCAAACCCAGCCCCAGCCAAAAACTGCAAAAAAAAAAAAAAAAAAGGAAAGAGAAGTAACGAAATCAGGAGTCACTTCAACTTGAAACTCACACTTTGGCCTTAAGAATAGCAAAGCATCTGAGTTCAGACAGTTTGGGAGTATAAGAAAAGTACAAATTGCAAAACAGGAAATCCATTCTTGGCTGGCTTTCAAAAAGCCAAGAACTAGTGAAAATCTAGGTCCATCTTAATTTTTAATTTCTTAAAATAAAGCCCCCCAAATAGTGTATTGAGATGCCGCCTATCAAAACACAACATTACTGTCCCCTGCCCCAGGCTTTCTGATCACTCTAGATTTCTTTAGTCCTATTTCTGAGGGTATGATGGTTTCATCTCAGCAGCATTTGCTGCCTTACCCCTGTGAGTAGTAGTTACCCTTAACTGGCTCACCACCGTAACCAAAAGGAAATGATCAAACATGGCTTGACATTATAGTTCTATGAATACTGACCTTAACTCTGTAAATAGCATATAAGCTCCTGAACTTTCAGAGAAACCAATGGACACATCTTTGATCCCTCTAGTACTCTGGCTACAATAGGCACTCAGATGGTTACTGAATGATTAAGAAAATACTTACCAGTCTCTTTATGTGTCTCAAACTACATGGCAGCCTTTATATCCCCAACCTAAGTTGAGACTACAAAACCATCTTTCTTTTTTTTTTTTTTTTTGTGAGACAGAGTCTCGCTTTGTCGCCCTCAGCAGAGTGCCATGTAGTCAGAGCTCACAGCAACCTCAAATTTTGGGGTTTAAATTATTCTCTTGCCTCAGCCTCCCAATTGGCTGGGACTACAGTCACCTGCCACAACGCTCAGCTATTTTTTAGAGATGGGGTCTTGCTCTTGCTCAGGCTGCTCTCAAACTTGTGAGTTCAGGCAATCCATACACCTCGGCCTCCCAAGTGCTGGGATTACAGGCGTGAGCCACTGCGCCTGGCCCTACAAAACCATTTTTAAAAAGGCATTATCTGGGGGTAGAGAAGCTTATAAAAATGAGCTTTATAAGCACTGAACTCAGATTTCCATAGAAAGCAGAAAAATAATTTATTCCAAAAGATGGCAGAAACAAGAAATTCATCCTGAAAATACTTTGGTATAATTCTGTTGGTACAGATCTTCGCTCTGAACACGCTCTCCTACTGACAGCCCCACTGGAATCTTGTTTGTCTTGCAGCAGTATTTAAACTCTTTGTTGATTCCAATGCTGCAAAAAGACAGGAGCCATCTTCAAATCTGCAGAGTCCAAGGAGAAAATAGCATACTTCTCAGAAGAGCATCTTCTATTTCAGGAGAGTACATACACAATTTGTGGAGTCAGCACAGTACAGGTGAAGTAGGCACGTAATTCATTAAAGTGTAAAAAAGTAAAGGAAAAAAATACTGCATTGAAGAATAAGACATTCAGATATGGTGTGAATGTTTAAGGCAGCTGATGCCCAACATAGGCAAGTCAAGGAAGACACTCTGGGTTTGGAAGTGATTGCTTCTAGAAGGAATTCTCTTTTCGTGACCTGCAAAACAAAACCATCCTAGTAACTAGTCTTCACATCTTCCTCAGGAGGGCAAAAGTTAACATCAAGAAAGTTAATCAGCCAATACTTAAAAATATATAGGTGTTCAACAACAAATACTTGAATGAATCAACATGCAAGTTTGAGCAGTCTTTGCAGAGCTGCAGCAAGAAGTCCAACAACCAAGGACAGTGCTGTGTTGAGGAGCACAGTAAGAGTCTGACCACGTTACAGAGAGCTGGAAGAATGACGATGACTAAGACTGATGGTGCGGGAATCTAACATGTTCACCTTGGTTTCACGAGTCTGCATTTCCCCTTCCCCTCTTTTGGCACAAGAGCAAGGTGACCACAGGCAAAATGTATTCTTCTCTAGTGTCAGACTTCCCCAAAGCAGGCTGCTTCCTATATTACAGTTTGCTCCCCATTCTTGCTACTACAAGTGCAGACAAAAAAAGACAATTTCTTTTTAGGTTAAAGCTCAACACCCTTCTTGCAAAGCTAGAAAACATTTAAAATAGGCATCTTTACAAATTAAACTGCTAACAGTGGTCATAGAAAGTCCTTTACGTGAAGCTCATTAACATCCACATAAAATCACATACGCTACTTTTGTTTTGTTTTGTTGGGGCGGGGGTGCCCGCCACAACACCCAGTTATTTTTTTTGTTGTTGTTTTTTGTTGTTGCAGTTGTCATTGTTGTTTAGCTGGCCCAGGCCGGGTTCGAACCCACCAGCCTCAGTGCATGTGGCCTGTGCCGTGACCACTGTGCTATGGGCGCCAAACCTACTTTTGAAATTAAAAAAGTACATAAAGAAGAAATAAAATTGGAAAAAAATTTTTTCAAACAAACTTGAGCTGGTTGATAAGAAATCATGCTGGCTATGAGTTCCAATTTGCCTAAGTGTGAAAATGATGAGGGTTAAGTACAAGGTGAGGTATATGTGTGAGGGATGCCTGTTAAGTTCAGATGAGACAGGGTTTGTGGCAGGCAGGTCAAACAGAGATGCAGAGAGAAAGCTACACTTGATCTTAGCCAAAAGGCCTAAAAGTGATAGATCTGAAAGGCCCTTTAAGTTTTCCAAATTAGTGGACACAACCAGGAGAATCTACAGTTCAGTCTGGTAAAATTATGTTTCCCAGGCCTGTGGTCAAAGAATACCCAGAAGTGAAGTCTGCTTCTAAGTCTTGCAGGGATAAGCTGGGCCAGTCCACCTGCCCTTGACTGCAAACAAAATACATTCAACTCAAAAATGAAATTAAGGCCAGGTGTGGTGGCTCATGTCTGTCATCCTAGCACTTTGGGAGGCCAAGGCAGGGGCAATGCTTGAGGCCAGCAGTTTAAGATCACCTGGAGCAAGAGCAATACCCTATCTCTATATAAAAAAAAGAAAAGAAAAATTAGCAGGGTGTGGCGATGCACACTGTAGTCGCATATACTCAGAAGGCTAAGACAGGAGAGTCACTTGAGCCCAGGAGTTTGAGGCTACAGTGAGCTATGAGAGAGCGAGACCCTGTCTGTACCAAAAATAGAAAAATTAGCCAGTTGCCGGTAGCTACTGGGGAGGCTAAGGCAGGAGGATGGCTTCAATCCAGGAGTTTGCTGTTGCTGTGAACTAGACTGGCTCTAGTCTGGGGCAACAGGTAATTTCCTTTCTAAAGTAATGAATATAGTAGGGTAGTGAAAGGCAGGAAAAGCTAACTAAAGCTAATTAGGTCAAGAACATGAAAACAGAAGGGCCAGTAGACAGTGAGAAGAAAGGCCACAAAGGTTTGGCACCCCTAGCACAATGGTTTGAACCAAGGCTGGCAGGTTCAAACCTAGCCCAGGCCAGCTAAACAACAATAACAACTGCAACAAAAAAATAGCCAGGTGTCATGGTGGCGCCTGTAGTCCCTGCTACCTGGGAGGCTGAGGCAAGAGAATGCTTAAGCCCAATAGTTTGAGTTTGCTGTGAGCTCTGAGGCCATGGCATTCCGCCAAGGGCGACATAGTGAAAGTCTGTCTCAAAAATAAATAAAAAATAAATAGCCAGTGCTCACAACATCTAAAAGCTTCTTTCACTTTTAATTTAGCGCCATTATGACAGTGGCAAACCAGCTGTGACGCCTTGGCACTCTACTCAACATAGTGAGACTCTGTCTTAAAAAAAAAAAAAAAAAAAAAATGGCCACAAAGGTAGCTTGAGTGTAGACTGGGAAAGCCCTGATGGCCAAGTTAGAGACCTTAACCTGAGCTCCAGATTAGTAGTTCCTGTCTTTAGTGGCTCACAGGAGCTGTGATGACTCTAACAAAAGCTGTGTGCTTACACTATTTTATACTGCAGTTCAAGGGGCATGTACACCTCAGGTTAAAAAGAAAACAAACCCCCCAAAAAAGGAAAAAAAGAAGAAAGAAAAACAAACAAAAAAACCCTGCTGTAGCCAGTATAGAACTACTGAAAGTTCCCTGGGGCAAGCAGGTCTGTTTCAGGAAGTGCTACACCAGGAAAATAAACAGGTGGTGATTCTGTAGACAGAGGCCTGCAAGGAGAGGGAGACCAGGCCTATCATAATTCAGAGCTGCCATCATCTGGCTCAGAAATCAGGATACCCAAAGGAGGAGCTGAAAGGAAGGGCAGACACAAGAGACATAACAAGAACAACCTGATTTAAGGAAGAGGAGAAAGCAGTGATGGGATAGGTTCATGACCCTAAGTGATAGGGGAAACTGTGATAGTGGGACCTGAAATGGAGATACAGCTAAGTCTGAAATGGCAGCAGAATATCCAGCTGGAGCAGTCAGAGTAAAAGACAAACTTCACTGTTTACTGTTCCCAAGTATGCGTTAATTTAAACCTCCCAACAGATCACAAACCCCTTCCGTGCCCACAGACTTACTTGAAATCCCTACGTGGTACTATACCCCTCCTGAGTGCTCAACTATTTTTGGAATGCATAGAGAAACAGCTCCCACAGGGCAGAGGCCAAATTACCAATATCCTCTATTTCTTTCCTGTCCCAGACTTTATAATAAATAGAATTTCTGCCCTTTCAGATTACATATAGTAAACCATAGATGTTAACTCATCTCCCATGTAACAATGGTATGATAAACCAACTGACTTCCAGGGTCTGAAGCCAAATCTGCTCCAAGGAGATTCCATACTAGCATGGCAGCCCCAAGATGTAGGAAAGTGAACAGCACAAAAATAGCAACCTCTATGTAATAGTTCCATATACATCTTATAAAATCACACTGAGGAATCTAGTAGAGGCAGAGAAGGCTGGGGAGGAGGGGTAGGATGGAGTGAGCACCATTCTTAATACTGCTGGACAAGATTCCAAGCCCATAAACGTAGTGTGCTATAACTCAGCCTCTCATCAATAACTGTGCTTCAGTTCTTCAATACAGGAAAGAAAATCATGACAATTACAGTGATGAAAGCAGCGAAAGATCAGGTATATGTTTAACAGAGTGTTGTTCAGATGGATTCAATTTCATTTATATGAAATCATTCTAAAGCTTTTATGACTGGTACTCATTTTTCTCTGCTAAACACCATGTCTGGCCTATATCTGCTATCCAAATCTGGCCTCTTAAAGAAATCATGCACAAAATCAAATATTTTACCATCTTACCATTGTGTAAAAGTTCAAGGTTCAAAACGTAATAGAGGGGGTGGCGCCTGTGGCTCAAAGGAGTAGGGTGCTGGCCCCATATGCTGGAGGTGGTGGGTTCAAACCCAGCCCCAGCCAGAAACTGCAAAAAAATAAAAATAAAACGTAATAGAGGGCCAGGCACAGTGGCTCATGCCTATAATCCTAACACTCTGTGAGGTCAAGGCACATGGATTGCTTGAGCTCAGGAGTTCAAGACTAGCCTGAGCAAGAGTCAGATCCTGTCTCTACCAAAATAGAAAAAACTAGCTGGGTATGGTGGTGGGCACCTGTAGTCCCTGCTACTCAGGAGGCTGAGGTAAGAGGATTACTTGAGCCTAAGAGTTTGAGGTTGCTGTGGGCTATGATGATGCCACGGCACTCTTCCCAGGGCAACAGAGTAAGACTCTGTCTCAAAAAAAACCCAAAACAGGGCAGCGCCTGTGGCTCAGTGAGTAGGGTGCTGGCCCCATGTACCGAGGGTGATGGGTTCAAACCCGGCCCCAGCCAAACTGCAACAAAAAAATAGCCGGGCGTTGTGGTGGGCGCCTGTAGTCCAAGTTACTTGGGAGGCTGAGGCAAGAGAATTGCCTAAGCCCGAGAGCTGGAGATTGCTGTGAGCTGTGATGCTATGGCACTTTACCAAGGACGATAAAGTGAGACTCTTGTCTCTAAAAAAAAAAAAAAAAAAAAAAAAATTAAAATAAAACAAAACTAAAAAATCAAACAAACAAAAAAAGTAATAGAGCTCAATTTTTAAATTTTACCACCAAAAAAAGTGAGCTCCTCTTGCCTTAAGAGTTCTGTGTGCTCTAAAGCTAAGCAAGGATTAGTTCTCTTGATGTGCTAATGCCAAAGTAGAGCTTACTACTGTAATTCTGTTAAATGCAGAATAGGTCCAACATGATGCCCATAATTAGGGATCATATGGCTGTGCCCTCCAACTTCCTGGCATTTTGCTTTTAAAGGAAGTAACTTTAACATAAGGATTTCAAACTGCCAGGTTTGTTTTGTGGACCAGGTTGCAAAACAATCAGGTTAACAGAGACATGAGGCTGATAAGAATGAGCAGATGAAACCTCTTCAGATCCACCCTCCCAGTGTTACTCAGTGTCAAAAGGCCTGGTTCTCGTTATAAGGAAAGGAAACGAAACTCAGAGAAGCGAAAAGCAGTGCCGGAACTAGATCCAACTGCAGCCTGAAGTTCTCAGCTTTAAACCACAGTTATAATCACAAGCCTTAACTAACATGTACTTGAAGGGTGGAAAATGGGAGAACCTTCTTAGCACATCTACGGCATAACATTAAAAAACAAGAAAAGAAAGAAAAGAAAACAAAGGGCACTCAATAAAAAAACGTAGATAAAAAAATGACACCTCATGAGTCAAATAAAAAAAATTATATACAAAAGGGCAGGGGCAATGGCTCACACCCATGATCCTAGCACTCTGGAAGGCCATCAGGTAGGATCAGGCTCCCTGATACCTGATTTCTTGGGCTGTGCTGCCGGCAGTAACAAGCACAGGAGAACCAGGGGGTACAAGCGCTACACTGGTAAGAGCGGCTAATTCCAGACAAGCACACTCTCCTCAAGTACTCTTCCCCAAGCATTGGAAGGACGCTTCCTTTTGTTTGACGGGAAGGATTCTTGGGTTGGTCAGAGGACGCTGTGACAACCCAGAAATACAGGGTGGGATTGATTAATATGCTGGACGTTTGGTCTTTCCCACAGATGGGTAATTTTCTCTCTCTGAGAACACCCAGATAACAAGTTCTCTTGCCAAGAGAACTGTCATCAGGTGGGACCAGGCTCCCGGATACCTGATTTTTCAGCCCGTGCTGCCGGAACACTCGCTGGGCTGTATTCTGAAGCACTGGGACATGTTTGATCCCCAGATGCTGAAAATAGAATGGACGGTTTTCTTCTGCACCCAGGCCTGGCCTCAGTATCAACTCTTCACTGGTGAACAATGGCCCCCAGAGGGTACTCTAAATTATGACACCATTTTTCAGTTAGATATTTTTTTATAACAAGAAGAAAAGTGGTCTGAAGTGTCATATGTGCAAGCTTTCTTTTTCCTCAAGGACAACCCCCAACTGTGTTAAGACCTGTCAGATAGATTCAGCTCTCCTGGCTGTATAGTGACTTCCCCAAATGGTCAGGGATTCCCAAGAGGGACGCTGTCTCCACTTAGTTCAAAACCCATCATCTACTTCTCCCACACCTTCTCAGTGTGTTCTGAAAACCCCAGGAGGGAGGCTGTCCCAAGAGTTCTTTCTGGTCCCAGTGGGACCCCCAGAAGGCAACCATATCCATCTTTGGGTCCCTTAGTGGAGACTGCCGGTGGTGAAAGGGGAAGTGTGCGAGTATACACTCCATTTTCTCTGGCAGATTTGAAGTAAATTAAGGTTGATTTGGGAACATTTGCTGACGACCCTGACATGTACATGGATGTTCTCCAAGGGTTAGGACAAAGCTTTGACCTCTCTTGGAGAGATGTAATGCTACTACTAGATCAAACTTTAACTTTTAATGAGAAAAATGAAGTCTTGGAGGAAGCTAGAAAGTGGGGTGATCTGTGGTTCATGTCCAATACTGATGGCAGTATGTCTCCTGAGGAAAGGGGGAGAAACTGCACAGGAAGACAGGCAGTTTTTGAGGATCCTGATTGGGATCCTAAGAAACAAGGTGGCTAGTGGCATAAACATTTTCTAACATGTATCCTAGAAGGTTTACATCGATCTAAGAAAGAAATCTATGAACTATTCTAAGTTGTCTACCCTTTACCAGGAACAAAATGAGAGTCTCTCAGCCTTTCTTGAGCAGCTTAGGGAGGTGGTGAGAAAATACACCCAGTTAACACCCAACTTCTTTGAGGGCCAAATTATTTTAAAAGATAAATTTATCACTCAGGCAGCCCCAGACATTTGAAGACTACTCCAGAAATTGGCTGTAGGCCCAGATCATAACCTGGAGAATCTTCTTAAAACAGCCACTGTGGTCTTTTATAATAGAGATCAGGAGTAAAAGAAGGAAAAAGAGAGAAGGGATAAAAAAAGAATGACAGATCTAGTAATGGCACTCCAACAAACAGGCACCATTCAGGGGCAGAGGGAAGCCAGAGGAGCTAAGAACAAGTGCTTCCAATGTGGTCAGGCTGGCCACTTCAGGAAGGACTGCTTCGGGCAGAACCGCCTGTTGGGCAAGCCACGAGGCCCCTGTCCAGAATATAAAGGTGATCAATGGAGAGTAGCCTGTCCCCAGAGGCGAAGGCCTCCTGGGACAGTGATCTCATCAGCGCCCAAACTAGAGTGAGGGTGCCCGGGGGAAAATTTTCATGGCTCCAGCTTGAGTCATCACCCCTCAAGAGCCCCAGGTTTGCCTCACAGTGGAGGGCCAGGAGACAGAATTTCTTCTGGACAGTGGAGCAACCTTTTCTGTCCTCCTCTCTAACCCTGGTCTTTTATCCCCCAAATCTGTAACTATACAGGGGGTGTCTGGAAAGCTGGTTATCAAATTTTTCTCTCAACCTTTAAGCTGCAATTAGAGTGACTGGCTGTTCTCTTACGCCTTCCTAATCATGGGTGAAGGTCCTGCTCCCCTTTTGGGGAGGGACATACTAACTGAAATGGGAACAACCATTTATATGAATATGGGAAAGGAACCTATACTATGCGTTCCCTTATTAGAGACAAAAATTAACCCAGAAGTCTGGGCTACTGAGGGAAGAGCAAAATAAAATTCCCAATACCTTTTTGCTTTTGAAAACCTCTCTGACTCTAACACCCAGCTCACATGGACTGTGTTACCCCAGGGATTTAGGGTCAGCCCTCACTTGTTTGGACAAGCTCTAGCCAAAGACTTGAGTTGTTTTTCATATCCTACAACGACTCTTATTCAGTATGTAGATGACATTATTTTAGGAGCGCCAGATGCAGAGGAATGTCACAAAGCTACCCAAGCTCCATTAAACTTTTTAGCTGATTGTGGGTACAAAGTTTCCAAGGCTAAAGTGCAATTACCTGTACCTGAAGTTCACTGTTCAGGTCTCCAGTTATCACAGAGCAAGAGAGCCTTGAGCAAAGAAAGAATAAGACCAATATTGGTTCACACTAAACCTCAAACTCTCAAACAGCTTCAAGGCATCTTAGGAATTACAGGCTTTTACAGACTCAGGAAAGCAGCCATGGCACAATGAATGTAAAGGCCGGAGCTCTCCCCAGCTGAGGGGGGATCTTGAGGCCTCTCCAGTCTGCCGAGGGCACCACCGTCCCATCTTGCCCGTCATGCTGGGGAGGTGGAGCACGAACACACGTGTTAGAAATCTAACACGTGCACAAGTCTGGGGCTCACACGACTCTTCCCTCTAATTCACCATCCCTAACACCAACTTGGGAAGGTCCCTTTTCTGTTATCTTGTCTTCTTCTACAGCTGTTAAAGTTATAGGAATAGATTTCCTGGATACATCATTCATGAGTAAAATCTTGGAACCCACCACCTTCTATGGAAGCAAACCAAGAAGAGAATCAATTACAATCTACCTACACTTGTGAAATTATTATTTGGAAGACAGCAAGAATGGGCGGTGCCTGTGGCTCAAGGAGTAGGGCGCCGGTCCCATATACCGGAGGTGGTGGGTTCAAACCCAGCCCTGGCCAAAAAAAAAAAAAAAAAAGAAGATAGCAAGAAAAGTGTTAATGCAGTTTTCTCTCAATCAACCCCCTCCTCTCACTGTTCTAACCTTGCCTTTTAATGTACTTAATAAGATTTATGTCTTTCAGAGATTATATCATCAAACCACAAACAGTGAAAAGGGTTCCAGCCCAGACCTGACTCTATTGTGGACCCCTGGATCACTGCTCACTGAAGAGACCCCTTCTGTTGATATAGGGTTCCCTCATTCCAGTCTGAACAAGGAACCCCAATTTTCTGGGCCTGGCCAATTTCATTAATATTTTACCCCAAGCTAGAAGAATCAACCTAAATTTCCATTTACTGTGAATCCTGGATCAACCTCCTCTGAGGAACCTCTAACTGCTCCCCCATATCACCGTCCATCTTCAGCAGGAAGCAGTTTGGAGCAGTCAGCACCCCTTTTCCCTAACAGCAGTTAGAGCTTCTATTCGGAGAGAGAGGACTGGTACAGGATTCCACCACTCAGGGCTAGACAGGGAGCCCCCCATTCTCTAGGCCCAGGTGAGCTCAGAAGTCAGACCCCCATTTCCAGGCACAAGCAGACTGCCTTTTCTGGGACACACCCTCTGGGCTCTGATAAGATCATGAACAAGCATCCTGTGATGGTTTTGGGGGTGGTTCCACCTTCTCAGGGACAAAGACTGTAAAGGACCAACTGCCAGCCATGTTAATCCTCTTAAAACCCCTAGACAAAAGAGCCCACATGGAGACTCCTGAGAGAGTTCTTCAGTTCTTTCCCCCTTCCAGAAGCTCTGGTGCTTTTCTGCATTCCTTTCTAACTTCTGTGGCTCAGTGACTAGGGTGCCGGCCCCACATACCAAGTGTGGGGATTCAAACCCAGCTCTGGCCAAACTGCACCAAAAAATAGCCGGGCGTTGTGGCGGGTGCCTGTAGTCCCAGCTACTTGGGAGGCTGAGGCAAGGGAATCGCCTAAGCCCAAGAGCTGGAGGTTGGGAGCTGTGACGCCATAGCATTCTACCGAGGGCAACAAAGTGAGACTGTCTGTAAAAAAAAAAAAAAAGGATAAATAAGCCACTCTAAATAGGTGCCAAGACACTAAAAAAATAAAAAATTGAATATAAAAGGATAATAGAATTAATTAAAATTTAAAAGAAAAGAAAATCTCACTGGAAACACCCAAAGTAACTTGGGTACCGACATCTCACTGTGAAAATTAAAAGAATTCAATCTATATTCTGCTTTTCCTGTATTTCCATCTGATCTTTATTTCAAGGTTATTAAATAACTCTTAGTTGATGAGAGAAGGTTTATCTTTACAGAAGCATTTCAACTAATCAAATGTAAAAGTAATGACAGAACTAGAAAATTATCTTGCAATTTCTACTGAAATTAATTCTGGCTATGATCGTTAATAGGTAAAAAAAAAAAAAACACACAAAAAAAAACACTGGATAAAAGCTCAACAGAGATCTTTACAAATGGAGGAACCAGGCTGTCATTACCTGAATCCAGTGATCATCTTGACATCACTAAAAATAGGCAAGCCAGACATTGTGCGTCTCCGGATATAGGACAGTATGCAATTTACAGTAACACCTAAGCAGCATCAGAAAGGGCAGATAAAAAACTCCAACCCAAATCTAGCCACGCCCTTCACACTTCCATTTAATCAAATAATGGAGATAGCAGAACAAACTTAATGACAGGTTTCCTAACTCTTAGCCAGCAAATAAATCTTTCCACTATACCACCACTCACCTCTCTGATCCTCGGAACCAAACAAAAGTTACAATTTTAAGACTGATATTCAAAAGGTACTGCTCTCCATTCAAAGCATTCAGATATCTGAATTTTAAATCTGGAAGCCACTTCCTTTTTTTTTTTTTTTTTGTAGAGACAGAGTCTCACTGTACCGCCCTCAGGTAGAGTGCCGTGGCGTCACACGGCTCACAGCAACCTCTAACTCTTGGGCTTACACGATTCCCTTGCCTCAGCCTCCCGAGCAGCTGGGACTACAGGCGCCCGCCACAACGCCCGGCTATTTTTTTGTTGCAGTTTGGCCGGGGCTGGGTTTGAACCCACCACCCTCGGCATATGGGGCCGGCGCCCTACTCACTGAGCCACAGGCGCTGCCCCACTTCCTTTTTTTTTTTTTTTTTTTGAAACATAGTCTCACTCTGTTGCCTGGATAGAGTGGCATGGTGTCATAGCTCACAGAAACCTCAAATTCTTGGACTCAAGCAATCCTCTTAACTCAGCCTCCCCAAGTAGTTGGACTATAGGTACCCTCCACAACACTGGGTAGTTTTTCTATTTTAAGTAGAGATCAGGCTGGTCTCAAGCTTCAGAGCTCAGGTGATCCAAATGCTTCAGCCTCTTACAGTGTTAGGATTATAGGCAGGAGCTACCACACTCAGCCTGGCAGATGCTTTTTTTTTTTTTTTTTTTTTTGAGACAGAGTCTGATTTAGTCACCCTTGGTAGAGTGCTTATGGCACCTTAGCTCACAGCAACCTCAAACTCTTGGGTTCAAGCAATTCTCTTGCCTCAGCCTCCCAGGTACCTAAGACTACAGACATCTGCCACAGCACCCAGCTATTTTTTTTTTTTTTGGGCCGGGGTTGGGTTTGAACCCACCACCTCCGGCATATGGGACCGGCGCCCTACTCCTTGAGCCACAGGCGCCGCCCCCAGCTATTTTTTTTAGAAGACGGGGTCTCGCTCTTGCTCAGGTTGGTCTCAAACTCGTGAGCTCAGGCAATCCACCCACCTCAGCCTCCCAAGTGCTGGGATTTATAGGTGTGAGCCACCTCACCCGGCCTGGCAAACACTTTTTAAAGTTGCTGGATCTTGCAATTTTAAGTATAAATACTTTTCTGATCTGTGTCAGAGTGGATGCACACTTGAATTTGTAAATCAAATTGTATTTATATTGTAGGCAGGGTAATAGTAGAATTTTAAAAAATCTTACAGATACATCCATAACATTTAGGTAAGGTGAATAGCCTAAGTTCCAAATTTATTTCTGCTCTTCAGATCTCATTTGCTTTTAGCAACTTGCTCTTGTCATGTGTTAAAATGGTGGTAAAAGTCTGAAAAAAGGTAAACTCTAGCTGACTGATTGGCAATATTGATGTGAAAGGTCAAGAATATCGTCACCTCCAAGACTGAGCACTGTCCAGCATGTCTTCTTCCTCAAGGCCAGTGATACTTCAGATACCAGATGGTTTCATTTTTCAATTGTGGTCCAAAGAGAGGGTTGAGTTGGGCCAGAATTGCAATCAGCCAACTAAAAGTGCGGAGAGGAACAACAACAAACCGGTGAAATCATGCTCGGACATGACCATTTTCAACTAGGATGGAAAAAGTACATTAACAAAACTTCAGTCTATCAGGTTATTAAGAAAACCTTGAAAAAAGCTTCAATCTATTCCATTTAGACCATATCTTCAATACACAATGCACTAATGGAAGCATGTCTGAAAACAAAAACATCTTCTAGGACACATCGTGCCTTCATTTTCAGACATAGCCATAAGGCTTCATCACAGGTGGTCTCTGTTTTGCCTCTCAGCACCTGATTACCTTTCCAAGTATCCGAGGTTTCCTGAACACATGATATCTTTACCTCAAAAACCCTGAAAACACCTAATCTTGAGACTTTGTTTGGAGGTTCTAGTAGGGAAGCGCTGCTAAATATATACCCTTGACCAAAGAATGGTTCTGTCTCTCGAAGGGAAAGCCGTCCTCTTTCGATAAGCACATAGCTTGAGGAAAGACGCACATGGAGTGGTGAGAGGAAGGGGACACCCTGCTAGCAGCCAGATGAGCTGAATCAACCCTGGTGTCCAAGGAGGACGACAGATGTTACAAGCAGATTGCCCTCAACATTCCAGCTAATCTTAATTTACACCATCACACTTCCAGGCTCATGGAAAATAGGTCTTGCTTTATCCATTCTCCAAGTGTTAAGACCCACAATCTATATGACACACTCATTTTTACTGGTACAGACCAGGTCTGTTATCTTTCAGTTAGAACACAACACTTAAGCTCCCCTTCTCAAATCGCCATCACTACTAAAATACATAAGATCTTTTGGTTCCTAGCAGAACAGAACCAAATTGGCATTTAACACCAGCTTACTTCAGAATCTAAATAACACGGTACTCCTCTGTATTACAGACTAATCATGGAGAAAGTACAATGTATTACACCTTACTTCCCAGTTAAAAGTGGAAAAATAGCACAAAGTGATCTTTAAAATTTTCTTACGTTGCTCATGAAGTTCTGAATAAATGGCTTTGTACCTGACACAGTCATTCATGTGCCCAATTAAATTTGAGCATCACTGAGCTAAGACCAAGGTAAAGCACAAAAAGAAAGATAATATGCAAACGTCTGGCTATAGTTAAAAATTCTATTTAACCTACTAAACAAATATTTAATGAGCAACTACTAGGTTATAGGCCTCTGAAATCCAAGAGAGAAAATAAAATGCCAATAATCTCATAAAGCTTATATAATATTATTGTTAGGAAATAAATGTTATGAAGCCGAGGTCCCCAACCTTTTTGGCACCAGGAACAGGTTACATGGAAGATAATTTTTCCACAGATGGTGGGGGGATGGTTTTTTATGAGTCTGCAAGCAATCGATTTATTATAGTCTTTGTGCAGTCAAACCTCTCTGCTAATATTTGTAGCTGCTCCCCGGCCCTAGCATCACTGCCTCTGCTCCCCCTGAGATCTGAGGCATCATAATCTTATAACGAGGGCACAACCTATACCCCTTGAACGTGCAGTTTACACTAGGGTTGGCACTCCTATGAGAATCTAATGTCACTGCTGATCTATCTGACAGGTTCCTTTGCCTGGTTCCTTTTACACACCTGCCTCTCCTTCTATCCCCACCGCCCTTTTTTTTTGGAAACAGAGTCTCAAAAAAGAAAAAAGAAAGAAAAGAGAAGAAACAGAGTCTCACTTTGCCACCCTCAGTAGAGTGCACGGCATCATGGCTCACAGCAACCTCAAACTCCTAGGCTCAAGTGATTCTCTTGCCTCAGCCTCCCAAGTAGCTGGGACTACAGGTGCCCATCGCAACACCCAGCTATTTTTTAGAGATATACGAATTAAGTCCAGCTCTTGCTCAGACTGGTCTCAAACTCCTGAGCTCATGCAATCCACCTGCCTCAGTCTCCCAAAGTGCTGGGATTACAAGTGTAAGCCACCGTGCCCGGCCCTCTGCCACCCTTGAAACACAAACACCAACCTCTCTTCTTCCTCCTCCTCCTCAGCCTAGTTGATGTGAATCCAAGGATGAAGACCTTTATAATGATCCACTTCCACTTAATAGTAAATATATTTTCTCTTCCTTATGTTTTTCTTAGTAGCATTTTCTTTTCTCTAGCTTATTTATTTATTTTTTGGGACGGTCTCACTTTGTTGCCCTCAGTAGAGTGCTGTGGCATCATAGTTCACAGCAACCTCAAACTCTTGGGCTCAAGTGATTCTCTTGCCTCAGCCTCCCAGTTAGCTGGGACTACAGGCGCCCACCACAAAGCCTGGCTATTTTTAGAGATGGGGTCTCGTTCTGGCTCAGGCTAGTCTCAAACCCGTGAGCTTAAGTGAACCGCCCACCTTGGCCTCCCAAGTGCTAGGATTACAGAAGTGAGCCACCGTGCCCGACCTTCTCTAACTTATTCTATTTTAAGAATACAGTATATAACACATGTAACATACAAAATAAGTGCTGACAAAATTTGGCTAAGTCCTGAGAGTTTAGGAAACTCTTCAGTGGTAATAGTTTCTTTTCCATAGAAAAGCAATTCCTTGATGAAAATATTTCAAATTGTATATAAAATCAGCACATTGTACCCCATGATTACATTAATGTACACAGCTATGATTTAATACCAAAAAAAAAAAGAAAGAAAAAGAAAAGCAATTCCCTAGATCCAATGCAAAGACTAGCAGAACATTACCACATTTCATTCTCCCAGAGCATTAGTAAGTACTTGGAGGTTGGGCTTATTTGTTTACCATGACCTCCCCCATAAAATGAGAAGTTCTAATTGACTCATATATTGTTGACTGACCCCTATTGATAAAGTCAACAGAGGACTATTCATAGTTAAATTCTGGGGGAGTCAAAGTTATACACAGATTCTCAGTTGTGTGGGGGTCAGTGACTCTAACCCCTGAATTGTCCAAGGGTCAACTGTTAATTAATTGATGACAGCGTCTCTCATTTGTGTGTAGGTGTGTGTGTGTGTGGGGGGGGTGTTATGGTAAAAAAATAAGCCCAACTCTCCAACTACTACTGCTCTGGGAGAATGAAATTTGGCAATATTCTGCTATTCTTTGCACAAGATCTGGGAACTGCTTTCTAAGGAAAAGGGTATCACTGCAGTCGTCTCTTAAAGTCTCAGGACTTTAAATTCCCCTGTAAGAGGGGAACTAGCCAAACCCAGCTAGGTTGTTATCTTGTTGGATCTCTTTTCTTCCATTTGCTGTCAATTTTAGAACTCTTCCAATCAAAGGATCAAAAGGCTGATTTAATCACTGGTGAAGAGAAGGCTGGATAATCAGCCAGCACTGCATCAGAAGCCTGTGCCTGAAGAAAGAAAGGGTGGTTTGGTGACAAAGACACATGACACCTGAGGAAATCAGGCCAAAGTAGATAGCTCAAGCTAACTCACTTTATAAACAAAAAGTTAATTCAGATGAGACTCTCTGATCCGTCCTCAGAACTTGGGTATTAACCACGAACAAAATACCCAGACTTGTAGTTGAGGTTTAATATCTATTTGACATTATAAAAAAGGCGGAGAGTAGCACAGGCAGACACACCGATAAGCTCTGAGACCGCAGTCAACACTATTGGTGCAGAGCTAAGAGTCATGGAAAATTCCACCCAAACCCAGGATTTCCCCAATCCCAGCAGGCAATACAAGCTGCCTTAAAAAAAAACACTTGTGTAAGAGACAGAGATAACTAGCCAACTAGCTTAGACATATGAAACAAAAAATATGTTTGAATATAAACTAGTCCCTGTCTCCTTTCATAACCAGGAAGGTATGGTATGGAATAAAAAAGTCACCTCCCAGCACTTTGTGGGATCTTGTATAGGAGTGATTCTCTACCCCAGCTGCACATTATAATCACCCAGGGAGCTTTTAAAAAATACAAATAAGAGTAGGAAAAACACAAGCTGTTTTTTCTTATGCTGTCACAGCACAACAATCCACATGGAAGACTTTGTGACCAAATGTGTGGGGATCTCTTCCCACCAACAGGCAAGCGATCAACCCTGCAGTGGATATCAGCTGGTGTCCTCCACTTCAGTTCTGACACTATCCTGCAGACAGCATCACATCCCAAAGTGAGGGGCTCAGTCCCACAAGACTGCCTCCCACTTCCAATGGTAACCATAACTCCAGGTTATTTTGCCTGGGCTTTTGACTACCAGCTATAAACTGGGGATCCCTGACCCCTGTTTGAGTTCAATTAATTTGCTAGAGCAGTTCACAGAACTCAGGGAAACACATTTTCTGGTTTATCATAAAGGATATTACAAAAGATACAATGAAGAGATGCACAGGGTGAGGTATGGGGACCTTTCATGCCCTTTCTGGCAGGCCAACTCCCAAAACCTCCATGTGTTCAGCAATCCAGAAACTCTCTGACCCTTTTGGGGTTTATAGAGGCTTCACTGCATTACTGATGAAACCACTGGCCACTGGGGATCAATTTAACCTTCAACCCTTCTCTCCTTCCCAGAGTTTGAGGGGGCAGGGCTAAAAGTCCCAAGCCTCTAATCCTGCCTTGTTCTTTCTGGTTAACCAGCCGCCACTCCCCCTCCGCCCCCATTAACTTGGAGCTACATAGGAGCTTCAGAGCCATCAGGCAACTCATTAGCATATAAAAATTTACCACTTTGGAGATTACAAGAATTTTAGGAGTTATATACCAGGAAAAGAGAAACATGACCAAACACATACTTCGCATTGTCGCAAGATCACATAATAAGCCTTTGATTAATTCTCGTACCATACGGTTAAGGAAACAGGCAGAAAGAAGCTAAGCAATTGGCCTATGGTCACAGTACTATGTAGTAGTAGGGCCTAGACCAGAAACCAGGTGAGATTACTGTTTGCACTACAAAAAGTGACCTTCTACCTTCTGAAATATATATATATATATATATATTTTTTTTTTTTTTTTTGAGACTAAGTCTCACTCTGTGCCCTGGGTAGAGTGCTGTGGCATCACAGCTCACTGCAACCTCAAACACTTGGGCTCAAGTGATCCTCTTGCCTCAGCCTCCTGAGTACCTGGAACAAAAGGTGCCTGCCACAATGTCAGGCTAGCTTTTTAGAGATGGGGTCTTGCTTTTGCTCAGGCTGGTCTCCACCTCTTGAACTCAAGCAATCCACCCACCTCCCACAGTGCTAGGATTATACAGGAGTGAGCCATGGCCCAGCCCTGGAATATTTTAACTAAGAACATTTCAGGAGGCATTAATTTAGCTCAATCTAAACCACATGGAAATTAGAAAAACAAAAATCCATACACAAAATATTGATTAAGTCTAAGCCTTTGGTACCCACAGTAAAAAATAAATATCCAGATACAAGAATGAAGACCACTTTGCTTGCCGAGTTAGTATCTAGAAACTTTTTTACATTTAATTTTACATAATATTTTTAATGTTTCAAATGCAGCAAAAAAAAAAAAAAAAAAATCTGAACAAAAAAAACTCCCAACAAACCACGTTCAAGAAAATTCCTTGGGAAACACTTCATGCTAATTTATTTGAAATTTCTAGCTGGGCGTTGTGGCGGGCGCCTGTAGTCCCAGCTACTCGGGAGGCTGAGGCAAGAGAATCACGTAAGCCCAAGAGCTGGAGGTTGCTGTGAGCCGTGTGATGCCACGGCACTCTACCGAGGGCAGTACAGTGAGACTCTGTCTCTACAAAAAAAAAAAAAAAAGAATTAAAAAAAAAGAAATTTCACAAAGGAATTTCCCCCACTTTAACCAGCTGAGCTTTGTGCCTGCCCTTCTGACTACTTCATGATTTGAAATTTCCCCTTAAAGCTGACAAACACGAAGAGAACTGGAAAGAAAAACAAAATACCCTCTGAATTGATGGAAATGGGTGGAGGGAAGAGCTCATATTCCAATGAATGTATTACTTCATGTGTACAAGAAAAGGAACTAAAGGTACCTTTCATGTTTGCCCGAACTGTTCCACACGTCTTCATAAGCTGCAGCCTAATAACCAACCCGAGATTACTTAAACTACGGAGGCAGCTGTGGTACATGTTTCAGAGAACTGCAGAGCTGGAATGGAAGGCAGGTGACGTTGTGCATTTTAAAGATGAGGAAATTAAGTCCTAAGAACCTTATTAATAACCCCATAGCAAATCAGTGATAGAGATGGAAGTGGGGAACCCACGACTCCTGACTTCCATTATACCAGGCTGCTCTTACAGGGAATTAAGAGTGAAACAAATTAAGTAGCCTATGGGGTCTTCATTTACCCTACAACCATTTCCCAGAGCCATTTTCCCTGTTAGGCCCTCAGGATGCAAAGAGGAGTCAGTGAAGGGGCTAACCCAGAGGGATTTATAAGCTGTTCAAGACAAACCAAGGCCAGGAGTGGAGTGTGCTTTGCTAGAGATACACGCAGGTGTTTTCACCTTACAAACACTCCCTAGCCACTTAGTATGAGCTCGGCTCTTGATTATAAGAATGCTCCAAGCATAAAATATAGCCAAAGAAAAGGCTATACACAGCTGTCTCAAACCTGCTTTGTTCTTTTGTTCCACATTCAGATATAAGAACAGGGAACAAAAAGCAGTTACTTCCCTGTGACATACAGATTGAGCAGTCTCAGCTTCCCTGTTGGAATGGGGAAGTTCAGATAGGACCTCTCTTCTGATCTACTGTCCCTCTGGCCCAGACTATGATAGAAGTGACCTCTGTTGGTGGATCCTTAAGAGACAGCAGAAATAAAGGCAAGTGATTTGCCTTAGCTCCACTAAAATGACCTCTACCAAACTCTCTTATCCTGATCCAATGACACCTTTAAAGATAGCAACATAATTAGATGCTATTAGAAAATGCTGGTGGTCGGGCGGTGCCTGTGGCTCAAGGAGTAGGGTGCCGGTCCCATATGCTGGAGGTGGTGGGTTCAAACCTAGCCCTGACCAAAAACCACAAAAAAAAAAAAAATGCTGGTGGTCTTCGTTTAGAGCCATCCCACACTTAAGGCAGGAAGATGGTGGACACAAAAAAGACGAAAAAGTCACTGGAATCGATGAACTCAAGGCTCCAGCTCATTATGAAAAATGGAAAGTATGTGCTGGATACAAGATGATCAGACAAAGCTCGGCACCTGTAGCTCAAGCAGCTAAGGCGCCAGCCACATACACCTGAGCTGGCAGGTTCAAATCCAGCCGAGGCCCACCAAACAACAAAGACAGCTGCAACAAAAAAATAGCAGGGCATTGTGGCAGGTGCTTGTAGTCCCAGCTACTTGGGAGGCGGAGGCAGAGAATCACTTGAGCCCAGGAGTTGGAGGTTGCTGTGAGCTGTGATGCCATAGCACTCTACCCAGGGGGACAGCTTGAGGCTCTGTCTCAAAATAAAAAAAAAAGATGGTCAGACAAGGCAAAATAAAACTAGTCATCCTTACCAACAACTGCCCAGCTTTGAGAAAATCTGAAATAGAGTACTATGCCACA
The DNA here is from genome assembly GCF_027406575.1 of Nycticebus coucang. Classification (NCBI taxonomy): domain Eukaryota; kingdom Metazoa; phylum Chordata; class Mammalia; order Primates; family Lorisidae; genus Nycticebus; species Nycticebus coucang. The sequence goes on along the minus strand of NC_069796.1, from coordinate 76,888,220 downwards.
TTAACCAGAACTGGTGTTCATCACTACAGTGGCAATAATATTGAATTGGGCATAGTACACAAAAAATACTACAGAGTAGGCATACTGTCATTGACCCAGGTGATTTTGATATCATTAGAAGCATGCTAGAGCAGACTGGTGGAAAGCAAATCATGCACATTTTTTCTTTAATAAAACTTGCCAGAGCTTGATGAAAGAAAGAAAAGAAAGAAAAAAAAAAAGACAGAAAATGCTGATTTTGGCTTGGTGCCCATAAGTAGTGAGTAGGGCACTGAGCACATATACCGAAGCTGGTGGATCAAGCCCGGCCCGGGCCGGCTAAACAGCAATGACAGCTGCAACAAAAAATAGCCAGGCGCTGTGGCAGCTGCCTGTAGTCCCAGCTACTTGGAAGGGTGGGGTAAGAAAATCACTTAAGCCCAAGAGTTTGAGGTTGCTGTGAGCTCTGGTGATACCACAGAACTCTACCCAGGGTGACAAAGTAAGGCTATATCTCACCCCCCCCCCACCAAAAAAAAAGATGGATTCAGTACTAGACAGGGTTAAGATTTTCATTCCAAGTATACCAAATATTGGTGTAGTAACTGCAGGCTCAAGAGATCTTACAACCCCAAGCCCAGTTTCCCTTTTTGCAAAATGGACATAATAAACAATCCTTAATAATAATCAAGAAGTAAAGAGAGAGGCCAGGAACGATGGCACACATCTGTAATCCTAGCACTCTGGGAGGCCAAGGCAGGGGGGGTCCCTTGAGCTCAGGAATTTGAGACCAGCCTGAGTAAGAACAAGAGCAAGATCCCATCTCTACTAAAAGTAAGAAAAATCAGCTGGGCATTGGGATGGGTGCCTGCAGGCCCAGCTACTCAGGAGGCTGAGACAAGAGGATGGCTTAAACCCAAGAGTTTGAGGTTGCTGTGAGCTATGACGCCACTGAGATTCAACCCCAGGGCGACAAAGTGAGACTCTGTCTCAAAAAATAAATAAATAAATAAAAAGAATTAAAGAGACACATAAGTGAAGTGCTCGGTACAGTGGCTGACAAAGAGATGGTCAATAAATAGCAGTTATTCCTTCTCTTTCTCTGTGAGACAGCTAAAAGTTTATCCAAGCCATGGAATGTACTACAACCTGTATATTTTGCAAAGGAGTTTCTCCTGTAGCACTGAGTCACTCTGTGTGCACCTCCTCTCCTACCCCTACCCACTCCTTGGCCAAGCAGGTGTCAATTCCCCCATGATTCCCACCCCCTAGTGCACACACCCCAGTATAAACCCCAGTCACTCTTGTGGTTGGATTGTTCATCAGGTGAGCTCTTCAAAGAGATGGGACTCCCCCTGACAAACAGGCTCAGAGTGTGTGCTTGTTTCAGTAATGAATTTACTCTTAGCTCACAACGCCCAGCTATTTTTTTTGTTGTTTTAGTAACAAATTTATACTCTTGCAGGTATAAATGCACCTTTTTATAACTGCTTTGTGATGAACAAATGAATTCTTTTATTTCTCCCCTAAAGAAGCACAATGTTAAAGCTTCCTCAGTAGAGGGTGCCGGAGGGATGGGGACAGGTGTGGGCTGAAGATCGGAGAGTAGGCATAAGAACATTTGGTGAAGCCTACCCAGGGCTGGACAGACCTAGAACATTGTCCCTCTTTGATCTTGTAACCTCAGCCTAGCAATAACTTCTCAGCAGGTCTCTTGCCATGGAAACGAGAGTTCCTGCAGAGCTTATGGCTCTGAAGGCCTTCTGCTCACACTGGCACAGGGATTCCTCACTACTCACTTTCTATACATGCCACTGATCACCTTTCTACTGCCTGTGTTCCAGAAGGTGGACTATTGCTTGCAGCAACTTCAGATCAATTCCAGCCAGGCCAAACCAATGAACTCTGTGCTATCTAGGGCTGAATCAACCCTTCTCTCTCTGAATCCCTTCCAAAGTTTATTCTTGCTTGTGTATTCTCCCTCATTCCTAGGGTACCATATATAGTTTCTTTCTTTCTCTTTTTTCTTTTTTAGAGACAGAGTCTCACTTTTATCGCCCTTGGTAGAGTGCCATGGCATCACAGCTCATAGCAACCTCCAGCTCTTGGGCTTAGGCAATTCTCTTGCTCAGGCCTCCCGAGTAGCTGGGACTACAGGCGCCCGCCACAACACCCGGCTATTTTTTTGTTGCAATTTGGCCGGGGCCGGGTTTGAACCCGCCACCCTTGGTATATGGGGCTGGTACCCTACTCACTGAGCACCACAGGGGCCACCCATATATAGTTTCTTTACATCTTATAGTTACTCTTATAGTTATCTTAAAGTTAACTCTTAGAGTTATATCTTATAGTTACTCTTTTGCCATAGTTAATAATAAGCCTTTATGGGCAGTGCCCATAGTAGAGTAGTTATGGCGCCAGCCACATAAACCAAGGCTGGTGGGTTTGAACCTGGCCCGGACAGCTACAACAACAATGACAACTGCTATAAAAAATCAGCTGGGTGTTGTGATGGGCGCCTGTAGTCTCAGCTATTTGGGAGGCTGAGGCAAGAGAATCACTTAAGCCCAAGAGCTGGAGGTTGCTGTGAGTTGTGATGCCACAGCACTCTACCAAGGGCAACATAGTGAGACTCTGTCTCAAAAAAGAAAAAACAAAAAAAAACTAAAAGCCTTTACGTTAAACTTTCCCTGTTTAACTATGTGGTTTCTATCTCCTTACTGGGCCCAGGCTTATTGCTACAGGGTGAGAAGGATTTTGATACAAAGGAGATTCTCTATTGCTACTGGCTTTGAAAATGTAGGGGCCACGGGCCTGGAATGTAAGTCATTTTAGGAGCTGAGAGTGGCCCCAACTAACAGCCAACATGGAAACAGGGACCCCAGTTCCACAACTACATAAAACTGATTTCTAGCAGAACCATGAGAGATTTGAAGAGGATCCCAAGCTCCAGATAAGTCATAAACATGTTTTCCATTAACCTCAAGCCAACTTATGGTCATTTCACTACCACAAGAATATGCCCTATTTTTGCCAATTCTATACCAGAAATATCTCTTATTTTAATCTCCATTCTTCAAGACTCACTTTCTTATTTATTTATTTTTGAGACAGAGTCTCAAGCTGTCGCCCTGGGTAGAGTACTACGGCATCACAGCTCACAGCAACCTCTAACTCCTGGACTCAAGCGAGACTCCTGCCTCCGCCTCCCAAGTAGCTGGGACTAGAGGCGCCTGCCACAACACTCGGCCATTTTGTGGTTACAGCCATCATTGTTGTTTGGCGGGCCTGGGCTGGATTCGAACCCTTCAGCTCAGGTGTATGTGGCTGGCGCCTTAGCTGCTTGAGCCACAGGCACTGAGCCAAGACTCACTCTCTATACCAGACTTCTCAGCTGAAAGTCTATACAATCCTCTTATATTCCAAATTACAAAGAAAAGATTATAAAGTCAGACTAAAGAAAAATAAACTTTTCCATATAGCAGGTAATAATATGCTGGGCCAGGTACCCAGATTTCCCTTCTCTTACAAATAAACATTTCAAATGTATCCTCAGAAATATGAGCAAGTCTTAGGCTATAAAATCAAATGAAGACAAGTACTCAGAGGAAAGTGAAGTGACTACAGGTTTCCACACTTTAAGAGATGAAATTGAGTATCTGTTTTCAGATTTACAGGGCATGTTGAACAGTAAACAAGGTCCAGGACCCGCCATAAATAGTGTCTAAGAAAAGATTCTCCCTTCTAAAAGCTTGGATCCCAAAGGGTTATATCTTTTTGTATTTTTTTTCCTTTTTTGAGATGGGGTTTCACTCTGTGCCTCATCACAGTTCATCGCAACCTTGAACTACTAGGCACAGGTGATCCTTCTGCCTCAGTCTCCTGCCTGAGCAGCTGGGACCAAAGGATTATATGTTGAATTGAGAATAAATCAGACAGAATTCAAGAGGAAATGATAGAAAAATCACCTGTCTCCAACCTGAGGCCTAAGGACCAGCAAAGAGGAAAGCCACTGAGAACTGGCCTTCATGAAGGTTTGCAACTTGAATTCTCACTACCAGGACAGTTTAAAAACCCAAATATCAGGCGGCAACTGTGGCTCAGTGGGTAGGGCACCGGCACCATATACAGAGGGTGGCAGGTTCAAACCCAGCCCCAGCCAAACTGCAACAAAAAATAACTGGGCATTGTGGTGGGCGCCTGTAGTCCCAGCTACTCGAGAGGCTAAAGCAAGAGAATCGTCTAAGCCCAAGAGCTGGAGGTTGCTCTGTTATTTGATACTTTTATCATTATAAAATACCCTTCTTCATCTCTGGTGATGCTCCTCAATTTGCTTCTACATTGTGTGATATTAGTAATCCCACTACCTGTCAGGCACGGTGGCTTATGCCTGTAATCCTAGCATATTGTCTCACGGCACTCTACCGATGGTGACAAAGTGAGACTATGTCTCAAAAAAAAAAAAAAAAGAAAGACCAAATATCAAGAATTTTATTAATCCTGCACTGGTAGTGCCTTTACTCGGTAGAAGCAACATTAATCCTTTCTGCAAACAAATAAGCATAAGAAAAGTAGTAGGATTTTCTTTCTTTCTTTCTTTTTTTTTTTTGAGACAGAGTCTCATTCTGCTGCCCTCGGTAGAGTGCCATAGCATCATAGCTCACAGTAACCACAAACTCTTGAGCTCAGCGATCCTCTTGCCTCAGCCTCCAGAGTAGCTGAAACTACAGGTGCCTGCCACACACCCAGCTAATTTTTCTATTTTTAGTAGAGACGGAGTCTCCCTCTTCCTCAGATAAAGACTATCTTGCTGTCTTAAACTTCTGAGCTCAAGGGATCCACCCACCTCAGCCTACCAGAGTGCTAGGATTACAGGCATAAGCCACCGTGCCTGACAGGTAGTGGGATTACTAATATCACACAATGTAGAAGCAAATCGAGGAGCATCACCAGAGATAAACAAGGGTATTTTTTAATGATAAAAGTATCGAATCATCAGAAAGACATAACAATCATACACGTGCATGCATGATTCTGATAATAGAACTTTAAAAAACAAAAAGCAAAAATGGATACAATTAAAAGGAGAAATAGAAAAATCCACAATCATAGCTGGTGATTGTCAGTAATTTATAGTAGTAGACCAAAAAATCAATAAGGACATAGATGGTTTCAATCAACTTGCCTTGAACATTATAACCAACTGCAGAATCTACATTCTCTTCCAGTGCACATGAAATGACTATCAAGATGACCCATATGCTGGATGACGACTGAGTTCCAATTTCAAAAGACTGAAATTTTACAGCGTCTATCTTCTGACCATGTGGAATTAAATGAGAAATCAACAATAAAATAGCTTTTAAAAAAAAAAGCATCAGATTTTTAGAATTAAACACCACCATTCTGAATAATCAATTGGTCTAAGAAATTACAAGAGAAATTAGAAAATATTTCACACTGAGTAAAATGAAAATACACCATATCAAAATTTATGGGACAAAGCTCAAGAAGAGAGAATTTTACTCCATTAAATTCTTACCCTGGAAAAGGGTTGATATTAAACCTAAAGTAGGGAGAAGGAAATAATGAAAGGCAGACGTCAGTCTCAATCAGAAGGAAAAAAATAGAGGGAAGTAACAAAGTTAAATATTTGATTGTTTGAAAAAAATAAAATTGATGAATCCCTAAGTGCTGTGAGCTATGACACCACGGCACTCTACTGAGGGCAACAGAGTGAGACTCTGTCTCAAAACACACACACACACACATAAATATACATAACAAGAGACATTCAAGATCTCTATACCAAAAATTATAAAACATTGCTAAGAGAAACAAAAGAAAACCTAACTAAATGGACAGAGATACTACAAGATTAGGAACAGAAATACCATTGACTATATGGTGTGGAAAAGTAAGCAGCTTTCTCTGCTTGAGATAGCCTGGGGAGGGGGGCTGGGAGGCAGGGAGCCAGGTTTCAGTTAAGCTGGAGGCAATGGAAAGTCACAGTAGAGGAGGAAGTATGTGACTGGCAGATCATTGAGCAAGAGTTGCAGACAACACAGTGGAAGGATGGGGAATGAAGAGGAGGATAGGAAAAGTTGCGTCAAATGGGGAAATGAGCAGAGCAGACTGAGGATGGGGTTTGAGTCATAATAGATGGTCCTGGGAGGTTGGGACTTTTGGCAAAAATTGAGGTAAGCAAAGATGTAAGATTTGTTGAGCTTTATATACATATTCCCTATTACTGGGCAAGCACTTGGACTTTAAGGCTTAACAATAGCTTCGCAGTGAAGAGGGGACTCCATTCTAGCCTACCCTTGTGAAACGCTAAGTTAGTGTGTGTTGGCTGGTTTCACCTCTCTAACATCTTCATACCCTCCCACACTCCGTTTTAAGTCAACAGAGCAAATTCTAGGCTGCCCTTCTAAGGCTCTCCATCATCTATGCAATAGCTAAATGGTGACAGTCCTCAGGTTTGGACCTATCCTCTCTTCTCTTTTCTCTCTCCATTTCTCCCCTTAGGCCAGGGTTTCTCAACCACTGCACTTTTGGTATGTGTGTGACAGAGTCTCACTCTGTCCACTGGGTTGAGTGTCACAGCATCATCATAGCTCACAGCAACCCAAACTCTTGGACTCAAGAAATTCTTTTGCCTCAGCCTCCCAAGTAGCTGGGACTATAGGCACCTGCCACAACACCCAGCTAATTTTTCTATTTTTAGTAGTTACTGGCTAATTATTCTATTTTTAGTAGAGAGATCTTGCTCTTGCTCAGGCTGGTCTCGAACTCCTCAGCTCAAGCAATCTGCCCAACTTGGCCTTCCAGAGTGCTGGGATTATAGGCGTAAGCCCCTGTGCCCAGCCAACCACTGTACTACTGAAATTTGAAACTGCATAATTCTTTCCTGGGGACAAGGTGGGGTGATCCTGAGCAGTACAGGACCTTTAGCAGCATCCCTGAGCTCCACTACTGAATGCCAGTGGCAGCCCCAGTAGAGAACCACTGCCTTAGCTAACTAAGTATGTTCTAACAGCTTCAAATCTCTCTCTTCATATCCGGCTCCCCATCTGGCAACTCTTAGAAGTCTCACAGGCATCTCAATCTTACCATCTATCAACTGAACTTTTGTTTTAAAATTCATCCTGTTTATTTCCAAATGAAAAAAAAAAAAAATTCATCCTGTCCCAAGTCTTCATTATCTTAGTAAATGGCCCAAACCAGAAACCTAGGAGTCATCTTTGATTCTTGCTACATCAATTCATCAGTAGTACCAATGAATTCTACCCAGGAATTAGCTCTCCAATCTGTGTACCTCTCTTTACTTTCCCTATCATCACCTCAGATCAAACCATGACGATCTCTCATGAAGGCAACCATGAGCCAACCTCCTGACAGGTGTCCCTGCTCCCACTCTTCCCACCACAGAGCTGCCAGAGGGATCATCCCACCAAATTAAGTGCCCTTATTAAAAATCTAAGAGATCTCTTATTCATGTAATATAAAACTAAATTTCTTACCCTATCTCATAAAATCCTGCCTGGCCCTGGGCCTTATCTAAATCCTGAACCTACCACTCTCCACCTTGCTACTGAACCCAGCAATACTACCCTGCCAGAACATTCCACACTCTTTTACAATAAGTAGTGATGGGGTCTCACTACATTGCCTAGGCTGGTCTTGAACTCCCAAACTCAGGCGATCCTCCCACCTCAGTCTTCTAAGTTGTTGGGACTCCAGCGCACCACTGAGAACCATCCCAAGCTCTTTACCTCTTAGTGCTTTGCATTTGCAGAAGGCCCTGCCTCCGGTTTCCCCACGGCTGACTCCTTGGACTGGCTTTCTGTGAGACCCTGAATAAATCTTTCTCCCTCCCGCCACATTATCATTATGCTTTATCACAGCATCTATCTAGCCCCCTTAAAGCAATGTCTCAAACTGTCAGTTACAGACTAAGAACACCTTTGCTGGTGTATTGGTAATTTGCCAGCTTGACATCTCTCCCTACAATTCCAGCTGCAGGAGGGCAGAGATCCAGTTCTCCACAGGATACCAGGAACTGATACACAGAAGGTAGGTTATAAAATATTTATAGAAGAGTTGCAGAAGATGGTTAAGAGGCTACAAAACAAACAAACAACTATGAATAAGGTACAAAGATACATAGGCGGCGCCTGTGGCTCAGTAGGTAAGGCGCCGGCCCCATATACCAAGGGTGGCAGGTTCAAGCCCGGCCCCAGCCAAACTGCAACCAAAAAATAGCTGGGCGTTGTGGCGGGCGCCTGTAGTCCCAGCTACTCGAGGGGCTGAGGCAAGAGAATCGCTTGAGCCCAGGAGTTGGAGTTGCTGTGAGCTGTGTGAGACTCTGTCTCTACAAAAAAAAAAAAAAAAAGATACAAAGATACAAACTGAGAAAAACTCAATAAAGGGAACAAACAAATTAGCTAAAACAACACATGGCTTCCTCTAGCTATCCATGTGGGAGTTGCAAACTGAAGGACAAAACAGAGGATGGCCTAACATTTCAGGGACAAATTTAATTTGAGTTACTCTTATCTATTATCAATGCCACTATCTTTTTTTTTTAGTAAACATCACCAAATCAAAAACCATACCAAAAATCTACCAATCTACAGAGAGAAGAGACAGACATTCCTCCTCTACAAAATATGTTTCTTATCCCAAAAGAGCTTCAAAGCTATGGTGAAGACAGAGACCAACAACCAGCTAATAGAAGGCCAAATAAAACACATTCTAAAGCTGCACCCAAGGGACTCAGGAAACTGGACACAGTGTCTTGCAGCTGTAATCTCAATTACTTGGGAGGCTGAGGTAGGAGGATCACTTTAGGCAAGGAGCTCAAGACCAGCCTAGGCAACATAGCAAGATTCCATCTTTTAAGAAAAAGAAAAAAAAAAAAAAAAACTGGCTCAGAGCCTGTGGCTCAAGCGGCTAAGGTTCCAGCCACATATACTTGAGCTGGCAGGTTCGAATCCAGCCCAGGCCCGCCAAACAACAATGATAGCTGCAACCAAAAAATAGCCAGGCGTTGTGGCAGGTGCCTGTAGTCCCAGCTACTTGGGAGGCGGAGGCAGGAGAATCACTTGAGCCCAGGAGTTGGAGGTTGCTGTGAGCTGTGATGCCACAGCACTCTACCCAGGGAGACAGCTTGAGGCTCTGTCTCAAAAAAAAAAAAAAAAGTTGGTGAGGTGTGGTGGTTCATATCTGTAATCCCAGTACTTTGGAAGGCTGAGGAAGGAGGATCACATGAGGCCAGGAGTTTGAAACCTGGGCAACACAGTCAGAGACTACATCTCTAAAATATTATATAAAACAAAAGTAAGTGGGGGAATAAAAAAAGGAACACTAGCTGAGCAAGAACAAGACCCTATCTCTACAAAAAAAAAAAATAGAAAAGTTAGCATGTGGTGGTACATTCCTGCAGTCCCAGTAACTTGGGAGGCTGAGGCAGGGTATCACTTGATGTGAGGAGTCTGTAACTGCAATGAGCTATGATGACCACTGCACTCTAGCCTGGGCAATAGAGCAAGACCCTGTGTCTAAAAAAGGGGGAAGGAACTCAGAAGGCAACCAGAAAAATAAACTTCCACTGGCAAACAATGGTTTCATTTGAAAGTTAACAAAGATATTAATTACACTGGATTGCAATACATCAAATACGTTTAAGTATATATAAGACCATTATGAAACTAACATAAAATAAAAATCACTGTTCAACATTTGAAGATGGATGGGTATCAGTTCATTATTTTGAAAACTGATAAAGGGAAAACTACATATATATCCCAACTTTCTTTCTTTTTTTTTTTTTTTTTAAGAGACACAGTCTCACTGTATCACCCTCAGTAGAGTGCTGTGGCATCACAGTTCACAGCAACTTCCAACTCCTGGGCTTAAGTGATTCTCTTGCCCCAGCCTCCTGTGTAGCTGGGACTACAGGCACCCACCACAACGCCCAGCTATTTTTTGGTTGCAGTTGTCACTGTTGATTAGCATGCCCAGGCCAGGCTGGAACCCACCAGCCTCAGTGTATGTGGCTGGCACCCTACTCACTGAGCTACGGGTGCCAAGCCCCCAACTTTCTTTTAGGAGTTATTTTTTACTTATTTGGATAACCAAACAGTTGATGAAGTAAATCTCTATTCATGGATGTACTATAGCTAGTGAATGGACAAGAAATTATAGAAATACAGTATCACCAATGACGGCTAACAATATAAGGAAAAATCAGACCCTATGTACGGCCTGATGGAGACACTCACCACCACTTAGGAAGGAGATTCGTCAAAAAAGTTTAACTAAATCTCATCTAGCCTCTAGATATGACTACCAATTCACAGGAAATACAGAAGAATGTGCTAAACAACACCATGAATATGCAATTAACAGGACCAGACTCTGGAAAACTACAGGACAAACCAAACCCAGTTTTTCTATTAAAATTCCCAAGGAAAGAGAAAAATATACAGAAGCTTGTAAGAAACACATCCATCAGCTTCCTCACTGCCCTCCAATTCCCGCTGCAGCCATTGCCGCAGCCACTATGCCGAAACGAAAGAAGGAGAATCAGCACCACTTACCGCCGCAGCAGCAGCCCCCATTACGGGAGAGGGAAGAGACTGCAGATGAGGAGGATGAGAGTCCCGTCGGACCACCCAGCCTTCTGGGCCCTCCCCCCATGGCCAATGGAAAGCCTGGTGATCCCAAGTCAGGAAATCATAGAGTAGGAGAAGATATTTGGAACAAATATAACCAATAAAGAGCTCATATCTAGAATGTATAAAGAACTCGTCCAGACAAGCTATTAGGAAAATTGACAAAAGACCAGAACAGGCACCTTATAAAAATGGAGATCTAAATGAACAAGAAATGTGAACAAGCACTCAATGTCATTAGTCGTCAAACAAATGCAAGATAAAAACACAACACTTCAAAATTGGAACTCTTGCATGCTGCTGGTGGGATTGTAAAATGATGTAATCACTATGGAAAAAGAGTATGTTGGTTTCTCAAAAAGTTAAAAATAGAACTATGATATGACAGTCCCATTTATACCCCCCAAACTGGAAATAGGATCTTGAAGAGGTATTTGCACATCCATGTTCATAGCAGTACTATTCACAAAGCCAAGAGGTGGAAGCAACCCAAATGGCCACTGACAGAAGAATGGATAAACAAAATGTCATGCATTCATACAGTGGAATACTATTCAGCTTTATAAAAGAAGAAAATGGCGCCTGTAGTCCCAGCTACTCGGGAGGCTGAGGCAAGAGAATCGCTTAAGCCCAGGAGTTGGAGGTTGCTGTGAGCTGTGTGAAGCCACGGCACTCTACCGAGGGCCATAAAGTGAGACTCTGTCTCCACAAAAAAAAAAAAAAAAAAGAAGAAAATGGTTTCACATACTACGACACGGATGAACTTTGAGGACGTGTATGCTAAGTGCAATAGAAGACAAGCACAGTGGGCCAGGTGTAGTGGCTCATCCTATAATCCCAGAACTTTGGGAAGCTGAAGCAGAAAGAGTACTTGAGGCCAAGAATTTGAGACCAGCCTCAGCAACAGAGTGAGACATGCTTGTGCGCCCAACGCCCATCTACAAAAAGTAAAAAGATTAGCCAGGCACAGTGACACACTTGTAGTCCCAGCTATTCAGAAGGCGACAGAGGAAGATCACTTGAGTCCAGAAGTTTGAGGCTTCAGTGAGCTGTGATCACACCATTACACTCTGACCTGGCTGACAGAACAAGCCTCTGTCCCTAAAAAATAAGTCTTTTTAAAAGGCAGATACTGTACAGTTTCACTTATCTGAGGTGTCCAAAGTCAAATTCATAGAAACAGTAACATAGTGATTACAAGGGGCTAGGGGAAGAGGGATTGACGAAAGAGAATTGTTGAATAGGTACAGAATTTCAGTTAGGTTTAATAAAGTTCTGGAGATCTTTTTCACAACAAGATGAATATACTTAACACTACTGAACTGTACACTTAAAAACAGTTAAGATGGTAAATTTTATGTTATGTGTTTTTTACCACAATAAAGGATAAACTAAAAAAAAAAAAAAAAAGAAACACATCCATCAATTGCTATGTGTGGTCTTTATGCAGATCTCAATTCAAACAAACTGTAAAATAAACGAAATAATCAGGCAAATTTAAATAACACAGGGATTATTCGGTGATATAAAGGAATTAACTGTGCTGTGCATAACGGTATTGTGGTTATACATGAAAAAATGAATATATTTTAGAGACATATTGTATTGGAATATTTATAGATGAAATGATATGTCTGGGAGTTGCTTCTAAATAATCTAGGGTGAGAGGGAAAGTGTGCAGATAAAACAAGATTGGCCATGAGTTGGTAATTTTTATTTATTTATTTTTTATTTTTTTTGAGACAGAGTCTCACTTTGTCACCCTCGGTACAGTGCAACCTCCAGCTCTTGGGCTTAGGTGATTCTCTTGCCTCAGCCTCCTGAGTAGCTGGGACTACAGGTGCCCGCCATATGCCCAGCTATTTTTTTGTTGCTGTTTGGCAGGGCCAGGTTTGAACCTAACACCCTCAGCATATGGGGCTGGCGCTCTACTCACTGAGCCACAGGTGCCACCCAAGTTGATTTTTAAGGTGGGTGACAGGCAAATGAGGGTTCACTATCCTAGCCTCTATTCTTTTGTAAAGAGAATATAGTAGGTTTTAAAAAGTCAATAACAGGACAGGAGCAAGATGGCGGCCAAGTAACAGCTTCCTTGCAACTGGGAACGGTGAGGCTGAGGAGAAAAGACTCCAGGCATCTCTAGCTGGTGGGATCTGCCCATAAACAACCATTTGAGGACACAGAGAGTCAGCGAGAGACTTCTGGACCCCATGAGGAGGACAAAAGCAGTGGAAAACTGGCAAGTGGTTGCATGTGTTTGTTTGGTCTAACCCTCCTGGCAGCTGTTAAGTACAGCAGCAGTGAGATCGCAAACTGGAAAGCCCTTACCTGTGAGCTGTTTTGTTTTTTTTGGACTTGGCACTCAGTTGAACTACCTTGGGAGAACTCGGGCAAGAGTGCAGAGGACTTTAATCGCTGTCTAGGGTCCCAGACTGAGCCTCAGAGCCAGACGGAGCTAATAGTGTTTTGGCTGTGGGCCATGCAGAGCCATTGTGGGAGAACTGCCCAGGCAAGCTCAGCCCTCAGGATCGCAGAGCAGGGATTGGGCGGAAGCGAGTAATCTAGTGACTGAGCAGCCTACAGGCAGGGACTGAGACGCCTTACAGCCTTAGCCCTCAGGGGCATAGAGTGAGACGGTTTTGGCACACTGGCTAAGTGGATAGCCACTTCAGGAGTGATCCCAGCGACAAGCGCTTTCCTGGGAAAGCTTCTGCTTAGCCAAGTTTAGCAGTATAAAGTGCCTTTTAGATGGCTGAGATTTAGGCTCTCCACCCTACGGGGTTTGAGAAATCAGCAGAGGCCTCCACTCTCCATCTCGTATAGGCAAATCAGCTTTCTGATTAAGATCTCATACCCCAGAAGATCACCCACTGCCCAAACAATATTCAGCAAGATATATATATATACTGCTTTGTTCTTGGCTCTTGGTATATTTTGTTTTGTTTTTTAATTTCAACATTTTCCCTATAGATTTTTCTTTTCTTTCTTTTCTTTCATTTTTCTAGTTTAAATATAATTTCCTACTGTTGCCTTTTTCAACAAATAGATCTTCATTTTTGCTAGTGTTTCTACCCCTATTATTTGGTTTTTCCCCCAATTTTATCCTGTAAAGTTTTCTGTTTGCTTACTTTGGTTTGATTTATAGCATTTTTGTCCTCTCTACTTGGTAGAGGTGGGGTACTGTGTCCAAACAGCTACCAAAGAGCTGCTGTCTTTAAGGGAACCACCCAACCTGGCACCCCCAGAGGTTGGGGCTTTTTTTAAGGTTGTGTCAAGGTACCCTACTGTATACCTATATTGCTTTGTCTCCCTCTTTCTGTGCCTCTCTTCTTTTTGTCAATATTCCCTTTTACCCACCCCCTCTCCCTTCTCTTTTTTCTTTTTTCTCTTTTCTTCTTTTTCTTTTTTCCCTTCCTGCTCTGCAACCTTCTCATCCTTCTGGGTCCTGTACCAAAAGGACTCATCGAAACCCTAGTCCAGAGGCACAGCAACTTAAACAGCAAGAGGAAGTGAAAAGGAAATTAGGGCAAGGAAACAGATAAAAGAAATCACTCATGAGGAAGAGAGAAAAATCCTGGCAACATGAAAAACCAGTCCAGAGCAATCACCTCAAGGGACCATGAGGTAGCTACTGCAGAGGATTCCACCTATAAAGAAATGTTAGAAATGACAGAAAGGGAATTTAGAATACAAATGATAAAAACAATGAAGGAAATAATGGAAACAATGAAGGAAACTGCTGATAAAGTGGAAAATAACCAAAAGGAAATCCAAAATAGAATCAAATAAGAGATGAATGATATAAAGAATATAGAAAGGATATAGCAGAGCTGAAGGAACTGAAGCAGTCAATTAGGGAACTTAAAGATGCAATGGAAAGTATCAGCAACAGGTTAGACCATGCAGAAGAAAGAATTTCAGAAGTAGAGGACAAAGCTCTTCAGATAACTCAGACAGTTAAAGAGGCAGAAAAGAAGAGAGAGAAAGCAGAACATTCACTGACAGAATTATGGGACTTTATGAAGCATTCAAACATACAAGTTATAGGAATCCCAGAAGGGGAAGAAGAATGCCCCAGAGGAATGGAAGCCATACTAGAGAATATTATAAATGAAAATTTCCCAAAATTAAGCAAAGATTCTGACACACTCCTTTCAGAGGGATATCAGACCCCAGGTCACCTCAACTATAACCGAGCTTCTCCAAGACACATTGTAATGAACCTGTCCAAAGTCAAGACAAAAGAAAAGATTCTGCAAGCTGCCAGGAGTAAGCACCAGTTGACCTACAAGGGCAGATCCATCAGGGTGACTGCAGGAAACTTTCCAAGCAAGAAGACAATGGTCATCTACCTTTAATCTACTTAAACAGAACTATTTCCAGCCCAGAATTCTATATCCTAAGCTAAGCTTTAAAATCAAATCATTTACTCATATACAAACATTGAGGAAATTTGCCACAACAAGACCAGCTCTACAGGTAATACTTTAACCTGTTCTAGCCATCACAATGGATCAACAGCAAAGTAAGAACTCAGCAATTAAAGGACAGAACCTAACTTCCACACTGATGCAAAAGGTAAAACTAAGCAATGGACTCTCACAAAATAAGATGAATAGAACACTACCACACTTATCAATTATCTCAATAAATGTTAATGGCTTGAATTCCCCACTGAAGAGGAATAGATTGGCTGACTGAAAAAAAAACACAAGCCATCCATTTGCTGTCTGCAGCAAACACACCTTTTGGCTTCAAAAGACAAATTAAAACTCCAAGGTAAGGGTTGGAAGACAATTTTTCAGGCAAACGGAATTCAGAAGAGGAGTTGCAATCTTATTTTCATATTTACATGTGGATTTAAAGTAACTAAAGTCAAAAAAGACAAAGATGGTCACTTTATATTGGTCAAGGGAAAAATACAACAAGAAGATGTTTCAATTCTAAATATTTATGCACCCAATTTAAATGCTCCCAGATTCTTGAAACAGACCTTACTCAGTCTGAGCAATATGATATCCCATAACACCATAATAACAGGGGGCTTTAACACTCCTCTTACAGAGCTGGACAGATCCTCTAAACAGAAATTAAACAAAGATATAACGGACTTAAATGAGACCCTAGAACAACTGTGCTTGATAGACACATATAGAATACTTCATCCCAAAGATAAAGAATATACATTCTTCTCATCACCCCATGGAACATTCTCCAAAATTGATCATATCCTAGGACACAAAATAAACCTCAACAGAATCAAAAGAATTGAAATTTTACCTTGTATCTTCTCAGACCACAAGGCACTAAAGGAGGAACTCAACTCTATCAAAAACGTTCGACCCCACACAAATGCATAAAAATTAAACAACCTTCTGTTGAATAACAGTTGGGTGAAGGAAGAAATAAAACAGGAAATCATTAACTTCCTTGAGCACAACAACAATGAAGACACAAGCTACCAAAACCTGTGGGATATTGCAAAAGCAGTTTTGAGAGGAAAATTTATCACTTTAGAAGCCTACATTCGAAAAACAGAAAAAGAGCACATCAATAAACTCACAAGCCATCTGATGGAATTGGAAAAAGAAGAACAATCTAAACCTAAACCCAGTAGAAGAAAACAAATATCCAAAATTAATCAGACATCAATGAAACTGAAAACAAAACAATCATTCAGAAAATCAATGAAACAAGGAGTTGGTTTTTTGCAAGACACAATAAAATATAAACCTTTGCCCAGACTAACTAGAAATAGAAAAGTAAAATCTCTAGTAACCTCAATCAGAAATGATAAAGGGGAAATAACAACTGATGCCAAAGAGATACAAGAGATCATCTCTGAATACTACCAGAAACTCTATGCCCAGAAATTTGACAATGTGAAGGAAATGGATCAATATTTGGAATCACACCCTCTCCCTAGACTTAGCCAGGAAGAAACAGAGCTCCTGAACAGACCAATTTCAAGCACTGAGATTAAAGAAACAATAAAAAAGCTTCCAACAAAAAAATGCCCCAGTCCAGATGGTTTCACACCAGAATTCTATCAAACCTTCAAGGAAGAGCTTATTCCTGTCCTACAGAAATTATTCCAAAAAATTGAGGAGGAAGGAATCTTCCCCAACACATTCTAGGAAACAAACATCACCCTGATACAAAAACCAGGAAAAGACCCAACTAAAAAGGAGAACTTCAGACCAATTTCACTAATGAATACAGATGCAAAAATTCTCAAAAAAAATCCAAGCCAATAGATTACAGCTTATCATCAAAAAAGTCATTCATCATGATCAAGTAGGTTTCATCCCAGGGATGCAAGGCTGGTTTAACATATGCAAGTCCATAAATGTTATCCACCATATTAACAGAAGCAAAACTAAAGACCATATGATCCTCTCAATAGATGCAGAAAAAGCATTCAATAAAATCCAATATCCTTTTCTAATCAGAACACTGAAGAGTATAGGCATAGGTGGCACATGTCTGAAGCTGACTGAAGCTATCTATGATAAACCCACAGCTAATATTTTACTGAATGGAGTAACTCTTAGAACTGGAACCAGACAAGGTTGTCCTCTGTCACCATTACTATTCAACATAGTGCTGGAAGTTCTAGCCAATACAATTAAGCAAGACAAGGAAATAAAGGGAATCCAAATAGAAGCAGAGGAGGTCAAACTCTCCCTCTTTGCTGACAACATGATCTTATACTTAGAGAACCCCAAAAACTCAACCACAAGAATCCTGAAAGTCATCAAAAAATACAGTAATGTCTCAAGATACAAAATCAATGTCCACAAGTCAGTTGCCTTTGTGTACGCCAATAACAGTCAACATGAGAGGCTAATTAAGGACACAACTCCCTTCACCATAGCTTCAAAGAAAATGAAATACCTAGGAATATACCTAATGAAGGAGGTGAAGGACCTCTATAAAGAAAATTATGGGGGCGGCGCCTGTGGCTCAGTGAGTAGGGCGCCGGCCCCATATGCCAAGGGTGGCGGGTTCAAACCCAGTCCCGGCCAAACTGCAACAAAAAAATAGCCAGGCATTGTGGTGGGTGCCTGTAGTCCCAGCTGCTCGGGAGGCTGAGGCAAGAGAATTGCATAAGCCCAAGAGTTAGAGTTTGCTGTGAGCCGTATGACGCCACGGCACTCTACCCGAGGGCGGTACAGTGAGACTCTGTCTCTACAAAAAAAAAAAAAGAAAAAAGAAAATTATGGGCTCGGCGCCTGTGGCTCAAGCGTCTAAAGCGCCAACCACATACACCTGAGCTGGCGGGTTCGAATCCAGCCCGGGCCCATCAAACAGCAATGACGGCCGGGCGTTGTGGTGGGTGCCTGTAATCCCAGCTACTTGGGAGGTAGAGGCAGGAGAATCACTTGAGCCTAGGAGTTGGAGGTTGCTGTGAGCTGTGATGCCACAGCTCTCTACCCAGGGCAACAGCTAGAGGCTCTGTCTCAAAATAAATAAATAAATAAAATAAAATAAAAAAGAAAATTATGAAATCCTAAGAAAGGAAATAGCAGAGGATATTAATAAATGGAGGAACATACCATGCTCATAGCTGGTAAGAATCAACATTGTTAAAATGTCTATACTTCCCAAAGTAATCTACCTATTCAATGCCATTCCTATCAAAATACCAACACCGTACTTTGAAGATTTGGAAAAAACGATTCTGCATTTTGTATGGAACCAGAAGAAACCTCATATAGCCAAGGCAGTTCTTAGTAATAAAAACAAAGCTGGGGGCATCACCATACCAGATTTTAGGCTGTACTACAAAGCCATAGTGGTCAAGACAGCATGATACTGGCACAAAAATAGAGACATAGACATTTGGAATCAAATAGAAAACCAGGAAATGAAACTAACATCTTACGACCACCTTATCTTCGATAAACCAATCAAGAACATACCTTGGGGGAAAGACTCCCTATTCAATAAATGACGTTGGGAGAACTGGATATCTACTTGTAAAAGACTGAAACTGGACCCACACCTTTCCCCACTCACAAAAATTGATTCAAGATGGATAAAGGACTTAAATTTAAGGCATGAAACAATAAAAATCCTCAAAGAAAGCATAGGAAAAACACTGGAAGATATTGGCCTGGGGAATGACTTCATGAAGAAGACTGCCATGGCAATTGCAACAACAAAAAAAATAAACAAATGGGACTTCATTAAACTGAAAAGCTTCTGTACAGCTAAGGAGACAACAACCAAAGCAAATAGACCACCTACACAATGGGACAGGATATTTGCATATTTTGAATCAGACAAAAACTTGATAACTAGGATTTATAGAGAATTCAAATTAATCCACATGAAAAAAGTCAACAATCCCATATATCAATGGGCAAGAGACAAGAATAGAACCTTCTCTAAAGAATACAGACAAATGGCTAACAAACATATGAAAAAATGCTCATCATCCCTAATTATTAGAAAAATGTAAATCAAAACCACCCTGAGATGCCATCTAACCCCAGTGAGAATGGCCCACATCACAAAATCTCAAAACTGAAAACTGCAGATGCTGGCATGGATGTGGAGAGAAGGGAACACTTTTACACTGCTGGTGGGACTGCAAACTAATACAACCTTTTTGGAAGGAAGCATGGAGAACCCTCAAAGAACTCAGGTTAAACCTCCCATTTGATCCTGCAATCCCATTACTGGACATCTACCCAGAAGGAAAAAAATCCTTTTATCATAAGGACACTTGCGCTAGACTGTTTACTGCAGCTCAATTTACAATCACCAAAATGTGGAAACAGCCTAAATGCCCACCAACCCAGGAATGGATTAACAAGCTGTGGTATATGTATACCATGGAATACTATTCAGCCATTAAAAAAAAAAAATGGAGACTTTACAGCCTTCATATTAACCCGGATGGAAGTGGAACAAATTATTCTTAGTAAAGCATCACAAGAATGGAGAAGCATGAATCCTATGTACTCAATTTTGATATAAGGACAATTAATGACAATTAAGGACATGGTGGGGGTGGGGGAAGGGGAGAGCAGAGAGAGAAAGGAGGAGGAGGGGTGGGGAAAGGAAGAGCAGAGAGAGGGAAGAGGGAGAGGGGGTAGGGTCTTGGTGTGTCCCACACCTTTTGGGGGCAAGACACGATTGTTAAGAGGGACTTTACCTAACAAATGCAATCAGTGTAACCTGGTTTCTTGTACCCTCAATGAATCTCCAACAATAAAAAAATTAAAAAAAAAAAAAAGTCAAAAACAGACTGAACATGATGGCCCCAGCCTGAAATCCTAGCACTTTGGGAGACTGAGGTAGGAGGATTGCTTGAGGCCAGGAGATAAGACTAGTTTCCCTAAAAAAATTTAAAGATTTGCCAGCTGTGGTGGTGCACACCTGTAGTCCTAGCCACTGAGGAGGCTAAGGCAGGAGGATTGCTGAGTTCAAGAGTTCAAGATTACTGTGAGCTATAATTGTGCCACTGTACTCCTGCCTGGGTGACAGAATCCTTGTCTCTAAAATAAATAAACAGCCCAAACTAAACATTTAAGAAAGAAATACATGCCATGGTAAAAAGTGGCCCTGAACCAACCAGCTTTTTGGTTTGGAAACCAAAGTGGAGATTATGTCCTGTGCCTAACCTGGTTCTAGAGCCAGGACCTAAAAAGGCCAGTGAGATAGACTGTGCTCAGCTGTGGGTTTCCTAATTCCTGGATGTGTGAGGCGGAGCTCTCGTGGGCCGTGCAGGTCCTTGTGTGGATGGGGTGCTTAAGAGTAAGTAGTGGGGAGTCTTCTGTGGGAATGAGTGGAGGGGAATCTGTTTGAAGCAAATAAAGGAGTTGTGAGGGGAGTAACTGGGCCTCTCTGGGTCTTAGTTTACTGTCTATTTATCCCACTACAGAGGACAAGGAGGTTGTCTGTTTTGTTCATTCACTGCTCCACATCCAGTACCCAGCAGTGCCTGGTACTGAGGAGACTCTAAACACACAATGTTAAGTGAATGAACTCTAATAGACCCAAGCAACACCAGCCCTGTAAGCAAATCCTACTTAAAATGACACAGTTCTCTGAATTAAAATAATTTATTTTAAAAAATTGCTGATAATGGGGCTGGGAACGGTGGCTCACACCTGTAATCCCAGCACTTGGGAGGCCGAGGTGGGTGGACAGCCTAAGCTCACAGGTTCGAGACCAACCTGAGCAGGAATGAGACCCCATTTCTGAAAGTAGCCGGACATTGTGGCAGTGCCTATAGTCCCAGCTACTTGGGAGGCTGAGACAAGAGGATCACTTGAACCCAAAAGTTTGAGGTTGCTGTTTTTTTTTTTTTTTTTTTTGTGGTTTTTGGCCGGGGCTGGGTTTGAACCCGCCACCTCCGGCATATGGGACGGACGCCCTACTCCTTGAGCCACAGGCGCCCCCGAGGTTGCTGTTTTTTTTTTTATCAGCAAAAAAAAAAAATTGCTGATAACATTTCTTTACATCTTTATCGTCCGCTGTTATAAGTTTTCACACACAGCATCACAGCATCTCATTTAAAACTCACAAAACCAGCTGGGTGTGGTGGCTCATGCCTGTAATCCTAGCACCCTGAGAGACTAAAGCAGGTGGATTCCTTGAGCTCAGGAGTTCAAGACCAGCCCTAACAAGAATGAGACCCTGTCTCTATTAAAAATAGAAAAACTAGGGCAGCGCCTGTGGCTCAGTTGGTAAGGCACCGGCCCCATATGCCGAGGGTTGTGGGTTCAAGCCCAGCCCTGGCCAAACTGCAACAAAAAAATAGCCGGGCGTTGTTGTGGCGGGTGCCTGTAGTCCCAGTTGCTCGGGAGGCTGAGGCAAGAGAATTGCGTAAGCCCAAGAGTTAGAGGTTGCTGTGAGCCGTGTGTCGCCACGGCACTCTACCCGAGGGCGGTACAGTGAGACTCTGTCTCTACAAAAAAAAAAAAAAAAAAATAGAAAAACTAGCTGGATATTGTGGCAGGTACCAATAGTCCCAGGTACTCGGGAGGTGAAGTTAGAGAATCGCCCAAGCCCAGGAGACTGAGGTTGCTGTGAGCTATAATGATACCAAGGCACTCTACCCTGGGCGAAATAGTGAGACTTTGTCTCAAGAAAGAAACAAACAAACAAACAAAAAAAACCCCCAAACCCCCAAAAGTCACAAAACCACCCTCCAGTGTGTAATCAGGCCAAGTGTTCTTTTTTTTTGGGAAACAGAGTATCCCTCTCTCATAGCAATCTCAAACTCTTGGGCTCAAGCGATCCTCTGCCTCAACCTCACTAGTGGCTGGGACTACAGATATGAGTCTTAATGCCTAGTTAATTTTTCTGTTTTTAATAGAGACACTCTTGCTCAGGCTGGTCTGGAACTCCTGGGTTCACTCAATCCTCCTGCCTTCACCTCCCATAGTGCTAGGATTATAGGTGTGAGCCACTGCGCCTGACCAGGCCAAGCATTCTGTAGCCAAGAAGAAGAACCCACATCTCCTGACTCTTAGTCAGTATTTCTTTTTTTATACCACTATGCTGGCAAGACGCACAATTAGTCAAGTGCTAAAGACACTGTACATTTTCCAAGAAGCAACTGTACCTTTACAGTACAAGTCTAAATTTCTAATTTTCCCTGAAGATGTGAGTTTTGCGACTCTGGGTAAGGTACAACAACATTAAAAATTATCCTAAGATCAGGAGAAAGCATACGATACACACTTAATAGGATTGTACCTACATATGTTTAAGAGATGAAAGTAATCTTGTGATTTAAAAAAGCAGTTATAATATTCATATTTTCCTTTGCTAAACTGGTCACAGAAACTGTAATCTACTGGAAGAAACTGATTTATATAGAGCTCAAACAAGTTGCTCCCCATGGAACATACCTTAAACAAGAACAAATTGGCAAAAGAAAAAAACTTCCACAACAGAGGGCAGTTTAAAAGTCCATGAATGCATTTCAAAACATGACTTTGTTTAGGAAAGCCAAAGTCTTTCTGGGTGTGCCTTACTTCAAAAGGGATACTTTTAAGAAAACATAACTACTGCCAAACAGAAGTTTCCTTTGAATTTCAACTGTTTTTGTTACAGAATCTCATTCTTCTGAGCATAAGAAGGTATGTAAAATATTTGGGCTCTGAATTCCACCCATATTTTTCATGCAGATATCTTGCTAAATAGGATATATGATCAGCTTTCAAAGAAAGAAAAGAGAGAAGGCGGCGCCTGTGGTTCACTGGGTAGGGCGCCGGCCCCATATGCCTAGGGTGATGGGTTCAAACCCAGTCCCAGCCAAACTGCAACAAAAAAGAAAGAAAAGAGAACAATTTCATAAACTCAATACTACCTAGCTCATTTTCCCATAAAATGGCTCCAGAAGCATTTAATGTTAGAACACTGTGTATGACCTTTGTTCATACTGAGCCACTGTCAATGGAACATTGACCAGCACTTGAGAACAAGGGGAGAAACGGACTAAAGTCTAGACAGCAAAGGGCAAGCACTCATGGATACTTTTCAATTAATTACTAAGATTCAAAGTGAAGTAATGTCTAATCAAGTCCAATTATTCATTCACTTGAAAAATGAAGATAAGAGGCAAGAGACTGATGGAAAAGGATTTTTGTATGTCTGTTTTAAAGAGACTATCATGAAAACTAACCACATTTCAAAGACTATGTAGAAGTAGAAAGTCATACAAAGTAATTTTTTCCTGTTTTGGTTTAATCTCAGGTAAGTCATTCCTCTGTGCAATTATTTTCCCTTTCTAAAAATACCAGCACCGGGCCAGGTGCAATGGTTCAGGGCTATAATCCTAGCATTTTGGGAGGCCATGGTGGAAAGACAGCTTAAGGCCAAGAGGTCCAGAACAGCCTGAGCAAGAGTGCCTGGTCTACAAAAAAAATAGATACATTAGCTGGCTATGGTGGTGCGTGCCTGTGGTCTCAGCTATTCAGGAGACTGAGGCAGGACTGCTTGAGCTCAAGGTGTTTGATTTGCAAAGAGCTGTGACAATGCCACTGCACTCTAGCCCAGGAGACAGAGCAAGATCCTGTCTCAAAAAACAAACAGGGCGGCACCTGTGGCTCAGTGGTAGGGCGCCGGCCCCATATACCGAGGGTGACGGGTTTGAACCTGGCCCTGACCAGCTAAAACAGCAGTGGCAACTGCAACAAAAATAGCCGGGCGTTGCGGCAGGCGCCTGTAGTCCCAGGTACTCGGGAGGCTGAGGCAAGAGAATCACCCTAGCCCAAGAGATGGAGGTTGCTGTGAGTTGTGATGCCACAGCAACTCTACTGAGGGCGACAAAAAAAAATAAATGAAAATAAAAAAACAAACAAAGGGTGGAACCTGTGGCTCAAAGGAGTAGGGTGCTGGCCCCATATGCCGGAGGTGGCGGGTTCAAACCCAGCCCCGGCCAGAAACTGCAAAAAAAACAAAACAAACAAATAAAAATTACCACCAAAAACCTTCCTGCTCACATTGCAGAGAACTGCAAAGCAATAAAAACAAAGGCCTTTTCAATCACAAGACTAACCCTTGGCACCCATACTCATAAAGATCTTCCTCATTCCAATTCTTCTATAGGCAATTTCAATAGGATAAGCTGATGTTTAATACACCGTACTAAAATGTTACATTCTTGCCAATACATGTTTTTGCTCTCATTTACTTTTTAGAACTGAACACAGCTAGTACAAGGATTCCCTCCACATACTACCTGTCAGACTTCCACTCTAGTGGCTAAGCTATCACCTGAAACAGCCTCTTTTATTGCCCTAACCAGGAAAAAAAAAAGACTAAAGCATATTTGACAAAGTTCCATCACCTGAACCTTCTGTGCTCAAGCAGTCAAATGACATTACCATCACTCAGCATAACTTTTCTAATGTATAATTCACCTTTAAATACCTAAAATTGCAATCAACAAGTGACCAGGTATTATCTACCCAAGGAAAGAAATCATTATATCAAAATAATACCTGCAGTTATATGTTTACTACAGCACAATTTATAATCACAAAGATATGGAATCAACTTAAATGCCCTTAAACTGAGAAATGGATAAAGAAATACAAACATCATGGAATACTACTGAGCCATAAAAAGGATGAAAAAATGTCTTTTGCAGCAAATTGGATGACAGCGGAGGGCATTAGCCTAAGTGAAGCAAATATCATTCATTCTTTTTTTTTTTTTTTTTTTTTTTTTGTGGTTTTTGGCCAGGGCTGGGTTTGAACCTGCCACCTCCGGCATATGGGACCAGCGCCCTACTCCTTGAGCCACAGGCGCTGCCCATATCATTCATTCTTACTTTAAGTGGGAGCTAAGCTACAGGTATCCAGGGGCACATAAAGTCAAAATGGACATTGGAGATTGAGAAGAAGGGGAGGGAGAGAGGAAAGAAAAACTAATTATCAGATGCAATGTATACTACTTGAGTGATTGTACACTAAAAACCCAGATATTGGCTTAGCACCTGTAGCACAGTGGTTACAGCGCCGAGGGTGGTGGGTTCGAACCCAGCTGGGACCAGCTAAATAACAATGACAACTGCAACAAAAAAACAGCCAGGTGTTGTGGCAGGTGCCCGTAGTCCCAGCTACTTGGGAGGCTGAAGCAAGAGAATCACTTAAGCCCAGGAGTTGGAGGTTGCTATGAACTGTGATGCCACGGCATATTACCCAGGGCAATAGCTTGAGGCTCTGTCTCCAAAAAAAAAAGAAAAAAATTTGCAAACAGCCAAAATTCATGGTAATAACTCTTGGTCAGGGACAGATTTTGATGTATGCCAAGAACTGGAATTTGGTTCCAGGATGGATTGGAAACGCTGCTTCCTACCTCATGGGTACTAAACAGCACTTGGGCCAACACCAATGCTTCCCATGTCACTGAAGTCTCAGGAAGTAGAAAGCTTTCTTCAAGAAAACAGAATCACTGGTTCTAAACTCTAAATAGGAATCCCAAAAGGATTACTTTTATGGTATGATCTATATCTTGGTTTAAAAAAAAGGAACTCTTTGGTCTTTGAATACTATGAAGTGGTTATTTTCTCCATGATAGACAGGAGTCGAAAGCATTTTTAAAATGTAATCATGTGCCACATAACTAAGTGAGAGTCAACAATGGATGGCATATATGGGACCATCATATGATAAGGTGTTCCCATAAGATTTTAACACTATTTTTTACTGTACCTTTTTGTTCAGCTATACAAATATTTAATACTGTGTTGCAGTTGTCTACAATGCTCGGGACAGTAGGATGCTGTAAAGGTGTGTGGCCTAGGAGCAACAGGCTACACCACATAGCCTAAGTGTACACAACGACAACTGCAACTACAACAACAAAACAGCCGGGAATTGTGGCAGGCGCCTGTAGTCCCAGCTAGTTGGGAGGCTGAGGCAAGAAGATTACTTGAGCCCAAGAGTTTGAGGTTGCTGTGAGCTGTGACACCACAGCAGCCTACCAAGGGCAACATAGTGAGACAGTCTCAAAAAAAAAAAGAAAAGAAAAAGTAGCTGGGCATTGTGGCAGGCGCCTGTAGTCCCAGATACTCCAGAGGCAGAGGCAGAAGAATTACTTGAGCCTGACAGTTTGAGGTTGCTGTGAGCTATGACACCATGGCACTACTCTAACCAGGGCAACAAAGATTCTGTCTCAAAATAAATAAATAGAAAATAAATTACTTTACATATCACCTTACATATCCCCAAAACAGTTTTCATTCAATAACTTACACTGAATGAAACTATCTAATTTATTCAAATACATGCTAATTATTACACTTTGATATAGTTTATAATGAATTGTTGAAAAGATTATCCTTACCCTACCTGATTATAATTCTAGCTCAACTCTATTCAGATAAACCAAAGTCATAATAAAGAATGCTTTTTTAGCTTCATAGTGAAATACTTAAGCGAAATGAGGAGACCTAAATACTTCAGAATAACAAAATACATAAGTAGTACAGCTAATTATAAGCTTGAAATTCATGCCATTCCCACTTGTATTCCCTGAAGGATAGAGTTTCTGTATAGCTCTATGTAAATATACTGAATATAAGAAAAGTGGGGTATTTTCTATCTTAGGATGCTATTTCTAGATAATACATGAGGAACAAATGCCACTAAGACAAATGTATAAATTGCACTCATTACAAATACCAAGAAAAATTGATTATTTTAGAAAAAACTACACAAAAAAGAAATCTACTTACAAGAGATAACAGCAAACTGAACAGGTCACCAACATGGTGATGATGACTCTAAAAAAGAAAAAGCAAATGTCATTAGATAACAAACCATGCAGACACTGCAGACTGACTTAAGTCTCCTTTCCAAATTATCTTTTTTTGTGTGTGGTTTTTGGCCGGGGCTGGGTTTGAACCTGCCACCTCCGGCATATGGGACTGGCGCCCTACTCCTTAAGCCATAGGAGCCACCCCTCCTTTCCAAATTATCAAACTGGCACATATAATACCCCAGGGAAATGGATCTGAATCTGTTCAAATAACCAGTAGATTGCAGTGTGCCCCAGGCTTCACATGTAGAAACTTAAGTATGTAACTGAACATTTGTAATTAAAAAGATATGTACTAAAGCCACAGCTTAGAGGTCCCCTCAGAACTCATCTGAAACTGAACAGAAAAGGCTACAGTGACACCTAAGTAACTACTCTATTTGGTCGTATTTGCAGTAATGAAATACCACTCTGTTCTAAAAATATGACTCTAGAATTGACCTCTCCCCACCTCTTCTCATCTGAAAGTTAAGGATCTTTCACCAGCAGAATTTCAGTATTTCTAAAACCAAGTTCATGATATTCTCTTCCCACTGGTCTTTCCAAAAGCTCCTCTTCTAACTCCACTCCTCAGAAGCAGCTCTGCCATTTGCAGCCATCCAGCAGCCTAACTAGTGCCTTTTGCTCAAGCCTCCTCTGCACCCTCACAGTCACCAAGAACCATGTATTCATTCTTTGAAGCATCTCCCCCATATGGATTTCCTCCTTCCCCTCCACACTGTTAGCAAAAAAATTCACCAGGTTTGCCTGACAGATTCAAAACTTTCTTCTTTCACCTTCTACCAGGACTACTCTCTAAAATATCCCTTTCAGAATATCATTCCCTGGCTTAAGACCTTTCAATGGCACTGATTCACTGGGCTTCCAAAGAGGAAACCCTAGGAGACAGCAAGACCATCTGAGAACTTAGGAAGCAAATACTAGAACTCCTGTTTTTATTTATATTTTCAACTCATCCTTTAGAGCAGGGGTCCTCAAACTGCGGCCCGCGGGCCGTGTGATTGTATTTGTTCCCATTTTGGTTTTTTATTTCAAAATAAGATATGTGCAGTGTGCATAGGAATTTGTTCATAGTTTTTTTTTTTTTTTTGTAGAGACAGAGTCTCACTGTATGGCCCTCGGGTAGAGTGCCGTGGCATCGCACGGCTCACAGCAACCTCTAACTCCTGGGCTTACGCGATTCTCTTGCCTCAGCCTCCCGAGCAGCTGGGACTACAGGCGCCCGCCACAACGCCCGGCTATTTTTCTGTTGCAGCTTGGCCGGGGCTGGGTCCGAACCCGCTACCCTCGGCATATGGGGCCGGCGCCCTACTCACTGAGCCACAGGCGCCGCCCTGTTCATAGTTTTTTTTTTTTTTTTTGTAGAGACAGAGTCTCACATACCGCCCTCAGGTAGAGTGCCGTGGCATCACACAGCTCACAGCAACCTCTAACTTGAGCTTACGTGATTCTCTTGCCTCAGCCTCCCGAGCAGCTGGGACTACAGGCGCCTGCCACAACGCCCGGCTATTTTTTTGTTGCAATTTGGCCGGGGCTGGGTTTGAACCCGCCACCCTCGGCATATGGGGCCGGCGCCCTACTCACTGAGCCACAGGCGCCGCCCTGTTCATAGTTTTTTTTTGTTTTTTTTTTTAAACTATAGTCCGGCCCTCCAACGGTCTGAGGGACAGTGAATTGGCCCCCTGTTTAAAAAGTTTGAGGACACCTGCTATAGAAGTTGTGTGTGTGTATTTTCTGTATTGGCACATTCATTCACTTAACAGATTTTCACTGAATGTTCAGTATGTCCAGGCTCTGGGGAAAAAGCAGATAAAAACCCCTGCCTCATAAAGTTTGGGGACAAACAAGATAAAACAGTAAACAACCAAGGATTATCTACCTATCATTAATTAGTACGTCAGATGGTCAATAACTGCTGATGGAGGAAAATAAAGCAGGAAAGGAAGACAGCATACAGAGAGTTGGAGGGTGTAGTGCAATTTTCAAGAGGATAAGCAGGAAAAGGCCTTGCTGAGGAGGTGGCACATGAGCGCAGACCTACGGAAGGCAAGCGCGTTCCAGGCAGGGGAAGAGCAAACGAAAGGCATGAGCTGAGACGGTGTTCAAGGTGGAAGGAAGCCTGCGTGGCCAAGGCAAAACAGAGGGCGTGGGCTCCTGATAAAAGCATGAAGTCTGGCCCCCATCCTCTCTCTGTCTCACGCACTTGCTCCCCACGTGATGCCCTCTACCGTATCGCGACAGTGTGAAAAGGCCCTCTTGAGATGTGGCCCCTCAATCTCGGACTTCCCAGCCTCCAGAACCATAAACCAAATAAATTTTTGTAATAAATTACTCAGTCTGTGGTATTCCTTTATTTTATTTTATTTTTGAGACAGAGTCTCAAGCTATCACCCTGGGTCGAGTACTGTGACATCATAGCTCACAGCAACCTCTAACTCTTGGGCTCAAGTGATCCTCTTTCCTCCGCTTTTCTATTTTTTTTTTTTTTTTTTTTTGTAGAGACAGAGTCTCACTTTATGGCCCTTGGTAGAGTGCCGTGGACTCACACAGCTCACAGCAACCTCCAACTCCTGGGCTTAAGCAATTCTCTTGCCTCAGCCTCCCAAGTAGCTGGGATTACAGGCGCCCACCACAGCACCCAGCTATGTTTAGGTTGCAGTTCAGCCGAGGCCGGGTTTGAACCCGCCACCCTCGGTATATGGGGCCGGCGCCTTACCAACTGAGCCACAGGCGCCGCCCCCGCTTTTCTATTTTTAATTGAAACATTGTCTCACTTTTGCTCAGGGTGGTCTCAAACCCATGAGCCCACACAATCTATGGGTGACCATGCCTGGCCTACAGTTATAATATATAAATAAATATGTGTGGGAATCTGTGCTAAGAAAAGTATGACAGTTACACAATGAAACTATTTGAAGACCTAAAGAATCAAGTCCAGCTCCTCACTTGCAATTCGTTCCCTATGCCTTTGTTCCTGAAGGCAGGTGCCCTCACTGTCTCCTGGACACACACGTTGTGATTTTCAATCCAAGCTTTTGCTCACCTTTCTCCATTCTGTGCCCTAAACCAGAATCCCTTCCTCATCTTCTCTCTTCTCCAAAAGACCACCTCAGAGAGCTAGAATGGCTGGCGCTCTTTTGTATTACCTGCTTAATATTAATAGTTTCATACAGTAAAAGCTCCCTCATTAATGTCAGCTCCTAATGTGCTTCTCCTCATAGGAGCATCTAACCTATGGCCCATGAGCCACATGCAGGTTATTTTGAGAATTGTTTTGCTTATCCGTGGTGTCAGATATCACGAAAAGTATGCTCAGATCTATTCTTTTGCTAATCAGCTTTCATTAGTGTTTGTGTATTTACTGTGTGGCCCAAGACAACCTTTTTTTTTTTTTTTGAGACAGAGTCTCACTATGTCCTCCTCGGCAGAGTGCCATGCCATCACACAGCTCACAGTTACCTCAAGTTCTTGGGCTTAAGCGATTCTTTTGCCTCAGCCTCCCAAGTAGCTGGGACTACAGGCACCGGCCACAATGCCCAGCTACTTTTTCTATTCTAAATAGAAATGGAGTCTCACTCTTGCTCAGGCTAGTCTCGAACTCCTGAGCTTAAATGATCCACCTGTCTTAGCCTGTGAGCCCCCTCTCTTGTAGTTGCCATTGTTGTTTAGCAGGCTCAGGCCGGGCTCAAACCCAACCAGCTTTGGTGTATGTGGCCAGTGCCCCATTCGCTAAGCTATGGGCACCGAGCCAGCACTGCATTTACTTGCAAATGGTTCAGCAAAATTATACACACAATACATTCTATCATAGATAAAGTGAATACGAATTCATTAGTAATTACCTAGGTGATAGTATTAAATAAGTACACACTCATTCAACTACTCTTTCTACTTTTCTGCATGTCTGAAAACATCCATGAGCAGAGTAGAGCTGCACACTCATCCCTGTGCTCTACCCCCATCCCCTCCCCACATCTGCTGGGGGGAGGAGGGGCGGCTGTGCAAACACTTAAAGCTTTCAGAGAATGTGTGGATTCCTACAGAGAACAGAGGGAAATCATGAAAAACAAGAAAGGTAAGGAAAGCTGTTTCCAGGCACAGGCCTGATTTTATCCAGCCCCCTTTTCACTTGCAGAACACAATGAAAGAGCACAGGGCTTCCTTTAGACGTGAAAGTTTTCCCTCCTGCCTCACCAGTTCCTACAGCCTCCTAACTGAAAAGGTCTGCAGCGTGTGACCACGAACGGAACCTAGAGAATGGAGAAGTTCAGGCCAGGTTTAATGAAAAGGACAGACACGGCCTGGGCACAGCCAAAAATGGCATCAAGGGTGGTTGGAGGCCTCTTGTTATACATGTCCATAGCTGGTAGGTAGATTCCACAGCCTATAGTAGGATTCCGAGGCTAGGGTACTTTCAGGGAACCTGTGCGGCAGGGCTTGCTAGGCCCTTTGTGGTCTTTTGTTGAGGGGAAGGGTTTGGGTGAGGCTGCCTCAAGCCCCACAGTGCTAATCATCCAATTCTCAGCATTCTGGCACCCAGGAAGAAAACAGAACATCAAACTCTTTCTGTTTTTCTCCCTTCTTCCCTTCTCGCATAGTGCCTTTACTTATCTCTTTAACAAAGATATTTTTAATCTCTCAAATCCGAAATGCTCTCTTGTACTAAAACTTCACCATAGTGGGTGGCGCCCGTAACTCAGTGGGTAGAGTACCAGCCATATACACAGAGGCTGGTGGGTTCTAACTGGCCTGGGCCAGCTGAAACTGACAACTGCAAAAAAAGAAAGAAAGGAATGGCCAGGGTGTGGTGGCAGTCTGTAGTCCCAGCTACTTGGGAGGCTGAGGCAAGAGAATCGTTTAAGCCCAAGAGTTTGAGGTTGCTGTGAGCTGTGATGTCACAGTACTCTACCCAGGGCGACAGCCTGAGACTCTATTGCCTCAAAAAAAAAAAAAAAAAAAAAAATTCACCATAGTTACTCAATGGGAATCAAGTGGAGCAGTGGTTCTCAACCTTCCTAATGCCTCTAATGCCGCAACCCTTTAATACACTTCCTCATGTTGTGGTGACCCCCAACCATAAAATTATTTTCATTGCTATTTATAACTGTAATTCTGCTACTGTTATGAGTTGTAATGCAAATATCTGATATGCAGGATGTATTTTCATTGTTACAAAGGGGTCGCGATCCACAGGTTCAGAACCTCTGAAGTAGAGGGAAGAGGTTGGGTTAATTCAACCCATAATAGCAGGTTATTATGCAGTATTCTGCATGAAAGGTGTGAAAGGCACACTTACAACTCTTACTTGAAATGTACTAACATGTAACCAAAACCTATATACCCCTGTAACATTCTGATACAAATTTTAAATTAAAAAAAAATTCACCATAGTCATTCAAGGAGAATTCAGCTTCTTCATCTATTTTGAAAATATTTGATCTGAAGTATTTCCTGGAGGTAAAAGGGGAATTAGTAATCCAGTACTAATATTTCCATTTTTAAAGGAGGGACACGGAAAAGTTAACTAAATTGTTCAAGGTCGCAAGGATCATCCACCTAGGAGCGGTGTTTCTCAAGGTGTAATTCAGTAACTCCTAGGAGACACTGTTTTTCAGAACCTGTACAATCCAGCCAAAAGCAGGAAATACAAGGATTGCAAAGAAGGCTGTGAATATACAGTCATGTGCCTAAGACTAAGCCTACTCTTTCCCCTCCTCTCCTCTCAGAAAAAAAGGCCTACCTGGCCCTGCCCAAAGAGTTTCCCTAGAAAGACCCTAGCAGGACAAAACCTTCCTGCAACTATGCAACTATGGAATCTTCCTTCCCCTATTCCCAGCATAAAAACAAGCCCCTAACCACTCTCAGTGCAGCTGCCATCTTTGCCCAGATGGGTCTCTGTCTCCTTTCATTAAACTTGACCTATAACTTTCCTGGTGTTGTCTCTGGGTACAGCACTGAACCCCTTTCAGTTGCCTTTCAGTCAATGACTACATATATAACAGATGTTCCCATAAGATTATAATGGAGCTAAAAAATTCTAATTGCCTAGTGACTTATTGATGATCCTGACCTTCTGTTGTCCTGGGTTATTGGGTTGTGTTTAAGTTCAAAAAAAAATTTTTTTTTTGTGTGTGTGTGTGTGTGGTTTTTGGCCGGGGCTAGGTTTGAACCCGCCACCTCCGGCATATGGGACCGGCACTCCACTCCTTGAGCCACAGACGCCGACCAAGTTCAAAAAATTTTTTAAAAGGGTGGCACCTGTGGCTCAAAGGAGTAGGGCGCTGGCCCCATATGCCGGAGGTGGCGGGTTCAAACCCAGCCCTGGCCATAAACTGCAAATAAAAAATAAGAGGCCACCCTCTGCAGGAGGATTGCCGGAGGCCAGAAGCTTGAGTAAGAATGAGACCCTGACTCTACAAAAAACAGAAAAATTAGCCTGGTGTGGTGGTACCCACCTGTAGTCCCAGGTACTCAGGAGGCTGAGACAGGAGGATTGCCTAGGAGTTTGAGGCTACAGTAAGCTATGATGACGCCACTGTACTCTAGCCCACAGGACAGAACAATGACTCTATCTCAAAAGAAAAAAGAGAGAAAGAGAGACCAGGCATGGTGACTCACATCTATATTACTAGCATATTCTGGGAGGCCAAGGCAGGAGGATCACTTGAGGTCTGGAGTTGGAGACCGGCCTGAAAACTAGCAAGACTGGTCTTGCTATTTTTCTAAAAATATAAAAATTAGCTGGGTGTGGTGGTCCACCCATAGTTGTAGCTACTCCAGATTTGCTAGAGCTTAGGAATTTGAGGTTGCTCTGAGCTAGGCTGAGTCCATGGTAGCATTCTAGCTTGGACTACAGAGTAAGAGACTGTATCAAAAAAAGAAACAAAAAGAATTTTAGGTCAGTATCCCAGGGTGCTCGGGCCTGCAATCTCAGAACTCTAGGAGGCCAAGGTGGGAGGATCCCTTAAGCTCAGGAGTTGGAGACCAGCCTGAGTAATAGCAAGACCCCATCTCAACTAAAAATAGGAAAATTAGCAGGGTGTTGTGGTGGATGCTACTTAGTAGACTGAGGCAGGAGGATCACTTGAGCCCAGAAGTTTGAGGTCACTGTGAGCTAGACTGAATCCACGGCACTCTAGCCTGGGGCAACAGAGTCGAGACTCTGGCTCCAGAAAAAAAAGAAAGAAAGAAAGAATTTTAATAGAAAAAAGCTCATAGAATAAAACCACAAAGAAAATATTTTTGTACAGCTGTACAATGTGTTTGTGTTTTAAGTCAAGTGTTATTACAAAAGAGTCAAAAAGTTTAATTTTAAAGATTACAAAGTAAAAAGTTATAGTACACTAAGGTTAAATTTATTACTGAAGAATAAAAAAATTTAAAAACAAATCTACTGTAGATTAAGTGTGCAGGGTTTATAAAGTCTATAGCAATAATGTCCTAAGCCTTCACATTCACTCACCACTCACTCACTCACCCCCACACTCACCCAGAGCACCTCCAGTATTGCCTGCTCCATTCACGGTAAGGGCCTCATACAGGTGTACCACATTTTATCTTTTATGTAATATTTGTTTCTGTACCATTTCTCTTTAGATATGTTTAGATGCACAACTACCATTGTGTTATAACTGCCTACAGGATTTAAAACAGTAACATGGGGCGGTGCCTGTGGCTCAGCGAGTAGGGTGCTGGCCCCATATACTGAGGGTGGTGGGTTCAAACCCGGCCCTGGCCAAACTGCAACAAAAAATAGCTGGGTGTTGTGGCGGGTGCCTGTAGTCCTAGCTACTCAGGAGGCTGAGGCAAGAGAATCACCTAAGCCCAAGATCTGGAGGTGCTGTGAGCTGTGACGCTACAGCGCTCTATCGAGGTTGACAAAGTGAGACTCTGTCTCTAAAAATATAAATAAATAAAATAAATAAGACAGTAACATACGGTTTTGTAGCCCTCTCCTACAAACCAATATATCATGTTACTACTCAGCCTACTCAGTTGTAACAATAAGCCATATCATATAGGTTAGGTGTACAATAGGCTATTCCATCTAGGTTTGTGTAAGTACACTCTATGATGTTCACACAAAGACCTTAACAACCAATTTCTCAAATCATATCCATTTCCTTAAGCAACACACAAGTGTATATCACTAGCAGGTCAAATACCTGAATCATGATACTTGGGCTAGAAACTGAGTAGAAACAGGAGGGATTTCGTTACTCTGGAAATAACAGTGGCATCAGATAGGGGAAGACAGTCTTTAGGAAAGGATCAGTGCTATTAGCACATTAATCAGTGCTTTCTGAGCATGAAGACCAGAAAGGTTGATGGTAGAGTAATGAAACAAACAATTGAAGATATAAACACAATAAAGATGCACTCTGTAGTTCTCTAAATGCACTTTTAATAATCCAGAATTCTGCCACTATGGATCAACTACTATAGGCTAAGAGATGACCTTACACGTGTATAACCTGTATAACATCTCCTTTATAACACCAGTTATACAGGAGATGGGATCTGATGCTGACAAATGATAGAAATTCATTTACTATGTTTCCTTTTTTAAAAAAATGTATGATTGGACAGCACCTGTGGCTCAGTGGGTAGGGTGCCAGCCCCATATACTGAGGGTGGCTGGTTCAAACCCGGCCCAGCCAAACCGCAACAAAAAAATAGCCAGGGGTTGTGCCAGGCGCCTGTAGTCCCAGCTACTTTGGGGGGCAAGAAAATCGCCTAAGCCCCAGAGTTGGAGATTGCTGTGAGCTGTGTGATACTAGGGCACTCTATCAAGGGCAATAAAGTGAGACTCAGTCTCTACCAAAAAAAAACCTATGATTTGTTTTTAATCATAGAAGTTAACAGAAGTAACAAGAATAAAGCAAATCTATTTCAAGGAGTGAAAACGGCTCAGATCACAAAATATTAAGAAAGTAATAAAAATGTCTCTCCTTTAAGGCAACAGGATGTCTACTTAACAGATATTGAGTTCCTACTCTGCATTCGACGTATTGTGAAACCAAGCATTAGGAAGCCTCCAATTAGTTTCAAGGAATAAAACAAGGGATGGTGTTTCCGACAAACTCTGACAGTCTGAGTCGTTCCCTCCACATGATCTTGAGCTAAGGCAAAAAAAGGAGAACCTGAAAGGTGTTCCAAAGCTCTAGTTTATACTACAGTTGAAGTTTACTTCCAAAATGGACAAAGCTCTCTTCAACAAAAAGTCTGAAAAAAGAAATCTTTCTTACCCAATCATTCTAAGCACTTGTTACACTCACAGACAAGAGAGGGAGCACTCTCCAAAAGGTATGACGCAGGGTTTCTAAACAATACCTCCGGCTCTTTGGCAATTAATCTCGCTTTAGATCAGGCCCCAACTACCTCCTGGCGCCCACTAGACGTAAGGCCTGCGCTCAACGTTGTTGAACAAGCTCATTGTATACGCAACTACGACAACATGGAAGGCAGAGGGGGCAATTTCTGTTTTATTAGATCCCTTTCTTTAAAGTTCAGGCGAATGAGGCCTCACGTAGGTGGAAAGCAGTGCCAAAAGGGCTAAAGTCGACTAGGGACCAACTCCGACTTCCCCTGAATTCTAACGACACCTTTCCCACCCAGGACTTTGAGGAGAATAAATTCCCCGAAAACTCAATTCCAGAGAGGGTCCCCCGAAGGTCACCCACCTCAAGCACGGGGAGGGAACACTGAAGCTGCTGCGATAAAGAAGCCACGGAGCTCCTAGGGACAGGGGCCCGACCCTGGAGTGCGAGGTGCACCCCTGCAAGGTTCTCAGACCAGCGCCGAGGTCGCCCCCTTCCCCATCCAGGCCTGCCCGGTCTTCACCGCGCGTCCCTCCCAAGGCGGGCTTCGCGCACTTACCCCCGGTTAGGACCCTTAGGGATGAACCAAGGCACAATTAAGCCGACGAAACCCCAGAACACGCTCATCACAATAAGAGGCACCGTGAGGCCGTGATACGCCATGGTTCCCGCGGAAGCCGCCAGCCACAGCCCCGGAGCCTCACTTTGGTCCCACCCGGAAGTGTCAATATCAGCCCGCGTGACCAGCGTACGCGAAGCCCCGCCTCCAGAGCCACACGTGACCTGCGCACCTAACTCCGCCCCCTCCCGGCCCAGAGATATAGCCCCGCCCTCACCTGGCCTGTCTCAAGGCTAATGTGGTGGGGAGGGGTGGCGCAAACATAGCTGAGGTCCAGTCTCCGGGCTCTGTTAAATTTTCAAGGCAAACAGTGTAGTTATTTACAGCCTTATCTACTTTTTATGCAACAGACGTTTGTAGAGAACTTAGTCATAATAACTTACTATTCTGAATTCCTGTGTCAGGCATTGGCCCATGAACTTTAAATACTTGCTCTCCTGTTCAACTCCTCTCTGCAGCCAATGCGTGGTTATAACTATTACCCCCACTTGGCAATCTCCTCCCTTTGAGACCCAGGGAGGAGGTTAAGGTTCTTGCCCAAAGTCACACAGTAAATGGCAGGGACAGGATTCAATCTCTAATCGTATCTTCTCTTAACTGCTGCACTGCTGTGTATCTTGTGCACTGTGTCAAGGTTCTGAGGTCACAGAAGTCAGACACCCCTCAGTTCACATTCTGGGGAGCATAAGGCCTCGCAAATAGGCCACTTGGTAGTATGTGCGGGTAAAGTGGATGATTGTGTATGACTTTACAAATTGGCTAGTGCTCAGCTGAGCCTTAAAAGAGGAGAGGGATTGTCCAGAAAAGTAAAAAGATAAACATAGTTTCTAAAGCTTGCTGAGAATTTTCACACGTTAATTATAGTATGCAACAGCCTTGGAACACAGGAAGATGCCAGTTCTCAGATAAGAAGCTTGATAAAAGGTACAGGCAAAAGCAAGATAGAAAGCAAATCTAGGGCGGCGCCTGGGGCTCAGTGAGTAGGGCACCGGCCCCACATACCAAGGGTGGTGGGTTCCAACCCGGCCCCAGCACAAACTGCAACAAACAAACATAAAGGCGGGGGCAGGCGTTGTGGCAGACGCCTGTGGTCCCAGCTGCTCGGGAGGCTGAGGCAGGAGAATCGGCTGAGCCCAGGAGCTGGAGGTTGCTATGGGCTATGAGTGCCGACGGTGACAAAGTGAGACTCTGTCTCAAAAAAAAAAGCAAATCTATACACTAAATTCAATGTGCTTTATTGTAGAACAGTTTCCTTACAATAGTCACATTTTTTTTTTTTAAGAGACAGAGTCTCACTTTATCACCCTTGGTAGAGAGTGCTATGACATCACAGCTCACAGCAACCGCCAACTCCTGGGTTTAGGCGATTCTCTTGCCTCAGCCTCCCCAGTAGCTGGGACTATAGGCACCTGCCACAACGCCTAGCTATTTTTTTGTTGTTGCAGTTTGGCTGGGGCTGGGTTTGAACCCACCACCATCGACATATGGGGCCGGCGCCCTGCTCACTGAGCCACAGGCACGGCCCCAATCGTCACATTTTATTACCTCCTGATTTCTTTCTTCATCAATTAGAATGGTTTCCTGAATTAAATGAGAACTTGGACCAATAATCTTCAACATGTGTACCAAGTCTTTAAACATGACTCTAAGACTTTACTTGGCCAGCAATGTAGGAAACCAGTTGATGTCTTTTGTTCTTAGGCATCTCCCAAAACTTAGCCCAGCAGAAGTCCCAACCACTGCTTCTCCAAGACCTGTTTCATCCTGTTAGCACATCTCTTTGGCCTTGCTCTTGTGTATGTATCTTGACCAACTCTGCACTAGAGGACAAACTCTTGAGAACAGGCACTGTTTAACTTATCTTTGTTTCTAGAACTGTAGTTTATCCATAGAATATGCTCAATAAATAATTGTACAAGTGAATTGAATAGTTAATAGAGTGAGATCAGCCAGGAAGAAATTAGAAGTTCTAATTTCTATTTCTTTCTCTATTATCTATTTCTTAGATAATTCTTATCTATTATCTATTTCTATTTATCTCCCACTTATCTATTTCTTGCTCTCTTTCTTTCTCTCCTTTTTTTTTTTTTTTTTTTTTTTTGTAGAGACAGAGTCTCACTTTATCACCCTTGGTAGAGTGCCGTGGCGTCACACAGCTCACAGCAACCTCCAACTCCTAGGCTTAGGTGATTCTCTTGCCTCAGCCTCCCAAGTAGCTGGGATTACAGGCGCCCGCCACAACGCCCGGCTATTTTTTTTTTTTGTTGCAGTTTGGCCGGGGCTGGGTTTGAACCCACCACCCTCGGCATGTGGGGCCGGCGCCCTACCCGCTGAGCCACAGGCGCCGCCCTCTTTCTCTCCTTTTAATAGTGGTAAAATACTTGTAACAGAAAAATTTACCGTCTTAACCATTTTTAAAGGTACAGTTAAGTGTATTCATATTGTTATACAACCAATCTCCAGAACCTTTTCATACCCATTAAACAACCACCTCCCATTTTCCCTCCTCCATCCCCTGGTGACCAACATTCTACTTTTCTTCCTCTTATGAGTTGGACTACTCAATTTAACTCTTATATAAGTATTAGTGAAATCATACAGCATTTGTCCTTTTGTTTGTGGCTTATTTCAATGAACACAATGTCCTCAAGGTTGTGTCTGTGTCAGAATCTCCTTCTATTTTAAGGCTGAATAGTACTCCAGGTATGTGTATATATGTATCCCACATTTTGTTAATTCATTGGTCCAATCCTGAACATTTGAGTTACTTCCAATTTCTAGCTATTGTGAATTCTTTTCCATTTCTTAAATAAGTGCAAATATTTTGCTCTTAAATTGGTTCTTTTAAGTAGAGTATCTAACCTTTTATTTACCTTCTAGGCAGCCTCTTTGAGAAGAAACGCTAGGAAGTTCATGGATGTAACTCTTCAGTACTAATTCTGTCTAAATCTGTCAAATTCCTCTTCTGTGAATGAGGAAAGTTAGTATCATTGGGCTATTATTGGCCAATAGCTCCCTCTATCAGTCAATCTGTCAAAAACATTTTATCATACTGTTCTGATGAAAACTGTTCAGTCAGTGACCCACCAAATGAAGAAATATTCTCTGCCTTCAAGGTGCTTCAAGTCTTCAGGAAATAAATCTGGACTCCGAGGAGTGTGGGCCAAGGACCCGGGGGGAGTCCCTGAGATTCTCCCAACAGGTCTTTTCCAACTAAATCTGTATGAGTCTGAATTTTCTTTCCATACTTCATCCAAAACACCATCACAATAGATGGAATACAGAAGCATTTTGAAATTTTGTTTGTCTTGTATTAAGCCTGATATTAAGGAATTTCGTCAAAATGTAATACAATGTCACTCTTCTCGACATATTTTTTGTTTGTTTTGGGAAATATAGTTATTTCCTATAAAAATGATGGTTATGTTAACATGTCATAGGTTTACTATTGCTTTTAAAATGAATTTAAAATAAACATGTTAAAATTTTATGTTTTAATTTTTTCTTTTTTTTTTTGAGACAAAACCTCACTTTGTCGCACCTGATAGAGTGCTGTAGCGCCATAGCTCACAGCAACCTCAAACTCTTGAGCCCAAGCAATTCTCTCTCCCTTTTGTTTTTTAGAGACAGAGTCTCACTTTATTACCCTTGGTAGAGTGCTGTCACATCACAGGTCACAGCAACTTCCAACTCCTGGGCTTAGGCGATTCTCTTGCCTCAGCTTCCCGAGTAGCTGGGACTACAGGCGCCCACCACAATGCCCGGATATTTTTTGTTGCAGTTTGACTGGAGCCGAGTTTGAACCCGCCACCTTCGGCATATGGGGCTGGCGCTCTACCCACTGAGCCACAGGCACCACCCCTCAAGTGATTCTCTTGCCTCAACTTCCTAAGCAGCTGGGAGTATACAGGCACCCACCACAACACCCAGCTATTTTTAAAGGTGGGATTGTGTTCTGGTTCAGGCTGGTCTCGAACCTGTGAGCTCAGGCAATCTACCTGCCTTGGCCTCCCAAAGTGCTAGGATTATAGGCATGAGCCACCATGCCCGGCCCTTTTAATTTCTTATTTTATTTTATTTTATTTTATTTTTTAGAGATGGCGTCTCACTGTGTTGCCCAGGCTGGTCTGGAACTCCTGGATTCAAGCAATCCTCCTGCCTTAGCCTTCTGAGCAGATGGGTGTACACACCACCACATCCAGCCTGTTTTAATTTCTAATATAGCAAATATCAATAACTACGACCTGGGCGGTGCCTGTGGCTCAGTGAGTAGGGCGCTGGCCCCATATACTGAGGGTGGCGGGTTCAAACCCAGCCCCGGCCAAACTGCAACAAAAAAATAGCCGAGCATTGTGGCAGGTACCTGTGGTCCCAGCTACTTGGAAGACTGAGGCAAGAGAATCGCCTAAGCCCAAGAGCTAGAAGTTGCTATGAGCTGTGCCACAGCACTCTACCGAGGGCAATAAAGTGAATAAAAAATATACGACCTACATATATGCAAGTCCCTTGGGTTCTGAATAATTTTTAAATGTGTAAATAGGTCTTGAGATTAAAAATTTGAGAAGCACCGCTAGAGGAAAAGCCTCAGAGGCAACCATGGGCAACAGTGACTGAAGCAGTATTGTGAAGCCGGGTAGGAGCTCCTCTTTCCTAAGCCCATCCCATACATAAAAACAGGCATGCAGGCTCATGCCTATAATCCTAGCACTCTGGGAGGCGAGGCAGGTGGATTGCTTGAGCTCGGGAGTTCAAGACCAGCCTGAGCAAGAGTGAGATCCCATCTCCACTAAAAATAGAAAAATTAGCTGAGCATTGTGGTGAGTGCCTGTAGTCCCAGCTACTTAGGAGGTTGAGGCATGAAACACGAGGACCACTTGAGCCCAGGAGTTTGAGGTTGCTGTGAGCTGTGATGCCAGAGCACTCAATCCCAGGGCCACTAAGGGAGACTTTGTCTCAAAAACAAAAACAAAAAATCCGAAATTACACACAACATTACAAGATAAAGATATTGACTGCCTAAGACCAGAACTTGGAAATCCTGTTCTAGAACTGGCTGCCCTCCAGCTAGGGGTAGGCTAGGATGTGGTAGATTTAGTTTTATCCGATGGACAAAGAACATTTTATTCTATGTCTGTGCATGTTTATATTGGGTTTTTTTTTGCAGTTTTTTTGCAGTTTTGGGTTTGAACCCGCCACCTCTGGCATATGGAACCGGCGCCCTACTCCATTGAGCCACAGGCGCCGCCTTGCATGTTTATATTGTAATTATGGTGTTCAGGCAACGAATCAACCTTATACAGCTATTTAAATTTGGACAACCTGCTTTTCTTTTATAGATTTCTTCATGGATGGCTCGGCGCCTGTAGCTCAGTGAGTAGGGTGCTGTCCACAAACAAAGGTTGACAGATTCGAGCCCTAGCCTGGGCCTGCTAAACAACAATGACAACGGCAACAACAACAAAAAAAACCCACAAAAAAACAGACGAGCATTCTGGCAGGTGCCTCTAGTACCAACTACTTGGGAGGCTGAGGCAGGAGAATCTCTTAAGCTCATGAGTTTGAGGTTGCTGTGAGCTGTCACTCCATCACACTCTACCAAGGGCAACATAGTGAGACTCTGGCTCAAAAAACAAAAAAAAAGATTACTTCATGGATCAAACCTTTTTTTTTTTTTTTTTTTTGAGACAGAGTCTTACTCTGTTGCCCTGGATAGAGTGTCATGGTCTCATAGCTCACAGCAACCTTAAACTCTTAGGCTCAAGTGATCCTCCTGCCTCAGTCTCCCGAGTAGCTGGGACTATAAATGCCCGTCACAATGCCCAGCTAATTTTAGAGACAAGGTCTCGCTCTGGCTCAGGCTAGTCTTAAACTCCTGAGCTCAGGCAACCCACCTCCCTCAGCCTCGCAGAGTGCTAGGATTACCGGTGTGAGCCACCCAGCCTGGCCCCAGACTTTTAATAAATATTCAATTGTATGTGCATAGAATATGGAAGGATACAAAAGAAATTGGTGACAGTGACTACCTCCTGGAGAAAACAGAGTGATTGAGGGTCAAGGTGACAAGGAAAATTATTTTTCACTGTTTATTTATATAGTTTCTTTTTTGAGACAGAATCTCATTATGTTGCCCTGGGTAAGAGAGCTGTGGCATCACAGCTCCTAGCAACCTCCAGCTCTTGGGCTTAAGCAATTCTCTTGCCTCAGCCTCCCAAGTAGCTGAGACTACAGGCACCCACCACAATGGTCAGCTATTTTTTGGTTGCAATCGTCGATGTTTAGCAGGCCCAGGCTGGGTTCGAACCTGCCAGTCCCAGTGTATGTGGCCAGTGCCCTACTCATTGAGCTATGGGAGCCAAGCCAGAGGCCAAGTTTCTTTTTTCCCTTTTTTTTTTTGTAGAGACTGTGTCACT
This sequence comes from Nycticebus coucang, assembly GCF_027406575.1. NCBI lineage: Eukaryota > Metazoa > Chordata > Mammalia > Primates > Lorisidae > Nycticebus > Nycticebus coucang. Next base: position 76,844,920 of record NC_069796.1, on the reverse strand, counting down.
TTATCACCCTTGGTAGAGTGCTGTGGCATCACACAGCTCACAGCAACCTCCAGCTCTTGGGCTTAGGTGATTCTCTTGCCTCAGCCTCCCAAGTAGCTGGGACTACAAGCGCCCGCCACAACACCTGGCTATTTTTTTTGTTACAGTTTGGCTGGGGCTGGGTTTGAATCCACCACCTTCGGTATATGGGGCCGGCGCCCTACCCACTGAGCCACAGGCACTGCCCAAGAGGCCAAGTTTCTTGATCTTGTGCTGTTATTCACTTGGCCCAGCATAGGCATAGGCAGTCTGGTGTGATTCAGATAGATGCCTGTGGGATCTATCTACAGCTCTTTTTTTTTTTCAGACAGAGTCTCCCTATGTCGCCCTCAGTAGAGTGCAGTATCATCACAGCTCACAGCAACCTCAAACTCTTGGGCTTAAGCAATTCTCTTGCATCGGCCTCCCAAGTAGCTGGTACTATAGGCACCCGCTGCAACACCCGGCTATGAACTGTAACTTTTACCAGTTAAAATGTAAAACCCTGGTTCAAATTAATTGTTGTTTGGCAGGCCCAGGCTGGGTTTGAACCCTCCAGCTTCAGTGTATGTAGCTGGCACGGTAACCTCTTGTTCTACCGGCGCCAAGCCAGGATTACAGCTCTTACTTATCATTTGTATTAGAATAGGTTGCTGAGTTGTGGCGGGTGCCTGTAGCCCAGCTACTCGGGAGGCTGAGGCAAGAGAATCACCTAACCTCAGGAAGTTGAGGTTGCTGTGAGCTGTGACGTTACAGCATTCTACCGAGGGTGACAAAATGAGACTCTGTCTCTACAAAAAAAAAAAAAAAGAGTATGTTGCTGAAAACAAGCCAACTCTGGGGCAGCGCCTGTGGCTCAGTGAGTAGGGTGCCAGCCCCAAATACCAAGGATGGTGGGTTCAAACCCAGCCCTGGCCAAACTGCAACAAAAAAAATAGCTGGGCGTTGTGGCAGGAGCCAGTAGTCCCAGATACTCGGGAGGCTGAGGCAAGAGAATCACCTAAGCCCAAGAGCTGGAGGTTGCTGTGAGCTGTGAAGCCACAGCACTCCACTGACTCTAAAAAAAACCAAAAAAACAAGCCAACTCTGACTCCTCACAGATATTATTAAACTTACGTATGAAAGGAATGGCTGGAGCCTAGAGCTCAGACCAGGCATTAGAATACACACTAAGGATCTAGAAGTTTAATCTAGGATGAAATCTGACTTCTATGCAACTTCTGGAGTCCTAGAAGATGTGTTGGTTGGGAATAAAGACAAAACTCATTGGAAAATACAAACTACAGAACTTACTGGCTATCCTCAGCAAGTGAATAAACAGCTTCTGTAGGCTGGGTACCTACTCTATTTTAGATGCTGTGTGTATACTTTACATAGATCCTAATCTAGTTCTCTAAACTTACCCAGTTATATGAATTACACAATGACCATGTGAGAAATACACACATCTCACTTTGGACCTACTGCATCACAGAATCTCTAGGGTAGAGGGTAAAGAGCCCAAAGACTACTACTTCAATTTTCACAATATGGAAGATAAGCATTTTTAGCTTCTTACACATGTAGGAAAAGAGACAGTCATAAAAGTGACTTCTCAAAAACAAAAGCAAGATTTGAATCCAGATTTTTGACTCCAGACCCCGGACAGTATCATTCTGCCTACCCTTAACTTGGTGCCAAGACAGAAAATACATCTTGAGTTTTGTTTCATGATCTCACTGATTTTTTGTGAAAAAGTCATTGCCTCTTTGAGTGCAGTCCATGTCAGAATTGAACAATGTGGTTAACATTTGTATACATACTCACAGGTTTTAAAGTATACGCAGGAAGATCCCATTTGATCTTGGCATCTTATCTTCACATTTTTAATGAGACAGGGAGAATAGATATTATCATGTTTTACTACTGAGAAAATAGAAGCCCAGAGATGGTAACTTGCTCACAGGTTGAGGACCACCCAGTGGCAGAGCTGGGATTAGACCTGATGGCTGGTGATACTTTTCCCACTAAGCAGCGTTACTGCTACAAACATGTAGGTCCCTGTTTGTTCCATACAAATGTCTAGTCCCTTATCAGACTCCAATAAAAGAATGAGAGAGTAACAGAATACCAGAGACAGCCAGCTGAAGCGGGAAGTGAATGGCCTTTGATGCCATCAAGTCCAGGTTCATTCAAATCTTGACTTCATCTTTTAAGCTATGATTTGGACAGTTAAGCTTAATTCACTTTCTTAGTTAAAATGGAAAACCCTGATTCAATCAACATTTAAGCTGTTACTGGAAAGAGATAAAAGGCCATATTAACAATTGAATCAGATTATTTTTGCACAGGAGCAGGGGAAGATTTTAGACGTGGCCCTGGAATGAAAGCTTGATGAATGAGAAGACAGACCTGAAACTCAGATGTCAAGTATAGGAGTGCAGCAGGTGGAATAGGGAGCAGCTAGCCCCTGGGAGCCAGGTGAAGCAGGTGGCTCTATGTGAAGTCTCCCAGATTTTTTTTTTTTTTTTGAGACAGTCTATGTCGCCCTCAGTAGAGTGCCATGACGTCACAGTTCACAGCAACCTCAAACTCTTGAGCTTAAGTGATTCTCTTGCCTCAGCCTCCCGTGTAGCTGGGACTACAGGCATCCACCACAACGCCCGGTTATTTTGTTGTTGTATTTGTCATTGTTGCTCAGCAGGCCTGGGCCAGGTTTGAACCTGCCAGCTTCAGTGTATATGGCTGGAGCCTTGGTTTTTTTTTTTTTTTTTGCAGTTTTTGGCAGGGGCTGGATATGAACCCACCACCTCCAGCATATGGGGCTGGCGCCTTACCCCATTGAGCCACAGGCACCTCCCCTTGTTTTTTTTTAATTATAAAAATACAAGGACAAACAAAATCGGTCTGTGAGTCAAATCTTGTACACATGCTTTTCTCAGTTAGCTCCAGAAGAAAAGGGCATTTTAGTTACATGGGAACAGCACTTGTAAAGTCAAGATTTTGGGAAGAGAAGCCTGGTGGGAGTGCTGCAGATGATTTGGTTTGGTTTGTGAATGAGAGAGAAAGCTGAGGAAATACAAGTCAGGAGACCAGAGAGCAATCTGTCAGGCCCGAGAGACATGAGTGAAAAGCAGCAGCACACACTCAGTGGGGCCCTTGAATACGCCACTCCACGTCCGTGACTGTTTGGGGCAAACCCCTGCATTAGGGACTGGAGCCCTGCTCTTTCCGCAGCACCAGACAGGGGTCAGGTAGGAGCAGGGCCTCTTTAAGCCACCACCATTATTTTGCTGCTCCCACATTCAACACAAAAGACTGGCAAAGAGGAACAGATAACAAGATGGATTTTATCTGGAATTAAGAAATATCTCCAATTTTTATTCATAAAATTTTTAATCAAACTTGCAAGTGTAGATTTATAGAGCCACAGGTCAATAACAAAACAGGAAGGAAATGGAATATTTCAGGTACATTTTTGAAAAGTTCCAAACACACATTAGGCTCAAAACTACAGTGAAACACGGCTACACAAAAGATTATATTCATTCCTGCATTTTCTCAATAAGTTCTTCCTTGTATTTGCCTTTCTCTTTTCCAACTTGTCGAGACTTGGCTTTGCGTTCAAGAATTTTTTTCCGATCTTTATCCAGTTTTAGCCTGGTGATAACCACCTATTAGAAGTGAGAAAATAAGTATTTATTTACTTATTTTGTGAGTGGGAGAAGCCTTTTTTTTTTAAGTGACAGGGTCTTGCTCTGTTGCCTAGGCTGGAATGCAGGGACATGCTCATAGATCACTGTTACCTCAAACTCCTGGACTCAAATAATCTTCCTACTTCAGCCTCTAGAATAGCTGGGACTACAAGCACACACCACCACACCTGGCTATTTTTTTTGAGACAGAGTCTCGCTACGCAGCCCTGGGTAGAGTGCCGTGGTGTCTTAGCTCACAGCAACCTCAAACTCTTGGGCTTACGTGATCCTCTTACCTCAGCCTCCCAAATAGCTGAGACTACAGGCACCTGCCACAATGCCCAACTAATACACCTGGCTAGTTTTTAAGTTTTTGTAGCAATGGGGGTTTTGTTATGTTGCCCAGGTTGGTCACAAATGAAAAAGAACTTATAACCACAATCATCCCATACGGCAAGGTATCCCTTAGCAACAGCAATTTGGGTTTCCTCTTCTGTTACTCAACTTCCCACCAATATTTTAGTATATAAAATATTATTTGGGCTGGGAAAATTTGTTCATCATCCCTTGGCTGGCAAGACGGTCTCTCTTCTCTCTCTGAATATTATACAGGATGTCCACAAAGTTCATGTGCAATTTAAAACAGACAACCATTAAAAAAACACAACTATTTTAAATTGCACATGAACTTTATGGACACCCTGTACAGTGGAGAAGTAATGCCTTAAACATTTGGAGGCATCCTGCTACCAGCTTGAAGACAGAGCTATCACCAAGGATGGCAAAACAGACAAGAGAATCTCAATCCTTGATGACATCGCTAAGCCACCAAACCACTCGAGCCTGTTTGGCCTATCTCTGGAAGTCCTTATCTGGGCCACCCATGCAGACGGTACCAAACCCTAACAGATTACTACACTATATGGCTGCCATCACCACTCAGTTCTAGGCCATACCTTGCTTGGGTGAATGCCCACGTGGACAGTTGTGCCATTAGCCTTCTCACGCTGCACCCGCTCAATGTAGATGACATACTTCTTCCTGTACACCTGGACTACCTTGCCAATTTGCTGACCTTTATAGTGTCCTCGAACCACCTAAGAAAAAATATAAAAAACATTTTCTACCCATTTCTAATGCATGATCACGAAGAAGCTAATAATCATGAATACTCAGGCTAAATATACACCTTTTTTGTACAAAGCAGATTAATCCTGTTATCAAATGTCGGCTATTTTTGTGGTATAAATTTGCATTGTTATGCAAAGTCAGGTGGAATTTTTTTTTTTATTTGAATCTTTTTTTTTTTTTTTTGTAGAGACAGAGTCTCACTTTATGGCCCTCGGTAGAGTGCCGTGGCCTCACACAGCTCACAGCAACCTCCAACTCCTGGGCTTAAGCGATTCTCTTGCCTCAGCCTCCCGAGTAGCTGGGACTACAGGCGCCCGCCACAACGCCCGGCTGTTTTTTGGTTTGCAGTTCAACCGGGGCCGGGTTTGAACCCACCACCTTCGGTATATGGGGCCGGCGCCTCACAGACTGGGCCACAGGCACCGCCCAGGTGGAAATTTTTTCACCTGAATTTTCTCTCACATGAAGAACCAAAAGTTCCTTGGATAAGATAGTCATCACAGAACTAGTCCTGAGAATTAAAAAAGGGTAACTTTTCTCAACAACGAAATAAAGAAAAATAGTTAAAGGAGAATACACAACTACATGTAGAATATCTTCTGAATTATATCTCTATATACAACCCATACATCGTATGTATACACACACACACACACACACACACACATATATATACATACATACACACTTAGGTTGAATATCCTTTGTCTGAAATGCTTGGGACCAGAGGTGTTTCAGACTTTGGACTTTGGAATATGGAACTTCCATAGTTCACCACCTCCTTAAGATGACCTAATTTAGTGTTTTCATTGCAGCACATGTTTGTATCAGTATATGCCTAGTTCCTTATGCTGACTACCCTGTATGATTACCAATTTGTTAGAGTCTCTTGGATGATCAACTTACAGAGATTCTACATGTATTGCATTACCAGTTGAATATCTCAAATCCAAAAATCCAAAATCCACAATGTTCCAAAGAACATTTCTTTGGGAGTATCACATCTTTGGGAGTCAATACCATGGGGGTACTCAGGAAGTTCTGCATTTTTAAGCATTTCATATTTTGGGATGCTCAATCATAGGTATATACAGTTTCATATAGCATATAACATGATGGGATGGAAATACTGATAATGGCTGCCGTTAGGTAAGACGTAGGATTACAGGTGATAATTTCCAAAATTTATGTCCTTTTAGATTTTGAGATTTCTATAATGAATACAAATATTTTATAGTCAGAAAAAATAGAAAAAAAAAATTTAAATTAAAATCTTGTTGACTGTTTCCCTGGACTAAAAACCTACCCTGGACTAAAAACCTACCAAAAAAACAAACAAACAAACAAAAAAAACTAACTAGATTGTGGCTTCCTTGAAGGCAATATTGTGACACCATCTAATAAGCCTATAGGGAATAACACATATAAAGGATTACAGGATCCCAATATTTCTAATTCGTCTACCTATAATGTTTGCTCATTTTTCTGTTTGTTTTTGTTTTTTTTTTTTTTGTAGAGACAGAGTCTCACTTTACCGCCCTCGGTAGAGTGCCATGTGTCACAGGACTCACAGCAACCTCCAGCTCTTGGGCTTTCGCGATTCTCCTGCCTCAGTCTTCCGAGCAGCTGGGACTACAGGCGCCCACCACAACACCCAGCTATTTTTTGGTTGCAGTTCAGCCGGGGCTGGGTTTGAACCCGCCACCCTCAGCATATGGGGCCAGTGCCCTACTCACTGAGCCACAGGCGCCACCCTGTTCGCTCATTTTTCAAGGCAATTCTCAGGTAAAAAGTCGACAGCCGTGCTCCCTTGTAAAAGCTATCACAGTCTGCATGACCAGACTCCCAGGACATACCTGCACAAGGGCTGTGAAAAATCCCCTGTCAACTAGTGTCAAGACTGAACAAAGATGCCAATAAAACACAAGCAAAGGAACAGCTGGGGTAAGGAGAAATGGACAACCCTCTAGACCAGCGGTTCTCAACCCACAGGAACTGTATTAAAGGGCCACAGCATTAGGAAGGTTGAGAACCACTGCTCTAGACCCAGTGAGGAGGGAGACGGGCTAAGACTAATCAATTAGATTGGAAAGGTGAGGGTGAAGAAGCAAGGATGATACTCAGTCTGGCTTGGGCAACCCCATGAATGGCTATGCCTTCCCAGAGGCAGGGAACATAGGGGAAGAAACAGATTTTAGGAGGAATTTGAGTCATCTGGGGACATTCTAATAAAGAATTCCATATACAGCTGGAAGGCCAACTGGGCCTGCAACAGAGACCTGGAAGTCTTTCAGAGATGCAATTCAAAGCCTCATTTTGTTCAAAGAGCTGCTGGTCAGAAATACCAGCAGAATACAGAAATATGAGAAAAGCCAACATTTTGGAAGAGCTTAGAAAAGAGCAATGTGGCCACAAAGAATGAGAAACCGTGGGAGTGTGGTGTTAAAATAGCTAAGAGAAGAATGTCAAATGCTGTGGAACCATCAAGTACAGGGAAGATAAACTAGTTAACAGATTTGACAACACAATGGTTACCAGTGGGTGTGGATGGGATGCTTCCAGTGAAGTGGTGGAATGGAAGCTCCTTATAGTAAGGCCGTGAGTATCCCAGGTGAGGTGAAGGTGAAAACATAGTCCCAAGCAGCTTGGCTCTGAAGATGAGAGACAAAACAGCTGTTTGAAGGGATGCAAAATAAAGGACATTTTCCCCTCTATTTGAGAGAGCCTCGCTCTGTCCCCCTAGATAAGAGTGCGGTGGCATCATCATAGCTCACTAAAACTCCCGGGCTCAAGCGATCTTCCTGCCTCAGCCTCCCAAGTAGCTGGGACTACAGGCATGTGCCACCACACCTGGATGATGTTTTCTTTTTTCAGTAGAGATGGGGTCTTGCTCTTGCTCAGGCTGGTCTCAAACTCCTGAGTTCAACCAATCCTCTTGTCTCAGCCTCCCAGTGCTAAGATTACAAGTGTGAGCCACTGTGCCCAGCCTCTTATTTTTAAAGAAAGGAAAACATGAACAGTGCTGATGGGAAGAAACAAGTATGGAGGGGTAAAAGAAAACTATATAGGAGGCGCCTGTTGCTCAGTGGGCAGGATGCCGCCCCCACATACGGAGGGTGGTGGGTTCAAACCTGGCCCTGGCCAAACTGCAACAGAAAATAGCCGGGTGCTGTGGTGGGCACCTGTAGTCCCAGCTACTCAGGAGGCTGAGGCTAGAGAATCGCCTAATCCCAGGAGTTGGAGGTTGCTGTAGGCTGTAACGTCACTGCACTCTACTGAGGACGATAAGAGTGATACTGTCTAAAAAAAAAAAGAAAACTACACGGAAAAAGAGGATAATGGACAGAAAGATCTCCAAGAGAACTACAGCACACAGTGGTAGAGGGATCGAGTTTAGACAGAAATAAAGATATCTGTATCTTTTTTTTTTTTGTAGAGACAGTCTCACTGTACCGCCCTCGGGTAGAGTGCCGTGGCCTCACATGGCTCACAGCAACCTCTAACTCTTGGGCTTACGCGATTCTCTTGCCTCAGCCTCCTGAGCAGCTGGGACTATGGGCGCCCGCCACAACTATTTTTTTGTTGCAGTTTGGCCGGGGCTGGGTTTGAACCCGCCACCCTCGGCATATGGGGCCAGCGCCCTACTCACTGAGCCACAGGCGCCGCCCAAGATATCTGTATCTTTACAGGAGAGAATGAGAACAAGAGGGATAGAACTGAAGGTTAAGTTGCTGGGTATGGAGCCAGGAATTCAGAAAGTGCCCAGTTGACAGGTTTTAGTTTTAATTTCCTCTGTAAAGTAGAAGGAATTGTCACCTACTCAGAGAAAAAGGAAGGTAAGTGAGATTCAAATTCTAAGAGAAAAGAGGTAGTTTCAACACACCCTTGGGCTATTCCATTATCCCGGTGAAGTGTTTATCCAGTATTGCCTTTGGAGGAAACAATTCATACCTCTTAGGTATTCAAAACATGGCAGCCCCTTCTCCATTATCACACCTTCCACCCAGTCAATAATTTTTTCATTCATTCACAAATATTGACTGATACCTCCTCCCCTCCAAAGTGCCAGGCTCTGCAATGAGATTAGGCAAGAAGCTCTCAGGCCTCAAAGAATTTAGTCTGCTGGCTACTAAAACAGTTAACAAGTAAATATACAAATGTATAATCAATAACTGGAATAGGGCACACTGCAACTTACTGGGATGAGAAAATAGTCTCAGTCCTAACTAGTGTAATAGCAACCTGATTTTACCTTTGTTAAAACAGACCTGTGTATGTTGTTGTATGTACATTAAAGGTAAATTAAAAATAAAATGATCTTAAAAAAAATAAAATAAAAATAAAATGATCTTGGCTCGGCACCTGTGGCTCAAGCGGCTAAGGTACCAGCCACATACACCGAACTGGCAGGTTCGAATCCAGCCGGGGCCCGCCAAACAACAATGACGGCTGCAACCAAAAAACAGCCAGGCATTGTGGCGGGCACCTGCAGTCCTAGCTACTTGGGAGGCAGAGGCAGGAGAATTGCTTGAGCCCAGGAGTTAGAGGTTGCTATGAGCTGTGATGCCACAGCACTCTACCCAGGGCAAAAGCTTGAGGCTCTGTCTCAAAATAAATAAATAAATAAAATGATCTCAAATTGTGTTCATTGCTATGAAGGAAAGACAAACAATACTATGCATTGATTAAATCATATAGGAAGGCTTCTCTAAGGAACTGACGTTCAAGACAACCTGAAAAATGAGCAGTTAGCCAGGCACAGCAGAAAAAGAAGGGCACTCCAGGCATAGGGAACATTATGGGGAAGGAACTAGAAGATCAGGTGTATTTGAAGACTTAAAAGAGCCAATGTGGCTGAAGTATAGAGCATGTGGAGTTAATAGGAGATAAAGCTGAAATAGAATCACTTTATCGCCCTCAGTAGAGCATGAGCTGCTGTACCCAGCCCCCACCCCACCCCCGCTTTTTTTGAGAGAGTCTCACTCTGCCCATAGCTAGAGTGCCATGGCTTCAGCCTAGTTCACAGCAACCTCAAATGCCTGGGCTCAAGCAATCCTTATGCCTCAGCCTTCCAAGTAGCTGGACTACAGGCACATGCCACCATAACCCGCTAATTTTTTCTATTTTTTTTTTTTTGTAGAGATGGGGTTGCTCTTGTTTAGGCTGGTCTCAAACCTCTGACCTCAAGTGATCCCCCTGCCTCAGTCTCCTAGAGTGTTAGGATTACAGGCATGAGTAACCATAACCGGCCTGATTTTAGATTTTATAAACACATCAAGCACCATTGCTGGGTTTTAGGTAGGACCTTATTTGCAACTAATACCATTCTATAAACAACAAATAAGGGCAAGAGTGGAAGCTGAAATGCTACCTTGAACTGAATTGGAAATAGGGTCAAAACTTACTTTGAAGCTACAATCAATAAGACTTTGTGGTAGATTGGAGGGTGGTGGTGAAAGAGAATTATTACAGATAATGTAAAGGTTTATGGCATATGCAACTTATAGAGATGTAGAAGATGGGAGGAAAAATCAGATATTGGAGGCTGTGAGAGTATTAGGATCAAGAGTATTCTGGGATAAGAGCTTGAGGGAGGGCGGCGCCTGTGGCTCAAAGGAGTAGGGCACTGGCCCCATACAACGTAGGTGGCGGGTTCAAACCCAGCCCTAAAAAGAAGCTTGAAGGAGTCACTGAGAGATCTAAATGGAGATGTTCAACAGATAGAACTGGAGGTTTGTACTCAGGAAAGTAGTTTGGACTGGGATATAAATGAGGAACTTATTAGCATAAGAAGAGACATTTAAAGCTTTGAGAATACACACTACCTACTGGTGATCTCAGCCAAAGCAATTTGTATAACGTAGTGGGTCAGGGATCAGACTAAAGAGCATGCATGAATAGATGGGAGGTGAAGAAACGTAGGTAACTCTTTTCAGGAGCTTGGCTCTGAATAGGGAACACATAGTAACTGGAAGGAAATGTGGAGCTAGGGACCTGAGTCCAAATTTTCCAGTTCTCTTTGAAAATCCAAGAATCTGACAATGAGTCTGTATTTGCCCAAGGCAGCAGTGGGTTAAAGATACAAGATTATCCTCTTCAGATGTAGTATGAGCTTTCCAGTTTGCCATTTTCTTTTTTGAGACAGAGTCTCACTTTGTCACCCTTGGTAGAGAGCCATGGCATCACAGCTCACAGCAACTGCCAACTCTTGGGCTCAAGCAATCCTCTTGCTTCAGTTTTTCTATTTTTAGCAGAGACGGGGGTCTCACTTTTGCTCAGGCTGGTCTCAAAGTCCTGAGCTCAAACAATCCACCGCCTCAGCCTCCCAGAGTGCTAGAATTACAAGCATGAGCCACCACACCCAGCCAGCTTGCCATTTTCTTATTTTCTTACTTCCCTTGTTTAACTTGCCTACCCAGCCCCTATAGGTTTTTGCAATTCCCCCATTCTAGAATGTTCTGACAGTGAGGACCCAAGAAAGAAGTTGAAACTGTTGATCATACCTCTGAACCACTCTTTCCCCCTCTACTCCTGTCACACACTGTCTAACTTACCCCCTGCTTCAAATCTTTCCCTCAAATTTTCAGAGTCCCAGAGTCTCAGACGATACACTCAACCTCATCACCTCATCTCTAAAACAGAGAGAAGGATCTTAGGTGCCATAAAAATTTTTGAAGATCATTAATTAGGCCAGGAGTGGTGGCTCATGCCTGTAATCCCAGCACTATGGGAGGGGAGGTAGGTGGATCGCCTGAGCTCACCAGTTCCAGAGCAGCCTGAGCTAGAGTGAGACCCTCATCTCTAAAAATAGCCAGGTGTTGTGGTGGTTGCCTGTAGTCCCAGCTACTCAGGAGGCTCAGGCAAGAGAATCGCTTGGGCCGAAGAGTTAGAGGTTGCTGTGAGCTATGACGCTAGGGCACTCTACCGAAGGCAACAAAGTGAAACTCTGTCTTAAAAAAAAATCATTAATTAAATTATTTTCGAAATTAGTTCAAAGCACAGTAAGTATATTCTTTCTTTACTTTTTTTTTGGATCAACATAACTTAAGTGTGTTGCACAAGTTTAACTATATGCTCAAGTGTGCCGTGAAATTAAAAAAGGTTGAAAAACAATGCTCTAAAACAATGGTTCTTAACTGGATGAGGGAGAGTTGATTCTGCCCCTACCTCATGTGATGCCTTGCTGTATCTGCAAGTATTTTTGCTTGTCACAAAAGTGACAAGTGGGGGAGAATGCTAATGGCATGTAATAGATAGAAGCCAAGGATGCTGCTAACAATTCTATAATGCAGAGGAAAGCTCTTTCACAGTTATTCAGTACAAAATGTTAATAGTGCAAAGGTTGGGAAACTGCTCTAAAATGTGAGCTCCGTAAGAATAAGACTCTTCCTCGGTCTTTTTTTTTTTTTTTGAGACACAGTCTCACTTTGTCACCCTCAGTAGAGTACCGTGGCTTGGGCTCAAGTGATTCTCTTGCCTCAGCCTCCCCAGCAGCTGGGACTACAGGCCCCTGCCACAACCGCCAGTTATTTTTAGAGATGAGGTCTCGCTCTGGCTCAGGTTGGGCTCAAACTTGTGAGCTCAGGTAATCCACCCAGCCTTGGCCTCCCAGAGTGCTAGGATTACAGACGTGAGCCACAGCACCTGGCCTTCCTCCTTGGTCTTGTTTACTGCTACTGTCTAGAACCACACAATATTCTTTTTTTTGTTTGTTTTGTTTTTTGCTTTTTTTTTTTTTTGTAGAGACAGAGTCTCACTGTACCGCCCTTGGTAGAGTGCCCTGGCGTCACACGGCTCACAGCAACCTCTAACTCTTGGGCTTACGCGATTCTCTCGCCTCAGACTCCCGACACACAATATTCTTTCAAGCAAGTGAATCTAGCCTTTGCTTATTTCACTCACACTCAACTCCCTTCCCCCTCCCACACATCCTAAGCTCAATGAACACAGGGCTTGCACTTTCTCACACAGGCCATACTTTTGTAATTTCGCACCCCTGATGTGCTGTCAAATCCAATACCATCACATGCTTGGCTTCTCCAAATCCTTATCCATCAATACCCCCGACCAAAACACTACTCTTTCAGTTGCACTTTTCCCTGCACAGTCTGGTTCAAAAAGCCACCCTGAGCAATACTTGGCAAGCTAGCAGCCACGAAGATAAATCAAAAGCTGATCTTTGCTTGGCTGGCATACTACATACAAATACATACACAGCTTTTACTATCACCTTTTAAAAAATGAATGTTCTGAAGCAGTGCAGGCACCCTCTGGTGGCTCTGGACCCCCATCTCCAACCTAGTACACCAGAAGGATCACACTACTAGCCTGGGTACTGAGGCATATGCGTCTGTGACTCTCTCACTACCACGCACATGCCACGTTCTCAGGCAAAAGCAATGCCCAAGCACCACGGAGTTGGATATCTAGAGACAGAGGGAGATGCACCTGGACTTCATCGTCCTTGCGGATGGGCATGGAGCGCACGTTGTACTTCTGCCGGAGCTCCTTGGATAGCGGAGACGACATGATCTTCCTGCGTACGTGCGAGGGGGCATTAAAATGTCGTTTGCGGTTTTTGCTGCGGTCCGAGGTCACGAAGGGATTGAACTTCATGGTGACCGTCTGCAAAGAGAAGAAAAGGAAGGCTTTTTCATTTCAGTGGGGTCCAAGGGCCCGTTCTCCATCCAAGACACTCCTCTTCTCTGCGCAAGTGCTCTGCAGAGAAAAGTGGCCTCGGAAGGAGGTGACTGAGGACGAAGGGGACATACGAGTAGCCTGAGCGCTACACAGAGTAAGATGTGCGTGGGGAGCACATGCCTGACCAAAGGGGTCGTAGGGAGAGGGCGCACTGGGGCCTTGAGGCTGAGGAAGGAGTGTTCGGGCTGAGAACCAATAGGTGAAGGGTCACGCAGAAGAGCCCTGGGTTAGCGAGTGGCACAGGGACACACGAGCTAAGGGTCGCGAGGGGGATGGCAGAGTCCGCGAAAATTCCAGCTATTGCTTACTTACCCGGAGTCTACGTATTCAGACACGAAGCGCGCACGGCCGGAAGTAGGCTTTCTCGCCGCGCAAGCGCAGAAAGATACTGGTGCCCCATTCTCGTCGGAGCAAAGCAGAATGGCGCCCCCTGCGGCCTGGGGTGAGATCGCAGCGCCTCGGGGTCCGTTGAGAGCGGAGTGGCGTCACGCTGGGAACCCGGAAGAGCTGGCGTCTCTGAGTCTAGGGGCTACTTTTGTAGAGACTGCAATAGTTTACTAGTGTTCTTCTAATAGGCACTCTGTTAGGGGTCTCTCGCCTACACAAACTTTATTTGCTGCTGTGGTCTGCCACTGTAATACTCCAAGTATCAACTGCGGGCTAGCTTCTTCAAAATCATTGAGAAGTCTGTTCAAAATGCACATTTTTGGGCATGTCTTACAAAACCAGACAGTGGTAGGTCAGGGTCAAATTTGAATTAAACTAAGTACTCATTTTTCCACCTCCAACCCCCAAGATTCTGAGGTGCACCAATGTTTGAGGATTGTTGTGAATCAAGTATCTGGCTTTGCAAAATTTTGCCTCTTCTATTACTTATCCTTGGGAGACGGCCTTCATGTTTCTGAGTATGTTTTCTCACCTGTAAAACGCGATGATTTTAGTAGGTGCCTCACAGGGTTGTTATGAAGATTGAGTTAATCCAGTGCCCAGCACACAAGGCTATTTCTAATAAAAGATAAGGCCTCTGTGTGAGACTTGCTTCAGGATAGCCCTAAGACCGAGCCTTAGATTTACCAGAGACCTCACATTCAGTTTTTTATCATCAATCTCCCATGACGCAAATTGTAGGCTTTCTAAGTCTGATGTAAACACGTGCAATGCGCCACGTGGGCTAGAGCTCTGAGTGTGCAACCTCTACCTCTCAAATCCTCTCTTAATTCTCTTTGGGACTACTGGGCTGAGAAAAGCACCTGGGTTTGTGCCCATCGCCCCGCCCCTCTCCCCTGGCCCCGCCCATAGCATCCCGGTCCTGCCCCCGCCCCTCCCCGCCCACTTTGGGCTCTACGGCCCCGCCACGCCCCGCCGCGGCAGCTACAGCGCTGTGCCTCCCTCTGCTCCGAAGACTGCTCGGAGGCGCCACCCGTCGGCTAGTCAGGCTGAAGCACCCTGCGCGGACCCTGGGTATCAAAAGGTCAACGCAGGGTGGGTATAATCGGCTGCCCGATTCAGGAGACACCAACCTCGTGAGAGCTCCCTTCCCTGGGCACCATAGCAGCGGGAAGGGAGGGAAAGGGCTCTGAGTCTCTGCTCTGTCTTCCAAGTTAGAAGGTCTATTCTGCGGAAGGTATTATTCGTTCTTTATCACTAACCCTCCCTTTCTTTCATTCTTTCCATATCTGTTGAAGGCCTCCTTTGTGCTAAGCCGGATATGTGCTTGGAGCATACAGTTAACAGTTGGGGACCCTGAAACTCAGGAATTTGTCTTCCCCCAAGTCTAATAGCCAGATTCAGGCAGGTCCAGTGCTGTCCTCCAGTTTATTAGTGTTCCCTGACATGCGGTGGTGAAATTGTTAAGAACTAGTATCTACTAATACGTTCAACTAGGCCTTCTGGGTCGATCGCCCTGCCTTGTGGATCCTATTTTAGGTTTTATTCCAGCTCCTCTGCAATAAGGAGACCTCTGGAGGATGGCCACACCTGGGCTGTATGCAGAACCTTGGGCAGCAGAGTCATTCACTCCTCTCTTGAACATTCATGTATTGTCATTCACTTAGTCATTTACTCAAACGTTCATTCATTTGTTCATTAACTTATTTGGTAGGAACCAGGTACAGGGTTTGACTAAAGAGATCTGGATTCAGTTAAACTAAAAAACTTAAAAAAAAAGAGGCTTGGCACCGGTAGCACAGTTGGTAGGGAACCAGCTACACACACCGAGGCTGGCGGGTTCAAACCCAGCCTGGGCCAGCTAAACAACAATGACAACAACAAAAAAATAGCTGGGCATTGTGGTGGGCGCCTGTAGTCCCAGCTACTTGGGAGGCTGAGGCAAGAGAATTTCTTAAGCCCAAGAGTTTGAGGTTGCTGTGAGCTGTGACACCACAGCACTCTACTGAGGGCGACATAGTGAGACTCTGTTTCAACAACAACAACAACAAAAAGAGAGATTTGGGGAGGAATAAGATCAGGTCCCTAATCCCATGAAGTGTACAGCTTTAGAGACAGTAAAGCTACATGAAGACAGATTTTTTTCCCCCCAGTGTCATGGTGTCACAGCTCACAGCAACCTCCAACTCCTGGGCTTAGGCAATTCTCTTGCCTCAGCCTCCTGAGTAGCTGGGACTACAGGCGCCCGCCACAACACCTGGCTATTTTTTGTTGCAGTTTGGACAGGGCAGGGCTCAAACCCACCACCCTCGGTATATGGGGCCAGCACTACTCACTGAGCCACAGGCGCCTCCCTAAGACAGATCTTGAGAAACCAAGATAGTCAGGGATACATGCTCGATCAGGTTAACCTGCCACATGGTTCAGTAAAATTAAAACAAGCGCAGTGACATCACTAGATAAGATGACAAGAGGCCTAGGCTGGAATGCTAATGACTTAGTGGGACTGGCTACGCTGCCTCATGTCCACACTTGGAAATATGCACAGAGACTGGTATAGAAGCCCCAACACCTGGCACAGAGGAAATGTCCAGTGAACATTTTTATTTCTCTGCAGCAGTGGGTTGCATGCACACTTGGAAATATGCACAGAGACTGGTATAGAAGCCCCAACACCTGGCACAGAGGAAATGTCCAGTGAACATTTTTATTTCTCTGCAGCAGTGGGTTGCATGGCGAAGTACGTGAGCCCTGGCATCTGACTTGTCTGGGTTTGGATCTCCACCAGTTACTGGCTCTGTGGCTTTGCATAAGATATTTCTCTTGGTCACTCAGTTTCTCAGTTTTCTTTCTTTTTTTTTTTTTGTAAGAGAGAATCTCACTATGTTGCCCTCAGTAGAGTGCTGTGGTGTCACAGCTCACAGCAACCTCAAACTCTTGGTCTTAAGCGATTCTCTTGCCTCAGCCTCCCAAGTAGCTGGGACTACAGGAGCCCACCACAACATGTGGCTATTTTTTGGTTTCAGTTGTCATTGTTAATTTTAGCTGGCCCAGGCTGGGTTCAAACCCGCCAGCTTCAGTGTATGTGGCTGGCTCCCTACCCACTGAGCTACGGGCACCGCCTCGTTACTCAGTTCTCTTATCTGTAAAATGGGAATAATGATTGTATTTACCTCATTGATTTGGTGTCAGGATTAAATGAAGGCTTAGCTCAACGCCTGGTACGTCTTACCTGGTATTAAGTAAGAACTTAATAAATGGTAGAATTTATTTATTAAATGAATAACAGTGGCTAATCTTAATAGGCTGAGCATTTACCATTAGATGTACAAACATTATTTCATCTGTTAACCCTCACAATTATCCCTTTTATTTTTATTTATTTTTTTTGAAACAAAGTCTTACTTGCCTACTGAACTCATATCTAAAGCTCTGTGGCTGAACATCTCATGCCTGAATTCATTATGAAAGCAGACATTCAGAAGCAGTTATCTGAATACAGGTGCCTGCTATAAGGCCTGGCTATTTTTTTTTTTGTTATTGTTGTCATTGTTTTTAGCAGGCCCTGGCTGGGTTCAAACCCACCAGCCCCAGGGCATGTGGCTGGCGCCCTAACCACTGAGAAACGGTCATGGAGCCAGAGGCCAAGTTTCTTTTTTCTTTTTTTTTCAGACAGTCTCACTACATGACCCTCAGTAGAGTGCTAGGGTGTCACAGCTCACAGCAACCTCAAACTCTTAGGCTTAAGCAATTCTCTTGCCTCAGCCTCCCAAGTCGCTGGGACTACAGGTGCCCGCCACAGCACCCAGCTATTTTTTTTGTTGTTGTAGTTGTCATTAGCAGGCCTGGGCCAGGGTCAAACCCGCCAGCCCTGGTGTATGTGACTGGTGCCCTAACCACTGAGCTACAGGCACCAAGCCAGAGCAAAGGATTTAAATGCTCAAAATGGTTATTATTTATCTTGTAGCTGATGAGGATAATAGAGTTCCATATATATGTATTAACATAAAAAGATATCTACTAACTACAAAATAATAGCACATTTTGTTCAGGGAAAAACATCACTAAAATGATTATGTCTGGTGAGATTATGGGTGACTTTAATTTTTCCCATTTTTACTTTTCAGTATTTTATAATTTTCCTCCAGTAGGCTTATGTGCATGTATTATTTGTATACTTAAAATGTCATTCTAAGAGTTTTAAAACTTTTTTTTTTTTTTTGTAGAGACATAGAGTCTCACTGTACCGCCCTCCGGTAGAGTGCCGTGGCATCACACGGCTCACAGCAACCTCTAACTCTTGGGCTTACGCGATTCTCTTGCCTCAGCCTCCCGAGCAGCTGGGACCACAGGTGCCCGCCACAACGCCCGGCTATTTTTTTGTTGCAGTTTGGCCGGGGCTGGGTTTGAACCCACCACCCTCAGCATATGGGGCCGGCGCCCTACTCACTTAGCCACAGGCGCTGCCCAGAGTTTTAAAACTTTTAAAAAGGCCACCCCTGCTATGTCTTATTTTAGATTCTTTCTGCAGGTTGTTTTAAAGGAAAACCAAAACCAAACCAAAGCACCTCCTGCTCTGACCACTTCCATGTCCAATTTTTCCATTCAACACAGCTAAGACCATCTTGGGACCCAGGCAGAACCATACAATTCTTCCTAACTGTGGAGTCAGTAGACCTGGGTTTGAATTCCAACTTCACCACCTGTGTGACCAGGACAAGATACTAAGTCTCGGTTTCTTCCTTCCTAAATAGGAGATAATACCCACCTCTGAGAGAGATAGACCTGAAGAGCAGTCACTCAGTGCCTGGCCCGCAGTGTGACCAGTGAGTGGTCTGCATAAAGTTCATGACCTCAGCTCTACATATAACTGACAGGAAAAAACTGCTGAGGAAGGAAAAGGGTCTTTAGAGTCTCACATTCCTGGATTTGTCTGCTGTAGCAGCTATGAACCTTCTGGATTAAGAACCAGGTTCTTTGGCTCGGCGCCTGTAGCTCAATGGTTAGGGCACCAGCCACATACACCAGTGCTGACAGGTTCAAACCCGGCCCAGACCTCCTAAAAACAACAATGACAACTACAACAAAAAAATAGCTGGGCGTTGTGGTGGGCGCCTGGAGTCCCAGATACTTGGAAAGCTGAGGCAAGAGAATCACTTAAGCCCAGGATTTTAAGGTTGCTGTGAGCTGTGACGCCACAGCACTCTACCAAGGGTGACAGAGTGAGACTCTGTCTCAACAACAACAACAAAAAGAACCAGGTTCTTAGAAGAGAATATGACCTCCAGTGGCTTATTATAATACTTCTAGCAAGAATTAAAAAAAATTTATTTGTAACATATAGTAATGAAAACTAACCATACCTACCATTCATGAGCCCTATGCTACACCCCACTTCTTCCTGGGCTTCACTAGCTCTGTGATACCCGCCTACCCAGGCAGTGTGGGCTGCAGCACTTGAGCTTCCCTCCTCCTAAAACACCTCCGGAAGAACGTCTCATCTGCAGCACCTCCCCGGAAGAAGCCATTTCTGCCTGGACCACAACAGCTCCCAGCTTATCATCTGCCCTACTTTGGGCTTGCTCTGCAATCCAGATTTAGCAATCCTTTTACATGAAACAACTGTAATCCACATTTGGTTAGATAATTGGAAAAGTATGTTGAAAGGAGAAATCATAAAAATGATATCCATCCCTTTAATCAGTGTTTTTCAACCTTTTTTAATCTCATGGCACACATGAAACTATAATTAAACTTCTGCGACACACTTCAATGTGTTGATCAAAAAAAAAAAGTGTAGGGCGCTACCTGTGGCTCAGTGAGTAGGGCACCGGCCCCATAAACCCAGGGTGGCTGGTTCAAACCAGGCCCTGGCCAAACTGCAACAAAAAATACCAGGCGTTGTGGCGGGCGCTATAGTCCCAGCTACTTTGGAGGCTGAGGCAAGAGAATCGCCTAAGCCCAAGAGCTGGAGGTTGTTGTGAGCTATGATGGCACAGCACTCTACCTAAAGGCGACAAAGTGAGATTCTTGTCTCTTAAAAAAAAAAAAAGAATACACTTGCTGTGCTTGAACCTTTTTTTTTTTTTTTTTTTTGAGACAGAGTCTCAAGCTGTCATCCTGGGTAGTGCCATGGCGTCATAGCTCACAGCAACCTCCTACTAGGGCTCAAGTGATCCTCTCGCCTTCGTTTTTTCTATTTTTAGGGATCTTGCTTTTGTTTTGTTCAGGCTGGTCTCCAACTTGTGAGCTCAAGCAATCCACCCACCTCAGCCTCCCAGAGTGCTAGGATTATAGGCCTGAGCCTCCTTGCCAGGACTTTTTTTTTTTTTTGAGACAGTCTTGGTAGAGTTCTGTGGTATCACACCTCACAGCAACCTCTTAACTCTTGGGCTTAAGTGATTCTCTTGCCTCGGCCTCCCAAGTAGCTGAGACTATAGGCGCCTGCCACAACGCCTGAGACCCACCACAATGCCCAGCTATTTTTTTTGTTGCAGTTGTCATTGTTGTTTAGCAGGCCTGGGTTGGGTTCAAACCTGCCTCCCTCAGTGTATGTGGCCAGCACCCTAACCCCTGAACTACGGGTGCCAAACGTGTGCTTGGAACTATTTCTATTGAAAATAATTTAATGATCTTTAAAACTTTTCACAGCACATCTAAGATCCTCTCACAGCACACCAGTTGAAAATCACTGCCTTAAATATTGCATGTCAACACAAAACATGTTTACCAAATTTTTTAATTTTTTATTTTTCTTGAGACAGTTTTGCTCTGTCGTCTGGACTAGAGTGGGACTATAGGCATACACCACCATGCCCAGCTAATTTTTCTAGTTTTAGTAGAGACAGTTTTAGCTTTACTTTGCTCAAGATGGTCTCGAACTCCTGCCTTCTGCCTTAGTTTTTGTACTTTTAATCCTCCCACCTCAGCTTTCCAAAATGTCAGGATTACAGGTATGAACCGTCACACCCGGCCACATTTGCCAGTCTTCTGACCCTGAGCCATGGCTTTTCCCTTAAAAAAAAGTCTTGCATAGAGTTCAATTTCTTTTTTTTTTTTTTTTTGTAGAGACAGGGTCTCACTTTATGGCCCTCGGTAGAGTGCTGTGGCCTCACACAGCTCACAGCAACCTCCAACTCCTGGGCTTAAGCGATTCTCTTGCCTCAGCCTCCCGAGTAGCTGGGACTACAGGCGCCCGCCACAACACCCGGCTAAGAGTTCAATTTCTTTATATAAACTAACCAAAGAGTTCCAGTTGTCATTTTCTTTAATTTAATGCGGAGTGAAAGCTTACACGCTTTCAAGGTGAGTGCAGAATCCTCAAGGATTCCTCCCTCCAAATCTTTTGTAGACATTCTGACCACATAAATTCAGTGGCATTTGAGGGAGGGGTGACTTTATCAAGTCTCTCCAAAGCATTCAACTTAGTTTTACCAGGTTCATATTTAAATCCTATTCCTTTGGTTTAACTGAATCACATCATTACAGTACAGAGCACAATTGGCATGAACAGATTTGGGAACACACATAACTCAAGTATTAGGATATGGGACAGCGTAGGGAGGGATCCTTGGTGAAGGATTTCTTGCAGACTAATTCCCTCTCACATTCATCCCTGGTGTGTTTACCCACATTAGTGCTGTTCTGATGAAAGCTTGTACAGGAGGATGGGAAAGACCCATGGAAGCCCATTTCTCATGGCTGATGACTGAGCTTAAGTTGAAAAAGAAGTGCAGGTCTTTTGAAATCAAGAATTTATGTATCACCTTTCACTTACAGAGCCCTTGGCTCAAAGATGCGTAAGAATATCAACGCTGTTCTCAAGGAGATTATATTTGGGAATACCCATATGGAACAATTATCGTTTTTGAAAAAAAATTTTTTTCTTTATTGGAGACAGAGTCTTACTCTGTCAGCCTGGGTTGAGTGCCATGGCATCATCATATCTCATAGCACCCTCAAACTCTTGAGCTTAAGAGATCCTCTTGCCTTAAGGCTCCCAAGTAGCTGGAACTACAGGCACCCTACCATGATGCCTGGTTAGTTTTTCTACTTTTTTTTTTTTTTTTTTGAGACAGAGCCTCACTTGATCACCCTTGGTAGAATGCCATGGCATCATAGCTCACAGCAATCTCAAACTCCTGAGCTTAAGTGATTCTCTTGCCTCAGCCTCCCAAGTAGCTGGGTCTATAGGCAGCCACCACAGCACCTGGCTATTTTTAGAGATGAGGTCTCGCTCTGGCTCAGGCTGGTCTCAAACGTGTGAGCTCAGGAAATCCACCTGCCTCGGCCTCCCAAGTGCTGGGATTACAAGCATGAGCCACTGCACCTGGCCCTAGTTTTTCTACTTTAAATAGAAATGGGGTCTCACTCTTGCTCAGGCTGGTCTCTAATTCCTGAGCTCAGGCAATCCACCTGCTGTGGCCTCCCAGAATGCTAGGATTATAGTGTGAACCACCACTTTTGAAAACTTACCACCTGGGCGGTGCCTGTGGCTCAAGGAGTAGGGCACCGGTCCCATATGCTGGAGGTAGCGGGTTCAAACCCAGCCCCGGCCAAAAACCACAAAAAAAAAAAAAAAGAAAACTTACCACCTACCAGGAATAAATACTTTCCTTACATACACGATCTCTTTCTGATACAATTTCTTTTTTTTTTTTTTTTGAGACAGAGCCTCAAGCTGTCACCCTGCGTAAAGTGCTATGGCATCATAGCTCACAGCAACCTCCAACTCCTGGACTCAAGTGATTCTCCTTCCTCCACCTCCCAAGTAGCTGGGACTACAGGCACCTGCCACAATGCCCAGCTATTTTTTGGTTGCAGCTGTCATTGCTGTTTGGCGAGCCCAGGCTGGATTCAAACCCACCAGTTCAGGCATATGTGGCTTGTGGCTTAGCCGCTTGAGCCATAGGCGCCGAGCCCTTTTTTTGAGACAGAGTCTCAATCTGTTGCCCTGGGTAGAGTGCCATGGGATCATAGCTCACAGCAACCTCCAACTCTTGGGCTCAATGATCCTCTTGCCTCAGATTTTCTATTTTTAGTAGAGATGGCAGCTTGATTTTGCTCAGGCTGGTCTGAAACTCCTGAGCTCAAGTCTTGGCCTCCCAGAGTGCTAGGATTATGGCATGAGCCACCTCCATCTGGCTTCATTCTGATACAATTTCTTTGCACATTTTTTAGATTCTATTTCCACAATAGTCCTAAGAGGTAGTTTTATTACTATCCCCATTTTCACCCAAGGAAACAGGCACCAAGAAGGTGATGACCTAGGACAAGGCTACACAGCTAGAAAGCGGCGCATCAAAGAACAATATGCAGGGATTCAATAAAAGAAGGGCTGAATCCAAGGAGTCTTGACTTTCTGATCATCCTCACAGATCTTCTTTCCAACATTTCCATCTTCTCTTCTCTGGAGTTAAATTCCAGTCTGGGTGTGATTCTAATCTCGGGGCTACTCGGCGGCCACAATCAAGGTAGAAAGAATCACACAGCAATATATCTGAAAATCAGCCTTTAATCTATTTGAACCTACTAAATGGGGAAAGAACTAAAACATTTTTTTCCCTTGAGATTTTGCTTATAAGAATAACAGGTCAGAGGTGTCTCTTCCATAGGAAACTGACATCCCCTGTGTTCTCAGAATTTTTTTAAAAAAATGCATAAAAGTAGAATTTCGACTCATGTGCATGCCACACATTTCCCGCCCCACCCCACCCTGCCCCACCCTCTACAGGCACACGTATTCACAAGCCAAAGGGATGCCTTTGTGTAACTGGGGAACAGAATGTAAAAAAAAAAATATCCAAGTGGCCACAGATACCAGAAATAACCAAATGCATTTACAGTCACATCAGTCAACTCATATGCAAAAGGAGCTTTTCTAATTGGAATCTAGAACCAAAATTACAAATGGGAGAGACTTGAGCTATCCATATAGATAACTTAAAAAATCCTTCCACTGGACACACCCCTTCATTACAAAAGTATGCAAACAATCTTGATATAAATGGAAAACAGATGGGTGGCTCTCTCTCTGGGACAAGAGGGCATAGCTAAAATTCCCTTGGTGGAATTCATGCCTGGACCATTGCCCCTCCCTTTCAGGACAAAAGGGGAAGGTTGAAGGGGAGCAGCAGGGTAGGGACCTTGTCAGAGGCAGGTGGGAAGACATTGGAGCTTCGCCAGCGGCAGTATATAACTAGCCAATGGGAGAGCTCGGTGAGAAGTGGGCCACAACTGGGCTGCAGAGGGGTCCAAGTGCTGTGCACCCTGGGGAACCCAGAAGATAGAGGTCCAAAGACAGAAGAAGGGTTGGCCTGCTTTGCTTCCCCTACCTAAGGCCATGGGGTCAACGGCAACTACCTGGGAGAGGCTGCATGATTATTTTAGGGATGCAAGGAAGGATGCTTTCCATCTGGACATAAGTGCACAAGCTGTATCTATCTAGGATGACCTCCCAGTCACGCAACCCTCACCCCCTACCTGTAGATCCCAACAGAGATGGGGGGTCTTGGCAGTGGGAACCAGCCCCTCCACCAAGACATGCTGTTGCCACACAGCACAGCGGCTGAGGCACATTGGTGGGGGGTTCAGAGGAACACAGAGAAGAGAAAAGGGGGAAACTGTGACCCTGCCTTGCAGGTTTTAAAGTCTCTACCACTGCTGCTACACAACTGGACATCTGTTTCTTGAAAGAACGAGGGGTGGGGGCAAGGGACTTGAGGCCTGGGCTCTTAGATGGGTAGGAAGGGAAGGGGCAGGATTAGAGTTTCCATTCTATAGTGTGAAATCTTAGGGGCTTGCCTGGATAGTACCATCCTTCATGGAAGGCACCAGCTGGGAGTACCTTCAGGCAGCCTTGTTTTAAAGTCCAGGTCTGGCGCTTCTAGGGTAGGTAGGCTGCCCAGGTAAGAAACCAAATTATTAATGTGTCCTAATGGTGGGGACAGCAAGATTGTCAAAGCCTGGCTAAAAGCTGGTTGATATGGATTCTGGGCTGTTCACTTAAGAGAGAAGAAACTATAGCCCTCCAGGAGGGATCCCTAGTATCTCTGGAGTCCCTCTTCTTGGCGGACTCTAGTCTTAGGGCACTGGGGGAATGGGAACCACAACTTCAGGCAGTATAATTTGTCTAAAATGAAACCCAGGGAAAAGAGGTAGCTGCAAAACCTTGAGCCACCCTCTACCTTCCCCCCACCTCCCAAACACTCTTTGGGACACAGCCAGATTCTGGGCCAAACTGAGGGCAAAAGGAAGCAGGGTGCTGGAGGCGGGGCCGGCGGCCTCCCTGTGACCTTGGCCATTACGTGCGATGTCAGTGCATCTTGCCCAACTGGATCTTCTTCCAGGCCTCTGAGGCTGTGAAGATGCAGGAGTCCAGAATGCCGGCAACAGTGAAGGTCCCACCAATGATGGCACAGATCTGAAAGAGGTGTGTGGGGAGGGAGATCAGAGGTCAGAAAGAGAGGGAGCAGCAGGCCAGGGCCTTCCCATGTCATGAGATGATGAGCTGTCCAAGTGCATGCACTGCCCCAGTGTGCCCGTTATGCTCACCACATGTTCACCAACAATGTTGGGACGTACTCCATGCAGATGATAACTCTGAGAATAATAACACAATAACTGTCCTCACCACTGGCTCCTTGAATTCCCATATTAACCCTCTGAATGAGGAAAAGAATTTTAATGACTTTTTTTTTGAGACAGAGTCTCACTATGTCACCCTGGGTAGAGGGCTGTAGCATCACAGCTCACAGCAACCTCCAACTCCTAGGCTCAAGCGATTCTCCTGCCTCCGCCTCCCAAGTAGCTGGGACTACAGGCACCTGCTGCAACACCCGGCTATTTTTTGGTTGCAGCCGTCATTGTTGTTTGGCGGTCCCAGGCTGGATTCAGACCCGCCAGCTCAGTTGTCTGTGGCTGGCGCCTTAGCCACTTGAGCCACAGGCGCCGAGACAGAATGAGGAAGAGAATTATTAGATCCATTTCACAGGTGAGGAAACCGAGGTTCATGCAGTAACTTGCCTAAATACACTAATTAAGTAGCAAGAGCTGCAACTTGAACTCAGGTTTCTTTTGACCCTGAAGACTGTGGGTTTTTTTTTTTTTTTTGTAGAGACAGAGTCTCACTGTACCGCCCTCAGGTAGAGTGCTGTGGCGTCACACGGCTCACAGCAACCTCTAACTCTTGGGCTTACGCGATTCTCTTGCCTCAGCCTCCCGAGCAGCTGGGACTACAGGCACCCGCCAGAACACCCGGCTATTTTTTTGTTGCAGTTTGGCCGGGGCTGGGTTTGAACCCGCCACCCTCAGCATATGGGGCCAGCGCCCTACTCACTGAGCCACAGGCACAGCCCCTGAAGACTGTGGTCTTAACCTATACTCCACATTTATCAGATATGTACAATCCCATTTTTACATGAAGAATGGAGGTTCTGAAAGGCAGCTCTATAGGCCCAAGGTTGCATGTTAGGAAGTGGCAGTCCTGAGACTTGATGGGTAATAAGCAAATAATCATACTGATAAATGCAAAACTACAATAAGGCAAATGATACAAAGAGAGGCCTGGGTGGGTGCTACCAGAAAGCTTATATTAAGGTGAGGTTTACAATGGCACTGTTAACATTGGGGCAGATAATTCTTCATTGTAGGGGGCTGTCCTGTGCACTGAAGGATGATTAGCAGCATCCCTGGCCAGCAGTGCCCTCTCCCCCATGCTGTGACAAACAAATTCTCCAAACATTGCCAAATGGCCCCTGAAGGCCCAAATTACCCCTGGTTGAGAATGGTAGTAGCAGGGGATGACAATGAATGTCACTTGTGTATCTGTACATCATAGCTTAGTGCAGTGGTTCTCAACCTTCCTAATGCTGCAGCCCTTTAATACAGTTCCTGTGGGTCGCGACCCACAGGTTGAGAACCGCTAACTTAGTGCCACATAATAATGTAATAACCACAACAAAATGGGCAATACTTACTCAGTGCCTTCTCTGTGCCAGGCCTGGTTTGAAGTGTTTCACGGTTACCTCAATGAATCCCCAGCTCAACCTTTGCAGCTAGGAAGGTACGATCTTATACCTATTTTACAGCCAAGGACCACTTGTCCAATCCCACAGCAAGTGACCGAACTGAGCTTCAAAATTTCTGAGTCTGTGCTCTTAATGGGACATCCTGCTGCTTCTCAGGCACAAAAGGCCCCACCCGTCGAATTACTAACTTAGCTCTGAAGTCGTCAGAACTCCATTTGGGACTAATCAAACTAATGTTATGCTTTACTCGAAACTTTAATAGCCTATACATTGCTTTCTGATGACTTAAAAGAATTGAAGTGTGGATGGTGGAAGATAAAAGTTCGTAAAGTTCTGCAAAATACTTTAAACATATTTTCCCCTGCTTTATGCCATTCATAAGAACCAGTAGCACCCACCCTCCTCGTATGCCGAGGAGCAGTGGGCATCTCTTCTCTGATGCACCCATGGAGCAGAGAGAGGGAAAAAATTTGTCCAAGGTCACACAGTACCTGAGGCAGAGACAAATCTGCCCACCTCAGAGCTCTCACTTTTTCTCCCATGCCACATTTAAGGGGCATTTAAATGACCACAGGGCTCAACTTAAAGGAAGCCAACAGTTGGGCAGCCCCAGAGGGCCCCTGAGGCCACTAGTAGCCCAAGAGGCACCGTCGCTGGTGGGCAGCTAGCCACTGACACACACCAGCAGACTCTCTAGGAGCCAGCAGTGCCTTCATGGATTGAATGGTGCCAGGTGGTGGGACGCCAGGAGACACAGTGAAGGCGAGAGGGAAGTGCAAATTGAACCGGCGTTTATTTTTTAAATGATATTTCCATGAGATGAGCTAAGCAGAGGACTGCGTGGCCCAGGACAGACAGAGCAGGTCTGTATGGACAGCTATGAGTGGAGCAGCTGGCATTCCAGTAATGACAGCCCGAGAAACCGGAGCAGCCCCTCAGGGAGCAAAGATGACCAGGGTACTGGGGGGATTATTTTGAAGTGTTTTTAGTGGGCAAGGCCTCTCCCTGCTGGCCTCAGAGCATGACGCAGGGGTACTTTTCAGGGAAGATGACGGCAAGGGAGCTGGTTTATTTCGGAAGAGTGGATCAGATGATGGGAGATTTTACACCACAAAATGCTTTTAGGGCTTGGATTAGAAGACAGGAAAATATGACTTAAGTGCAATGAAGCAAAAAATAAAAAATAACCCCCCCCCCCACACACACACACCATGTCTGTATTCATCTACACACCATTTAGAACCTGAGTGCCTATGACTCACATATACCTGGCACCCAGTCAGAGCTCTCCTTTCACTGGGCTGGCCCAGGAAACAAGGAGACAACACATGTATCGAGGTCCACAAGAAAACACATAGCTTGGGTGGCAACCCAAGTAGGGTTGGGCTCAGGGAGTAGGGTGCCGGTCCCATATGCTGGAGGTGGCGGGTTCAAACCTAGCCCCGGCCAAAAACCAAAAAAAAAAGAAAACACATAGCTTGGGGGGAAACTGAGGCCCTGCGAGCATGGAAGCTGCTAAGCAACCAGCCCAGCCACAGAATGAGTTATTTTCAGCCTTCAGGCTGAGGGACCCTCGGTGAGCCCTCATGTATCCACCAATACCACTCAACTCAGCAGCACCCCACTACTCTGCATCTGTGACAGGGCAGGGCAAGGCCACCCGAGGTGGTGGGGGGAGGAGAAGTCCTGACACGTTCTGGGGGGCTCCTCAAAGCTGAGGGAATTCTAGCATCCCGGCCCAAACTGTCACAGCCTCTTGCTCTCATTATTTTGTCTTTAAACTGCCCAGGTCTCCATGGCAAGCTCACACCCCTAGCTGGTAACCACTTGAGGTAAAGTAGGGCCATAAGGAGAGGGCACCTGGGGGCTCCCAGGCCCAGGAACCTGCGGCACCAGGGTGTTACCAGGCCTGGACTCACCCAGGAAGGTAGTCACTTGCAGACACTCTGTTCCTGAGGTCACCATTCCCATGTCTGAAACATAGGGAAATGTGGCCACAAGGCTGCAACAGTTAGTAAGTCTGTCTTTGGACTCCGGGCCCTCCATTGGCAGTGGCAAGACAACAGGCTTTGCCATGTTTAGGATTCCCTGCTGATGTGGGAGAAACAGGAACCAACAGCAGATGCCATGAGGCTGGAGGAAACACTGAAGCTATCTCAAGGATGGATGGGAAGGAGGGCAGGGGTGCTGCTGGCAAGAGGGAACATGGAGGCTCCTTGCCTCCCCAACCTGTGGGCTGGGACCCAGGAGGAACATGAATGAATGAAAATGAAAGTGAAGCAGATTGCACTCATGGGCCTCTCTGGGGGTGCCACAGGACAGGCAGGGAGACATGCACCTTGCTGTCCCTGGTGAGGACTGGGGAGACCACTGGACCACAGCAGGGGACCCAGCCTCTGGCCATTGACTTGTGCAACCCTTACTATCTCTTGCCACGGTAGAGCCCTTCTGAGCCTTGGTTTCTTTACCTATGAGAAAGCCACCCCTACTTTGCTGATTGTCATATTGCAGAAAACACCTCTGGGGGACTTAGTAGGTGCAGAGTAAATAACACCTAATCTTAGCTTTCAGTTCATCAGAAGGTCCTGATCTTGTTGCTAAGATCTGAGATTTTTTTTTGAGACACAGTCTCACTTTGTTGTCCTCAGTAGAGTGCCGAATAGCTGGGACTACAGGCGTCCGCTACAACACCCAGCTATTTTTAGAAACGAGGTCTCACTCTGGCTCAGGCTGGTCTCGAACCTGTGAGCTTGGGCAATCCACCTGCCTCGGCCTCTCAAGTGCTAGGATTACAGGTGTGAGCCATCATGCACAGTATGATCTGAGATTTTTCTAAACTGAAAACCCACTTTAGTCAGAAAAATGGGTAAAATATCACTTATTCCCCAGAGTAGGCCTTTGGGTCTTAATTTCCATTCTCCATCTGGCACTTGAAGCAGAAGACAAGTCAATTCATGGAGGACAGCAAGAGTGTCCCAGGCACCACAGGCAGATTCTAGCCCTAGCACTCTGAGGACCCTCTGAAGTCAACCCACTCAACAGACTGGGAAGCTGAGGCCCGGACAAGGTACTTCCTCAGGTAAGTGCCAAGAAGTGTTGTGGTGAACAGCCCTCTGGGCAAAGCACTTTAGGCCAGAGGTTGTTGGCATTCTGCTGCCAGTCAGAAAGCTCCCTGAATCTCACTAAGGCACTCTATCAACCCTATTGCTCAAACCCTCCTTTTCCTAAATGCCTAGGAAAGATGGTGAAAGTAACAGATACATGTTTCTTGAATAAGTAAAGGAGTGAACGAATGAGGAGTAGATGAGTGAGTTGGACAGTGAGTTAGAGAGGGAGTGAATTATGCATGAACGAACGGATGGCTCCTTTGGGAAAGGCACAGGAGAATTCTGTGCCCAAGGCAGGAGCAAAGGAGACTCACTGGCAGGAGTGTCAGTCAGGAGCTGGGGGAAGGCAGTGTTGATGGAAAGGTGGGCCCAGAGGAGAAACTCAGGATAGGCAGGCAGGAAGCACCCCTCCACCACTCATTGCTGCACCTGTGAGACCCTGAGCCTGGAAAATGCAGCCTGGGTTCGGGGGGCGCTGTGATGCCAAGGAGAGAGCCTGGGCTTTGGAGTATGGCAGAACTTGGTTTGGACCACTCCCGCCCATGTGTTCTTGCACCATCCTAGCTCCCTGTGCCTCAGTTTCCTTATTTTTAAAAACACGAAGACTAAGCCTCACCCCTTGGGGACTGTTGTGGTAACGAAAGAGAGTAACACGTATACAAGTGGGGACACCTGCTCCCAGCCCCCTGCCACTACCGTGCTATTATATCTCTGACCACGCCCCAGGCAGGGCGCAACCGGGGTGGGGGTTTTTCCCTGCAGGGGACGAGAGAGCAGGGCCACCGGGCTAAGAAGGGCCACCAGGGCCAATGCATGTAAGCCTATTCTGGTCTGCAGCCATAATTCCGGAAGCAGAAACAAGCAGAAACAATTTGATATCTGAACCCCAATGAGTCTGTGAGAAGCACCCAAACTTGTGTTCATCAGAAGTCATCGATAACACCCCTTTCTTCTACTCAGAGACCTCCTCCTGGAGTATCTATCAGCTTCCTGATCCTCCACTGTGACTAGAATGTAGTTAACTTGCCTATCTTTAGAGGTGTGTGTGGTTCCCTTATGTTTATAATCCCGGTTCTTTATTCCTTATAATACAGAAAGGTATTCCAGCCCTGCTGTCTGGAGCTAAAAGCCTGCACTGGAGAAGCACCACACCCAGCGTGGTAAGGAGCTAGGAGGGGAACACTCCTGGGTTCCCCTCCTAGCTCTGCGACCCTGGGTGGGAAAGCCCTTTGACCCCTCTGAGCCTCAGCTTCCCCCATCTGTAGAATGGGGCCCGCTGTGAGGACGAAGTGACACTGTCCAGCTCCCTGCCGTACCACAAGCGTCTAGGAGCTGTTCATTCACTTTCCGCATGCAGTCAGCATTGCTTTAAAAGCTTGTGGCAAAGGCACGGTATGAGGAAATAAGTA
The DNA here is from genome assembly GCF_027406575.1 of Nycticebus coucang. Lineage (NCBI taxonomy): Eukaryota > Metazoa > Chordata > Mammalia > Primates > Lorisidae > Nycticebus > Nycticebus coucang. Next base: position 76,813,466 of record NC_069796.1, on the reverse strand, counting down.
ATGAATCGGAGTCCCAGCAGATGCCAGTGGCGGCAGACAGACTGGAGCCAGGGATGAGAACACCAAAGTCGCAGAGGCAGAGGTGGGGGTTGTCATGGGAGGGAAGCGATGACTGGGCTCTGGACAGGCTGGGGGTGGGAGAAGAGTGTGTGGCCTCACGCCTTCCAGGCCCCTCACCCTCACACCCTAGGCTGGGGGCCTGGAGAGAGTGAGGCCCCTTGTCCTTTTTTACAATGGCTACATCCCCAAACATCACCCACTCCCGCCCCAACAAACCCCATCCTGGATGAGCATCTACTATGTGCCAGGCCTGAGAAGGCACCTTCTGCCTTCTCAGTCAATCTGGGAGACTGCCAAGGAGACTGCTAGGGGACCCTTATTTCACAGAGGAGGAAACAGAAGCTCAGGGAGGGAAAGACTCATCCAAGGGAAAAGGTCACTAGAATCCAGGTTTGGGACACTGGAAAGGGCCTGCTTTTTCTGTTCGGCCACCTGAACTCATTCCCAGTTATAAGACTCCCCTCAGCCCCTCACTTCATGTCAGGATGGATGCTTTTTTTTTTTGAGACAGAGCCTCAAGCTGTCACCCTGGGGAGAGTGCCGTGGCATCACAGCTCACAGCAACCTCCAATTCCTGGGCTCAAGCGATTCTCCTGCCTCCGCATCCCAAGTAGCTGGACTACAGGTGCTGGCCACAATGCCTGGCTATTTTTTTGGTTGCAGCCGCCATTGTCGTTTGGCGGGCCCGGGCTGGATTTGAACTCGCCAGCTCAGGTATACATGACTGGAGCCTTAGCCGTTTGAGCCATAGGTGCCAAGCCAGGATGGCTTCTATGTATGAAATTTGTTTTCTCAATTTGATTATATATCAAATATCCTGAAATGAGAGCCCAATTTGGAAAATGGATCCCCCTGTCTGATATTTCTTTTTTTTTTTTTGCAGTTTTTGGCCGGGGCTGGGTTTGAACCCGCCACTTTTGGCATATGGGGCCGGCGCCCTACTCCTTTGAGCCTCAGGCGCCGCCTGATTCTTTCTTTTATGCCTCAGAACCTGCCTTAGAAAAGAGAGCACCAGGAGCTCCAACTCTGTGTTCAGATCCAGTTGGAACAACCTGTCCCTGGTACACGCGCTCTGGAAGATTTAGTTCAGCTCAAATGCCCTAGAAGGAGCTGAAGTTTTTTTGTACATTTCCAGACCTGAATCACTGAGCTCCTAAATTGGGTTCTGTTCTGTTCCTCAGATAACAGAAATTGTCTTGGCAGGAGACAGTAGGTGGTGGTGCGAGGTTGGGGAGTGGACCAAGGTACACCTCTCCATCTGTCTGTTCATTGTTTAACTCCTATTTATTACCCCCCTGCACTAATACCGGGTCCGGAGATCAGTGATGACTAAGACCCAGTCTCCCTGGAACTCGGTCTGGGGAAAAAGGCACTGGGGGAGGCTAAGCAGGACAGGTGGGGGTGGAGAGAAGGCGATGGGAGGTACCCACAAGTGACTCTGAAGGTTGTCCTATCACTCCAGTGGCAAGGTAATCTTTTTCCAAGTCACATGCCCTTAGTGGGTAAAACTATCTCAGCCTCTGTCATTTCTTAACCTCCCTGTACCCCTTTATGTCCCCTACACCCCAGAACTTGCTGCCTTTTATTTCTGGCAAATAGATAAAAGATAATAAGATACAGGCAGGAAAACTTGCAAATTATCAGCCAAGTAGTCTTACAGAGACATTTGCTTGTTTTTATGGTTTGTATGAGTGTGGCTATGATTTTAACAGCTTTGTTTCCTGCTATTTTTCTCTCGGATTCCCAGGATAAAAGCCACTGTATCCAATGATCCTGGTGTCTTACCAAGAGCTCCATGGACTCTAGGGGTTCAGTTGCTGCAAAAGCCTTGAGAGCCTTTGGTTTGAAAGATGAAAACTGCCAAGCTGAGGTAAGGGGCAGAAAATGCTGCAGAGAGGCAGGTGCTGGGATCAGCCCTGCCACTTAATGGCTCTGTGATTGTGGATGGATTTCTTTAGCTCCTTGAGCCTTAGTTTAATTCATCTATAAAATAGGAACAATATAATCTACCTTGGAGAGTTCTGGGAAGGATAAAGAAGACAGCTGTATAATTATAGCATGTAGTAGGTGCTTAATATGAGTAGCTATATAATTACTTTCTTTTCCTTTTTTTAAGAGAGGGGGTCTTGCTCTGTTGCCCAGGCTAGAGTGCAATGGCGTCATTCTAGCTCACTGCAGCCACAAACTCCTAGGCTCAAGCAATCCTCCTGCCTCAGCTTCCAGATGGACTACAGGCATGTGATCACTTCTTTAAGCAGCTGTCCCTTAAGAGATTTCTGAGTACCTATGTCTAGTCCCTATGGCGGATGCTAAGAAACAGAGGTAAATCAGACCCTAAGGTCATAATCAGACCTGGCAAACACGAAATGCTACCTAAAGTTTTTAGGAGACTTTGTGGGAGAGTGTTGCGAGAGGAACATGGTGGGTGGGGCTTACTACAGCAACCCTCCCCTCCCCCCATTAAGGTTCTAAGCACCACTTGAGTAAAATGAGCCACACAAGTCTTCATGAATGGTAAGTTTTGAGTAGTATTCAGTGGGAAGATGAACCATCCAGTACTTTTTGGTGGGCAAAACCTGTCACAGCCATACTGGCTCAATTTGGCATTTTGTGACTTCCGGCTGTTCCTCCAAAATAAAATAAACCATGCAAGGAAAGAGATCTGACACCTCCCAAGCCATCCAATCTGTCACTGCAACCCACTTGAAGGCAATCTTGAAAAGGAGCTTCGGCAAGTGGCAGGGGACAAATGTGGGTGTGTGGGAGGGAAGCACTTGGAAGGGGATTACTTGCACGATGTCAGACGTGATCTGTTTATTCCCCTGGTGGTGGGATTTTCTGGTGTAATGCACAGCAAAGGTCTGAGCAAGGTTCCCTTGGTGCCCACAGAGAGGAACTCCAGGCAGCCTGGCTGAGATATCCAGGAAGAGGGACTATCAAGGCTGGGGAGAAAGAAGTCCTTCCCAGGTGACAATGAGGCCCTCTATCCCGGAATAAGCCAGGTGCTGGAGGCTTGGCAGTGCATCTGGGCGGCCCCACCTGCCGTCATTCCATCCCACCCACAGTTGCCTCCCAGCCCCGCAGCCGCCACATGACGACATTCAGGCCTAAGCCCCTCTTCATCAGCAGCCTCTCTGAGGAGCTATTTGCAGACGCCCACCATTTGGGGCTCAGGGCCTTTGCACGCAAGTGTTTGATTTTAAAAAGAGAGAAAGAGAAGCCACAGCAGGTGCCTCCACTTCCACCCCGGCCCCACCCCAGCCCCACCACGTCCTCAGACGGCTCCCAGGCATCTTTGTGCTGTGTATGTATGTGTGTGTTTGAGTGCTAGCATCATACCTGCATCTGCTGCCCTGTGACAAGGGCCTTTGAAGCTCCACAATGACGCCATCTGCCAGGGACAGCCGGCTGGCTGGCTCACTTGGAGCTGACCCCACAAGTTGCCATGGCAACCAAGGTGGCAGCCTGGGGCTTTTAGAAAAACCACTCGGCTAGTGATGTCAGGAGGTTCCCTGCAGCAGTATGGCCTGCAGGCCTGGGGGCTCCATCAGCCAGCCCACGCTCAAGAGGATGGGCAGAGATGGAGGACAGGCTAGTTGGTCAAAGGGAGGACAAGAAGGAAAAGGAGTCACAGAGGCATGCAGTCTCTAGGGAATGAAGGAAGGGTCTTCTCTTACAGCTTCTTGGAACCTCCTGCTCTGAGGTCAGTGGCTCACCTTGACCTGACGAAGAGTCAAAGGAGGACACGTGGCCTTCGCGAGACATGTTACTCACGCAGCTCTGCATGTACATTACCTTTCTTTGGACACTTCCTCCTCACCCTTCAAGACCCACCTCAGGCTTTTCTTTCTGGAGCTTTTCAAACCAAAGGGATGGCGCCTCCTCTCTACCCATGGTGCCTGGTGCACGTCTCCCCTGGGGGCCCATGAAGGGGACGGCGGTTCTCTGTGTGCTCACTCATCTTCCCCACCAGCTGGGAGCTTTCTGAGCATAGGGTACGATGCAGCTAACCATGGCAGAGGGCCCGGCACATGGTAAACTCTAGCAAACATTCAATGAATAAATGAAGTCACTTCATTTCTCAGCCACATGGCCAAGTGATTTCAGTGCCCAGAGTCTCATTTGCTTTCCATACAGGAGAGAATGGAAAGGCGGACATGGAAGGGCCTGCCCCACCCTGCAGCAAGGGGTGGGTAGAGGGGTCGCTCTGCTGCTGTCAATGCCACAGGCCTCAGGGCCTCTGAGGAGTAATCACTCCTGCACAAAGGCACCGGGGCATCTACTTCTATCTCAGCATCTGACTTATTCTGGGTGGCAGCTAGAGAAGAACTGAAGTAAGAGTCAGCACCAAGACCCACTTGGGCTGTGCTACCCTGTGGGGTCTTAGGTAAAATCATTTGTTCACAAATCCCCAGATTTAGGAGTCACAGGGTTTGTGCATCTCTCTCCAGAGCAGCTGCACCAGTTTCCAAAAGCACCAGAAGTACATGTGCATCCTTGCAGCTTCACATCTCCGCAATCTTTGCAGTGGCAGGTTTTTAATTTCTGCCAGTCTGATAGGATTGAACCGGGTCTTATTCTTTTGAATTTCATTTCTCTAATTTCTAGTGAACTTGAGTATCTTTTCACTACCAGTATGGTCTCCTCTGTGAATGGTTGGTCCTCAGCCCTTGCCCATTTTCTTTTGGGTTGTTAAAGTTTTTCTTACTGATCTGTAGTTCTTTACATACAAATTCTGAAATCACTGTTTTCTTTCTTTCTTTTTTTTTTTTTTAGAGACAGAGTTGGCACTTTTTCACCCTCAAGTAGAGTGCTGTGGTGTCACAGCTCACAGCAACCTCCAACTCCTGGGCTTAGATGATTCTCTTGCCTCAGCCTCCTGAGTAGCTGTAACTATAGGTGCCTGCCACAACGCCTGGCTATTTTTTTTCGGCCAGGGCCAGGTTTGAACCCACCACCCTCAGTATATGGGGCTGGCGCCCTACGCACTGAGCCACAGGTGCTGCCTGAAATCACCGTTTTCTAAAGTGTGTGTGGGGGGCGCCTGTAGCTCAGTGGCTAGAGCGCCAGCCCCATGTAGCAGGGGTGGCGGGTTCAAACCCAGCTTGGGCCTGCTAAACTAAGATTAAAAAAAAAAAATAGCCAGGCATTGTGCTGGGCGCCTGTAGTCCTAGCTACTTGGGAGGCTGAGGCAAGAGGATCACTTGAATCCAAGAGTTTGAGGTTGTTGTGAGCTAAGACCTCAAAGCACTCTACCATGGGTGGCTAAGTGAGACTCTGTCTCGAAAAAAAAAAAAAGAAAAAGAAAAAAGTGTGGCAAACGCTTTTCTCAGAAAAGATGTTTGTGTGGCATCCACGCAGTGTCATGTCTTTCCACTACTAGTTGTATATTATGTGCTGTATGTTCAATGACTTCTTTTTTTTTGTAGAGACAGAGTCTCACTTTATGGCCGTCAGTAGAGTGCCATGGCCTCACACAGCTCACAGCAAACCTCCAACTCCTGGGCCTAAGCGATTCTCTTGCCTCAGCCTCCCGAGTAGCTGGGACTACAGGTGCCTGCCACAACGCCCAGCTATTTTTTGGTTGCAGTTCAGCCGGGGCCGGTTTGAACCCGCCACCCTCGGTATAGGGGGCCGGTGCCTTACTGACTGAGCCACAGGCGCTGCCCTGTTCAATGACTTCTTAGAAGGTCTCATTTTTATGTGGTCAAAGAACAGAAAAAAAGCTGTTCAGAGGCTCATACAAGCACCACACTTTTGACACCTTTTTAATATCTGCACAGAGCTTCCTCTTTCACGATCACCCTTAAATCCCACAAGGCCCTATGAGGGTGTCCAATTGCAGCCCATAGCTAGCTATGAATGTTTTTCTGTGGTGGCAGATATCATGAAAATTATGCACGGACCCTTTTTTGGCTCATCAGCTTTCATCAGTGTTTGTGTATTTAACGTGTGGTCCAAGGCAACTCTTGGATAAGCATTCATAGCTGGGTGCAGTTGGATGTCCATGCCAGGTGGCACTAGCAGAGACAACCATTCTTGTGTCACGGCCTGGAAGGAGGTCTTTTCAAGGACATCCTGCCACTCTGCCTGCCAGCACTTACTCTTCTCTCCTGTAGAAACTGGCTCCTGCTTTTTCGCTTGAGGACCCTTACCACTTATAATCTTTGTCTCTATGGTCTGGATGGTTGGCTCCAGAGGGTGCATGGGCTTTAAGCTTGTCCATGAACCCTAAGCAGAGCCCAGGTCACAAGGATGGCATGGGGCCTGAGCCTGGCTAAGGAGAATATTTGCCTATGTAGGACCTCAGGTGGAATTACTGAGAAAGAAGCCATTTCTACTAGTTAAGTTCCATTTAAGAATGGAGCCAGTACAGAGGGACTCAGTTCAAAAGATGGAAAGAGATCTATTCCTGACAATGTAGCTGGATCCCACCATGCCTGAGGCCTACTTAGCCCCCAAACCAGCTCGAGGCATGGCTCTGGATCTTCTGTAACAAAGTTCTGACAAATATTGACCTAGTTACTGCAGGAAATGAGAGAGCTAGGACTAGACCACTGATCTTGAACTACTATTAAAAGTATGAAGAGGTACAGAAGCATAAAGGCCTTTCAATGCTGTATTTATCTTCAGGCCTCAGCTCCCAAATCTGTGAGGTAAGGATGATCATCCTGTCTCTTCCACCTCAGCTGCCTCTGGCTTACCCAGGTTATCTCTTGGGACTCCTGAGGGCACTTTGCTTCTCCTGTTCCGACCCCAAGGACATTGTGAATGGGAGGCCAGGAAACAGTATTGATAGAAACAATCAGCATAAAAGAAAACTGACATCAGCTTGAAGCTGCTCCAGAGAAAACTTGGCATGGGAGAGACAGTGGCAAAAATATAAACAAATAAAAAGAATAGGGAGGAAGGAAAGAAAACAGAAACCTGACCATATCAACAGCTATAACTGGAAATTAGACGTGGAAAAAAAAAAAAAAACTAGTGAAATCTTTACTGTAAAATTTACACGTAAAAGGATAAATCCCACTGAGAATAATTGCTGTAAAAACAAAACTGGAGAAAAGCATAAACATCTAATAGAGTTGTATGTAGATTTGCTACAAGAATTCAATGGATTTAGTAGCATCCCTCCTGAAAACATTTTCTAGATTAAATGTCGTTGGTAGCCATGTGTTTCTGAAAACGTGGCTTAACATCCTTGGGGTCAAAGCCTCCTGCATTCAGCCAGAGCCCCCAGCCCCCAGGCTCCATCCTATTTCAGGGAAAACAGGGGAGGGGCCCCAAGGGAAGGGTGCAGGGCCCAGTGCCCCACGGGCTCACCGTGGTGATGAACCTGTACAGTGGCTGCTGTCTCTCTGTGTACTTGACCGTGATGGGGCTGAGGTCATAGCGGAACCAGATGGCTGGGATGATCCGGCCCGTGTGGCTGTAGGCAACATACTCCTGGGGTAGAGGAAGTGGAGAGGATGTGAGAATCAGAAGCACAAACTGTCTCACAGTGGTGGGGGTTGAGTTGCAGAGGACTCCCTGGCAACCCTCCCCTCACCCTACAGAGCCAGACTCTACCACCCCCTTCCCATCCATCACTCCCCCCTCAGGCTTTGCCATCAGCATCTGGGCATTTCTGACTTCCTTGACTGTTTAGAATTGACTGTGTAAACTGGAAACAGCACCAGAACCAAAATACGAATCTGAAAGCAGAAATGCAAAAGGAAAGGTGTGATTTGGGGCTCAATCTGAGTAAAGGCCTATTTCCCCCTTCAAACTCCCAGGCTGCCCAAATCCATTCATTTGTTCAACAATGGTTTGCTGAGTACCTCTGCTGTGCTGGCCCCTGGCTGGCCTTGCTGGCTGCCAAGGACCCTGAGGTGAACAAGTCCTGCCCTCTCCCTAGAGGGGATCATAGTTTGGAGGAGGCATGACATAAAAATGCCCCTAACACTGCAACATTATGTATGCGGGATGGAGGGACATGGAACATTGCGGGGGCTGTGTATGAGTGAACAATTCTTCCCAGGGGCATCTGGGAGACATACTGAGGAGGGGATATTCTGAGTCACACGTGCCAGATAAGCAGGTATCCTGACACCTGTGTGTGTGAGAAAGAGAGAAAGAGAGAGAGAGAGATGGGTATAAAGGCTGTGTGGAGAGGGAGCTGCTTCTTCAAAAGAGGAACTTCACAAAACTGGAAAGCCAGAGGGCACAGCCCTGCCACAAAACTTCCTGAGCCAGCACACGGCTGGGGCCCATAGGATGCTAAGGGGCTGCTGGACTAACAGAGCATCCCTGGGCCAGCACTTGCTCCCTTGGGACCTTATTTTTCCCACATAAACATTGAGGGGTCTGGGACGATGACCCTTGGGACCTTCCAGTTCAGCCACTTCAGGATAGTGAAGGCCTCTGGGGTATTCTCACTTGTCTGCAACAACTGGAGACCAAACAGAACCATTGGGGCACCCCCAGCCCCAAATGCTGGGCCCAGGCAACTGAGACCTGACCTCCCTACTGGAGCACCACTGCCCACTTCCAGGGAAGGCTGGGGCCAGGGCCACAGAGGATGCTGAGCAAGCAGTTCTGGCTGCTGTGTCCTTGTCACAGCCTTGGGGGGAAGGAGCCTTGAGCAAAGAAAGATCAGCTTTCTTTAGAGAGGGCTGATGGGGAAGGGTGAATGGGTCACAAGACCAGAGCTGAGGGTCAAAGAAAAAAAAAAGAGTGAAAATCTACAGTAGTCGGTACTCTTTACCCAAAACCTTTTCGTGGTCTGAGTATTTCTTTTTTTTTTTGAGACAGAGCCTCAAGCTGTCACCCTGGGTAGAGTGCCGTGGCATCACAGCTCACAGCAACCTCCAACTCCCGGGCTCAAGCGATTCTCCTGCCTTTACCTCCCAAGTAGCTGGGACTACAGGTGCCTGCCACAACGCCTGGGTATTTTTTGGTTGGAGCCATCATTGTTGTTTGGCGGGCCCGGGCTGGATTCGAACCTGCCCGCTCAGGTGTATGTGGCTGGTGTCTTAGTCACTTGAGCCATAGGCACTGAGCTGTGGGATGAGCATTTTTTATTGCCTCATTTGACAGCACTCTTATAAAGTGAGTACAGTCTTCATTTTACAAATGAGTAAAGTGAGGCACAGAATGGTCACATGATGTGTCCCAAGTCACTTAGCTAGTGAGTGACTGAGCTGGGATTTGAACTGGCAGGGTGGTGGTCCTGACCCTGTGCAATTTCTGCTCAGACTGCCTCTGTGTTTCCCATCTGTTAGTTGCTGTCAGCAATTGAGGGTCACAATGAGATGCCCTTCATAAAATAATGAATAGAAGAAACAGGACTCTCCTTGGAGAATTATGCTTGAACATCCATCTAGGGTAGATCAGAGCAGGGAGACTAAGGCACTCACAGAGAGTAGCTCCCAGGTGGGTGGACACAGCACCTCGGTCAGACTGAGCAGGTGAGGTCATCAAGAGATGCTCAGGAGCCCATGGAGAATGTAGTTCTAATCCTCACCCAGCTACATTTTTTTTTTTTTTTTTTTGAGAGAGAGATTCTCAAGCTGTCACCCTGGGTAGAGTGCAGTGGCATCATAGCTCACACCAACCTCCAACTTGGGTGCGATCCTCTTGCTTCAGGTTTTCTATTTTTTAGTAGAGACAGGTCTTACTTTTGCTCAGGCTGTTCTCAAGCTTATGAGCTCAAGCAAACCGCCTGCCTCGGCCTCCCAGAGTGCTAGAATTATAGGCATAAGCCACTGTGCCCAGCCCACACCCAGGTACTTTGAAGCTCTACAATCACCTCTCAGTGTCTCGAGGGTCAAATCTGCCCAATGTCAGAGCTGTCATGATGGCTAACAAAGATGATGGAGGTGGAGAGCTTGGCATGTCTAGCCCACGGTAAGCAGCTAGATAGCTTATAAGGTCTTTGGGCAGCTCTAGAAAAGGAGAAAAAGCAGACTCCTGGTGGCAGGTGGAAAAACCTGTCCAGAAGGGTAGAGGCATCTCAACCTACAGACCTTAATTCATGTGCCATTGGCAGGATGTCTGAGAAGCTAAAGGCTGTCTTGGCTTGAAACCACTAACTGTTGGGTTAACCCACTCCACTGACTCTGACCGTGTTCTGCTTCCCACCGAGGTCTGCCTCCTTCTTCATGGCTTGAGTGTTAGGGTTCCGGGACACCCTGTTAATCAATAACCATCCTACTACAACTCACCTGCCTCAAGATTTTGGATAAAGCGCTTGTGTCACAAGAAACCGAGTGTCTGTTGTGTGCTGGCCAATCGGGGGTCTGAGTCTGAAGGGTAGGGACCCCAGGCTGGGCTGTGGAGAACACTACAACCCTGGGACCTTTGGGGGAAGCTGCCTGCCTGCTCCTTCTCAAACAGATCACACCCTGTCTCCTGGTTCGATAGTTTTCTCCTGGACTCTGAGGTCATCACAATGGCAGGGACTAGGGCTTTTCATTTGGAACCAGCAGGAATCATCACTCAGGAGCAGCCCCGTCACCGCTGCTCTCTGCCAGCAGAGGGCGCGGCTGTACACAGCTCAGCCCGGCCACCGCCCGCGCACCTTGTTGGCCACCGTGTACTGGTAGGAGTACTGCTGCTTGCCACTCTTGTCTTCGTAAACCGTGGGCACGATCTTCAGGATGTAGTCGTGTGAGGCCAGGGCTGCAGGAAGGACACACAGCACATGAAGAAGGGGTCTGACGGCATCGTCTGCTGACAGCTCTTTCTGTGTTGTTTCAATCCTAATCCTGCTTGGCACAGCAGGAAGCTCATCCCTACATTTTCACCATCAAACACCCTTCTTCACCTTCTCCCCTCAGATGCCAGAAATCAAGAGATTCCACCCATCAAGATCTTTACCCCCCACTGCATATAATATCAAAACTCTGAACCAATCCAAATGTCCATCAACAGGGCCACCATTAAAGATTGGGCACTGGGAGACGTTATCCTCCAAGAGGTAGAGTCGAGCAAAAAGAACCACGTCCCACAGCAAACTGAAGGCAGGAATGTGAACACTCTCTAGGTGTATGACTATACAGAATTATCTGGAAAGATACCCAAGAAACCACAGTAGCTTTATTCTCTGGGAGGGAAGGCATGATTTGTTGCAATGTGTACCCTCTGGTAATGTCTGAATATGTTTATGTCTAAAACAAATTGTGTTGGCGGCACCCATAGCTCAGTAGGTAGGGTGTCAGCCACATACACCGAGGCTGGCAGGTTTGAGCCAGGCCTGGGCCTGCTAAACAACTATGACAACTGCAACCAAAAAATAGCCGGGCGTTGTGGCGGGCGCCTGTAGTCCCAGCTACTTGGGAGGCTGAGGCAAGAGAATCACTTAAGCCCAAGAGTTTGAGGTTGCTGTGAGCTGTGACGATACAGTACTCTACCAAGGGTAACATAGTGAGACTCTGTCTCAAAAAAAAAACAGGCTCGGTGCTCATAGCTCAAGCGGCTAAGGTGCCAGCCACATACACCAGAAGCTGGCAGGTTCAAATCTAGCCCGGGCCTGCCAAACAACAATGACAACTACAACAACAACAACAAAATAACCGGGCGTTGTGGTGGGCACCTGTAGTCCCAGCTACTTGGGAGGCTGAGGCAAGAGAATTGCTTAAGCCCAGGAGTTGGAGGTTGCTGTGAGCTGTGAGGCCATGGTACTCTACCCAGGGCAACAGCTTGAGGCTCTGTCTCAAAACAACGACAACAACAACAAATTGTGTTTCTGGTTGTTGTTTTTCTTTTTTTTGAGACAGAGCCTCAAGCTGTTGCCCTGGGTAGAGTGCCGTGGCATCATAGCTTACAGCAACCTCCAACTCCTGGGCACAAGCAATTCTCCTGCCTCCGCCAACCAAGTAGCTGGGACTACAGGCACCTGCCACGATGCCCGGCTATTTTTTTTTTTTTTGGTTGCAGCCATCATTGTTGTTTGGCGAGCCCAGGCTGGATTCGAACCTGCCAGCTCAGGTGTATGTGGCTGGCACCTTAGCCGCTTGAACCACAGGGGCCGAGCCTGTGTTTCTGTTTTTATTTATTTATTTATTTTTGAGACAAAGTCTTACTTTCTCACCTTCGGTAGAGTGCTGTGGCATCATAGCTCATAGCAACCTCAAACTCTTAATTAGGCCTCAGCCTCCCAAGTAACTGGAACTACAGGCACCCACCCCAATGCCCAGCTAGTTTTTTTTAGAGACAGGGGCGGGGCAGTGGTGGTCTTGCTCTTGCTCAGGCTGGTCTTGAACTCCTGAGCTCAGGCAATTGACCAGCCTCAGCTTCCCAGAGTGCTAGGATTACAGGTGTGAGCCGGTCACACCGGGGTTGCGTTTCTGTTTTACAAACAAGAACCCACCAACCAGAAACACTGCGTCTGCAACAAGCCCATTGATCTCTGTTGTCCCTGTTTTCAGTTAACGGCAGACCGGTTCTTCCTGGATTGGGGAGGTTGCCAAGGGCAGGGATGGAGCCTTACTCATCTCTGTGTCCCCAGAGCCCTATGCAGGGCCTGGTACGGAGTGGACCATGGCAGATGCTTACTGAGGGAATGAACAGATGGAAGGGTGACTGAACAGAGGTATGAATGGGAAAGTAGATGAATCAGCTGCTGATAAGCATGAGGCAACCGGAATCAAATGCTGGGCTGTATAATGCTGGCCGAAAGCCACAAAGTATCACCAGAAAAGCCAGGAATTCTCCTGGGCCTTCTGGGATGCTTAAGAGAAGCTAGTGGACCTTCTAGAATCTCAGGTCAGGGGCCATGGAGAAATTCAGATCTGTGAGTCCTAATCCTGGTCTCATAGTTGAGTCAGTCTTCTTCTGAAAGAGGGATGGGGATGCAGTCTAGTATTCATGGCCCTGCCTCTCCCTCCCTGCCTCTTCCTGATTCTTCCTGCATCTAAGTAAGGAAAGGAAGTGGTTCCTGAATTATTTTGAGTTGTTTCTTCTGAAAACCTGGAATAAAGCCCTGCAGCCTCAGAGCTAAGTCCATGAAGACCCTCCCTCCCACAATGGTTCTCAGATGTTGGGAGCATGAGAATCAGCGGGGATTAAGAGGCAGACACCTGAACTTCTTCCATCTATGGAGTCAGGGTGGGCTCAGAATCTGCATTTAAAGCAGCGGCCTAAAGACCACAGCTGATATATGCTGTCCCAAATGCCCATCACCCTGGGTTATAAAAACTTGAAGGATTGAAAGAGTGAGTGCCTGACCAACATCACACCTGTAATATTTTTTATTGAAACTTATATAAAACACAGGTGATCACACAAAATAAACATCCTCAGAAAACTGGTTCAGATTCTCATGTATAAACCTGCCAAACTTATGTTCATGTATATATTTATGTTTTCCTAAAATAGGATCATATTGTACCTTTCTCCAAGAACATCATAAACATCTTTTTGGATCCAAGACACAGAATGTAAGTTCGATAGAATTTGGTTTTACTCACCTCCTGAGCACCAGAACCTAGTCCAATGCCCAACATATAGTAGGTACTCAATAAATGCTTGCTTCCTGACTGCCAGTGAGGGCCTGACACATCTCGGTTAGCAGCTGCATGCATTCATGGTGCAGGCAGTTACCAAGCCCTCAACCCATCTCCCTATGGCTGGACACTGACACAGCTCATTTTCACTCTTACAATCAATGACACAATCAACATTATTTTTCTAGATCTTTGTACACTCTCTCTCTCTTTTTCTTTTTTTTTTTTTTTGCAGTTTTTGGCCGGGGCTGGGTTTGAACCTGCCACCTCTGGCATATGGGGCTGGCGCCCTACCCCTTTGAGCCACAGGCGCCACCCCTTTGTACACTCTCTTAATTATTTCCTTAGCTCACTCTCCTATGAGTAGAATGGATGACTCAAAGGCAATGATTATTCTTTTTATTTTTTTTTTTTGAGACAGAATCTCATTATGTTGCCCTCTTAGAGGGGCATGGCGTCACAGCTCACAGCAACCTCAAACTCTTGGGCTTAAGCGATTCACTGCCTCAGCCTCCTGAGTAGCTGGGACTACAGGTGCCCACCACAACGCCCAGCTATTTGTTGTTGTTGTCATTTTTGTTTAGCAGGCCCAGACCAGAGTCAAACCCGCCAGCTTTGGTGTATGTAGCTGGTGCTGTAACCACTGTGCTACAAGTGCTGAGCCGGCAATGATTATTTTTAAAGCCTTTGACACCATGTGCCAAATGCTCACTGCACTTACGTTATACCTGTGTGGATTCCTTGTTAGCTGACCATTCCTAGACACCACTGGCTCCAATCTGGTCTAAGCAGGCCCACATTCCCTTCATGCTCCCTCCCAACATCTTAGTATGGAAAAATTTGAACATAAAAAGCAGGGAATCGTATAATGAACTCTTTCTCAAGCTTCAGTGATTATCAACACATAGCCAATCTTGTTCCATCTCTACCCCATTACTAGGGTGGGGCCCAGAATCTGTGTTTTTAAGCTAGTAAGCCTATCATACATATGATAAGCTGATTTGGATTCTAGTTTGGACTCAGGACCAGTTATGCAATTCAGTTCCATAATATAAGACACAATTCCACCTAAGAAAAGTTCCCCTTAGAGTCTTCCCTAGGGGATCTCATTCCTGGAGTGAGTTATTGATGACAGCGAGAATGGCTAACATTGACTGAGCACTCACAGTGTGCCATGGCGTGTACTAAAGCCTTTACGCGCATCTCATTAATCCTCATGGCATGGTGGAGAGGATTCTCCCCGCTTGATAGATGCAAAAACTGAGGCTGAGAGGGGTTAAATGACTTTCTCAAGGCTACGGGATTGGGAACCAGTGGAGCAGGACGCTGGAGTCCAAGGTCTGTGTGACCACACTGCATCGCCATCTGGCTGGGGCTCCCCCACAGTGGCCTCTAGGGTGTGATCACTTCTTCCCTACAGTGTAGACTATACACCTACAACATGCTGCGCTGGGTCCTGGGGATAGAGTGGTGAGCAGAATGCTGGGTCCTGGCTGGAACAAAAGCCCAGAGCAACAGAGGAGTGAATGAACAAGACAACTTCTGAGAGTGGTATGTGCCAGGAAGAAAACAGGCTCGTCACTAGGAGTGGGGGTTACTTCACACAGCGTTGTTGGTGACGGCCACCTCTATGTGGTGGCGGCATTTGAACTGAGACCTAAATGACAAGAAGCAGCCCCTATGGCATGACCTGGGCATGGGGGGCTCTGTAACAGCAAAGGCCCAGCAGGAGGACTGAGCTTGGGAGCTGAGGAAACAAAAGGCAACCCCACCTGGCCGTCTTCTGTTTGGTCTAATATATATATAGGGTTGGTTTTTTTTTTTTTTTGCAGTTTTTGGCTGGGGCTCGGTTTGAACCCACCACCTCCAGTATGTGGGACTGGCACTCTACTTCTTTGAGGCACAGGCACCGCCTGGTCTAATATATATATTTTTTATACCAAGTCTGCTACCCTGGGTAGAATGCCCTGGTATCATAGCTCACAGCAACCTCAAACTCGTGAGCTCAAGTGATCCTCTTATCTCAGCCTCCCAAGTAGCTGGGACTAGAGGCGTCCACCACAATGCCCAGTTTTAGAGATGGGGTCTGGCTCTTGCTCAGGCTGGTCTTGAACGCCTGACCTCAGGCAATCTATCACCTTAGCCTTAATATTTCCACCTAAGGGAAAGCCCCAGAGAAGGCAGGTTTTTCTGACCAATATCTCTCTCTGCTCTCACACCCAGGCCTCCTTAGTGCCATCCTCTTCCAAAATCAAGCACCTGCGGGCGGCTCCTGTGGCTCAAAGGAGTAGTGCGCTGGCCCCATATGCCAGAGTTGGCAGGTTCAAACCCAGCCCCAGCCCAAAACTGCAAAAAAAAAAAAAAAATTCAGGCACCTGAGGAGTCCATCCTAGCCACAAGCATATGTTGCTGGCCACCTTTGGACAACACACTCCTTTTACCCAAGAGTGACAATGATAGTCCTCTACTTCTTTTTTTTTTTTTTTTTGGTAGAGACAGAGTCTCACTTTACGGCCCTTGTTAGAGTGCCGTGGCATCACACAGCTCACAGCAACCTCCAGCTCCTGGGCTTAAGCGATTCTCTTGCCTCAGCCTCCTGAGCAGTTGGGACTACAGGCACCCGCCACAACACCCGGCTATTTTTTTGTTGCAGTTTGGCCGGGGCTGGGTTTGAACCCGCCACCCTTGGCATGTGGGGCTGGTGCCCTACTCACTGAGCCACAGGTGCCGCCTGATAGTCCTCTACTTCTATTACAACCAGACATTTGCACTCAAACAAGGAGGCACTATTCATCAACAAGGAAGCAGTGTCATCAGCTGCGGGAGGCAGGATGAATGGGCACAGTTGCTGGAAGGCAACTGGGTAAGGTAAAGCCAACCCCACACACATCGCAGGCAGTGCTGTCATAGTGAAACATGGGGGACAACAGACATTCCTAATGATAGGACAATGCCTTAAAAAAAGGACACTAGAGCTTCCAGACAGGAGACTGTGCTTCTGTTACAACTGGAAAGGAATAAACTGTGGCTATATTATATAGCATTATTATAATGCCAACTGCAAAAATCAGAAGGCAAACTGCTATCCATGACTTGGAAAAACAAGATGACTTTTGCTCACAAAGATTTCACAGGGATGCAGAAAAATGAAAAATTTGATTTGTTGGGGGACGGGTCATGAAGGGATGTTTTCTTTTGCTTGGAACCCTGATGGTGGGACAGAAAATGTGTTTTAGGAAAAATAAGGAAAGCCAGACAGGTGACAAAGATGGATTCAGGTAAGGAAATAAGAAAAGTTCAGATAGCCTGTCCAGCAGGATCAAGCAGTGGTATGCAGAATGAACAGGCCTCCCATGGTCTATGCACGTGTTCAAGGCCCTGCGTGTGTGGGTATGTGTAACACGTGTGGAGATGTGGCATTCTCTGTAATCTGGGCCAAGGTGCCAGGGAGCAGAGGTGGGAGAGGACTGTAGGAGGAGCCATTGTCCATGGAAGGGGTTTCGGCAGGAGGGAGCGTCAGGGAGGTGGCCAGGTGGGCCACCTGCAGACCTGTTCTCACTGGGCCACTCGGAGCCAGCATGGATTCTAGTCCTGCCATCACTCTCTGTGGTATCTTAGGTGATTATCTCAACTGGGAACAATGATGTGGCAGTAATGATAATAGCTGGTACTCATTGAGTGAGTGTCACATGCCAGGGGCTGGCACGTACCGTGCCCGGACAAGCTGCTTTTCTCCCTTTCTCGGCTAGCTGTGGGAATGGAGAGCGAGCAGTTTCCCTGGTGTGGAGCGAGAGCCTGATGAGCACCCCCCACTCTCTCCTGCCTTCCCGCCTGCTGTCCTGGGAATCTTTTTTTTTTTCGGAGACAGAGTCTCACTATGTTGCTCTTGGTAGAGTGCCATGGCTTCATAGCTCACAGCAACCTCAAACTCCTAGGCTCAAGCAATTCTCTGGTCTCAGCCTCCCAAGTAGCTGGGACTACGGGAGCCCACCACAATGTCCAGCTGTTTTTAGAGATGAGGTCTCGCTCTTGCTCAGGCTGGTCTTTGAACTCTGTCTTTTTTTTTTTAGAGACAAGAGTCTCATTTTATTGCCCTTGGTAGAGTGCTGTGACATCACAGCTCTTAGCAACCTCCAACTCCTGGGCTTAGGCAATTCTCTTGCCTCAGCCTCCCAAGCAGCTGGGACTATAGGCGCCTGCCACAACGTCTGGCTATTTTGTTGTTGTTGTTGTTGCAGTTTGGCTGGGGCTGGGTTTGAACCCACCACCTTTGTTATATGGGGCTGGCGCTCTGCCCCCTGAGCTAGGCGCGGCCCATGTTCTTGAACTCTTGAGCTCAAGCAGTCCACCCATCTTGGCCTCCCAAAGTGTCCCAAGAATCTTGGAGCAGAAGGCTGTTCCCAGCTGGGATCCAGGATACATACGGTTGGAGGTGAGTCTGTCTGCTCCACCAAGAGCGTTGAAAGCTCCGTGGACATTCTGCACCTGGGGAAAAGCACAGTGAGAGGATGGTCCTCAGAACACCACCAGCTCCAGGTCTGGACCTGGCTAGGGGAACCCACCAGGTGCTAACTTTGTCTTGTAGAGAACTTGTAGGAAGCAAAAGATAGCATAGGCCTGGCAAACAGTAGGCACTAGCTTGTTTCCCACCTAGAGCACCAACCATATGCTACCCTGTCCTAGCATCTCAGGTAATCCCCCTAATGATGTATTGCTGGGTCCATTTTGCAGAAGAGTAAACCAAGGCTTAGAAAGACACCAAAACTTGCCCAGCTAATAGGTGGCTAAGTTAAACTCTGAATTCATGTCTGTCTGACTCCAAGCCTGAGCTCCTTCCACTAAACCACACAAAAAACTCAAGTAAACATGACTTCTTGGTTCCAGCACACTCCTCCTGATACCTCCAAAGCCCTCTGAAAAGCCGCTGGAAGAGCCCAGGGCAGGGGTGCTCCAGAGCTGCTGGCCCACCACCAGGTCTATCTGCTGTGGATAACATACAGCAGTTGTGAAGAGACCCCTCCTCACAGCAGCTGGCTGAGCTGTGTTCCCCCGGCAGGGGCTGCTGAAGAGAAGGGTAGGAGACCACATCACACCTTTTCTCGGAGGGTCATGGGAAGCCAGGTCAGCTTCAAAGAGCATCTAAAGCAGGACAAGGCATGCCTGATATATGAACATGGCTAACAGGGGCTATTGAGTTAGACACGCTGGAGGGCTTCCTGGAGGAAGTGACACTGACACCAAGATCTGGAGAAAAGCCAGACGCTCGTCAGGCAATCAGCATGAGCAAAGGCCTGAGATGGAGGTTTGGGCAGGCCCTAAGCAAGAAGGGGAGTGAGGTGTGAGAATCAGAAATAAATATAGGTAGGAATTAGAAATATAGGTAGGCACTGGGTCCAGAAAGAGCCACACCAGGAAGGTGACCTGATCCCTGACCCTGGTCTCAGGTGGCTGATAGTTGTTGAGCACTTAACTCTCCTTTTACCACTTTTTTTTTTTTTTTTGTAGAGACAGAGTCTCACTTTATGGCCCTCGGTAGAGTGCCGTGGCCTCACACAGCTCACAGCAACCTCCAACTCCTGGGCTTAAGCGATTCTCTTGCCTCAGCCTCCCGAGTAGCTGGGACTACAGGCGCCCGCCACAACACCCAGCTATTTTTTGGTTGCAGTTTGGCCGGGGCCGGGTCTGAACCCGCCACCCTCGGTATATGGGGCGGCGCCTTACTGACTGAGCCACAGGCGCCACCAATTGAGCACTTAACTCTCAACAAACCAAGTCTGTACACTTGCTGTCACAGAAATGACCATTTGAAGACTTCAGCTCTAACCTACGAGGGCAGTGGTTACAGAGACCAGAGTATGAGGATGTTCCCTTCCATTGTAATGTATCACGGTTTTTATCTCAAATAGAACTTGTATCATTATTTGATTAACACGTGTCTTCCACTCTAGGCTGGAAGTTCCACATGGGCAAGGGCCATACCTGTGCTCACCAAGGTGTGCAAGGCCTGGCACATAGTGGGTATTCGATAAATACTTGAGGAATAAATGCATGGACAAATAGATGGATGGATAGATGTGAGAAGGGACACTAAAAAAGGGAAGAAAACCTGGCCTGCTGAACCTGGAAGTCTGGAGGGTCCATAAGAATATGGATATGAAGTAACCTAGGCAACCAATGACCAATAGAAAAGGGCAGGACTGCCCGGAGCTGCAGAGACACCAATTAAAGACTGCAGCCGACTTCAAACGGAGAATATTTATACTGCTGGAGGCGTCTCCTCCCTCTCTCACCTCCTCTCCTCCATGAGAAGGACTCGCTTTCAACTCTCTTTGTTACCCTGAAACTTATGTAGGTGACTTCTGCTCTCCATCCACACTGCCTGGGCGGCTCCAGTTTTATTTTCAGCGCCGAACTTTCTAGCTTAAACCAGGTGAACTGGTTCGGGGAACCAAGACCCCAGACCCACAATGGGATGGGCCTTAAGTTTTGTACAAAATTGGATTTCTACTGCAGTGCTACCTAAGCTCGGGTCTCTGGCTGTCCATCTGCTTTACCACCAAACAGCCATATAAGACCACTTCCCCTTTCTCTCTGGCCTGGCCTCTTTTCTTCCCCTCTCTCTTCTGCCCCAGGCTGGGCCCTTCCCTTACCTCCCTACTCCAGCCTTGCCTCCTGAGTCCATCTTCCCCATAGTAGATGAGTGCTCTACGTCACCACCCTGACCCTGTCAGTCCCCACCTTCCTGAATCTAACATGTGTCTCCCACCCCACATAAACCCCAGCTCCCTGTTTGAGGTGGCCACTTCTGAGACCTCTCAACCAACTCTGAGGATATGAGGAGTCCTCGTACCCTGGGCCTCTGGCATCTCATGCACAGAACATCATGCAGGAGTCACAGACATTTACATATCTATTTTTCTGAAAGTACTCTCAAGCGTATTTCCTGTGAAAATGACCATTTGGGTGCTCAGATGGAGGGGTGATGTTTGAGATGCCCCCTCAAACAGGACCCATTTCCCTGTTGTGCCTAGTCAAGTCCTTCTTATCCTTTAGGGCTTGGCTTAGATGTCACTTTAAAGGTCACCTCCTCTCGGGCGGCACCTGTGGCTTGGTGGGTAGGGCGCAGGCCCCATATACGGAGGGTGGCGGGTTCAAACTCGGCCCCGGCCAAACTGCAACAAAAAATAGCCGGGCGTCGTCGTGGGCACCTGTAGTCCCAGCCACTCGGGAGGCTGAGGCAAGAGGATTGCCTAAGCCCAGGAATTGGAGGTTGCTGTGAGCAACCATAGCACTCTACCAAGGGTAATAAAGTGAAACTCTGTCTCTAAAAAAAAAATAGAAAAGTCACCTCCTCTGGGAAGCCCTCCCTCATTTCCCAGAATCCTGGGCTTCTCTTTGTCTTTAGCAATACTAGCTCTATATTATCATGCTGTCTATATTCAATCTCTTCTTGAGGGTGAGAACCCCATATTATTTATTCATCACTGTAACCCCAGGGGCCTGGCACAGAACAGCAGAGAATTTCCATAGGGCCTGAAGACCACATGACTGTATGAGAAACAGTAAAAGATGACCTGGGCCAAACACACCTGCTTTCTTACAAGCTGTATGACTCTGAACAAGTTACAAAAGCTCTCTGACCAAGTTTTTTCTTTTCTTTTTTCTTTTTTTGAGATAGTTTCACTATCTCACTAAGTCACCTTGGGTAGAGTGCCATGGCATCACAGCTCACAGCAACCTCAAACTCTTGGGCTTAAGTGATTCTCTTGCCTCAGCCTCCCAAGTAGCTGGGACTGCAGGTGCCCACCACAACGCCCGGCTATTTTTTGTTGCAATTGTCCATTGTTGCTTAGCAGGCCCGGGTTGGAATCAAACCTGCCAGCCTTGGTGTATGTGGTTGGCATTGTAACCACTATGCTACGCAGGGTGCTGAGCCTGAGTCAGTTTTTTTAATCAGGAAAAATAAAAACTTTGAGGGCGTTTTTGTGAAGATTAAGAAAGGTGCCCAGTATGGTGGCTCACACCTATAATCCTAGTAGCCCAGGAGATCGAAGCTGGTGAATTGCTTGAGGCCAGGAGTTCGAAACCAGCCTGAGCAAGTGCGAGATCCCATCTCTATTAAAATTAGAGGGCCAGGCATGGTGGCCCATGCCTATAATCCTAGCACTCTGGGAGGCCAAGGCAGGTAGATTGCCAGAGCTTAGGAGTTGGAGACCAGCCTGAACACAAGCAAGACACCGACTCTAAAAAACAGCCAGGGTTGTGGCAGGTGATAGTAGTCCCAGCTACATGGGAGGCTGAGGCAAGGGGATTGCTTAACTCCGAAGGTGAGGTTGCTGTGAGCTATGATAGCACAGCATTCTACCAAGGGTGACAAAGTGAAACTCGGTTTCAAGAAAAAAAAAATTTTTTTTTTGCTGGATGGTGTGGCTCAAGCCTGTAATCCTAGCACTCTAGGAGCTTAAGGTTGCTGTGAGCTTTGATGACAGCACTGCAGTGTAGCCAGGGCAAGAAATGTCAAACAAACAAACAAACAAAGGGATCTACCACACTGTTCTCTAAGTCAGAAAATGCCTGCAAGCCAAAGATGTCAGAAGTTCCCCATGCATAAGAAGTGTGCTGTGGTCCTGACTAGGATCGAATTTTGGTTGTGCCACAAATGAGCTGCATGACCTTGGGCATGTGACTGTGTACCTCAGTTTCCGCATGTGCATGCTGGGGTTCGTAGTGCCTACCTTCCTACCTTCCAGGGCTGCTGCAGAATTTGGTGAGCTACTGGGTGTCAAGGCAGTTAGGGTGCTGCCCAGCATAGAGGGACCCAGCCCCATGGGTGATAACCACCCCGTGTCTGTCTTCTTCACAGATGTGTGAGCCCTCTGCAGGCCAACAACACACTTTATCCTACACACACTGAACATGGGCACAGAGAGCAACAATGGCACTGGCTAACTTCACTGACCACTTAAACACTGTCCCAAGAGCTTTATTAATTCACTCTAGCTTCACATCAATCCTACGAAGCAGGTACTTATTGTCCCCAGTTTACAGACAAGGTAAAACTGAGGCCTAGAAAGCAAAAGCAAATTTCCCAAGAATAAATAACTTGCCCAAGTGGGAGAGTCAACATTTAAATTCAGAAAGACAGGCCCAGGAACCCAGGCTCTTAACTCCTAGAACAGTCCCTAGGGTGGAGAGATGGGAGGGTGAATCCTGGGTGAATCTGCCTGCAGGGAGAGTCCACAGTCCCAGCGCAAGCTGTGCTTCTCTGAGAACGTGGGCAGGGACATATGCAAGCTTGTCTGGCCAAGGGCACCCAGAGAGGCCAAGCATCCTCTGTTTCTGAGCTCTCTGTCCAAGAGGAAACCCCCACAAGGGCTGTAAAAGCAACAGAAAGGAATCGCCAGGTCTCAGGCTGGGCACAGGCATCCAGAAAGAAAGACACACAAACAAGGGTGACAAGTGGACAAAGGAAGTGAGAGAACGCCAATGTGCCAGGGGAGAAAACTCCGGTGTGCACCAAGGAAGGCAGTGGTGGTAGTGAAGCTGTATTGTGTGGATTCGAACCCAGGCTCTGCCACAGACTGGCTGTGTGGTAACCTGCAGCCTCTTCTGGTTTCTACAGTTTCCCCCTCTAAAATGGGACTATAACAGTACCTACATCTTGGGCTGCTGAGAGACTGAAAGTAGAGTGTACCTGCAAAGCATGGTGATTGGCACACACAGAAAGCATTCAAACACTACAAGGAATTCTTTTTGTTGTTGTTGACAGAATCTCCTTTTGTTGCTCTGGGTAGAGTGTCATAGTGTCATCATAGCTCACAGCAACCTCAAACTCTTGTATTCAAGTAATCTTCCCTTAGCCTCCAGAGTAGCTAAGACTTACAAGCACCTACCACAGTGCCTGGCTACATTGTCTATTTTTAGTAGAGATGGGGTCTGGCTCTTACTCAGGCTGGTCTTGAACTCCTGAGCTCAGGTGCTCCTCCTGCCTTGCCTCCCCAAGTGCTAGGATTATAGACGTGAGCCACTGCATCTAGCCACTATTGAGAATTCTTATTTCTAGTGGTACATATGCATGGGTGGGGTGGGGTGGGCATGTGTGTGAGTCTGTATTGGAGAGGTCCCAGCCTGGGGACCTCTCTTGCGTGTTTCTGGGTGGTATGTGTGTTCAGGGATGAGTCTCGTGTGTACATACAACCATGTGTACGACAGACACCCTCTGAGTGTGCCTGTGATGACCATGAGCGTCTGAGCAGATGTGTACACGTGTGCATCACAACGGTGTGTGTGTGCTTATAGGCACATGTGGGCCTGTGAGCACATTGTTATGCCCAGAAGGCACCCACTAAGCAACCTCAAAAGGAAATTAGGAATCTCATTGGCCAAGGCGTGGGGCAGGACCCAGGGGTCTCAATCCAGCAACGCGGCCTGGAGCAATTATATCCTGCTTCTGAGCCTTGATCCCCTTTGTCAAATAAGGGTGTAGTGTTTGGTCCTTCACTGCAAGTTTAAAGTAAAGAGCTCACTGGTGCAGCTGCCATGGGTAGGAAACTGTCAGTGGACCCACCAAAAATGGCCCTTTTGAAAGTAATAAGGTTTTTCAAAATATTTTACTTGCCACATCACCCCTATTTAAGAGAGGTAGGCACTGAGCATCAGGCAGAGATGGCCATGCAGGGGAGCAGGCTGGAGTCAGACTGACCTGCAGGGGGACCCTGGACAAAGGGCTTCTCTGGGCCCAGTCTCCACGTCTAAAAGGAAGGTGCTCCTGCCTACCTCATATACCTGTCCTTGGTATTAGATCATTAAAGGTGACTTCTTTCCCATGCCCCTGGCCCCCACCCCCAGGTCTCAGCCTAAGTTTGCAAGTCCCATATGCTGCTCAAGAAACTGCAGCGGAATTAATGAGGAGCTGGCTGATGAAGCAGGACCTCAAATGGAGTGACCCCTGAGGAAGGCATCTCCCTGTCTCCAGGGAGGAGAGGGTACCAGGTGACACAGCCCTTGCACATCCACCACTGGCCACACCTCCTTGAATGTCCCCTGCTCACCTGTAGTGTGTCTCCAAATGAGAGCTTATGGATGACATGCGTCATGTCTGGGTTCTGTGGCTGGGCTGTGGCGCTGTGTGTGGACACGTGGAAGTTGCCAGGGACCTGGAGGGGAAAGACAAATTTTAGGAGTTTGGTTGACTGTCCTAGGGGGTGCGGTATAGGGCTTCACCCTGTGTGAATCAGACAGTCCTGGGTTTGGATTCTGGCCTGTATCATTTCCAACTGTGTACAGGAGTCACTTCTCCTCTCTGAGCCTTGGGATCCTCACCTGTAGGACTTGGGGTGGGGGCGCACTGACAGCAGCTACTCAAGGGAGTGTAGGGACTGCCTGCTAAGAGAACATGTGTGAAGTGCCTAGTGGCTGATGCAAACAGTAGCTCTTCCCCTCCAGCCCCATGGACGCTGGGCTGCTGGCCCCATGGTGGGTTGGAGGATGACCTTTGAGCCTGCAGACCAGAGGGCCTTCAAATTCAAACCAAGATCACCACCAACCCAAGTATGCCCTGTTGCCCCAGATAGGGGGATCCCCACAAGGCCAACTGCAGTAGCCTTATTTCCTCCCGGGGTGTCTAAGCCCTTATAGAGCCTAGCCCATGAGAAGTACCACACGAATATTTACAGAATGAATGATGCCAATGACAATTGTGTGCCAAGAGCCCTTGGGTTCTCTTGTGACCTCCCTGTGTCAACAAAAAGTCCCTCCTCTTCTCCTGGATGCTCAAACCATAACCGCTGTGTCACCCTTGGAGGACCTTTTTCTCCCACCTGACATCCCATCCATAGGAAACCCTTCAGCGCCAGCTTCCAAACATACCTGGCTTCTGACCCCTTCTTGTTCCCGTAGCCCAAGGTCCTCTCCGGATGGATGGATGATGGCAGCCCTCTCCCTGGGCTCCCAGCTTCTACCCTCCTCCAACCCCAAGGCTTCTGTTCATTCAGAGGTGAAGCCCACATCCTCACAGTGGCCCCTGCTCTCATCTGCTTACTACTACCAGGACATGAGCTCCATGCCCGCAGGGACTTTTGTATGTTTCACTCCCCGATGCACTCCCCAGACCCAACCAGCAGAAGGTGCTCATTAAATACTTATTGAATGAACGAACAGATGATATTTAATTCTCTGACTTTGGTACACAATTCCCACTTTACAGAAAAGGAAACTGAGGCTCAGAGCAATGAGGAAACTAAGGTCACACACTGAGAACTGCGGTTTGAGCTCATGCTATTTGGACACACTGCCCCTTCCCACTGAGGCCTGGATGCCATTTACCCCAGCAGTATCCCGTGGAGCCAGTCCTTCAGGAGGTGCTGGGACTGGGGAGATGATCAGACAAAAGGCTGGCCCAGCCAAGCCCCTGGACTTCTACAACACAGACTTGGAAAAGATGAGGGGGCGGCGCCTGTAGCTCAAGGAGTAGGGCACCGGTCCCATATGCTGGAGGTGGCGAGTTCAAACCCAGCCCTGGCCAAAAACAAAAAAAGAAAAAAAAAAAAAGGAAAAGATGATGAGGTTCTGTGGGATCCATACTGGCCCAGAGTAATGTACAGACTGTGGGGTCATGGGGAGGACCTCCGTTTATTCAAGGATTTGGGTCATGTTCAGGGAGCGTTTCCCAGGGGAAAGGACACCTTTGTGCTAAAGCTCTGAAGCAGGTCTGCATCACCCTGGAAGAGAAGACAGGGCATGTGGACAGAGGGGACAGCATGAGCATGTGTGGAGGCCAGAAACGGCCCAGCAGTGCTGTGTTTAAGGAACTAGAGGGCTTGGTATTGTCCACAGAGGGGTCTGGGAGGTGGCTGGCACAGGAAACAAAGAGGCGCAAGACAGGGTGTGGGTGTTTATCAAAGGCTCCCATATGCCTCATAGAAAAACCTCAGGGGGACTGGGCATGGTGTCTCAGGCCTGTAATCCTAGCACTCTGGGAGGCCAAGGCAGGTGGGTACCTGTAGTCCCAGCCATTTGGAGGGTGAGGCAAGAAGATCTTTTGAGTTCAAGAGTTTGAGGTTGCTGTGAGCTAGGATGCTACAGCACTCTCCCCAGGGCCACAAAGTGAGACTCTGTTTCAAAAAAATATGAAATCAGGGAGGTGCCTGTGGCACAACGGAGTAGGGCACTGGCCCCATATGCCGGGTTCAAACCCAGCCCTGGCCAAAAACTGCAAAAAAAAAAAAATGAAATTAGCACATTGTACCCCACAAATGCATTAACATATATGTGATCTATGCATGTATGATTTAATTTTTAAAAAAAAGGAAAATATAGAAAAAAAAGAAAAAAATTACATGAGGTGATGGAAAAGTTAAAAAAAAAAAAAGTCCAAAACCTCAGGGGTTGTCTCATTCCACTCAGTGAAGATGATGGAGCTTGGAGTTTGCACGAGAGGACAGAATCCAGCCGGCTCTCTGTGTGGCATCCGTCAAAGCCTGCTGATTCTGCAAAAGTGCCTGTTCCAACATGAACTTGTGGATTTCCTGTAGGAATATTACCACTTTCACGGGACCTGGGCTTCAGACTGATAAGGGGGATACCAGCTAAGAGGGCATGGTCCTGGCCTCAGGCCCAGGGAGATCTCGGCCGAGCTAAGCGTGCTGCGGGACAGAGTGCAGAAGGGGGCACCCACTGGACTGGAGTGGAGTGAGAACAACAGCTTGGCAAGGTCTCCCTCCAGGGACGGTGTTGTCAGCTGCTTCAGGGCCCCAGTTACCAGTATAGTGGTAGTGGCTCTGAGTTCTACATGTGGGCCCAGCCAGCCCCACTTCCTAGCTGGGGGTCCCTAAGCAAGGTTGGTAACCACTCTGTGCCTCAGTTTCCCCATCACTAAATGGAGATAACACCCCCATGGGGTCACTGGGAGGATTCAGTGAGGTGATGCATGCAGAGCAGTTGGCAGCTGTCACTGGTCAGGTTTGTAGGATGAACAAGTTTGTCATCAGAGCCAGTAGAGAAGGGCCCATCTCGAAAAGAGAACAGCACAGACACAGGCAGGACATAGGGAAAGACATTGTATTAAAAAAGTTTTTTTTGCTATTGTTAGTGAGATAAAGTCTTGCTACATTGTCCAAGCTGGTGCTGAACCCTTTGTCTCAACTGATCCTCCCATCTCAGCTGTTCTAAGAGCTAGGATTATAGAGTGAGGCACCACACTGGCCTCCAAAAATTCAAATAATACCTGGATATGTTTCCATTACAAAATACTCACAAGATACAGTTAGAATTAATGTCCTGCCTACCATCCCTGGAAATAAGAAGCTGATAGCCACCAGGTGTGTGTCCTTTAGTTTTCCTATGCAGTGACCTATAGCCTCCCGGAGACGGGCCATGGCAGAGTTCAGAATTGGGACTGGGGTCTGGGCCTCCTGGCCCCAGAGTTAAGTGAGTCAAGGAGGCTGGCCCCCGGGCATCTGCCGCCCACGGCTGGGCCTGCCGGGCTGTGACTCAGTAACCCACTCCCGCCCCACACCAAATCCATCACAGGTGCTGACTCATGCCAACACACGCTGGGCTCAGGAAAGACAAGACAACACTTTTAGAACCCGTGACTGAGGAACCTACGTCAGTGTCTCTGATGAATTTTAAAAACATATAGCTGGAGCCAGGCCCCACACCCACACCCCATCCTGGCCCCTTCCCGGGGGGCTTGGTGATGAAGCAAGGTCGTCATGTGTCTCAGGTGGGGTGGGGGCTGCTACTGAAGCTCGAGACTTGTGAACTCTGACTCTGGCTGCTGGCCAACTTTCTGATGGATGGAGGAGAGGGCACAGGACAAGTCTCAGCCTGATGCTGGGACGTGAGATAGAGAGGGTGCCAGCTGCTGACCCTGCCATCACAGCACATTGTCACCGATGGCATCATTAATCTGAACACCTCTTGATGGGCAGCTCCTCAAAGGTACAAACCGTTAATGAGGGAACGTGGGTGAGCTAGTGGCGGGGAGGGTCTCCACTCCTCCAAAGTTTGGGGCAGAGGGTGGCCTGGCTGTGACACCAGCACAGCAATCATAGCACATGTAACCAAGATGTTGGGAGAAGCAGGCACAAGCAGCAGGCCCACGAGTCCAGAGCCAGAGCCCTGGTGCCAGGTCTCCTGGGTTCAAATCCGGGCCATGTAACCTTGACCAGGCACATAATCTCCCATGCCCTGGTTTCCTCAGGGCTGCTTTGAGGACTAAATGAATTAACACACAGATAGGGCCAGGTAAGAACCCAAACAGTGACAGCCATAACACGAGGGCTGGTGTGACCCTTTCATGGAAACCAGAGAAGGCTCATTTCTTGGATGCCCTCCATGTACCTTTTACAGGGACACTTATATCCAGATGACAGTGGGTGCCAGCTGATGAGGTCATGCAAATATCCCACTGGTAAGGCAGGCAGGGACGGACACTGATACTTATCTAGCCCCATTGTATTAAGTCTTTTATATATTTTAATTTGTTCATATGAGGTCAATATTATTACCCTCGCTGTATAGATGAGGAAACTGAGGCTCAGAGATGCTAAACTGCCCAGTCATTCAACCCAGTGAGCATCATAGCCAGGATCCTTGACCACAGGTCTATCTGACCCCAAAGGAAAGTACCAGTTCACCCAGAGCCAGCTGGGGGCCCCAACAGAGCTCCCCTAAGGGGAGCAGATGGCGGTCTTGGACATGTTTGCCAAGAGGTGGGAGGGTGGGGTAGTGGGCTGTCTTCTGGGCTATCATCCTGGGCGCTGGGCTGACCTGAATAAATGTGGTTCCTTCCTGATTGCCAGCATGTTTGTGTCTGTTCATCCTCCACGGTCAGCCCCCCATGGGCCTTCCCTGGTCACTCTCCCTCAGGAGCCTCCTTCTCCACTCTCCTCCACAGCACCCCCTTCACAGCCGCTCCGCCGGTTCTGTTTCCGTGTTTCCCTGTGTGTTGTCTGGCAGCCCATCAGAGACCACGGGCCACCAAGGGCTCTGTGCTGAGCAAGAAGCCAGGCGTGCAGGAGACACCCAAGAGCACAGAAGGGTGGGCAAATTAGTCAAAGTTGGGGGGCAAGGAGAAAGGAAGCCAAGGAATACAAGGGTAGAGGGGGAAACAGACAATAACTACGGTGTGAGGAGGATGGGGTCAGGTAGTGTACCGGGTGGGAAGGGGAGGGAGGGCTTCCCTGGGGGATCTATGTCAACTGAGGCCTGTGGGTGAGCACAGTTCCCAGGGAGGATGAGGTGGGGACAGACAGAGGGTATGGGAGCTCCACAGAGCAGTGGCCCACCACCCATCCCACCAGCCTCCCCACCCCGCCTGTGACCTCTGCCCTTGGCCGCTGTGGTGCACCTGGATGCAGCTGCCAGAGTGAGCTTCCTGAAGCTATGCTGTCCAGCAGAACTGTCCACAATGCGGAAATGCCCTGTATCTGCACTGTCTCATGCAGTGGTTCCAGCTGTGATGTGGCTTTGAGCACTTGAAATGTGGCTATTTAGACAGAGTAACTGAAATGTACACTTCATTAAAATTAAATCAAATGAATTAGATAATCCAGCTCTAATGCATAAATCTGCTTAAAATATTGCTGCACATCACAACTACCACAAAATTCAAAACATGGGCAGTGTAAAGGTGCCGTGTGGTGCAAAGAGAGCCCTCAATGCATCCGGACTCTCAACACCTGAGCCTGGGCTGGCCTGAGACTCACTTAAGCCCACATGATGTGGCAGAATCCTTCCTGTTTTAGCTGAAGCCTTGAGAAGGTCTTGAAGCTTCTGCATTAGCACTTACCAGAACCCTGAAGCTATCACGTAAAACGTTCACTCTGCTTGAAAGACTAGAAGGCCCGGCATATGCCCCATCTAAAGGGGTGGTGAGCTGCTCCTTGGTGCCTGATTATTGGCATAGTGGGAACATGGGTCCACTGTGGCCAGAACCTCTGACTTTTAAAAGCCAGAAATCTGGAGGATTCCTGATTTTTTTCTTTTTTTCTTTTTAAGACAGGCTCTTGCTCTGTCTCCTCAGCTAGAGTGCAGTGGCATCATCATATCTCACAGCAACCTCTCTCCTGGGCTCAACTGATCTTCCTGCTTCAGCCTCTGAAGTAGCTGAGACTACAGGTGCCCACCACCACACCTGGCTGATTTTTCTATTTTTTGTAGAGATGCGGTCTCCCTCTTGCTCAGGCTGTCCCTGAACTCCTGGCCTCAAGTAATCCTCTCCACCTTAGCCTCTCAAAGTGCTAGGATTACAGGCATGTGTCTTCACACCCTGACCCCTGATCTTTCATTAAATAACAACGGCTCTGGTGTGTAACGTTACATAGGACAAACTTAACTTGTCTTGGATCTGTGTGTGGCTAGTTGAGGTTGCAATCTCCAGTTCAGGTGTCAGGGAATAAAAGAGGGGTGTTCTAAGCAGAGACTGCAGGGGGGGACACACTGCAGCCAGGTATGCTCAGTGGCCCAGTCTGCTGGGATGGAGAAGGGCAGCTGTGGGATATGGGGAAGTGTGTGAGCTCAGAAAAGACCCCTGACCTCTTTGGGCTTCAGCATCCTCGTCTGTAAAATGCATTGAGTGGCTCCCCTGTGGCAATGCTGAGTTGAGCTGAATGCTGATGTGTCAAGTAAGTTGTGCTGGCCCTCACTGGACTGCCCCTGCCCTCCCATATGCCCTGCACTCACGCCTGTGACTTTAGGAGCTGAAGCTCCTGGGTCTGGGACAAAACAACAGCAATACTCGAATGATCTTTTGGAGCTGATGAGGTGCTTTCAAACCTACCACACACATCTCACTCCTTGCCCTTTTTACTCCTCATCCCGGCACTTAGCACCTATGGTTACACTTAGTTTGCAGACTGACTGTCTCCCTCCACTGGGAGGGAAGTCCTACCAACTCAGGAACGTTATCCCAAGAGCCTGTTGCAACCCTGGAACATAGAGGGTTCTCATGCATCTTTTTAAGGAATAAATGTGTATTAACTCATTTCATTCTCACATAAACTATGTAAGTGGGTGGTATCATTGTTACCACCACATCCTCACCCTCACGTGGACAAGTGACCTGGTGGGCATTGCCTAGCCAAGAATGGATAGAGCTAGGACTGGAACCCAGGACTTGGGCTATAGATCCTAAGGCCTTCTTACCACCCACTGTCTCCCCTACTGGGAGAGAAAAGCAGCCCTTCCCCTGATCAACAGGCATCAGGGACTTAAAATCTCATAGAGCCTGGAATCCCCACCTGGATTCTCGGCAGAAGCTTCCAGTTGGCTGAACACTGGTCGTCACAACCTTAGGGCTCCACCGGGTCAAGTGGGCATACACCTCTACCAACCAGGTCCAGGGAAGGGGATGCAGGTGAGAGGGGCCCAGGCAGGGTCTCTGTACCTTGTTGATGCTGAACTGTCCTTCGAAGCGGCAGCCTGCCCCATTGTTCAGCGGGATCTTCATCGAGTTGTCAATGTGGCCCACCTCGTGCCTGCCCATCTCATCCTGAATGTCCAGCCCAACCACTGCAAGAGCCAAGGGGAGGCTATGGTCACAAATCCAGAGACACAGGAGATTGGGCCCAGCCTCTCCTCTGCAGAAGCCCTCATTTACCCACGCTCTAGACAGACCAGGCCTGGGGCCTTCTAGACACTCATGGTCTGGGATTCAGAGTCGACAGGGTACAGGGGATGACTCTGTTATATGTGAGGCTGAGGGGAGGGGGGGAGTAGAGATTCCAAGCCACACTGGTGGTCTGAATCCTGGCTCTGCTTTTTATCCTCCCTACAACCTTGGCTCAGGTACTTAACCTCTGGATGCCTCAATTTCTTTCTCTATAAAATGGGGCTGGTAATAACTGAGCCCTCCTTGCAGGATTATGAGGATCAACAGGCATAGAAAATGCTTAGAACAGGGTCTGATGCACAGTAAGTGGAAAGTGCATAATAAATGTTAGCACTTAATGTACCTGACAGTCCCTGGGTTCATGGGGTGAACACGCTCCAGCAGGCCTTGATGCATTCACCACTCACTCACTCGCACTTTCCTTTATCCCAGGACTATGCCCCCCAGGCCCTGTGGAATAGCACCAGGGTGCACCAAGGGAAAAGACAGACCCTGCTTTGCAGGAGGCTGTGTGCTTTTCTAAGTTCCTCAGTACACTAAATGGAAACCCTGGCCTTGACTCCAATGGGACCCTGTCACCTCATTATGACTCAGCTTCCCCATCTGTAAAATGGGTACACCAATGCCAACGGCATTCCCAGAGGTAGTCTAAGTGGCAAGCAGAGAGAGGATCCCTGTAAACTATGGAGAGTTTCCCAGGTAGGAGGAATAGAAAGGAGGCTACAATGCAGAGAAAAACAGCCGGAAGCAATTTTAAAGAGTACCATCCCATGTCCCTCAGTGGGGATAGGGAGGCAAGTGAGGGCCCACCTGCAGAAGGAAATATGGTACCTCCATGGTCTGTAGTACGGGGGAAACGCTGATGCTATAGCGTCACATTTAAAAGAAATATGAGGGGCGGTGCCTGTGGCTCAGTGGGTAGGGCGCTGGCCCCATACACCGAGGGTGGCGGGTTCGAACCCAGCCCTGGCCAAATTGCAACAAAAAAATAGCCGGGTGTTGTGGCAGGTGCCTGTAGTCTCAGCTACTCGGGAGGCTGAGGCAGGAGAATCGCCTAAGCCCAGGAGTTGGAGATTGCTGTGACGCCACAGCACTCTGCTGAGGGCGAGAAAGTGAGACTGTCTCAAAAAACCAAAATAAATAAAAAAAGAAAAGAAAAGAAACATGAGCAGGTCTCTGTTTGACTTAGCAGTTCCAACCCTGGGAACCAGTCCTACAGACACATACATGTGTGTCCAGATGCATGTGCAAGGCTGCTCTGGGCAAAGTTATTTGAAATCGTGACAACTGGGAACAACCCAACTGGCCATCACTGTGGGGTCAGCCAATGGTATGGCCTTCATCTGTGATACAGCAGGCACAAAGAATGGAGAAGAGGCTCCAGTGGGCAGTGCTGGGACCTCGGGCAGGTCACCTGACTGCTCTCTGTGCCTCAGTTTCTTCCTCTATTGCAGGCCTGTTTGTAAGGATTAAAGAAAACTGACACAGCACTTGCTACATGCTAGACTCTCTTCTAAGTGCCTTTTAGGTAAGAACACACCATCTGAACATCCCCGTGGGGAAGATAACATTAGCAGTGCCACTCTGCATTTGAGGAAACCAAGCCGCAGAGATCTCGCAGTTAAACAGCAGAGCTTGGACTGGAATCCACATGGTCTTGCTCTAGAGCCCACACCCTCCAGCCACTCTGTTGGGCATCACTACAGCCAAAGGACGTAGGCTAAGACCTGGCTTGGGACAGGAACTGAATAAATGGCAGCTGTTATTATTTTACTCGTATTATGAATAATGTAAGAACAGTTCCAAGATATTAGCTGAAAAAAAAAAAGAGAAACTCCAGAGGGTCCCATATTAGAGAGTCTCAATTATGTAAAAAGGGAAAAAAAAAACCCTCAAACATGATATATGTTTACAGACATGTAGGAGTGGGGAGAAGGGACTCCAGCCGCTAGCAGAGATGTTCTTTGGGGAAGATGACATGGTGGGTACAATGGGGGGGAATGTGGAGGGGCACTTTTAGTCTTTATTTTTACTTCTTTTATTTTTGATTTTTTTTTTTTTTTTTTTTGTAGAGACAGAGTCTCACTTTATGGCCCTCGGTAGAGTGCCTTGGCCTCACACAGCTCACAGCAACCTCCAACTCCTGGGTTTAAGTGATTCTCTTGCCTTAGCCTCCCAAGTAGCTGGGACTACAGGCGCCCACCACAACGCCCAGCTATTTTTTGGTTGCAATTTGGCCGGGGCTGGGCTTGAACCCATCACCCTTGGTATATAGTGCCGGCGCCCTACCAACTGAGCCACAGGCGCCGCCCTTTATTTTTACTTCTTAAATATATTTCTGTATTTTTTAATATGTTGTCCTTTTAAAAACAAAACAAAGTATTCCTGTATTAGCTATGTTTTAAAGAATATTACTTTTAAAAGTAGGATATGAGATCATACATGCAGCCTGATCTCAGCCATGGTCAGAAATGCACAGAAAGGAAGGCCAGCTGGACAGAATGATGTCAAAAAGTCAACCAACACTGTCATCGGGGAGTGGAATTATAGGCAATTTCTTCTATTTCTCTGGACTTTCCAGAGATACAATGCTGAGCATGCATTTTTTTCTATAATAAAAACTTAAATTTCTTTTTTTTTTTTTTTTTTTTTTTTGTAGAGACAGAGTCTCACTGTACCGCCCTCGGTAGAGTGCCGTGGCGTCACACGGCTCACAGCAACCTCCAGCTCTTGGGCTTACGCGATTCTCTTGCCTCAGCCTCCTGAGCAGCTGGGACTACAGGCGCCCGCCACAACGCCCGGCTATTTTTTTGTTGTTGCAGTTCGGCCGGGGCTGGGTTTGAACCCGCCACCCTCGGTATATGGGGCCGGCGCCCTACTCACTGAGCCACAGGCGCCGCCCAAATTTAAATTTCTTTTAAAGAAACACCAGGATGCTGGGCTCTGACTGCAGGTGGGGGGTGGGGTGTTCAAGTTACAACCCCGAAGATCCAGCAGGCTCAGTGAGATGTGAGGCAGCAAAGCCAGAGGCCTGATGTCACCTGGCCTCTCCTAGAACAACATCCTTTCCCGTCCCTGCCCCACTGGTCCTGTCCTCTGGCCTGATTAAGAATTTCCTTGCTTCACAGACACAATCAACTCCTAAATGAGAAGCTGCCAGATGAATTATTTTTCTAAGTGAAAGAGAAAACATAATAAAAAATAAAACCAACCTATTTCAATAGGTTCCCTGGCTTCGGGCCCATTGAGGATTCAAAATTGTGACGTAATTCTCACCCAAAGCCATTAACAGAGCTGAATCTATCCTTCTCTCTGGCTGGAGACGCACCCAGTGTTCTGCCCTCAGTTGTGCCCTTTGACAGAAGGCAACGGGTGGGAAAGGAAAGGCCTGCAACGAATTCCATGTCTGGCTGCACAGAGGGACAGCTAGAACCCCAGCCCAGGAGAAGACAAGCAGTCTACTTGCTAATAAGCCTAGGGACCATCTCCTTGGGTTCTCCCAACAATATCAGGACTGTATAGATATTACTAAGACCATTTTACAGATAAGGAAACTGAGGCTTGGCGGGGTCACCTTAGCCAAGGTCACAGTTTTAGTGAGCTAAGGAGCCAGGATTTGACTCTGAATTGCAATTTTCTTTTTTTTTGAGACAGAGTCTCACTATGTTGCCCTTGGTAGAGTGCTGTGGTGTCACAGCTCACAGCAACTCTTGTGCTTAAGCGATTCTCTTGCCTCAGCCTCCGAAGTAGTTGGGACTACAGGTCACAATATCCAGCTGTTTTTTTTGTTGTAGTTGTCATTGTTGTTTAGCAGACCTGGGCTGGGTGAGAACTTGCCAGCCCCAGAGTATGTGGCTGGCGCTCTACCCACTGAGCTGCGAGTGCCAAGCCTGAGTTGCGGTTTGAATGAATTTTGTTTTATACAAATAATTCACTCTCGGGTGGCGCCTGTGGCTCAAGGAGTAGGGCGCCGGTCCTATATGCCAGAGGTGGCAGGTTCAAACCTAGCCCTGGCCAAAAAAAAAAAAAAAAAAAAAACAAATAATTCACTCTCTTGGTTAAAACAAACAGGCTCAGTGCCCATAGCTCAGTGCATAGGGGACTGGCCACATGCACCAGGGCTGGTGGGTTCGAACCTGGCCCCAGCTCATCAACAAGGACAACAACAAAAAAGTAGCCAGGCCTTGTGGTGGGCGCCTATAGTCTCAGCTACCTGGGAGGCTGAGGCAAGAGAATCAGTTAGGCCCAAGAGTTTGAGGTTGCTGTGAGCTGTGACACCACAGCACTCTACCGAGGGCGACATAATGACACTCTGTCTCAAAACAAACAAACAAACAAATACCAAAGTAGATGTGAAGGAAAAAGGAAGAAGTTTCCTGTGACAGATGCTGCTGCTGGAGCCCTGTCCTGCTCCCTTTCACAGACGATGCTTCACCCCAGCTTCTGTTAAGTGCCGGCTGTTAATAGCTCAGAGCTGCACCCTTCTCCAAACGAATGCTCTTGCTTGACTGGAAGCCTCCTTGCCTTGAGATGCTTGGGAGGTTATGAGACCCACATCACCCTGCAGCCATTAGCCAGTGATATGGATAGTAACAGCCTGGTCCCATGAACTTGCCAGGGATGGGGGGGTGGGACAGATGCTACGGTGTCATTCACACCCCACAGCATCCTGTGAGATCAGAATGAGTTTGGGCTTGAGCTGAACACGTATCTTTGCTTATCTTCTTGCCCTGCCCTGAGTCCCTCACTCACTTCCTCCTCTTAATAAATCACTCGCATGAGAACCTCAGGCTCTGCTGCTAAGAAACACGCCTCACCTCCCTGCTGCAACATGGCTGCTCTCTAGTGGTAACCCCTGGGAGTAGTTTCTTGTGTTTTTTATGCCAGAAAGCCTCCAAGTGAATGCATATTCAATTACACTTATCTCAAAGAAAGAGTGGGGAGAGTCACGAGCTAAGTGATGATTGCAGATTGCCCCGTTCACTTGACTTGTCCTGGGGATTTCACCATTTCTGCACACAACAGATTAGCTCAAAGGTGGGGTCTTGCTGGAGGGAGGGCTATGGGGAATACTCACGTTCACAGTGCAGATTGGGTAGACTGATGTTCAGACTGACGTCAATCTTGCCCCCGCTGTCCTTGTCTGGGTCATCAACGTAGAGCTCATTCACACTGTGGGAGAAAGAACAGTGCAGAAACTTTCATTGAGAGGAGGGCACAGCTGCGGAAGACAGACAAAGGCCACTTCGCTTTGCGACCGCTGCTTAGATAACCCAGACTCCCGTCTGGGCAGACTGTGTGTGCTCAGGGTGGGGGGGACCAGGGCTCTTGTCTTGACTGCGCGATCCTCTCAGAAGGAAGGCATTTTCTATGCTCACCTCTGTGAACCCATCTGTTAAGCAGGGATGACAATGCCCACCACTAATTTGGTAGTTTGGGAAATGGGGGACGGCTCAGGGCCTGGCACCGTAGGCACACAGCACCTGATGCCTCCTCTCCTGCAACCCCCCTCCTAGCCAACTGGGAGGCTGGGTATTGCAGGTGCTCATCCTCACAAACCCTGGGGGGGTGAAGGGGGGCGGCAGAACCTGTTCTGAGAAAGGACCTGACAGCTGTGTTAGTTTCCGGTGGCTGCCCTAATAAATTATCACAAAATTGAGAGCTTAAGAAAAAACACAAGTTTATGTTATACTTTTGGAGGTCAGAAGTGTAAAATGGGTCTGCAGGGCTGTGTTCCTGGGGAGAATCCGTTTTCTTGCCTTTCTCGCCTTCTAGGGACTAGGCTCATGGCCACTTGCTCCACCTCTGACGTCCGGCCTCTCTCTTGTAAGAACTCTGTGATTTCATCTTGCCTGCCTGGTTAACTCACCATCGCTTCCCCATCACCAGATGCTTGATGTAACCACATTTGAAAAGTTCCTTTTGTAAAGTAACAGAGTCACAAGTTTCAGGGACAGGGATGGAGACATCTTTAGGAGCTAGAGGTCATTATTCTGTTCACCACAGTGGTCATAGTTAGAAGGCAGGTGGCTCTACAGATAGCCACATCACTTTGTTTTCAGGGACAGTGGCATAATACCAACATTTATTAGTGAGCAACATTTGTTCAACAAACACTTTTTTGAATACCTACTAACTGTCAGACACCAGAAACAGCGACAGACCAGACAGAGGCAGTCTCTGCCTTCATGGAGCTTACAGAGGCCAGAGCCAGACATTGCTCACCTTCTAAATCAATATGCTGCCACCAGCTAGGATTACTGCTTTGACAGAAAGCTGCAGGGGACCCGAGAGGGACTAAAGAGCGACAGACTCACTTCTCTGAGTAAGGTCTGGAGGATGAGTAGGCACGGTCCTGGCAGCAAGTGCAAAGCCTGGAGGCGGGGAGGGCGCGGCTCGTTTGGGGAAATGAATGAAGTGTGAGAGGAAAGGGAAGCATGGCCTGGGATGCAGCCAGAGTGGGGGCACCAGGCGGGGCTGAGCCAGCCGCACGGGCAGGCTTGCACTCTACTGGGTTCTGCCATGTGGTACAAAGACCAGGAGGGAGATGACAGCGCCTTGGGCGGCGTGTGGTGGGGAGGGGGGCGGGGGCTGCAGGACACAGCGCAGGGCAGGCAGGCTTACTGATGGACACACTTGAGATGCCGAGAGAGGCATGAGGGTGGGTTATTGTATTTCTTTCTGAGAGCCCCTGGCAGAGCAGGACTGGTGGGAGTGGGAGATACCAAGTGCCAGAGGCTGTGCTGAGCTTGAGGCGCCCTGGATTTCCCTGAGGGGCTGCGGGAGCCTGATTCCCAGGTAACTCCTCAAACCTAAAGGCCTGGCCCCGGGGCAGTGGTGGAGGTGACTGGGCTCTGGTTATTTTAAACATTTATTAGGTCCCTTGGGCCTGCCCCACAGGGTGTTAAGATAGAGGACTGCCCACATTAAACAACCAGACTCTGAGAGTTTTGTCAATGGCCAAATGTCTCAGGGAAAGAACGGTCAGACGGGGGCAAGGGGATTTTGTTTTTACTATAACCCCATCTTTGTGCCTGTAGTACTTGTGGTGATATAACTGGTGCTCGATAGGGAACAGTGGGCTCAGAAAAGACAGCTGGGGCTTGTGTCCGAGTGGGGGCCACAAGGATAGTCCCAGAGACATGAGCACAACAGATGAGGCTCATCCTTCAGACAGCTGGTCCCTGCCCGTTAAGCAGAGGGGGCCTACTATGTGCATTCACATTATCCCAGCTGCTCCTGTGAAGTATCCTGATCACCACTTTAAAACCGAACCAGGAAATAAAGGCTCAGAGAAGGTGTGTCCAACTCCAAGGTCACACAGCAGGAAGTGGCGGATCTAGAATCTCAACCCCTATCTACCTTCTACTGGCCCCCAAGCTTCCCACAGCTCTTGGTGTCTCCCCACCCTCTCCTTAGCATCCAGGGTCAAGGGAGAAAATGAGGGGGGCTTTGGCCCTGGGAGGGGAGACAGAGGCCAGTGCTTGGCCCAGCTCATAGTATTGGCCTATATTGGAGGACACCAAGAACAAATGAGCAGACAGGATCACAGAAGATTAGGTTAGAGCAGTACTTTTCAACGTTTTTTAATCTCACGACACACTTGAATCTGTGGCACACGTAAATTCTGTTGACCAAAAAACAGAGTAAAAACAAGAAGACACTTACTCTGCTTTGAACTTTACTCAAAATAATTTAATCAACGATCTTTAAAAATTTTCTTTCTTTTTTTATTAAATCATAGCTGTGTACATTGATATGATCATAACTCAAACGCATTAGCAAGAAAAGAACAAGGGATCCCATTGCAGGCTGGGCAAGGGATTTGAAGAGAAACTTCTGTGAAGAAGACAGGCGCGTGGCCTTCAGACATATGAAAAAATGCTCATCATCTTTAATCATCAGAGAAATGCAAATCAAAACTACTTTGAGATATCATCTAACTCCAGTGAGACTAGCCTATATCACAAAATCTTTAAAAATTTTCACGGCACGCCTAAGATCTCACAGCACACCAGTTGAAAATCACCGGGCCAGAGGAAGATCAGTTTCCCTACTGCCAAATGCAGCCTTCAGCACCCAATTTCTACCCCAGCCTTTATTCACAACTCTGGAGAGCTGCTGAGTAATGAAATTGCTGGATGATTAACAAAATGATCACCTAGGGAGAGCCTCCGGCTTCCCTTCTCAGCTGAGACTGAGTGAGACTCTTCCTTGAAGTTATTCACCTTTCCCACCTGGAGAGGCTGGACCTCTGAGGGACTGTGGGATGATGTCACTGCCGGTAATCCTCTGGCAGGTGACCTCAGTGAGAAGCAAGGTGAATCCCAGGTGTGGCGCCAAAATGAGCTCACCCACAAGGCTCCAAGAAGCCTTTCCCAGACGTGGAGCCCCGTCTTCCTCACCAGAAGAAACAGAAGCCAGGCTCCCCAGGGCTGAAGGGCCACCCAGAAGAGAGGGGCTGAGGTACCAGGCAGGGATGGAAAGCACACCAGCCTGCCGCACGCTGGCCAGTCTGGTTACATAAGCCAGAGCCGGCTGCTCCCAGGCTCCTTTCTGGAGGGCCCAGGCTGCAGGATAAACACGTTCAATCACCTGTGCCGCCTGATGAGGTCAACACAGCTGCCTTCCGTGTCCAAGGCAAATGTTCTAGGGCTGCTGGCTTCCTGCCACCTGGGCTAGTGCCTCAAGCCCGCTCACAGCCACTCCAGGCAGGGGCCTGCCAAGGCTAACTGACTTTACTGGCTGGGATTTTAACTGATTTTTTTTTTTTTTTTTTTTTTTTGGCCGGGGCTGGGTTTGAACCCGCCACCTCCGGCATATGGGACCGGCGCCCTACCCGCTGAGCCACAGGAGCCGCCCGATTTTAACTGATTTTAAAAGGCCAATCGGTTGTCAGCAATCAGTCCACCTGAAAAGGAAAATGAATGCTTTCTGTGGATTCACTGAAGTTTGAGGAGCTCTATTACCTAGCACGGGTGATGAGGAAGCAGTGGCAGACGGGCATGGGTTCACCTCTGGCTCGGCCATGTGGAGGCTGTGAGACCTGAGACATGTTGCCTCACCCCTCTGAGCCTGTTTCCTCATCCTTAATACTGGAAAAGCTTTCAATGCAGTTTTAAAATAGGCAAAATTAATCTATAGCAATGGAAGTCAGAAGGGGGTGACTGACTGGGTTGGCTGATTGAGAGAGGCTCATGGGAACCTTCTGGGAGATGGAAATGTGTTGTGTGATTGGGGTGAGGGGTATCAGGGTGTAAACACAGGTGAAAATGCATCAAGCCTCTACCCCAAGATTTATGTAAGTTATTCATACCTCACTCAAAAGAAGGAAAGGAAAGAAGGAAGAGAAGGGAGGGAGGGGAGGGAGGATTCCAGCTCCTTCACAGGGCTGCTAGAGGACTGGTGGGTCCCTCCACAGGCTGTCCCAGGGCAGGAGAGTGCCATTCTCGTCTCTCTCTCTCTAGGGCCTGCTGCAGGTCTAGGTAAAGAAAACACAGCATCCAATTTTTTGCACCTAGGCTTCCAGGGTTCAAATCCTGGCTGTCACCTCTTCAATGATGGACCATGGGCCAAGTAGGGACTTCACCCCCACCAGTCTCCCCAGACATAAAGTGGGGACAATCATAGTATCTATGTCATGGAGTTGCTGAGAAGATTAAATAAGAACAAGAGAAAAACCTGAGCTCAGTCCTAGGCACGTGCTCACATTTCATTTCATATTCATGAATGAGTATTTCATCTCCTACTCGCAGCAAGCTGGTATTTAACAGGGGTTACTGTTCTCTTCTCCCGTGTTTGAAACCAGGCTCAGAGGACATATGGCTGGCCATGATCAGAGCCCTCCCCTCTTTCCCAGGTATCACGCTGTCTAGATGGGACAGGTATTGGTGAAATGTTGAGAGCAAGTGGCCCCCAAACAGGCCTTTGCCGCAGGTGTCACTGCCCTTTTTGATACTCTTCAGACATGTCCCCCCCACCATGGCCCACATGGCTTGCAGGACATGAAGGCGCTCCAGGGTCCACTGCTTTGTGC
This sequence comes from Nycticebus coucang, assembly GCF_027406575.1. NCBI lineage: Eukaryota > Metazoa > Chordata > Mammalia > Primates > Lorisidae > Nycticebus > Nycticebus coucang. The sequence continues at coordinate 76,771,267 of NC_069796.1, read as the reverse complement.
CCTATAAGCCTCCCTCTGTCACCTACCTCAGGACAGCACTCCCTGAGCCTGAGCACAGAGCACATGCTTGCAAACTTCTTGGGAATGAACCCCCCAGGAAGCAGTGAAGACGGTGGGGGGGCACATTCCAGGTAGGGGACGCCAGATGGCGTTGGGGAGTCAGCATCGGAGTGGCCGAGTGTGTGAGGGTGTATGGGGTGTGGGTAAACAGTGGCCTTGTAGGGACAAGGTAAGAAAGGGCCTGGGGTGGTGCGGCCGGGGGAGTGTAGGTGGAATGTAGTGGAGGGCCTTGACATTCTAGGCTGAGGCGTGAGTCCGATGACATCTATGGAAAACAATTTTATTTGCTTTTAGAAGAGCACTCAAATAGTTCAGATTCCTGCCCAAAGTCGCTGACCTCTGCTTCATCTTTGATCAAATGGAAACTTACGTAGCAGAGGCCGCAGCAAGGGATGGGGGTGGGAATGGGAGAGGAGGGATGCAGGCTCTGCAAGCTAGCACTCCGGGACCGTGGGTTTCAGATCCTGACTCTTCCAAGTAAAGGAAGTGCATCTATGGCCTGGCGGGAGGATGTTCAAAATACATCCCAATGGCCAGCCGCCCGGTCACGCCCCACCTTGCTCCCAAGCCATGGTCCCAGCACCCTCAGCCTCTCTGCTGGATCGTCACCAGATCCACACTAGGGCCCTGGCCTCCAGCTCATCCTGCCCCAAGCTCATCCTCATAAACCCGCCTCTCCATGCTCAGCATTCTTCAGGCTTTGCACTGTTAAGAGCGATGTCCTTGATGCTCTCTAATGTGACACCAGAGGTACTCTAGCCAGTTCAGGCTCCAGGCAGGTATTCGGGCTCAGAGGGAGACTTCCAGCTCCTTCTCTAGGTTAAGGTACTGGCTTCCCCACCCAGACCTGTTACAGGGAGCCTGTGAGAACATGACACAGGGTGGCCTCCAAGCTCTCATCTCTGGGGGTTCCATCTGCCTGCTCAGGCACCTTCCCCGAGGAAGGAGCATCCAAGTCCTCTAGTCAACTATTCTGACCAAAAAGCAGCAGCTCCCACATGCCTGGACCCCAAAATGCTCTGAGCAGGGAAAGGGGGTATGACAGAGTGGGCTGAGTATGGGCTCCGGTGTCACCAAGACCTGGGTTTGACTCTGGCTCCACCACTTACTAACCTCACAGGGTTTTCACCTCGTGGTGCCTCAGTTTCCTCAGCTATAATGTGGGGCTAACAGAAGCAGCTGCCTCAAGGGGTTGAAGCAATGAGATGACCATTACGAAGCGCTAACCTCGGGCGCTAGCACGTGGTCACACAAACAGTCGTAACTGGAAAGCCGTGAACCGTATTGTGCTGCAAGTTTTCAATGAAGAGTTCCAGCTACTATGTTTTTATTATTATAAATCTTCATGAGGTTAATAATTACCAAGAGCAGTCAGAGCCTGGGCGGTCAAAGACTGGAACATTCTGTGGCCAGGTTCTCCGAGGAGGCTGCTCCCCTGGAAATACAGAGTCTCCAAACACCCTGTGGGGCCTCTTTCCCAAGGATAATTACTGGCCTGTACAAAGCCCAGGTTGAAGCCCAACCATCCAAACAAACATGCCTCTCTCCCCGCAGGCACAGGCCAGAATAAGCGTCTTATGTCACTGATAACCACAGGCCAGGTTGGAACACTGTTGATCCAACCAGCGGTGACCTCATTTCCTTGGGTTACAATCTCAGAGCAGGAAGAAGGGGTGCTGACCCATTGTAGTCACAAAACAGCCAGAGACGGCCAGCTGTCCAGGGAAAGAGGAAAATTGTAACTTCTAATTCTTCACAAACCTGCAGGGCTTCCAGGGGTCAGAGAGGTTTCTGATAAATGGCAGAAAGGGCGTTTGATGAATTGACCAAAGGGGCAATGTTTTTTCCTACCAATTGTTCATGAAGGCTTCAGGATGCACCCATGAGGCCTCTCGTTGGGCTGCTCCCCTCTCTTCATCCCTGCCTCCCTCCGGCCACTGACGCTGAGAAGGGAGATGTGCTTAGCACAGGGCCAACGACTCGCTATGAAGTGTCCCTAGCATTTCCTTCCCTTACCCCTCATTTTTCCACCTCTCCATGGACTTGGTGGGGTCAAAGTGTCCAGTCCAGGATGCTCCCAGGACCAAAGAAGAGGACATTCTGGAGAAGGGGAGGTGGGAGACTGGGGGAAAGACTCCAGACTTTCGGATGAGACTGCTCATCCGATAACCAGCCCTGCCGTTGGTGAATGGTGTGCGCTGTCTGGGCTCACTGGAAGGGCCTTCTCTGCACTCTTACCAGCCCTGACATCAAAACTTATCTGTGAGCCATTGCCTCAATGCCCCACCTCTCTACGGGCTGAGATGACTAATGCCACCTCTCATGTTGTTACCAGGTTCTTAACTCAAAGGAGGGGAGAAGGAAGGGCCAGGAAACTTACATTCAGTGAGCACTTACTATATGCCAGGTACACAATGGCTTTACAACCTTTTTAGAGTTGCATGGAGAATACACAGGACATGAATAAACGCATGCAAAGATATGGATCTGCTGATATATATTTTTTTGAGCCAGAGTCTCACTTGGTCACCCTTGGTAGATTGCCATGGTATCTTTGCTCACAGCAACCTCAAACTCTGGGGTTCAAAGGATTCTCTTGCCTCAGCCTCCCAGATAATTGGGACTACAGGAGCCCACCACAGCACCCGGATATTTTTTAGAGATGGGGTCTGGCTCTTGCTTAAGTTGGTCTCGAACTCATGAGCTCAGGCAATCCATCTACCTCAGCCTCCCAAGTGCTGGGATTACAGGCATGAGCCACCGTGCCTGGCTGGACCTACGGATATTAAAGCATATCAGATATAGTAAGTACTTTCTGGCTAAATAATCTTGTTTCATCCTCAAAATATCACTTGTAGCCCACACATTCTCTGTCTCCTACCTCGCTTTTGTTTTGGTCTTTGGAGCATTTATCACTAATTGAAATAGTCTAGTTTTGTGTCCACTGCTGGTGTTTTCGGCTCCGAGTGAGCAGTCCTGGCTCTCCATAAGTTCCCAGTCAAGGACTGAGACCTGTCACACCAGCAGCGCAAGGGGCCCAGCCCTTCCCGATCCCTTGTGCTCCAGCCCACAGCTTTCTTCCTTTCTGCACACACACCAGGTACTTCTTGCCACAGGGTCCCCCACACTTGCAGGTGCTCTGCCTACAACACGTAAAGACACCTGCCTGGTTGGTGTCTGGTCCTTGCTGCTGTTACGTGTATCACCCTCTCTCTCACTTGCTTAGCACAAGATGGGTCTGCCAAGCCAAGTAGGCCCCCTCCCAGACAGGGTGAGGGTGCCTGGCATATGGTAGGTGCTTCATAATGCCAGTAAGTCTCAGTCTCTCCATTTCCATCTCTGATTCATGATAGGAAGATTCCTGAGACATCCCGTGCCCCAACTGTGCAGAGAGGGGAAGATGCTTATCTCGGACAAAGTCAAGGGGAAGATGCTTATTTCGGACAAAGTCATCCCCCATTTGGGACCTGGGGGGAATAAAATACTTTCTCTGAGCCTTGCATGGCCAGGGGATCATGCCTTGGGAAGCAGACAAAGCCTCTCCCAGGGGTGGAAGGGCAGCTTTGACTCTGGTCTATCCTCCCTCCTTTGGCCAGCAATTCTGAGACCCAGAGATGTTTGGCAACTTGCCCAGGGTCACACAGCAAAGTACTAATTGAGCAGAGACCTAGCTGTAGGTCTCCCAAGGCCTTATGCAATGCTCTTCCTACCACTCTATGAGGCCTCGTGGACTCTGGTGCCATCACAGGCACTAAAAACTGGGTCAGAGTGACAGGGATGGCAAATTCTGCTACACCACTGGAGGGCAGGAAGGTACGTCCAGAAATAAGGCCAGACCAGCCATTCAGTGTGCTGGTAAAGCACTCACGTGGGCTTGGGAGACACTTGCTTACTGTGTAATGACGGGAAGCTATCTTTATCTCTCTGAGCCTCAGTTTCCTCTCCTGTAAAGAAGGGACAGGACAGCTGCCTCCTGGGGCTGTTTGAGGATTAAAGGTGGTAATGCCTTTTTAACATGGCCATCTTGGGCTAAGCAGCTCTGTTTGTAGTTTCCTATTGTCTTGTGCCTGAGAGGGAGGCAAAGGAAACAAATTCCATGAGTGAGAAAGAAAATTCCAGTACTGAACAGGGAAGTGGGTGGCCAGGGCTCAGCTCTGTGATGACTTTCTGGACTGTAAACATAAAAACCAAGAGGCTTTGAAGCCTAGAGCCAGTGCCAAAGGCAGGAAGCCCCTGGGTCTAATTCTATCTCAGAGGGGCGTCCCACAAGGTCTTGACTGAGTAATTCCAATGGCATTCTGTTACACATGCCCCAGAGCGTTTACTAGGTTATCTGGACGACAGATAATTCTAGGAATCGTGGATGGATTAATTCTGCGTCAGCCACTGCCAGGAAGCCCACACTGATTCCTTGCTGAGCGTGGGCCTAAGAAATGAGAAGGGGTTTAGTGGAGGGGGCCGGGATCTGATGTCACCAGCCTCACCGGCTCCTCTGGTAGGAAGCTGCACCCGTTTCTCTGAACTCTTCAGCTCTAACATCAAATGCCCGCCTGATGATTCAGAGGGAAAAAAGCCAAACAAAGGCATGGCAGAGATGAGCAAGTTACTTCATTCATCTTTGGACCCAGGAGACCCCCCATAGAACTGAACCAAAACATTCTCTTCCAGCTTTAATAAAAGAAAATTAGCTTTTGCTTCAACTTTAAAACCCTTTTAAGAAAGGGGAGAGCTGACTGATGCTACAGATTTAAGAAATAAAAGTTGGAAGGTTCTGAGGTTCCTTTTCTTTGTACGAACTCTCCCTCATTCTTGTCTGGGGTCCCAGAACGCTCTGGAATGCCCTATCAGGGAAGCGTGACTTACACTTCAGTCGTTATGAATCCGGTGAGCTCCGAGAGGAAGAGGAAGAGGATGAAGAGGCAGCAGCAGACAGAGACTGGAAGAAACAACACAGAGATGCAAACTGTTAAGGGGGGCGCACTGATGATGGGAGGCCAGCTCAGAGGGAAGAGGAAATCGCACCCAGGACAGTGTGTTGGGGGCGCCCACAGGCCTCCCAAAGCCCCTTCTGACTTGTGGCCTCAACGAGAAGCAGGCCCACTCCCAGAAAGGCACACTGCCTTGGGAACTGATCTGCCCCTGGGGTCTGGATCAACCTCCCTGAGCGGTCAACCCTCCTGGGGGCCAGCCTGGCTTTCTTGCACAAGAGCTCTTTAATGAAGAGGCCAGACAAAAACAGAGGCTGCAAACTGGTGGCCACACATGTGTTCTGTTTGGCTTGAATGACGCATGTTTTAAAATGTGGAGTCCACATTGAACAATCGGCAGATTTCACATAAAAGGCCCACCAGTTTGCCACAGGCCTCACTACTCCCTCCTGCTGCCCTCATCCTAAGACTGAGACAATGTCTGCCATTTATCAACACCCCGTATGGTACCCTGAACAAGTGCCCATGGCTGCAGAAGTAGAAAAAATGAGATTACTCAGAGAAGAATTCTCTCTGGAAGGGAAGGAAAGTCCAACATGTCTGAAATGCAGAGCGTAGAGCGGAGTTCTGGAGCCGGCCCATGTCAACTGTCCATCTCACCCACATGGCGCCTGGGGTGATGCTTTAGGACAGGACATAGCAAGTGCCCCAAGGTATGGCCCTTAACTCAGATCGAAAGCCACGTCTCCTGACACGCCCTACATTCAGCCACCCAGCCACCCAAAGCCAATGGCTGTTCCCCAAATACGCATTTCATTTCTCTTCCTTTGCCTGGAACCATCTTCTCTCCTCCCCTATGGTCATCCTCTGCTGGGTGAACGCCTACTCATCTTCCCAAGCCCAACTCAAATGTCCCTTCGTAAGGGAAGCTCTCACACCCAGAGGTAGAGCTAGTCATTCCCACTGCTATTTGAACACTTCCCACATTTTATTAGTGTACGTTCCTCCCTCCAGACTGATACCCCAAAAGGTAAAAACTCCACAGCTCTAGCACTTGTCCTGGGTCTGGGGACATCAAGGCACTGATAGGTACAAAACAAGGGCTGAACACCCTCACCTGAGCTTATCACAAAAGAGCTTAATGGCTGAGGGTTCACACTCCAGGGTCACCCTGGGGCTCTATCACTAACCTGATGCATGTCCCTAGGTGAGTTTTTTAACCTCTCTGTGCCTCAATTTCCTTATCTATAAAATGGCAGCAATGGTAGCACCTGCTACCCAAAACAGAAAGGACATCTTGGTACCTCGGTGGCCTCAGGGGATTAGCACAGCACTTGGCTCAGAAAAGGTGCAAAATCGGGCGGCGCCTGTGGCTCAGTCGGTAAGGTGCCGGCCCCATATACCGAGGGTGACGGGTTCATAACCCGGCCCCGGCCAAACTCCTACCAAAAAATAGCCGGGCGTTGTGGCGGGTGCCTGTAGTCCCAGCTACTCAGGAGGCTGAGGCAAGAGAATCGCTTAAGCCCATGAGTTGGAGGTTGCTGTGAGCTGTGTGAGGCCATGGCACTCCACCGAGGGCCATAAAGTGAGACTCTGTCTCTACAAAAAAAAAGAAAAGGTGCAAAATCAATGTTTGTTGTACAAACGAATGAATGAAGGTAGGTAAAAAGTATTTCAACTGGAAAGGCCCTCTGATACTGAAGACATGGATGGAGGTTTTCAATCCATGTTTGGGCAAGACTTAAAGGCTCTCTGACTCTGACTTCTGAAACTGACTCAGACGTTGGGTGGGTAGGAATGTGACCCCAGGAGAATGCTTGCCGGTAAGAAACCTGGTGCAGCCAGCAAAGGGGGTACTGAACCTGAGACCCCACGATCCAAGGTCACACAGCCATGGTAAGTGGAGGAGGCAACATTCAAACCCTGATCTGTAAGTCTCCAGGGTCCTTGACCCCTCCCTCCAGTTGTGAACACACCTACCACAAAGTAATGAAATGGCATGTGTCTGAATCTGCCTACCCCACTCGGCTCTTTAAGGACAAAGACCTAAGTCCATTCATCAACACGGTCCTAGTGCTTGGCAGGGGACCTGGCCCTACGACCTGATTAATAAATATTTGTTCACTGAATGGTAGCTAAGAGCTGGCTTCCTGTGCCTCATGCTTTTCCTCTTGTGTGAGGAAATTCACCATTCTGAGCACTGCCTACCAGACCATATCCCTGGAGGGCCATCTGGCAGGACCTTCTGAATTTTAAAACACACATACCCTTTGACCCAGTAATTCCTCTTCTAGGAAAGCTACCTTACAGAAATAACCATATGAGGGTATAAAAAAGATATGGACAAGGATGTCTGTAATGGCAACAAACTAGAATGGGGTGTGTCACCCTCCAGGGGCTGGCTACATTACACTAACAGTCGTCAGATAATGGATGACACATCTGGAAAGAAGAATGTGGTAACCATTTATTCGCTGGTTGGAAAGGTGTCCAGGATGTATTTTAATATCAATAGAAAAAAGGCAGGTTTCAGCAATAATGATAGAGGTATAGCAAAGCTTAAATATTTTCCAGAAAATTCTAGCTGGTTACACATCTGATTGTTAAATGTATCCATGAAGTAGGAAACTGCAGAAATTGGGAAAAGGACGGACAGAGGGCTGAGCCACTGGCAGGTGGTAGGAAGAGGGGACAGGCAGGTGAGGGGTGTTCAAGCCTCATTTGATTTTCTGGACCAGGTTCATACACTAAGCAAGCCCTTTCCTCTTGTGGTCCCCTGACAGCCCTTCCTGGGGGATCAACACACAAAGCTGCAGAGTGATAAGAAGAGGAGGGTCATCCATGCTGGGAGGGCTTAGCATACGCCCTGCAAGGGACATTGTCTTTGGACACATTTAATCCCCAGATCAGGAAACTGAGGCTCAGAAAGGTGAAGTGACTTGCCCAAGGTCACACAACTGCTCAATGGGAGAATGAACCTTGCTCTGCCTGAGAGCCTGTGTGACAGGCATCCTGCCAGGCAGCTGAACTGTTCCCTGGGTTTGCCAGGGCTCAAGAAGGTAACTGCAGCTTCAACATGTCCAGCCAAACTGGGGGTGAGGGAACCCCAAGGTCATCCCCCAAGTGAACATGGCCTGATCCCAGAGTGGGCTCCAATCTGATTACCTATTCCCAGGGCCCTGCTCAGGTAGCAGGGCTGAGACAGTCAGTGGGCAGGGTCCCTTTCCCGCACCAAGGGGTGGGGAGTGCAGGGAGGTCCACCTGAGTCCCAGGCCTGGCTCCACCTTTTGTGAGGTATAAAACTTTAGACAAGTCACTTCTCCGAGCTCATGTTCTCATCTGGAAAATGAGACTGAAGCATCCTTGGCTTGCAAGGTGGCCTTGGTGTGCTTTTTACTTTTTTTTTAAGAGTCTCACTTTGTCACCCTCAGTTGAGTGCCGTGGCGTCACAACTCACAGCAACCTCCAGCTCCTGGGCTTAGGCGATTCTCTTGCCTCAGCCTCCTGAATAGCTGGGACCACAGGTGCCTGCCACAACGCCCGGCTATTTTTTGTTGCAGTTTGGCCAGGGCCGGGTTTGAACCCGCTACCCTAGGTATATGGGGCCAGCACCCTACTCATGGAGCCACAGGTGCCGCCCATATTTTTTACTTTTAATCAAATGTTTTATTGGAAAATAATAACAGATACAAAGGTAGTATAGACAGTACCCCTACAGTTACTTTACTCAGGTCCTCTTTACCTTAATGTCTTATACAACCATAGTACATGTGTCAAAATGAAGAAATTAACACTAGAATGGTACCAATAACTAAGCTACAGTCCCATGAATGGCTTATCTCTGTGTCAGAAACTGATGTACGATCCCACTTTGCATTTAGTCATCCTGGGTCCTTAATCTCTTAATTTGTGATAGTTCCTTGGCCTTTCCTCCGTTTTTCAAGGCCTTGCCACTTTAGAAGAGTACTGGTCAGGAATCCATAGAATGTCCGTCCCCCGATCTGGGATTGTGGTATTTAAGATGATGTTATATAAGATGAGCAGAGCTGTGGTTTCCTGGGAAGATCCCACGGAGGTGAGGCACCTCCCGGTATTGCATGGGGGTTCATGACATCGCGTGGGACACCCATCCCCAAGCCCCCGTTTCCTCTCCCAGGAGCAGTTACTATTGACCTACACCTTGCAGGGTTACTCTACGGATAGAGATTAATACATTAACAGCCTGGCCAAGATGCTCAGGGTTTCTTCCCTCCCTCCCGCCTTTCCTTCTCTCCTCCCTGGCCCCCACGCTGTGCGGAGGGCAGGCATAGGGATGGGGCTGGAGGTCAGCTACTCACTAATAGCCCCGGTGTACGTTGGCTGCGTAAGGTCCTTGGGCACCTTCCTGTAGATGTCAAACCTGCGGAAGGCAAGCAGAACAGGAGTGAGGTGGGCACGGAGGGTGGGTCTCCAGTCAGTGAGCTGTGGTGCGACATGGCTCAGCCAACCATGCTTCTTCCCAGAACTCGCTCCTGCCACTCCTTCTGGGGACCTCCTCCAAGAGGGCTTGTGGGAACTCTCTCCATAGGACCCCTACCCCCCACAACACCCTAAGATCACATCCCTCTGTCATCTTTTCTTCACAGCACTTACTGCCCAAGGTCATTACAAATGACTCGACTGCTTATTTGTCTACACTTCTCAGTGGGTCTTCCCCCCCAGCAGAATATAACCTCTGTGAGGGTGGGGCCTTGTAGGGTTTTGCCCCCTGCCATGTTCCCAAACCCTACCATGGGCCTGGAGCATAGTAAGCACTTAATAAATAATCGTGAAATCAATCGGACCCCTGTGTCTCGGGTGACTCTGACGCTAGAGGAAACAGGAATGAACGCACAGCCTTTCTCGAGCGCTGCATTCATGCTCTGCGTCACCTCTCCACCTCCTCCTCCTGGTTCTACTCTCCACCCCCACCCCCCCGCACCCCCTACCAGTTTCTGCTGCCTGCTTCTCGGGATACTCTGCTTAACTCTAAGGCATGAGGTTACAGAAAATCCTGCCAGAAGCCCAGTCTCGGCACCAGCTCGTGGTGGCTCTGCCCCCGTCTCGTGTGGTTCCCGCTCCAGAAGAGACAGATGCCTTTGTTTCCTATGGATCCCACCACAGCACGGGAAGTCGTGGGGTGTGGTGGAAGAATTCAGGTTTTGGAAGAAGACAGACAAGGATTTAATTCTGGCCCTGCTTTACTGCTGGCTATTTAGGTGTTAAGGCCATGGAATCTTGGCTGGTCCTCTTCCTTGCTGGGTGACCGCAGGCAAACAACTTCGCCTCCCCGAGCCTCAGTTTCCTCATCTGTAAAAATGGAGCTACCACTACTAGACCCTGCAAGGCTATTGAAAGGAGTTAAGGGAAACAAAGTCCATACAGGACTTGATGCAGAGAATTCACAGGGAGGTTTCCCGTGCACTTGGCTTCCTGCCCTTCACTTGAACCCAAACAGCAGACAGTTCTCACACAGGAGAGTTTTATCCAGAGGGTCTTTGGTGCACACGGCATTCCCAGGCTCCAGGGTAGAGCCTGACCTAGTGGAGAGGGCGGTGGCTCCTACCCTCGGGGATGACAGGCCAGCGTGTGGTTCCTCTTTGGCAATTGGGAAACGAAGTATGCCCTGCTAAGCCCAATGCAACAACTTGGAAATCTTGCGTAAGGGCTGATATTTGACTCTGTGTTTTCATCCTAATTACACGTGAAATATGCTCAGTTTTTTAAGACCTCAGGGGAGAAAAATCCTCGTAGGCTGCCAAGTCAAAAGGTGCTACTTTCTCTGCTGCTTGCTCAGTTCCCAGTCACCTCTGCTTGGGCCCCTAAGAGCAGTAGCAACTGGGGCTGGGGTTGGGACGGAGATTGTGCAACTCGCCCACCCAGACCTACCCACCTCTCTTACTCAGAAAATGCAGAATGCTTTAGCATCAACAGGTGTCCTAAAGATAGGGGCATCAGCTGTGGGATCAAGACTGCCTCAGCTCAATTGCGACCACTACTGTGCAATCTTGGACAAAGAAAAGGAAGAATGCCGTGTGCACCAAAGACCCTCTTGATAAAACTCTCCTGTGTGAGAACTGTCTGCTGTTTGGGTTCAAGTGAAGGGCAGGAAGCCAAGTGCACGGGAAACCTCCCTGTGAATTCTCTGCATCAAGTCCTGTATGGACTTTGTTTCCCTTAACTCCTTTCACAGGGTCGCTGGAGGAGGCCAGAAGGGGGACCCTAGCTTAGCCTCAGGTCCTCCTGGAAGTTTCCTGTAGGAGGTGAAGTGTGAACAGAGCAGGAAGATGAGAAGACAAGAAGGACAGAGCAGCCCAGGTAGGGAGAAAAGCAAAAGCTAAGCCTAAGGGTAGACCAGACCCTGGGAGCTGGGTGCTGCTGTGACTTCCATATGGGGCATGGCCTGGGTGTGGAGGGAGAGGAGGATGATGAGGTGGGAGGGGTGCAAGAGAGGGTCTCACATCAATGCGATTAGGGGCCAGGAGGGCAACCCCCGGTAGGAGGCTGTCAGAGGTCAGCAAATTTGGGAGTTTGTGGGTGGGGAGAGGGATGAAGTGGAAACAAACAGGGGGTAGCTGTTACTGAGTCTCAGCTATTTCCTGCTGGGAGGTATGAGATCAGGGGACCAGACCTTCTGATTTTTTCAAGAGAAGCCCAAAATTTGGAATTTTACATGGAAGGTCCCTACTGTCAAATGCTGGGCGAACACTCTACAGGACAAAAGAGTCTGCAGAGGCTTGAGGCCCAGCTGTGGCTGTCTGAGCAAGAGAAGGCTGTGGTTGGCCTGTGTCTCAGAAAGGCCAGATTGGGCCAGAGTCGGGGACACATGGGCTCCCGGAAGGAGAAACAGGTGACAGAGAGCCGGGGAAGTGGGGAGGAAACAGGAGAGGTCTCATCTTCTCCCTGCCCCAACTTGGTCTTTGATCTGCAGAAAATGTGTCCCTTGCTAGGCCTCAGTTTCCCTGAGTGTAAAATTAAGGGTCACATAGGGGACCTAAAAGTTCCTTTCCAGCTGAAAACTAACTTCGTGGCAGTACCCTAGGGCTACAGAAACTCCAGGTGTTGTATCAACCCAGCTGTTGTCCCGCTCACTGTCAGGGGCCCACAGGCAGAGAAACTGGGTCTCACAGTTTAAAAAATACAGGAACCATCATTTCAAAACTGGGAGTGTAGTGGGAAGTCAGAGGCTGCTTAAGGTGAGGAAGCAGGCATGGCCCAGGGCAGAATGTCAGAGCCCAAAAAGGGCAAGGAGGGGAGAGATGGAAGATTAGTACGTGCAGGGGACTGATCAGATACATATCTAAATTCAGGACAATGGGGGTCAGGGGCCTTACTGTAGGGGCAAGGAGGTTCAAACACATGGTGTTAGGGTAGAAATGGAGCTATTGGTGTGAATTCATGATTTTCAACTTATACAGACAAATACTGAAAAATACATTAGAATATAAACACATCATCCAGACATACATTTCCTAGCTCTTTCCAAAGAGAGGGTCCAGGAACAGTGACAGCCTAATAGCAAAAAGTGCAACTAGAGCCCAAACCTTAGTTCTAATTACTATCCTCCCTACTCAAAGGAATTGGAGCTCCTTGGACCAAAAGGTGATTCTGGGGGCTGAACAAGAAAAATAAAAAGATCAACTTGCTGAATCATATGTCAGAAACCAAGAAACTGTTCCAGAAATGTAGGGGAGATAGCAAAAGGAGCCAGCTTGAGGGGGCTCCCACTGGCCAAAGAAAGGATAATATGAGCATCAAAATAAATAATGATCATCATAGATTATAACCCAGTGGATAAAACAGAAAGCCACTAATCTACATAGATACAACCAACAAATGAATCAAAAGTGTGATGAGGACTAGAATGAGGACATACCTTCATACCATAAAACACTCAGTTACAAAGGGAGAAGAGTAACTTTGCAGTGGAGAAACTTAGCAGACACCACCTCCACCAAGTGAAGAAAGTGACCCTGGGCAGTACGGAGACGGAGTCGTGTCAGCATCATGTGCCTCCCGAGACGGTGCACTGAGGAGGGCGCAATGTGGAACTCTAGCCTAAACTGCACAGCTTCACTCCAATAGTGAGCAAACATCAAACAAAACCACACTGAGGAGCATTCTGCAAAATAACTGGCTGGCATTTGTCAAGTGTTAAGATCATGGCTGAGCGCCCATTGCTCAGTAGTTAGGGCATCGACCACCTGCTCTGGGGCTGGAGGGTTTGAACCCGGCCCGGGCTTGCTAAACCGCCCCCCCCACACCAAAAAAAAGTTAAAAAAAAAGTGTCAAGGACAAGGCTGAGGAACTTTTACAGACTGAAGGAGACTAAAGAGGCATGACAACTAAATCTGATGTGGGATCCAGGATGAGAAAAAGGACATCAGTGGGACATTTAACAAAACTTGAGCAAGATCTGTAGCTTGGCTAATACATTATACAACTGGCTAATAGCATTGTATAATGCTACTTTCCTGGTTTTGATAATAGTATTGTGATTATGTAAGATGTTAACATTTGGGGAAGCTTGGGTAAAGGGCATACGGGAACTGTGTACAATTTTTTGCAATTCACGGGACAAGTCTGAAATTATTAATTTAATGGATATGTAAAAATACATCTAAAGGGAGAGATGCCACTTCACAACCCCACTTAGCCTGCTTTCTTCACATAGGCCAGGTGCCTGTAGGCATCTGAATCGGAGATGCTGGTTTAACAAATGTAGGCTGAGTATGCGGGGGTTTCAAGAAGAGTATGCTTTTGTTGAGGATGGGGACAGAGGAGGTAAGGAGGCTGGGTGATAAATAAAGCTCTAAGAGGGAGGTGAGATTTGGACCAAACTACAGGAGGCAAACCAGGAAAGTGCTCAGGAAAGAGTAAATGATGTCCAGGCATGATCACTTCTAGTCCATGCTGGGCACTTTGACACAGATTGCATTGCATTTATTTCTCACAATAACCCCAGAAGATACTGATATCCCATTTTTCCAGTGAGAAAACTGAAGCTCACCAAACCAGTGAGTTACTGAGCTGGGATTCAAAACCAAGTCTGAGTCCATAGGTCATGGGTCTTTCCACTGCCCCATACTTATGGGAATCACAAATTAGTAGCTTATTGGTAAATTAGATTAAGGTCTTAAGATTTTCCTTGCCTCTTTTTCCAAGGATGCTGTCCCAGAGCAAAGGAGAATCTCTTGGAAGACAGGGACTAGTTCAAAATTGTTAATTAATTCAATAGATATTTACTAAGTAAGTACTTTATTTATCTACTCTACCAGGCAGTGTTCCAGAGGGTGGAGAAGTTCAAGGCAGACTGAGCAAGGCAGACCTGGGCCCTGTCCTCATGAAGCTGCCAGTTGAGCAAAGCTTTGAGCTCCTTAGAAAGGGCCACCTAAACACTGTGTAGTCTAACAATGACTCCATTCCCACGACACAGTGGGGAAGGACAGGTGAGGTAAAGAAAGCTGAAAAAGATCCCAGTTTCAGAGCTGACCACAAACCAAGTGATTCAGCAGTGAATGTCACTGAGAGAATGGGCCACTGGGAGGCTGGTGAGAACCATAGGCATGTGACAGACCAGGAAGTTAGCCGTCTCACTGCGGTGATGTGATGTGACCAGTTGTGGCCGTGCTGCCACCAAGAGAATGTAGAGGAAAGGGGAAAGAGAATAGGGAAGGAAAAGGGGCACTTTAGTGTGAACCTACTACATGCTAGGGTCATGCTAGGCCTCATTTAATTCTCTCAACCAAATTTTAAGTTAGGGATTATTGTTCCATTTTGTACATGAGACTCAGAGAAGCTGGTGACTTGGCTAACCTCACACTGGTTAGTGGAAGTGCCATGGTAGAGATCTGAAGCTAGGACTAATTTTATGTTCTTGCTGCTGTTTCCAAGGCCCATTTAGGTGGGAAATAATTCTTAAGAAGAAAATTAAAGAACTGGAATCTCTTAGCTTCAAACAGAGAAAGCTAAAGGATGGATTTTTTTATGGTCACCAAATAAAAAATGCTCTCTCCTTGTCCTCCTGGTAGGCCGAGTTTCTCAGGGCAGGTCCGGCAGCTTTGCTCTTCAGCCCTGCCCAGACCAGGCCCTTGGGGAAACTGAGTCAAATGAATGGATCTACACAAGAGTAAGGCCCACAAGCCGGCAGTAAAACCAAGATTAAGACAAAATGGATGCTGGTAAATCTGGGTGATAGGAACCTGGTGGCCTCGTGTCCTGTTCTCTCCACTTCTGTGGATGTTTAGAAATTTTTACTTTAAAAAAAAGGTAAAATGGGCTGAAATTAAGGCAAAATAACAATCAACTGAGTTTAACAAAGACTGACCTTGGATGCCTGGAAGGGAGAGAATGAGAGTAGTAACTGGCGGTAGCTGGGCAAGAAGTTTATCCCCAGGTAGGACAGATCCAAACCTACGAGCCACGGGGGCCCCTGCCCGCAACACCCGCAATGGTCAGCTCTGACAAGGGCCCTAAGATCGACATGCCCAATCCACGTGCAGTACAGTGGAGAAAAGAAAGCCTCAAAGAGGAGTGACTGGCCCAGGTCAAGGTAAGATTAAACTCAGAAGTTTTTTATTGTTTTCTGAGACAGAGTCTCACTTTGTCACCCTTGGTGGACTGCTGTGGCATCATAACTCACAGCAACCTCCAACTCTTGGGCTCGAGCGATCCTCTTGCCTCAGTTTTTCATTTTTAGTAGAGACAGGGTCTCACTCTGGCTCAGGCTGGCCTTGAACTCTTGAGCTCCACCAGTCCTTCCACGTCGGCCTCCCAGAGTGCTAGGATTACAGGTGTGAGCCACTGCACCCAGCCTAAACTCAAGTTTTTAAAATGGAACAAGCTAATAAAAAGCTTGAGAATCCTTGGCAGCTCTCACGCCTTGGGAAGGTGATATGTATGTATGCCGGAGGTTCTTAGCCAAGTGAGGTCTTGCCCCTTGGGGGACACTGTCTTTTTTGGTAGGTGATAAATGGGTGGGGGTGCTACTGGTACCTTGAGGACAGAGGCAAGGGGTGCCGCTGAGCATCTCACAGTGCACAGGATGGCCTTGTGCAGTGAGTAACTGTGAGCCCCAAATATGCATACTGCTGAAACTGAGAACCCTGTTGTACACAGAGCAAACTTCCCACTCGAAAGCTTATTTTCCCATTGAACTTGTGCTCTCTTCAATGGGCTTCTGGTTGCTTCTGCTCCTGCTGGCTCACATCATGGCCACATCCTTGATGGTCCCCACAGAGAACAGGGGTCTGGAGTTAAGCTGTCTTTCCTGCTCCTTTTTTCCTCTGTGCCTGAAAAAGCAGAGCTCACTTGGAAAAACCTGAGCAAAGGAACCCAAGGGAAAAAGATAAAGACCATCTGAATTCACTTTGTGACTTATCAAAATGGTGCAGTAAATATACAAGTATCACTATTTTTTTTTTGACAACTTTTCTTCTTTATTTCACAGTACATTGACCAGCAGAAGAGGTATTACAAAGGGTTAAATGCATCAGAGGCAAATGTCATCCACAAGAGGAATGTGTGCCCCAAAGCGGGTGGTGACAATAACGATCTTTGACATAGTTCACAGCAACTATGTTGAAGCTTCAAAATGGCAGAGGCCAGACATGGTGGTAAGAGCAAGCAATGCCTGCACTCGTGTATGAACGATGTGGCTCTACTCTGAAAAATATTTGGATGTGCGTGGGAGAGGAGCTCTGTTTCTCAGAATCTTAGTTGCATATATGTTGGGTACTTACTTGGTGCTAGTGAAAACCCTTTAGGGGTTTCTCATTGATGCAGAATAAAGTCCCAATTCCTTAAGGGTTTTCAAGGATTTTTATGATAAAGTCCATTCTCATGTGTTTGCTTGCAGTCCCACAATGAGCCTGTTGGCCTTTGTACCAACAGGTCTCTTGTCCTGAACGAAACGCATGCTATGAACTGTTCCTTTTCATCTGACTCTTCTCGTTCTTTGGGACTCAGTTTACATATTATCTGCTATAGAAAGACTTTTCTGACCACCCAAGACCAGGTTAGTTTTCTTTCATCTGTACCCTTGTAGCACTTGTTCAAATTCTCATTAAATAACAAGTGTCACTATTTTAACCAAACAGGTGCCAAATCTGTCCCTCCAGCTTCATCACACCTTAGGATACAGGTAAAAGTCAATGGGAACACAGGATTTACTTAACAGAAATCCACTTTACAGGCCACATCCAGCCTATAGAGAAAGGACTACATAACCCAACCCAAAATAAACACACACGTCTTACCCTGCTCCCAAGCAAGGAAACTGCCTCTGGAAACGTCTGACTAACGGATTTCATCTGTAATTTCTTTTCATAGCAGAATGCCTCAGCTTTGCTATTTTAACTTTTGCTGCTTGGGACCTCACTTCTCCCCGTTCTTGCAGAAGAATCTCAGCTCACTCTGCGGTTCGCCATATGTGGGTGGCTACTGGCAGGCGCTTGTGATGTCACTGTTTCCGAGGCTTAATGAAATTAGACGCCATTGAGGAGCAAGTCATTGGAAGTGGTGGGTCATTCATCCCAAAAATAGCCATCAGGGGTTTTAGTTGGAGCTTTGGCCTGGTCAACCCTGCCCACTAGCCTGTCTGAGACAGGAGTTGGGTGAAAAACTCATTTGTTCACTTACTCATGCCCTATACCTGACTGAGAACCACTGTTACCCATTGGCTGTGCTAGTGTATGTGTGTGCATTTACACGTGTGTGCATGTGTGTGTGTGGGGCGGGCATGGAGAGTAACCAAGCCTGCCAGAGCCAAGTGGCAGGCAGGATGAGTGAGCCCTGAGATCACGTCATTGCCCCTTGGATCCTGACCTTGACTGCTATTATTCAAACTGCTATTATGAGCTCAAACCAGTCTTCCTCTTCTGTCAAAAAAGGAAATAAAGTTCATCTCAGTCTCTAGCCGAGATGGAGAAGCTTTGAGGGAGGGATAATAATAATAACTGCAATCACAGAAAGGGCCACTGCTACCCCCACTGGGAGAGCTTATCTGCACCAGGCCTTGGGCTTAGATGGTGCCTCAGGCTTAGACTTTGCATTCCTCATTTCAGATCACTCTGAGAGCCCTGTGTGGCAGATAATAGCATTCTTTCCACTTTACTTGCCCGAAATGCAGGGCCAGGACTTGAACTCACACAGTCTGGCCGCAGGACATTTGCTTTTTACCACTGGGCCACATTCCTGCCTGGAAGATGGAGACAGGCTAGGAGGTGAAGGGGTGAAGGCCTAAATAGTAGGTCTAGGTGATGACCCCTGCCCACATCATGGGTAATGCTGATGTCACCAACATCTATAGTTTTTTCCCTGCACTCTCTCCCCGGACCTCAGTGCCCACACAGAGGTCTCTATCATAGCATGGCCCCCTACCTCTGGTGGCTTTTACTTCTATCCCAATTTGCCTCTACCTGAGACCTCTCCCACCCCAAATGCCTTCTCTGACCACAAACTCCTGGTGGTCCTTTCCACAAAGACCAAGTCTGATAAAGCAGAAGAGAATTTAGTCTGATTGTTGGGCTTCCAGAAAGCCAGACAAACCACATTCCCCATCCGAAGGCAGTTCCCCCATCTCCCTGGGCTCTGAGGATTTATACCTGGCCCAGTCCAGAGAAGACTGCAGGGTCTGCCACTCCTGCTGGGCTGAGTCAGATCTGTCCCTGAATCTCCTGTGGGTCATGCAGGGCCTGGCCCATTAAGGGTGCTCAGTAAATTCCAGGTGAAAATATAAAATGATGTCTGCACAAGGCTATTCACCACAGCTCCAGCTATAATAGCAAATGACTGGAGACCATCCAAACATCCAGCCAGAGGGGACTAGTTAGTACACTGCAGCTCATCCATAAAGTGGGGATGGTACAGCTGTTTGGGGAATGAGGAAGGTCTCTAGATATGGATATGGAAAAAGGCTCTGTGCAGAAGGCTACGACCCATTAAGTTTCATGTGTGTTGGGGAGAGGCATAGTGATAAAAATGGATTTTCAGATTCGGTGCCTGTAGCTCAAGTGGCTAAGGCACCAGCCACATACACCAGAGCTGGTGGGTTTGAATCCAGCTCGGGCCTGCCAAACAATGACGACTACAACCAAAAAATAGCCAGGCATTATGGCAGGCACCTGTAGTCCCAGCTACTTGGGAGGCTGAGGCAAGAGAATCACTTAAGCCCAGGAGTTGGAGGTTGCTGTGAGCTGTGATGCCACAGCACTCTACCCAGGGTGACAGCTTGAAGCTCTGTCTCAGAAAAAAAAAAAAAAAAAGGATTTTCATCCTTGCTTATACCTTTACAAAGAAACAATGTAAGTTGGAACCAAAAGTTCATACAAATGGTTACTTCCATTATTCTTTGGAGATACATGAAAATATTAAATATTTAGAAATAAATTTGACAGAACTACAAGGAACATATACTGAAAACTAGAAAACACAGCTGAGGGAAATAAAAGATGACCTAAATAAATGGCAAAATGTACCACGTTAGTGGGTCAGTAGACTCGATATTGCTAAGATAAAATTTCTCATCCTGTTTTCCGGCTGGAACCATGGAGGGTGTCGAAGATAAGGAAAAGAAGGTTCCTGCTGTGCCAGAAACCCTTAAGAAAAAGCCAAAGAATTTTGCAGAGCTGAAGATCAAGCATCTGAGAAAGAAATGTGCCCAAAAGATGCTTCAAAAGGCAAGGAGGAAGCTTATCTATGAAAAAGCTAACCATTGTCATAAAGAATACAGGCAGATGTACAGAACCGAGATTCGGATCGCTAGCTTAGGTTAGGCAAAGATTTTTTTTGGAAGAGATAACCCAAAAGCCCAATTCATAAAAGAAAAAAAGCTGATAAATTAGGCTTCATCAACTGCTCTTTGAAAGGCACTGTGAGAAGAATGAAAAGATGAGCCACAGTCTGGGGAAAATATATGTGAATCACTTATCTGATAAAGGATTTATATCCAGTATAAAGAACTCTTTTTTTTTCAGATTATATATGGGTATGAACGATGAGGTTACATTATTCGTGGTTGTTAGGTAAAAGTCTAAGTTGTAGCTGAATCTTTCAAAGTGTAAAAAACACTTAAAAACTCAGTAAGAAAACAAACAGCCTGATAAAAAATGGACAAAAAGGGGCGGCGCCTGTGGCTCAGTGAGTAGGGCGCCGGCCCCATATGCCGAGGGTGGCGGGTTCGAACCCAGCCCCGGCCAAACTGCAACAAAAAAAATAGCCGGGCGCTGTGGCGGGCGCCTGTAGTCCCAGCTACTCAGGAGGCTGAGGCAAGAGAATCGCATAAGCCCAGGAGTTAGAGGTTGCTGTGAGCCGTGTGACGCCACGGTACTCTACCCGAGGGCGGTACAGTGAGACTCTGTCTCTACAAAAAAAAGAAAAAAAAAAAAAAATGGACAAAACGCCCTGGTGTTGTGGCTAACACCTGTAATCCTAGCACTTTGGGAGGCCAAGGGAGGAGAATTGCCTCAGTTCAGGAGTTCCAGACCAGCCTGGGCAAGAATGAGACCCCCCATTCTACTAAAAACAGAAAAAACACCCATTGTGGCGGGTGCTAGTAGTCCCTGCTACTTAGGAGACTAAGGCAGGAGAATCATTTGAGCCCAGGAGTTTGAGGTTGCTGTGAGCTAGGCTGATGCCAGGGCACCCTAGCCTGAGGCAACAGAGTCAGACTCTGTCTAAAAAAAAAAAAAGTCAAAGATTGTTTCTTTTTTGTTTTGTTTTGTAAGTCAAAAGATTGTTAAAGAGACATTTCACCAAAGACTTAACTTATGGTAAGTCTGGCCAAGAACCAAAAGATGCTAACATCAAAGTCATTGGAGAGATGCAAATTAAAACCACAGTGAGGGGTGGCGCCTGTGGCTCAAGGAGTAGGGCACCGGTCCCATATGCCGGAGGTGGTGCATTCAAACCCAGCCCTGGCCAAAAACCAAAAAAAAAACAAAAAAAACCCACAGTGAGATGCTATTCTACACTGATTAGAATGGCTGAAATTATAAAGACTGATCATACCGAGTGTTGGTAAGGATATGTAACAGCCACAGCTCTCACACATTGCTGGTGAGAATATAAAATACTGCAATCACTTTTGGAAAAGAGTTTAGGAATTTCTTTCCTTTTTCTCTTGAGGCAGAGTCTCACTTTGTCGCCCCCGGTACACTGCCCTGGCATCATAAGTCATGGCAATCTCCAACTCTTCGGCTCATGCAATCCTCTTGCCTCAGCCTCCCAAATAGCTGGGACTATAGGTGCCTGCAAAAGCACCCATTATTTTTAGAGATGGGATCTTGCTCTGGCTCAGGCTGGTCTCGAATGCCTGAGCTCAAAGCAATCCACCCACCTTGGCCTCTCGGAGTACTAGGATTACAGGCATGAGCCACTGCGCCCACCCCTAGCAATTTCTTAAAAAGTTAAACATACACCTGCCATATAATCCAGCCATTCTAGACTTCTGGCTAAAAGAAATGAAAGCATATGAGTATGCCATACAAAGACACGTTTATGAATGTTTATGGAAGCTTTGTTTGCAATAGTCACAAGATGGAAACAACCCAAATGTCCACCAACAGGAAAATGGATAAACAAGGTATGGCGTATCCACAAATCACAACACTCTTCAGCAATGCAAAGCAATGTAGCACGGACACGTTATAACACGGCTGATGCACAAAATAGTTATGCTGAATGGAAGGCAAAGTGGAGTATATACGATTCTATCTATATACAATTCTAGAAAATGCAAACTAATCTAGAGTGACAGCAAATCATTGTCAGACCAAGGAGGGAGTAGGGACAGGCATGAACTTTGAGGGGTGATGGACATGTTCACTATCTTGTGATGATGGTTTCACGGGTGTATACACATGTCAAACTGCTCACATTTTACACTTTTTCTTTTCTTTGAGACAATCTCATCCTTAGCCCTGAGTACAGTGCCACGGCATCATCACAGCTCACAGCAACTTCAAACTCTTAGGTTCAGGCAATCCTCTTGCCTTGGCCTCCCCAGTAGCTGGGACTACAAGCGCCCACCACAACGCTTGGCTAGTTTTTCTATTTTTAGTAGAGATGGGGGTCCTGCTCTTACTCAGGCTGGTCTCTTAACTCCTGAGCTCAAGAAATCCACCTGCCTTGGACTCCCACAGAGCTAGGATTACAGGTGTGAGCCACCATGCCCAGTCAAATTTTATAATTTATGGACATGACATTTATTGTAAGTCAATTATATCCTCAATAAAGCTTTTTGAATAAAAAAACTTAATAACAGCCAAGATCGAAAGACATCAAATACATTAGGCTGGATTTGAACCCGCCAGCTCAGGAGTATGTGGCTGGCGCCTTAGCCACTTGAGCCACGGGCGCCAAGCCAATCCATGAATTTATAATGACACTTTAAAAAATAAATAAAAGGGAGCGGTGCCTGTGGCTCAAGGAGTAGGGCACCGGCCCCATATATTGGAGCTGACGGGTTCAAATCCGGCTCTGGGCAAAAACTGCAAAAAGAAAACAAAAGGCCTTACTAGACAATACCTTTAGAGCTGCTAGGCCACCAACTAATTATTCTGGAAGCTGCTAAATAAAAGGAAGGCACTATTCTTTCTTTTTATATAAAATATGTGTCTAGGTAACCAAATAGTTGATGAGGGCAAAGTTCTATTTTATAGACTAATTTCAAAGAAAATTCGGAAGGACTAACAGAATTAGTAAAAGCCTTACTGTACACCCTTTGAGGAAATACCAGATCTAGGCAATAATCAGCAATCGTAGCAAACTTAAGAGATGGGCCCGCTGCCACCGTCTCAACCCAGTGATCAATCCTAGAACTCAAAGAGAAGAAAGCCAGTTATTCTGTACCTGTCCATGTGAGGCAACACAAAGTATACAGCCACACTAGGAATGCTTCCTGCCAACAGAATTTTTTTTTTAATTCTTTATTAAATCATAACTGTGCACATTAATGCATTTACGGGGTACAATGTGCTGATTTGATACACAATGTGGAATGCTTACATCTAACTGATTAACATAACTGTCTCCTTGCTTACTTGTTGTGGCAAAAACATTCATACTCCATTCTTTTTTTTTGTAGAGACAGAGTTTCACTTTATTGCCCTCGGTACAGTGCCCTGGCATCACACAGCTCACAGAAACCTCCAACTCCTGGGCTTAAGCGATTCTCTTGCCTCAGCCTCCCAAGTAGCTGGGACTGCAGGCACCCGCCACAACGCCCGGCTATTTTTTGGTTGCAGTTCATCCGGGGCCGGGTTTGAACCCGCCACCCTCGGTATATGGGGCCGGCGCCTTACCGACTGAGCCACAGGCACGGCCCTCCATTCTTAATAGTATAGAAATGTATCATTGCATTATGCACATGAGGTTGGATCCCCCAAAACTCCTCCCTCCTCCCAGCTTCCTCCTTACTTCCCCCTTTCCTCTTCCTCCCTTCTTTCTGGACTCTAGTTATGTTTTACCACTCCTATGAATGGATAGGTGATTATATACTGATTTCACAGTAGTACTGAATACATTGGATGCTTTTTTCCATTCTTGAGATACTTTACTAAGAAGAATATGTTCCAGCTCCATCCATGTAAACATAAAAGATGTAAAGTCTCGGGTGGCGCCTGTGGCTCAAGGAGTAGGGCGCCGGTCCCATGTGCCAGAGGTGGCGGGTTCAAACCCAGCCCCGGCCAAAAAAAAAAAAAAAAGAAGATAGGCTAATGTTTATACATGTATATGATTATATGAAACTTCAAAATAAAGAGTAATACTTTAAAAAAAAAAAAAAGATGTAAAGTCTCATCTTTTTATGGCTGCATAGTATTCCATGATGTACATATACCACAATTTGTTGCCAAGAGAATTGGGTCCAAATCTAATCAAGGCTCTAGACCTAGTTTATATAAAATACCAGGAACAGGTTACAATGATTCAATAAGCCACATCCATATTGTGGCCCATTCTATGGAATACATGACACAAGTTTCTTCAATAGAGGACGAAAAGGAAAAGTGGGGAGGTAGAACTAGTACACATTAAATGAATCTTAAGAAACATGGTAATCATATGCAATGGGAACACCTGGTTGGATCCTAATTCAATTTCACTCTAGCCACACAATTTCCCAGGCTTCCTTGCAGTGTGGGTGGCCCACAGCAGTTCTGACTAATGACATTTAAGCAGAAGTCTGCTGGGGGCAAGAGCCTTTGGTTTTATGACCCAAGGAGCAGACTTCCCTGGCACTAAGACCTCTACCCCACTCCCATCTTCCTGTCTTGAATGCAGACGTAAGAGCAGGAGCTGAGGCAGCTCTTTTGGGACCACAAGGGAAAAGCACAGCCAACAAAAGAGATGAAGACTCTGGTATCTTGGAGGTGCTAAATCAGCACCAGCAGCTGCCTACTTCCAGTCTTCTTGTTACGTGAGAAAACAAAGACAAAACCAAAACCATCTTATTTGTTTAGCTACTTAGAATCAGGTTTTCTGTTATAGGTAGTCCCTCAATTATAAATGAGATACGTTCTATAGGTTTGTTCTTAAGTTGAATTTGTAAGTTGGAACAGGTACAATTACCTATTACCAGTAATAGCCTCCATTCATAAATCCAACTTGTACATAAGTTGGGTATTTGTAATTTGGGGTCTGCCTGTACTTCAGCTCAAAGCACTCCTTATGATAAAATGTAAGGGAAGATGCGAAGGTGTGGAAAGGTTTGGACTTCTTGCTGACATCAACTGGAGAACCTGAGCACACTGCTGTTCTATCTGCAACACTCTTCCCTCACCTATCTGCATGGCTTGCTCCCTCACATGAGTCTATGTTCAAATAGACTTGGAGAAGTCGGTGCTTACTCTGCTCTTTTCCTTCAGAGCACTTCTATCAGTCCCTGACAGCACATGTGTCTGTTCACTGCCTGACTCCACCACTGGAATGTCCTGGAACCTCACCTGTCTACATCGCCAAGGCCTGGGAAAAGTGCCCTGCACAGAGCAGGTCTCAGAGAAACACTTGTGGAATGGATAATGGAGGCAGCATTTTTCAAAGTGTGGCCCATGGACCACTGCCTCAGAATCTAGTGGGAAGTTGGCTACAGCTGCAGACTCCAGGGCCTTGCAATGGAATGAACTAAATCAGAGTTGGCAGAGCAGGAATCTGCATTGCTACAAACTGTGGTTCAGGAGATGCCAATGCGTGCTAGGATGCCCAACGCATAAGATGAACTTTTATTTCTAATTTCAAATGCGTTTCCTATGAGTTTCAGCTCGTACCCACCTGAGTTACCACAGGTAAACGGAGGAATGGGAAAAGGGACTGGCATTTCCTGGATTCCTACCCTTTGGGCGGAGCACTGCTGAGACCCTTGGCCCACTCCATCCCACAGAATCCTCCCCTCTACCCACGAGGAACCTTTAACAAATGCAGAAACCAAGGTTCAGAGAGGCTAAGACATTTGTCTACGCTCACGCAAGTAGCAAGAAGCAGAGTCAGGGCTGAAACCCTGGTCAGCCTTACCCTGGAGGCTGCACACTGACCACCCTTACCCTGGGCTGCCCCAAAGCTTCCACTGGGTCCTGGGGGCCTTGGCTGTCTCTGCTCAGTGTTGCTGGCCCGCATCCACCAGGCAGGTGCAGGGCCTAGTGGGCATTTGGTGAGTGGGTGAAGGATGAAGGGTCCCCTGGGGTGGAGGGACTGTGGTGCTGTGCCACCTGGAGGGGATCCCCTAACCCACCACAGCCAGATGAGCTCAGGCTCACACAGGAGAGGAAAGACGGCTAGGCCTTGGCCAGGAGAGTCAGGTTTCCCGCTTGTCAAGGTCAAAGCGAGGGCCAGGAGGGGTGAGCAGGGGCTTCCCAAGTATTTCCAACTGGCTGGAAACAGGACATGGCCACCCAGTGGCCCCACACCAGGACACAACATCCAGAGACCAGATGCTATAAATGGAAATGTATTCTTAGAGGGGCAGAACACGAGCAGGGTTTTTCAAAAGTGACCCATCATCGGATAAAAATACTGACGGCATTTAAATGCTGAGCGGCAGGAGCTATTCCGGGGACTGGATTCTCATGCTTGTGGCTCCCCGCCAGGCATGGCCTTTCACAGAGATTTAAAAGGAATAAACAGTTGGTGCCTGTGTTTTTAAGTTTAGGAAGAGAACATTTGGGGGAAAAACAGCCACACCAAGATGCCTGTGGAAGGTGCCCCTGTTGGGGACTCCAACTCTCCCTTGACCTCTGCCCACACCTGCCCTGTGGATTCAGTTTTGCTCTGTGCTGTGAAGCCACCTTTTCGACAACACTCTCAGCAACCTTGAGAACTAAGTCGAGGCTGAGTTCTGGCTAGGCTTAGGGTAAAAGCACAGGACAGGATTAAGATTTTCAGAACGGAAGGAGAATGACATTTACTAAGCACCTCCCATGAACCCACACAGTAACTCACATCATCTCATCTGGTCCTCAAAACTATTCAAGGCTTAAAAACTAGCTTCATCCTCATGTTTACAGAAAAAGGAAATAAGTTTGGAAAAGACTATGTGACTCTCAGACCTAGGAAGACAGGCAGGGACAAGGCAGGAGAGGAAAAGAGCAGAAGGTGCCTGGGAGGAGGGACAGCTCCTGCAAAGGTTCACGACCCCTGAAGTCCAAGGTCACTCATTAGCGTGCCAACCTTGGCCTTGCCCCTGGCAAAGGAACCCAAAAGGGCAGGAAGCTGTGTTCTTTCTAAAGATCTTGTTCAGGAAGCTGTGTTCTTTCTAAAGATCTTGTTCACAAATTAAAAGGTGAGACTTTTCAGTCAATCCCATGCAGAAGGGCCTAAGGATAAGGATCAGAATGTTCTCCTCGGTGCCCTGGCTGAGAGGTTAGCTGGTGATCATTTTCATTTGGGCACATCTCAATGTTGTCAGTTTTTCTATAATAAGCAGATTATAAATAAAGAAACAGAGGCAGTCAGGGCCTGAGGAGACCTATCTTTGGCTGTGTTATCTGTCCCTTCTTCCCACTCCCTGCCCCACCATCTCTCTTTGTTCCCCAAAGGCCCACTCTGTCCTGGCTCTGTGCCCCTATCTGCATTATCTCCGTCTCTCTCATTCATCTTTGTCATCACTGAGCACCTACTATGGACCAGGCACTGTTGTAGGTGCCTAGAATACTACAGAGGTCAGACACAATACTTCCTGCCTTCACCTAGCATCCACCATAGTCGGGGAGACAAACCAGGAATGAACTAATATGTCAGTGCTGTGAAGAAAAATACAACAGGGTGAGGAGACAGAGTATAATTTGGGGGTCTTTTAGGTGGGGTAAGGAGTGTCAGATAAGACTCCATCTGACAAGGAGACATGCAAATGGAGATCTGAATTAAGTGAGACAGCAGCCGTGTGGACGGCCAGGGAGGCACATTGCAGGCAGCAGGGGTAGCAGGTGCAAAGGCCCCAAGGCAGGGCGCACATCTGGCAAGTTTCTGGGACAAGGAGGCTGACACAGCTGGAGTGGAGGTGGGGTAGGAGCTCACACATCCCTTTCTCTGAGAAGCGATCTCCAGTCACCCTCAGGCTGTCTGAGGTACCTGCTTTGGTGTGTCTCCTTGTTGTTACCTGTGCACGTGTTATCATTGAATGTGCGTAGACTGTAGTCACAAATGAACAGCAAAAACCACCCTGCCTCATTAATACTATTGGTGTCTTGCCTCAAAGCTGTGAGCAACTCAAGGACTAGGAGTTGCCTTACGCATCCTGGGGCCCTTAGTGACTGCAATCCCAAGTACGGAGCGTCATCTTTAAGTAACAAGAGGGCCACTGAGCCATGAAAAACAGTGAGCCTTTCCTGAACCAAGAACTCACTTGAGATATGTGGCTGAGTCCCTTCAGGGAGCCACCTGGCTTCCTAACTACCTAGCAAAGAGACCTCACAGAGGAGAGGCAGGGAAGGGGGTTGGGAGGGGAAAGGAACCCCATCCCCAGCATATTTCCTGCTTCAACCTGCACTTTCTTCAACAGCTCCTGGCATAGCTGAGCCCCTGCTTCAAGGAAGTTAACATAGGAAAATAAAAATATAAAACCAATTTTCCAGGCAGTCGTTATTCATAAATAGAAAGCACCTTTCCTTGTGAAAGAGGTTTCAGGAAATGTAAGTGTCCTAAATAAATTAACAGAGCCAAGCATTGGTCACCTAGCTGCTCACATCAGCAAATGAGAGACAAGCAGGCCTTCTGTATCTGATGGGATGGGAGTAGAAAAACACCTGCTGAGGCTAGGCAGACCCTAGAAATGAGCAAAGTGGCTCGGTAGGAGAGTCCAAACAAAGGCTCCCAGCTTGGCATGTGGTTGGGACAAAGGCCAAGGACAGCCAGCTCAGAGAAACCAGAAATCTGGGGATCTTATGCGAAATTACCAATTAAAAAATGATGCCAATTATTTTTGAAATAAAATAATATGCAAAGCAAACACTTCTATGGGTCATATTTGTCCTGGGACTATCAGTTTGTGAACCTGACCTTACATCCTGAATGTGAAAAATTTCTCTTTTTGGAAGAGATAGTAGAATGGAAAAAATAGTGAGGGGAGAAAGACCTAAAAGTTGTAGAGCTAGAAGGGAATGCTGAGATCACGGAGCTCCTGTGGGACAAGAGGCTTCCCCTGTGGGATCAGGTCTAGCAGTTGCCTTGCCCAGTTGCTCAGGCCCAATGTGTAAGTGCTGAGGTAGATTAGTAATGCCTGCCAAGGACACGGGAATGGGAACAGTAGCTGCATGCTTTCTGGGTCTTCATCGAGGCTGATTTACTCCAGACTATTCAATTTTAAAGGCAAAAACTGACATCCAGAAACCTGCACTGAAACATCTAATGTCACAAACAAGAGCCAGAGTCCCATCTGGTGCTTGTCCTGTGACACCCAGAATATTTAGGCTTTTGAAGCTGTTTTCTACCAAAGACTCATCTCGGAGAGAAGACATGTCTAAACCAATAATGCAAGTCAATAAGAAAATCAAATTTCTACAGTGATTCATTTTACCCATGACTCCTTGGAGGCAACATCTTTTCTTTTCTTTTTTTTTTTTTTTTTTTTGGCCAGGGCTGGGTTTGAACCCACCACCTCCGGCATATGGGACCGGCGCCCTACTCCTTGAGCCACAGGCGCCGCCCAAGAGGCAACATCTTTTCTAAACAGCCCGCTGTCTGAGGCTGCTACCTCCAGCACACACACTGTCCCAGCTGAGGGCCCTGCACTAACGGAGGGGCCTGGCACCAGAGGGAGCTGGGGCCCACCCGAGAGCCATGGGCTGCCTCCCAGTTCGGCCCTCCCCTCCCACTCAGGGTGAGTCATAGCTCACGACTTTAGTGTGCTGGCTGCAGAGTCTTCGGTTTTACTTGGCTCCTGAGCAAAATGTACTTTTCCAAAGGACATTGATTCAACTAAGCCTGGATTTTGCAATTCCCTGGCAGCAGTGAGGCCAGCGTCCCCTGAGCACACACTGTCCTGGGGAGTGGGGACCAAAGAATGTAGTTATCACCTCCCTGACCTCCTTCGTCCTTCTCAAGTGGGAGACTAGTCCCTGACTGGCAGAGCCCCCAGCACGCCTGCTATCCCCTCAGCCTCTCCTGGCTACCTACCCACAACCGCTGTCTCCCTCCAGCTCCGCACGCAGTGCACACAGCCAGGCTGGGTTTCAGCTACACCTGATGGCAGGCTTGGAAGAACAACTGGGAGACGTGAGCCCCCAAGTGCTGCAGAGCTCTGCCTCCTTCCCGTCACTGCTAGGGATGTGGGAAGAGCTGAGGCTAGGGGCAGCTCGAGCACCACGTACAGAATGGACTCACTTTTCTTTTTTGTTAATAGATTGTATTTTAGCAGTTTTAGGCTCACAGAACAACTGAGCAAAAGGTACAGAGATTTTCCAAATCCCCATCCCCACACATGCATAGCCTCCCCCACCAGCAACATCCTGGGCCAGAAGGTACACTTGCTATGCCTGATGAGCCACCACTGACACATCATCATCACCCAGACCCACGGTTTACATTACAGGCCACTCTTGGTGTTGCACAGTCCATGGGTTTGGACACATTTAGAATGACATGTATCCACCATGACAGCATGACATGACGTTTCACTGCTCCAAAGATCCTCTGAGCCCCACCTGCTCACCCTGCCCCTACCCCCTGGCAACTACTGACCCTTTTTACTGTCTCCATAATTTTGCCTTTTCCAGAATCATATGCTTGGAATCACACAGTGTGTAGCCTTTTCAGATCAGCTTCTTTCACTTAGTAATATGCATTTAAGGTTCCTCTGTGTCTTTTCACAGTTTGATAGCTCATTTCTTTTTAGTGCTGAACAATATTCCTGTCTGGATGGGCCAGTGTACCTGGATCTTTTAATCCCCACAGAGTTTTGCAGCTAGGGGCTCTAGTGCCTCATGCATTGGCTGATTTGGACAGATTTTCCCCAAAACTTTCAGCGTTTTGCATCTGTAAAGTGAGGATGGCAGTTCACAGGTGGAGCAAGTGGCTGGTGTTAGCTGTGGTTAGTTAGTGTCGCCGCCAGCAGGGTAGCTATGCCTACCACTAGGGGCTTTCTTAGGCCTTCTCTCCTCTGCAAAGCAGCATGGGGGGAAAATGGAGACAACCCAGGCTTTGAGTTCAAGTTCTGTCACTGCTGAGGCAACTGGCTAAATCTAAGGCTCTGTTTAGTCATTTGTAAAATGGGGTGAGGGGATTACATCTCTTTCCTAGAATGATTCTGAAAAATGAGATCACTAATGATGTAAAAAGAGCCCTTGGTACCCAGTGGGCACTCACAGAACGTTAGCTGCTCACCACGACAGAGACGTCCTTCGTCCTTCCTGTGAACAGCCCTGCTGAGTACAGAATGTGTGGAAGGGAAGTCGTGGGTATGTCTGAGGATGGGGATGGAAGTCTATCCCCCTGCTGTTTAGTATTGATGCAGGGGGTTGTGGAGTGAGGCAAGTGGCCCTCTGCCCAGCCCAGCCGGGACCCAGCGGACAGTGAGCAGGTGGCCAGGAACGGGGGCGGTAACATCCCTGTAGCCAGCCAAGGCCTGCCTGGCGTCTTCCTGGTGTCAAATGACAGCAGAGGGCTAAAACACTGAGGCAGTGGCCAAGGCCAGCCAGGCGAAGGGCAGAACTAGGGACACAGGGAAAAGTTACAGGAAAGTAGCACAAAGTTTGCACGTGCTCTCCCATGAAATGTCCTTGGGCTTTTGATCACATTGGATCTGTGTGCCTGGGAGGCTCATAACTCCTGTCTGTAGCCAAAGTGCTTGGTGTCATATCCTGACCATGCGGTGTCAGCGACCCCAGGAGGGAAGGAGGGAAGGGCTGTCAGGATCCTCACTTTCCAGATAAGGGAGATAAAGGTCCCCCAAGGGGGTATTGCTAGGAAGCACTGGAGCTGAGCCTCAGATGTCTGGCCTTCAGAGCCCCTACAGTGCAGAGCTGAGCTGGGGCCTGCAGAGACTCAGCGTGGACACCACTCTGCCTGTATCTGCGGTGTTGTCCTTTTACTCATGTGTCCATATGCTCATTCGGCATCAGTTCTGCAAATATCATTAGCACCTACACTGCTAGTGATAAAAATGGGAGCTAAACAAAGGCAGTCCCTGCCTGCCTGGAGCTAAGCATCAAGAAAACCTCCACTGTGAAGGCTATGATTGCAGAATGAGAAGATCGTCAGGAAAGGCCCATGGCCTCCCACACCTCCTCTAGAAAACATGCTGGAGAGTATTTGGGCAGAGGGTCTGGGTCCATCTGGGTTCAAATCCCAGCTCTACCACTTGCCAGCTATGGCCTTGAGGGATTTACTTCCCTGCCCTGGGCTTTAGTTCCCCTAGCTGTCAGACAGTGCCCACCTCATTGGGTTGCTCTGAGGGGTTCATATATTATTAGCACATGGAAAGTATGGAGCACGGTGCCTGGCCCCCACGAGTCACTGCTCTCTGCTTTCCCGGTTACCGTGCAGTTGCAGGGTGTAGGACAGAGAGGGCCACAGCATTTTCTTCTATATCACTCTCCCAAATCCTTCCTTCAGCAAAGAGATGACACCAGTGGACACAGGCAACAGGCCAGAAAGAGGAGCACATTTTGTTCCCCAAGAGTTAAAGATGACAGGGAAACTAGAGCAGCTTTAGGGGCCCTGAGGACCCACCGGATGACAGCTGCTGTCATGAGGGCCACGGACATCTTTCTTGCACACATACACACCCCCTGCCTGGGCTGCTCTCCTCACTCAGTCCCCTTCTTGCTTCCCCATGATGGGCCTTTCCCTCTGGACTTTGCTCTAACTTTCTTGAACTTGGGAGCACGGAGCTGAGCTTCTGAATCCCAGAAAGACCTGGAACGTTTAAGTGAAAATTTAACTGGAATGTCAATGCAAAAAAAAAAAAAAAGGAAAAGTGAGTATGTAGCCCACATACATGTAAATTCAGGATCCATTAAGAATTCACACAGAGGGGCGGCGCCTGTGGCTCAGTCGGTAAGGCGCCGGCCCCATATACCGAGGGTGGCGGGTTCAAACCCGGCCCCGGCCAAACTGCAATCAAAAAATAGCCGGGCGTTGTGGCGGGCGCCTGTAGTCCCAGCTACTGGGGAGGCTGAGGCAAGAGAATTGCTTAAGCCCAGGAGTTGGATGTTGCTGTGAGCTGTGTGAGGCCACGGCACTCCACCGAGGGCCCTAAAGTGAGACTCTGTCTCTACAAAAAAAAAAAAGAATTCACACAGAGGCAGCAAAAGCTGACCAACACGCATGGGAAGGGTCCGCACCACCTGTAGGGCAGTGGTTCTACTGGGCTGGGTGGGATGAGTTAAAGTGAGAACATAGAGGTCGAAGAGGAGGAAGGGGGGGGCCTAAGACTTGTTTTCTTTTTTTTTATTTTTTTTTTATTTTTGGCCAGGGCTGGGCTTGAACCCGCCACCTCCGGCATATGGGACCGGCACCCTACCCGTTGAGCCACAGGCACCACCAAGACTTGTTTTCTTATGATGGCAGAGGTGGACATGTATTATTCTCATGTCTAAAATATGCTATGAATGCAAAGAAAACCTCAAAAGTACCAAGAAATCAGATACTACCACAAAAGAAGAGAATGAATTACAGGTGCATAAAACACAGATGAATTCCATAGATGTGATATGGAAAAAAGGACCCCAACACGAACAGGTTGTACGGTTCCATTTACGTGACACTGAGGGACAGGCAAAGTGAGTGCATGGACGGGAAACCAGAAGATGGGCGTGTGTGTAAAAGGCCATTCAGCTGTAACACTTCATGGTCAGCAGAACTTCAATTTAAAACCTACTTAAACATAAAAAAAGAAAGAAAATCATCAGCCAAGCTTGGGGACGTTTTGTATTCACTGGCTTAGGGTAAATTAAAGACTGTTTTCTTTCTATGCCAACTTGGTTTCTGATTCCTTTATTCACCTATATATTGATCACCTCCTCTGGGAATACCCTTGAGCAAGGCACTGCGGCAGTTGCAGAGGACGCGCTCCAAGGCCCCAAGGACATGGACGTAAGTCAGGCTACCCGCGCTGCAATCTGAGTTCTACCCTTCCTTGCTGTATGAGGTGGGCTTCCATGAAGTCCCTGAGATTCAGTGGCCCGGCGTGTAAAACACAATCAGGATTAAATGGGAGTGTGTAGCAATGTGCTTCCCATATAGCAGATGCTCAAGAAAATGGGACTGTTATATGGCTCATGCCTTAACTGTCTACAATGTTTTGCTAAATGCAGTTTAGGATAATTAGTAGGTTGAGAAACCAATTTGGTGGCCGTCGACCAGAGTTTTTTTTTTTTTAAAGACTATAGCAGAATAGAAAGTATCTATTTGTACTGCCTATACATATAAATGAAGCATCATTGAGGGTTTATACATTGTACACTGGGTTGCAATATAAAATACATTTCTTAAGAGGGTAGATATCCAAGGCTACTAAAAGCCCTGATCAGTGGAGCCACTGATATAGTAAGTACAAGCTCTCGGAATTAAGTAGGAACAATAATATATTATGAGAATAATTCTAATACCTCCAAGAAAGCCACATGTTTATTTCTAAGAGCCAAAATGCTAGAAAGTTGAGGGAAGATCAGGGCCAGCTGCCTGAAGGAAGTGGCTTCAGATCTATACCTACAAAAACCTCTCAGACTTTAAATCCTGGGAGGAAGGGCCTGGCTACGGGAGGACTCATGGCCACCCAGCCTGACAATAGGGCTGATGGTGCCCAGCGGCCTTTTGTCTCCTGTCCCTCAGGAAGGAGGCAGGGGGTTCTGTGCAGGCTACATAGTGATGTGCATAGGTGGTGTCACGTGGGACCCGGGGGGGTGGGTGAGGGGAGGGAGGCGAATAACACAAATCGCCCACAGAGCAAGTTATTCTCAAGTTGCCCACAGAGCAAGTTATTCTTTTTTAACTTCTCTTTCATTTCTCTTGATCAAGTTTAGAAGAAAATCTCACTTGGTGCTAGCAGCTCTTTTAACACCTAAAAATGTCATTTTTTAAAAAAGGAGAGCAGGCTTTGGGCTCAGAACCTTCTACCTAAGCTAGAACTTCTCTCTCACCACTTTTACTTTTATGGCTACTTTGGATTCACGGCAGGTAATGTCGGTCTTTCATTTCCAGGGATAAGGTAAATTGTTTGCCTTTGAAAATTCGTCTCTCAGTGGTTAGGGCACCGGCCACATGCACAAGGGCTGGTGGGTTTGAACCCAGCCCAAGCGAGCTAAACAACAATGATGACACCAACAACAAAATAGCCAGGCATTGTGGCGGGCACCTGTTGTCCCAGCTACTTGGGAGTCTGAGGCAAGAGAATCGCTGAAGCCCAAGAGTTTGAGATTGCTATGAACTATGACACCACGGTACTCTACCGAGGGTGACCTAGTGAAGCTCTGTCCGCCCCCCCGCCCCCCAAAAAGTGAGTCCAATTAAATAAAATACAAAGTATATAATAGTAGGGGTAAGATGTCGACAGAGCAAAAATTGAGATAATGGCCCTAGAGTGACTGAAATTAGGGAACACCAGTAAAGACTTCCCAAATCTGAAGCTGGGGCAGTTTCCCATAGCCTGCCATCAGTAAGTGCCCACCACCTGCTGAGTCGGGGGACAGGGAACTCAGGAGGACAGAACAAGGCCCAGTTAAGGCAGAGAATGAAGACCAGCCAGCAACTGGTTGTACAGAATGCCTCATACAGTTGAAAAGCATCTACCTCTATGTTTCAGAACTCCCATCACTGCCTCAGTCCCCAGCGCTGGGCCTTTCTATGACATGACCTGCACTCATTTGGGTGGTCGTGATGCCCTAATGAAGGCTCCACTCACATTTCCCTCTACTTCTTTATCTTTCCCCCTTAACCTTGCATTTCAACCTTTTTTTTTTTTTTTTTAATGTTTAGACTTTCTATTCAGCGATCATTTTGGTGATCACTTTCATCTTACAGGAGACTTGCACGAACAGCACAGAGGGGTCCACACCCCCTCTACCCAGCTCCCCCTCAGGTTAACATCTTATGTAACCACCAAACATTCTCAAAACTGAGAAAGCAACCTTGGCCCAATTCTCTCAAACTATAAGAGTCCCTGGGATCTGAATGGTTTTCCCATAGATGTCCTTATTTGGCTCCAGGATCCAAACACTATTCAGTTGTGTCCCTTCCAATGTGTGACGGTTCCTTGGCCTTTCATGATCATGCCATTTCTGAAGAATATTTTTCAGTATTTTCTAGAATGTCTCTCAAGCTGGGTTTGTCTGATGCTTTCGGGAAAAATCCACAGTCATGTGCCCTTCTCAGGGCTCCGCTACAGGGAAGGTGACATCGGTAAGTCTTGTTACTGTGACAGCACTCACAGCGCTCACTCAAGTCTTGTTACTGTGACAGTTCCTCACTTAGCTAAAATGGGATCTGCCAGGATTCTTTACTCCACAGTTACTATCCTCCCACCGTAGTTACTAAATATTTCAAGGGAGATACTCTCAAACTACACAAATATCTCCTTTCTGCTTAAACTATGATGCACTAATTTTAGCATTCATCAGTGAACTTAAACTGATACAGTTATTATTTTGGTGCTCCAATGATGATTTTCAAGCTCCATCATTTTTTCTATATTTACTAATTGGAATATGTACTCCCCTCCCCGTTTTCTTCTCCTCTTCCTCCCTGAAAAACAGAAAGTCCTTAGCAGGAAATTACAAATTCTCCAGAGGGCAAAGCTGCACTTTGAGATAAACCCTATCTTTCTATGTTTCTACTAAAAAATAGTCCACTACATTCAGGAATAGTCCATTCCAGTCAAAAGGAATTTTCATTTCTTTCTCTTTTCATCTCTCCTTCCCTCACCTTAGTCTGCCCCATCTATCATACTGAATTTTAGAGCTAGTGACCACCAGGCTGGCTTGGTCATGTCAAAAAAACAAGAGTCATGCAGTGTACACTGAGTCTCGACTAGGACAGTAATTCACACCTGGGCTGGCACTTGCATGATTTACCAATTCCTATGAACCTATGTGTCAGGCACTGCCCAGGGTGCTTTGACCCAAATATACGCCTTTAATCTCTATATTAACACTAGGAGATCAGCAGGCTGCTTCCCATTTTATGGATGAAGAAATGAATGAGGTTCATCCGTTTAGCATTTAAGTATTCAATGTCCACAGTGTCAGGCCCCCCTGATGGCACCAGGGCAACAGGAACGAACAAGGCAGGCGAGGCCTGTGCGTCTGAGGAGCCAGCGTTCTTATGAAGGGGACAGACCACAGACAAGCCAAAAGTGTGGGAAGAGCTATGGAGAACACAGGGTGAGCTGACTTCAGTGTGGTTCAGGGCACTGCAGACTGGGTGAGGTCAGGGGAGGCCCCTCTGAACAGAGACCAGAGGGGAGGGAGGGAGCTAAAGGGCATTCAAAGAGGAGGGAATGGCCAGTGCTCAGCTAAGGTTCTGAGGTGGGCGTGGCTGACCTGTGTATGAGGCAGCAGTGATGGCCACCACAGCTGGAGCGCAGGGAGGGGCAGATGGCACAAACTGAAGCCAGAGAGGTAGATGGAAGACAGATCATGCAGGGCGCTGCAGGCCGAGGCAAGCGCTGGCTTATTATCCTCCATGGTGGATCTGAAGCAGAGTACAAAGTGAGTGCCCAGTTGCAGGGTGGGAGGAGTGGATGGGTTTTACCCAGAGTGACCCCGTGGTCAGCAATATAGCCAGGCTCTGGCCAAGGTTGGCTTAGCCTACATCCGCCCATCTGCCCTTCCTTCTCCACACAGCCCTGGCCCAGACCTTCAGGCAAAGCCCCAAACACTGTGGAACTCCAAGGCTGGCTGGGGAATATGTTTTTGTGCTCACAAAGAAATGCAGGCGTGGCCAATACCCTGGACTTCTTCCTCACATGAGATCACTGAGGATGTCCAGCCCCTGAAGGACCTGTGTACCCGTCCCTCCCCTGCCCTGACCCCAGGACTCGTGCTCAGCACCAGCTCCAGGACAGTTTCTTCCCAGGCACTTGCTGGCCTGGATTCTGCAACACAGGCCTGGGAGCAGACCACTTGGTTCACAGTCATGGCTCTGAGACTCGCGTATGCTGTTCCCACCCTCTCATCTGGTGAGCTCAGGTTCACACAGCGCAGTTTGGTTGTTAAGAGGGCAGATGCAAAAGCTGGGATGTCTGGGTGCCTGGCCTGGGGCAAGTTAGTTAACCTCAGCTTCCCAGTGTGTGAAATGCTCCTAATAACAGGTTGTGTGGATTACATGAGTTCACAGGTGTGAGGGGCCGAGGGGTACAGGTGTACTGAGAATGTGATTCCAGGGTTGGCTATTCTCACTGTCATCAGCACCAAGGGCCTATGAAGGGCCTTTAAGGTTGCCACACTTCTCCCTGCCCTCTTTTGCCCCCCCCCCAAGAACTGAGCCCACTGCCCACATCCCTGGGCTACCAAGGCTGGAGGTACCTGTGTTCACCTCTGTCTCTGCCCCCTCCCTGGCAGAAGCCTTGGCGCTGATTAAATGCTGTTTATTAAAAGAATGAATAAGTAGTGAACAAACATGTAGGAGTGCAGAATGGTTAAACGTACGTCAAAGGTAAGATTAAAAGCTTGTAATTACTCAGGACAAATATTTCCAACAAGAGCGCCTCTGGCAGAGCTGAATAATTAAGAAAAGGCCTGTGGACACAGCACAGCTTCAAGGCAAGAAACACAGTAGGGGGAAAAAAAGCAACAGACATAACTCAGCTAGCAAATAATTCAGAACTGCAAGTACTGACTTTGGAGTTGAGGGTTAGAGAAACTAGTTTTAAAATCCTGAGCCCACTGCCTATTGGTCATGCTGTCCCCTGCCCAGGCCAAGAGTAAGGGCTGAAGTTAAGGTCATGCTCAGTCCAGAAGGTATGAGGGCTGCAGAGGGCTCCAGGGGCCCCAAACAAGGTAAGTTTTTAAAGTGGTTCCCCCAGAGCTGGCAGGGAGGTGACCAGCAGCAGCAGGTACCTACAGCAGCTCTCTGAGCTTCAGTTTTAACCTGGAAAGTGAAGCTAATGAGAGCAGCCGCACCTAAAAGGACAGGGGATGGCTCTGTTCCCTCCAGGATACTTTTTAACCTTTATTCTTTGTGTGTGCAGTGCCTAGGACAACGCCCGGCACAGAGTAGGTGCCCAGTGCGTTTGCTGAATGAACAAACAAGGCATCACCCCGTGCTTTCCCTTTCCCCGCAGGCAGCCTGTAAATCAGGTCCCGATGCAGTGGGCTCAGAATCAGTGGCACAACCATGACCTCTAGTAAACTCTCACATCCCTGGCCTGGAAGAAAACAGAAAGGCAGCAAGGCTAATTCAGGGCTGGAATGTAGCCTTTCTCCCTCATCTGGGAAGGGTGATAAGGAGGTGGCTGGGGGAACCGTGGGAACCGGGGTGGAGTAGGGGCAGGCCCCATTCACAGCAGCGCCAGGCCTGGACCTTGGCGGAATGCAGCTGGGTAGGGGCTGGGCCTGGGAGCAAAGTTCCTGAATGACTGGCTGGCTGGGCTGGGGCCTCAGTTCCCTCTTGGGAACCTGCCTGGCCAAGAGCAATGTCTCATCAAAACAGGAAAAATCATAGAGGAAAAATGCGCATGTAAGGGGACTGGTACGTACAGGGACCAGCCCTACCTTGACCATGGGGCCAGGAGGAAAGATGGGGGTGGATGGGGAGAAGTTCAAAGGGAGGAGTTTAGGGGAGCACAGCCCTCCTTGGTTAGCCAACCAATGCTCACCCAGACCTGGGAGACCCCAGGAAGCTATGCAGGCAGTCTGAACTAAGTGGCCTAAGGCAACATGGACCTTAGAAATCACACCCTCAGAGCAGTTCCCCTAGCCACCAGCCTTATGGCCATGCATAGAACGTCTGACCTGCTATCACTGTCCAAAGTAGTTCAGAAACAGGGATGTGCTCTCCCTGGTGCTAACTACAGGGCAGGGAAGCATGGACTTTGGGCCCAAACACTTGGCAGGCAGAGCCTCGGGATCTTGGGCAAGGCCCTCACAAGTTCCTACCCCTGTTTTGTTTTTTAGGACAGCAGGGGACTCCTGCCTACACCCACAGGGTGCCACTAAGGTTAGCCAGGATGATTAACTTGGATCTGCTGGGCCTGCAGTAGGACCCATGTCAATAGCCTTTTCCTTGTTTCCTCAGATGCGGCCTGGATTAGAATCATGTGTGACAGCAGGAAGCTTAGAAAGGCCCGTCCGGCCCACCCCAAGCATCTGTGACATTCTTCTGAGTTACCACCAGGATTCTGGTCACACTTAGTGAATCCCTGGTGTGTGATTAAGGAGGAAGGGCCTAGTGCAATGGTAATGGGACACCCCCCAGCTCAGATGCTCAGGAGACATGTAGAGGGGCCACTCTTGCTTACAACTCTTCGGGGCTGAAGCCTTCTCAGGATAAAGGACAAATTTCTTACCGTGCCCTAGGTATCTTTCATGGCCTGCCCCAGTTCACCTCCTCAGCCTGGGCACTCCCCAGCTGTCTGACCTGCAGCCACTTCTGCTTGCCCCAGGGCCTTTGCCCCTGCAGCTCCCTCCGACCCCCTCCCTCTCAATGACCAGTGAACCCTATGCATCTCTCAGCCATTAAATACCACTGCAGTCAGGTCTCCCCTGACTCCCTACAAGACTCCAGTATCAGAACCCCCTGCTTTTTCCTTCATAGCCTTCGTATCAATTAATAATTATAAATTTAATTGGATATTTCACTGATGAAACAGAAAACTCCATGAGGGCAGGGGCTATATCCCTGGTGCTTACCACTGCCCCCCAGTGCCTAGCACAATGACCGGCATAAACATTTGTAAGTGAAGGAGTGAACGAATCAATGAATGAATAGACAAATAGCCTAGAGAGATGAAAAGAGAAAAGGGAGGTAAAGCATAGGGCAGATGGGAAAACCCAGACTTTACCACCCCCACTTTGGAAATCATAACCTAATCTCGAAGACAAGAACCTGGGAGAGAAACAAGTCACGTAGGAGAGGGGTGCCTTGGGTCCTGGGGGTATGTGGAACCCCAGAATGGGCTGCCCTTGACCATGCAACTGTGGTTCAGCCCTTACTGGCAATGCATGCACACTACCTTGTTTTGCTCTCACACAGTGCTTGGGTGTGAGGATGGGGGTCACCATTATTAGTCCGTTGTTACAGATAAGAAAACTGAGTCCCAGGGAGATGAAGGACCGGCCTGAGGTCCCACAGTTGGCTAGGAGTGGGGCCAGGGCTGTGACTACCATTGCTGCACAGAAGGCAGTGAGTCCTAGACTCAAGGGGAGAAGATTCTTACCACAGGAATCCCTCTAGAGAAGGGAAGCACATTTGTAAGAATTTCCTCAAAACTATTGGAGCAGAAATGCTTAGTCCTCTAGTGAGGAAAGATGGTGAGTACAACTAATCCATTCCAGGGATAACAACTGAGAACTGACCTGAGTCAAGTCCACCAAGTGCCTCCCCAGCATCAGCCCATCACAACAGCCCTGTAAAGCAGGTACTATCATTAGCCTC
Source organism: Nycticebus coucang (assembly GCF_027406575.1). NCBI lineage: Eukaryota > Metazoa > Chordata > Mammalia > Primates > Lorisidae > Nycticebus > Nycticebus coucang. The sequence goes on along the minus strand of NC_069796.1, from coordinate 76,730,243 downwards.
ATTTTCTAGATGTGAGAACTAAAGCTTTAAGAAGTTCCCCTTATTCCTAATTTAAGATACATAGTTATTCTCTTGACTGTATTATTCTAATGAACTTCAACACATACCAACAGGCTCCTAAAGGTCCATCAGTGGCTTTGGGATTCCTACACTATTTTTGCAAGAAGCTTTTTTTTTTTTTAAGACAGAGTCTCAAGCTATTGCCCTGGGTACAGTACTGTGGCGTCACAGCTCACAGCAACCTCAAACTCTTGGGCTTAAGCAATTCTCTGGCCTCAGCCTCCCAAGTAGCTGGGACTACAGGCGCCCACCACAATGCCCAGCTATTTTTGTTATTGTTGTTGTAGTTGTCATTGTTGTTAAGCAGGCCCAGGCTCCTACCCGCCAGCTTCGGTGTATGTGGCTGGTGCCCTAGCCTCTGAGCTACAGATGCCGAGCCTGCAAGAAGCTTTTAAATTCCGGCTTGGCGCCTGTAGTACAGTGGTTATAGTGCCAGCCTCATATATGGAGGGTGGCGGGTTCAAACCAAGCCCGGGCCAACTAAACAACTGTAACAAAAAAATAGCCAGGCCTTATGGTGGGAGGCTGAGGCAAGAGAATTGCTTAAGCCCAAGATTTGAGTTTGCTGTGAGCTGTAATGCCATGGCACTCTACTAAGGGCGACATAATGAAACTCTGTCTCTAAAACAAAAAAAGAGAAGCTTTTAAATTCTTCAACTGTGAATTTCCTGCTCTGGGGTTTTCAGGGGCCCCAACCTGAAATTCCCCCAATGCTGTCTGTAATGTGCTTTAAGCATTTTTTATTCACGATACTACTTCCCCTACCTTATAAATGGGGCTACTGTGGTATGGTAGAGAGGGAAGCAACGCTAGAATTCAGTCTCAGATCAGCCTCCACAGACTGTCCTCTGTCTCTCTTAGGGTCTGAATAGGGAGCAGTCATCCCAGAGAAAGAACACTCCTTCCACTCTCTTTGGGAAATGGGCCTTCAGTGCTTTAGGGGGTTTTACATTGACTTGATCCCTTTATTTTCTCTAAGCACCACCTCCTGCTCAAGAACCTGGTATGGCTCCCTATTGCCTGATGCAGCACATACACCCATCTCACCTGCCCATCATATCCCCCACTTTTTCCCACACCACCATCCCTGCCTCCCAACTGCTCATCAACTAGAATGCCATCCCTTTCCCTCTACCAATCCCGTTCCAACTCATCTCTCGAGTGTCCCTCCCTCCTCCAGTAAGTTCCTGATTCACTCCCTGTCTGTCACATTCTACCATTTGCTTCTTTTCCTGTTAAGTGTTGTTGCACATATGGCTTTGACTCCTCTCTGACCTGTGTGAACAAATGTCACCGTTCCCACAGGACTCTTTGATTTTTGTAAGGCTCAAGTTCCCCAGCCTGGACCTGGCATTCTAGCCTTGTCACTGCTTCTCCCACCTGGCTACCAACCCTACCTCCCTCTCTGGTCCAGCCTCTCCCTGGACTGACACACTACTTAACCCCCTCCTGCAGGACACATTTTCACTGATAAGGACCCTGTCTCTTCTCTGGCCTCCAGCACCTCAGGTTCCCTCCTGCCAAGAGGCCACAAATTGAGTCACCAGTCCACTGACTTTTTTTTTTTTTTTTGAGACAGAGTCTCACTTTATCATCCTTGGTAGAGTGCCATGACATCACAGTTCACAGCAACCTCCAACTCCTGGGTTTAGGCGATTCTCTTGCCTCAGCCTCCCCAGTAGCTGGGACTACAGGTGCCTGCCACAACGTACAGCTATTTTTTTGTTGTTGTTGCAGTTTGGCTGGGGTTGGGTTTGAACTCACCACCGTCGGTATATGGGGCTGGTGCCCTGCTCACTGAGCAACAGGCCCCGCCCACTGACTTTTTTTTTTAATTGAATGGGATGTGACTTACAATTTAATAAGTGACATTTGATGAATTCAAGGTCAACATTTTCAAAACATCAAGTTGATGTGGAAAATGTGAATCAAACAGGCCTCTTGGCAGAGAGACTGGATGCCCCGAGAGCCAGTAGCTTCTGGCCTGACCCCTACCAGGCTGCATCCAGGCCCATCTCTGCAGTACAGCCTGAGTGGGCTGCCCACACCCCACATGGAACCCAGCTCCCCTGCACCAAAGCCCATCCTCATGGTGCTGAGGCTCGAGGACACACTCCTCCCAGGGACACCAGGGCATTCTGCCTCCCTGGTACATTCAGAAGTTCACCACCTGCTGACAGTTCATTCCTGCCTCTGCCTGGGATAGGCTTGGCCCTTTTGCCCCAGCACCAAACCAGCTCTGCTCATCACTAAGGTCTTGGGGTCAATGTCATGGAAGGCCCTCCTTCAGCCCTGTATGAAGTTAGAACAGAACAGCCTCAGAGTTTCTTAGGTATTTTCTTGCTCAGAAAACTCTCGATTATTTAACTGTCTTCCCTGTTGAAGAGTATGCTCCATGAGAGTGGGTACCATGTCTACGTGGCCAGCTCAACACCCCAGCCTCGGCACACTGTGTGGCACACGGAAGGTGCTCAACAGGTAACTCTTACATAAAGGAATGTGCACATGAGCCCGCAAGAGGGTAGCTAGGATTGAGGACGTCTCAGCAGAGTGCTTGGGGTACAGAAGAACTTTTGGCTCAGCCAAGCCATCAGCACAGCGGTATGGGGACATGTGGGGGCTGCGTTCTCTGGGTCCTGACCAGCTATGGAAGGCAGATGGGTGAGTTTCCTCTCCCATCCCCACTGCCTTCCTGGAAACTAGCATCACCATCCCTGATGGATGGTGTGTCCTGGTGTTCCGGGAAACTCAAGGAAGGTGGTGGGCGGTGTGGTGACCTATAACACCCCAGCCCACGGCTGTCTCCAAGCAAGGCAGCCATTTCTCACTCCCGCCCCTATCCATTGTCTGAACACAGCCCCAGCAACTCTCTGAAAGGGTCCATCTCGGGACCCCCCAACCCCTGGTGGCTGAGGGCCCATAGATGAGTTCCAAGGGCCAGTTGGCCCCCTGAGTATAGTAAGTCCTCATTTAACACCACTAGCAGATTCTTGGAAACTCTGAGTTTAAGCAAATCATGGAGAATAAGACCCATTTTCCCAAAGGGTAGTTGGTATGCGTATAAATAAGAGCTAAGTTCCTATAGCATATTTCCGGTCACAAAAACATCAAACTTCTCAATAAAGACCAAAACACTTCTAATATTAGACACTGAAATACATGTAAGCAATACATACATTTAAGAAAGATTAATCAGGACGGTGCCCGTAGCTCAGTGGGTAGGACGTCGGCCACATACACGGAGCCTGGCAGGTTCTAACCCAACCCGGGCCAGCCAAAACAATAATGACAACTGCAACTAAAAAAAAATAGCTGGGCATTGTGGTAGGTGCCTGTAGTCCCAGCTACTTGGAGGCTGAGGCAAGAGAATCGCTTGAGCCCAAGAGTTTAAGGTTGCTGTGAGGTGTGACGCCACGGCACTGTACCCAGGGTGACAGCTTGAGACTCTGTCTCAGAAAAAAAAAAAAGAAAGATTAATCAAAACAAGAAAGGTAATTACTTCGATTCCAGGCTGCAGGTAACCAGAGCCTGTCCCCATAGCTCAGTGCACACAGTGAGAACTATCCCCACCCAGGACACCATCCTGTGGCAGGGCACATGGGCACACCCCCTGCTAGGGCCATTTAGACTTGCCAATGAACCCAACAGACAGGACACTGGGACATGGGAGGGAATCAGAGCACCCAAAGCGAGCCCTCGCAGATGAGGGGAGAGCATGCAAACTCCACACAGGCAGTGGCCTCGGTCAGGAATCGATTTTTTCCATCAACATTTTAATGAAATGACGTTACCTGAGGGCCTGCTGTGGTTCCATCTCTAAAATGGGGGCACAGCAACTGCGATTCCCAGGATCCTAAACTCCCATTTCAAAGGAGATGAGAAGATACTATCCCTTGTATAAATTATGCATGTGAGTATCTTTTTCTGTTGTGTCTTAAATTGCTTTTGTAGCAAATCCCATGTGGAAGAATAGCAATAAATCAATGTCTATTGAACTCTCCACTGTGCCGGGGACTAGAGTACCCTACCTGTGTCACACCAGCTGCTTACAGAATTTTCACAACGCCCTCTGAGGTGGGTCCCCTTACTGTCTCTGCCTCACAGCTGAGGATGCTGAAAGAAGCCCAGAGAGGTGATGAGATGTGCACCGTCTGAGCAAACAGCAGAACCAGGGAAGCCAGACCCAGACTTCCTACTTGCATGGCCCAATGTCCTGATCATCACAACTCCCCAGAGAGGAATTTTGTTTAAAATACAGAAGCCCAAGCCGTGATTCCCCACATCATGACTTTAGTTGGGACATGGGTATCTGCATTCTAACCAGCAAACTTCCCGCAGCCAGTTGGACAGACTGACCCAACAGGCCTCAATTTTCCCATCTGTGAAATGGGCCACTCCTCCCCCACTGTGGGACCAGAGAGGGAAATACTTGCATGCATTCTGAGAACAGCTGAGAGGTATCTAGAAGACTCCACCCAGGAAGATACCTCTGGCCAGGCCTGACCAGCTCCCCCACCTCCACCCTGGAAGCCCTTGGTGTATAAAAGGACTTCTGGAAGCCAGGGTACAGTATGAGGCTGGGGATGGGGGCTGTGCCGATGCCTCCTCCAGCAACTTCTACCCAAGGCAAGAACAGGTCCAGGAGCCGCTGGGCGCAGGGATACTCACATTGAATCATACCGTCTGTGCAGGCAACATCACACAGCAAACCTGCTGAGCCTGGCGAGAAGGTGGACGTGAAGTCCACATCCCCATCTCATGTCCCCACACTGGGGAGCCCTGTGGTGTGACATCAGCTGGGGCACTGCTGGCCACCTGTGGGCTTGCAGCAAAGACATGACACACGGTTTTATATATGTGCTCATCCATACACACACTTGCACACATGTACGTACACACAGACCTTTGACAAATACAGCTGGCTATCCTCAGAGGTCCTCTCCCATGGCCAAACACACATGCCCTCTCCTCTGGGCTATTACTGCTCTGGTAAAGATTCCAAAAGGACAGCCAGGATACTGTCATGCACAGAGCCAGAGTCCCCATGGGAACCTGTAATAAGTCTACACACAGAAATACCTATGCACACCAAACAGAAAACACATGTACATGCAGTTAGCATAGCTGGGGGCTGTGCAGAGTGATTACACGCTCTCTCATTGAAACCCTACTGTCTCCAGGAGGAAGGAGTTATTATCACACCCACTGATGACAGCACATCAGAGCTAAGAAGAGCTGAGATTCAAACCCAGGAGGGAGACTCTGCCCATTCACTAGTCAACATCTATTTTTGAGAGAGAGTCTCACTCTGTTGCCCAGGCTAGCTTGCCATGGCCTCAGCCTACCTCAAAGCAACCTCAAATGCGCCTGCCATAACATCGAGCTAATTTTTTTTTTTTGGAGACAGAGTCTCAAGATGTTGCTCTGGGTAGAGTGCCGTGGCATCACAGCTCACAGCAACCTTAAACTCTTGGGCTTAAGCGATTCCCTTGCCTCAGCCTCCCAAGTAGCTGGGACTACAGGTGCCCACCATAATGCCTGGCTGTTGTTTTTGTTGTTGTTGTTGTTGTTATTGCAGCTGTCACTCTTGCTTAGCTGGCCGAGGCAGGTTTGAACCCACCAGCCTTGGTGTATGTAGCCGGTGCCCTACCCACTGAGCTACAGGCGCTGCCCAGCTAATTTTTCTATTTTTATTTTTTTATTTTTTGAGACAGAGTCTCACTCTGTCACCCTGAGCTGAGGGCCATGGCATCATAGCTCATAGCAACCTCAAACTCTTGGGCTCAAAAGATCTTCCTGCCTCAGCCTCCCAAGTAGCTAGGACTACAGGCGCCCTCCACAACGCCTGGCTACTTTTTCTACTTTTACTAGAAGTCACACTCTTGCTCAGGCTGGTCTTGAACTCCTGAGCTCAAGTGATCCTCCTGCCTCAGAGTGCTAGGATTACAGGTATGAGCCCCCATACCCAGCCAACTTTTCTATTTTTATTTGAGACAGGGGTCTTGCTCTTGCTCAGGCTCGCCTTTAACTCTTGAACTCAAGTGATTGTTCTGCCTCAGCCTCCCAGAGTACTAGGATTATAAGTGAGAGCCACCGCACCTGGCTTCAATATCTTTCTTAAGAAGGTGTCAGTGTGCCTAGCACTGATCTTAAGCCTGGGGACCTGAAGAAGGCAGAGCTGGTCTTGCCTCTCATGACGCTGACAGCACTAGTGTGGGACTCCGGAGACCAAGCTCTGAGCCACTGGTCACTATCTCCCAAAGGCCACTGGCTCCTTTCAAAAGGGAGATCTCCCCTGTCTGGGTTTTTGATGTTCAGGGACAAGGAGCTCATCAGAAGACCCTATGGGGAGGTGGCCTGGGTTACAGGCCAAGAAGTCCCTTTGGTTTGTTTTGTTTACGACAGGTCTCACTCTGTCACCCTGGGTAGATTTCAGTGGCATCATCATAGCTCACAGCAACCTTAAACTCCTGGGCTCAAGTGATCCTCTTGCCTCAACCTCCAGAATAGCTGGGACTATAGGCACCCTCCACCAATATGGCTGATTATTACAATTTGAGGGGGTCTCACTATATTGCCCAGGCTGATCTCAGACTCTTGGCCTCAAGCAATCCTCCCACCTAGGCTTCCTGAAGTGCTGGAATTTCTGGCATGAGCCACTGTGCTGGGCTAAAGATATCCCTTTGATTTGCCATCGGCCAGTGAAAACCAGGTTCTGCAGGCACCTGCGCAGACCTGTATTGGAACATTAAATGCTGCCTCTAGGCCCCACTCCCTCATCTCTCCCCATTCCTCTAGAGTGGCCTTGAAGCATAAGCTCAAAGGGGAGGCACAAAAAAATGCAACACTGACCTCACTAATCAAATGATACACCTGATTCTCTGGAGGTTTCCTTTTGGCTGGCTCATGTGCTGGCAGGTGTGGGCCTAACTGAGCTGGCCTCTGCCTGAGATTTCCAGACATAGGCCAATCTCTCCAGGTGCCTTTAAAAACATCTTTTAAAGATCTTGGGCAAATCTCCTATTTGGGGATGGAATCATATTAGCCTCTGACATTTGTGAAACACTTACCATGTGTAGAGGCACATATATTAACAAGCCATCATTCTCATTTTGCAAACAAGAAAAGTGAGGCACCGACACTTTGTAATTTGCCCAAGGTCATAAAGCTGGTAAGCAGAATATTTTGATGCAGGGAATCTGTCTTAAGAATTTGGACTCTTAGGCGGCGCTTGTGGCTCAGTTGGTAAGGCGCCGGCCCCATATACCGAGGGTGGCGGGTTCAAACCCGGCCCCGGCTGAACTGCAACCAAAAAATAGCCGGGCGTTGTGGCGGGCACCTATAGTCCCAGCTACTTGGGAGGCTGAGGCAAGAGAATCGCTTAAACCCAGGAGTTGGAGGTTGCTGTGAGCTGTATGATGCCATGGCACTCTACCGAGGGCCATAAAGTGAAACTCTGTCTCTACAAAAAAAAAAAAAAGAATTTGGACTCTTCACAGCCACGTTTTTACTCGGTTGTATGGATCCAGTTTCACTGTAAGACCATCCTCACATTTCAGAGGAAATCCTCATGGTGCCTGAAGTCCCCAAACTGGCCATATACCTCTGCCCATCTAGACCCTGCACCTCTGATCTCAGCTCTCACACCTCCCAAAGCTCTGCCCAGACTGTGGCCCATTTTTCCTCAGATTTCCCCACTCCCATAACAGGTCCATTAAGGACGAGGGGAACAGGCCGGATGGGAGGCAACAGGGAGCAGTGGGGACCTGGAAAGCATGTGCCCGTCTACAGGAGTGACCCTTTGCAGTAGCTATGGGCTGCCACATGGCCAGTGAGGCCCATTTTTCCAGACATATTGAAAATCCAAATTTTTAGGCTCATTAAAAAAAATCTTGGCATTAAATGCATTTTTTTTGTTGTTGTTGTTGCCGTTTGGCAGGGGCGGGGTTTGAATGTGCCACCCTCGGTATATGGGGCCAGCGCCCTACTCACTGAGCCACAGGCACCGCTCAAATGCAATTTTTTTTAACGTGAGGGCCAAATAATCTCGTTTGCAGGCACTCAACCCCTGATGCTACTAGTTTGCAACCTCTGCTTTAGAAGATCAAGTTTCAGAAATGAGGGGAAGAAAAGACAAGGAGCCCTGATGCTGAATGAGGACCTACTAAGAGCCAGTGGCTGTGCGGGGCTCTGTTGTTAACTCCACACAACAATCCTAGATCCCCATTTGTAGACCAGAAAATAGGCTCAGAGAGGTGAGGTGAGCTAAGAACACACAGTAAGTGGGTGGGAACACTGGGTTGGGGACCCAGGTCCACCAGACTCTAAAGCCCTAGGTATCTCTTTTCCCCATGGTGCCTCCACCCTCCCTCCCCAGCTGTCCCAGGTCTGCCTGGCAGCACAGAGCAGAGGCTCTAGAACACCCAAGCCCTGCTTGGTGGCTGACTCGTCATGCTCTGGTGAGTGTCAGGCAGGCAGAGGTTCAAGTGAGATGACGTGCCTGTGTGGCTGCACTGTGAGGGGCCTGGCCCAGGGTGGGGCAGGGAGGAGGTGGGCAGGTGAACCTTCTCATTCTCTCCTTTGACTCAGGGTTAACTCAGCTCTGACAAACCACCTGACTTTCAGGGTGACCTAGTTTTGCAGCTTGGCCAATTGACGCTGAGTTGGGGAAAGTCAGGAAGTGCAGAAGCTGCAATCAGCTCCTGCCACCTGGCAAGCTGGGCAAATGTGGGCAGGACTTTTTGACTTACAGAAACTTGGTCCCCCCAACTCTAAAACGAAGAGCCAACTTAATTCTTTCTCAGCCCCCTCTAGCTTCCGTATTTACTGATTTTATTCAGCCCTGGGACAAATCCCTCCTCCTTGGTTTTCTCACCTGTAAAATGGGAGAACTAAAAGCCCCTACTTTACAGGTTTGTCGTGAGAACGGCCACAGTCATGGCAAACCAGGAAGGACAGAGAAGCTGTCCCCAAACACAGGAGACTAAGGAGACACAAGCTCTGGATGCAGTGTGGGATCTCGGATGGGATCCTGGGGTGCCAAAAGGACACTAAGGGATATTGGGTGAAATCCAAATAAAGCCCAAAGTTGAGTTAATAACCACGTGCCAAGGTCTGGTCCGTAGTTGTGACATGTGGATTTCAGGTGGGAACAGTAGGGGCGTGTAGGGTGAGGTACCCGTAGGACTCTTTGAGAGAGAGACAGAGAGAAAACAAAATACCAGAACTAAAACACGTCTCGTGAGGTGGACGGCGGGGCTTGTCTGTTTGCCTTAGGTCCCCAGCTTGTAGAGCAGTGGTTCTCAACCTTTCTAATGCCATGGCCCTTTAATACAGTTCCTGTGGGTCATGACCCACAGGTTGAGAACCACTGTGTAAAGCAAGACCCAGCACACAGTATGCCCTCAATGAATGCCTGCTCCTGGCCTGCTGAGGGAGGCTTAGGGATGAGCCAGAACTTTCTCCAGCAGATGACCAGCCTGACCAGCCTCACTGCTGGCCATGGGAAGTGCTGCCCCCCTCCCAGCTCCCCCAAAGGGGCTCAGGCTAATCTCCTGCCCACAGATGTGCAGGGTGGCAGGAAGTGGCCACCCAGGCCTGGCCTCCTCTCCAGCAACACAGAGGCCTTCCTCATGGCTTCCATAGCAACAAACTATAAACATGACCAAGTAGAAGGCTGTTGATGCTGGGGGTGCCCATGGAGAATCAAGACAGCAGTGCTGCCCTTCCCAGGCAGACACTGTGGCTGAGAAAGCCAGGTTTAGCATCAAGACAGTGCTGGAGTACAGCTGTGTCACCTGTGTGTGTGAACTTGGCCAAGTCCTGTGCCCTCTCTGTGCCCAGAGGTCTCCTCAGGCAAATGGGGATAATTAATGGTTTCTACCTGGGGGAATCCAAGAAAAGCCTTTAACCTGGCACTCGATAAATGGTAATTACTGTTGCCACAGCACAGCCCTAGGAAGTCACCTGCAAGAGATACCCTGGGGGCTGAAAGAACTGAAGGACCTTCAGAAAGGTGAGTCACTCAGAAGGGACTGTAGCCAGGCCTGGGAATGCCAAAGAGTAAAGGCAGGTCCAATGGAGAGGTTGGCAGGTTCAGTGAGGGGAGAGGCTGGCAATGCGAACCCTCAGGAGGCGAACACCAGCTGACAGTCAGGGGAACCAGGGTCCTCAGGTTAGACCAGGCCCAGTGTGGGACAGAGCTTAGCAAGGGACAGGGTTTTCAAGGCTGCCTCTGCCCTGCTCAGTTGACCTGTGGGTCCCTAACTCCTCTGCCTCCAACCCCGAGTCCATCCCACCAGGCCACCTACCAAGTCCAAAGGCTCTGTCCCCTGGTGGGCACGTGCTGGTCATATCAGTCTGCACAGCACAGGGCCTGCACACTGTCAGTCACAGGCTATCGCCAGCCCACAAAAGGGTTTGTGTTTAAAAGAAATAAAATTGAGGGCGGCGCCTGTGGCTCAGTCGGTAAGGTGCCGGCCCCATATACCGAGGGTGACGGGTTCAAACCCGACCCTGGCCAAACTGCAACCAAAAAATAGCCGGGCGTTGTGGCAGGCACCTGTAGTCCCAGCTGCTCGGGAGGCTGAGGCAAGAGAATCGCTTAAGCCCTGGAGTTGGAGGTTGCTGTGAGCTGTGTGAGGCCACGGAACTCTACCGAGGGCCATAAAGTGAGACTCTGTCTCTACAAAAAAAAAAAAAAAAAAAGAAATAAAATTGAGACTGCCAATCATTTTTACATAATTTATAAAATTTTCATCATTTCTCCAAAAACTGGGGAATGTGTGGGCAATATATGTCAGAGAGCATTAGAGCTGTGCCTCCCTGACAGAGCCTCACTCTCCAGTTGGCCTCAGCCTCAACCTGCTCAAATCTGAGGGCACCCAAGGAGTGACCATTTGACAGCTTCTTCTCTTACCATATGCACTAGCATCTGTTGTCTCTGTCTGTGTAGGTGCCACTAAGGGAGAAGGTCCAGCTCTGGTCTAACCACTGAAGGTATTCTCACAGAAGTGTGCCTCTGGACCTTCAAGCCAACAGGCCCTGGTTACCCCTGTGTCCACCTGCCCGATGCACTGCTGCAGGTCTCCATCAGGGCTCAGCGAGATGCATGGGACTGAGCTGCCAGACAAGGTCAGGAGGAGGGACCTGTATGCCCATTTTCCAAGCACACTCGTCTCACATTCCACATAAGCTCATGTGATCCTCATAAAATCCCTGCAAAGGAAGTATGAACACCCCAATTTGCAGATGAGGAAAACTGAGGTTCCTCAGAGAGGCAAAGGGTCTTGTCCAGACACCCATAGCTAGTAACCAGTAAGGAAGGGATTCAAACCCAGTGAGATCTGCCAGATGAGCACAGGGTAAGCTTTGTTCTGAGGGTGGCTTGGCAGAGCTCCCCAGGAGAGCCTGTGGTCAGTCCACAGGCTTGGAGGGATTTGCAAAGTAGAAGAATAGAAGAAAGGGTGACCAGGGTCACAACCACATAGCACTTTCCTTAAAGATTTGGAGATACTTTCTATACACCATGAATATACTCTTGGACCCCACAAGACATCAAGGCAGGCCAAATATCACCAGGGTCCCCCAAAGTTCCCAAAGAATATTTCAGTTAAATTCTATATGTTACCTATGCTGTTGTGGGAAATGGGAGGTAAGAGAAGTTCTAGTGGAGAATCATAAAAATTGGCAAGGAGGGGTGGCACCTGTGGCTCAAAGGGGTAGGGCGCCGGCCCATATGCCAGAGGTGGTGGGTTCAAGCCCAGTCCCAGCCAGAAACTGCAAAAAAAAAAAAATTGGCAAGGAGAAGTTGGGATAGCACTGTGGTGAGGTACCAGGTGCTGGGACAGGCACATCCCAGCTCTGCACCTTCCTGTTCTAAAATAGAATAGAGGCCAGGTGCTATGGCTTACGCCTATAATCCTAGCACTCTGGGAGGCCAAGGCGGATAATTGCCTGAGCTCAGGAATTCAAGATCAGCCTGAGCCAGAGAGAGACCCTGTCTCTAAAAATAGCCCGGCATTGTAGTGGGTGCCTGTAGTCCCAGCTACTGGGGAGGCTGAGGTAAGAGAATTGCTTGAACCCAAGAGTTTGAGGTTGTTGTGAGCTATGACGCCCAGCACTCTACCAAGGGTGACAACATGAGACTGTCTCAAAAAAAAAAAAAAAAAATAGAATAAAGGAAACAAAAGAGTGAAAAGGAAACCTACAAAATGGAAGAAAATATCTCAAAACATACAGGGTGTCCATAAAGTTTGTGTGCTAACTTACACACACTAATTTAAATTGCACACAAACTTTACGGTCACCCCTGTATATCTAATATCCAGACTATATATCTAAGGAACTCCATTGACTCAATAGCAAAAAACAAATAATCCAGACATACAAATGGCCAACAGGTATATGAAAAGATGCTCAGCACCACTAGTCATCAGGGAAACGCAAATTGAAACCACAACGCCCCATACCTCTTAACGATGACTTTCAGAAAAACAAAAGACATGTTGAGGAGGATGCAGAGAAAGGCAACCCTGGTGCACTATTGGTGAGAATTTAAATGGCGCAGTCACCATGGAAAACAGTACGGAGATTCCTTGAAAAAATTACAACTACCCTATTTCCCCGAAAATAAGACATCCTCCGAAAATAAGACCTACTTACAGGAAAGATAAGACGTCCCCTGAAAATAAGACCTAATGCATCTTTGGGAGCACACCTTAAAATAAGACACTGTCGGGCGGCGCCTGTGGCTCAGTGAGCAGGGCGTCAGCCCCATATACCGAGGGTGGCGGGTTCAAACCCAGCCCCGGCCAAACTGCAACAAAAAAATAGCCGGGCGTTGTGGCGGGCGCCTGTAGTCCCAGCTACTCGGGAGGCCGAGGCAGGAGAATCGCCTAAGCCCAGGAGTTGGAGGCTGCTATGAGCTGTGTGACGCCACGACACTCTACCGAGGGCAATAAAGTGAAACTCTGTCTCAAAAAAAAAAAATAAGACAAAAAAAAAAAAAAATAAGACACTGTCTTATTTTCGGGGAAACAGGGTATCATGTAATCCAACAATTCCATTTGGGGGTATTTATCCAAAAGAAATGACATCAGGATCCCAAAGAGATTATCTGCATGTTCACTGCAGCATTATTCACAATACCTAAGATGTAGAAACAACCTAAAGGTGGATAAAGAAAATGTGGTGTATATATACACGATAGGTTATCCAGCTTCAAAACACAAGGAAATTCTGTCATTTGTGCAGAACATTATGGTGAACCTGCAGAACATTACGGTACGTGAAATAAGCCAGACACAGAAAGACAAATAATGTATGACTCTCCTTATCCTGTGTATGAGGAGCATAACTGTATGCAAACTCATAGAAGCAGAATGTAGAACGGTAGTTGCCAGGGGCTGGGGGGAGGAGTTGTTCATGAGACAGAGAGTTTAAGTTACACGAGATGAGTATGTTCCAGAGAACTCCTGCGTAACCTAGTGCCTACAGTGAACAATACTACACTGCACACTTAAATATTTGTAAAGAGGGTGGATTTCATGCTGGGCATTCTGACACATGAAAAATAATTAAATTAATAGTGTGACTACTAAGCGATAGCAGTTTTTGGAGGGTGATGGAGCTGTTCTGTATCTGGATGGTTGTAGATAAAACATGATAAACATGGGCGGCGCCTGTGGCTCAGTCGGTAAGGCACCGGCCCCATATACTGAGGGTGGCGGGTTCAAACCCGGCCCTGGCTGAACTGCAACCAAAAAATAGCCGGGCGTTGTGGCAGGCGCCTGTAGTCCCAGCTACTCGGGAGGCTGAGGCAAGAGAATCGCTTAAGCCCAGGAGTTGGAGGTTGCTGTGAGCTGTGTGAGGCCACGGCACTCTACCGAGGGCCATAAAGTGAGACTCTGTCTCTATAAAAAAAAAAAAAAAAAGCAGAAAGAGGGATGGAGGGAGGGGGCTGGGGCCTTGGTGTGTGTCACACTTTATGGGGGCAAGACATGATTGCAAGAGGGACTTTACCTAACAATTGCAATCAGTGTAACCTGGCTTATTGTACCCTCAATGAATCCCCAACAATAAAAAAAAAACAAAACAAAACATGATAAACATGTTTTAAATTTCACAGAAGAATACACACATGACCATCACGGTGGCTCTCACGAGTAATCCCAGCACTTTGGGAGGCCAAGGCAGGAGGCTCGCTTGAGGCTAGGAATTCAAGACCAATCTGGGCAATATAATAAGACCCTGGTCTCTACAAAAATTCTTTAAAAATTAGCTAGGCATGGTGGCATGTGCCTGTAGCCCTGATTGCTTGGGAGGCTGAGATGGGAGGATCTCTTGAGTCCAGGAGTTAGAGGCTGCAGTGAGCTATGACTGTGCCACCGCACTCCAACCCAGGTGACCTTGTCTCTAAAAAAAAAAAAAACTAAAGAGTATACATACAAAAGAGAATTTTACCAGATGCTAATTTTAAAAATAAAACAAAGAAAACAAATGACTTATATCTATCTTGTGAGGCCGTTATGATTTTAAGTCCATGATTTTATGACACATTTAGATCAACACAGTACAAGCTTAAGAACTGGTTACTCATTACTGATAAGATTAGCATTACTTCCTCCCCTCCTCCAGAGGGACTGAAGACCAAAACCAGAATTCGAGAACAAAAAGCTGGCAGCACCTGTAGCTTAGTCGGCAGGGCGCTGGACCACATACACCTAGGGTGGCAGGTTCAAACCCAGCCTGGGTCTGCTAAGCAACAATGACAACTGCAACCAAAACATAGCTGGGCATTGTGGCATGTGGCTGAGGCAAGAGAATCGCTTAATTCCAAGTGTCTGAGGTTGCTGTGAGCTGTGATGCCACGGCACTCTACCCAGGACAACAGCTTGAGACTCTGTCTCAAAAAAAAAAAAAAAAAAGAGGGTGGCGCCTGTGGCTCAAGGAGTAGGGCGCCGGTCCCATATGCCGGAGGTGGCGGGTTCAAACCCAGCCCCGGCCAAAAACCAAAAAAAAAAAAAAAAGAAAGAAAGAAAAGCTAATGTTACAGAGGGCCACCAGTACCCAATGTTTCAGGGACCTGTAACTCTATTCAAGTTTAATTACAGCCAGGCCTCTCATCTTGAAGAGGTCTCCACCTTTTGGATAAACAGAACAGTTAGTCCATTTCAAACGGATCTTGCTTCCTGTTCAGCTGTGCAGCACAGCAGGTTCCAGGAGGAAGACTGGCGTTCAAGAACACCAGGATAACATAGTCAGATGGGCTGGGTCCCCAGGGCCTCCACAACGCACCAGCTGTGTAACTGAGCATTTCTGAGGGTGATTTTACATCCTGGATGTAAAACTGTTAAAAAATTGCTCACTCAGCTGTGTGACTGAGCATTTCTGAGGGTGATTTACATCCTGGATATAAAATTGTTAAAAAATTGCTCACTCGGAGGATAAGAAGATATTTGTAAAGGACCCTATATGTCCCATGATTCTCAGCAGTATAGGAAACCCCTGTAGAGGCAAAAGTTCACTCTGCCTCTCCCATGGGTCAAGATTTCTATAAATGAATGCATAGCAGGGTCAGAGATTTTTTTTCCTGTCTTGTACTTTTCTTGCATACATTACCAATATAATTAAGTTAATAGACTTAAAAGTCAAATTAACAACAGGCAATTAGGCTAATTACTACTTCCTTAAAGGATCAATTAGGGCTATGTTTCCCAAACTGCGTTATGAGAAATTGTATTAGGGAGCACTCCATAAACCACAGAGTGTTTTAGACTATATAGTTGGCAAAAGCGAGGCCAAACCAAGTGCAGTTCCTTCTGTGCAGTATTTTTCAGAGCTTTTAAGTAAGACTGGAGGATGTGGAGACAAGTCAATTGTACAGAGCAGGGCTTTGCAAATTTTTTTCTTTTTTTTGAGACAGAGTCTCACTATGTTTGCCCTGGGTAGAGTGCCGTGGCATCACAGCTCACAGCAACCTCAAGGTCTTGGACTTAAACAATGATCTTGCCTCAGCCTCCCAAGTAGCTGGGACTACAGGCACCCGCCACAACGCCCAGCTATTTTTTGGTTGCAGTTGCTATTGTTGCTTAGCAGGCTGGGCTGGATTCAAACTCCCCAGCTCTGGTGTATGTGGCTGGCCCCCTAGCTGCTGAGCTACAGGCACCAAGCTGGCTTTTTAAATTTTTAACATAGAAAAATTTAAAGTAGAAAGTTAAGACCCCTTTACTGGTAACAGGCTTGCTGAAAGTCACTCAGGAGTGACAGGTGGGACCAGAACTTTGCTTCCCAGACGTCCCCTGCAGGGTCTGGTTCATCCTCCCATCTCTATCCTGCACCCCCGCCCCTTCCCTGGCAATCTCAGCCCTGTTAGCTATTTGTTCTCCCAATTTAGAGCAATCCTTCTCAACCTTCGTTGTGCCTTAGAATCATGTGAGAGACTTAAAAAAAATTTTATATCTGGAACCCACCCTCAGCTGATTATTGACTCTGGGCTGCAGACTGAGTTGGGGGAACTTTTGAAACTCAAGTGATTCCAGGGTATAGCCAGGGCTGAGGCTCACTGACGTAGAGGTGCTGGATAAACTTCACCCCAAATGCTCTCCTTTATACCCTGCCTGCCTCTCCCATGTCTGGTGAAAACCGGCTAGGAGAGCAACTCTAAAATAAAACAGGAAAGGATTACCAGATGGGGAATGGAACTTAATGTGAGGCCACAGATGGCTGAAGTCCTGTCTTAAGCTACCATGGAGCACGGTCAGGAATCCCAACTGCCTTGGGAGGAGTGATTTTCCCTCTCATTCCATGTTCAGAAGAGCAGGGAAACACGCTCTAAAATTAAAAGGCCCCAAGTGGTCAGTGTGGTAAAACCTGGACCCTCGAGGGTGAGACGTCCTGAGCTAGTGTGGGAGTCTTCAGAGACAATTTCAGAATCAGGTGTCAGACTACATGAGACTAGGGGAAAAAAGAAGGTTGATGATTTTAAGCTTCTTAATGAGCACTGCTGGGTGAGGATTAGTGATGAGAAATCCAGTGAATCCAATTAGAAGAGGTTTCAGCTCTCTCTGAATTTAGTGAATGAAAAAAAGAAAAAGCATTAGCGGGGAGCCCACAGGACACAGCAGAGCCCCAGTGTAAATGGCAGCGTTCCGATCGCAGCTCCTTCTGCTGACCATGTCCCTTAACTCCGCTGCACCTCCGTGGGCTCACCTGAAGAAGTAACTACAGGGCTGCCTTGCAGGGTGTTAGGGGAATTAAATGAGCTGGTACATGTAAGGTCCTTACAAAGGTGCCTGGCACTAGTAAATGTTCAATACACATGAAATACTGCCTTAAATACCTAATTTTCCCCAGTCTAATTTTTATTTTCTTTTCGCCCTGATTTTTAGGCCTGTTTTTAAAAAAAGTTGTAGTAAAACATGTGCTTTTATCAGCTTCCTGGCGTTCTTTCTGGAATGAGGCAGGGTAGAAATGCAGGCATCCCAGTTAGTTACTCTCTGTTGAATGTTAATTAATGTGGCTGGGGCTTAGGTTGGTGCAGCTTCAGAGGCCCCATCAGGCAGGCCTGCATGGCGCACTAAGGAATTCAGATTGGATCCTCAGAGCAATAAGACGTTTTTAAGGCTGAACAGGAGGTGAAAAAATCAGGTCAACTTTGGAAAGCTCATGCATGGGTCCTGAAGAGCTCTGGGGTCTTCCGGAGGAACAGAGACCACTCAGAATGTCACAGTGAGGGGCTAATGGGTCAACTCAGGCACTGCACAGGGCCAGGGCCAGAACTGCACAGTCTCTGTAGTCATACAGACCCGCAGGCTAGAGGGTGGGGTGAGGGTGAGGGTCCCTGCTTGACTGAATGCTCTGCCGTTGTGGTCCTGAAATTCTTAATACTTTTCTAAAAAGGAACTCCATGTTTTCATTTTGCACTGAACCCACAAATTATGTACCTGGCCCTGCACTGCAGGAACACCTCATTTGCCCTTACATCTAACCTACCAGGTAAGGCAGTAAAGGTTAACATTCCCTCCTTAAAATGAAGAAACTAAGGCTCTGAAAGGGTAAGCCAACTATGTCAGGGCACAGCTGGTCAGTGGCAGGACAGTGGCCCACCCCAGGTCTCGTGTCAGGGCACAGCTGGTCAGTGGCAGGACAGTGGCCCACCCCAGGTCTCGGGGCTACCACATTGGAGCCAGCTGCCTACATCTGCTGAAAGCAGCACTCAGGCTACCCCAACCCGGATGCAGGGACTGCCGGATGCTATTATCTCCCCTCTTCACCCACCCTAGGCTGGGGCTACCACAACCTGCTGGGCAGGAGGCCGACAGGTGCTACTGGCCCCAGGCCAGCAGGAACTGGGAACACCACACACGGATCTGGGTCACAAGGCCAGTTGCACAACTGCAACACCAGCTATTAGTGAAACAATTTAACAAGAGCAAAGCAAACACAAGTAATCCTTAACGCTCAGGATCCTTCCTCTGCATTCAGCCTCCTTCCTCAACCCCAAAAACAATTCAGAAAGGGCAAATTCAAGGACAGAGACAGGAGAATTTTCCACCAATAGCTGAAAATCAGCCCACAAAAGCCAGCTTATCAAATTGCACATCAAATCACACGTGTCTTCGGCATCCTTGACAGACTTCTAAGAGGCATTTCCAAGGGACCAGTTTGGCCCAAATACCACTTCAGGTGCTGGTGATACAATCTTGAATAAACCAGATAAAAATTCTTGCCCTCCAGTGCTCACGTACTTAAGGGAGGGAGAGAGAATAAGCGTAACAATTAAGTGAATGATACAGTGTGTTAGGAGGTGATTGGTGGTTAAATACAACGACACAAATGGGGCTCACTCTGTGTCTAGGTACTTTACACACACTGTCTCATCATTCCCATTTCACAGACAGGAAAACACATCAGAGCTAAGTAAGTTGTGACAGCTTCTACAGTGAGAAAACAGGAGTCTGGGCAGGAAAGGGCAAAAGGATGCTATTCCCCCCACCCTGTCTTTGTTTTAAGAAGAGCAACTGAAGCATGAAGCCTGGTTTTCTCCCAGGATTGGGCAGGGGGGCGGGGGCATCTAATAATGGTATTCCCCTCTCTATTATCCACAATTCTTAAAAGACTTGACACTGACAGAATGATGGGATCCTCCAAGCTTTCCTTTTTCTCCCCGAGCTGAAGCTTTGGCACTAACTGCCCCTAGTTCCAAATCTCAGTTTCACCACCACTGTATGGCTTCCACTCAGTGGAGTCTCCTCCTTTGACTGAAAATGAAGATTAACTTCCTCTCAGTCTCAGGTGACAAGGGAATGAAAGTCTGCTTAGTGGTGAATGCTCCCTGCATTCCTGTTCATGCATGCAGGGAGCATTCCTGGGACCCCATCAAGCCCTCCCCTTTCTCTTCCCAGAGTACTGTGAGGGCTGGGCCTTGTGCTGCCCTCTCCCCACCTCAGGGCTGAGCATGGAGGGGACATGGGTTAGGGCTTGATGAATGCACTTGAAGAGGAGGAATGGTTGAACCTTTCTTAGAACCCAGGTCCTGACGCCCTGTAGTCCACAGATCTTAAAGAGTGCAGATTTGTGGAGCATAAACAGCTCATCCTCCAAGATGCAAATGTGAAGCTTTGAATTCATTATCACCATTCTGTGGTGAGCTCAAGCCCTCCAGAGAGCACCTAGTTAAGCTGGGGCCCAGATGGCACCTGGGCACTCAGGGCCTGAAGCAGGCCTATGGAGCTCCAGGCTAGCAGTCCCATGTTTTCCACTTTAAATATTAATGCCTAATAGGCATTCAGAGCTTTTGGTAGACAGGCCCCTCCAAGGCCAAAGGCCAGAGCTGGCCTCACCTATTTTCCTTACTTCACTTTACTGCTCCCCTCCCCCCAAAAAAACTTCCAACTTAAGGAACACAAGGTCAGGAGCCATGTGTAACCTGGGACCTAGGCCCACCCTTTTTATCTAGAGCCCATGAGGGCCGGAGCAAGACCCTCAACCTTGGACTCTCAAGTTCCAGTCTGTAAGGACAGGTGAAGTACCGAGGGGAAGGATTAAAGGAAGAGAAGCAGTGATGTCCCCAGCAAGCTGAACATTACCAGAAACTACTGAATCAAATGGGACAGAGGACAGGGACAGGAATCTTTATGGTCAGCCTGGGTAAAGGGAGGCTTTGTGGAACCAGGAGTCGATGAGCCAACTATAGCTCCCACAGCCAGGACGTTAATTGTAGGTATTAGGACTGTCCCTGAATTCCATCAAGGTCTTTCCATGTTTGTATTGCCCTGGGTTCCATTTGTCTCAGGGACACTGGTCCCGGCCTCAGGGCTGCCTGGAAGAGATATCCCTTGCTAGATGGCATCAGTGCTCAGGACAGGGTGGAAAACCACCTCGGACAGTAGAGGTCCAAGGTCGATATCTTCTCTGGATCTAAATCCCAACATACTCCCATGCCATGGAGTCAAGGTAGGCTAGTAACCTCTCTGGGTAGACTGTCACTTTACCCTGGCTTCATCCCCACCTGTAAGAGGAGGTGAGAAGTCCCTCCTGTGACACAGGCATCAGAATCCCTAATTGATGGACATGGAAAACATGGATGCCCTACTTTTGATCTCTAAATCCTGCCAGACTCTGTTAAGGGGTCTCATGCACTGAGCCCTCACAGGTGGAGACTTATTTTTAGTCCCAATTTGCAGGTGGAAAACTGAAATACTAAGAGGACTCAGACATTTGCTGAGATCATCCAGCTGAGCAGGGAAAGGGAGGTCTGGACCTAACTGCTAGAGTATACCGGGCAGCTCAGTAGAGAGGCAGAGCTAGCTCCCCTTCAGCTGCTTCTCACACTAAAGCCTGCTATTTTCCCAGCTACACACCAAGTGTGGCTGCCTCAGGCCAGGTTATCCCCTGGGGCCTCATACATCAAGGTCAGGTCGAGACCCCCTTCCCTGGTATGTTTCCATAATGTCTAGCCTAGCACAAGGTGGGCATGAGGTAGCTGAACCCCACAATGGGCCCATTGTGGTAACTGCCAGAAAGCCAAGGCCTGACCCTGATGGCCCAGTGCAGAGCCCTGCCCAGGGCTCCTGGTCTCCTCCCCTTCCCAAATGCCCCCATATCCAGAACACAGGGTGGGGGCTGGCTGGGGACAGGCTTCTGATGGCCCTGCCTGGGGGAGCCTCAAACTATGCCAACCACCCAGCCAGGAAGAGTCTCAAACTATGCCAACCTAAAACCCTCCAGGTGTTGCCAGGCAGGATGGGGCTGCAGGCCCCAGGGCTCTGGCCCCACCTGTCAGGCTGGTGGGGTCCACAAAAGGAGGCTCAGCGTGGGGTTTATAGGGGTGCTGGGTTGTAAGGGTCGTTCCCAACTAGGAGGAAAGAGGAAATTTGTTTTGCAGCTTGCAGGGTGGAGAATGCAAGGTGTCCGGGTACGATGGGGAGGGGACTGGGCGAAAGGAAGGTGGGTGGGTTTGCATCCGGCTGCACAAGGGGTAAGACCCGGGTTCTGGCTGGTTTCGTGTGTGTGTCTTGGGGTCCCTGAGCGCCAGCAGAAGCATGCACAGGACGGGGGTCCGCCTTTGCACGCCGGGTAGGAGGGGTGCGCGGCGTGCCGGGTCGCCCCTCTGCCCGCGGAGGGGACTCCCAAGAGGCAGGGGTCACCACACTCACCTCCTGAAATCAAAGGGCATCGTGCCGCCGCCGCCGGGGGTGGGAGCGCTGCAGGCCAGGCGGGCTGCGGCGCCGCGTGGGTCCCAGCCGGCTGCCAACGCCTCCTCCGGCCGCCCCGCCCCCGCCGGCCGTCCAGGCTCTCGCCACTCGCCACTCGCGGCCCGCCGCCGGGAAGTGACGCTCCGCGCAGCCCATTGGGCGACGCCCGCCGGCCGCCCCTTCCGCCGCCCGGTTAAAGGGGCCCGAGGGCCGGCAGGGGAGGGGCGGGCCTTGGGGGCGCGGGGTCCCCCCGGGGATTCACACCTTGGTGCCTTCAAACCTCCCACTCAGTTTCCTGCTCCGTTTCTCCGTGGGGCCTCAGGCAGATCCCCCTGCCTCCCGGAGCCCCCTGCTTTTGCATTTGGATTAAATGGGCTGATGCAGATTTTGGCCGTGCACAGCGCCTAGCTCTGGGCGAGCGCCTGACCCTGCGGGGAAAGGGACGAGAGACCGGGCAGTTCCAGATGGGTCACAGGACCGCCGCCTCTCCAGCTGTGCCTCTCTGGAAAAGTCGCTGGGCTTCTCTGAGCAGCCCCTCCTTTGCGCATCTGCATAAGGAGGATGGTGACGCTTTACTCGAGGGGGTTTTCCTAGGGGTCAAATGAGAAAACTGGGAGACTGACTTAACGGTAGTTGGTACCGTAGCTGTCCACGCTTTCATCTCCACTCATGGGTCACTTCAGGCCCATTCGGGGCAGACAAATTTGTCTCGAAGAAGACTGGGTCCGGGCTGTGACTCAGCTTCAGGCGAGCCATGCCGATGGTCGCCCTCTTTGAGCCTCAGTTTCCTTCTCAAAAACACAGATACTGAGCAGCTTTCTCTGGGTTTGCTGGGTTGCTGGAGATGATAGCTGAGGTCATGTAAGATCCCACTCTGAACGTTCCTAGGGTTTTGTCACTGGCCCTTTCTAGGTTGTGGTGACACAGGATTTGAAAAAAAAGAGGGCTAGGCAATAGGGGCCATGTTCAAAAAGCAGGGCCAGCGGGCAGTTTCCTCATCCACAAGTGGAGGGAAACCACAGTACTCCTCTGGGAGGGTTGGAAAGGGACCTCACTGGCAGGAGGTGGTGGACCAGGCCCTTCCCCTGTGGCCTGGCCAATTGCCTCTCCCTCTGACTTCCCACTTTCTCCTTCCTTTCTTTCCTTCCTTCTTTCCTTCCACTCTCTCAACAAGCAGCCTGACACCCTTGGGGGAGTATCTAACTTGGGGGAGAGAAGGAAATCTGAGCCTGAACTGGAAACTTGAGCAGCCACTCACTGGGTCCACATGAGTGTCTGTTGGCCCCATATGGGAGGGAAGTCACGCTGTGGTGGACGTTTGACCTCATATCCTCTCTCCTAAAATATGCTCCGCAGACCAGCCACTTGGGCCTCATGGAGCAATTTCCCATCCCCAGTCCAGAGCTACTTGCTGTTTTTGCATGGAGATGAGTTCCCAGTTTTTAGCTGGCCTGGGCACATGGGTGTTCTGAATGAAGGTTGTGTTTCCCAGCTTCCCTTATAGCCAGGTGTGGCCATGTGACCGAGATGTGACCAGAGGGATGTCATGGGAGCATCTAGGATAGTTGGTGTATGCACTTTACCCTCTGTGCCCCTTTCTCTGTCCGGCTTCTCAGAATGGGGGTGTCACCATCCAGGACCATAAGGTGGAGGCCACACAGAGCAGGGCAACAAGACAAGGAGCCTGAATTCCGGCCACTGAGTAGCATCATGCCTGTCCTCAAACACCTGCCCAGACTTCTACACAAGAAAGAAATAGAGGTCGGGCATGGTGGCTCATGCCTGTAATCCCAGCACTTGGATGAGTGGTGGATTGAGGTGGGTGGATTGCCTAAGATCACAAGTTCAAGACCAGCCTGAGCCAGAACAAGATCCCATCTCTAAAAAATAGCTGGGCATTGTGGTGGGTGCCTGTAGTCCCAGATACTTGGAAGGCTGAGACTAGAGAATCGTTTAAGCCCAAGAGTTTGAGGTTGCTGTGAACTGTGATGCCACAGCACTCTAGTGAGGGAGGCAAAGTGAGACTCTGTCTCAAAATACACACACACACACACAGAGAGAAATAAACATCTGTTTCAGCTTTTGTTATTTTGGATTTTCAGACACCTAATGCTAATATATCTACCCAACCCAGTTAAATGCTTGACTGCACAATATTACACATGGAATGGTCCAGTCTCCTATCCTATGACCCCAAGGTACCCTGTGGGATTGAGGACTGGCCCATTCCACATGTAGTGGGAAGAAAGTGGCACAATTTATAATTAGATTATTATTTATTGGCTAACAACTACCTCTCTATCTTGAGTGGAAGCTCCTAAGGGAGGGTGATATCACCGTTGTAGCCTAGTATCTAACCAGAGCCTGCATGTGGTGGTGGTGTAATATGTATGTGTTGAAGGCTAAATGGAGATGCCTCAAGGAAGGAAGCAGAACAGA
Organism: Nycticebus coucang; assembly: GCF_027406575.1. Lineage (NCBI taxonomy): Eukaryota > Metazoa > Chordata > Mammalia > Primates > Lorisidae > Nycticebus > Nycticebus coucang. The sequence goes on along the minus strand of NC_069796.1, from coordinate 76,706,046 downwards.
GAGGATGGGGGGGTCCGTCAACAAGTGTCTTTGCTTTGGGCCCGGGGAGGTCTGTAAGCAGACCAGGCTGTCAGTCCCAGATGGTCCATCCACTCAGGAGACTGTGTGAGATGGAGCGAAAGAAACCAGATTGTGTGCTGCAGTGCGTGGGAAGGCTGTGGATCTCTTTAAGCAGTGGAGTGTTAGAGCCAGGTGCAGTGACTCATGCCCGTAATCCCTGAAATTTGGAAGGCCAAGGTGGAAGGGTCACTCAAGGCCAGAAGTTTGAGGCTAGCCTAACAAGACCCCATCTCTAAAAAAAAAAAAAAAATGCACACAGAAAATAATTAACCAGCTTAGTGGAGAACATGTGTAGTCCCAAATACTCAGGAGGCTGAAGTGAGAGGATCACATGAGCCCAGGAGTTTTAGGTTGCAGTATAATTTGATTGTGTCACTGCATCCAGCCTTGGTGACAGAGTGAGACCCTGTCTCTATAAATAAATAAATGTTGAGTTTTAGGATTATCATTCTGTGGAACCCTGGGGTCACCAGTCTCCAGAGATCCTGATCTCCTGGTGTTCTCATGCCCCTGTTATAATCACCTCCCACAATGAATAGGGTGGATCTATTCTGTGCAATCAACAGGATATTGCAGAAATGCCAGTGTATGACTGCTGAGGCTAGGTCACAAAAGACACTGATGATTAGGCATGGTGGCTCACACCTGTGATTCTAACATTTTGGGAGGCTAATGGGGGAGAATCTCTTGAGCCCAGAAGTTTGAGGTTGCAGTGAGCTATGGTGATACCACTGGACTCTTCTAGCCTGGGAAACAGAGGGAAATCCTGTCTTTTAAAACAAAGAAAAGACAGCTCGGCGCCTGTGGCTTAAGCGCCTAAGGTGCCAGCCACACACACCTGAGCTGGCGGGTTCAAATCCAGCCCAGGCCCAGCAAACAATAGCTGGGCATTGTGGCGGACACCTGTAGTCCCAGCTGCTTGGGAGGTGGAGGCAAGAGAATCGCTTGAGTCCAGGAGTTGGAAGTTGCTGTAAGCTGTGATGCCATGGCACTCTACCTGGGGTGACAGCTTGAGGCTCTGTCTCAGGAAAAAAGAAAGAAAGAAAGAAAGGACAAGACATTGAGGCTCTGCTTAATTTTTCTTGAATCATCTGTTCTGAGGGAAGCCAGCTGTCATGTCCTAAAGATGCTTGAGCATGACCATAGGTCCATATGGAGAGGAGTTGAAGCCTCATGCAAGTGAGCTATCTAGTAAACAGATCCTCAGCCCAGGTCAAGTCTTCAAAGCTGCCACCCTGGCCAATAGCTTCACTATAGCCTCAAAAGAGACCCTGAACCAGATGGATTCCTGACCCATAAAAACTATCAGATGACAAATGTTTATTTTAAGCTGCTAATATGAGGGTCATCAGTTGCATGAAAGTAGATAATGAAAAAAAAAAAATATATATATATATACAGAGATATATATAATTTATATATATACTTTTTTTTTTCTATCAACAACTTCTCCATGTTTTCCTCCATCTCACCCCCAACCATCTTGGGAAAATAGAAAACCACTTCAGACTCAGACAACTCTCTAGCTGGGTGACTTGGCCAAGCTGCTTAACTAGCTGGATGTGTAGGTATGAAATGAAGGATAATAATACCTTACTTATGACAGGTAATCTCTAAAACTGCCCCATTTAATCCACCTGCTGGTATTCATACCCTTGTGTCATTTCCTCCGTTCAAGTGTAGGCTGGATTTCCTGTCTCAGTTCTAATAAATAGAATATAGCAGAAGTGATGGGCTTGTTGCCTCTGAGATCAGATTACAAAAAGGTACCCGTCTTAGATACTCTTGTTGTCCCCCGTGGTGAGGCAGCCCAGTGGAGAAGCCCTTGTGGGTGAGCTTGCAAGTGAATCTCATATGCCAGAGGTGGCGGGTTCAAACCCAGCCCCGGCCAAAAGAAAAAAAAAAAAAAAAAGCAAGTGAATCTCCTAAGGCCTGATAACAACCATGTAAATGAGTTCGGAAATGGATCCTTCAGCTCCAGCTGAGTCTTCACATGACTGTAGCTCTGGCGGACAGCTTGGCTGTAACCTGCCTGAGAGACCCTGACCCACAGGCATCCTGCTGAGTTTCAAATGTTTGTTGTTGTAACCCCCTAAAGTTGGGGTAATTGGTTATGCACCAACAGATAACACATACGTTGTCCTAAAAGCTTGCTGTGAGAATGAATTAACACAGATAGTGCCTGGTACATAGTAGGTGCTAATTAAGTGCTTGCTGAATGAATTAATCCATTAACAAATGAATGTTCTATGATGCAGAATGTTCCCTGAATCCAAATGCTCACTCCCTTCCACCCACTTGTGCCAAAAATGTCACTGAAAGTTGTTTTAAGCAGGGGAATGGCTGGGTTTTTTATTCATTATACCATTACTTACTGAACACCTCTTTGTGACAGGCACTCTGGATATAGGAATGAATGTGACATGTCTGTGATTTCAAAAACTAAGAGAAGGTGGTGCCTGTGGCTCAGTGAGCAGGGCGCCGGCCCCATATACCGAGGGTGGCAGGTTCAAACCCAGCCCCGGCTGAACTGCAACCAAAAAATGGCCAGGCGTTGTGGCGGGCGCCTGTAGCCCCAGCTACTCGGGAGGCTGAGGCAAGAGAATCGCGGAAGCCCAGGAGCTGGAGGATGCTGTGAGTCCTGTGACATCATGGCACTCTACTGAAGGCGGTAGAGTGAGACTCTGTCTCTACAAAAAAAATAAATAAATAAAATAAAAAACTAAGAGAAGAGGTAAGCAAAAGTGTGGTGCTAGCGCAAAAACTCAGGGGCAGGGGCATCAATTTCTGGTCCAGTTTTATGTGGTAAGTACAATAGTAAGGGCAGCACCAGACGTTCTGGGAGTCCAGGAGGGGGTTCCTGGTCCAACACATAGAGATGCATTGGTCTGAATTCTTTTTTTTTTTTGGTTTTTTGGCCGGGGCTAGGTTTGAACCTGCCACCTTCGGCATATGGGACTGGCGCCCTACTCCTTGAGCCACAGGCGCTGCCCTGGTCTGAATTCTTTTAGCTGAAGGTAACAGAAATCATCTCAAATTAATGCTCACTGTGTAAAAGAGAAAGAGAAACAGAGAGAGGGAGGAAGGGAGAGAAACAGAAGAAAAGAGAAAAAGTCTATGGTAAAAAAAAAAAAAAAGAAAGATAAGAAAAAAGAAAAGTCCAAAAGTCTAGAGGTAGATTTTTGGTTTCAGGCACAGTTGAATCCATTGTTTCAACAGTTGCATCAGGAATTTGTCTCTCCTCAACCCTAGGCTCTTCCTTTCTTTTCTGGCTTCTTCTTGAGGCAGGCTTCCTCTTAGGGTGGCAAAAGGACTGCCTGTATGTCCAGGTTGAAGTTTCCCCATTCCACAACTTCAAAAGATAAAGATCACCTCTTCCCTCATACCTCTTGCAAAGGTTCCTGGACTGATCCTCAAGGACCTGGCTCAAGTCACAGCCCTAAGTGTGGCTTTAGGGCACTGGAGTGTGCAAACCATGCCGGCCTGGGCTGAACGGCAGCCCTTCCAGCTAGGGGTGGAGTCAGCCTCATCCTGGGCACACAGACTCAGATGGAAGAAGAGGAGTTCCCTAAGGAAAAGTCTGCACAGTGTTGCCACAGAAGCTGGAGAGGATGCTAGGAGGCTTCCTTATCAGATGTCCTGGACAGGGAGTCAGGAGGGGCTTCTGGGAGGAGTGAGAGTCTAAGCTGAGACCTGAAGAACAAGCAGGAGTTAGTCAGGGGGAAAGAAGTAGGCGGGGTGCGTTAACACACTGCTGCTTAACAAACGATTTGAAACTTAAAACTTTATACCAATGCACATTATCTTACTCCGTTTCCTGTTCCTATATCAAATACCATGAACTGAGTAATTTGTAAAGAAAAGGAATTTATTTCTTACCATTCTGGAGGCTGGGAAGTGCAAGGTTGTGGGGCTAGGTCCAGTGAGGGCCTTCTTGCTTGGTGTAACACAGGGAGGGCATCACAGGTACAAGCACATCAGCTCAGGTTTCTCTCTTCCTCTCCTTGTAAAGCCATCAGTTCCATCTAGGGGGGCTGGATGACCTTATCTAATCCTAATTATTTCCCAAAGGCATCACTTCCAAAAACTATCAACACATAAATTGGGGTAAGTTTCCAACACATGACATTTGAGAGATATGTTGAAACCATGGCACACACTTACTATGCCCCAGTGCCGGGTGTCAGGAAACTAACAGTGGCTTGGCCTGGTAGCTGTAGCTCAGTCAAGGCTGCAGTCTCTGCAGGCAACTGGAGCCAAAAGGTAGAAGCTCACTCTCATGGCTACTGGCTGGGAACTTCAGTCCTCCCCACGTGGACCTCTCCATAACTCTGCTCATGACATGGTTTCTGCAGTGTGAGTGAAGAGAGAGAGACAGAGTGAGCCTTTTATGAACTAGTCTATGAGAAACTGGCTACTAACTATGTAAGGATCCAAAAACATGAGAGGTGGGAGAGAGGATGGCATGGCTGCAGCCTGGGCTAACAACAAGCCAGAGAGGTAGAGAGGTGCGGGCTGGATCATGAAGGACTTTGAATGCCATGTTAAAAATCTGAACTTTTTTCCATAGGCAATTAGGGGTCCTGAATCATTTAAAATTAGGACATACTGCAATAATTTTGGTTTGTGATTTTAGGGAGCCCGATATGCAGCAATTCTGCGCACATTCTGAATAAACGTGATTTCTGTCTGCAGGGGGTCTTCCTAATAGTGAACCTCAGAATTTGGCAGACAGACCCATCCAGGAGACATAAAAAGAGAGAGAAAAAAAAAAAAACCACAGGCCTCCTTGGGGAGGGCAGAGTAAAATGGTGCTCCCTGTGGGCCACCTTCTCCTAAAAGGAAAAAGGGAAGAGCTAGGCACCCTGATCTCAGACTCTAGTCCCAAATTCACCAGTCAGAATGCACCCATTTCCACTGATGGGGGTGAAGGGAAGCCCAGGATATTGAGGGGAAATCCCCGCCCTTGTAGAAAGCAAAGGAATGGGATGGGCGGCGCCTGTGGCTCAGTGAGTAGGGCGCCGGCCCCATATGCCGAGGGTGGTGGGTTCAAACCCAGCCCCAGCCAAACTGCAATAAAAAAAAAAAAAGTAGCCGGGCGTTGTGGCGGGCGCCTGTAGTCCCAGCTGCTCGGGAGGCTGAGGCAAGAGAATCGCGTAAGCCCAAGAGTTAGAGGTTGCTGTGAGCCATGTGACGCCACAGCACTCTACCCGAGGGCGGTACAGTGAGACTCTGTCTCTACAAAAAAAAAAAAAAAAGGAATGGGAAAGCACATCACCCACAATTTGGCCACATCACACCACTTTGAAATTGTTAGAAGCATCACTCTGGTGGTTAATGTGCAGGATGGGCTGGTGTGGGAGGCCAAGGAAGAGGCAATTCCTAAGAGGAGGTGGGGAGTGGGCCCAAATCTATAGGACTTGGGAGGAGGATCTAGAGACAGTTAAACTACTCAAAAACATTCCAGGGACCAGAAACCTCAACCAAAAAAGTTAATAGGAGCAAGGCAGGCCGTTCCTCAAACTTCCCAAATTTGTCCCCCTCTCACCCTCAGTCTCCAACTCCATCAACTTCTAGTTGCCCATTATCCTTGCTGTCATCCATGACTCCTCTCTGTCTCTGAGGATCACTATAATGAGCACGAGTGTAATTTTGGTGTTCATTTAAGCTTATTGAATCTGTGGAAATTATCAGTTATCATATTTACAGATAGTACCTCTGCCTTATTATTGCTCTTCTCTCATCTTGCTTTTATTCTGTCTGTTCATCTTGCAAAGTTTCTTCTGATCTAATTTCTAGTTCACTAATTCTCTTTTTGGCTGTGTCTAATCTGCTATTAAACCTGTCCATTGAATTAATTTTAATTATTATATTTTTCTGTTCTTGAATGGGTATTCAATTCTTTTTCACATATGCTATGTCACTGTCACTGGACACTTCTGTTTGTTCCTGCAGAACAACTCTGTTTCGTCACCCTTCTCTGTGTCGTCGGAGGTTGTCCTGCATTGATGGCCTCTATTCTCTTGGCTTCTGATTGGTTTCAGCCTAAGGGAAGGGGGACAATCAACAATACATTGGAAAGAACGAGAAGAATGAAATTTTTTTTTGAAACAGAGTCTCACTATGTCACCCTTGGTAGAGTGATGTGGCATCACTCCTCACAGCAACCTCAAACTTTTGGGCTTAAGCGATTCTCTTGCCTCAGCCTCCCAAGTAGCTGGGACTACAGGCACCTGCCACAATGCCCAGCTATTTTTTTGTTACATTTCTCATTGTTTAGCTGACCCAGGGCCAGGTTCGAACCCGCCAGCCTTGGTGCATGTGGCTGCTGTCGTAACCACTGTGCTACAGGCACCGAGCCAGAAGAATGAAATTTTGATAGGTATTCCCTAGCTTCCACTCTGAGTGGTCACCTAGGTTGATTGGGTCCTTCAGTGAACAACATAATTCCCATCAGGTGTTCCTCTCCACCTATCTTAGTTCTGGTAACCATTCTTCTCCTCCCCCCTTTAGGCCTATGGATAGTAACAGCATTCCACTGTTACTTATTCCAGGGTACTAGCTCCAGGGTAGCCCTTGTAGTTTCCCTACATTCTTCTCATACTGGTAAAAACGTCTGTTTGCTAAACTCACCTCTTAGACTATGCTATCGCTGTCAGACCAGGGCACTGATCATGTTAATTTGCATGCTTTCCAGTTTTCTTACAGAATTTTCTGGCATAAAATCTGAAGATTTTTATTTCCTTGAACATAGCATGCATAATTATCTTATAGTCAGTGTCTGACATTCCCATGTCTGGAATCCCTGAGGTCCATTTCTGCTTATCATCATTCATGGTGTCTTCTCTCCCCATCCATGAGTCTAGTTATCTTTGATTATGTGCTGAAAATCGTTTTAAAAAAACATTTATAGGGCGGCCCCTGTGGCTCAGTGAGCAGGGTACCGGCCCCATATACCGAGGGTGGCGGGTTCAAACCCGGCCCCAGCCAAACTGCAACAACAACAAAAAAAAAAAGCCGGGCGTTGTGGCGGGCGCCTGTAGTCCCAGCTACTAGGGAGGCTGAGGCAGCAGAATCACCTAGGTCCAGGAGTTGGAGGTTGCTGTGAGCTGTGTGACGCCATGGCACTCTACCAAGGGCGATAAAGTGAAACTCTGTCTCTACAAAAAAAAAATAAAACATTTATAAAGATAATTTTAGGCTGGGTGCCATGGCTCATGCCTTTAATCCTCACACTCTGGGAAGCCAAAGCAGGTGGATTGCCTGAGCTCAGGAGTTGGAGACCAGCCTGAGCAAGAGCAAGAACCTGTGTCTAAAAATAGCCAGGCAGTGTGGTGGGCGCCTGTAGTCCCAGGTACTTGGGAGGCTGAGGCAAGAGGATTGCTTGAGCCCATGAGTTTGAGGTTGCTGTGAGCTGTGATGCCATGGCACTCTACCCAGGGCTACAATGTGAGACTCTGTCTCAAAAAAGAAAAATTTTAGATCTAGGATGAAGTTTTTTCTTGCTTTTGTCAGGCACCTGGGGCAAACCAACTATCTGGAATCACCTTATTTCAAGTTCAGAGCTTGAAATTTCAACATTAAATTCAATGATGATGACAACGGATTATCATACATGGACTAAAATAAGAATGTGAGTTTATACAAATAAAAATAAACAAATAGACCAATAAATGGGGGAGAAGAGAGAGCTCTTCCTTGCAGTAGGATGCCAACTAAATAAACACAGAAGGCATGATGGAATTAGAAAGCCCTGTGGCAGCCACCCCAGGAATTGATTCAGGCAAGACTCATCAGCGGTGGTGATGCTGAGTGCATTCTTCACATTTTCTCCCACACTTGCCATGCTGGTCTCTTCCTCTCACTGAGAGTGAACATATATAGATGTGCTTTGAAAGTTAAAAATCATTCTACAAAGGGCGGTGCCTGTGGCTCAAAGGAGTAGGGCGCCAGCCCCATATACTGGAGGTGGTGGGTTCAAACCGACCCTGGCCAAAAACTGCAAAAAAAAAAAAAAATCATTCTACAAAACTGGGGCCTTTGAGGGATGATGAGAAGCCCAAATAGGAAAGTTTTTGCGCCCGTAAATCTTGTCCACCTTGGAGGCTGGAATCATGGTGACTCCCCTTTGTACCATCTGTGTCTGCCAAAGGGCCAGGTACACAGTAGGTATTCAAGTACCCATGTATATGGAAGGGAGATGTCTGTCCCCCTCTTGCTACAGCACCAACCTTTGTGTCCCACACAGAAGCACGTTCAGTGGGTGGGTACGTGTGCATATGTGCATGTGTGTGCATCACGTGTGCCCCTGAGCGTGTTCATGTGTGTGACGGTGTTTGCATTTAATATGAAGTGCTCAGATGTTCCCCATTATGTCAGAACGTACTTGCTTACCAGCTGCTGGGAAGCAACTTTCTAACATTTGTAATGTCCCTGAGAAGATCTCAGTTCTCTGAGCTCTATTTTCCCTAGCCCCTCCTACTTCATAAGTCTTTACTCTTTATCTGAACCCAGATTAACTTAGTAGTATCTAATTTCCCTTGTAAGGTACAGTTCAGTCTTGACTCTTGTTTGAGACCCTTTTGCCTGGCCCTTTTCCCCTGACACATGAACTCCATTCATTGGACCCCTGCTCTGTGAGGCACATGATGTTATGCACTTTGGATTGTACCAGACCAGTATTTCAATCCCACCTTGGCTCCCCCATTCTCCAGGCTGTGTGACTCTGGGCAAGTTACTGCACCACTTTGTGCCTCAGTTTGCTATTGTCAAATGGGAGTTAGTAATGCCCATATCATAATGTTAAATGAGTTGGTGGAGGGCCAGAGCTTACTATAGAATCAGGCACATAGAACACGGTCAATAAAATGGGAGTCTGCCCTCATCCTCCTACCCTGAGAACTCAAGGGAGGGTGTATGCATAGGTAGCAGCGTTTGGTCCCTACAGAAAAAGGACATTTGTTTCACACAGATAGTGCCCCTCTGGTCTGCACTGGGTGTGGGCATTTCATCCACACTTTTCAGGAGCTGTGAATCTTACTAGTTTGAGGTGTCTCACCCCGAGACTGCTAATTCCTACCTGTGGTGACTCAGAGCCACCGCTCACCTTCTTCATCACTTTCTGATCCGGAGCTAACCTGGACCCCTTCCTCCAGTGTCTGGAGCTGAGGGCTGGGCGGGGCTGCTCACCGGCTCCCTGTCTACCCCATGCCTGCCAGCTCTTCTGCCATTCCCGCTCCTTGGCTGGACTGGGGAAGTCTGGGGAGAACTTGAGTGTGTGTCATAGCGCGTGGGTGTCACCATGTGTTGGCAGCACTGACGTCCAGGGGCAGGTGGGTCTGCTCTCCTGGCTGATGACTGTGCTGCTTCCTCAGGGTGGGTCGGTGACCAGTTGGTGTCACATCAAGCTTGACTGTGAGGAGGAAACACAGAAGGTCTTTCTTCTCTGGGAGGAAAGGGAGACCTGGTGACTTCTGATAGGATTTCCTCTGTCACTAAGGCAAGTCATTGCACCTCCCTGAGCCTCAGCCTCTTCCTCTGTAAATTGAGGATCTGCAGAGATTAACGATCTTTCTTCAGTCATTTGTAAATTGATACACCAGTGAAGGAGACAGGAACTCTCTCCCTCCACATAGAAGGACTTAGCTCTCCATAAATAATAAGAAATAAACCTAATAATAATATGTTCCGGGTAGTTCCAACCAGATTTACATTTCCAAGGTGTCTCAAACAGGGTGAGAGATGAGGTCAAGGGTACAAGAGAGAGCTTTGGGATCAGAGTAGGGGACCCTAAGCCTCATTCAGTCAATTCCTGCCTGGATCTCCCTGAGATGTCCCGTTCCCCACTCTGGCCTCGGTTTTTTCCTCTCTGAAACAGACAGAGTGCCCACTTTACGAGGCCACTGGATGGTCACATGTGGATTCTGTGATCATACTGTAGCCCCCACTATTTGGGTCTGGTGCTAGCTGGATCTCAAGCCAAACCTCCCTTCTGGGTTGATGGTCTTATTGGTGAAGTGGGGGCCTGGGTGGCTCAACTGCCAAAGCCTCTCCTCTGTCTGCAAGCTCACCCTTTCCTCTTTTCCTTTTTTTCTTCTCCTTCCAAAATAACTACACTTTTGGCAGACCCTAGACTTGCCTACCTATCTGAATTAAATTCAACAAAATCCTCACCCAAGCCCCAGAGAATGTTTTAGGTAATATGTACACAGGATATAGATGTTAGCTCTGTCCTCCTCCCCATAAGAGTAGCTGGGTCTATAGAAGCCTGCCACAATGTCCCACTATTTTTAGAGATGAGGTCTCGCTCCGGCTCAGGCTGGTCTCGAACCTGTGAGCTCAGGCAATCCACTTGCCTCAGCCTCCCAAATGCTGGGATTACAGGCATGAGCCACCATGCCCAGCCAGGAATAGTACTTATTTAATTAAAAAAGAAACATATTGTGGCGCCTGTAGCTCAAGCAGCTAGGGCGCCAGCCACTTACACCAGCTGGTGGGTTCGAATCCAGCCTGGGCCTGCCAAACAACAATGACAACTACAACCAAAAAAAAATAGCTGGGCGTTGTGGCGAGCACCTGTAGTCCCAGCTACTTGGGAGGCTGAGGCAAGAGAATTGCTTAAGCCCAGGAATTTGAGGTTGCTGTAAGCTGTGATGCCATCGCACTCTACCCAGGGTGACAGCTTGAGGCTCTGTCTCAATAAAAAAAAAAAACAGAAATATATTGAAAAAGGTATTCAGGACGGCACCTATGGCTCAGTGGGTAGGGTGCTGGCCCCATATACCAAGGGTGACAGGTTTGAACCCAGCCCCAGCCAAACTGCAACAAAAAAATAGCTGGGTATTGTGGCAGGCACCTGTAGTCCCAGCTACTTAGGAGGCTGAGGCAAGAGAATCGCCTAAGCCCAGGAGTTGGAGGTTGCTGTGAGCTGTGATGCCACAGCACTCTACTGAGGGCAGTAAAGTGAGACTCTGTCTCTTAAAAAAATAGTAATAACAAAAGAAAAAAGAAAAAGGCATTCAAACAGGAAAAAGGGTCTCTAATGAAAATAAAGTCTCCCTTACACCTCCTCTGGCAATGGCAGCCGCTGCTGACGGTTTCTTTCATTGGCCCAAGCTTTTTGGTGTGCTAGAGGTGGCCCCTGTTGGGGAAAGCAACAGAGGTGGGGATTACTCTGCTTCACCAGCCAGGAGCTCTGAATCCAGAAGAGAGCGTGGAAGCTGCCCAAGAAGTTGAGGATCTGCCAGAAGCCTAGAGGGACAGTAGCTTTCTCAGGGCCCCCGCTGAGGGTCTCCAGGACACAAACGCCTTGGGTCAGGCATCCACCAAGAGAGAACTTTAATCCACTTCCAGAGATCCACTGAGCCTGTCACAGAAGGTCTTCTGCACACATTTATCAAGTGACTACCATGGGCCAGAAATAACTCTGGCTTTGAACTGAAGTTGGGATTAGCGTGAATTAGGAAATGGAACTGAAAAGACGCTATGTGAGCAAGTGGAAGGAAGATAATGTTGACCACCTACTCTCTGGCAAAGGCTTTTGCTGGGTCACTTTAAAATTAATCTGTAAGCACCCAAGTAATGTAAGAGTGTGTTGTCCTTGAACAAACTCAACCTTTATGGATAAGTCTAAATCCTCCTTTATACCTTGATTTTCTTCCATCTCTCCAACAGTTACCACTACTTTAGATTTGGTGTGAATGCTTTCAACTTTTTTCTTCTCTGCATTTTACATACAGATATGTTTTATTTTATTGGTCTTTTAAGTTGAATAGTATCATGCACCTTATTTAGCCATTTAATTTTTGGATTAAAAAAATACCTAGGTTATCAGGTGAATATCTCCCCATCTATATTCCAGGGGCTTCCACATTGGAAGTAGCGTCGATTTCACTGGATGTGCACATCAACTTTACAGATGAGCAAAGGCTCAGGGACTCACCACGGCAGGTGAATAGGGAAGCCAGATCCACATGGCAATTTCTCTCTCTCCAAGTTTAGGTTGAATCTCCCCCTCTCTTCATCTGCCTATAGTTTGTGCCCTAAATTTCCTTTGGCTTGTATCATAAAAAGGACCGTTTAAATGGCAGACTGATCATGACATAAAGAGCTTACTGGCCACCTGCCTTCCCTCTTAAAATACTTCCATGGCTCCTCTGTGCCCAAGGGACAGAGTCCGAGTCCCTCTGCCTGGCGAGAAAGGATCTTCTAGATATGATTCCTGGTAATTTTTCTAAACCCCACTCCCCACCCTCACCCAACTCCAGTCAGACTCTGCGTCATGGTCACCACCCCCGAAAAAAACCAAACATAGTACTTCGAGTACTGTTTGTGCCTTGCTGTTTTTCTGGTCCAGGTCTTTGTCCATGTAGTCCTCTCTGCTTGGAAGGACTCTGCATCCCAATCCTCCTTTGCTTACTCATCCTTTCCCACCTGAAACAGTGGCCATCTCCTTTTCATTGCCCTCCCTCTTACCCCCGGCTGGGTTAGATGTCTCCTCTGTGGCCCACAATTTCTTGTATAACTTTCATCAAAGCATTTCCCATCCCATTCTTTCTGCTTCCCATAGTTGAGGGGGAGCACCTTGAGAGGAGGATCACTGTCTCATATCCCTGTGTCTCCAGGGACACAGGGCCAGGCCTGCACACATGGCGGGTCTGCATACCTGTTTTTGGAGTACCAAATGCCTCAAAAGAGTGAATGATGCACAGGATGATGGTGCTAAGTGAAAGAGCCATACCCAGGGACGAGAGATTCAAGCCATGTTTAATGATAGAGGCTGGCCTGGGAGGAGCTAAAGAGGGCGTCCCCACCAAGCAGAGTAGTTAGAGACCTCTTTTATATGGGGCGGTAAAGGGTTTGGAAAGATTCCGCTGCTGGCTAGATGATTGGCTGGAGGCCTGGTGGCAGGAATTTTTGATATGGGGCTGGCCAAGTCCTTTGTGGTCTTTGTTCTAGAGGGGAGGACGAGGAGGAGGTGGAAAAAGGTATGGGTGGGGCCATGTTTGACCCACCAACACTAAGAAGAGAAACCTAAGGCCTCTGAATTAAATTTACCCCCAAGGCAATCATCCTGCCCAGATGTACTCTGGTTGTGTTAGGCCACATTCTCTCAAGCCACCTCCTGGCTCAGTGATTTCCCTTCGCTCTGCTGTGTTCCTCCTTTTCATTTCTTTCACGAGATTCGTGCCAAGGTTTTCATTTGAAATCAGCCCTGCCAAGGACCAGCTGAGCCCTGGGGCTTCATCTCCTTGGTCAGGTCTCCTTATTTCAAAAGGGCATCAAAACCCTTTGCTCACTCTTGAAACATGCAGGGATTTTTCTAAGAAAAGGGACTGGGGAGTTCACTTTCTGGAAGAATGTTCTCTTCCTCAAGATTATCAGTTAAAACTCATTATCTCCTAAGTAGCATTTCATCTCAAAATTCCAATGTCATCTTTTGTTACTGTTATAGTAAAATTCGGGAAAGCCCAAGGCTTTCACCCATTTCCTCTCACTTCTCTTTTCTCCAAATAAATGTGAGGGGGGGAAACTCTCCTGATTTCTTTTATTCTTAATATAATTTAATCCTTCTTTCATTATAAGAGTATAAAAGAATATTCTAAAAGTACAAAAAGTAGAAAGGAAAAGAGCCACACTACTGAGATACCATCATTTTTTTTTTTTTTTTAGGCTTTTATTTACTTACTTTTTGTTGTTGTTGTTGCAGTTTGGCTGGGGCTGGGTTCGAACCCACCAACCTGGGTATATGGGGCCGGCACCCTACTCACTGAGCCACAGGCGCCGCCAACACCATCATATTTAGAATTCCTCCAGTCTTTTTTCTTATATATAAGGTTTTAAAATAATTATGTAATATCATACATATACCAAAAAGTGTATCCAATACATATATGTAATTTAAAGAACAAATATAGAATAAATACCCATACACCCATCGCTCAGTTTAAGAAATATGCCATTGGCCAGGTGCAGTGGCTCACACCTGTAATTCTAGCACTCTGGGAGGGTGAGGTAGGCAGATCGCCTGAGCTCACAGGTTCAAGACCAGCTTGAGCAAGAGTGAGACCCCATCTCTGAAAAAATAGCCGGGCATTGTGGCAGGTGCCTGTAGTCCCAGCTACTTGGGAGGCGGAGGCAAGAGAATCGCTTGAGCCCAAGAGTTTGAGGTTGCTATAGATGCCACAGCATTCTACCAAGGGTGACAAAGTGAGACTTTGTCTCCAAAAAAAACACAAAAAACAAAAAACCACAAGACTTTAGATCATGTGTTCTCCCTCTTTAACCTGTCTACAGGTGGCCACGATTTTGAATGTTGTGACAACTATTTCTTTGTTTTTCTTTATAGTTTTACTATGTATTACAAGGTGTCCCAAAAGTTGCCCCTAACATTCATTCCCCAAAGGAAAAATGGGAAATTGTATCTTTATGATACCACGCACTCTACACAGGGCAAACAAATGAGACTCTGTCTCAAAAAGAAAAAAAAAAAAAGAGTAGATGATTATTCCAGTTGTTCTAACGCTATTTTCAGACTTTCAACTTTCACCAGTTTGGTGGGTATGAAATGACATTTTCATGTGGTTTTATTTTGCATTTCCATGAATAATAATGGGACTGAGCATCTGGTCATACATTCCTTGATCATAATTTGTTTCCTCTTATGTAAAATATCTTTTTAAGTTTTTTGCCTATTTTTCTATTGGAGTGTTTGTCATGGTTTTAAAAATTTGTAAGACTTCATCTAGTCTGTATGTTAATCATTTGTTGTTAATTATGTTCCAAATTATCTTCTCCAAATTTATGGTTTATCATTTCATGTCTTGTAATGTGTTTTAATGAACAGAAATTATTTTGAGTCAAATGTATCAGTCTTTGAGTCAAATGTATCACTCTACCAAGGGTGACAAAGTCAGACTCTGTCTCAAAAAAAAAAAAAGAAATTAGATTTCCAATATGTGTATATCTACAGTAGAACCTCCATAGTTGACCACCTCCCTACGTTGGCCACCTCCTAAAGTTGACCTAATTTTCATAGAGCAGACATGCACCATATGTACATATCAGAACAGTAGGCCCATCTCCATATGTTGACCATTTTGTTGCAGTCTCTTGAGTGGTCAACTTACGGAGGTTCTGCTATATTTTGGGGCCCTTCATTCTGTTCTATTCATCTATTTGTTGATCCTTGTTCCAGTTTTATACTGTCTTAATTGTCATAGTTTATAATAAATCTTGATATTTAGAGGTCAATTCCTTCCCCAGAATTCTGCTTCAGAAGTGTCCTAGCTTTTCTTGGTCCTTTGCTCTTCTATATAAATTAAAGATTCAGCTTATCAAATTATATAAAAACTGTTTGGGGCTTTTGGTTGAAATAGTGTTAGGACAATTTGAGGGTAATTGCCTTCCTATCCATGAACATGGTAGGCATCTCCATGTATTCAGGTTTTCTTTAGTGTCACTTTTAAAAGTTTATAATTTTCTTAAAAAGGCCTTGACAACTTGTGGGCTTTATATTTTTCATTGCTTTTCTAAACATTACCTTGTATCCATGGGTAGGTTTCCTAAAAATGTACTTGTAGGTAGGTACACTGTATATAATATGCTTTAATCTCACTTCTGGTGGCTAATCTGCTATTATCAAACACTTTACATTTCTGGCTCCCATTTTGCTCTTGTCTCACTCACATGGTTAGTTTTCCTCAAAGAACTTGGTGGTTGGGGTCTTACAACCTTGAATTGCAACCCTTGCTCTCCCTCATAATGAGATGCATTTCTCATCTCTAAAGTGGAAATAATGGTGACACTTCCCTCATGAGGTAATTGTGATGATTAAATGAGGCTGGGCGAAGTGGTTCCCGCCTATAATCCTAGCTCTCTGGGAGGCAGAGGTGAACTGCTTGAGCTCATGAGTTTGAGATCAGCCTGAACAAGATCAAGACCCTATCTCTAAAGATAGCCAGGTGATATGGCAGGAGCCTGTAGTCTTGGCTACTCAGGAGGCTGAGGCGGGAGGATCACTTGAACCCAAAGGTTTGAGGTTGCTGTGAGCTATGATGCTATAGCACTCTACCAAAGGTGACAAAGTGAGACTCTGTCTCAAAGAAAAAAAAATGAGGTAATAGAGTAAAAGGTCTAACATGGAGCCTGGCAGATGGTAAGTAAGATCTTAATTAAAGTTAGATGTTGGGGCGGCGCCTGTGGCTCAATGGGTAGGGCGCCGGTCCCATATGCCGGAGGTGGCAGGTTCAAGCCCAGCCCCGGCCAAAAAAAAAAAAAAAAAAAAAAGTTAGATGTTATATGGGCGGCGCCTGTGGCTCAGTCGGTAAGGTGCCGGCCCCATATACCAAGGGTGGTGGGTTCAAACCCAGCCCCGGCCAAACTGCAACCAAAAAATAGCCGGGCGTTGTGGCAGGCGCCTGTAGTCCCAGCTGCTCGGGAGGCTGAGGCAAGAGAATCGCTTAAGCCCAGGAGTTGGAGGTTGCTGTGAGCTGTGTGAGGCCACGGCACTCTACCGAGGGCCATAAAGTGAGACTCTGTCTCTACAAAAAAAAAAAAAAAAAAAAAGTTAGATGTTATATGCAACTATTATACACTCATAATAATTAAAATTAATATTTTAATGAGGAAAAAGTTAGCTGTTACTATATCTTGAGGAAAACTTTCATTTTTCTTTCTTTTTTTTTTTTTTTTGTAGAGACAGAGTCTCACTTTATTGCCCTCAGTAGAGTGCCGTGGCATCACATAGCTCAAAGCAACTTCAAATTCCTGGGCTTAGGCAATTCTCTTGCCTCAGCCTCCTGAGTAGCTGGGACTTTAGGCACCCGCCACAACACCTGGCTATTTTTTTGTTGCAGTTTGGCCGGGGCCGGGTTTGAACCCACCACTCTCAGTATATGGGGCCAGTGCCCTACCCACTGAGCCACAGGCGCTGCCCAAAACTTTCATTTTTCTTTTATTTTGCTATGGATTGATTATTTTTTAATTTCAGCATTTCCTTCCTTCCTTCCATCCTTCCTTCCTTTCTTCCTTCCCTACAGAGTCTCACTCTGTTGCCCAGGATAGAGTGCCATGGCATTAGCCTAGCAACCTCAAACTCCTGGACTCAAGTGATCCTCTTGCCTCAGCCTCCTGAGTAGCTGGGACTACAGGTGGCCACTATAACACCTGGCTATTTTTTTTTTATTTTTAGTAGAGACAAGGTCTCACTCTTGCTCAGGCTGGTATCAAATTCCTGAGCTCAAGTGAGCCTCTCATCTCAGCCTCCCGGAGTGCTAGGATTACAGGTGTGAGGCACTGAACCCGGCCAATTGTGCTATGTATTGATTATTCTAGCAGAAATCAGTGTTCGAAAAGTATGAAAGAATATTGCCTGGCCCTGGGGATCCAGCCCAGGAGGGAGCTCAGAGCTCCTCCAAGGAGGGAGTCAGGCCTACCCCTTCCCTGAACAGAAGAACGCTGAGCCTATCAGTGGATCAGATTAGGCTTGAGCTGGGTGTGCCCTCACCCTATTCAGCAGAGAACACCGCTCTGGGAGTGAGAACAAAGATCTGCTACTTCTGGGATTCTTTCAGATGATCATCAGGGACAATTGTAGACACAATGTGTTAATAAATGACAAAATCTGAAGTGGTCATAGGAGAGGAACTTGAATAATATGCTGAGAACAGTGAACTCTGGGTTTCACTGGGGTTAAGATTATGGACAGATTCAATATTTCATGGTAGACATTTGATGTCTTTTGGATGACTTAAGACAGTCATGCACTTCTTTTTTTTTATTGGTACAAATATTTGTACATATTTATGGGGTACATGTGATATTTTGTTACATGAATAGCCCACGTAATGAGCAAGTCAGGGTGTTTAGCGTGTCCATCACCTGGAATATTTACTCTTTCTACATATTTGGAACATCTCAATTCCCTTTCCAGCTACTTTCATACATACAATATGTTAACTGTAGTTACCCTACTCTGCTATCCAACATTGGCACTTGTTTCATTCCCCCTCCCCAGCTACACAATCTGCTCAGCCTCTGACGTCTGTCATTCTGCTCTCTTCTTCCTCGGGAGACACTTTCTTGGTTCCCACACATGAATGAACATGTGACATTTGTCTTTCTATGCCTGGCTTATTTCACTTAATATGGTAGTCGTGCATTTCTTTATAATCAGAATAATAGCTGGATATGATTATTCAAACATATTTGTATATTTTAAAGTGTAGAAAATAAGTATATATTTATAACCTCCCCCTTTAATTCAGAAAAGGCTGTATCCACTCTCCCAGCCTGAGACTGTGATAGATGGATATTCACAATTCTTTAATAGCATTCTCTATGGAGAAATGTTTGTATGTATTTTTTTTTCAGCTTGATAAAATCATGGTGAAATAAAAAGACAAAAGGAAAAACTGAGAAAAATCTGGGTTTCTGTTTTCTGTTTCACCTTCTCTCCCTCTCACACATTATTCCTCCTTCTGTCCCTTTGCCAGGGTGAAACCCAGGTGGTCACTTCTGGCCATGGGGCTTGCAGACCTTCCAGTAGCCAGCAGAGTGCGAAGACACCTCCACTCTGGAGGGTGCCACCTCCAGGCTAGGTCTCCCTCCCCATTCCTCAGCCCCTGCCTGAGTTCGGGTGTCATGCCTGCTCCCTGCCTCTCCCTCTCTTGCCATCTGAGCAAGCCTTCCCACATCTCACCACCACCACCAAATGCTGTCACCTCTTGCTCAGAGCCTTCCATGGCTCCCCAGTGCCCTCAGGATGAAGTCTAAATTCATTAGTCTGCGTTTCTAGGCCCTGCATAATCTGACCTCTGCCTATCACGGACTAAATTCTCATTTCAGGTCTTACACACGTTGGTGATTTCAGATACAAAATTGTTAGGTAGGAATCATTCTTCCATTTTATAGATGAGGACCCTGAGGTTCAGAAAGGTAAAACTTATCTAAGACCCCACAACTACAAGTACAGATGCAGGATTTGAATCCAAGTTTCTGGCTCCCAGGCCAGCTTTATTTTCCCCCGTTCCTTAACATGCAAATGGCCCCAGGAAAGGCAGCAGTCTGACTGGAGCTCTTTACACAGCTTCTACAGGGGTGAGTAAGAGGGTCCAAATAGGGCAAGGAAAGGGGAAAGGTCAAAAGAGCAGTGGGAGGTGAAAGAGAAAGGGTGCCTGCGGGGCTCCCGGCTTCTCCCCCGGGGCTTCGTTCTGGGGTGGGGGCTGGGCTAAGACTGGGGGCAGGGAGTGGTGACATGGTAAAGGGAAGGGCAGGGTGTGGAGGGCAGTGAGGTAAGAGTTTAGCATGAGCTAAGCTGAGCATGCAGGAAGTGATTATGACCAGGAAATAAGCCTGCCGAAACCACCCTGGCTTTGAATATTCCTGGCATCAGTTGGCATTTAAAAAATAGTAATAACTACATTGTAAATTTCTTGTGCCACTCATTTGCCTGGCTACTCAATCATTCCAATAACCCTGAAAAGTAATTATTACTATTCCCATTTTACAGTGGAGACTGAGTCTCAGCTAAAGGGACTTACTTGCTCAGGGTCACCCAGCTATGAAGTGACAAAATTCAGGCCAGTCATGGTGGCTCATGCCTATACTCTTAGCACTCTGGGGGGCTGAGGCAGGAGGATCCCTTGAGTTCAGGAGTTTGAGACTAGCCCGAGCAAGGGTGAGACCCTGTGTTTACTAGAAATTGGAAAAAAAAAAATTAGCTGGGCATTGTGGTGGGCACCTAAAGTCCCAGCTACTCGGGAGGCTGAGGCAGGAGGATCACTTCAGCTCAGGAATTTAAGGTTGCTGAGGGCTAGGCTGATGGCATGGCACTCTAGCCTGGGGCAACAGAGTGAGAAACTGAGTGAGGCTCTATCTCAAAAAAAAAAGAAAGAAAAGAAAAGAAGAAGACAAAACACAGGCTGGGCGTGGGGCTCACCTAGCACTTGGGAGGCCAAGGCGGGTGGATTGTCTGAGCTCACAGATTCAAGACCAGCCTGAGTCAGAGTGAGACCCCCGTCTCTAAAAAATAGCTGGGTGTTGTGGCAGGTGCCTGTAGTCCCAGCTTCTTGGGAGGCTGAGGCAAGAGAATCGCTTGAGCCCAGGAGTCATAGGTTGCTGTGAGCTGTGATGCCATGGCACTCTACCCAGGGCAACTGCTTGAGGCTCTGTCGCAAAAAAAAAAAAAAAAAGAGAATCACTTGAGCCCCAGAGTTTGAGGTTGCTGTGAGCTCAGATGCCAAGGCACTCTACCCAGGGTGACCAAGTGAGATTCTGTCTCAAAAAAAAAAAGTGACAAAATCCAAAATGCCCCAGAGGTCTGTGTGGTGCCTCAGCACTCCCCTCACTGTGCCCTCCCACCCAGGCACCATGCTGCTGTCTTGTAGATACCTTCAAATGTGGCCAACAATTTGGTGGCCACATAAAGATCATCAGTGTTCTGCCTGATGGGAAATATTCCAACAATACAGATGCATTTAAAGGAGACAGATACTGGTAATCTCACTATGGGGAGATGCGGAATTAACCTCCACCCACCCCCCCACCCCACCCCCCCACACATCATGTTCTGGACACCCAGGGTCTGTGCATTCTCTAAATATTCCCAAATCCATTTACAGGGCCGACATGGGCCTCTTTCCAAGTCCGACCTAACAAGGGTAGACCTAGGGCTGGGGGGTGACCAATGGTTTGGTTTAGGGGTAAGGGATTGAGCAGAACACATTCAGGCTGGGCTGTCCACAAAGCTGCCCAGACATTGTCTAAAAGGGTAAAAAATGGTAAGCCATTTTCAGCCTTCCCTGAAAATAACCCTTATAAAGAAATCTTTGGGAGTATGGACAAGCCTCCGGGGGCAGCAATATCCCAGTTCAACAGCCCACGGTTTGTTTAGCTAAATGCTCAGTCCCTAATCTTTGGTCTCCTCAAGAGGGAACTGCCAAGAAGAGCAGGAAGACCGTGACCCAGGGTACCTGAAGAGCTCAGGGAGTGTGACAGAGCTCAGGGCAGGGGCCAGGGAGGCTGTAGGGAGAGGAACTTTGGGGAAAGAGCAGGATCATTTGAGGGGTTTGAGACTTCATCTCTAGCAATATGGCAGACAAGATCGGGCATAATCTTTTGGGTTAGGTTTGTGGTGTTGGAGGAGATAGGCTATGCTGAGATTGACCTCAATTCAGAAGGACAGCAGCTGAAGGGGCCAGTTCCAATTAGGAATGCTTCCTTTCCCCCTCCCTTCCTTCTCTCATCATGCCATTGATCATCCAGGTGTTTATCTAACTATCACTTCTCACTTTTCATGCACTGTGTGGATGATGCTGTTCTGCAACCTAATTATTAAATTTGGTGGTCTTAGATGGCTACATCAGCCTGTGATGATCTAGGACATTCCTTCCAAAGGGTGCATGTGTTAGAAGATGCATTTTTTTTTCTTTTTTTTTTTGAGACAGAGTCTCAAGCTGTTGCCTGCGTAGAGTGCCGTGGTGTCACAGCTCACAGCAACCTCAAACTCTTGGGCTCAAGCAATTCTTTTGCCTTAGCCTCCCACGTAGCTGGGACTATAGATGCCCGCCACAATGCCTGGCTAAGAAGATAAATTCTTGAAGGATGAAGAGATCTCAGGTCCACGTGTGGCTTCTGTTGCTGGACCTATCATCACCCATTCAACTTTTTGAAAGTCATTTGTTGGATGCCTACAGTAACCTCCCACCCAGCTTCCTTGTGAGAATCTATTCTTGGTACAGTAGCCAGAGTGATTATGTCTCTGCCCCGCTCACAACTGCAGTGTCCCCCGTCTCGCTGGGGCTCACGGGCAAAGGCCCTGAAGTGCCCCTCATCTTCTTGGGGGTCTTCACTCCAGTGACCTACATTCTCATTGAGATCTTCCCTGGCTGTCCTATTGAATGGCAACCCCTCTCCACCTAAGCACCGTTCACCCCCCTCTCCTGCTGTATTTTTCCACCACGTGATCACCAGCTGACATAGCTTACATTTTACTTATTCATTGACTATCTCCCCATTCCCCTACCCTCACCCCAACCCAGAATACCAGCTCCATGGGACAGGGATTTTTCTCTGTTGCTTTTAAATCTCTGTTGTCCCCAGAACCTAGAACAAAGCCTGACACACCAGGGATGGCTCCCTAGACATTTGTTGAAGTGAACTGAATATAGAAGTTGATTTCTGTGGGTGTGTTTCATCTTTGCTTGTCACAGAGGGAGAAGAAGTTCCAATCATGACGCGATCTACCTTTTGACTTTTCTTATTCTAAGTTGAATTATTCTCTCTTGTGACCATTCTTCCAAGTTCCCCTTACATGTGATAATATTTAGGGTGGTTCATAGTCAGAATGTT
Source organism: Nycticebus coucang (assembly GCF_027406575.1). Taxonomy (NCBI): domain Eukaryota; kingdom Metazoa; phylum Chordata; class Mammalia; order Primates; family Lorisidae; genus Nycticebus; species Nycticebus coucang. The sequence continues at coordinate 76,683,636 of NC_069796.1, read as the reverse complement.
CACCATCTGGTTAGATACCCCACATAACATGGTACAAGGAGAAATAATTGTTGTTGAGGTCTATATTATTACTCTCTGCTTAAAACTCTCCAAGTGGAGGATATTATGTTAATTGAAATAAGCCAGGCACAGAAGAATAAATAGCATATGTTCTCACTCATATGTGGGAGCTAAAAAAGTTGATTTTGTAGAAGTAGAAAGAATAGTAACCAGAAGCTGGAAAGGGACGGATGGAGAATAGGGAAGAGGGTGGTTAATGGGTACAAACATACAGTTAGACAAGAGGAGCACAGCTGGGTGGCTATAGTTAACAATCATTTATTATGTATCTTGAAGTAGCTTGAAGAGAGGATTTTAAATGTGCCCAACAGACTGGGCATGGTGGCTCATGCCTGTTGTCCCAGCACTCTGGGAGGCGGAGGTGGGTGGATTGCATAAACTCATGAGTTTGAGACAAGCCTGAGCAAGAATGAGACCCTAGCTCCACGAAAAATGAAAAACTGAGGCAAGAGGATTGCTGGAACTCAAGAGTTTGAGGTTGCTGTGAGCTATAATGGCATAGCACTCTACCCAGGGCAACAAAGTGAAACTGTCTCAAAAAAAAAAAAAAAAATTAAATGTTACCAATACAAAGAAATGATAAATGTTTAGGGTGATGGATAATGCCAGTCACTCTGATCAGATCATTACACACTGTGTATATATATATATATATATATATAATCTCAAAATATCACAGGTACTCCTTAAATATGTACAATTATGTATCAAAAATTAAAACAACAAAAATTAAAAAAAATTTAAATGCTGGAATGATCACTCAAAAATAATATTGATAAAAGTCATCAGTAATTATTAAAAAATAAACCTTTCTTGAGATGAGTCACCAACTCACTTAAATAAAAGCTAGGTATTTTGCCTGGGCATGGTGGCATGTACCTGTAGTCCCAGATACTTGTGAGGTGGAGGCAGGATGGTCACTTGAGCCCAGGAGCTTGAGTCCAGCCTGGGTCATACAGGGAGGCCCTGCCTCTAAGAAAACCACAAACCTTATCAAGATCAGCCACATCGACCTTCCACCCACCCAGTGACAACGCCCTCCTCCCCAACAGTGCTCTGGACACGTGGGCTTCCTTCCACATCCTCAGAGCTCTGATGCTGTCCCTTTTACCTAGAATACTGTCTATATACATTTGCTAGGGCTACATAGCAAGATCCCATAGACTGGATAGCCAAAAGGACAAAAATGTATTTCTCATAGTTCTGGAGGCTGGTGGTCCAAGATCAAGGTGCTGGCAGGTTTGTTTTCTCCTTGGCTTACAGATGGCTGTCTTCTCACTGTGTGCCCACGTGGCTTTTTCTCATGCATCCCTGGGGTCTCTGTGTGTCTTAACCTCCTCTCCTTATGAGGACATCGGTCGTACTGGATTAGTGCCCTCTAATCTATTCTAACTTAATTACCCTGGTACAGGCCCTGCCTTCAAATACATTCTGAAATACGAGGAGTTGGGGCTTCCACATATGAATCTGACAGGAGGTGGGGGTGAGTGGGTGTCACAATTCAGTCTCTAACGCTATCACCAAAGATTCAAAAGCCTGGGTTAGACGTAAGCTTATCTGACTTCATTTCCCAGAAGCCTTCCCTTATTCCCTCCTGGTCAGTCCTGGTCTCACATAACGTCCTGTTGCTTCTGTCCATCAGACACAATCTGTTGGTACCATGCTTACTTACCTGCCTACTTGTTTATCATCCGTCTCTGCCAGCAGTGTACTGGCAAATGTTTAAGTCAGCTTTGGGGTGTGGGGTGTTGTAGGTGGGTGGGTGGGAGGCTTCTGTGCAGTGTCTGCCAGTTTCTGTGGTGTAAATATGCCCACCAAGGCCAATTTGGAGCTGCTAACAAAACATCAAGCAGCTCTCCAAATTCCTGCAACTCTAACAACCTAATCTCGTGAGCAGGTACAGCTCATTAGAATGCAGACTCCATGGAGGCCGGGAGTTTTGTGTGTGTGTGTGATTTTTGGCCGGGGCTGGGTTTGAACCCACCACCTTCAGCATATGGGACCGGCGCCCTACTCACTGAGCCACAGGCGCCGCCCGCTGAGGCCGGGAATTTCGTCTTCCTTCTTCATAGCACTGTCTCCAATGCCCAGAACACTTTCTATGACAAAAGTATGGCTCAACCCAATGATTGTGGAATGGATTAAACTCTTTCATCCAGCTCTGAAGACCTTCTGTGAGTTTGCCCTTTTGACCACCTTCATCTCCTTGCTGGCCCCTCCCGATACCCCTCTCCCGATGGTGCACACTTGGTTGTATCCACGTCCCCCAAAGGCCACATGGCCTATCATTCCTCTCTGCGTACACAGCCCTAAATGTAGATGACTTCTACTGGCCTTCTAGACTCAGCTAATTGTAGGCATGTTCCTCTCAGCCCTGCAGGGTGACATGAAGTTCTGGGGGTCCCCCAGCCCCTCTGCCACCCTCCCTCTGGCCCCTGCCCACAGGTCACCGCTTCCTCCTTTGCCTCTTTGGAGTGCCTCACCCAAGTACCTGTCAGGCAGCAGGGCTCACCTGAGTGAGTGAACAGAGAAGGCCGGTTAAGGGGGGTGGGGGTTGTAGAGGGAGAAGGGGAGGACTCAGTTATAGCGCAATTTGGTCAAAGGCTGCTCTTGCCCTGAAAGAATGAAATTCTCTATTCATAAAAGAATGGAGAAAGAGATGAGCAATTAAATGCTTGAGTTCAGAGTAATGATGATTAAGGAATGTTGGGAAAGGTCATTATTACAAGGCTCTGACAGCATTTGAAAGCTCTGGAGTGCGAATGCGGGAGAGTGTTTTGGTGGGCAGAGCCCGACTGTTATCAGAAGATGCCAGGCCCCTCATTCCTGACTCATTAGGTCACCGAGTGCTGACAGCATGGTTAGGTGTAGCCACTTGCACCCCACCTCAATTCACTGGCTTTTGAGAGGCGATTTGACTTGAAGGACACAAAGGCTCATGGGAAGACCTGGGGTAGGGGTTCCTTCTGAGGGTTCTTACCGCAGGAGAGTGTGATCTATAAAAAGGAATAACTAGATTTGTCTCACACAGTGATAGAGGGGATTAAATGAGATAATCCTGGGGCGGGGCCTGGTATGGAACTTCGCATACAGTAAGTGCTCAATGAATACAGGAAGACAGTGTGTGTATTTATTCACCTGGACATCACTTCCCTGAAGCAGGGTGTGGATCTGTCCCTGCTGTATTCCCAGGGCCTAGCTCGGTGCGTGGCACACAGTCGGCACTCCACATGCGTCTGCGGCAGGAGTGAATGACCCAATTACATAACCATCTTCTGGTAACAGACTCAGGGAGGCAGCACCATTGCTCAGGCGCTTTGTTCCCATGGCGCTATGCTGCAATCTGCCCATTTCCCCACTCGCCCTGCGCAGTCCTGACAGGCAATGACCACACACAGCCGATGACTCTGCCTGGTACTTCTCTAAACATTGGTTGCCCAGGACCAGTGGAATCCCCAGGGCCCAGCTCATCAGAGTGAGCCGATGACTTGGGGCCCAGAGTGGCCCCCTTTCCCGTTAGCTGAGTGTTGGACAGCAGGCCAGTCAGACCTTGAGGTCCTGTTTGGGGAAGGGAACAGAACATCCAGCCCCAGGGAGGAGGGACATTGCACAGGCCCTCATGAAGCAGGAAATGAGCCTGGCTTATCCCTTACCACAGCCTCTCTTTGTGTGAAGCTCACCTAGAGGGTGATGAGGCTGTCTGTAGTCTTAGGAATATCTGCTAATAGCCAGGAGGCAAATTCATGGACTATCTAACAGTCCATTTTGCACTATGGTGTAAAGTAGATTAATCATAATTTTTTTTTTGAGACAGAGCCTCAAGCTGTCGCCCTGGGTAGAGTGCTATGGCATCACAGCTCACAGCAACCGCCAACACCTGGGCTTAAGCGATTCTCTTGCCTCAGCCTCCCAAGAAGCTGGGACTACAGGTGCCTGCCACAACGTTCAGCCATTTTTGGGTTGGAGTTGTCATTAATGTTTGGCAGGTCTGGGCTGGATTCGAACCTGCCAGCTCTGGTGTATGTGGCTGGCACCTTAGCTGCTTGAGCCACAGGCACCGCGCCGATTAATCATAATTTTAACTGAGCACTTACTCTGTGCTCAGTCTTGTGCTAAATAAAAAGGTTTTATTTAATTTACTCTAAAAAGGTACCATGCTCTTCCCCAAACACTCTGTTCTTTAATGCAGCTGGGCCTTCGCATAGGCTGTTCCTCAATCTAAAATGCCCTTCCTGGTAAATGCTCAGTCTTTAGCACCCAGCTCCTTCGTCACCTCTTCTTAAACTCCTTCCCCCATTTGCTTCCCCAAGACAATAAAGCCACAGCCTCTTGTGGGCCCCCCTAGCTGACATTTGGGTTTGTATGCCTGCCTTGCCCTGAGCTGTGCCCTCTGATGTCTGGGCTGGGCCACATCGCCCCTGACCTGGGTGTCCTTCTCCAGGCCTGCCACACAGTAGGGGTGCTGCAGAGGGTGGCTTCTTCCTTCTCATTCCTCTCCATCTCTTGCAGGTCCTTCATCCCTTTCTCTTCATGTCATATTTTTGTCTTTATTCTAAGGGTAATACTCATCGTGGTATGGGTATTTCTAAACAGAAGTGGAATGACACAGACGAATCAATGACCTCTGGCAGGACAGAGACATTCATTTACTTGTCTCTGGAGTCCATGGTCACCTCCAGCAAGAAATCAGCAGAAGATGGAGAGGAGGGGATGAGGCCAGAAGAGGAAGGAAATGAGAAAAGGGCTGGGATGAACATTTTCTGAGCACCTTTATGTGCCAGGCATGTTTCACTTGTTCCTCTCCATGAGCCTACATAGTGGGGATTATGATCCTCTTAAGATGGAAAACGAAGGCTTGGCGCCTGTAGCTCAGTGAGTAGGCGCCAGCCACACACAACCATGCACCAAGGCTGGTGGGTCCGAGCCTAGCCCTGGCCTGCTAAACAATGTCAACTGCAACCAAAAAATAGCCAGGCATTGTGGCGGGTGCCTATAGTCCCAGCTACTTGGGAGGCTGAGGCAAGAGAATTGCTTAAGCCCAAGAGTTTGAGGTTGCTGTGGGCTGTGATGCCACAACACTCTATGGAGGGCCATATAGTGAGAGTCTGTCTCAAAAAAAAAAAAAAAAAATGACAGAGGTGGCCCCCGTAACTTAGTGGGTAGGATGCCGGCCACATGCACTGAGAGTGGTAGGTTCAAACCTGGCCCAGGCCAGCTAAAACAACAATGACAACTGCAACAACAAAAAAATAACCGGGCGTTATGGTGGGTAACAGCTGTGGTCCCAGCTACTTGGGGACTGAGGCAAGAGAATCACTTGAGCCCAAGAGTTTGAGGTTGTTGTGAGCTGTGATTCCACGGCATTCTACCCAGGGCGACAGCTTGAGACTCTGTCTCAAAAAAAAAAAAAAAAAGACGGAAAACGAAGTCACAGAGCCGTGAGGTGACTTGCCCAAGATCACACAGAAAGCAAGGGACAGAGCTGGGATTGAGTCCCATCTACTGAGTTCTACCAGTTGGACAGAGAAGGTGGCAGGTTCCTGTCCCTGTGTGGGGAGAAGCAAGGATAGATTGCAGGACACTGGGGAAGAAGGGATGGGGCAGGGGGCAGACCCTGGGCATGTACTATCCCTGCCTTCCAGGTGTCCCCAGGACATGGTTCCACAGGAAAGATGTTTGCTGGTGTGTGGATCCACCCCACACTCCCGGACACATTTAACTACTTTCCCTTAGATTGCTCTGCTTTTCCAGGAGATTTTTCTTTTTTTATCTAATATTGATCCTGTCCTAAACACTTCCCTTTCACTCCCTGGACCAGCATTTGGGTTACCTTAACCCTGCAGGATTGTGCAACACCCCCTACCAGAGGCTCCAGGAACCCACAACTTCTCAATAATGCTGAACTGGGTGAAATTTCCCAATAACCACCCCCTCTGCCTGACTAATGCTTTCTTAACTTGGCAATGCAATGTCCTATTTTTAAGGAAAACAGTCATTTGGTTTAGATACTTTATTTGTTTTATTTTAATGACCTTCTGAATCATTAATTTTTCTACTTTTAAACTGATTCACTCTTTGCCACTTCCTTGTATAGAAATCTAACTCCTCCTTTAGGCTCAGAACTAACCGTCACCTTCTCCCGAAAATTAACTTCATCCATACCACCTCCTCCAAGAGGAAGCAGTCTGCGTCCCTCCCTTTCTATATATTCATCTGCCATTTGTTATACTGTCATTATCATTATCATAATGGTAATAACAATTGTTAATAACATGCCAGCCACTTACGTAATTTCTTATAATTCTCACTATGACCCTAGGAAGAAAGTAATTATTATTTGCATTTTATAGAAAACGAAACTGAGCCTCAGGGAGTCAAAGCCTCTTGCTCAAGGTCACGCGTAGTGAGGGATGAGGCTGAGATGCTAAGCCAGCCCAGCCAGACTCTGGAGCAGGTATCTGGAAAGGCAGCTATTTGCATGGGGTGCCTGGTACTGTGCTTGTTTCTTGCTGTGATTATGGTTTCCATGTCTGTCATCCCCTGTAGACTGTAAGCTCTATGAAGTGTTTTGTTCCCTATTGCACTAGACACCACAAATATCTGGGAACAAATAGCTGATGTTCCACAGATATTGGCCAATGGCTGGAGGACTTCCTGTCCTTTCCACAATGTTTGGTGCTCGAAGCTTTTCCCAATTTTGCATTTCTTACATTAAGTGCTTGGTAGCAATTTCATGCAGTGCACGTCGAATGAAGGAAGGGGAACAGGCATGGGCTTGGAAGATTCCAATGGGCTTATTTTCTAGTCAAAAATCTTCTGTAGGAAGTTTTCAAAAATTATAGCTCAGGATGAGTGGTATCAGACAAGACCTTCTCATCACTTTTTTTTTTTTTAGTTTGAACAAAATCTGACAGACTAAGGGTTTGATTAAGTTCATTTAACACATATTTAATGGATATCTTTTTTTTTTTTTGAGACAGAGCCTCAAGCTGTCACCCTGGGTAGAGTACCGTGGCATCACAGCTCACAGCAACCTCCAACTCCTGGGCTCAAGCGATTCTCCTGCTTCTGCCTCCCAAGTACCTGGGGCTACAGGTACCCACCACAACGCCCGGCTATTTTTTGGTTGCAGCCGTCGTTGTTGTTTGGCGGGCCCAGGCTGGATTCGAACCTGCCAGTTCAGGTGTATGTGGCTGGCACCTTAGCCGCTTGAGCTAGTGAGGGCTAGCTGCTCACAGGCCAGTGAGATAGCCACAGCAACTAACCAAGTGGAGGTCCTTTGGTTGTCCACCCTCCCTCTCACTCCTGAGAGATAAGCTCCCTAGTGCCCTGAGAGCTGTCAAGGTTGGAACCTCTGAAACAGAGGGGAGCAAGGGGGAAATGACCCTGTCTGGTCAAGGAAGACCAGGCTGGAAAGATATCAGCATGCCTGAGCCTCCAGGAAGAGAATCCAGAGGGGAGGCCCCGGAGAGGCTGGCTTGTCCCTCATGGGGTGAATATGAAGAGGACAGGCCTTTGGACCACAAAGTGACAACAGAAGAAGTAGATGAGGTGGACAAGATCTGGGAAGGAAAACAAAAACAAGAGGCCACCTGGGAGTGGCACACGTAAAGCAAGAATGTTAAAGGTGCTCTTATCATTCCATGTATTGCTTTCCCCTAAAATTCTGCTTTGTCTTTCATGATTATTGCTAGCCCTGCTTTCTTTCTGTTTGTCTTTTCCTTTATTTTGAGACAGTCTCACTTTATCGCCCTGGGTAGAGTGCTGCAGCGTCATAGCTCGCAGCAACCTCAGACTCTTGGGCTTAAGCGATTCTCTTGCCTCAGCCTCCCACATAACTGGGACTACGGGCGCCCGCCACAACACCTGGCTATTTTTAGAGCTCAGGCAATCCACCCGCCTGGGCCTCCCAGACTGCTGGGATTACAGGTGTAAGCCACTGCGCCCAGCCCTTGTTTGCCTTCTCCTGATAGGCCTGTGCCCACCCTTTCCCTTGCAACCTCACGGGGACACTCTGTCTCAGGTATAGTTTCTGTCACCAGAATCTCATTGGCTTTTTGGTTTTGAGTGTGGGGCCAATTGCAAGCTTTGCCTTTTGAATGGTGCATTCTTCCAGAGAAGCAGGAGATCCTAGTGGTTAAACCTGACCTTTGGAGCCAACCTGGGGGTTTGGACGACAACTTAGTAATGTTTGTGGAGCCTCAATCCACACCTAACACATCCCCTCTATCCCTACCCTAAGAATGAGGAAAAGCATCTCCATTTGGTGGGGGGAAGATTTAGGTCCACAGATACTGTCAGTTGCTCTAGACCACAGGACAAGAGCGCTCAGTTGATGTGCCAGGGACACACATGTTCAGAGAGACCAATCGACCCTCTTTAACTTTAGAGCTTCTGGATTGATAGATTAGACTAGAAGGGGAGGAATCTCTGTCCTGCTTCTTCTCATGGCCAAGGATGAGACACAGACTTAAATTCCGGTGAAATCATACACGTAGTGAGTAGTAATAATGCTGGCCGCAGAAACATTCGGGGTTCCCGTGGGCCCAGCCGCAGGCCATGTGCTTTACCTGCTTCATCTTGTTTATTTTTCTCAGCGTAGTGATGAAGAGTGTGAATCCAAAAGCCAGAAAGCCTGCCCATGAATCTCAGCTCTGCCATTTCCTGGCTGCGCGACCTTGGGCAAATTACTTTACCTCTTTGGGCCTCGGTTTTCTCCACTACAAAATGGAGCTGATAATTGCACTTAATATTAGATCCCTAGCACACAGTAAATGGTATATAAATATTACTACAGCATTTCTTTTCAAAAAATCTAATATTAGGGGTGGTGCCTATGGCTCAAGGAGTAGGGCGCCGGTCCCATATGCTGGAGGTGGTGGGTTCAAATCCATCCCCGGCCAAAAAAAAAAAAAAAATCTAATATTAGGCCTGGCATGGTGGCTCACGCCTGTAATCCCAGAACTTGGGAGGCTGAGGCGAGTGGATTGCCTGAGCCCACAGGTTGGAGACCAGCCTGAGCCAGAGCGAGATCCTGTCTCTAAAAATAGCTGGGCGTTGTGGCGGGGGCCTGCAGTCCCAGTTACTTGGGAGGCTGAGGCAAGAGAATTGCTGGAGCCCAGGAATTTAAGGTTGCTGTGAGCTATGATGCCACAGCACTCTACCCAGGGCAAAAGCTTGTGACTCTGTCTCAATAAATAAATAAATTAAATTAAATTAAAAAATAAAAAACAAAAGAATTTAATACTGGCTTTCTCTTTTTTTGGCTAACAGGTGAGTATATAGAAGAGAAAACTGATAGTAGAGAATGGATAATTTTTTCAGTGCTTCAGGCAAAAAGGTAAGGGACTTTTACAATAAAAAAGACATCAGAGTTGACACTGCAGTCTCCATTTACAAATGGGGAAGGTTCAGAGAGGGTAAGCTAGTTGCCTGAAATCACACAGCTAACAAGCAACAGAAGGAGGATTTGAACTCAGACTTATTTGACATCACAGCTCATATGGCCAGTCTGGTGGTCATGGAAAGATCTGGTGAGTGGCCCAGTGTTGAAAATGGAATATGAGTGGGCAGTGCCTGTGGCTCACTGAGTAGGGTGAAGGCCCTATATACCAAGGGTGGTGGGCTGCAACAAAAAAATAGCCGGGCGTTGTGGCGGGCGCCTGTAGTCCCAGCTACTTGGGAGGCTGAGGCAAGAGAATCACTTGAGCCCAAGAATTTGAGGTTGCTGTGAGCTGTGTGGTGCCATGGCACTCTACTCAGGGCGACATAGTGAGACTCTGTCTCTACAAAAAAGAAGAGAAAAGAAAAGAAACGAAAAGAAAAGAAAAGGGAATATGAGTCACCAGCCATCCCCAGGGATGGCTGGGGAGTGAGAGGAGCTCAACTATGGAGCAGAATGTTCCGCCAGATGCTGAGAAGCAGCTGCCAGCACCACTCAGTCTTCCTCATGGCGAGGAAAGGGAGGAGAGAGCGTGGAGGGACAGGGGCCGTGATCCAGCTGAGCGCAGCCTGGACCAAGGCCACAACTTGGCGGCTGATGTCAGACTCACACATCTGGGCTCTGGAATGCTGAGGCCCCAGAGGACCAAGCCCCAGTTTCTGCTTTTCCTTGTAGCACGTTCCTTCCTCTGAAATAACCCAGGCTGCTATGTCAAGAAAAGTCTTGTAATGGGATTGCAGGATCAAATGGAAGGATTACTTTTAGTTAAGAATTCTCCACGGGCGGCGCCTGTGGCTCAGTGAGTAGGGCGCTGGCCCCATATGCCGAGGGTGGCGGGTTCAAACCCAGCCCCGAACAAACTGCAACAAAAAAATAGCCGGGCGTTGTGGCGGGCGCCTGTAGTCCCAGCTGCTCGGGAGGCTGAGGCAAGAGAATCGCGTAAGCCCAAGAATTAGAGGTTGCTGTGAGCCATGTGACGCCACGGCACTCTACCAAGGGCGGTACAGTGAGACTCTGTCTCTACAAAAAAAAAAAAAGAATTCTCCATACTTCTTTCCATAAAAGTTGTATTAGTTTGCAATCCCACCAGCAGTGTAGAAGTGTTCCCTTCTCTTCACATTCAAACCAGCATCTGCAGATTCGGGACTTTGTGATGTGGGCTAATCTTACTGGAGTTAGATGATAACTTAGAGGGGTTTTGATTTGCATTTCTCTGATGAATGATGATGATGAGCATTTTTTCATGTGTGTGTCCGTTATTTGTCTGAAGTCTCTGTTCAAGTCTCTTGCCCTGGCTTGGTGTGGTGGCTCACACCTGTAATCCTAGCACTCTGGGAGGCCGAGACAGGCGGATTGCTTGAGGTCAGGAGTTTGACACCAGCCTGAGCAAGAGTGAGACTCCATCTCTAAAAAATAGCTGGGCGTTGTGGCCCACACCAGTAGTCCCAACTATGTGGGAGGTTGAGACAAGAGAATCATTTGAGCCCAGGAGTTTGAGGTTGTTGTAAACTATGGCACCAGAACACTATCATGGGCAACATAGTAACACTCTGTCTAAAAAAACAAAAACAAACAAACAAACAAAAAAAAAAAACTCTCTTGCCCACTTACAAATTTTTTTTTTTTAATCTTCTCTTGTTGATTAATTTGAGTTCTCTGTAGGTTCTAGTTATCAGGCCTTTGTCAGATTTGTAACATGCAAAAATCTTCTCCCATTCCGAAGGCTTATGAGAAGTTTATTGCAGCTCAATTTGTGGAAGCAACCCAAATGCCCATCAACCCATGAATAGATTGACAAACTGTGGCGTATGTATACCATGGAGTACTATTCAGCCATATGAAAAGATGGAGACTTTACATCTTTTGTGTTCACCTGGATGACAGTGAAACACATTCTTCTTAGTAAACTATCTCATGAATGGAAAGAAAGAGTGGCACCTGTGGCTCAATGGGTAGGGAGCCGGCCTCATATACTGAGGGTGGCAGGTTCCAACCCGGCCTCGGCCAAACTGTAACAACAACAACAAAAAAGAATGGAAGGAAAAAGGGGGTGGGGTCTTGGTGTGTGACACACCTCTTGGGGGCAAGACACAATTGTAAGAGGAACTTTACCTAACAAATGCAATCAGTGTATCCGGTTTCTTGTACCCTCAATAAATCCCCAACAACAACCAAAAAAAGTTTAAAAAAAAAGAATGGAAAAAATATCCAATATACTCAGTACTAATATGAAACCAATATATAAACAACTACACACCCACATGAACAATAACATACAAATATAGTCTAGCAAAGGGGAGAGGAGCGAGAGGGGTGGAAGGAAGAAGGAAGGTGACTGTCAGGATCTCACCTACTGTGCACAATGTGAGGGTGTTCAGCACGCCCCCTGGGTGAAGGGCTCTACTACAACTTGAACTTTACCTTGGAAGTAAGAATAATGTAACCTAAAAATGTGTACCCTCCTATTAATTTGAAATTAAAAACAAAATGAAAAGAAAAGATGAAAAGTCTTGTGTTTTCTGGGTTCTTCTAGACCAACCCAGGTGGTGATATGTGAAATGGGCCTTTAGTGCCCACTGAGGAAGCCCAGGTCTCTGTAACAAAGCGTCAAAAGAAGCAAGCCTTCCGGGTCACACAGCTCTGGGGTGGATTCCTAGCTATGTGAGCCACACCAGGGCCTTGGCTTCCTCGTCTGTGAAATGAGGATCCTATTCCTCTTTTGTAGGGTCTAGAGAAGGGAGAGCACACAGAACACCTTGACCCTGGTCGATGTCCTGTCAGTGCCTGCTGCCCACCTGCCTGAATCAATGCACGAATGAGTGGACGTGGACATGGACGCAGCCCAGCATGTGGGATGGGTAGGTGGCTAGCACTGTGCTGACCAGCGTCATCCAGGGCATTGTGTCTGACCTTCCTCTTTTGGTGCCAGGTTTCACTTTGCTCCAAGGAGAATGAGGTCCTACCTAGCCTCTTCCAAGTGCTCTGAGGGTGCAGAGCCAGAAGCTGAGCCTGCTCGCCCTTTCTCATGCTCATTAGTGGGGCCTCACTGACTTTTTGAAGCTGGTGGTGGCTCTACCCGGGAAAGTCTGGGACTGGCCAGTATGACTTAATGAGATGGGTGATTCACTTTGGTCCCAGAGGGAACAAAAGTCCAGGTCTTCCCAAGGCCCCCTCTGCTCTAGCTGACCTGGTCCCTTGGTTGGGGAATGAGTCACCCTCCTTAGGGGTGCTCCTATTTTCACTTTGCCGGGGCCTTCAGAAAAGCAAACCAGAAGCTTCCCCTTTTCTTTGCTCCTGGGGGGAAAGGTGAGTATGTAAAGGGGGTCCTGAAAAGAGGAAGTCAGGCATGGCAGCCACAGGGAGCCGCCTGGTTTCTCAAGGAGGGGCATCTCTGAGATGCAGTTGCCACTCTCCTCACAATCTCTCTCTCTTCCTGGTTGAAGGCGGGGCCTGCAGCCTGGAGTCCAAATTCCTTACCCTAAAGTGGAAAAACAACCCACCTTCCACAATTTGCTTGAATTTTAAGAAGTATCCCTGATAATATAATTTGCCTGGGGTACTAGTCAGTGATTCTCTGCTTGGATAGACCACTGACTTCAGTTTCCTTGTCTGCAAAAGGAAGATCATCAGATCAACGTGGCAAAATTGTCCTAGGCAACAAAGCAGACAGAGGGTACAGCTCAGAGCAGATGGCCCTGGTGGGATAAATCCTCTCCCTTCGTTTCAGTGAGGAACCCTCGTAGAGAGGGTGCGCTCTTCCGTGATTGGCATCTGTTCACCCTCCACTTATCTGGAAGTCAGACCTCTGGCCCAAAGCTGCGCCCTCAGTTATCTGAAGTCCACTGTAGGCACAGGGTATCTTTTTTTTTTTTTCTGTAGAGACAGAGTCTCACTTTATGGCCCTCAGTAGAGTGCCGTGGCCTCACACAGCTCACAGCAACCTCCAATTCCTGGGCTTAAGCGATTCTCTTGCCTCAGCCTCCCGAGTAGCTGGGAGGCGCCTGCCACAACGCCCGGCTATTTTTTGGTTGCAGTTTGGCTGGGGCCGGGTTTGAACCCGTCACCCTTGGTATATGGGGCCGGCGCCTTACCGACTGAGCCACAGGCGCCGCCCAGGCCCAGGGTATCTGAACAGGAATTCTGAGTGGTGATTCAAGAGTCTCAGGGCGGGAGCACATTTCTGTTAAGCTTTGGCTGAGACCTTCAGGGTCAAAGACAATGGGAGAAAAGGTGGAATGTCCTTGGAGGACATCATCTCTAACAGAGGGATGTGGGCTGAGCTGGGTCCCCTTTCTGGCCTACAGGTTCTGCTTTTTTTTTTTAATCAGTAAAAGAGAGATGATAACTCCTACCTCATAGGGCTGTAGGGACTTGGGCATGGTTTAGTGATCGTGAGCCCATCTCTTGGGTTCAGATTGGTAAAATGAGGGCCCTTCATTGGGTGCCACCTAGCCTGGTTGCCCATCCCAGGGTGAGGGTGGTCATGGTGCCCACCCACACCCAGGAAGGGCATGTAAGAGGCGAACAAGACAGGTGCTCCTGGCTGGTGGGCTGTAGCATGAAGTGACTGACAGCTACTGTGATTTAAACCAACGAGTTTAGTCTCTGGCATATACCAGGTGTTCAATAAATGCTAGCTATTGTAAGGATAGTGACGCTATTAACAGAGGACACAAAAATAGAATCCCAGAGTCTTAGCCATCAAAGAGACAGTGAGGATCAGAATCTTATTTTAGATCATCCCCTCTGTCAGCACCTGAGGATGTGGAGGCCCAGAAGGGAGAGATGCCCAGAGGGGAGAGACGCCCAGCCTGAGGCTGCCACAAGCTGAAGGCAGAGCCAAGATCAAAGTCCTGTTTCCCTGTCTAGGGCTCCCGGACAACACTCACAGGCCTCACACCCCCACCCCTAGGAATCAGAGTGTGACTGCCTCTGGCAGGAATGCAGGGGCTACAGGCTGGCTGGAGTCATCCAGAAAGATCTGGAGGGAATTAACAGTGGCAGCAAGGAAAGCCAAAGCCTTTCAGAAGCTCTGCCCCAGTGAGTCAAGGTGACAGCTCTGCTTTGGGAACCCACATGCGTATGTGTACAAGTGTGCAGCTCAGAGACAACTACTGTAGATGGAGACAATGGCCACCATTGGTGAGTTCTGACTGTACGCCAGGCACTGTGCCAAGTGCACACATTCATTAATCCTCATGGCAACCCTATAGGGTGACTGCTCCATGGCCACAGCAAACTGAGGCACAGAGAGGCTAAGGCACTTTCTCAAGGTCCCACAGCTAGTCCCTGGTGAAGCTAGGACTTGAACCTGGATGGCGTGGCCCTGTGACCCTCCACACCAACCTGCCACCCACCCTTACTCATCATGGCTGTGTCCTTACTGCTTCCCGTGGTTTCTGCCTCTGCGATTTCATGGTCACCTGGAGGGTAGTCTTAGGAGGCTCAAAAGGGTTCTAGCCCTGGGGACTAGAGTAGGTATCACTGAGCACTGAGTAGGTATCATTTTCTCAGTGGGCATTTCCAAGTTCTACCACAGGTAGGGGACTAGACTGAGATCAGGCTTGGTACCGGCAATCACGGGGCATATGGCCTTGACCAGGCAGAAATCAACCTGTCCACAGTCTGTCCTCTCTTGGGCATGGGGGTGGGCAGGATGGCCTTGGCTGCAATGCTCAGTCAAGTGATAGCAGTGGCTAGCGTCAAGAGTCAGGGATTCTGGTCCTTGCTTTGTGCCTACTGGACATCTTGGTCAGCCCCAGCCCCTCCCTGGGCCTCAGTTTTCCCCAGAAAAATGAGGCGGTTGGGGGTAGGTAGGTTGGTCTTGAGAGGCCCATTCTGATGGCTAAGACAATGGGGCTAGGACTTACCTGAGGACCGTGGCCTGGCTGGTGTCAGCCTTGGGCGCCGGTCTGAGGGTCTAGTGGACGGCCCTTCCGGGCCAGAGCAGGCATCCCTGCTCACAGTCTAGTCCTACCTGAGTCTAGGCTGTGTCTCAGATCTTTGATGGGTCCCATCACATGCCAGCTCAAAAGGTGACATCAAATGTCCCTATGAGTCCCTCCTCTGAGCTGATAACCTCACATCTCCATCTGACCTGGAAAAGGTCTTTTGTCTGTGTCCTCAGGAAGCTCAATAGCACCAAACACATCCAAAGATACCGAGTCTGCTCTTCAAAGCCCCCTTTACAGACATTGTTTTATTTCCACTTAATAATGACAGGTATCATTTAGCCGCAGTTGAAGGTACCAGGGTCCTTTACACATGCCTCTAACCCTCTAGTCCTCTCAAGACTCTTTGTGGTATTATTATGATGACTGCATTTTGCTCATGAGGAAACTGAGGTTTTGAGAGGTAGAAGCAGTTGCGCAAGGTGACAGAGAGGGGACATGACCGAGCTGGCACAAGGGTGAGTGCGTCTTATTTCAGAGCCCAGTGCACTTCCTTCTGCATGGGCACATTGTTGCTCTGCTGTCAGCCCAGGCCTGCTCCCTGTGTGAGCCACATGTACAAGAACCCCCTGAGGTGGTGTTAATATTCATCAGAGGCAAAATGAAAGACCTCTCTGCCTCAGCTCAACTCTCCTCAGCTCTATGCCTGCCAGCTGTGTGACCTTGGGCAATTATTTTCCCTCTCTGTGCTTCAGTTTCACAGCTGTATAAGACAAAAATATTAACTTCTGCCACATTGGGTGGTTGCAAGAGTGAATCATGAATGCACATCAATCAATGATGCCAATGTCTGGCCCAGAGGAGATGCTGGGTACCCAGTCAAGGTCTACCTTATGCCACCTGTGAGCACACTCTGCCACGCTGTTGTCATTGACAGCCCTGTTTGGAAGTTGAAGAAACTGAGGCTCCAGGGGGCCGCATGGCATATCCAAGTGCCAAGGATAAGAGGTGAAGCTGAAATGGAGCCCTTAAGGGTCCCAGGTGTGTGCTGCCCATCCCCTGAACATTTGCATCCCTGTAACCCATCCCCTCTAGGTTCTGAGTCTGCTCCTGAGGAATGGGGTGGGGGGGGGTGAGAAGGGTTAAGCAGGTTTCTTGGCGCTATAGCAGAAACCTCAGGAAGTACTGGTCTGGGAAGACTTCTAAGAAAAGGAAGGCAGGAAGGGACACACGCTTCCTGCCACAGAGGTGCCTGGCTCCTAGCCACAGGCTGGGCCTGGAGGGGGCTCCCAGCCTTCAGCCCATGCCTGAAGTCTGTGAGGCCCTGCCCTGGATCTTCTGCTTCTGGACCCTCCCCAGGTGGATGCCCAAGGTGGAAGCCTGGGCCTCTCCACCATTCAGGCACCCTGAGAGCACTGTCGGGCCTGCACTTCACGGTCAGGGTCTTGTGCAAAACTCTGGATATGTAACCAGATAGCTCTGAGCCCCAATGTGCTTGTTTGTAAATAGGGGGTGGAGTAACACTGCTGCATGGCGGGAGGTGAGGCCTTAATTTCTCTAAGCCCCTGGCCCAGAGCAAGTGCCCCAATAATGCCAATTCCTGCACTTCTAGGTGGGGAAACAGTTTCCAGGACCCTGCTCCAGCTTAGGGCTGGAGTGGGGATTTCTCAGTACTTTCCCTGGCTTTAGGTTGCCTGGGGGTCTTCCTCAGGCACAAACATCACCTGGGCCCCCGCTCTGTGTCTAATAGGAAAACCCATGGGGGGTCCCTGTTAGGCAAGGTCCCAGGGTCAGTATGTATGTGGGCTACAGGATGCTGAGGGGTCCTGAAATTCCTGGGCCTGTGTGGCTCAGAATCAGCACCCAGAGACCCGGCCCGAGCCTGGCCTCGGCATCCTCTCTGGCAGCACTCGGACCCTGACACAGCCCTCACAGAGCACTGGGCCGCCTTTATGCTAGTTCTCCTTACCCCTTTCTACCCCCTCCCGGAGGTACTCTCAGAAACACCCAGAGGTGGGGGTGGAGGCTGTGTCAGAGTGAGGTCACCAGAATGACTAGTCTGCATGACCATGACCCTGTGCAGCTGCAACCCCAGGGCCTCACCAGCGACTCCCTGCTTTTCAGTTACCCCGACCCATGGCAGGGTCAGGCTGCCAGGCCTGGAAGGGGCCCAGGGACTTCCAAAGAGGTTCAAAGGCTTAGCCCTGAGCTCACCCACAGACCAGTTTCCTGTCCTCTCAATAGATAAAGAAAAGGGAAGCGAAAGAAGCCCAACCTGTGGGCTTTTGAACAGCTGGCAAATCATTTCCATTATTACTGATTTAAATTTTTTTTTTTTGAGACAGAGCCTCAAGCTGTCGCCCTGGTCTACCCATGGGCGTGTGCCATGGCATCACAGCTCACAGCAATCTCCAACTCCTGAGCTTAAGCGATTCTCTTGCCTCAGCCTCTCAAGCAGCTGGAAATACAGGTGCCTGCCACAACGCCATGTTTTGGTTGTCGTTCTCATGGTTGTTTGGCGGGCCTAGGCTGGATTTGAACCTGCCAGCTCTGGTGTATGTGGCGCCTTAGCTGCTTGAGCTACAGGTGCTGAGCCGATTATTACTGATTTAAAAAATGATACATGCTCAGAGTAAAAAATGCCAAAGCTAGAGAAGCATATAGGAAATTGTGTAAGTGTTTTTTTTTTTTTTTTTTTTTGCAGTTTTTGGCTAGGGGTGAGTTTGAACCCACCACCTCCGGTATATGGGGCCGGTGTCCTACTCCTTTGAGCCACAGGCACCATCCGGAAAAAGTGTAAGTCTTTAAGAAGGAGAGAAGCCACATCACAGACTCTAGGGAACGTGCACTAAGCACGTCCTACGTGCCGAGCCCTGCACAGACCCCTCTGCTTTTGTCTTTCCCTCCAGAACACATGCTGAATATGGAAGATAATCCTTTAGGTTAGGCAGGCGTTGGCAGCTCTCATTGTACATCGGGATTCTTGGAAGATTTTAAAAGGCTCTATGGTCGGGCCTCCCTCAGGTGAGTTTATCAGAAGTGCTGGGGGTAGCACCCAGGTGGCAGGATTTACAGAAGGTCCCTGATGTGGTGCCTGGGCTACCAACACTGCTCTGGGCTTCTCCCGGCCTGTGTGGGTAGGAGCCAGGCCCTCCTCGAGGGTGCAGCGTAGAAACTAATGTCGCCAGGGTCTCTGTGTCTAAAGCTCACAGTGCTGCTTTTTGTCTGGGAAAATGGAGGAGGAAGGGTAGGGAAATATCCCTTTATTTTGTTTATTTATTTATTTATTTATTTATTGTTGAGACAGGGTCCCACCCTATGCCCCTGAGCAGAGTGCAGTGGGCGTGGTAGCTCACCGCAACCTCAGACTCGGGCTGCGGGCACCCAGCTGCCTCAGCCTCCGGAAGCCGCTGGGATTACAGGCGCTCGCCACGGCACCTGGCTGGGTTTTTCCATTTTTTTCACGAGTCAGGGTCTCACTGTCGCTCAGGCGAGTCTCAAACTCCTGAGCTCAAGCGATTCTCCCTCCTCAGCCTCCCACAGTGCTGGGAGTACAGGCGTGAGCCACCGCGCCCGGCTATCCCTTTATTTTAATGACAATGTCTCCGTCCCCCTCTTTCTCTTTGGGAAGATGGCCTGTCCTGTGAAGAGCTTACCCAGGTTACTCTGGAGCAGATCAGCCCAGGTGTCACCTTTTTATTTCCACAGGAAGACTTTCACGAATACTTATCTCATTCCGGAATTTGGTGTTTTGACAGTTTGGTAGCTTCCTAATGTATTCTGTGTGTGCACATGTGTGTATGGGTTTGTATGTGTGTCTCTCTGTGTGTGTCTGCATATGTTTGTGTGTATGTGTCCGTCTGTCTCTGTGTGGGTACCACCTAAGTGACACTCGTGGGAGTTGCTACTGCTGCTCCCCCACCCCTAGGTGAGGCGCAGATTAAAGTTAAGGTGGTAGGTGGCTCAGTCACCCGTGCTCTCTGCCCTAGACGGCCAGCACTCCTGCCCCTGGGAGTCCCTGCTTGCTTGGCCTGGCTCCCCACAGGCCTCTAGACACTGGCTGTGACCTTTACCTCTCTGGACCTGCAGGAACTGAGGGATAAAGTAGGAATCATGACACTAAACGGTGGGCTTGGTGCTTACTATGCGTCACTGTGCTGAGGACTTTACCCTGTGAACTTATTTCCTCTTCACACAGCCAAATACAATGAGTCCTATTATCATGCGACACTCATGTCCACCCTGCCTTCTCTGCCGGCAGCCTGCCTGAGCTCAAGTGATCCTCCTGCCTCAGCCTCCTGAATACCTGGGAGTACAGGCACCCACCACAACAGCTGGCTAGTTTTTCTATTTTTTTTTTTGCAGTTTTTGGCCGGGGCTGGGTTTGAACCCGCCACCTCTGGCATATGGGGCCGGCGCCCTACCCCTTTGAGCCACAGGCACCACCGAAGTTTTTCTATTTTTAGTAGAGATGGGGCCTTTTCTCAGGCTGGTCTCAAACTCCTGAGAGTAAGTGATCCACCCACCTCAGCCCCTGAGAATACTAGGATTACAGGTCACAGGCCACAGAGCCTGACTGAAAATTCACCATTGTGGTCACCAGAAAGAGCAATTTATAGGTTTTTTTTTTTCTTCTTAAGCTCCCAATTTACCTTCATACTTATTCCCGAATCTTGGCTAAACTCATTAACCTACCAGCCTTAAAGCTACTGAGTAGTTGAATTACTCACCTACTTCCTTATTACTTATTTTAATACTCAGTTATGTACTCTTATTTAGAATCAGAGTCATTAACATGTTGAAGACCTCTCTACTCCACTCTATGCAACAGGTAACTACACTAAAAACCGACAAAAGAATCCCAAGAAAGAGGCCATCCAAGCATCAAAAGAGATTCCTAAAACTCAAGTGAAACTAATGTTCTTACTGGCAGCCAAAGAACTTTATGCCAAAAACTGAATTGTATGTGGACATACTAATGCCAAGCATTTGTTTATGTTTTTAACACAATAATATTCACCATAGTTGTTTTGTTAACACCCAGTATTGAGATGTCAAACTAAAAGTTGAATTTCTCTTGATTAAATTCCAGTCATATTGCAAATGTTCTCAAATAATAGTTATGAATAGACAGAATTAATAAAATAGTGCATTACTGTAAAAACTGGTACCTTGAACTAAATTAAAAAAATAGATTTATTGAGGTGCATTTTAAATGTTGTAAAATTCACCCTATTAATGAATGAGATTCAATATTTTTATTTATTTTTTTTTTTTTTTGTAGAGACAGAGTCTCACTGTACCGCCCTCGGGTAGAGTGCCGTGGCGTCACACGGCTCACAGCAACCTCTAACTCTTGGGCTTACGCGATTCTCTTGCCTCAGCCTCCCAAGCAGCTGGGACTACAGGCACCCGCCACAACGCCTGGCTATTTTTTTTTTTTTTGGTTGCAGTTTGGCAGGGGCTGGGTTTGAACCCGCCACCCTCGGCATATGGGGCCGGCGCCCTACTCACTGAGCCACAGGCGCCGCTCCAGATAATCATTTTTCTGCTCTAGGCCCAGGCTATGAAATCTACTTACTATCTTTTCAAATGGAACAATACGATCTGTAGTCTCTTGTGTCTGGCTTCTTTCACGAATCATAATGTTTTTGAGGTTTACCCATACGGCAGCATGGGTCGGTGGTTTGTTCCTGTTTAGTGCGGCACAAGGTTCCAGTGTATATCACATTTTGCCTATCCACTCATCAGTAGATGGACATTTAGGTTGTTTCCAGTTTGGGGCTGTTATAAATGTTTCTTTGAAGACTGACTCACAATTCTTTGTGTAGATACACATTTTCATTTCTTTTGGATAGACACCTAAAAGTGAAATTGCTGTGGTCATTTTACGTTTAACTTTTTTTTTTTTCTGGTTTTTGGCTGGGGCTGAGTTTGAACCCGCCACCTCCAGCATATGGGACTGGCGCCCTACTCCTTGAGCCACAGGCGCCACCCATGTTTAACTTTTTGAGAAACCTTGAAACTGTTTTCCAAAAAGCCTTCAGCATTTCATATGCCCTCACCCACAGGGTATGAGGGTTCTTATCCATTTTCTGCTACTATAGAAGAATACCACAGACTGGTTAATTTATTTTAAAATTTTTATTTGGTTTATGGTTCTGGAGGCTGGGAAGTCCGAGATTGAGGGGCCACATCTAAAGAGGGCCTTGTGGCAACGTCATGAATATGGTGGAAGGCATCACGTGGGGAGCAAGAGCATGAGACAGAGAGGAGGAGGTCCAGACTTCATTCTTTTATCAGGAACCCACTCTTGCAATAACAGCATTAATCCATTCATGAGGGCAAAATCCCCTCAAGGTCCCATCATTTAATATGGCCCCAATGGCAACTGAATTTCAACATGAGTTTTGGAGGGGACATTCGACCGTAGCAATTCTGTTTCTCTACATCCTAGTCATTAACTGTCATAGTCATTAACTGTCTTTTTGATTATAGTCATTCTACGACCACAAGAAGTACCTCATTGTGGTTTTAATCTGCATTTTCCTAATGACTAATGCTGCTGAGCTTCTGTTCACGTGCTTATTAGCTACTGGTATTATCTTCTTTGGAGAAATATCTGTTCACATCTTTTTTTCCTTTTTTGATTGGGTTGTGTTCCTGTTATTGAGCTGTAGAAGTTCTTTTGCAAATACTGGGTACCAGTCTTTTTTTTTTTGAGACAGAGTCTCAAGCTGTCTCCCTAGGTAGACCGCCATGGTGTCATAGCTCATAGCAACCTCCAACTCTTGGACTCAAACAAGCCTCTTGCCTCAGTTTTTCTATTTTTAGTAGAGACAGGGTCTTGGTCTTGCTCAGGCTGGTCTCGAATTCCTGAGCTCAAGCAATCCACCCACCTTGGCCTCCCAGAGTGCTAGGATTACAGGCGTGAGCCACTATGCCCAGTCTTGTGTGTGTGTTTTTCTTCCAGAACCATCTGAGAGCAAGTTGCCAACACCATGACATTTTCCTGCCAAATACTTCTTCAGCAGGTATTAAGAACAAGGCAGTCTCTTAAGAACCATTGAAGTCAACAAATCTTTAATATCACCTAATATCCAGTCCATATTCAGATTTCTCTTGCCCACAGACAGCAGTATCAAATTTTTGAATTTTGCCAATTTTACAGATGAGAAATAATCTCTCAAGTATACTTATAATTTTCTTGCCTCTTATTATGGTTAAGAAAGAGCATCTTGAGAGTCGAGGATGGGAGAAGAGTAGGGCGTTTGAGCAGCGTATCGGCCTCCTCTCCTCTCTTCACCTCGCTCTCGCGGCCTGCCCGCCTGCCCGCCTTCCCGCTCACCGCCCAGAACATCTTCCACCATGGCCACCTCAGCAAGTTCCCACTTAAACAAAGGCATCAAGCAGGTGTATATGTCCCTGCCTCAGGGCGAGAAAGTCCAAGCCATGTATATCTGGATCGATGGTACCGGAGAAGGTCTACGCTGCAAGACCCGCACCCTGGACTGTGAGCCCAAGTGTGTAGAAGAGTTACCTGAGTGGAATTTTGATGGCTCTAGTACTTTACAGTCTGAAGGCTCCAACAGTGACATGTATCTTGTACCTGCTGCCATGTTCCGGGACCCCTTCCGCAAGGACCCCAATAAGCTGGTGTTCTGTGAAGTTTTCAAGTATAATCGAAAGCCTGCAGAGACCAATTTGAGGCACACCTGTAAGAGGATAATGGACATGGTGAGCACCCAGCACCCTTGGTTTGGAATGGAACAGGAATACACACTGATGGGGACAGATGGGCACCCCTTCGGTTGGCCCGCCAATGGCTTCCCTGGGCCCCAGGGTCCTTATTACTGTGGTGTGGGAGCAGACAGAGCCTATGGCAGGGATATTGTGGAGGCTCACTACAGAGCCTGCTTGTATGCTGGAGTCAAGATTGCCGGGACTAATGCTGAGGTCATGCCTGCCCAGTGGGAATTCCAAATTGGACCCTGTGAAGGAATCAGCATGGGAGATCATCTCTGGGTGGCCCGTTTCATCTTGCATCGAGTCTGTGAAGACTTTGGGGTGATAGCAACCTTTGATCCCAAGCCCATTCCTGGGAACTGGAATGGTGCAGGCTGCCATACCAACTTCAGCACCAAGGCCATGCGGGAGGAGAATGGTTTGAAGTACATTGAGGAGGCCATTGAGAAACTAAGCAAGCGGCACCAGTACCACATTCGCGCCTACGATCCCAAGGGGGGCCTGGACAATGCCCGGCGCCTAACTGGATTCCACGAAACCTCCAACATCAACGACTTTTCTGCTGGTGTAGCCAACCGTAGTGCCAGCATCCGCATTCCCCGGACTGTTGGCCAGGAGAAGAAGGGCTACTTTGAAGACCGTCGTCCCTCTGCCAACTGCGACCCCTTCTCGGTGACAGAAGCCCTCATCCGCACGTGTCTTCTCAATGAAACTGGCGATGAGCCCTTCCAGTACAAAAACTAAATGGACTAGACCATTGAGCCCCTCTGGTTCTCCATCCCACTCCAAATCTTCCCCCCTCTCCCAATTGCCCCAGTTGTAACTCAAAAGGGTGGAATATCAAGGTCTTTTTTTTTTATTCCTCATGCCCAGTTAATCTTGTTTTCTTTGGCCAAGATAGAGGGGTCAAGTTCTTAATCTCTTTTCACCCACCCTCCTTTTTTCCCCCCTATCACTGAAGCTTTCTAGTGCACTAGTGGGCAGGGAGGGGCGTAACCACTACTTCCACTTAATGGGGTAAGCTTGTCCAGTAGGCATAGCTATCCAGGCGGAGCATGTCTGCTGGAGGGGGAGGGCTTTTTCTTCAGGTTAGCTGAAAGGGGAAAACCTGTACTCTAGGTTAGGACTTCCCTTGGTGGAAAAGTTGGAAGAGATAACCAACATGTGGGAATTAGAGAAAATAGAGGTTGGAGATCAGGGAGGGAAATGCCCTCCCTCTCAGGCCACACTTCCCTTGCTTGGAGCTAAATGCCCTCCCCTCAGCAAAAAGCTCAGAGTAAACTGATGGATATCCCTACCTTAAAAAAAGAAAAGATTCTTAAAAAAAAAAAAAAAAAAAAAAGAAAGAGCATCTTTTCCTTTCTTTCTTTTTTTTTTGAGACAGAGTCTCAAGGTGTCACCCTGGGTAGAGTGCTGTAGTGTCACAGCTCACAGCAACCTCCAACTCTTGGGTTTTAAGCGATTCTCTTGCCTCAGCCTCCTGAGCTGGGACTACAGGTGCCCACCACAACACCTGGCTATTTTTTGATTGCAGTTGTCATTGTTGTTTAGCAGGCCCAGGCCAGGCTTGAACCCGCCAGCTTTGGTGTATGGGGCCAGTGCCCTACTCACTGAGCTATGGGCACCAGAAAGAGCATCTTTTCACGTGTTCATAGAGACTATAGTTCTTTTTTTTTGTTGTTGAGACAAAGGCTAAAGTGCGGTAGTGTCAGTTCAGCTCATAGCAACCTCAAACTCCTAGGTTCAAGTGATCCTCCTGCTTCAACCTCTTAAGTAGCTATGACTACAGGAGCCTGTCAACACCGGGATAATTTTTCTATTTAATAGAGACAGGGTCTTGCTCTTGCTCAGGCTGGTCTCAAACTCCTAAGAGCAAGTGATCCTCCCACCTTGGCCTCCCAGGATGCTAGGATTACAGGTGTGAGCACCACACCCAGCCACGTAGTTCTTTCTCTATTTTCTCATCTCTTTTGTCCATTTTAAAATCCTCTTTTTGGCTTTTTCATCCCTGTTTTTATGAATTCCTTTAACATCTGTGAAATTGTCCTCCGTCTCTAAGTTACAAATATTTTCTCCCATTTGTCTTATTAGTGTTTAACTTTGTCTATGAAACTTTTTCCATGAAAATCTTTCCAAAAATTTGGCTTTAATTTTTATGTAGTTGAATTTATCAAGATCTCCTTTTATTGTTTCTGTATTTGGGGTCCTAAATAGACTAAACATTTCCCTACTTCTGGGTTATAAAGGAATCTCCTTCATGTTTTCCTCTGGAAGTTGTAAGGTTTCATTTTTAAAATCTGGCTCTCTGGCCTGTTTGTTATTTAATGAAATTTGGACCCACTTTTATCTTTTTTCCAAATGGCATCAATCATCCCAGTATCACTTATTTATTTTTATTTTTATTTTTTTTGCAGTTTTTGGCTGGGGCTGGGTTTGAACCCGCCACCTCTGGCATATGGGGCAGCGCCCTACCTCTTTGAGCCACAGACACTGAACCCCCCAGTATCACTTATTAAAAGGTCCATTATGTCCCAGTGATCTGAGACAACACCTTCGTCATGCATCAAATGTTCACAGGTCCTTGGGTCCATTTCTGGACTTTCTATCGGTCTGTCTGGCTATTCTGTTTCCATTTATACTATTTTATTTTATTTTATTATTTTTGAGACAGAGTCTCACTATGTCACCCTTGGTAGAGTGCTGTGGCATAGCAGCTCCCAGCAAACTCTTGGGCTTAAGCGATTGCCTCAGCCTCCCATGTAGCGGGGACTATAGGCACCAGCCACAACGCCTGGCTATTTTTTTTTTTTTATTGCAGTTGTCATTGTTGGTTAGCAGGCCCAGGCCAGGTTTGAACCTGCAGCCTTGGTGTATGTGGCTGGTGCCCTAACCACTGAACTATGGACGCCAAATCAATTACACCATTTTAATTACAGAGGCTTTACGGTATTAAAAAAATTGTTTTGTTTTTTAGAGACAGGGTCTTACTCTGTTGCCCAGGTTCAAGTTCAGCGGCATGATTATCAGTCACTGCAGCATTCAACTCCTGGACTCAGGTGATCCTCCTGCCTCAGCCTCCCAAGCAGCTGGGTCTACAGGTATGTACCACCATGCCCAGCTAATTAATTTACTTATTTTTTGTAGAAATGGGGTCTCACCTTGTCTGTCTTCTACATTGCCCAGGCTTATCTCAAACTCCTGTCCTTAAGCAATCCTCTCACTTCTGCCTTAATTATTTATTTTGTATCAATTGTAGAAACAACTTAACTCTATGGGGCTTCACCCTCAGTATTTTCACGAGGATCATGTCTAATGGTGGCCAAATGTACATCTTTTTTTTTTTTTTTTGAGACAGAGTCCCAATGTTGCCCTTGGTAGAGTGCTGTGGTGTCACAGCTCACAGCAACCTTAAACTCTTGGGCTTAAGTGATTCTCTTGCATCAGCCTCCAAAGTAGCTGGGACTACAGGCGCCTGCCACAGTGCCTGGCTATTTTTTTGTTACAGTTGTTTAGCTGGCCTGGGCTGGGTTTGAACCTGCCACCCTCGGTGTATGTGGCTGGTGCCATAACCACTGTGCTATGGGCGTCGAGCCACCAAATGTACATCTTTATGGTGGTGAGTCATCCCATCTTAGAACAAGAGTTGTTTTTCCTCATATGTAGGACACATACCTTCACTACACATAAAGAAGGGCTTTCTTTGGGGGCACAAGCCTTGCTTTGGGTTGAAGTGTTATAAGATATGGTCTTATATATGTAATAAGATATGCTATAGCCCCAATCCCCAGTACCTTGATCTCAGAATTTCAGCCTCCAGAATTGAGAGATGTTACATTTTTTTTTTTTTGAGACAATCTTACTCTGTCACCCTAGAGTTCAGTGCTGTGGCATCATAGCTCACAGCAACCTCACACTCTTGGGCTCAGATGATCCTCTTGCCTCAGCCTCCCAAGTAGCTAGGACTATAGGCTCCCGCCACAACACCCCCCCTAGGTTTTCTATTTTTGGTGGAGACAAGGTCTCGCTTTGCTCAGCCTGGTCTTGAACTCCTGGATTCAGTGGATCCACCTGCCTTGGCCTCTCAGAGTGCTAGGATTTCAGGGAGTAGATGCTACATTTTTTTGTGAGGCACCACGCTTGGCTGGATGCTACGTTTTTGTGGTTTAAGCCACCCAGTCTGTGGCACTTTGTTATGGAAGTCCTAGCAAACTATAATAATACAGGCCCCAAGGAGGATCTCAGCCGACTATTATAAGGCACCCACAAGCTTTTGTGCTTCCCTCTCCCTGATGCTGGGTAGGCTCACTCAGGCCTGTTTTTTGCCTGTCGTGAAGTTGGAGGAGTGGACCAATGAATTCATGGGAGCACTGGAGGCGTGACTTCACTCCCAATGGGTGAGCAAAGGGAGTCAAGGTGAGTGAATGAATCATCTGACCAATGTGGCCCAATGAGTCAGAGAGGGCCAGGCAGAATGCCTGAGTTGGGGGCATATTTCCTTTTCCTCTTTCCTTTGGAATCTAAAAGCAGCCCCCTTCAAGTTTTCATTCTAAGAAATAAACAGTGAAATGGTGCAAAATATCACACTCATGCCATGCCTGCCAGGCACTGTGGTGCGATAAGAACAAAGGACTTAGACAGCAGAGAGATAAAGCCCTTGCTGTGTGCCTGTGGACAAGTTAACCTCTCTGGGCCCTGGTTCCCTCATCTCTTCACATGGAGGTGGTAAGGATACCTACCTCACAGGTTAGTGTCACGACCATCTGAAGAAATGAATATAAAGCACTTGGCAAAGGGCCAGGCTCATGGTACATGCTCAGTAGACATTAGCAATTATTATTAATAGATAAGAACTGCCCCCCAAATAACTTACTTGCAAAGGCAAAAGGATGCACAACTTCTGTGTCTTCTGCTATGATTCTGAACATGCTGCCAATAATTTTTCCTCTTCTTTTCCCCCAGAGAAGAGTTTGGAATAGACAAACTATGACCTCATTTGCCCCCACCAACATTAATTATGAAGTGTTTCCTAATTATGAAAAGGAAATTATGTCTTAATTTACATTCTGATTTTTTTTTTAAAGAACTAACAGAAAGCTGTCACTTCTCACCACCGAGTCAGCTTCCCCCAGCAGAGGGGCCTAGGGCGTGGTTGGGGCCATCCTTGGCAGGCTGTCTCTGGTTCTGGGACAGGCATGTGTGAGTCAGGGAGGCCCTGCTATTCCTGGTTCCTTTCCTTATTCAAAAACCTTGCTTTGAGGTTTGTGTTGGGGAGTAAGGGAGGTAAAAAACTGTGTCCCTATTCCCAGGCTGGAGAGAAAGACAGAAATGGTTATCGATAGAGAATGTTCCCCACAATGAATCTGAGAGTTAAGTCTTTTGGGATTATTGCTGCCCCCCATTTTTTAGGAGAGGGAATGATGGCTTCTAGATGGAAAATGATGGATAATTGAGGCTCACCACTCAGAGGCATTTTCTCCAGACATTTCTTTTTTACCTTGGTCCCTACATCTCTAAGTAAGCATCCCCTCTCCTCTGGACATCTTTCCCAGTGGGGGGAGGGCCCCTTCCTGAGCTCCTCAGTTTCTACCCTGGCACTTAGCACCAGGTTCTACTTGGTTGTTGGAATGTCTGTTGGTTAAATGACTACAGCAATTCTTTTTCACCTTAAACCTTCCTTACTTTACTGCATTTACAGGTTATAGGATATCATCAATTCTGAGGCCTCTTCTTTAATTCATATAGCATTAAGAAAGAAAAATGTTGTCAATTGCTACATCAACTAACAATGACATGTCCCTGAATGCAAATCACGTTCTGCTCTGAGAAATACTAAAATATGAAAAAAAAATGTGCCTTTGACACAATGAAATATATGATAAAAGCAATCACTGCTTTTAAACACATCCTAGGGGAAGAGGGGCTTATAAATATACCTATAATAATAATAACAAAGTTTAATAAACACTTACCCTGTGCCAGCATTGTTCTAAAGTTACTTTTCATTCGTGAGTTCCTATCAGGGGCTGGCAACCTTTTCCTGTAAAGGAACGGGAGTAAATACTTCAGGTTTTGTGAGCCATACAGTTTCTCTGTTGCAACTATTTACCTCCCAGTGTATACAGCAGCAGCCACAGATAATACATAAATGGGTGTGGCTGTGTTCCAATAAAACTTTATTTATGGACACTGAAATTTAGATTTTTTTAAAATAACTTTTACATGTCACAAAATATGATTCTTCTTTTAATCCCCCCTAACCATTTAAAATGAAAAATAGTCTTAGCTTCCAGGTTGTATAAAAAGAGGCAGCAGACTGGATGGCTGATGAGCTATATTTCCCTTTCACCATCTCATATGATCTTTCTATCAGCCTTACAAGATAGATACTATTATTATTCTCATTTTATAGATGAGAAAACCAAGTCTCAGGGAGGTAAAGTAACTGCCCAAGGACACACAGCTGGTGAGTGGGCAAGCTGGGATTCTAATCCAGGAAGTTGAACTCCTGTTTCTAACAACAATGCTGTTACCCTAATATGATTGCCTTTTAATATTTTTATCTTTTTTCTTGGCTACAAAAGTTGCACATTTCATAATTAGAAAACATGTAGTAATTAATGTTGTTGGGGGCAACTCTGGTCATAGTTTGTCTATTCCAAACATTTTTAAAAATATTCAAACCACACAGAGTTGGAAGAAAATGAAAGGAGCTCCACCCTGTAGAGATAAACAATACTGAGAGTTTGAACACAGAGCTCACATAATGCTGACTAGAGTGAGAATGTTCTGAACACTGTGTGACTTTGGAGAAGTTGCTTAACCTCTCTGTCTCAAATGAGGAGGCTGGATGAGATGACGCAGCTCTGCAGGCCCTCCCAGGCCTGACTGTAGAGATCTGTTTGTAAGGATTGTGCAATAGCCGCTGGTTCTGTCCTAACTGCTGGGTGTGGAGGGTGAAGTCACCCTCGCCAGCCCCTCAGGGTGGGCTCAACTGGCTGCTGAGTCTCCTTAGGAGGGCCTGCGCTAGGAGTCTTAGGAGGCTCCAGGCTCCCTCCAGGGATGGTGCCAGGGACCAATTTGCCCAGTGAGCGAAGCTCCAGGCAACCTGAGAATCACAGGCATCAGCCACTGCTTGGCATGGGGCTCTCAGAGGCTTGGTCCTCAACAGACCAGGTTTACACGGCTGGATACCTAGGTCTACCCACTCGCTCGAGTCAGACAGACCTGGGTTTGGCTCTGTGCGTGATAGTTACTAGCTTTGTCCCCTTAGGTATGTCCCCTTTCTGAGCTTCTTTCCTTGCCGATAAAATGGGGCTAAGGATCATCTCACAGGATCCAAGGATCAGTGATAAGTTCATGAAATGATACCTGTAATGTGCCTGGCACAGAGATGAGGCTTAATAAATGTCAATTTCAATTCTATTCTCTTCTTCTTCTTTTTTTTTTTTTTTTGAGACAGAATTTCACTTTGTCGCCCTCAGTAGAGTCCCATGTCATCACAGCTCACAGCAACTTCCAACTCTTGGACTCAAGCAATTCTCTTGCCTCAGCCTCCTGAGTAGCTAGGACTACAGGCACCTGCCACAATGCCTGGCTATTTTTAGAGATGGGGTTGCCCTCTTGCTCAGGCTGGTCTTGAACTAGTGAGCTCAAGCAATCCACCCTTCTGGGCCTCTCAGAGTGCTAGGATTATAGGCATTCTCCTCTTTTCTGATAGTTTTCGATTGTACCCTTAACAAAATTGTACTATTTCACAAATTGTGGACCAGACCTTTCACTTTATTTATGCACTTTATTTATTTACTTTATGCACCAGGCACTGCCTTATATGTAGCAGGGTGGGGAGTCCAAAGACGAGAAAAACATAAACAGTCCCTGCCCTCAAGCTTATAAGCTGACAACCTAAAGGGAGTAAGACAAGGATCTAAATGACCTTTACACAATCAGAATATTCAGACCATGTCCTCCAGGGCCCAGGAGAGGGATTTAGAGAAAACAGGGGAGTCTTCACCCAGAAAGATTATGCTGTAGCCCAGAGGGACCAGCATGCTGGCAGTGGGAAGGGGCCGTGGGAACAGAGGTGTGAGGGTAGAACATGATGAGAACATTGAAAGAAAACAGGCCTGGGGAGCATTTCTAGAGCACAGCAGAGAAATCAGAGAGGAGGCTAAGCAAGACAGATGGCCAAGGCCCAGTGGTGGTGAGCTTTGGAATTAGTGGAAAATGGGGAGTCATAGAAGGATAATGAGGAAAGGAGCCACCATATAGCACGGGAAAACAGCAAAAGGGCTGTGAGACCCAGCTCTTTCCCCCCTGAGAGCCTCCTCTGGGTGTAAGCCACACATACTATTTTACTTAGTCCTAGATGGATATTATTCCCAGTTTACAAATGGGAAAGCTGAGGCTCAGAAATGTTCAGCTGCTTGCCCAAGGTTGCAGAGCAGTAAGTTGGGGCCACTTTATGACTGTAATCAGTAGAAGCTCTACTCTTTCTTTTCCTGTGATCCCAAGGCAGACCCAAAGTTGATTCTGAGAGCAGAATTAAGACAGCAACGTAGGCCAGTCCCAACCCTGGCTCCACTGAGTCTCCCCGCATCCCCTAGAGGTAAAGGTTACATATTCTCCATCATCACAAGAAGATGAAGTGACTTACTCAAGGCCACACATCAAAGGTGGACAGTCCAGCCCAGACCTTTTACTTTATTTTCTTTGAGACAGAGTCTCACTTTGTCGCCCTTGGTAGAGGGCCATGGCATCATAGCTCACAATAACCTCAAATTCTTGGGCTCAAGTGATTCTCCTGCCTCAGCCTCCCAAGTAGCTGGGACTACAGGGGCCCGCCACAATGCCTGGCTATTTTTAGAAATGAAGTCTCACTCTGGCTCAGGCTGGTCTTGAACCTGAAAGCTTAGGCAATCCACCTGCCTCGGCCTCCCAGAGTGCTAGGACTACAGGCATGAAGGCCCTTTTGGGAAGTCCAAAGTTCTGGACCCTTCCCACTACTCCATACTGCCTCTGAGTATATCTCCAAGCACGACTAGAATTGGGAACAGCGTAGGTCAGAAAGATCCAATTCTCTCTCCTGAGTCAACATCCACTGATGCATCCCACTTTGCACGTTTCTGTTAGGCAGGCCCACAGCACCAGCCCCTCACCCCTTCTGCAGTTACAAAGGTGAGATTATGCCAGCTCTCTCTCTGGCTCCATTCTCCAGCTAGAAGCAATATCTCCATGGCCTACATGGGGAGCCTGTTTCTAGGCAGGTGATCCAAGGACCCAAGCCATTGTGTATTAGTTGGTGTCAGGGAGGAACTTTTCCTGAGCTGGGCCTTTGTCCCACCTACAACAACTGGCATCTCTCATAACCCGATGGCTTGTGGTGACCTTCTCCTGGCCCTGAAATGCATGGTGGCATAATGATATAAGCCTAACAACAGTTCTGCTGGGAAGGAAAGAAACCACAACATTTAGTGAATCACAACAAGAAGAGGTAGAGTAGAGCCTGGGTTCCTTAAACCCGCCATTTCTCATTTGGCCTCAAACCCTCCACAGAGTAGGCCATTATAGACCCATTCTACAGATGGTGGACTTGGAGGCTCCGTAGGAGAAGAGCCTCAGGTAGGATCATCCAGCAGCAAAATGACAGCATGGGTTCAAGCCTACACTTTATGCCATTTCCAGCCTTTGATGAGAGGGAAAACTTCAAGCCCAGCCTGTGCCACTACCACTGTGGTATTTTCATAAAAGAGTTTTATTTTTGAAAAATGTGGGTAAGGGAAGTCATGAATGTTCTAGGTAAAAAATAAAATAAAAATGGGGACAAATCAAGTCGGTATGCAGTCAAAAGTCATCAGCTGTAACATTCTATGATTCAACACAAAAACTATGTAGAGTTCTTCAGCTGAACAAGTAGTATAAACAAAGAATTTTTCTTCTCTCTATACAGGGAGGGTTTTGTTCTTATCTGAGAACCTCTTTGCTGTCCTCGACCAATGTTCACAAGAAGGTAGAAAACGCCCTTAAAACAAAACAAAACAAAACAAAACACCAACAACAAACCAGCACTTAGTGCCCTGAACTTTTCTAGAAGAATCCAGGCAGAAAGTTTGCGCATGTAAAAACACAGACGCTAAGTAAGGCAAATGCAGAAGTTGTCTTTGGTGATACAACCCACAGAGCAACTGCCACAGGGTGGCCAGTGAAATCCCCTCCCCCTGGCAGGGGAAGAAACCGCAGAATGTTCCTGATTCTGCACCCCAGCCAGTCAGCAGGGTGGCGCAATGTTTATGCTTATGTACCTGGCACCTCGTGTCCCAGCAGCAGGCTCCGCTGCCCAGGGTCTCTCTGTAGGGCTGAGGGCACAAATAACGTAGGGAGTCTTCCTGGGCTTTGGAGTCGAGGTCCTGGAAATCAACCAAAAGCCCTGAGACATGGGATTTCGAGTTCAGGCTATATAGACCCAACGAACTGGGGGGCTGGAGTGGAGGGCTTATGTTCCGCATTGGAGCGTCCCAGACCCCGCCTAGAATGCATTCAATCCATACACTGTATTTTTTTTTAAACAGTTTTGCCCCGAGCTAGAGTGCCCTGGCCTCAGCCCAGCTGACAGCAATCTCTGACTCCTGGGCTCAAGCCGTCCTCCTGTCTCAGCTTCCCCAGTAGGTGGGACTACAGAGGCGCCCACCACAACGACCACCACAACGACCAGCTAAGTTTTAAGTTTTTAGTAGAGAGGTCTCACTCTTGCTCAAGCTAGCCTTGAACTCATAAGCTCAAACGATCGTCTCGTCCTGGCCTCTCTGGGTGCCAGGATTACAGGCGTGAGCTACCGTGCCCGGCTAAAATACTGTATTTTTATAAAATAAAGGAACGGCTAAACTAGATTTTGAGCCAACAAAGGAGTGTCTGGCGGCCCCTGAGAGGGCGCTGTTGAGCCGCGCTGTAGGTTGCTCCCCCCAGACAACCGCCGAACCCTGGAATCTCCTACCGGATCTTGAGACCCCCCACCCCACACTGGGATTACAGTCCGCGACCTGTCTTCCTTGGCTTAAAGTCTTCCAGGGACCACTGGAAGACATTTTTCACGGCAGACATAAAAATTTTTAAGTAACATTAGAAAAGTCTGGGAAAGAGGAAAACATTTCTCTGAACCTCTTCGCCCCAATTCACTCGGGTCGTTCCTGGTAGAAATGACATTTATACGGACCACGTTCATTTTTCTCTAACCCTCATCTTCTCTACGGTCCCCAGTCCCCACTCGGGCACTGTGACACTGGACAAATTAGTCGCTTCTCCTTGAGAACCTCGTTTCCTTCCCTGTTAGTGACGAGGAAATGAGAGAAGGGCACATGTGTATGCAAAAGCGCAGGAAGCCCCTTTCTACTTGAAAACTCTGGCAAGGGTAGCGGGTAGAATGGGGAAGGGGGTCTCAGGGAGGGGGAGGGTAGGAGCGACCAGGAGGAGGCAGGTGGCCTGTTGCCCGTTCTCCCTGCTGCTTGCATCTCGGAGATCAGCCCTTGGCTGGCAGCGCGCCTTCCGCCTCCCCTCTGGACGCGGAGAACAGCTCAGGCCGGGTCCCCAGGGACGCGCCAGGCGCAGGCCGGACAGTAGGGTGGGGGCCGGGCGGCGAGCCAGCGCGCTTAGACCCGACCCTGCTCCGAGGCCGATGACGTCTTCGCCTCTGGCTCCGGCTGCGCGCGGTCAGGCAGGGCGGGTGACGTCACCGTTCTACCACGTGACCACCATTCAAACAAACAAACCCCCTCCCCCCGCGCGCCAGCCCCGCCCCGCCCCCAGAGAGGCTACATATAAACGCTCTTCCCCGGGCAGATTTCACTGCGAAGGACTACCGGGCTTTAAGTTTGATACCGAATTGAGGGGCAGTCGAGGGGACGGCTGAGAAGCCTAGGCGGCTGAAGACCCGCGGGACGCCCCCATCTCGTTCAGTCCAAAGGCAGTTTTTGGTTCCGCGTAAAGAGAGGCAGGGTCCGGCTTTTCCTCGAAAGCCGCCGCCCCGCACTTGGCTTCCGAGGACAGACAAAGCACAGAAGAACGTGCACACTGGGGGCGCTGAGGCCGGCCATGGTCATGGAAGTGGGCATCCTGGACGCCGGAGGCCTGCGGACGCTGCTGGGGGAGCGCGCGGCGCAGTGCCTGCTGCTAGACTGCCGCTCCTTCTTCGCGTTCAACGCCGGCCACATCGCCGGCTCTGTCAACGTGCGCTTCAGCACCATCGTGCGGCGCCGGGCCAAGGGCGCCATGGGCCTGGAACACATCGTGCCCAACGCCGAGCTGCGTGGCCGCCTGCTGGCCGGCGCCTACCATGCTGTAGTGCTGCTGGACGAGCGCAGCGCTGCCCTGGACGGCGCCAAGCGCGATGGCACCCTGGCCCTAGCCGCCGGCGCGCTCTGCCGCGAGGCGCGAGCCGCGCAAGTCTTCTTCCTCAAAGGTACGCCTTCGGGGAAGCTCAGGACCGCCCGTACGCCCGCCGGTCGAAACCTTGCCCGAGTCCTTGGCCCTCAGCTCCTGGGACTCTGCCCCACCTGCAGCGCATTGGCGCTGGAGTCGTGTCTCTGGGGACTTGTCATTGGCTTTGTTTGGCTCTGGGAACAAAGACTTGCCTGGACCACTCCGATGTAAACTTCCAGCCTTTGGTGGGTGGGGGAGTTGGTTTGTACGAAGGTGC
Organism: Nycticebus coucang; assembly: GCF_027406575.1. Classification (NCBI taxonomy): domain Eukaryota; kingdom Metazoa; phylum Chordata; class Mammalia; order Primates; family Lorisidae; genus Nycticebus; species Nycticebus coucang. Next base: position 76,647,812 of record NC_069796.1, on the reverse strand, counting down.
CCTGTCCCAGCGGTGCTAACGGAAAAAATGTCTTTGTATTCTCAGGAGGATATGAAGCTTTTTCGGCTTCCTGCCCGGAGCTGTGCAGCAAACAGTCGACCCCCATGGGGCTCAGCCTTCCCCTGAGTACTAGCGTCCCTGACAGCACAGAATCTGGCTGCAGTTCCTGCAGCACCCCACTCTATGATCAGGTTAGTAGGGCAGCACCCCACTCTATGATCAGGTTAGTAGGGGCCGTGCCAGAGGGGAGAAGTAAGATCTGGCAGAGCCTGGAAGAGCAGGGCTAGTGAGAATATAGAAAGTGACCTGCAGCTTTATTTATAACAGGGGACATAGGGATATGACTTATTCCACAGTTAAAGAAGTCTGATGGAGCTGAGTGTCTAATTGCTAGCACTACAGAAATGAACTTGCTGGCCTTGCCCAGGCAAGTAGCTTAGTACCCTATTTATTTATATTCTAACAACATTGCTGAGAAGTTCACCCCGTGTCTGAAACTGACTTTTCCAGAGGAAGTTTTTGTGGCATTGACCATGAGCAAGCTTGACAAGTGTTGGATATTTCTGGATTTCAGGGTGGCCCAGTGGAGATCCTGCCCTTTCTCTACTTGGGCAGTGCCTATCACGCTTCCCGAAAGGACATGCTGGATGCTTTGGGCATCACTGCCTTGATCAACGTCTCCGCCAATTGTCCCAACCATTTTGAGGGTCACTACCAGTACAAGAGCATCCCTGTGGAAGATAACCACAAGGCGGACATCAGCTCATGGTTCAATGAAGCAATCGACTTCATAGGTAAATGGAACCGATGCCTGGGACTTTCCTCTCTCTCCCCATTTTAGTCACTGAGTCCGACCTATATGGCAAGGATTTGAAGGATACTTTTCTGAACCTACTTCCAGACAAGTATCAGTCTGATGTGCAAAATCCCTGCAACATAGGTTTTAATGTTCCATTTTGGGGGACAGATTAGCTTACAGAGGCTCAGAAAGTTGAATTGACTTGTAAGAGATCAATCTGCTAAGTAGAAACACAGTCTGGGTTTAAATTCCTTGCTGTCTTTTGCACACTGCCCACTTTAGCTCTACATACAGTGTACATGTGATGGCATGAGGTGATGTTGACCATCTCTGGATAAGACACAACGTGACATTTCTTAGACACCGTATACCTGGGCTTGGGGTAGTTCTCCTGAGCTTTCAAGTAACCAGCCACCCTTTATTTTCTAGATTCCATCAAGAATGCCGGAGGAAGGGTGTTTGTCCACTGCCAGGCAGGCATCTCCAGATCAGCCACCATCTGCCTCGCTTACCTTATGAGGACTAACCGAGTCAAGCTGGACGAAGCCTTTGAGTTTGTGAAGCAGAGGCGAAGCATCATCTCCCCCAACTTCAGCTTCATGGGCCAGCTGCTGCAGTTTGAGTCCCAGGTGCTGGCTCCACACTGTTCAGCAGAGGCTGGGAGCCCTGCCATGGCTGTGCTTGACCGAGGCACCTCCACCACGACTGTCTTCAACTTCCCTGTCTCCATCCCTGTTCACCCCACGAACAGTGCACTGAGCTACCTTCAGAGCCCCATCACAACCTCTCCCAGCTGCTGAAAGGCCACGGGAGGTGAAGATTTTCACATACCACCAGAACTCCAGGCTCCTTTTTGAGAGGAGAAATGCAATAACTCCAGGGAGGGGGCTCACGAGGGCTGGTCTTTATTTATTTAATTTCACCCGAGTTCCACTGGGTTCCAAAAAGCAGTCATAATGATGACTTGGTGTCAAGACATTTGCTGAACTCAGCACATTCGGGACCAATATACAGTGGGTACATCAAGTCCCTCTGACAAAATGGGGCAGAAGAGAAAGGACTCAGTGTGTGAGCCGGTTTCTTTTTCTTGCCCCTGTTTTTTGTAGAGTCTCTTCATGCTTGACATACCTACCAGTATTACCATTCCCAACGACACATACTTATGTGATGAGTATATACCTTATTTATTTTTGTGTAGGTGGTCTGCCTTCACAAATGTCATTGTCTACTCCTAGAAGAACCAAATACCTCAACTTTTGTGTTTTGAGTACTGTAATATCCTGTAAATATATCCTAAGCAGATTTGTTTTCAGCACTGATAGAAAACACCAGTGTTGGGTTTTTTTTAGTTGTCAACAGTTGTATGTTTGCTGATTATTTATGACCTGAAATAATATATTTCTTCTTCGAAGAAGACATTTTGTTACGTAAGGATGACTTTTTTATACAATGGAATAAATTATGGCATTTCTATTGAAATCTTAATGCTTTATTTCTTTGGCAACCCCATCTGATCCCTCTCTCACTAGTGAAATAGGGAAGAGTTTGGATGTTGAGATTTGATTCCATACCTTGTAGCCCCTTGGTAACATGAAAATGGCTGGGTTGCAAGGGAGGTAGACCAGTGAGATCTGTCATGAAAAACCTCCTGTGGTAGCTGAACTCTTGGTAGTGGGTCAATGCCCCCCCCCCGCCCCATTCCTTTTAACAGCTGTATAAACTATCATATTACCCAAGTAAAGTAAGTGTTCCCAAGAGCTAAAGCTAGGAAGAAATGGTAATTTGCCCAGACTGTCTTTTTCATTTAATGCCTTCATTATGGTAGTATAAAGTCTCCTTTTCCTCTCTGAGCTATACTAGAATTACGAAGATGATGTTTTCCAAAACACTTCGCGTTTCTACTATGTGCAAAGCAGTGTATGCTACCTACCCCCAGAAATACTCAGCAAGATGTATTGCAAGTGAAGATGTGGACAGCCCACACAGCTAAGTGACAAAAACAGGGGAATTAGAATCCACATCTATTTTGTTTGTGTTCCATAAACTTTGTACTTTTACCACTTGCCCATTTTATACTTCTTTGCTTTTATTTTTGTGAAAATAATGCATAGACTGGCCAAAAAAGAAAAAAAAATCCAAGCACTACAGGCAAATACAATATAGAAAAATCACCCTGCAACAGCCCCGTCCTCAACCTAGTCCTTGTTAATGCTTTGAAAGGCACCAACAACTCTGCATACAGACATGGAATTTTTGGTGGCTGCTTCCATCAGGTCACCTGCTGTTCTGATTTTATAATTTTGTTTAAGAAGATAAGCAGTTAAACCTGACATGCTCTGGAGCAATATTCTGAATTTTTACTCTCTTGCCAAACAGGCTAAAACAGAGAAGGTGTAATCAACCACTGACCCATAATCCAGTCTATAATGTTGAATTAAGTAACAGGGAAGGTCTTGGGGTACTGGCCCCTTAGTGCCTGCTCTCCACCCCCTGCTTGTTTCTGGACAAAGTGCTGTGGGAAGCAGAAAAGGAAACCTCCCGCTGGACTTTTCTGGCGACACTCTGTGCCATGGTCCTGGTCCAGCTGCGTGTTCAAGGTCTTCACACAGGATTGGTATCCTTGACCTTTCTCCATTGGTCCACCGTTCTACACTTAACTCCCAGGGTCTGAAAGATCTTTGCCTTTCTAAGTTCTAAGAACTCACCGTGGGCTGGCAAGCTCATATCCTCAGCAGGGTTTCCAATTACAAGTATGTTCATGCCTATCAAAACAAACCGTACCCAGTGTTTTTATCAAAGCCTAGAAATTTACTATTGCGGATATGTCCCTTCGTGGAAATGTACCAGTGACGTCGAGTCTGTGGCTGATGCCATGGCTGACTTCCCCGTGGGCTAGGGCCTTTACTTTCTGCTTGGCAGGCACTGGCTGAACCAAATTAATCTCCAGTGTGATCCACGCAGTGGAAAAATACAGCGGCTGCCTAAGGGAGCCGCCAGTGAAAACAAGTCATTCACTTCTCCTGTCTCAAGGCACTCTGCCTCATTCATGCCAGCCCTGGGAGCCAGGGTGACAACCCCCATCCCTATGCATCTGATTCGCTGTGTTCAGGCACTCCACATTTGGCCTGCTTTTCTTGGGACAAAATCAGTGCCTCATGATGAAAAGAAACTTAAAGTCTCATTAATTCCTCCCTCCCCCACCCCCCCAGATTGAAATAGAGACAACTTCATCATCATTTGATACTGAGCATGTGGTAATGACAATGGCTGTCAATTTTAGAGCTGGCACTGGGTGCCAGGCCCTGCTAAGGTACACATTCACATTTAACCTTTAACACCAACACCCGTTTTACACAGGAGGAACTTGCGGCTCACTAGTGAGAAAGAAGTGAGTTCATGAATATAAAGTCCCCGGAGACATGTTCGGCTCCCTTTGCCTCTGTCCTGATGATTTCTGGCAGTTCTCCCACTCCCTAAAATGACCAGTTTGCACTGGATCTAATGGGCAAGGTTCCTCTCAGCATTCTAATTCTAGGATTTAAAAAATGTCTTATGCATACTTTAGGTTTTTCTGTGGTTTCCGGGCGCCCATTATTTCATTAGGTTACTTCCAACCCCCACCGCCGCCTCCACCGCATCCTCCCCTTTCCCTGGAATTTTGCAAATCATAGGTAATTTGCTTTGGATTTGCAGCCTCTGGCGTCCATTTGCCTCCCAGCCCTGCCCCATCCGAGGATGACCTCATGGGGTGTACACCTTTAAGATTATATAAACCTACGATCCTCCGGTGGCCTCCATCCCCATGGTAACGCGGAGGAGTTTCCCTTTTGTGAGGAAAGCTGTCATGTCACTTCCTGCTGCTGACAAATCAGTTTAGGAGATTAAAATGAAGGGGGGCGGGGTGCCTCTGAGAAGCGCTGGCCGCGGTGGTTTCTGGTTGCCATACACAGAGGCAAACAATGCCGGCGGTCCGCCTGCGGCTCCCGTTTCCCACCGGGTGGGATGCAGATCACCCCGGGCTGTTTTTCTCCGCAGGTTGCATTCTGGGGAGCAGGTGGAAGTTCTGCCCACCGCTCGGGACTTTTCTGGCAGCCTCTGGGTGCAGTCCAGCAGCCTCTGCTGCCCCTTGGTCAGCCCAGGTGTCTTCCATCCTGCGGAGAACAAAGAGAGCGCGCTGCTAACACAGCAATGGACAGACTGCTCTGCCAAGGAAAATGCCTGAAAAACACCTTCTCTCCCTGCCCCCGCCCCCCAGATTAATGTAAGGATACAAACGACTAGGTTCAATGTTTGCATTTGTTAGGTAGAGTCCCTGTTGTAGTTGTGGCCCGCACCCAGAAGGTGTGTGCCACATACCCTTACATTATGCCCATAAAGTGAGAACACGCCCATCCTCTCCCGCATCCCCTTCTTCCCTCTCTCCCACCCCCTCACCCTGAATTCTGCTGAGTTTTTTTCTTATCTGGGTGTGTATTAGACTGTCTACTGGCTTCACGTTAACATTGAGTACCTTAGGAACACCTTATTCTTGACTGGCTTTTTAGGCTAGCAGCAGGCCCACTGGTTCACTCACTTATTCATTCATTTGTTTAACAAATATTTTTTGATTGTAAAGGCTCAGGGAAAACGTTGGTGCAAGACAAAGTTCCTACTCCTTAAGTAGCTAACAGTGTGAGTGGGGGAGTGTATAAATCAGATAGTAAGAAATAAAAATTAAGGGTATGAAGGTGGGACTCCAAAAGGAAGGTTGCTCTCCATTTGGGTGAGGAGTGAGGCCTTTCTGAGTTGGTGACTGGCTAAGACCTGAATGATACAACCCAGCTGCCCATTTGAGGTGAGCTGGGGAGAGGTTCCAGGCCAGGGGGGCAGCAATACTGGAAGTTTGAGAAGGATCTTTGTGGACTGGCAGATAGAGAGCACTTGACTTAGAGTCAGCTGGACATGGCTTCAGGTCCTGATTTTGTCACTTTTTAGCCAGTGTAAGTTATTAAAGTCTTTAAAGTTCAGTTTCCCCATCTGTAGTATGGTCCAATAATCCCCAGCCTCCAAAAGTCCTGTAAGAATTAAAATGAAAGGTAGTCACTTCTGGGCACATCAGAGAGGGTTGGGAAAGGCTTATTGTCCTCTTGTGGCCCAGTTGGTCCCCATCTGTCCCTTGAGTAGCAGTGCCCACCCCCACCCCAGTGTCCTGGCAAAGGGAAACAGAAGTGGGCTATTTTGTCAACTTGGTGGGACCTTAGGCCAGCATTCATAATATGTTCTTCTCTGGGCCATCAGAGCTTTGTTTGGAGAAGTGGCCTTTGTTCTGAGATCTTCTGGCCCTGCCCCACTGACATGGGACAAGGAGCTTCCCTTTTCTGGGCCTCAGTTCCCTCATCCGTAAGAAGCACCTAAAGCGAACTTCATCTATCCTTTCCTTCCATGCAACTTGCACTACTAAGGGAAGGCTCTAGAATTCCCAGTGTTTATTTGAGCTTGTACAGGTAGACAAAGCAGGGCAAGAAACAAACAGTTCCTGGAAGGGGCAGTGAAGGGCCTGGATGTTTGGAAGGTAGGTTGGTGTAATAGAGCTATGACTGGTCCTTGCAGGAATGGGTTCTCCTGTGGGGGCATTATATACTTCTGACCCTTGGGCCCACCCCTCTGTCCAAGTCTGGGCAGTCCTCTGCAGTAGACTACACTGCAAAAATGGACTTTAAGATCAATGTTAATCATTCATTCATTCAATAAACATGCATTAAGTACATATGGTTTGTAAAACACTAAAAAAGACATTCTGAGATCCTGTTCGAAATGCCGGGGACAAAACTGATAGGTCAGCTAGTATTGGTATGACTCTGTGCAGATTATTTCTCCTCTCAAAGCCTCAGTTTTTACAAACTTTCAAAAGGGAGTAATGAAAGTACTTCACATGGTAGCTATCGAGACGAAATGAAATGGTGTATGTAAAATGTTTTGCATAGTACTTGACACATAGTGAGCTATCAGTGTCAGCTATTTTAGCCATCATTGTCTTTATCATCATCGTTATAAAGGAAAGATGAAAAGAAGAAACATCCATTTAGAAGCCATCAAATTTTAATCTCTAGCCTTTCCCCTAAGTGCAGACTTAAATATCCCATGTTTCTTTGACATTTCTACTTGCTTGTCAAATACGCTCTCAAATCTGGCAATTCCAAAATCAGAGCTTTGGTTGACCCTTAGACTGGTTCCTCCTGCCATCTTCCACCTTTGTTGATGACGACTTCGTTCTTCTTTTTTTTTTTGTTTAGACAGATTCTCACTGTGTCACCCTTTGTAGAGTGCTGTAACGTCACAGCTCACAGCAACCTCTAGCTCTTGGGCTTAAGCTAGTCTCTTGCCTCAGCCTCCCAAGTAGCTGGGACTACAGGCGCCCGCCACAAGGCCCAGCTACTTTTTTGGTTGTACTTGTTGTTGTTTGGCAGGCCGTAACTGGTTTCGAACCTGCCAGCTCCCGTGTACGTGGCTGGTGCCGGAGCTGCTGAGCTACAGGTGACGAGCTGGCTTCATTCTTCTATTAGTTCAGGTCAAAAACGTTGGAAACAATCTTGACTCTTCCCTTTTTCTCATAATCCGTGTTTAATTTAACAGAAAATTGATATAGATTCATTTTTAGAATATTTCCAAGATATATCCACTTCTCATCACTTCTAAAACCACTCTTCTGGTCCAACTATTGTCACATCGTGCCTAATTACCGCAGTGGCCTCCCAGCTGGTCTCAGTGACTTGCTACTTTCCCTTTCTGTCTGTCTTCATCCAGAGCCAAAACTGTCCTTTTAGCATTTGTGAATATCTGCTGATGACAAATTCTCTTAGTTTATGCTTCCCTACAAATGTTTTTCTTTATCTTCATTATTGAAGATTTTTTTTTTTTTTTTAATTTATTGCCCTCAGTAGAGTTCTGTGGCGTCACCTCTCACAGCAACCTCCAACTCCTGGGCTTAGGTGATTCTCTTGCCTCAGCCTCCCGAGTAGCTGGACTACAGGTGCCCGCCACAACGCCTGGCTATTTTTTGTTGCAGTTTGGCCCCGGCCAGGTTCGAACCTACGGCCCTAGGTATATGGGGCCGGCGCCCTACCCACTGAGCCACGGGGGCCGCCCAAGAATTTTTTTTTATTTTTTTGAGACAGTCTCACTTTATTGCCCTCGGTAGAGTGATATGGTGTCACAACTCACAGCAACCTCCAACTCCTGGGCTTAGGTGATTCTCTTGTGTCACTCTCCCGAGTAGCTGGGACTACAGGTGACTGCCACAACACCTGGCTATTTTTTGTTGCAGTTTGGCCGGGGCCGGGTTCAAACCTGCCACCCTCGGGGGTGCTGCCCCCTATATGGGGGCGGTGCCCTACCCACTGAGCCACAGGCGCCGCCCAAGAATTTTTTTTTTTTTTGAGACAGAGTCTCACTATGTTGCCCTTGGTAGAGTACCGTGGTGTCACAGCTCACGACAACCTCAAACTCTTGGGCTTAAGCAATTCTCTGGGTGTTTTTTTTTTTTTTTTTTATTTTGGCCAGGGCTAGGTTTGAACCTGCCACCTCTGGCATATGGGACCGGCGCCCTACTCCTTGAGCCACAGGTGCCGCCCGGCTTAAGCAATTTTCATGCCTCAGCCTCTCGAGTAGCTGGAACTACAGGCACCCACCACAACACCCAGCTAATTTTTGTTGCAGTTGTCATTGTTGTTTAGCTGGTCTGGGCCGGATTTAAACCTGCCAGCCTTGGTGTATGTGGCAGTGTAGGTGGCTGGTGCCACTGTGCTGCAGGTGCCAAGCCTATTGAAGAATTTTTTACTGGGCAAAGAATGCTAGTTTTGATCTTACTAATTGAATCACTTTGACAATAGATTTCATTGGTTTCTGACTTTCATTGTATCTGTTGAGAATTCAGCTAGCTGCCTGGTTTTGTCCCCCTGAGGATAATCTTTTTTTTCTTCTGGCTGCTTTGATTTTTTAGCAGTTTCATTTATAATGTATCTTTATAGCTTTCTTCCTCTTTATTTGTATTGCCCATAATTTGTGCTGTTTATGAATCTGTGACTTCATACCTTTCATTCGCCTTCGATAATTCTCAATTATTATTTCTCCATTTATGTTCTTTAGTATATTACCACAGTTATCTCAATGTCTGTGATCAATAACTATCTAAGCCTTGTGTTTATTTCTACCTTGTCTTGCTCTTGATTTTTGATCATGTCTCATTTCCTTATATGTCCTTTTAGTATTTTTGATTGATGCATTGTATATGAAAAATTTTAGAGATTATTTGAAGCTTGAGATGATTTTATTTTCCTCTAAAGAGAGTTTACTTTGTTGGAGGTGCCCAGAGGCCTTAGGGATCCCAGATTACCTTAACCCAGTCAGAGATTGAGGTGGTTTGAGATGACCTGTAGCTGGGCTTTAGGTCCTATTGCGATGGGTTCATTCTTAGTAAAGTGTCCCTTTGGAGTTTCAACTAAAAGCTTAGAGGATTTTCCAGGCTCCTCAAGCCTGGATTACTTTTTTGGGTAATACTCTAAATATCAGATTTCCCCTTGGTGTGCCCAGAACTCTAATTTTTATCCTATTAGACCCACAAGTTTTTTTTTTTTCTTTTTTTCTCTTTCTTTCTTTTTTTTTTTCTGAGACAGAGCCTCAAGCTGTTACCCTGGGTAGAGTGCTGTGGCTCTAGCGATTCTCCTGCCTCCACCTCCCAAGTAGCCGGGACTACAGGTGCCTGCCACAATGCTCGGCTATTTTTGGTTGCAGCCGTCATTGTTGTTTGGTGGGCCCTGGCTGGATTCGAACCCTCCAGCTCAGGTATATATGGCCTTAGCTGCTTGAGCCACAGGTGCCGAGCCGACCCACAAGCCTTTTAAAAGCTCGGCTCAACTTCTTTTTGTCTTTTTTAAATTTCAGAATCCTTTCAACTTCTTTTTGTCTTTTTATTTCAGAATTGACAGGCATCATTGAGGGAAAAGAGGCCTCAAGTGCTGTGCTCATCCTTTGAGTTTTCCTCTCTCCAGGTCTTGATCCCAAAGTTTCTCAGTGCCCTTTTAGTGTTCTAATGTCTTCAAACTGAAATACTTTAAAAATCCAGAGTGAACCTTTTAACACATCAGATCATTTTTCTCCTCTACTCAAATCCTTCCATACCTCCCTCCTCAGAAAGAAAGACCACGTCCTAACAAAGGCTACAAGACCGGAGGCCACTTGTTTTGCTGCCACATCTCTGGCCACACCTTTGGCTCTTGGTTCCCCTCACTCATCCCTTCGGTGTGACCTGGCCGCATAGCTCTATCCAGCACCAGCAAAGCTCACTCCTGGGTCAGGGCCCCATGCTCTTCTCTCCGCCTGGGCTGATCTTCTTTTACATCTCTGCAGAGCCAGATCCTTAATTTCCTCCAGCTCTCAGCTGTCCGTTCCCTATCACCCCACTTCGCCTGGTGATCACTCTTCCCCAACACTGGCAGTCCCATGTCCCACTCTCTGATCTATTCCCCCCACCTCCAGCACCATCAGCACCTGTAATTTATTTTTTTATGGTCTGTTTTCCTAGTAGAATGTCAGGCCTTGAGGGCAGAGAGCTTGTCTGTCTTGTTCACTGCCAGGTACCCTGCTTGTAGAACAGTGCCTGGCATGTAGTAGGTACTTAATACCTGCAATGAACAATTGAAATAACCCCAAAGGCTAGGGACCAGGCCCTTCCTCTCTGGTGGGTTCTGAGCCCATGATAGGGGGAAGTGATTCTTTTCTGTTCAACCAGACTCTTTCCCTTCCACATGAGGCAATTTCCCTCTGAGACCTTCCCATAACACACAGTGGTGTACAAATGAAATGAGATGTAGGAAAACACGTTGTCAGCAGGAAGCAACGTGAGGGTCCTGCAATTCTGGGGCTCAGCTTTTGGGATCAGTGCTGTGGGTCTAGTAAGGACAACGGTGGGAAAATCTGCCTCGGGGACTCCACTCTGAGTACCACCCTCCCACCACTTCCCTCTATTTCCTCCCTCCTGTCCGAAGGAGAATTCCCCATGGCGTGTGCCCCTAATGAGGAGAATAGGGCAGTGGTGACTCATGGGGAAGTCTATAGGGCTGCTTGGGGCTTATGACTCATAGCTTCTCATCTAATAGGAAGACTTGCTATCCATGCTGAATCTCCTGGAAATGTTCTTTGCCAAGGACTCTAGTGACCACTGGGGATTCTCCTCTGGACTCCCATCATCAGCTACCTTCCTGGCACTTGTCACTCTGCATAAAGTTATGGTATATTTACTGCTCAATCAATACATATGGAAGGAAAAAAGGAAGAGAGGTGGGGAGTGAGGCGGGGAGGAGGGACAGAGGCAGAGGAGAAGGCCTCTACCTCCCCAACCAGACTGTGAGCCACCTGAGGGCAGGACATGCCTTTTGCATTCCTGTGTCCCCACCCCCCACAGCAAGGCCTGGCATATCATTAGGGAAGTGAATGGTTGAATAAATGAAGACACATTGTAGGGGTCTTCAGGACCTCATTCTGGGATACTACCTGCCTGACAGCTGCTTGGCAGGGGCAGGATTTGGTGCCTTGCTGTGGGTGATGCCGGGGAAGATAAAGCAAAGGGCTCTGCTTGAGCCCTACCCACCCTTCAGTCTTGAGACCAAGCATACTAGCTGTAAATGGTACCAGGCCCTTCCCCGGACACTGGGTATACAGGGATGTGAATGACACAGTGTCTGATCTCAGGTTCTCCTGGAACGTGGTAGAGACTGATGGTTTGACCCATGGTTTTAGCACAGTGGTCTGGGAGCTGTAGGCAAGGCATGGGCAGAGCAAAAGGGTAGAAGACGCAGGGAGGAAAGGGCAGAGGAATAAGGCTGGGAGGCTTCCTAGAGGGGGTGACTTTTGAGCTCTAGGAGGTTGGGCACATGGCACAGAAAGAACTCTAGTCCCAAGTGTTGAGGGATGGTCTGAAGCCAATTTGTCACCATTCAGTAGATTTTATGGAAGAAATAAAGGCTCCAAGACTTGTTCCGGGCCCAACCTACTTACCCTAGGACTGAATTCCTAAGAGCCCTCATAAGGGTTCCAGCACTTGTCCTCCTCTTATCCAAAAGGGATCAAGCCCTATTCCTCCTGTGGTGGGCATTTCAGAGCATGGGCACCATGGCGCTCTGATGCTAAGGAGATGACCACCAAAGAAGAAAGAATGAAAAGCACTAGTTTGGCCCCGCCCCCGCTTCCTCTCAATATTATCACCGGAGGCGTGGTTTAGGCAGTTGTCCTTTCACTACACGTGTCTGTTGTAGCCCCTCTCCTTCACCATATCATCATTATCACCATCGATAACACTTTCTGAGTTGTAGCCAGAGACTTCATGCGGGAGTTTTGTGTTCTAGCCCCAAGTATAGTGTTTCCTTGCTATGTGACTCTCAATAAGTTACATAACCTCTCTGGGCTTCAGATTACTCCTCATAAAATACAAAGTATTGTAGATGAACTAAGAGATTCGCCATAGACCTAAACCTGGCCAAGAGTACCACGTGTCCTGTGAAGATGACAGAATATTATAATGACTATCTTGTCCCCCTGCCCATCTGGGCTCACACTCACATTGACTTTGGATGTGATGTGGCAGAGCCAGGCTGCTCCAGCATCCCCCACTGGGTACTCTGCTCCAAGCTGTTTCCCCAATGCCCAGGGCCCTGCAGCCTTAGCAATGTCCCCCTAAGACTATTGTTTATCCTATTGCAAAGTCTACCAGAGCCTGGGAATGACTTTATTTCCAATGTCTCTTGCCAGAGCTGGTGCCCAGTATAGCCCTGATTGCTCAGGGTGGGAGAGGAAAAATAAGAGAAGACTCATTTATCAAGTGACTACTTTCTCTCCTTAAGCTCCCATATGGCCTGTTTGATGGGCTTATTATTATTGCCATGTCACCAGGAATAAGTAGCAGAGTCTTGAAGAAGCAAAGGACTCATTCACACTTCAGGCTGAATGCAGTGTGTGTTCTGAGGCCCAAGTCTGGTGGAGTCTTTCCACTGCACCAAGCAAGACAAGAGGCCGTCACTGGGGCCCAATATCCCTCTGGAAGGTTGAGGAAGGTAGAAAGTGCCAACCATGCTACTAGGAGAGAAGCTCCTCCAGCGTCTCCTTGGATGGGGGTTTATGTGTCCTTGAATCCTCAGCACTCAATAAACTCACTGATCGTTATGAAACTGACCATGTAGAGCAGAAGGGCTGGTTGTCTCCCAGAATCTATTCTTTCTTAGTTATAGATATTCAGCCAGCTATGTGCCCTTCCTTTTCCAGTCTCTCTTGTAAGTCAAGCCTAATGTATGTGCAACTTCCAGACAATATTCTCAAAGAGGGGAGCAATGCTTTTCTCCCCACTTTTGTCCTTCCCATTGTCTGGAATACAGAGTGATGGCTGGAGCTGAGGCAGCCATTTTAAACCATGAAGTGATATTGGGAATGACTGGCAGAAAAGCAGGACAGAAGGAGTTTGGTTTGCTGAAGACTGTTGAGGGGCAATTCTCCATTTTTAGATCTCTTGTGATACCTTTTGTATGGAACCATCTTTTCAAGGACATTTATATGGCAAAAAGCTTAGGGAAACAGGGATAGTGTTCCCTCTGGAGCACAGGACAGATTTGTTTCCTGACCAGGATATTAAAGATAATGCCTTTCTCCAGGATAAATGTTGGCTAGATTTGTTAGCATCCTCTAAGGTTAGGGGTTTCCTAAACTCAGTACATTTCAGCTCTGACACAGACCCAATCTGTGCTCAGCATTCACCAAGGCCCTCTGCAACAGCCCCATGGAACTTAGGGAGCAAATAAATCAGTGCAAAGACTCCCTGCTGTGCTGTGAGTAGTAAAGTCCTTTGTCTTTGACCCAAGAATCTTGTGTCTCCTGCCAGCATCTGTGGAATTATGGTAGGCTTAGTTGTTAGTTTGTAAGTAGAAGAAAATAAAATCTCAGCTCCTTCATGTACCTGACAAGGACTTCATGGAGTAGAGCACTATCATTAGCCTCTAATAATGATAGATTTAAAAAAAGAAAGCTATCTTATCTTTCTTCTTTTTCCAACTTCATTGAGATAAAATTTATTTCAATGAGTTCATCTAGTTTAAGCTTACAGTTTAATGAATTTTGGCTAATTTATACAGTTTTCTATATTTTTGAATTTCAACAAACGTATAGAGAATGTATTATACCTACCAATATATTCAAGACACAGAACATATCCATCATCAAAAATTCTTCCAAAAAAAGAAAAAAGAAAAAAAAATTCTTCCATTGTGTCTGGCTGTTTCAATCAGCATACTTTTTTAGATTAATCCATGTTATTGTGTGTATTATTAATTCTTTAAAAAAAATTAATAGACAATTTTTAGAGCAGTTTTAGGCTCACAGCAAAATTGAACAAAAGGTACAGAGATTTCCCACATCTCCTTGCCCACAACACGTGCATAGCCTACCCCATTGTCAACATCCCTCACCAGAGTGGTGCATTTGTTACAGTCCATTAGCCTACATTGACACATCCAAGTCCATAGTTTACATTGTATTCACTCTGGGTGCTGTATATTCTGTGAATTTGAACAATTGTATAGTAACGTGTATCCACCATTGTGGTGTCATAGAGAGTAGTTCCACTGCCTTAGAAAGCCTTGGTGCCTCACCTACTCACCCCTCTGTCCCCATAACCCCTGGTGACCACTGATCTCTTTACTGTCCATAGTTCTGCCCTTTGCAGAAAGCTATTATAGTGTGCAGCCTTTTCACACTGGCATCTTTCACTTAGTGATATGCATTTAAGAGTCTCTATATCTTTTAATTGGTAGGTCATTTCTTTTTAGTGCTGGACAATATTCCACTGTCCGGATGTACCACCGTTTATCAACTCACCTACTGAAAGATGTCTTGGTTGCTTCCAAGTTTTGACAATTATGAATTTGGGTGCTCTATGAACATCCATGTGCCGGAATAAGTTTTTGTGTGAAAATAAGTTTTGGGGGTGAAAGGCCCTTTTCTTTCTGTCTGGTGGCAGCCATCAGATGAGCCAAGATGGGTGTGTACAAGTACATCCAGGAGCTGTGGAGGAAGAAGCAGTCTGATGTAATGCGCTTTCTTCTTGAGGGTCCACGGGGGGCAGTACCGCCAGCTCTCTGCACGCCTCAGGACTCCCCACCCTACTCAGCGGATAAAGTGCACAGACTGGGATACCAGGCTAAGCCAAGTTATGTCATATACAGGATTCATCTGCACTGTGGTGGCCACAAACACCCAGTTCCTAAGGGTGCAACCTATGGCAAGCCTGTGCATCATGGTGTTAACCAGCTAAAGGTTGCTGAAGCCTTCAGTCTGCTGCTGAGGAATGAACTGGATGCCTCTGTGGGGCCCTAAGAGTTCTCAATTCTTATTGAGTTAGTGAAGATTCAATGTACAAATTTTTTTTGGTTGTTGCAGTTTTGGCCAGGGCTGGGTTTGAACCCACCACCTCTGGTCTATGGGGCCGGCGCCCTACTCCTTGAGCCACAGGCACCGCCCCCAATTTTTTTTTTTTTTGAGACAGAGTCTCAAGCTGTTGCCCTGTGTTGCCCTGTGATGCTGTGGCATCATAGCTCACAGCAACCTCCAACTCTCAAGAGACCTCTTGCCTCAGTTTTTCTATTTTTAGTAGAGACAGGTCTCACTTTTTGCTCAGACTGGCCTCAAACCCGTGAGCTCAAGCTATCCACTGCCTCAGCCTCCCAGAGTGCTAGGATTGATGTACAATGTTTTTTGAGGTTATCGTCATTGGTCCATTTCATAAAGTTATCAGAAAACAATCTTGACATCCAGTGGATCACCAAACCAGTCCACAGGCACAGGGAGATGTCTGGGCTGACACTTGCAGGCCAGAAGAGCCATGGCCTTGGAAAGGGCCCTGAGTTCCACCACACTATTGGTGGTTCCCACTGGTGTGTTCCCACACTAGTGGTGGAGCTTGGAGAAGGCACAATCATCTCCAGCTTCACTGTTACCACTAATATAAGTAATGTTTATACAATTCATACTTCAGGATGAGAGGAAGTTTTCAACTCTTTTGGGTAAACACTAACGAGTGCAATTGCTGGAATGCATGGTAAAAGTGTGTCTAGTTTTATAAGAAACTGCTAAACTATTTTCCGAAGTGGCTGCACCGTTTTGCATTCCCACCAGCGGTGAATGAGAGTCCCTGTTGCTCCACCTCCTCCAGCATTTGGTTTGGAGGAGGATTTGGTTTGGAGGATTTTGCTCCACGTCCTCAGCAGCATCAGTGTTTAGATTTTGGTCATTCTGATAGGTATATAATGGTATTTCACTGTTGGGCGGCACCTGTGGGTTAGTCAGTAAGGCGCCGGCCCCATATACCGAGGGTGGCGGGTTCAAACCCGGCCCCTGCCAAACTGCAACCAAAAAATAGCCAGGCGTTGTGGTGGGCGCCTGTAGTCCCAGCTACTCGGGAGGCTGAGGCAAGAGAATCGCTTAAGCCCAGGAGTTGGAGGTTGCTGTGAGCTGTGTGACGCCACGGCTCTCTACCTAGGGCCATAAAGTGAACAGAAAAAAACAGAAATGGTATTTCATTGTTGTTTTAATTTGCATTTCCCTGATGACATTATGATGTTAAACATCTTTTCATATGCTTACTTATCATTTGTATCTTTGATTTTTAATTTTTTTTTTTTTGTTTGTTTGGTTGAGACAGAGTCTCACTTTGTTGCCCTGGGTAGAGTGCCATGGTGTCATAGCTCACAGTAACCTCAAACTCGTGGGCTTAAGTGATCCTCTTGCCTCAGCCTCCCCAGTAGCTAGGAATACAGGTGCCCACCACAACGCCTGGCTAGTTTTTCTATTTTAGTATAGATGGGGGTCTTGCTCTTGCTCAGGCTGGTCTCAAACTCCTGAGCTCAAGCAATCCACCTGCCTCAGCCCCCCGGAGTGTTAGGATTATAGTGAGCCACTGCATACAGCCCACCATCTGTACCTTTCTGATGAGGTATCTGTTAAAGACTATTTTTTCTAGAGACAGAGTCTCACTTTATTGCCCTCTGTAGAATGCCATGGCGTCACAGCTCCTCGGCTTAGGGGATTCTCTTGCCTCAGCCTCCTGAGTAGCTGGGACTACAGGCAGACGCCACAACGCCCAGCTATTTTTTGTTGCAGTTTGGCCAGGGCCGGGTTTGAACCCGCCACCCGTGGTATATGGGGCTAGCGTCCTACCCACTGAGCCACAGGCAATGCCTTGTTAAAGACTTTTGTCCATTTTTTAAAGCAGGCTGTTTTCTTTTTGTAAAGTTTTAAGTGTTCTATATATATTTTGAATAGCAATCCTTTATCAGATATGACTTTTGCAAATATTTTCTCTTAGACTGTGGCTTATCTTCTGATTCTTTAGAATCTGGTGGGCTTTTTGTATGTGAGAAAACTATTTCTATTTTCCTATATTGTCTAAACCACTGTTATGGGGGTCTTTTCTTGGTAATGAACCTAATTCTAGCTAATACGTGAAGTTATACTTCTGCTTAAAACCTTTCAGTGGCTTCCCATCATACCCAGAATAAAATTCCATTCCTTCTATGGCCTCCATAGGCCCAGCCAGTCTGGTCCTTGCCAGAGTGGCTAAAAGCAAGGGCGCTGGAGCTGGTTTCAAATTCTGGTTGTGTTGCTTCCTGTGTTTGTGACCTTGGACAAGTTATTTAACTTCTCAGTGCCTCAAGTTCCTCATCTGTACAATAGATTAATAACAGAAAGCACCTTGTCTGGTGGTTGAGAGGGCCAGATGAGTTACTGTAGAAAACATGACGTCAGGTACATGGCAAGTAATCAATATGTAGCATTTCCAGTCTAGTAGTGTCTCTTCCCCTGACCACTAGCGTCAACCACAATGATTTTCTTCCACCTTTTTTTCAATAAACTGAGTTAATTCTCCTTGCAGAACATTTGCATCTTTCCATCTGCCTACAACTCCAACCCCTAATCCTACTTAAACCCCCAAACGCACCCCACACACGCTCACACACACACTCAAATACATGTACTCACACTATGCTCACACTCACACAGGCTTAAACTCACACCACACATTCTCATGCACACCTAACTACTGTTGCTCACATGATGCTCATTCCTGTACACACTCCTGCTGTACACACACATTCATACACACCCCTACCCCTTCATGAGGATGGCTTCTCCCCCGCTCAGAGGGGTCTTACTGGGCCACCATATCTCCTGTGAGCCCTCGCTTACATTGCTGTAGCTTGGCAACCATTCATGGGCCCCCTACCACTTTTCACCATGGCCAAGCACATGTAGCCAATGTCACTGAGTAGGCCCTGCTCTCCCAGCCTTAGGCCAGGCCCGGAACATAGTAAGTGCTCAAGAAATAGCGTTTGGAATGAATAAACAGGACCACAAACTGAACAGGGAAGAGTCTGTGCAAACTACCTGTCAGGGGAGTCGAGGATTAGGGAAGGGAAAGGACGTGGCCCAGGTCAGAGCATGTGTGGGGGCGTCCCAATTGGGATTCCACTTCCTCCCTTGCAACTCAGATCTTGTCAAACCCTGTAGGCAGTTCTCCTTTGTCTTTTCCACAGGGACAGGGATGTGACTTCTGTTCACGGACAGGCTAGTTCCGAGCATACCTCTCCTTTCTCTTCTGTTTCCCTTTCAGAGAGCAGGCAGAGAGACCAGGCGGGATTTGGGCAGCAAATGCTTCTGTTCCCACATGTGGCAATGACCCCCAGGTGTTCTGGCCTCCTAGCATTCCCTCCACCTCTGGCCACTTCCCCACCTGCTCCCCATTGGGTCAGGGTTGTGGGGGTCAGGACTGGGACTCTTGAGCCCTGCAAGTGCTCCCCAGGAGTGCTCCCTCTCTGCTGGCCTTAGATTCTCACCAACTGGACAGGAGGTAGGTAGGGACAGATGTGGGACCTTGGAAGTAGCAGGGAGTTTGAAGATAGTTTGAAAAGGCATATCCCACCCCACCCCCCTTTTTAAAATCTAAATTCTAGGTACCAACTAGAATTAAACTAAAGTTTAACTAAAATCTTCCTGGAGGTGGGGTGAAGGTTGTGGAGAAACTGAGGCAAGGGTAAAAAAGATGTGGAAACACTGCATCAAGAATGCAGAAAGCAGTTTGATATTTGAGTGGTGAAAATGAGATACTTGGCATGAGTGTGTGTGTGTGGCTGTTGTTTGTGTGTGAAAGTGTGTTGGTATGGCTCAGTGCTATAGCACAGTGGTTACGGCACCAGCCACATACACCGAGGGTGGCAGGTTCGAACCCATCCTGGGCCTGCTAAACAACAATGACAACTGCAACCAAAAAATAGCCGGATATTGTGGCAGGCGCTTGTAGTCCCAGCTACTTGGGAGGCTGAGGCAGGAGAATTGCTTAAGTGTAAGAGTTGGAGGTTGCTGTGAGCTGTGATGCCACAGCACTCTGCCCAGGGCAACATAGTGAGACCCTGTCTCAAAAAAAAAAAAAAAAAAGTGTGTTGGTGTAAGTAGGCAGGGAGTGTGTGGCTGCATGTTCTCTCCTGTATGGACGCTGGTGAACCTGTGTGATTGCCCAGGTGTGAATCTACGTACTGGGTAAGGGAATGGCCACCCCAGGGAGTGGCTACTCTGGGTGGAAGGCCCAACGAAGGCCTGAGGAAGCTGAGTGGGAACTGACCTCCTCTCTGCCCTCAGCTGGCCAGGCCAGCAGAGCTCATGGTCATTTGCGGTGCTGGCCAGGGCAGGCAGCTTATTAGATGGCAGGCCATGTGGAGCTGAGATGGTACAGGCCTTCCAGGGGGGCAATGGAAGCTATTTTTAGTGGCCTGGGCTAACTCCCAAATCCTGCTGACTATTTCTGGCACCAAAAGATTGTCCTGAAGGATGTGGAAAATTTTCATGTCAAGAATGTCTGGTTTCCCTCTGGCTATGCAAGGGCAGAGCTGGGAGACCAGGACAAAGGGCATGAGGCCCAAGGACTTTGGGGAAAATTCACCAGCATAGAGAGCAAGATACGGCCATTTTCCCCTCCTTTTGAAAGCAGCATGGACTTTTATTTATTTATTTTTTTTGTAGAGACAGAGTTTCACTTTATGGCCCTTGGTAGAGTGCCGTGGCATCATACAGCTCACAGCAACCTCCAACTCCTGGGCTTAAGTGATTCTCTTGCCTCAGCCTCCTGAGTAGCTGGGACTACAGGCGCCTGCCACAACGCCCAGCTATTTTTTGGTTGCAGTTCAGCCAGGGCCGGGTTTGAACCCGCCACCCTTGATATATGGGGCCGGCGCCTTACCGACTGAGCCACAGGCCCCGGCCCAGCAGCGTGGACTTTTAAAAACATCAGCTTCATCACTGGGAACCATCTGTCCTGGTTGCCTGGGACTGTCCTGGTTTTAGCACCTGAAGTCTTATATCCAGGAAACCTTTCAGCCCTAGCAAATAGGACAGTTGGTCACCCTGGCTACATTTCAATCCTTTTTAGTTCTAGAAGGTACATTATAAAAATTAATTGAATTACATGTTCATTTTCTAGACTGTTTGCAATAATCTTATGCAGTAGAGACCGTTGTCATGTCTATTTTACAGATGGGGAAACAGGCACAGAATGGTGCTGCAACTTGCCTATTGCTGGACAGCTGGCTGAGCAAGGGAGCCAGGATTTAAACTACGCTGTGCTGGTGCCAGAGCCCCCCACTACGTTGTATGGGAAAATAACAACCTTGGACCTAGGAAGACCCGGATTCAGTCATTTCCCAGCGAGCCAATGTATTTGGCCAGTTCTAAAGAAGGTTAAATGAGTTAAATGCGAACATGTCACTGCCATGCGCGGGTGCACTGGGCCTGACGCTAGCAGGTGCTCTCCAGTAGGCTCGGCGCCCCGCTGCTGGTTTCTTTCGGGGGGATGGAAGAACCTGCCTAAGTTGTTCTGGGGTCTCCCCTTGCAGACGGTGCTGTGCGGGACCTGAAAGTCCCGAATTGCTGCCCTGTTGGCCTCCCCTGGGAGACGTGACACGGTGTGGGGAAAGAGAACAGGGGCTTGAGAGTCGCCAATCCCAGCGCTGCCCTGTTTGCTTTGGGCGTCCTTGGGCACCCGGGCCTCTCCTTTACCGGGCTGCAGAATGGGCTGGTGATGCTCCTGCCCCTTCGGGAGATTGCTTAGGATCTGGTCCCCTCCGCTCTCCTGCCCAGTGCCTTCTTCCCAGGCAGGTGGGGAAGGTCGCAGCCCCTGAGGCTGGAGCCCGGAGCCGCCCGCCGGAGGTGCGGACGTGCGTGCGGCCGGCCGGGGCAGGAATGGAATGCGTCCGGCCCCGGAGACTAGCTGTTCCTTCCGCAGGCCGCGCGTCAGCGCCGGGAGCAGAAAGGGCCAGGGCCGTCTCCGTTCCCAGCGGCTGCCCTCCCGGAGGGGGAAGTGGCCGAACAATAGAGCCGTGTGTGTGTGTGTGTGTGTGTGTGTGTGTGTGTGTGTGTGTGTGTGTGTGTGTGTGTGTGTGTGTGTGTGTGTTCGGAGGGACCCCAGGACCTCAAGCTTCAATAGAGCCGTGTGTGTGTGTGTGTGTGTGTGTGTGTGTGTGTGTGTGTGTTCGGAGGGACCCTAGGACCTCAAGCTTCCGAGCCTAGGTCCTCCTCTGGGCTATGATACTGGGGGGAGGAATAGACCCCTTGCTGGCTGTACCCAAATCCCAGTTCTGGGGCTGCAGTATCTCATTTGGTCCCGACAGCCTCCCTGGGATTCCCTCGCGCAGGTTAAAGGAGGCAAACCGGATTTGTGCATTCCCTGGGGAGGGCCCTGCTGGCCTCTGCCATCTTCCAGCAGTGGGTTTGGGACGTTGCGGGAGGCAGGGACCAGGTTGGAAAGCTTGCTGTGTGGAACACGTGACTTTACACACAGCCTTTGATATGAGAATAAACTCTTCCCAGGTACCAGGATAAGGCTGTGAGGGCACCAGCACCCCTTTCTTATGGATGATGAGAGGGATTCAGAGGAAACGTGCCCATTCGTATTGTGAGCACATATTTATTGTACCCAAAATAATTTAAGTTCCTAAATAAAGAGAAAGAATAATAATTCATTCTGCTTTTCCTAAGTAAGTGGTACCTCTAGTTTGTCAAATGATTGGTGAGGGGAAGCTCCTGTTTATAGACCTTCTGCTTAAAAAAGATAGAGGAGATGGTGGTCTAGAGACTCAGTGTTTTCACCCAGTGGCATAATGGAACCAGGCCTCAAGGAGTCATGGCTGTTCACGACACAAAAAGACAGCCGAGCTGGCAACATGAACATACGGATGGAAGAACACGGCACCATCCATGAAGCAGTCTTGCTAAAAACTCAAACCCAAACACGATCAAGCTCCCAAATGCAACTGATAAGTTACGGGAGGTACAGGGGACAGAGGAACATGTTAAGTGGTACAACAGGGATGTAGTCAGCAAACTTCGGATGTGTGACACTCCATAGATAAACAGCTGGTTCTTCTACAAAGTAAAGTGCAAAAGAAACAGTAAATAAGTAAATACATTTAAAAAAGCGGGGGGAATCTATAGAATAAAGGAGACCAGGAGACACGGTCAACCAGTTACAAGGTGTTGATCTCATTAGGACTCTGCTCTAACCAAATTGGAAAACCAACCAAATAAACAAACACACAAATGAAAACTCCTATGAAATAATTAGGAAATTAAAATATCCCTAAGGAGCCCCTGTCTGGGATCTAGTGGTCTGTTTTGTTTTTTTTTGTTTGTTTGTTTTTTGTAGAGACAGAGTCTCACTTTATGGCCCTTGGTAGAGTGCCGTGGCCTCACACCGCTCACAGCAACCTCCAACTCCCGGGCTGAAGCGATTCTCTTGCCTCAGCCTCCCGAGTAGCTGGGACTACAGGCACCCGCCACAACGCGCGGCTATTTTTTGGTTGCAGTTCAGCCGGGGTGGGTTTGAACCCACCACCCTCGGTATATGGGGCCAGCGCCTTACCGACTGAGCCACAGGCGCTGCCTTAGTGGTCTGTTTTGAACTGATGCTCGCAGGTGGGATTCTTAGATCAGACAGCTTTCAGACTCTTGATTTAGAGTAAAATGGGAACTGCCCCAGGGCACTGCTAACTGCCCATCTCCTGCTCCCTGGAAGCTCCTGGGGTACAGACACTTGTTGGAGAAGTCAGTTTGTGGAAGGAGGGAGAGAGGGGAAGGGAGAGATTTTCTGGCTTCTGTTCTCTGCACTCAGGGTCACCTTTTTATAGCGCATGCATCTTGTAGGTAACCAGGTCTGGCCATTTTGTTCTGTCTGCCCAGAATCCAGTGTTTAAAATTAGACCCCTGGAGCCAAGGGCTGCTGTGATCCTGCTCCCTGGGAAACAGTATAAACAAGCTCTTGTTGCTGGGACACAGAGTGTGTGCCCAAATCTGGGGTGGCTTAGTACTGCTAACATCCCATCGCCGAGGACAAACCTGCATCGTTTGGTTCAGCTCCACTGAAATGCAATGCCCAGCCCAGGCCTTCACCCTGGATCACAGTGCTGGGAATTGGGACCCGAGAATGGCTCTCTGATCTTGAGCCCTGCGTTCTCCTTTCTGGGTGGTCTTTTCATTTCAGAGATGTGGGTATGGAGTCCCTATTAGCCTTGCCCAAGGGCAAACAGCAAGTTATTATTACTATTTAATACATTTGGGTTTTACAAAATTCTCATTTAAAATGGTTTGCTTTCATTTTAACCAGTTAAATCGTGGCCATGTTTAAAGATTCAAAAGCGTTGAAGCATCTGATCTGTAATGTGTGACTTCTTTCCGTTCCCACCCAGTCTCCTCCTTCTGCATTCCAGGAACTGATAAGACTGATTTCTCGAGTGTCCTCCCACAGCTGGTCTGGCCAGCCTTTCTCAGCGGGGTTCCACGAGCCAGCTAGGTCTTCATGCCCCACAGCATCTGTGGTGCGTAGAGGGGAGCCTCTCTCCTCTGCATCCCACATGGTGCCAGTTCTGTACTGTCCCTAGGCAGTGTGAGCATTAGTCCCTCAGGCCATTTCCTGTGTTCTGTGGTTAGAACCTGGCCCTCAGCTGCTCAGCTGCACAAACTGCTCCATACTTTTCTTCTTTCTCCTTCTTTATCTTGGACATGACTTAGGATGAACATGTAGTACACCCCATGCCTATGCATGATTCATTAACTGTTTCTCATGGGCGTGGAGGTTGTTTCCCATCTTTTGCCTACATCTATACGTGATTTTCAGTATACATTCTCATGCATGTAAGTGAGGGGACCTGGGAGACAAATTTCTAGAGGCACAGGACCTTCCTAATTTGGGTCAGAACAGGACCTAGTGCCAGAGGCTTATAAGAGCAGAGACAAAAAAATTTTTGCAGCCAATTTGGCAGAAGCTTGGCTTAGGGTATCTACAGCAGCCTGTAAATGCAAACTATATGGGAGTTAGGGGATGGCAACAAGAGCCGGGATGGACAGTTAGCGTGGGGCTACTACCCGTTAGGTGTTTTCTATCACCCTATTTCATTCTCACAGCAGCTCTGCGAGTGGATACTCCTGTTTTATTGCTGAAGCCCAGGGAGGTTAAGTCATTTGCCTGGGAGCATGCAATAAGTAAGTGGCAAAATTGCAATTTGAACCCAAGTGAGTCTGTGTCTAAAGCCTAAGCTCTTTCTGCTCCACCATCTGATGGGCTGCAAATGTTTCCAGAATAGCCAATAGAGTGCTGGCACCCTGCCCAACTCGAGGCAGCGTCATTCACATCACAGTGTATGTGCTCAGCACCTTCTAGCGTTGTGCAGTGCACAGTCTGTGGAGTTGTGTGTGGTCATCCAGTCGGAGTCCCACACTCCGCACTCAGCAATGACAAAGCTCACTAAATCAACTCAACTGCTGCTCTTAAGGGTGTATAACAGCACACACTCTTTTTTTTTTTTTTATTGTTGGGGATTCATTGAGGGTAACAGCACACACTCTTGTTCATGAATAAGTTACTGGTTAATAGAAAAATTAGTCAGGGGTGGTTGTGCATGCCTGTAGTCCCAGCTACTTGGGAGGCTGAGGCAGGAGGATTACTTAGGCCCAGGAGTTTGAGGTTGCTGGGAGAAGGGAAGGGAGGACAGAGGAGGGAAAGGGATTGGGAAGCTCTCACCTAATGGGCACAATGTAAGGTTATAAGGCAGATCTCTCGAGTGAAGGGCTCAGCTTCAACTTGGACTTTGCCTAACAAGATTAAATGATACAATCTAATCGTATCTACCCTTATATTAATCTAAAATTAAAAGATATTTAGGTAAAAAAAGAGGAGAAGAAAGAGAAGGAGAAGGTGGAAGAGGAAGAGGAGAGAAGTTGCTATTGGTAGATACCAAGAGCATCAAAGTTGAGGGTCTGTTTTTTCCCTCCAAGGGACTTCCCTCAGTTACTGTGATTTGAGGAGGATGCAACTGGTCTTGGCCTTGAAAGATGAGTAGGAGTTTGCCAGCTGGGGGAGGGGTGAAGTGGAGTCTGACGGTTGGGGAAGGGCACTGAAGCAGGAAGAAGAGCCAGCAGAAGGCACAGGTGTGAAATAAGCAGAACCATCAGAAGCTTCAAGTGGTCCTCTGTGACTTGGGTAGGTCTGGGTGTACAGACCCATGCACATGTATGTGCAGTGAGCAAAGAAAGGACTCTTGAGTCCTGACCTGGATTTAAATTCTGATCCTGCCTGTGTGGTCTTAGGCAAGGCCTCTTGTCTGCACACTGGGGATGGAATGGGCCATGAGACCTAGCAAAGGTCTTCTTTAGGGGTCATGTGTGCACAGGCCTGAGCACACAGGCTGCTCAGCTGTTCTTAGCAGTATGTATGCACTTTATTTGCCATGACACTCCCACCTGGGATCAGGCCTAGCCAGCTGTCCTGGGAACTCCCAGAAATGGATAGTGACATGGTGGGACCAGGGAAAGACAGGCTGGCTTAGCCAGTCCAGCTACTGCAGGGCTGGGAAACTCCCTCTTGCCATCCCTTGGGTGGCTCAGCCTCCTGCACACTGAAGTGGGGGTGGGACTGGAATGAGAAAGCCTGGCATCAAGTGCCCACTGTGAGCCAGGCCTGTGCCCCGCCCTGTACTCACATCGTCTCTTTAACTCTCAACAAATCAGACACCTTATTTCCATGTCACAGATGAGAAAACCATGCACCCAGCTTGCACAGGTAAGAAGAGGTTTCAAGTCCATGGCCATCTGCTCCAGAGTCTGGGTTCCTTTTATTCTTCATTGAACCACCAGTTTCCTTTCCTCCTCTTCAGGCTCATGAGAAAGTGAGGCAGGGGCCATGTTCCCTGCGCTTATTGTGACATAGGTGCCTTCCGAGCTTGAGGGAAAGGTGTACCTGAGGGTATGGCCTTCCAGTCAACCTCTCCCACTTTATGCTCTAGTAGCTGTTTGTTTTTAGGCCTCCATACCTTTGCATATACTGTTCCCTCTGCCTGGAATCTTCCATTTCCTCTCCACCTGGCCAACTCCTATTCATCCATCAAAACCAAGGTTAACCAGCATCTTTTTCTAGAATCTGTCCATGATGTTGCCCTAGGCAGTGCCAATTCCTCATGCCCCGGGACACCTGTACCCCTTGTAACAACCCTTTTACAGTGGGCTTTGATTACACAGAGGCTTATCCGTGTCGCAGCTACATGACTAATAATCTAAGGGCCAGGACTGTTATTGTTTATTTCTGAACCCTCAGCCCTTATTACAGAGCCCAGTACATAGCAGATGCTCAGAAAAGCCTGGAGGGATTGAATTGTGCCTGTTTGATTTGTATAACTGGATAATATTTGTTGAGCTAGAACTCTTTCAACACTGTTCTGAAAACTTTTCACACATTTAGTTCTCACGACACCATTTTGAGAGTGGTTTTTTATCTTCACTTCACCAAAGAGGAAATGGAGGCTCGGAGAGTCACCAGCTCAAAGCCTCAGAGCCAGCTGGGAGAGAAAGTAGAAAGCCAGGGCTCATCTAACCCTGAAGTCCATGATCCTAACTTACAGACTGCTATTTCCCAAACCAGCATGAGATGATTCAGATGGGCACTTGGATTAACTTTCTTTTTCATAATTGAGTATTTATTTGAAAAAAAACACTGTATCAAACTCTTGGGTTCTTGGTGAACTCGAATTCTTACAATTTCACTATCTTTAGTCTTAAGGCTGTATCTACTTGTTCATTTAAAAGCTTTTAAAATAGTTGTGTGTGACTTGGCGCCCACAGCACAGTGGTTATGGTGTCAGCCACATACACTGAGGGTGGCAGGTTCGAACCCAGCCCGGGCCAGCTAAACAACAATGACAACCGCAACAAAAAATAGCGGGGTGTTGTAGTGGGCACCTATAGTCCCAGCTACTCGGGAGGTTGAGGCAAGAGAATCGCCTAAGCTCAAGGATTTGAAGTTGCTGTGAGCTGTGACGCCAGGGCATTCTGCCGAGGATGGCATAATGAGACTCTGTTTCAAAAAAAGGAAAAAATTGTGTGTTTATATTCATGTGGATTAGAAAAAAAATGTTAACTTGTGCATCAAACCTGTGATCTTTGGCTGTGATATAATTTCCTTGAAAAAATAAGTATAAATAATAGCAATTGATTTAAATAAAAAAATTCAAGCACAAAGGTTAAAGTATTGAAATAAGCACTACCATGGTACCAGAATTAAGACAGGGACTCTTGCACAAGCCCCACAGGAAGAAGTGAGGGGCAGATGGATGTGGGTCCAAAATGGGATTGAAGGTTTTCCTGGGGCTGGGTTTCCCTTTCTTACCTGTCTATTCTCCACCCAGCTGTCAGAGTGACCTCAAAAAATGTGAGCCTTTCTCTCTTGTGAACCACCTCCCACCCCTGGAATGGCTCTCATTCCATTTAAGAAGAAGGAGACGTCCCAGAGCCAAGAAGGGCCCGTGGAGCCTGGCCTTCGTAACCTGGCCTGCTCACTGTTCCAACTTCACTCTCTTTCTTCCCTCACTGACCTCTAGGCAGGAACCATGTCGGATCATTTTTTTCTAGATCTTCACGTAGATGGTTCTTTCTCAGCCTTTTCCCCAGAGAGCCTCCCACCCCCAACCTCCCAACTAGAAGGGCTTCTTTTAAGAACTCACCATCACTTCACCTTGGTTAGTTTACACTAACAGCATCCCCCTGACATCATCTAGGTTTTTCTTCTTTCATTCTTTTTTTAACTTGTGTATTTTGTTTGTTTGTTTTTTCTCTTAGAGCAAAGACTCTTTCTTATTGCTATTGTGCCCTCAGAACAGTGTCTGGCCCATAGTGGGTACTCAATAAATATTTGTTGCCCATGTATGTGCATAAGGGTCTGGAGAATGGGCTTAAGCTCAGGAATCTATAACTGGGCAGTGAGCTTCTCTGAAAACAGCTGAGAGATTTGAGGTCCTCCAGCTGAACAAGCCAGGCAGCTGAAACCAAAAATGCAGATGAGATTAGTCACCCTTTGAGCCTGGTAACGCTGGCACCAAACACACTCCCCATCCAAACACATCTCAACACTGTGGGCCTGGCGTTGCCAGGGCCCCAGGGCAGCTCTGGCATCTGGGAACAGCAGCTGAGCAGGGTGGGGATGGAATGAGGTGGGCCAAGGGCTACAAATAGCGTTAGCTGGACCAGGGACAGGCCGTGGTGAGGGTAATGGGAGGCTTCTGAGGACAATGTGAACCTTGAAAAAAGTAGTCTTGAAGAATGAGCTCAAAGTTTTTGAAAAATAAAAATTCCACTCATAAACCAAAGCAGACCACTAGGTTGTGAAATCAATTTCCGTGACACTTTGTGTGCTTGAAAGGGGAAATTCTCTACTTTCATTCCTTTTTGTTTTGTTACAGCTTTATTGGAATATAATTCACATTCCATGTAATTATTTCATATAAAACATACAATCAGATGTGTTTTTTTTTTTTTTTTGTAGAGACAGAGTCTCACTTTATGGCCCTCGGTAGAGTGCCGTGGCATCACACGGCTCACAGCAACCTCTAACTCTTGGGCTTCCGCGATTCTCTTGCCTCAGCCTCCCGAGCAGCTGGGACTACAGGCGCCCGCCACAACGCCCGGCTACAATCAGATGGTTTTTAATGTATTCACAGTTGTGCAACCATCACTACAATTAGGCTGAGAAAATTTTCATCACCTCCAAAAGAAACCCCCTCCTCATATGCAGTCACTTCTCATTGCTACATCAACAAGGGTCTACTTTCTGTCTCTATAGATTTGTTGATTCTGGACATTATATATATATATGGAATTATACAATGTGTGATCTTTTATACATGTATGTACAATATGTAACATTTGTATACCTAGCATAACATTCTTAAGGTTCATCCATGTTGTAGCATGTATCAATATTCCATTCCTTTTTATATCCAAATAATATTCTAATGTTGCATGGATAAGCCACATTTGGTTGATGGACAGTATTTGAATTGTTTCAATTTTTTGGCTATCATGAGTAATGCTGCTATGAACATTCATGTAAAAGTTTTCGTGTGTTTTTATTTCTCTTGAGTATATACCTAAGAGTGGAATTTATTTTCTTTTATTTTTTATTTATTTATTTATTTATTTATTTATTTATTTATTTATTTATTTATAGAGACAGTGTCACTTTGTAACCCTCAGTAGAGTGCGGTGGTGTCACAGCTCATAGCAACCTCTAGCTCTTGGGCTTAGGCGATTCTCTTGCCTTAGCCTCCTGAGTAGCTTAAACTACAGGCACCAGCCACAATGCCCACCTATTTTTTTGTTGCAATTTGTCCGGGGCCAGGTTCAAACCTGCCACCCTCAGTATATGGGGCTGGCGCCCTACTCACTGAGCCACAGGAGCCAACCGGAATTTATTTTGTTAAAAGGAAAAAAAATCCCTTAAGTGAAAATATGTATAGTGTGGGAAGATTTAAAATGTCAGTTGTGGCTGTTGTAGGACAAGTGAACTTCTTTTCTTTTTTTTCTTTTCTTTTTGAGACAGAATCTCACTATGTCACCCTAGGTAGAGTGCTGTGGCGTCACAGCTCACGGCAACCTCAAATTCTTGGGTTTAAGCGA
Source organism: Nycticebus coucang (assembly GCF_027406575.1). Lineage (NCBI taxonomy): Eukaryota > Metazoa > Chordata > Mammalia > Primates > Lorisidae > Nycticebus > Nycticebus coucang. The sequence goes on along the minus strand of NC_069796.1, from coordinate 76,617,958 downwards.
TTCTCTTGCCTCTGCCTCCCAAGTAGCTGGGACTACAGGTGCCCACCACAATGCCCAGCTATTTTTTGGTTGTAGTTGTCATTGTTGTTTGGTGGGCCCAGGCTGGATTTGAACCCGCCAGCTCCAGTGTATGTGGCTGATGCCCTAGCCACTGAGCTACAGGAGCGAAGCCGACAAGTGAACTTCTTAAGTGTGGGTGCTATGGCTGTGCCTGGCACATACTAGAAGCTCAATGAATATTTTTTAATAAATCCACACATTCTTATTCTTTCTAGTGTCCCCATGAAGAGGCCCAGGGGTGGAAAGATGACAAAACTGAGCCTCTATTTCTTTCACTCATTCTTTTGTTCATTTACTCAATAGATATAGTAGCACACAGTAGATACTTTGTGCCACTTGAATTTCAATTCAATTGTTTTTTTTTTTTTTTTGTAGAGACAGAGTCTCACTTTATGGCCCTCGGTAGAGTGCCGTGGCCTCGCACAGCTCACAGCAACCTCCAACTCCTGGGCTTAAGCGATTCTCTTGCCTCAGCCTCCCGAGTAGCTGGGTCTATAGGCATTCAATTCAATTGTTTTGAGTCTCCTAGAGAAAGATGGAGGAACCTCATCCATCCCCTCTCCCCATGTGTCAGGGACTCAGTCTAGAGGGGAAAACAGACGAGTAAACCCAATACCATGACCCAGGAAGGGCAACTGGGACTCTTTTTCAGTTCCCTTTCACTTTTGTTATTTCCTTCTTGCTCCCATGGTACTTCCCCTGAATTCCTGGTGTGTGGCAGCTCTTGTCCCAGGGCAGAAGTGGCTACGGGAAGAGAAGTTTCATCTTTAGGAGGACAACCGTATGCCCTTAAAGGCTCATTGTTGGGGCACCTCTGCTCCTGTCTGTCTGGTATTGAGGACCTATTTTCTTTGTTGTTTGTTTTTTGAGACTCTTACTTTCTTGCCCCCAGTAGAGTGATGTGGCATCATAGCTCACAGCAACCTCAAACTCTTGGGCTCAAGCGATCCTCTTGCCTCAGCCTCCCAAGTAGCTGGGACTATCGGTGCCTGCCAAAACACTTGGCTATTTTTTATAGATGGGTCCCACTCTTGCTTAGGCTGGTCTTGAACTCATGAGCTCAAACCATCCACCCACTTTGGCCTCCCAGAGTGCTGGGATTACAGGCGTGAGCCACCTTGCCCAGCCTTTGAGGACCTATTGTATTCTTTTATGGAATAAACAGCATCTTGTCCGCTGTCTTTTCTGATTGTTGACATTTTTCCTCCATACTCCCAAGTACTTCCCAAGGTGCCAGCCGAGTCCAGTTCAGAGATGAACAAAGACAGTTCCTGTCTATCTGGACCGCCCAGCCTGGTGGGCAAGACAGAGGGTCCACATGCAACCCAGAGTGATGAGAAGACTCACGAGAGATGTTGGCACTGAAACTGCCCTGGGGCGCCTGTCTGAAAACAAACAACCCTCTGTTTTATTAATTTGTCAGATACATTCTTATGCCAGTTCCCTGGTATGCTTTTGTCCTTAGAGTTTTAGTGTGTATCTGTATTTTAGAGAAGATATTTACTTGTTCATTCCTAAATATTTATTGAGTACCTACTATAGGCCAAGTCCTTTTGGGCCTCGAAGGCCTCAAAGTCTAGCCAGACAGTAAGATGAGTAAATTAACAGAGAACCCTGCCTTTGTATTGTAATGGGGGACTGCACAGGAGGTATAGTATTTTTATTCTACCTCATATGTAATTTTCTCATTTAGAATCTCTAAATACACATACATATTACTTTAATCACATATCTTACATATATTCTGTTTCCATCTGAGTTATGTATAATCTTATATATTATTTTTGCTTTTTAATATTATACTTTTTGTGTAGAAAATAAGATATTTCCTATTTTTCTATTGTACCTTTGAGCTCCCTCCTTTTAACAAAATATTTTATCTGTTTTAAGAAGGTACTTTTCTTGTGATTTAAATAGTAGTATATTTTCCATGGAGAATTAGAAAATATAGAAGAAATAAACATAAATAAAAGTTGCTCATAACCACACACTACCCAGAGACAGGAATCACCAACATGTCGCCATCTTTTCCTTCTAGTCTTAGGTTGCACTTTATATTATGAACACTCTTATTAGGATACATATCATCTTAGGTCTTATTTCTGATGATACTGGTAGAGGAGCAGGTGTCCCAGCAGAAAGTGTCATCATGACACATCTCCTTTGCCAGAGGAAGCCCCACTTTTCCTCCTGTCTGGGTCACTAGCTTACTCTATAGTGGCCACGGAACACAGAAACCCAGGGCTTCTGAGAGCGTTTCTGGAAGGGCCTGGACTAGGGTTCTGACTCTGAGGCCAAGGTTGGGAGCCTGCCTGGCTCTGAGCTCTTGCGTCCCACCCTCACAGAGTTGGGGGGGGACTACTGTTGGGGGGAGGCCCACCCTGCCACACAAAGTTCTAAATAAGGGCCCTGGATCTGCTATGTTAGGTGACACCTGAAAAATCCATCCACATGGCCCATGTCCTTTGCCAGAGTGGCTGGACAGAGGAGGTCGGGAGGTGGGTGCTAACTAGCCAAAACCCACTGCCTGACCTTGTACCAGTGCCCCCTGACAGCCTCTATGCGGAAAGGAACTTCTCAGAGGGGGGAAGAAAAGTACATGAAATATTGAACCTGGCCTCTGAAATCGAGGTCCTGGTTTTCTTTATGGGGTGGCGGTGGGATGATCACTAATTCTTCACCATGGTAGAAAAGAAAGAATAGGGTGAAAAGTTTGGTGCTGTGGGTATTCTCACAGAAGCCTCCTGACAGCTCTAGGAGGTGGTGTCACCAGCCAGGGGGAAACTGAGGCTAGGAGAGGTGGGTGACTTATCTGTGGTCGCACAGGGCTGGGGTCACACTCTATGCTCTCTTTCCCTTCCCTTAGGTTGTCCTGGCCCTGCATGTGGCTTCCTGCCCCCCAGACACTGAGCATGCTGCTGCCTGATTCCAGTCCCCGGGCCCCACCTTCGCCATTCATGGTGCTAGCAGGAAATGCGGGCTCCTCATCTCGGCTCCACAGAAGCCCCAGCCGGCCCTCATGTGTAAATATTTATCTACTGAGTGAATAAACACAGAGAGGAGGCCTGCAGACAACACTAGGCCGGGCAGGGTCCTCTGCCCCGGGTTCTCCATGTGCACAAAGCTGTGTGTGTGTGCAAAGTTGGGCTGCAGTGGAGTGGTTAGACATGCAGACTGCAGCCTTCTCTGCTGTGCAACCTTGGGAGAGTTGTTCCCCCTCTCTGTGCCTGTCTCTTCCTCCATCCTCCTCTGTGAACCAGCCGAGTGGTAAATAGTCTCTACATCGTCATCAGAGCAATGGTGCTAGGATAGGAGCCTGGCACATACCAAAACTTTCAGAGTAAAACAAAGTATTGGGGAAACTGAGTTAACATTATTGGCTGAAGAGACTTTACAACAAGGGAGTGGCCAATTGCACTAAGAGGCTCCTCCAAAGAGGTGATATCTGAGTCGTCCAGTCAGTGGCTCCTCTGCTGTCCTCAGAATCAACCCAGAATGGGTTTGTTGATTGCATCTGCGGCTCACAAGTCCCCACAAGGGCTGGACCCAAACTCACCTCTCCATTTTGTGTCTGTGAACCTGCTGCGCTCCTATCTTCCCCATCACTGCTTCACCATCCCTTCTCTCCAAAATGGCTCAGCCCCAAACCCTGGAGCTGTTCCTGATGCCTTTCTTCTCTCTGTCCCACCTTAGGCCTGTCTCACACAGCTCTCCCTGCAGAATACCTCCAGAAACAAGCTGCTTTGCACCACTCCCAGCACCCCTCTTCGGCCTGCTGTGGCTTCCACCCGTGGCCCTCAAGGCAGTTGGAGAAATCCTTCCGAACCGACTCTGAGACCCCCCAGTCACACTTGGAGGACATCCCCAACACCCACCAGCTCAGTGAGCCAGCCCCTCCTGCCTCCCTTCACTCCCCTTGCTTCAGTCCCAATGGCCTCCCCACATGGCCTTTCCCCTGGTTCTTCCCATAATTACCTCTTTAGAGACACCTCCCCTGGCCTTCCCACCTTCCCTGCATACACACACACACGCACACACACATACACAGACACACACACCCCCAGTCTCGTCTTTATCCCTTTCCCTTCTTATTTATTTAAGAGCATCAAGCTGTCACCCTGGGTAGAGTGCTGTGGTGTCACAGCTCACAGCAACCTCCAACTCCTGGGCTCAAGAGATTCTCTAGCCTCTGCCTCCCAAGTAGCTGGGACTACAGGTGCCTGTCACAACGCCCGGCTATTTTTTGTTGTTGTTGCAGCCGTCATCATTGTTGTTTGGTGGGCCCGGGCTGGATTCAAACCTGCCAGATCAGGTGTATGTGGCTGGCGCTTTAGCTGCTTGAGCCACCTTTTTATTAAGGTGCTTATTTCTACTTGAAATTATATTATGTTATAATTTTGTTTATACGATGTATAAATCAATTATTTATAACATTTACAGTATTATCTGTCAAGCTCTATGGATGAACATGGTCTGAGGAAAGAAGGAAGAGGAAACAATGTGGGAGGAAGGAAGGAATAATGGATAACGGGCAGAAGCAGCTGTGGGAGAGAGCCAGGAGGGGAGAGGTGAACCCTCGGCACCACAACCTTTGGGGGAACGGCCTGGTCTGGCAGGCTCAGAGATGGTGCAGGGCTTCATAGGATATGAAGCTGGGGTGACTTTTGGAACAAAATGTGTGGAGCCTTAAATGTCAGAAAAGTGAGCTATGGAGCCAAAAGGCAGAATTCCGTTTTGACCCTAAAGACTCATCTCTTTCCCTGAAAGACACCTTAGCTTCTAGAAAGGGCAGTGGATCCCAAGGGTCCAGTCCTGTGGATCTGTTCATATTCCAGCCTCCAGCCCGCAGCTGGGGAGGGTGTGGGCTCAGGAGCTGGGGCCAAGCAGGAACTTGCAGCGTAACACCCTCTGGAATGCTGCGGCTGCAATTAACTTGCTCCAGATTCACTCAGTTCCCGTCAGAACATGAAACCAGAGGGAAAAAAACCCATGAAGCCCGGATTGATCAGCACAGAACTTAGCAACAGCACAACAAGCCATCGCAAAGCCACTGCTGCAGCTGAGGTGCTTTCCAGCCAGGCCCAGGGGGTTAGGAGAGCTGGCCCTGCTGCCTTGGGCTGGCTTGGGGGGGCCAAAGGCCCATCCCACAACCCCAGGGGCAGAAGCTATGGCTTACACTGGATGAGGGCTTCAGGAATAAGTTAATGTTCCTGCTCTACCATGAGCTCCCTGCAAGAGGCTGGGAAGGGTGCTGCAAGCAGGCATTCCGGTCTCCCAAACTTGGCCACTGGTACTCCAGTTTGCTTTGTTGCTCTGTTGGTGGATGGGCTTACTAGGTCCACATCCTTGCCAGGAGCCCACTACGGAATGGGGAACTTCAGAGTTTCAGAAACATCCAACTCATCCTGGTGTTTCTCAGTGAGTCACAGCCACACATCTCCCCCATCACATCTGGATGGCCGGGGACCTGGCCGGCTCCTGACGCACTTCCTCAACCCGGCCTCTCTCTGCCCAGGCCAGCTTTGCACTCCCTGGGCCAGGGTGATTGGACCATAAAGTGCTTCAAGCATATGGAAAAGTTCAGAAAATCATATTTTGGAGATGCCCCGTCCCTCTTACTTAACCCTTGATGATTTGCCTTACTGGCTCCAGGTGGCAGGGGTGGGGTGTCAGAGGGGCAGGAAGGTGCTGGGGTGTCTCCATGTACCTTGCTGGTGCCATGCCCACCACACCTGCCACACTCTTGTGGGGATGGATGGTGTCTGGCAGGTGGCCTGGGACGTGGCAATGGTTTTCCTGTTCTTGCTGCTTCCTACCTTGAAGCTTATTAGGCAGGAGAGAAGACCAGACTGGGGCTCAAGGTCACTTAGTCAGCAAGGGGACCACGATGATAATAAGCTTTGGCCTAGCTGGGAGTAGACAGATGACAGCTGCTGATCAGTCCTGTCCCTGCGGCATGGTCCCTTCCTCTGGGGTGCAGGGAGGATGGACATCTCCCTGGTGGCCTCTTCCAAGGGGAGGCCGAGGGCAAGACCTTGCCAGGAGCAGGGACTATGAGAGAACCCCCTGAATTTCCCTGATGCAGCTATTTGGGGAATCCAAGGTGTGGGGGATATTCTCTAGGGACGGAGCTTTTTGGCTGGCTCTGATGACCCCTCCCTCCCTCCGCAGTATCTGGGTCTTCTTGAAGCCTGTGTGTGGCCTTGCTTCTGTGACAAGGAGTTTGAGTAGACTCTTCACAGCTGAGACCTTTAGTGGATTGGTGGGCCGGGAGCCGGGGAATGGCCCAGTCCCCATGGCTGTTTGCCTGACTTAGTCAATGACAGTTCAGTGCAGCTTGTTGAGGACAAAGAATCCAGTCCTGCCTTCCAAAGGCCCTGTCTCAGGCACTATCTTAGAGGTAAGGCAGTGGAGGGGATCGCTCTGGAGCCCCAAGTCCTGGGGGGAGTCCCCAGCCCACCACCTATTAGCTGTGCAGTCCGGGGCAGGTCGTTTCTCCTTACTGAGTCTCTTTGCTTCATCGTGTGTGCACTGACTGTGAGGATTCAGTGACCAATATGACATGCCTTTGGCACCCCACATGGCAGCTCTTGTTACAGTAGCTACTCTGGGCCCTCCTGCCACCCTCCCAATCACCCTGTTGTTCTATAGCATCAGTTCTCAAAGTGTGGTCATCACCCCACAATAGCACCACCTGGGAACCTGTTGGAAATGAAAATTTCCCTGCTCCACCCCAGACCTATCGATTAAGGAACTCAGACAGGGGAGGAGGGAGGGGACCCAGGGGTCTGTGGTGAGCAAGCAGGCTCATGTTTGGGCACCTAGGGACAGATGCAGGCTCATGTTTGGGCACCACTCTTTTGGGGTATCCACCTGACTATATGCCATTTCCCTGTTCCGAACCTCGCTGTGGCTCCCTGTTGCTTTCTGGGCAAAGTCCAAAGGCTCTAACCAGAATTTGAAGCCCTCCCTGGTGTCCCTGGCTGACATGAGGTGGCTAGCCTGTTTTCCCAGTCAGGTCACTGTCCCAGTGCCTATGACTCTGGCCTTGGACCTGTTTTCCACCAGCCAGGCTGGGATGCGTGAACTGGCCAAGTTGCTTCACTAGAGCCTCAGTGTTCTCATCTATTCAATGGTGATAATAATAACATATCTGCCTGGTTACTTTGAGGATGAAATACGATCACCTGTGCAAAGTGCTCAGCCTGATACCTGGCAAAAAACAAGCGCCTTAGAATATTAAGGGTCTACAATCCCTTATCTTGGGACTGGAGGTTTCAGAAGTCTGAGTTTGGGGCTGGGTGTGGTGAGTCACACCTGTAATCCTAGCACTCTGGGAAGCCGAGGTGGGTGGATTGCTTGAGCTCAGGAGTTCAAGATCAGCCTGAGCAAGAGCAGGACCCCATCTCTAAAAAATAGTGGGGCATTGTGGCAGGCACCTATAGTCCCAGCTACTTAGGAGGCTGAGACAGGAGGATCACTTAAGCCCAAGAGTTTCAGGTTGCTGTGAGCTATGACTCCATGGGACTCTACTAAGGGCAACAAAGTGAGACTCTGTCTCAAAAAAAAAAAAGGAAAGAAAGAAAAGTCTGAGTTTTTCAGGTTTTAGAGGGGAAATACAGTTGATCCTTGAAGATGTAGGGGTTCAAGATCCCCTGTAGGGGTTCAAACCCCATACAGGTTTCAACTGTAAGGGACACCAACCCCCCTGACAGTTGAAAATCTATGTATAACTTTTTACTCCTCCCAAACTTAACTACTAATAGTCTACTGTTGACTAGAAACTTTACCAATAACATAAAGAGTCAATTAACACTTTTTTTTGTTGTTGTTGCTAGAGACAGAGTCTCACTTTGTCAACCTTGGTAGAGTGTGATGGCGTCACAGCTCACAGCAACCTATGGCTCTTGGGCTTAGGCAATTCTCTTGCCTCAGCCTCCCGAGTAGCTGGGATTACAGGCACCTGCCACAACGCCCAGCTTTTTTGTTGTTGCAATTTGGCTGGGGCTGGGTTCAAACCTGCCACCCTCAGTATATGGGGCCGGGACCCTACTCCCTGAGCCACAGGCGCCACCCAATTAATGCATATTTTTTATTAGTATATGAGGTAGAAAATATTACTAAGAAAATCATAAGGAAAAGAAAATATATTTACTATTCATTAAGCGGAAGTGGATCATCGTACGGGTCTCCATCCTCGTCTCCATGCTGAGTCGGTTGAGGAGGAGGTAAATGTGGGGAGCTGGTCCTGCTGCCTCAGGAGTGGCAGAGGCAGCGGGACAGGTGGGGAGCCGGCAGGGGAGGCAGCAGAGGCAGGTACATCGGGTATCTTTTATTGCCAAAACCCCACATATAAGTGGACCCATGCAATTTACACCTGTGTTGTTCAAGGGTACCCATTTATTACCTAACACACTCAATGGGGATCTTCTCTTGTAAACAAACAGACTGATGTTTCTGCATCAAAATGTATGAATATGCACAGTAAGTGGGAAGAAATAAAGACTATCAATAAATAGTTTCCTATGAGTTCAGGTCATGCTGAGGCTTTAGACTTTATCCAGAAGGTAATAGGGAGCCATGCAAGGTTTTTGATCTGGGAAGTGGCATGATCAGGTGGTTGCCTTAAAAGAGTGGTGCCCAAACACAAGCATGCATCAGAATCCCCCGAAGGGCAGACTTCTGGGGCCCTGGAAACTGTCACCTGGGCTTCTAAGGTGCTGGTGAGAACAGCATGGTGACTTTCCCATTTCACAGATTATTTTTTTTTGAGACAGAGTCTCAAGCTGTCACCCAGGGTAGAGTGCCATGGTGTCACAGCTCACAGCAACCTCAAACTCTTGGGCTTAAGCGATTCTCTTGCCTCAGCCTCCTAAGTAGCTGGGACTACAGGTGCCCGCCACAACACCTGGCTATTTTTTGGTTGTAGTTGTCATTTTTGTTTGGCAGGCCTGGGCTGGATTCAAACCCGCCAGCTCTGGTGTATGTGGCTGGAGCCCTACCCACTGAGCTGCAGGCGCCAAGCCTATTTCACAGATTTTATAGAACACTGAGGCTTGGAGAGATGAAATCACTGGTCCGAGGCCACATAGCTAATAAATGGTGGAGCTGGGGCTTGCCAAAGGAACTTTCATAAGCTAGACTTATGAAATACCTTTTGGTTTTCAGGATTGTGGAGTTGTGGATAAGGGATCGTGAGCCATAATGGATGACCTTTTGTGCTGGGCTTAGTGACAGACCTGTGACTGAGAGAGAACATAGGCTTCAGAGTTCAAATCCTGCTCCAGCCACTTCTTAAGTCGCTTCACCTCCACCAAGTAACCTTGCCTCTCTGCGCCCTCATTTCCCCATCTCCATGCTGGGATTAGTGGTCGTTCTTTGGTGGGGTTGAGGTAGGAAGCACTGGATGAAGGGTGCTGGGAACCCCCACAGTGTTGGCCACAGGTTCTGCTTCCCTCTAGGGCTGTTAGGCCAAGCCCAGAATTCCCCAGGCCCCTCCCCAGCCCACACCCCGACATGCCTGGGCCTGAGAAGGAGCCTTTCCAGCTGGTGTTACTCAAATATTGCGGAGGCCTGTTGGTGCCTCTCCATGGTGACAGCACCCCAGGCTGGATGGGGGTGAGGGAGTAGCCTCTGTGCCAGGCATCCATGGGTGCTGTCCCCATCCCTGGGACATTGCAGGAGACAGCTGGCTCACGTAGGCCAATGACATCCAAGTGAAGCAGCAGGGACAGCTAGATCTCAGCACACTGGCACACACCTGCCTCCTTGGGAATCTGTAAATGGGTGCTGAAGCCTCTCATACCGGATCATGGGTAGAGAACCATGGGGAGGAGAGGAGGAACTTGCAGGGATTAAGGACCTACTATGTGCTGCTCTCAGTCTCTCTCCTGACAGCCCAGGGTCAAAGAGTTGTTAAGTACTCAGGCCCCAGTATTTATTTGACTCTGGTTCAAATCCCAGGGGCTGCTGGTTCCTAGCTGTGGGCCTGCCTGACCCTCAGGGTCCTCATCAGTAAAGCAGTGATATTAACACCAAACTCATAAAGTTGTTGGGAGCATTAGATGGGATGGTGTGGAGCAGGTCCAGGGTCTGCTCTCTAAATGCTGGCAGTTATCATTATTCCTCTGCTTTACCAGTGGGAAAGTGAGACCCAGGGAGGTCCCAGAGCATGCAGACCAGGAGGCTACGGGGATGCTTTCTAAGCCCAAGTCTGTGTGCCCTAAAGCTACACTTTCCACCTCTGCCCTGAAAGCTGTGTGTTTCAAGATCAGAGACTGACACTCTGTCTCTTTCTCTCAAAAATCCTTTCTTGAAAGGTCAACAACATTTGCTGACCCCCACAGTGGATTGGAGAAATTTGGAGAGTGCAAAGGTTCCAAAGCCAGAAGTCTGGGTTCAAATTCCGGGTTGGCCAGTGACCAGCTGTGTGATCTTTGGCAGGTTACTTGACTCTCTGGGCCTTACTTTCCTTATATGTAAAGAAGGTGACAATTCTATCCCTCTAGTGGCTCAGATCAGAACCTGAGAGACGTCCTTGACACTTCTCACGCCCAAATCTGATCCATCAGGAAATCCACGTAGCTCTACCTTCAAACACTTCCCGAATCCAAACACATCTTTCTCCCTCCAGTTTATTCCTCCTACACAGAACCATGATTGTCACTTGTCTGGCATGTTGCCGAAGTCAGCTGCCTCTTCTCCTTGTTTTCACAATGGCTCCTGATAGCTCAATCTCAGTGCCCTTGGTGGCTCCTGTTCTCCATCAAAGTGAAAACAAAGGTGCTTCTATGGGCGCTGCCCCCTCCTTGCGCCCCCCTATCACCTTCCTGCCTCCTTTCCTTCCACTCCCCCTCATTCACTCTGCCTGGGTCACACTGGTTTTTGGCAGAGTAAAGTCCTGCCCTATCAGTTTGCACTGGCTGTTCCCTGGAATGCTCTTCCTCAGACATGGGCTTTTGCTTTTCACGTATGTTGTGTATTTGCTTAAATGTCACCTTATTTGACCCCAATATCTAAAGGGGAGGTCCATCCTCCCAGGCCCTCCCGATTGCCTTCCTTGTTTTATTTTTCTGCATAACCACTTAACCCCTCCTAGATTTTGCTTTAAGTGTCTTCCTCCACCCCCAACTAGAATGTAAGCTGCAGAGGGCAGGAGTTTCTGTGTGTTTTGTCCCCAGCTGTATCCCCAGCACCAAGAACACTGTGTGTCCCTCAGTCAATATTTAACTAGTATTGTCGAGTGGGTGAATGACCAATGCACAGTACCTCCCCATAGGTCTGCTGTGAGGATTAGATGAGTTCTCGTGATGCACCTAGCCGAGCTTTGCTCTTGCTGCTGATGTCCCAGACCCCCGCTTGATGAAGGGCACAGAGGCAGCACAGTGGTGCCCTGCCAGGAGGGGTGTCCTGGAAAAGCACTCCACACATGGAGCCCCAGAAATACTGAGCATCCAGGTGTGGCTGTGCAGGTGTGGGCTGGAGTGACAGCAAAAGAGGCCAGAGACGTCACAGGCCCCATCCTGAAGCACTTGGATGTCAGGCTAAGGAATTTCTCTGAGGGTCAGGGAGGCCTTAGGGCCTAAAGGAGTATTCCCAGGAGTAACCTCACTGGGAGGATGAGAACCAGGGCTTCTGCCCTTTGAGCTCTTAATAGGAAGGTCATGATCTTGAACTGGAACCTTTACTACAGCAATGGGAGAGGGATGAGGTCTTGAATTCTCCCCAAAGGGACAGTTTCCATTCCCACCCTTGTGGCCAGGAGGGGCCTTTCTATTGAGCGAGTAAGTTCCTCTGACCCCATACTTTCGGACGTGGGTTCTGCAGGTTGTGGGTTTCCAGGGGCTCTTCTCCAGTCCCTCCAACATGAACTTAGCCAGCACCTACTATGGGACAGAACCACACCAGGCACAGGACACCACATGGGCAAGGCCCTTGCCCTTCTGGGGCTAACAGTCTAGGGCAGGAGGCAGAGAATCAACTAACGAGCAGACAAACAGTGTTTAATCACGATATAAATGTGAGAGCTGCAATGAAGAGATTGCCTTTCACGGGAGAGACTGGTTCAGACAGGAGAGTCAGGGAAAGCCCTCTTAATGAAAATGACATTTGAGCCCAGGTATGAAGGATCAGCAGAAAGTCTTCATGCAAACAGTGATGGAAGAGCATCCCAGGGACATCGTGGAGAGGCCCAGAAGCCACACGCAGCTTCACACTGCCCAGCATGATGCTGAGTTTTCTGCATCCAGGTTCTGACCAACTTTAACGATTATAAGTGGGGCTCCAACATGCTTATTGTGGTCTCCCCTGCCTCTTAAGAACCAAAAAATGCTTGGTAACTTTTCCCTTGGAGTGGGAGAAAAGGGTTGGGCCAAGCAAAGATTCGAGAGAAAGAGAGGTAGGCGGCGTCACTCTGGAGGTGAAAGTAACCTCACCAAAGAACAGAAAGAGAATGAACTACCTAAATCATGTCGTTCATTTATGTATTTCTTGAGCACCTGCCATACTCCAGGCATTAATCTAGTGCATGGCTGTGAACAGGACAAGAAAGCACGTGCACAAGGTTTACCTTCTACCAAGAGAGGCAGGCAATTAACAATGAGCAAATAAAAATATGACTGCAGGGCAAGAAAACAGAACCAAGAATGTCTGGGCGTGGAGTTGGGGCCCTGTAGGACCGCCTGTGCAGGTGAACAGAGCCCTGAAGAAAGTGAGGAGGATGTGGAGGGGAGGTGACCCAAAGTATTCCAGACAAAGAGAAAGGCAAGGGCAAAGCCCCTAGGTGGGGTTGGGGAGGCATGAGAGGGCGCAATAGGGTAAGGGAGGAGAGTGGTGTAGGAGAGGATGTCCAGGAAGTGTCAAGGCCCAGGTCCGGCCAGCAGCCAAACCCCTGTCTTTCAGGCCCTGGGACAACCAGGGACGCTGCATTAAGGCTGGACTCAAGCCAGCTATCTGCTCTCAGGGAGCACCAGCAAAGATACCTGCACCATTCCCGTCTCCTTCCCATCCAAGTCTTTCCTTCTGGAATGTTCCTTCCATTCAGTTGGGATGGCAATGGTGACTGCCTGCAGAGAACAAGAGGACCTGGCTGTTCTGTCCCCCTCAGGTCCTAGGAGCCCAGTTCATATATACATGATTTCCCCATGGTTTCTCCCTGTCTGGTTCCATTAAAAGTCCCCACATGCAGGGTGGCGCCTGTGGCTCAGTGAGTAGGGCGCTGGCCCCATATTCAGAGGGTGGCGGGTTCGAACCCAGCCCTGGCCAAACTGCAACAAAAAAATAGCTGGTCCTTGTGACGGGTGCTTGTAGTCCCAGCTACTCGGGAGGCTGAGGCAAGAGAATCGCCTAAGCCCAGGAGTTGGAGGTTGCTGTGAGCTGTGTGATGCCATGGCACTCTACCGAGGGCAACAAAGTATGACTCTGTCTCAAAACAAACAACAAAAAAAAGTCCCTACATGCCCCTCTGGATCCACTGGGAGCTCCAGGCCACATTCTGGTCTCCGGCCAGTATGGCTCTAAGCCGCCCTCCTGCACGTCTGGCACCTACCCCGCCTTCCTGCCTTTGGTCCTTGGCTTTGGGTCTGGTCTTCCATTTCCTACCTCTCCTCTGCTGACTGTCTGCTCTGCCTCTGTCAGCTGGTGAGTGCCCCATCTGATGGCTAATTACCTTGTCCCCTGTTGTGGATGTTGGTGGTGTGAATTCGCCCGGATTGATGCACAAGGCTGTGGCCGGGCCCCTGTTTGGGGTGATGGAGATGACAAGCCCTTAAGGAGCCTGAAGGCAGCAGAGGTGGCAGAGCCGTAAACATTCAGCTGGAGGAGCAAATATCCCCCCATTCACCCCGTCCCACTACCTGCAGCCATCCTCCTTTGGTGGATGGTCTAACGTCTTAAAAAATTTTAAGGGCGGCGCCTGTGGCTCAGTCGGTAAGGCGCCGGCCCCATATACCGAGGGTGGCGGGTTCAAACCTGGTCCTGGCTGAACTGCAACCAAAAAATAGCTGGGCGTTGTGGCGGGCAGCTGTAGTCCCAGCTACTTGGGAGGCTGAGGCAAGAGAATCACTTAAGCCCAGGAGTGTAAGCTGTGTGATGCCATGGCACTCTACCGAGGTCCATAAAGTGAGACTCTGTCTCTACAAAAAAAAAAAAATTGTCTTTTGGGCGGTGCCTGTGGCTCAGTCGGTAGGGCGCCGGCCCCATATGCCGAGGGTGGCGGGTTCAGGCCCAGCCCCGGCCAAACTGCAAACAAAAAATAACCGGGCGTTGTGGCGGGCGCCTGTAGTCCCAGCTACTTGGGAGGCTGAGGCAAGAGAATCGCGTAAGCCCAGGAGTTGGAGGTTGCTGTGAGCTGTGTGAGGCCACGGCACTCTACCAAGGGCCATAAAGTGAGACTCTGTCTCTACAAAAAAAAAAAAAAAAAAAATTTTATTGAAAAATTTCAAAAGTTTCCAGAATAGGTTAATGAGCACCTCTCTGTCCTTCACCTGAACAGTGGGGTCTTGGCCAGGGCTATCCCCACCCCCCCCACCCCGGGGTCATGCCTGGAGGCATTTTTGGTTGTAACAAGTGGGGAGTGCTACCGGTGTCTAGCGGGTACAGGCAGGGATGCTGCTAAACATCCCACAATAGACAGAACCTTTGTTCCCTGCAACAAAGGATTCATTACCTGGTCCGAAAGGGTGAGAAACCCTGCTCTAATGTTTTAACTTAGGTGCTGCACCTGCCTTCTCCCCCAATATGCAATTATTTTGCTTAACATTTTGAGACTAAGTTGTAGACATCATCATTCTTCATCTCTAAACATTTCAATATCCATCCAAGATAATCGTGATAGAAATTCAACAACTGCTACCCTGACACAATATGATGATCTTATGTGTGGTTTTGATTCAGATGTTGCCAATTGTCTCAATGACATCTTTGACAGCTGCTTCTTTTTCCCAGCCAGAATCCAGCTTAGGATCAAGCTGATACTCGGCTGTCCTATCTTTTCCTCTCCTTTAATCTGTAACCGTTCCGTCCTCAGCCCTCTTTCTTTTTCATGACCTTGACATTTCTGCAGAATACAGACATATTGTTTTGGGACACGTGCTTCACTTTGGGTTTGTCAGATTGTTTCCTGTGATTAATTCAGGTTCCGCAGTTTTGGCAGGGCTTGCACAGTAGCACTGCCATGTTGTCAGAGCCTCATATTGAAAGGGTACATGGCCTTTGACGGTCCCAACTGATCTCTTAGTATCTGACAGATTTCTCCACCATAAAGGGACACTGTTCCCCTTTGGAGTCCGCAATCTATGGAGAAGGATGCTTTCAGGCTGTGTAGCTCCCGACCACCTTCCTGCGAACTTGCCTTCACCGAGGGTTGCTCAGTTTTCACCCATATGAAGTCAAACGATTTTCTAACTCCATCATTTGTTCATAATTCCAGCCTGACGAACTCCCAGAATCCATTGATGATAAATGAATTCATTTTTACTATGATAGTTGTCAAATAATGATTTTATAAACCCATTATTCCCTCCTCATTTATTAGAGGGGATTTTTCTGATAGGAAAAGCTTTCCTTTCTCCTTTTTCTCTCTTCTTTCCTCTCCTGTTCCTTCCTTCCTCTTTTTTCTTTATTTTACATTTTACAGGGTGAATTAATGGGCTCTTTTTTTATTCAATATGAAAATTATAATCCAATGCCATCGTTATTCAAAGCTCAATTGTCTCCTATGAGTCAACGCTCAGATTGTTCCATAGTTAGAACAGTGGCCTCTTTAAACTGGCTCCGGTGTCCTTTTGATGTATACCCATCATTCTTAGGTCATTTCCTAATTTCCTGCCAAAAGTTGATGTTCCAAACTCATCTTGTATCTTTCCTGCTTCAGCCTTAGAATCGTCCAGTTGCCCTGGTTCTCCTTGTTGGGGAGTGACATTTAGAAACCAAGACCTGGGTGGTGGGGGGGGGGGTTCAGTGGTATTAGTGTGCCTTTGATCCCAGGCCCCTGTGGCAGATGGAACTAGAAATCGACATTCATGCAAGTTAAAATACATTTACATGGTGAACTCATGCTTTCACCTCAAATTCCAGCCCAACACATCAGACTTCGTCTTCCCCTTTCCGTCTTTGTATCTCCCTCGGTGAAAACCCCGACTCCTAACAACATTAATATGTTTGCTTATTTACTCGAAGTGACAGTGACCACAACATACTTTCAGACTTGGTGAACAACAAACCTATAAAATAAAGTTCAAGACTTCTTTCCAGTTCCATTGCCTTTAGACTGAGGGTAACATCATCTTCAGGGGGTTAAGAGGTTACCACTGATATCACAGTGATATACCATTTGCTGTCCAACTAGCTAATTTGCTTTTATTGCTAATTAATTTTAGGGTTTTGTTTATTCTTCTTAATTGGGCTTAACGCTTTTCCTAATCCTTCCCTTTGGCTCAGCCCCCCTAGATGTTGGACAATGTCTTGATCTGAAAATGCCAGGGGCGTGCATATGGATGGGGCTGGGGACATGCTGGTGGTGCTACTGGAGTGTCCCTGCTTTATGGTTTCCCAAAATGCGGGGTGATGATTTTGTACAAACTTGGCATTAAGTAATAGGAAATCACGCTGTGGGAAATTCATTTTTTTCTGGTTCTCTTTCTATTCTCTGCTTGCTTTAAGGAGAAAGTCTCAGGTTGAAGTGACTGTGGCTTTAACTCCTCTTTGACACTTGATGACCTACCTTTATAACCAACAGAGAAGGGCCTTGGGCACAAGGCCTGCAGGAGACAACAATATTCAGAAAGAAGACCTGACTTTATTTATCTTTCTGTTTCTTGGAGGCAGGCTGCCTGGTTTCAAGTCATAATGTTGCTGCTTTTCAGTTGTGACCTTGTGCCAATTACGTAAGAACTCAGTGCCTCAGTTTCCCCATCTATATCACTGACATATAATGGCACCTGCCTTATAGGGCTGTTACGGGGATGAATGAGTTAATGTTAGTAATGTGCTTAGCAAAGTGTCTGGCACACGGTAAGCTCTTATATTCATTTTTATGACAACCTTCTGTTGATGGGAAGTGATTCCAGTTTTCCATTCAGGGCGATGATGCAACATTTCCTTTTAAGACACATTTAATTCAGTGAGCCAATTAAAAACAAAGACTATGTTTTAAAATAAGTTCTCTGCAGCTTTAGCAAAAATCATCAAAGCACTATGAGAATGACCGAGTTTGGAAAATAATGCTCTGGCTTTTATTTAACCAACCCAAACAGCATCTACTTTGTGCCAGCCACTAATAAAGTGCTTTATGAACATTTAACTTGTTCGGATTTTTGTTAACAACCTAGTGAGGTAGAAATTACTCTTGTCCCTGTTATACACATGAGGGGATAGGGCCCAGAGTGGTGGATTAAACTGGCTAAAATTGCACAGCTGGGATATGAACTTGGCCTGTCTGGCTCCAGAGTCTATGCTGTTGGCCACATGACTGGGCAGGCCCATTTTGCAGAGGAGAACACTGAGGCTCAGAGAAGGAAGTAGCGTGGCAGGGATACCAGTGGGTTCTGGATGGATCAGGGGCTGAGCACAAGGATGTACCCTGTGCTGCTGAGATGGGTTCCAAGGCCAGGTGACATGCAGGCCCTTCTTGTCCTCAGAATGGCTCGGCTGTCCCTTTTGGGAAAAGTGTGCTCTCTCCCATCTCACAGACAGCAAAAAACACCCCTCATAAGACATTTCTTAGAGGGTTGGCCACTGCTCTTTTATGGGAGAAATGCAGGCTAGCCCGGGAAGCTCAGGAACTGAGAGAGTGGGACTAGAACCTAACCCTGGGCCCCTCCTGCGGGCTAGGCTCTTATATCCTGTCTTGATGAGTTTTCATAACCACCCTGTGATGTAAACACAACTCTCCCCAGTTTACAGGTGAGGAAACTAAGGCCCAGAGAGGTGGACTGAGCTGTGCAAGGTGACTGAGCTTGCGCAGTCAAGGCAAGCATTGACCCTTGAGGCAGGGTCAAAGTTTGAACACAGGATCCTATCCCAGAGATTGGCTTGGCCTTCTACCCTCCTGGTTTCTTCATCCTCTGCCCTGAAGACCTCTCCAGACTTATGCCTGAACCTCCCAAGCCCTGAGCCCTGCCCACTCCCCCCCCCATGTGCTCAGGTTTTCCTGAGCAAACACCTGCCCAGCACCCCTTCCTTCTCATGGTCCCCATATCTCCTTCTAAGTATCTATCCCTCTCTCACACAGCCAGTATGCTTGGGGGGAAGCAGAGGAGCCCCCTCAACTCCAAGGACGGCTCTGATGGGCTGGAACCAGTCTGCACATTCCATTCCCTTGGCCATAGGCTCTGGTACAGCAGTGGTCATGTGACCCCAAACTGTCGATCAGAATAATTGTCCAGTGGATTCTTGAATGGATGTTGGTATGTGTCCACTGCTGGATGGGACAGAGGAGCCATGTGCACCGGGAGCAGCTCAGGATAACACTGACTTGGGTATGTATGAAGAGGATGGAGGTCCTTGAAGCCTTTACCCTGCTCCTGGAGAGCCAGCACATGCTGAGTACAGCTCTGACCCCATCAGCTGATGAACCCCTTGTCCAAATCAGGTGGAAGCTTGACTTCAGGTGGAGCTGGGTTTCTTGTCTTGTGGCCAGAAACATTCCAATACTGCAGGTCTTCTGGATTCCAAAGCGTGAGTCTTGTCCCTAGAATAAGTTGCTTTTCTGCATGTCCATTTTCTAAGAGTCTAGTCATTTTCTCTATGTTTCGAGATCCGGATATCAGGATATCAGCCACTAAAGGACAGTGGCATGACGAACTTGCGTGAGGTGTGGACCCTGCTCTGCATGCTTCCTTGCTGGCTCCTGTTCCCAAGTTTTCAATGACGTAATATATACGAAGGAACACTTTGCAGATTGTATGGTGCCCCTCCTTCCCTCTCTCCTTTCCACAAATAATAACAAAGACTTCATCTAGATGCTGTGCCGGGCACTGCAGCTCCGGAGGTGAATAAGTGGCGAAGCTTGTCCTCCTGGAACACATAGTCTAGTTAGGGAGGCAGATGAGTAACCAGCTAATTACTACCTGTGCTAATGGCCCTGATGGTGAAGTTGGGCATGGCATGTAATTGGAACATGGTGTAGGTGTAGGTGGGTGGGTCAGAAACAGCTAGAGCTCCATCCTGAGGTGGCGCAGGAGCTATAGGGGTGAAGATCAGGAAGTGTTCCCGACAGGGGCTCAGCCTAGGTAAAGGTGTGTGGGCCTTAGAGAGCGTGCACGGTGGTTGTTCAGGAAAACCTGAGCACATCAACGTGGTGGTGGGCAGGGGGCAGGGCTTCAGAGGTCCCGGCAAGAGGCGTTCGGAGGTCCCTGCAAGAGGTGTTCAGGGCAGGGGATGAAGAAACCAGAAGGGATGCGATCCTGTACCCCTGGGGAGCTACTGAAAAATTCCAAAGAACAGCATGGCATGGTCAGATTGCATGTGGGAAAGGTCACTCGAGGAACTGGGTAGCAGCTTGGAGGGGCAGGCCTGAGGGTGCACCTGACGACCCTTTCAGTCTGTCCCACAGTCTGTGTTCCACGTCTACCCACTCCAAGGGCATTCGGCCCCATTAGTCTTCTCCTGAGCCAGCTGTGAGCCATTTTCTTGGTGGGTGGCTCTGGACAAGTCACTTCCACTCTGGAAGCATCAGTTTCATCATTTGTACCACAGGAAGTGTCAAAGACGACGGTGAAGCTCAGTCATGGCACCCACAAGTGAGAGTCCTTCATTGCTTTGTAGGGCTGTGTCCATGCATGGGGTGAGTGTTGGCGCCCAATTTCTCAAACTCCCATGGCTTCTGGCTGAGTCAAAGCCTCAACGTGCTTCACTGTCCTGTTCCCAGCTCGAGAGACTCCACTCTCTTCCTGGTCTTCCAGGAGATGCTCTAGGTCAGTGTTGGGGTTCATTCATTATTGCTCTGTGCACATAGATGTTCTCAGAACCTGCTGATGGCCTAGTCCAGCATGGACACCTTCTCTCCTATGACCTGCTTGCCTGGTTACTGCCGCCATCTTTTTTCTGACACTCCTGTGGGTCAAGGAGTAAACACAGGTTCAAGTCAAATAGCTTTCAGGCAGCCATCCATCCATCCAGCCAGCCAGCCATCTACCCACCCATTTATCCATCCATCCATCTGATCCATTCAGCCTTCCATTTATCCATCTATCCATCTAGTCATCCTTACACCACCATTCATTTGTCCATCATCTCCCCATCCATCCATCCATCGAGTCACCCATTCTCTCTATCCATCCACTTGTCCATTAGTCTGTCAATCTATCTCTCCATCCATTTTCACAGAGCCCCATGTCTGTGCCATCCATGGCACTACGCTCTGGAGAGAGATAGCTGAGAAAGACAGACCTGTGCCTGCGCTATTTGTCTGGGAAAATGTAAGTATGTTAGTGTGGTGGGGTGCAGGGTGCAAAGTTAGGAGGGTTGAGGCATGATGCTGGAGAGACCTACAGGGGTCAGGTTATAGTCTTCTGAAGGAGATGAAAGCGCACAGTAGCTGTGATAGCTTCCTATGGCCACTGTGGAAGAAGGAAGCAGAATCCAGTTGGTAAGGTTTGTGGGAGTGCTAGAAATGGAGGAGGATGGGCGCCCGTGGGATGTGGCTTGGCTTTGCTGATGGACAGGCTCTAGGGCTCCTAAAAAGCTACAGCCAGAGTTCTTGTAGGGCCTGGGGAAGGACGGCCCTACTTTGAGACTCAGAGGCTTCTGGGGCACAGGGAGCCATCTGCTCAAGTGGGGAAGACCTGAGTTCAAGTCTCAGGGCTGCTACTCCCTGACTATGACCTTAGGCAAGGCAACCCCTGTGTAGGACTCCCAGTTTCATTACCTATAGAACCCTCTTGAGTGATGATAATGATGTTCATGAAGTAACATCCAAGAACCCAGCAGAGGGCCTGACACCTAAGATGTGATAAACAGATGCTGATTCTCACTGCTCTTTTCCTTCTTCTCACCCCTGGCCCTGAAGACCCCGCTTTGGCTGTGGCTCCTTCTACAGTCTCCCCACTTGTAAAAGGACAATACTAGGGCCTCGTACCTGCTCAGTGCCCAGTTAGTCAGGTGGCGGTTTTGGTCACTGGCCCTTTGCTCTGCACCCCGCAAACCTCCTTCTGGGTCTGCCCACCTGGATTTCTATGTCCTACATCCCGGCCTCATATCACGGGCTGTCTGCTGGGGCCTTTGCTCCAGCTGCCCCTCTGCCTGGCTCCACCTCCAGGCCTACCTCCTCACCCCTCTCCCTGTCACTCTGTCACACCCCCCTGTTTTATTTTCTCCGGATGCGTGTCAGGATGAAAGCCTTTGTTTTGTTCCCTGTGTGCCCGGTCCATGACATAGAGCTTGACACACAGCAGGGACATGGTGTACATTTGTTGAGAAGGAAGGCAGGCAGGGAAGGAGGAAGGAGGAGAGCTGAAGGGGGGAAAAGGGAGGGCAGTGGAGGCTATGGAAGGGCAAGGAGGAGTGGCCAGCCAGCCAGAGCCCCAGGCCTCGGCCTCCTCCCTCTCCCATAGGGCTAGACCTTTGTTGGGGTGCTCAGGAAGCACCTGCTGATGCCCTCACAGGCCCGGAAACCTCCCAGCGCCTCCACTTCTAAGTCTGGTTTCTCACCCATGACTTCAGCGTGGATCGCATTGCCAGTGCGCCCTTGGTTGCAAACAAGGGGCCTCTGCCACCATCTGCTGGATGTCCCAGAGAAGGCAAGTCCAGCCAGCTATTGGACCTTCATAAATACATGCCAGCAAGGACAGCAGCAGCTGTGATTGATGAGATGGGTACTCCAGGTCAGAGGACCAGGGATTTTAACCACATGATATCTTAATCTCTGACCCCTTGGAAATATGACTAGCAATGTCCCCACATATTTGTTATCACAGACCCACAAGGAAAGTGAGATAGAGAGAAAGAATGGCTTATCCTGGGGAAACTGAGGTGCACAGGTGGAGAGCCTGGACTGTGGCCTTGCAGGGAGTATTGGGCCCAGGGGAACATGGCTCCAGGCCCTGGCCTGGTGTTCTGGGGGCTACAGCTAATCTACTTGGGGAAGGAAAGGCAAACTTATGTGCAGATTTCTATGGCCTATATTTATGGCCCTCGGGTCAGGTTGGCAAGGGTAGGATAGGAAAACCTCTATGGGGTAGATTCTCAGGTATGTGTTCTAAAACAATGGCCTTGCGAGGGTCCAGGGCCTCACTTGCCACTGTTAGGAAGTCCCGCCAATGGAGGACACCTTGCCAATATCAGAAAGATTAGTGCTCAGGCTAGGTGCCATGGCTCATGACTGTAATTCCAGCACTTTGGGAGGCCCAGGCAGGAGGATTGCTTGAGGTCAAGAGTTTGAGGCCAGTCTGACCAACATAGCAAGACCCCTGTCTGTGCCAAAAAAAAAGATGAGTACTCTTTTCTTGGCTCTGATACTTTCTAGCTCTATAATTTTGAGCCTCCCTCGAGGATCCTGAACTACCACACCCACCTCTCTGAGCCTCAGTTCATCCCTCTGTAAAATGGGACTAATCCTTTTAGCCTTACTTAAAAACAAGTAAAAACACATTCATGAGGCCCTGGGCACACACTAATTGCTTGATAAATGACATTATAAAGAACCCCACAGCTATGCCTCAATGCCTCTTCAATTCTGAGAACCAGGTGTTGTGTGATAGGTCTGTAGAACTGAGGAAACTGAGTCACCAGGCAGGGAAGTGCCTGGGCCCAGATTTCAGCCTGAGTCGCAGCCCTAATGTTGGGAACCTCAAGAAATGCTTTGTGCCTCTGTCTGCTGGCTTCCTCTCCTCCCTGCCCCACCGGCCAGGGGATACTGGCAGGAGCCCACCACAGCCAGGCCAGGCTTCATCCTCCGGGGGCTCACATTCCTCCTGGAGGCAAGGAGCTCCTTCCTTTAGCCATTTCAGTAAGGAATGAACACATGGTAGAGCTCACCGTGTATCTGAAGAGTGGCTGATGCTCTGAGGGGCACATTTTAGGAATGGAAGGGTGAGGTGCTTTGCCCAGGGTCACAAAGCTATGCTGGGGTCAGACCTTGAGAGCAGCCCCTGCAGCGTCCATCAGAGAAAGCTCTGGGTGGTTGAAATCCCTGTGGGCCTGCAGGCCAGGGTCATTCTTCTAGCTCAGGCCCAGGATCAAAGGCAGCTCAGCAGGAAGCCCTTCCCATCCCACTTCCCCAGAACTAGGACACACTTTGACGTCAACACATCCACATTCTTGCCCTGCAGCCCCAGGGCGGGGGCACTGCTTTCCTCCCTTCAGCACTGGCATCACAAACAGGAAGCTGGGCCCTGTGGGCAGGCCCAGGCCCAGGGCACCAGGAGGAGGAGGAGGTTGGGGGCCAAACTGGGTGTCAGTTCCCCATCTAGTCTGGGGTTCCGTAGAGGGAGAATGGGGGTTGGTGGGTGCTATTATAATGTCCCTCCAGGGTCACTGCTCCTAAAGCTCTTTAAAAGGGGCCTTCATTGCTGTGGTCAGTGTAAGCCATTGTGCTTCCGAGGTGGCCTGGCTGTCATTAATTGTGGCTAATCTCACTGATTAATGATCATGGCTATCATAAATTGAGCACTTACTCTGACCATGGACTTGACATGTGTTCTCTCATTTAATGCTCATAAACAATCCTCTTTCTTCCTCTGACAGATGAGAACACTGAGGCATTGGCTGGTTAAGTTACTTATCCAAAGTCCTGCAGCTGTGCGGGGTGAGCAGGGCAGCACCCACGTGGTCTGGCCCAGAGCTGGTGCCGGGAGCCCACCAGGCACAGCGTCAGGCCCTCTGACTACAATGTTGGAAAATACAAGACTGATCATCTTTTCTAGGCTAAGGCCTTCCATGGCTCCCCTTTGCCACATTTTGTGGATGGCATTCAGTGCCCTTGATCTCTTGCTATTCCCACTTCTTCAACCTGATTCTGCGCTTTGAATATACAAAGCCACTTCTGATTCCCAAACCACTCTCATTTCTTCATTATGACCACCCTCTATTAATATATGGGGGAAGTCCCAAGGTCAAAGAGGGGACAGGGCTCATACTAGGTCACAGAGCCAGTAAGGGACAGTGACAGAATTCACATTTGGGTCTGGCAGGTCCAAAGCCTTCCATGCCCAGAGTTCTTAGATGTTAAGGGGCAGAGGAATGGCCAGGGGGCTATTTAGATGGCAGCTTCCTGGGTCCAGCCCAGGAGGAGGCAGGGAGGGGCATGGGAATCTGCATTTTCAGCGCTCTCCCTGGGTGAGTCTGAACACCCCTTACCCTCCAATGCTCTGCAGTACTCAGAGCTGTCTAATGGGCTCCAAAGCTGGGAGACAGCCTATGGGGCTTTTGCACCTGGTGGGCCCTATCCACCTAGGGCTCTTGTCAGCTGGGGACACTGGCCTCACCTCTCCTGTGGACGTCTCACTTCCCTCCCTCGCAGCCCCACAACTGTCATTCTATGCTTCCTTCCTCTCTGTCCTTACCTTCCCACAGGACTGGGGAAGTGCTGGTGCAGACAAGAGGGTCTCACACCTACCTGACGGTGCTCCAGAAGGCCCTGGAGAGCTGGTGGCCACACACTACCAGGCTGGTCCTGAGTCTGTGAACTGGGAGGTCTGGATAGGCCTGGGGCATGCAAAAACCCAGCTGCTGCTGCAGGCTGCTCTGGGGACCACACTTGGAGAATTGCTGATGTGGAAGAGGCAAGATACAGAGGTGGCCAGAAGCTGGGTAAAGGGTGAGAAGGTGGTCACCAAGCTCCACTGGGGACAGCTGTGCCTCAATTTCCTCATTGGCAAACATGGAGAACTACAATGTCTACCTACCTCTTAGAGTTGCAGGATTGAATGCACATAGAATAAGGACAAGTATTTATTTTGCTTTCCCACTCAGAAGTCCTTTTCAGGCCGGTTCCTTACAGGAATGTTTACTGAACAAATATTAATACATCTCTCCTTCACTGAGGCTCCCGGGCTCAGTCCCCATGGGGAAGCAAGGGTTCCTGCCATCACCCTGAGGGAGAGTGAGTTACAGCTGGAGTTTACCCAGGTCTTACTCTTCTTTATCTGCCCAAGGTGCTTTTTCGGGGAAGTCATGGTGCCCACCCCGATGGAGGAGACCCCGGTGTCCCCGGTTCCCTTCTCTGGCCTGGGAACCTTCTCAAGTCCACGCTCCTGGCCCCCGCTGTTGGTGAGTGAGTTCTCGGGTTTGGCGCGCCCCCTGGCGGTCACATAACAGAGCCAAGGAAGGCGAGGAGCTGGACCCCAGGAGACTTAGTAGCCTCTTCTGCGGGGGGCTTATTCACTCATTTATTCGTCCAACCACCCGGCAAACATTCTTGGAGTGCCTACTGAATACCACTGGGATAGGCTCCGGGGGGAACGTTGGCATCAAGATAGACATGATGACTGCTCTGGCTGCACTCTGTCCAGCAGGGAGCACAGGGATAGAAGTCGTAAGTACAGCCTGTGAGAGAAGTGTGTGGAGGAAACACTCAGGGTACCTGGGAGCACACGCCTGAGGGACTGGCCTGTGGCTTCCTCCACAAGGCCACTGGGGCAAGAGGCTCTCTTAGAAGTTAGTTAACTGGGAGAAAGGTGTGTGGGTGGGCATCGGTCAGGGGGGTTTCATAGGGGACAAAGCAGGTGCAAAGGCCCTGGGAAGGAGGCAGTCTGGTGAGTGTGCAGTCTGGGGGAATCCAGGCTGGAGGTGGATAGCTGTGGGAGGGAGACTCGGGGAAGTGGGCAGGCCTGATTTCCCAGGCCGGTGGAACCCCAGCAAGGAGGTTTTCCTGTCCTCTTGGTGCCTCAGGAAGCTGCCTGGTTAACCGTGAATCTCAAGGCCCAGGATGCCTGGGTTGGAATCCTACTTTTTGCCCTTGGTCAGCTGGATGGCCTGGGACAAGTTACTTAATCTTTCTAAACCTGTTTCTTCACTTGCTTAATCAGGATAGCAGTAAAGCTCCCCATTCCCCACCTAGGGGTCCTGTGATGGTGAAGCAAGTCTGTTCAAGTGACATGCCTGGGATGGTGCAGAGCCTTGGGAATGCTGGGCGAGGGCTGGCAAGTGTTATTGTTATTGGAGGGTTCTGGTTTGGGGCAACAGGCTGAGAGTGCAGTAGCAGGAGGACCCCTCTCAAAGTTCCCACCGCCTCACACCATTGCATTGGGGATTTGGGTTTCCACACAGGAATTTGATGGGGGACACAAATGCCAAGTGAAGTTCACATTCAACCCAGTTTAATGATTTCTCACTGTCCTCAATCCTACTGTGGTTCTCTGAAGGTTTCCATTCCTAAGAGAACAGGTCCCCTTGGTGTTCTCAAAACCTCTGCTTCTCCCTCACTCTCAGCCGACAACTTCAACTCGTCCATCACGGGCAGTGGACAGCCTCCAGGGACAGGTCTCACATGGCCGCCACCAGACTACTGCTCTCCTGCACCTCCTCTCCTGTCACACAGCAAGACATGTCTTTCTCCTCCATGGCTGCCACCACTTTAGGGCTCTGGCTCCTCTCCTGCTTTGTCAGGAACTTTGCTCATCTGGTCTTCCCTTGCTCCAACATCACTAATGTCCTCTTCTCAGAATGATCCCCATCACATGTACACATGGCTCAGTTAGGGAGCAGCAAACCCAGCCTGCCAACTACACTTGCCAAAAAAGTTTTATTGGAACATAGCCACAGCCATCTGCTTAGGTATCGTCCACGGCTGCTATTGAGCTACTACCGTGGAGCTGGATAGTTGTGACAGCAGTTGTGTAGCCTGCAAAGCTGAAACATATTCCTCTCTTTCCCTTTGCAAAACAAGTTTACTGACTTCTGTGCTACAGTGTTGGTTCTTAGTTGCCTTTTGGCATTGCACATTAGGAGACTTTGGGAAATGGGAGGTGGGTTTTTGTTGTCATTGTATTTGGGAGCCCCTGTCTGCCTTTACTGGGAGTAGCCAGGGATGTCAAACAGCTAGCAATACATGGAATCATCCTGTGTCGCGGAGAACTTTCTTACCCCAAATGCCAGTATCTCGATCTGTTAAAACAAATCAATCATTTACTCAAACAAACAGAAATCCCCTCATGGGATTGTATACCCCCACCCGCCACCCATTTCTTTTCTTTCCTCTGCAGCCGAACTTGCAGAAACATTGTCAGGATGTTATCATTTTTGCTTCCCCAGTTCCCTGTAGGATATATTAATCACACGTCCATGGCCACGGTTCTGCTGCAATTGTTCTCATGAAGCTCCCAGGGGCCTTCCCATTGCCAATCTAAGGCCCCTTCTTTGTCCCTATCATGCTGATTTCCTCCCTGGCATCCTCACATTGACTCCTTTCTCCTTGAGAATCTCTGCCTTCTGCTCAGGGGCATCCCGCTGGCCTGGTTTCCCTGCCCCTTGCCTTGGCCTATTCGGTCCAGGATTTTTGGCTGATTGTTCTTTCTCTCCCTGATCTCAGAATCTTGGGGTGCTGCGTGTGCTCCTGTACCCTCTGCTTCTCCCCACCTACACGCTTTCCCCAGTTGATGTCACACACAGTCTGTGATCTTCAATTACTTTATATTCTGTTGACCCTATTCAAGACTTATATCTTGGATCTTAACCTTCCTCCTGCCTCCTGCCCAGACTCCCAGGCCAGCTGCCCAGGCAACACCTCCCCTCAAGTGTTTCCCAGACATCACAGCATGATACATCCCAGACATGAAGTGCAGGCTTTCCTTTAAAACGTGCCCTCCCACCATCCCATGTCTATGGCACCACTATCCTTAGAGTTGTTCAGCCTGGAAATTTAGGGGTCATCTTTGATTTCTCCCCTACCATTTGACCTGCCAGCACATTCTGCTTTCTGTGCTCCCAAAACACATCCTCCCTGGGATGGTATGAAGGTCTGTGTCACCCTAAAATTCATGTGTTGGAATTCTAATCCCTCCACCATGTAATATATTAGGTGGTGGGGCCTTTGGGGTGATCATGTCCTGAGGTTAGGGGTGAATGGGGTTAGTAACCTTATCAAAGAGGTCCCGAGAGATTCCTTGCTGCCCCTTCCACCATGCGAGGACACAGCCAGAAGGCGCCATCTATGAGGCTGCCCTCATCAGACACTGAGCACACTGGTGCTGTAATCTTGGACTTCCCTGTCTCCAGAAAGGGGAGGAGTAAACGTGCGCTGTTATAAACCACCCATCTATGGTGTTCCGTCACAGCAGCCCACATGGACTAAGCTTAGGACACCCTCTGTCCTCTGGTGTCTATGGGCCTCTCGCCCTGAGTGCAGGCCACTTCCATCTCCATCTCGGACCCCTGAAATGGCCCAGCACATCTCTCTGGCTCTCCACCCCCGCCCCCAGGTCACTGTCCACAGCCTTCTTCAACAATCAGTTGAACACCTGCCACGTGCCACGTACTGAGAATAAAAAGTAAGGGGGACCACATGCATTCTCTAATAATGTGGGGCTAACTGATGGGCACAGGAAGAATTAAAGATTAATGGAAATCAAGAAGGGGGGTGGGGAGAGGAAGGGAGGGGTAAAAACTTACCTAACAGGTACAATGAACAATATTCAGGTGACGGGCACACTATAGCCCTGAGAAAAGCATTATAAAACCATCCATGTAAAACAATTGCACCCCTTTAATATTTTGAAAAAATAAAATAAAAAAAGTGTGAGAGAGACAGAGAGAGCGTGAGCTGGCCCTGCCCTCCCTCACCCTCTACAGGACAAGAGAGAAACTGAACTGATAAAATATAGTAAATGCTATGAAGATGACAAACAGGCTCAGTGCCTGTGGCTCAGCGGCTAGGGTGTATGTTCCACATACACTGGAACTAGTTCGAATCCAGCCAGGCCTGCCAAACAAGGACAACTACAATGAAAAAATAGCCAGCATTGTGTCAGGCACCTGTAGTCCCAGCTACTTGGGAGGCTGAGGCAAGAGAATCGCTTAAGCCCGGGAGTTGGAGGTTGCTGTGAACTGTGATGCCAAGGGTGACATAATGAAACTTTCTCAAAAGTACTGTACCAAGGGTGACATAATGAAACTTTCTCAAAACAAAACAAATAAATAAATAAAAATAAAAAAGATGACAAACAGGGTGCTGAAAGGGACAAAAGTCGCCATTGTGTGGCCATGAAGGGTATTTCTGAGTAAGCGACATTTCTGTTGAAACTTTTATGCAGATCATGCAAGGTTTTGCAGGCCCTGATAAAGAGCTTTGGATTTGAGATGAGGATCTTTGAAGGATTTTAAGCAGAGGAATTATAGAATCTTGTTTACATTTTAACAAAATCACTCCAATTGCTGTGAGGATAATGAATTAGGGTGGGGTGGGATGGGGTCAGGTGGAGGTGGGGTCAGATGGAGGTGGTCAGCCTTCACAATGCCCCGGGGGGTAGTGGGGTGGAACAGGTGGCACCCTTAAGAAAGATGGAGGTGCTGTTTCCAAAAAGGGAGAGAAAGCTGGGCAGGAGAAAAATAATAGCTGTTTACTTCAGGGACCAGGGTAGAATGTATAAAAGGGAATATTATGCTGATGGGGAACATAGGAAAATAAATGACCTTGGGAGAGGCTCCTGAGCAGAGGAAGAAAAAATGGATGGAATCAGACTCTATGAAGCCAAAGGTGGGGAGATGAGCCAAGAAAGAAGTTCCTCTCCAAGGAAGAGCATTCAAGAAAACAAATTTCAGGTACAAAGCCTATGGATTAGGGGACGGGACACCCCTCTCCCAAGCAGGAGGCCTGCCACAGGCTCTCTGCGAACAAGCAGGGAACAAAAGACCTTTCATTTTACCTTGCTGAAGAGAGCAGCTAAACTCCAGGTCTCTTTCTCCGGGGAGGTTTCACTTATGAACTTAGACACCACCCCACCAGGCATAAAATTGAACAGGTATTTCTCCCCACAAATCCAAATTCCCAGTCCACCCTTCCCCCTCACATGGTGGTTTGAAGTTATGCCCCCTGCAGAGCACAGAGTGTTTGGTCTTGTCCTGAGAGATCTGGGCATAGTGTGAACTGCCAATCATCAGGACGGAATCTGTGACTAACGGGGAAGAAAGAGGGTGTGGGAAGAAAGGGACACTTGGTGGAAGGAGGAGCAGTCCCCTGGTTATGACTATGCCCGGCCAGTGGTGGTGTTGACCCTCAGTTTGGGCTGTGTCTGATGAGATGGGGTGCAGAACCCCTAGCTCTGATGGCACCCACAGCAGGAGAGTGGTTGCCCCATGTGGACTGAGTTCAGCAGACAGGGCTGGTCCCCAGCCCCTTCTGGGCCTGTAAGCAGAGGCTTGCTAGGTGTGGACTGAGACCTGAGAGCAAGGAAGGGTGTAGTCCTTTGATTCCAACAGAACCCTCAAGCAGTGGCTTGCTGGGTGTGAACCAAGACCTGAGGTCTAGGGCATGGTTCCCCTGTCTCCAGCGGGGCTTGTGAGCAGAGGCTTACTGGGTGAGGACTGAGACCTGCAGATGGAGGTGCAGTGTCCTGATTCTAACAGAGCCTGCAAACAGAGACTTGCCTGGCAGTGGACTGAGACTGGCAGGTGGGGTGTGGTTCCCTGACTCCAACTGGTCTGGCAAGCAGAGGTTAGCTGGGTGTGGACTGAGACCGGTGGGTCCCTGGCTCCAACTGGGCCTATAAGCAGAGAAGTGGACAACAGTGTGGACTGAGTCTGGCGGGTGGGAGCAAGGGTCCCTGGCTCCAACTGTGCTATTGGAGACCCTTGAACCCCTCTCTGTTGAGCAGGGTTTGTACTGCCTGAGACAATTTAATTGGAACCTGTGTCTGGGGCTGTCCATTCAGGGACATTCTGAGGTTGACCTTCAAAGTTCTGTTGTGGAAAAGAACTGAAGGGTGGGGGCTGAGTGCCACAGCTGTTTGTATCTCTTCACAGTTGAGATTTAAACCTAATACTGTGGCTTCTTAGGATAGGGTAGAGGTTGGCTGATATCAAAACAGAGCTAGCTTGCACTATCTCACCAAGTAGGTCCTCAGAGTCTCTGGCCAAAACTCTGAAAGGGGCCTTTGTAAGGTTGTAGGAGACAAGCCACGGTTACAAAGCCTAGCGCTTTGGTAAGAGGCTATCTCTACTATCTGGGAACTCTAATTCAATCTCACCCTACCAGTTCTAATAACCAAATGGTGGAAAATAAACATGGTGCAGACCCAACAGAAGAACTCTGGCAACATGAATAACCAGAGTAGATCAACTCCCCCGCCATGAAATGACAAAGCAGATACAACTGAAGATGCCATGCACAGACACATGGCAGCAAAGTCAGAAGTCAAATTCAGAATATGGATTGCAAATAAGATAAATAGAATGGAAAAAAGATAGAAATTGAATTCCAAAGAGTAGTTCTAAAGTTGTCTCAAGAAATTAATGAATTCAAAGCCCAAGTCACCAAAGATATGGACATAATGGGAAAAGAGATAGCAGAGCTCAAGGAAATAAAAAATTTATTTGAGGAACTCCAAAATCCCTCAGTAATAGAGTTGACCAGGAAGAAGAAAGGATCTCTGAAACTGAAGACAAATCTTTTTAATGTTCCAAAACACTCTAAGAGGTAGACAAATGGAGAGCAAAAACTGATCATTCCCTAAGAGAGTTGTGGGATCACTCCAAAAGATCAAACATCCATCTTATAGAAATTCCTGAAGGAGAAGAGGATGGGCCTAAAGATGCTCTATTCCAAGAGATTTTGGAGAAGAATTTTCTAAGCATTGCAAGAAATACAGAACTTCAGACAGCAGACAGTTTCAGAACCCCAGCAAGACTCAATCCAAATAAAGCATCTCCTAGACACATTGTGATTAACTTTGCCAAAGTTAAGACAAAGGAGAAAATTCTGCAAGCAGCCAGATGTAAGAAAAGCATCACCTACTAAGGGAGAAGTATCAGAATGATTTCAGATCTCTCAACTGAAGCATTTCAAGCCAGAAGAAGATGGGCATCAATTTCCAAACTCCTAAGCAAAACAACTTCCAGCACAGGATCCTGTATCCAACTGAGTTTCATTTGTGATAGAGAAACCAAATACTTTAATGACATATACATGTTGAAAAAATTTGCCATAACTAAACCAGCTGTCCACGATATTCTCAGACCCATCCTCCACAACAACCAGTGTAATTCTCTACCTCCAAAGTAATCTCACCCAGAATTTTTTTAACAAAACCCAACTTCCACAGTGGTGAAAGGATTAAAAATTTCCACTGGACATCTGAAAT
Organism: Nycticebus coucang; assembly: GCF_027406575.1. Classification (NCBI taxonomy): domain Eukaryota; kingdom Metazoa; phylum Chordata; class Mammalia; order Primates; family Lorisidae; genus Nycticebus; species Nycticebus coucang. Next base: position 76,585,667 of record NC_069796.1, on the reverse strand, counting down.
CATGACACCCAAAACACAACCAGGCTTATCAATTCTCTCAATTAATGTGCATGGTTTAAAGAGCACATTAAAGAGGCACAGGCTGGCTGATCGGATACATAAACTCAGACTGGACATCAGCTGTATACAAGAATTTCACCTTACCTTAAAGAATAAAAATAGACTTAGGGTGAAGGGATGGAGTTGTATAATACAAGCAAATGGAAACCAGAAAAAAGAAGGGGTTGCAATTGCAGTGGCAGATACAATTGGCTTTAAACCAACAAAGATAAAGAAAGATAAGAATGGTAACTACATATTTGTCAAGGGAAACACCCAACATGAAGATATTTTGATAATTAACATTTATGCACCCTACCAGAATGCTCCTCAATTCATAAAGCAGACCCTAATGGATATGAACAACTTGATATCTTCCTGCACTATAATAGTTGGAGATTTTAACACCCCTTTGACAGTTTTGAATAGATCTTCCAAGAAGAAACTAAACAAAGAAATATTAGACTTAAACCTGACCCTAGAGCAAATGGACTTTACAGACCTCTCCAGAACATTTCACCCTAATAAAACTGAATATACATTCTTTTCATCAGCTCATGGGTCATCCTCCAAAATAGATCATATCCTAGGACACAAGTATAACCTCACAAATTTAAAGGCATAGAAATTATTCCTTGTATCTTCTCAGATCACCATGGAATAAAAGGTGAACTCTCCACATCCAAGCCAGCATCTGCAGTTTTGAGATTTTGTGATATGGGCCATTCTTGCTGGGGTTGATGGTATCTCAGGGTGGTTTTGATTTGCATTTCTCTAATATATAGGGATGATGAACATTTTTTCATATGTTTGTTAGCCATTTGTCTGTCTTCTTTAGAGAAGGTTCTATTCATGTCTCTTGCCCATTGATATATGGACTGTTGGCTTTTTTCATGTGGATTAATTTGAGTTCTCTATAGATCCTAGTTATCAACCTTTTGTCTGATTCAATATATGCAAATATCCTCTCCCATTGTGTAGGTTGTCTATTTGCTTTGGTTGTTGTCTCCTTAGCTGTACAGAAGCTTTTCAGTTTAATGAAAATCTCAAAACTGCAGATGCTTGCATGGATATGGAGAGAAGGGAGCACTTTTACACTGCTGGTGGGACTGCAAACTAGTACAACCTTTCTGGAAGGAAGTATGGAGAAACCTCAAAGCACTCAAGCTAGACCTCCCATTTGATCCCACAATCCCATTACTGGGCATCTACCCAGAAGGAAAAAAAATCCTTTTATCATAAGGACACTTGTTCTAGACTGTTTATTGCACCTCTATTTACAATCGCCAAAATGTGGAAATAGCCCAAATGCCCGCCAACCCAGGAATGGATTAACAAGCTGTGGTATATGTATACCATGGAATACTATTCAGCTATTTAAAAAAAAATGGAGACTTTACATCCTTTGTATTAACCTGGATGGAAGTGGAAGACATTATTCTTAGTAAAGCATCACAAGAATGGAGAAGCATGAATCCTATGTACTCAATTTTGATCTGAGGAGAATTAGCAACAATTGAGGTCATGGAGGGGGGTGGAGAAAAAGCAGAGAGAGGGAAGGAGAGAGGGGGGTGGGTCCTTGGTGTGTGCCACACCTTCTGGGGGCAAGACATGATTGCAAGAGGGACTTTACCTAACAAATACAATCAGTGTAACCTGGCTTATTGTACCCTCAATGAATCCCCAACAATTAAAAAAAAATGTAAAAAAAAAGTGAACTCAACAGCAACAGGAATCCTCATACTCAAAGTCATGGAAACTAAATAATCTTAGGCTGAATGATAGCTGGGTCAAAGACAAGATTAAGAAGGAGATCACCAGGCAGCACCTGTGGCTCAGTCGGTAGGGCACCGGCCCCATATACCGAGGGTGGTGGGTTCAAACCCGGCCCCGGCCAAACTGCAACCAAAAAATAGCCAGGCGTTGTGGCAGGCGCCTGTAGTCCCAGCTACTCGGGAGGCTGAGGCAAGAGAATCGCTTAAGCCCAGGAGTTGGAGGTTGCTGTGAGCTGTGTGAGGCCACGGCACCCTACCGAGGGCCATAAAGTGAGACTCTGTCTCTACAAAAAAAATAAAAAAGGAAGGAGATCACCAAATGTTTGGAACAAAATGATAATGAAGACACAAATTATCAAAACCTGTGGGATACTGCAAAGGCAGTCCTAAGAGGGAAATTTATAGCATTTGAAGCCTTCATCAAGAAAATAGAAAGAGAGGAAGCCAACAACTTAGTGGATCATCTCAAGGAACTAGAAAAGGAAGAAAATTCCAACCCCAAAACCCAGCAGAAGAAAAGAAATAACCAAAATTAGAGCAGAATTAAATGAAATCGAAAACAAAAGAATCATTCAGAAGATCAATGAAACAAAAAGTGGGTTTTTTGAAAAGATTAACAAAATTGAAAAACCTTTGGCCAACCTAACCAGAAGTAGAAAAGTAAAATCTCTAATATCATCTATCAGAAACAATAAAGGAGATGGGTGGCACCTGTGGCTCAAAGGAGAAGGGCACCAGCCCCATATACCAGAGGTAGAAGGTTTAAACCCAGCCCTGGCCAAAAACTGCAGAAAAAAAAAAAAAGAGAGAAGGAAACAATAAAGGAGAAATAACAACAGACATTTCATAAATTCAAAAAATCCTCAATGATTACTAAATCTCTATTCCCAGAAATATGAAAATCTGAAGGAAATGGACCAATGCCTAGAAGCACACCACCTTCCTAGACTCAACCAGAAAGAATTAGAAATCTTGGGCAGTGCCTGTGGCTCAGTGAGTAGGGTACTGGCCCCATATACCAAGAGTGGCAGGTTTGAACCCTACCCTGGCCCAACTGCAACAAAAAATAGCTGGGCGTTATGGCAGGCACCTATAGTCCCAGCCACTTGGGAGGCTGAGGCAAGAGAATCACCTACCCCCAGGAGCTGGAGGTTGCTATGAGCTATGACACCACAGCACTCTACCAAGGGCAATAAAGTGAAGACTCTGTATCAAAAAAAAAAAAAAAAAAAGAATTAGAAATCTTGAATAGACCTAGATCAATCACTGAAATAGCATCAACAATATAAAATCTCCCAAAAAAGAAAAGTCCAGGACCAGATGGCTTCACACCCGAATTCTATCAAACCTTTCAAGAGGAACTAGTATCTACATTATACAACCTTTTCCAAAGCATTGAAAAAGAAGGAACACTTCCCAATACATTCTGTGAAGCAAATATCACCCTGATACACAAACCAGGAAAGAATCCAACAAAGAAAGAAAATGATAGACCAATATCATTAATGAATATCGATGCAAAAATATTTAATAAGATCTTAGCAACAGAATTCAACAACACATCAAAAAAATTATACACCACGATCAAGTTGGTTTTATTCCAGGGTTACAGGGTTGGTTCAACATACACAAATCAATAAATATAATCCATCACATCAATAAAAGAAAAAACAAAGACCATATGATTCTCTCAATTGATACACAAAAAGCCTTTGATAATATCCAGCATCCTTTCATGATCAGAACACTTAAGAAAATAGGCATAGAAGGGATGTTTCTTTCTTTTTTTTTTTTTTTTTTTTGGTTACAGTTCAGCTGGGGCCGGGTTTGAACCCACCACCCTCAGTATATGGGGCTGGCGCCTTACCGACTGAGCCACAGGTGCCACCCCAGAAGGGATGTTTCTTAAACTGATAGAGGCCATCTACAGCAAACCCAGATCCAATATCATATTAAATGGTGTAAAACTGAAAACATTTCCACTCAGACCAGGAACAAGGCGAGGATGCCCATGGTCTCCACTGCTATTCAACATAGTAATGGAAGTCTTAGTCATCATAATCAGGCAAGAGAAGGTGATCAAGGGTATCCAAATAGAGTCAGAGGAGATCAAACTCTCACTCTGCACTGATGATATGATCCTACACCTGGAAAATCCCAGGGACTCAGCTTCAAAACTCTTAGAAGTGATCAAGGAATACAGCAGCGTCTCAGGATACAAAATCAATACTTACAAGTTAGTAGCTTTTATATATGCCAACAATAGTAAGCTGAAAAAACAATTAAGGACTCTATTTCTTTTACAATAGTGCCAAAGAAGATGAAATATCTGGGAATTTACCTAACAAAGGACGTGAAAGATCTCTATAACAGAACTATGAAACTCTGAGAAAAGAAATAGCTGAAGACGTTAACAAATGGAAAAACACCATGCTCATGGCTGGGAAGAATCAACATTGTTAAAATGTTTATATTGCCCAAAGCATTCTACAGATTTAATGCAATCCCTATTAAAGCACCATTGTCATACTTTAAAGAACTTGAAAAAATAGTACTTCGTTTTATATGGAATCAGAAAAAACTCAAATAGCAAATACATTACTCAGAAATAAGAACAAATCAGGAGGTATCACATTACCAGACTTCAGGCTATACTATAAATCTATGGTGATCAAAACAGCCTGGTACTGGTACAAAAACAAAGTGATAGATTTATGGAACAGAATAGAGAACCAAGAGATGAATCCAGCTACTTATCATCATTTGATCTTCACCAAGCCTATCAAAAATATTCAGGAGGGGAAAGACTCCCTATTTAACAAATGGTGTTGGGTGAACAACACAAATGGTGTTGGGTGAACTGGCTAGCAACCTGTAGAAGATTCAAACTGGACCCCCACCTTTCACCATTAACAAAAATTGATTCCCACTGGATAAAAGATTTAAATTTAAGACATGAAACTATAAAAATACTAGAAGAGAGTGTGGGGAAAACACTTGAAGAAATTGATCTGGGAGAATATTTTATGAGGAGGACCCCCCAGGCAATTGAAGCAACACCAAAAATACATTACTGGGATCTGATCAAACTAAAAAGCTCTTGCACAGCCAAGAGCACAATAAGTAAAGCAAACAGACCACCTTCAGAATGGGAGAAGATTTTTGCAGGTTATGCTTCTGACAAAGGTCTGATATCTAGAATCTACAGAGAACTCAAATCAATAAGAAAAGAACAAATAACCCCATTTCTATGTGGGCAAGAGACTTGAAGAGCAACTTCTCTGAAGAAGACAGGCGCACAACACATGAAAAATGCTCATCATCCTTAATCATCAGATAAATGCAAATCAAAACCACTTTGAGATATCATCTAACTCCAGTTAAGATTAGCCCACATTACAAAATCCCCAAACTACAGATGTTGGCGTGGATGTGGAGAGAAGGGAATGCTTCTACACTGCTGGTGGGAATGCAAGGTAATATGACCTTTTTGGAAAGAAGTTTGGAGAACACTCAAGGAACCAAAAGTAGACCTACCGTCCGTTTGATCTTGCAATTCCTCTACTAGGTACATACCCAGATGATCAAAAATTATTTTACAACAAAGATATTTGTACCAGAATGTTTATTGCAGACCATTCATAATAGCTAAGACTTGGAAACAGCCCAAGTGCCCATCGACCCATGAATGGATTAACAAATTGTGGTATATGTACACCATGGAATACTATGCAGCCATAAAAAGATGGAGACTTCACATCTTTTATGTCTACCTGGATGGAGTTGGAACATATTCTTCTTAGTAATATCTCAAGAATGGGAAAAAAAGTATCCAATGTACTCAATACTACTATGAAATCAATGTATAATCACCTACACATTCATATGAATGGCAAAATATAACTATGGTCCAGAAAGTAGAAGGGAAGAGGAGAGAGAGGGGAGGGGAGGGGGATATGGGAGGAGGGAATGGATTTGGAGGGACCTCACCTAATGTGCATGATGCAATGGTACATTTCAAAACTATTAAGAAATGAGTATAATTGTGATGGATGGGTTACTTAGTTCAATGTAAGCATTTCACGTTGTATATCAAAGCAGTACCCTGAACCCTATAAATGCATCAATGTACACAGTTATGATTTAATAAAAAAAAAAAAGGAAAATAAAGGACCTTCTGTACCTGACATAGATGGGGCTTGGTAAACGTTTACTGGATGAAGAGCCAGCACAGGCATAAAATATGCAGGGCTGTGCACTCCAGGCCAGAGAGAAATCTCTCTTCCCTTTCCCTTTAGGAGGAAGGTAGAGAAAGAGCCAGGGACTGTCATGGTTTCTTGGGTACCTGATGCGTATAAAGCTGTGGTCCCATGGTCCAGTCTGAGGAAAGTCTTGTGGAATCAGGAATGCAGTCCAGCAAGAAAAAGCAATGTCAAAATAGCATAATTTCTCTACTTGTAATTCTTAGTCACCGCCAAGGGGACTAACATCCTAACTTTGTCACCCCCCTGGGCACCTACCCTGCCTTCCACAGGCTGCAAAGTCCTTTCTCCAGACCCAACTTGCATGGCTCTTATGCTCCCTACCCTTCTCCCTAGAGCTCCCTATGCTCTTATGCTCCCTACCCTCTCTAAAAGTGGAGAGGGGAGAAGTGGGACAAACAAAGCCAGCAGGATGGAGGCAAGAAAGGCTCAGCAGGAGCTGGGCTTTGTTCCAGTTTACATCTTTCTCATCCACTCTGGTGCTTCTTTCCCAGTCTCTGTCGCTCTGTGACCTGCAGGTTCTTGGAAGGTCTGTAGGGAGGATGCCAGGACACCACGGGAGCTGGTTTGTCATACATAATCTTCAGGTTGATAATATCCATCTGATAGAGGGCCATGTCCTTCACCACCATGTGCAGGTTCAAGGTTATTAAAGGAAATATTGACATTCAGGGATGTGGCCACAGAATTCTCTAGAGGGGAATGGGCATGCCTGGACCCTGCTCAGGCATGGGTATAGGGACGTGATGTTAGAGAACTACAGAAACCTGGTTTCCCTGGAACTTGCCATCTCTAAGCTGGACCTGATCACCTTTATGAAACAAAGAGAAGAGCCCTGGGATGTGAAGAGAGAGGAGACAGTAGCCAGACACCCAGGTGGGTGGGAGTGAATAAAGCAGGTGGTACAGGGGATGGGTCCAGAGGCCCAGCAGGAAGCCAGACCTTAAGGTGTGGATCCAGAAGCTCTGGCACAATGAATTAAATTTTGAGAAGCCTATGTTTATTTTTATTGCTCTCATAGAAGGACATCTTTCTCACGCTCTTAAATTATCTGATTGATTCCCTTCAAGACTGTGAAAAATAGCTGAGGATTCCCTTTGTCCTTCAGTGATCTTCCACCAAGTCACAGAGAGAGCCAAAGCCCTCCCCTGGCTTTGTGAGGGTCTACACGATCTACTTACCCATGCCTTTGGGGGGTCCTGGGAAAGTCTATGCGTATTTCTGATGACCTCTGTGTTAAACCATTTCTTAAGCTCTGCTTTTGCCTCATGTCAGAAGCGTGTGAACATAGGGGTTGTATATAGTGTTATTTGGTTCAGAAGTTCAGGAATACTGTAGATAGATATCACATATTTTCTGTTTTAGTAATTTTTAATCCTTTGGAGATTTCAAAAGTCATTCTACAGAAACTGAGACTCTGTAATTTCATCAACAAACAAAACATTTCCCTTTAATTAGATATTAAATTACACCTAAATATTAGATATTTAATTTTATAATTTTTTAAAAAACCTAATGATATATTTTACATTAAAAGTTTTTCCTAGCTGGGCATAGTGGCTCATGCCTGTAATTCTAGTGCTCTGGGAAGCCAAGGCAGGCAGGTTGCCTGAACTCAGGTATGCTATTTTGACATTGCTTTTTTTTTTTGCTGGACTGCGTTCCTGATTCCACAAGACTTTCCTCAGACTGGACCATGGGGACCACCGCTTTATAAGCAGCAGGAGTTCAAGACCAGCCTGAGCAAGAGGGAGACCCCCCATCTTTAAAAAATGGCTGGGCATTATGGCAGGCACCTGTAGTCCCAGCTACTTGGGAGGCTGAGGCAGGAGGATCACTTGAGCCCAAGAGTTTGAAGTTACTGTGACCTACGACGCCATGGCACTCTATTTTACAACAAAATGAGACTCTGTCTCAAAAAAGAATAAGAAAATTTCCTACCCTGAACAAAGATTTAAAATTTATACCTGTAATCCTAGCACTCTGGGAGGCCGAGGTGGGTGTATTGCTTGAACTCAGGAGTTCGAGACCAGCCTGAGCTAGAGCAAAACCCCATCTCTATTAAATGCAGAAAAAATAGCTGGACATTGTAGTGGCACCTGTAGTCCCAGGTACTTGGGAGGCTGAGGCAAGAAGATCACTTGAGCCCAAGAGTTTGACATTGCTGAGGTATGATGACACCATGGCACTCTACCCCAAAGTACAGTGTGAGACTCTTGTCTCAAAAAAAAATTAAACTATACATGTGCAATTTCCATATGTGGAGAATAGTTTAATGGACTAGTTTCCATACAGAGTTTTTAACTAAAAACGGTCTATGGGGAGCTTAGAACATTGTCGAGCATATGGTACATTGTGACTATCATATTATTATTTCTTCTTTTTTCTTTTTTTTATTAAATCATAACTGTATACATTGATACGATCATGGGGCATCATACACTCGCTTCATAGACCATTTGACACATTTTCATCACAATGGTTATTTCTTAATAATAATCATTTTAAAATTTTGTTTATTTAGTTATGCAGCTTACTGAGAATGTGTAATATGTTCATTTGATGGATTGTTCTTCCTGATGTGTGGATTTTTAAAAATATATATTTTGTGTCTTTGAGGTAAACATCTTGATGATTTGATGCCTGTATACATTGTATAATGATTAACACATAAATTATCAATTTTGGGGGGGCATGAAAATGCTTAAGGTCTACTTGTTTAATCTACTTAAGAGAATGTTACTTAATCTTAAGTACACAATATGATATTGTTAACTATATTCACAATGCTGTACATCGTATCCCCAGAATTTATTTATCCTGTAAATATCAATTTGTACTCTTAACAAAAAAAAAAAAAAAGGCTCAGAAGGCGCTCAGGTGGGAATCGCTGTCCCATACACATGGCCTGAAGCGACTTTCTACAGTTACCAGAAAAATAATCCCCTCTTTGGACACTTTCCCCAAATCCTATCTTCCTCACCCACCAGGTAGTCATTTGTGTAAGTGAAGAAATATTTGTGGGGTGCCCACTAGGTGCTGGGCGCTGTTCTGAGCACCAGGGATGTAACAGCAGACTAGAGGTTGTCTGTGTTCTCGGGGAGCTGATGGTTTACTGAGAGAGACAGGGAAGTGAGTGATGCTTACAGATTGATGCAGCCTGGTACTATGGGGACAAGGGTGACATCCGCTGCGGTAGGCTTTCTGAGGATGCCATATGGACACTGAAGTTTGGTGAACAAGTGAGTTGCCATGAACCAAGCAAAGTGAGTGAGAGAGTGTGTGTGTGTGCGCGTGTGCGTGTGTGTGTGTGTGTGTGTACTTGGGGCATGGTAGAGGACATCTGAGGCCAAGAAAGAAGCCTGAGTCCAACAAGTATGAATCTCAGTCCACAAACCCAGACATGCATGAAGCGAGCTTGTTTTCCCAACTTAATTTCGCTTTCCAGTCTCCATTCCACTGAGGTTCCCTTCCTTTCCCTCAAGTTCACGGCCAAGTTCCATAGGCTTGTATAGTGCCAAGTTGTTGATGGGGTGTAGAGCACAGGGGCCCATTCTCATTTCCCTCTGTCCACATGGTACCCCAGACTAGTCCTAGAGAGTCCTCCCATCCCATGTGCTTGCTGGCCCCCAGGCACCATTGAGTGGGGAGGGAGGTGGAGATTCCAGGTAAGGTGGGCGAATGCCAGGGGTCAAGGAGATTCAGTTAACATTTTAACATAGGAGGCTTCCACAGTTGTGGAGATGGATTGCTCTGGCTGGGGCTCAGCAAGGTGCAGGATGTTTGTGGGAACTCTGGAGGGGCAGGCGGGGAGGCAGGAGAGTCTGAAGGCCAGACACCACTGAGCCTGAATGTCCTTCTCGGGAGTGCAGACTTGGTCTGGCTCCAGGGTTACTGTGGACACCAAGCAGCATGTCTCAAAGCAGCTAAGGCATCCTGTTCTCTCTCTCATCCATGAAGAAGGAGCAGAGCTGGGCTCTTCAAATCCACCTGGGAGGCTCACAGCTCCCCTGGAGCCAGGCCTTGCCATGAGAGGCATTGTAGATGGCATCGCAGGGCTCTGTGTACCTATTCTGTTACTAGAGAATCTGAGGGTAGCAGGTGCCAATGACTTTGCAGGGGTCATGGAGCTTACAGAACTCACATCTTATCCACACCCAGGGCAGACAAGCTCTCCCTTGCAGACAAATAGGGAATGATAAATAGCCCTTGGACACTTCTGGTTTAATTTGACTTAACTCTTAGCATTAGAAGGTCAATTTTGCAATTTTTTAGGCAAACCACAGCGCTGGGGAGAGGCTTAGCAGGTGTATCGGAGCTTAAGTGTTTTCTGTTTTATGTGAGGGAGGAGGCGAAATAAAAGAACCTTTTTTTTTTTTTTTTTTGAGATAGTCTCTTGCTCTGTAGCCTAGGCTAGAGTGCTGCCATGGCCTCAGCATAGCTCACAGCAGCCTCAAACTCCTGGATTCAAGCAATCCTCCTGCCTCATCCTCCCAAGTAGCTGAACTATAGGCACCTGCCACAACACTGGCTAATTTTTCTATTTTTAGTAGAAAAATAGGGTCTTGCTCTTGCTCAGTCTGGTCTTGAACTCCTGAGCTTAAGCTGTCCACCTGCCTCAGCCTCCCAGCGTGCTAGGATTACAGGCCTAGGTCACCATGCCTGGCCTAAAAGGAACTATTTAAAAAGAGATATTCAAAATCCATCCTTGGTACTGTTCAGTATCCTCTCCAAACCAGCTCTTTCTTACATCTTTTTTTTTTTTAGAGGCAGAGTCTCACTTTGACGCCCTTGGTAGAGTGCTGTGGCGTCACAGCTCATAGCAACCTCCAACTCCTGGGCTTAGATGATTCTCTTGCCTCAGCCTCCTGAGTAGCTGGGACTACTGTGTCTGTAGCCTGTCACAACGCCTGGCTATTTTTTTTTTGCAGTTTGGCCGGGGCTAGGTTTGAACCTGCCACCCTCAGTATATGGGGCCCATGCCCTACCCACTGAGCCACAGGCACCACCCCATTCTTTCTTACATCTTTTTTCATTATTGTCTTGATGGGTCAAGCTGGAATGAAGCTGCCTCTGGGCATTTGCATGTGCTGTTCCACCTTCCTGGTGAGCCCCTTTTCTTCTCCACCTGGAGACCTTATCTTCTGCCTTCAAGACGCTCCTCAAAGTTCCCTTTTCCTGAAAGCCTCCCCTGACTCCTTCAGGTTGGGTCAGAGCTCCCACGACCTCTTGGTGTTACCCCAGCCAGGACACTTACAGACAAGTAGGGAATGATAAACAGCCCTTGGAAACTCTTTTGATTTAGCTTGACTTAACTTCTTAGCATTGGCAGGTCAATTTAGCAATTTATTGTAATGATTTTTGCAACTCTGTTGTAACATCTAAGTTCATTTCTGTCCCTACCACCTGGCAAGGAGGTTGGTGAGAGCAGAGATGTGTCTCATTTGATTAATTTGTTATTTCACTGGGCTCTACTTTGACCACTCTCTTTAGAAGATTGTCTCCTCTTGTTATTTTTCTTCTTATGCTCCTGTCCAGATCTTTGTTGCATTAAATTGTAATAATATTTAAATATTTTTAAATTATAACATACAATTATATTTTTTGTTATAATGCTCCTTGTATAATTTAATTTTTTTCTTACATATAAAGAAGGAAGAGAAAAAACCTAAACCACTTTTAATTCACCACCACTATACCTCCATCAAAATGACCTTTGTTAATATTTTGGTATGTTCCTTCAGCTTTTTAAAATGACTAATTACTATGCATATTTTAATGTATCATACGGCTTTGTAATATTTTCATTTTTAGTTTTACAAGCTATCATTAATATTTCGCTCGCACTAAATTTAGTATGATGAGATTCAATCCCAGATCTTTTGCTATGAGGATGGACCTGGAGCCAGGTGGGTAGGCCTTGAGCACGTCAGGATGACCATGTGCAGAGGCAGGGAGAGCCGGCTGGCACTATCATGGTTTGAACCGTCTGGGGCAAAGTCTATCCATGGGCTTTTCAGCTCCGTCCCACCTGTGTCTTCTGCCATCCTAGGAGGCAAACTGGTTGTTCTGGGTTTCTGCTATTTCCACTTGAAATTTGGAACCTATAGAGGTTTATAATCTACAGAATTTGTCACAAACGTAGAGTAGATTTCCTGAACCAGCTAGGTTACTTCTTTTCTTTTTGGGTGGCCAGAGATTCAGTGTTTGCAGTATTACTATTTCTGTCTACATTTGGGAGTTTTAAAAAACATTGCATTGTTTTATTTTAATGTGCCTGGTGCAGGATCAGATGTGGATAAAATGAGCCAGTTAGATTAGTGGCCCAGGTGAGGACCAGACTCACCATCTTCCCAGCACTACACGGTCTAAGAAAGGATCCTGTCTTGACCTCAGCCCACCCTCACCTCAGCCCCACCACAGCTCTGGTCACCCCCAAAATCTTATGTAACCCCAGCCCCAAGGTCACCCTGACATGCCCTTTTCAGGATAACCCAGAGCCACAAGGCCATTCTCAGAAGCCTGGCTTCTAGAGCACCTAGAGACATCTGGAAGGTGAGCTGGGCGGGGCGGGGTATGTAAATTCATCTGGCATCTGAACCTTGACTGTCCGGCAGTTTCTTTCTAAGATATTTGCCACTATGGCCACTAGAGGGCAACCATGCTCCATCTTCTACAGCGAAAGCGTCCAGTTCCCCCAGACCACGGAGGAGCCTTTCAAGCCCCTTCTCTGAACCTTAGGACTTCCAGGCTCCCAGCCTTAGGGCGAGCACATGGAAAGGGTGGTCCACAGGGGCTGTGGACCTCGCCTAGCATCATCCCAGGCTGTCCCACTGCTCCCTGCCTGTCCGTCCACCCTTCCTGAGCCAGGGGAGCCCAGCCCTGGGAGGGAGTCTGCTCAGGGGCAGCCACCCAGAGGAGTCACAGAAGCCTCTTGGAAGAAGAGATGATGGTTGTAGCAGAAGAAAAATGTCCCCTGTTACCCCGCCCTGCCGGGTCCCTCCCCTATGTTGCCGGCTGGCTTCTGGGCCTGGGCAGCCCTATTCTGCAGAGTGCTCAGACGGCTCTTCTGCTGGCCAGCTGCTCCCCAGTCCCCAGGGCCCATCACTTGGGCGTCCCTGGGGAAGGAGCTCCCAGGCACATGACCTCTGTACATAATAAGCCTGGCAGAAACAAACTCAGGGTGGAAGGACAGCAAGGTCGGTTGGGAGGGATGGCTCTAGAGTCAGATCTGGACGGTCTGGGACCTCTTGTCAGGGGAGACAGGCTGAAGAGGGCTGCGGTTACCAGAATCATGTACAGGAGTCTTCTCTTATGTATGTGTGGGGACTGGGGCTGCAGCAAAAGGAGAGAGGGGTCAGTTAGCATGGGGAATTGGGGGTGATGGGGAAGGCAGGGAAGGCTGTCTGAGAATTTTCTGGTGTTCCTGTGCTGGGGTGGCAATGGGGATCTTCTCCCATAGCCCCATCTCCCTAGGGGGCCCCGAGGTGGGCACGGGCCAGTGCTGAGGCTGTGGGAGAGGCTTGGCTGCAGGCAGCTCCGTTGGGAAGGCCTGGCCTTTCCCACGCCCCTCCTGGAATGCAGAGCTGCTCCTGGGAGCCGAGCAGAAGTGTGATTTTCTCTCTGGAGTCTGAGGTCAGGAATGGAGTCCCATTCCTGATGGGAAGCCAAAAGCAGCAAGGGGTGAGGGGCTGGCAATGCCCCGGCAGCATCACATCATTACTCGGTTTCATTCTTTGTGGGCAAGAGGTGTGCCAGTGCCGGAAATTCCACATTGGGTGCAGGTTGAGGGATGTAAGTGCCCAGGCTCTGCTACTGGGAGACCCTGTGCTAGGAGCTGGGGATATGGGTACAGTGTCACCTGCAGACACTGCAACAGCGTCATGGGACAGACTCACTGAGGCAGTGTGGAACCATCAGGTCTGCCACGAAGGGAGGCCCAGGTGGTTGCGGCAGGACAGAGAAGTGGGTGGGATGGGGGGTGTAGAAGAGCCTGTTGGTAACTTAGCATCTGCTAAACGCCAGTCACTTCCTAACACAGTTTGACTGACACTCTTCTTACTTCAAAGGTCCAGAAACTGAGGCTCAGAGAGGGCAAGCAACTTGCCCAAGCAGCCACAGAACAGGCAGGCCTGGACCCTTGGTTTGTCTGTCTCCACCCCCTTGCAAACACCCACTCAAGCTGCGATGCTAGGATGCAGCCTCCGAAGGGGCTGAGGGAGGCTCTCACAGGGCTCCCATGGAGGTAGGACAGTGAGGCTCAGAGGGGGCCTCCTCCTTCAGCTCCAAGGAGCACATGCTCATAAACTTGGGTGATGAGGCATCCTCAGGAGCCCCTTGGGGAGGCCAAGCCCCCCACTTGCTGGAACAGAGTGTGGATGTGAACTCAGGCCTTTCCAGTGATCCTGGGAGGATGGCAGAGGCCTTCCCGCGGCAGCTGGGAGAGGCAGGAGGGAAGGGTCTTAGGCTCTCAGTTTGGGGTAAAGGTTTTGACCTGGGCAGGCCAGAGCTGGAAGAGGAGGCTGAAGAAAGGGCTGTCTGAGGCACTCGGTTTTGATGCAGCCTACCCCCCAGGCTTCTGGAAGCGTCTCCCTGGGTGCATTTACAGCCAAGGTCAGGTTCTGTTCCCATAGCTAGATGCCTAGAACATTCATGTTTTCCACATCCCTATGTGGGAGCCAAAACCAGCTGCCCAGAGCCAGGAGAGCTGAGCCTGAAGGAAAAAAGCAAAGATCCCCTGTCCCTGGGATTAAACAAGTTGATGTTGTGTAATTCAGGGCAGAGCTGATGGCTTTTTCTGCCCTTCTAGGTACTGAATCTGGCTGGTTTTCTTTTCTCTTTTTTTCTCTTCTATTCTCTTTTCTCTTCTTCTTCCTCCTCCCCCTTTCCCCTCCTGCTGACAGACAAGCTATAACACAGAGGGAAGAGCCAGACCTGGTTCAAATCCTGTCCCCAAGCTCACCAGCAATGTGATATGGGGCAGGTCACTGCCCTGTCTCAGCCTCCCTTCCCTTCTCTATAAAGGGGACTCTTAACACCTGCTGGTGAGTTGTTTATGGGGGTTGATGAGATCACAGGTGCACATGTTCTGGGCCCATTTGCACTTGAGAACCATGGGGGCTAGATTGTGAGAAATAATTACGATGGAAAGAGAAGAGGCCATAGCAGGCGTCCTCAAACTTTTTAAACAGGGGGCCAATTCACTGTCCCTCAGACCCTTGGAGGGCTGGACTATAGTTTAAAAAAAAAAAAAACTATGAACAAATTCCTTTGCACACTGCACATATCTTATTTTGGAAGTAAAAAAACAAAACGGGAACAAATACAATCACACTGCCTCATGTGGCCTGCAGGCCGCAGTTTGAGGACCCCTGCCATACAGAGTTAACTGATTCTCTGAGCCTCGACTTTCTGTCCAGTAAAATGACAGTAACCATGGAGTCGCTTCAAAGGGCTGTCATGAGGATTTAATGATGTGATAGATGTTCTTCACATGCTCATTAAATGATCTGCTGTTATTATTAAAAGATTGTTTGTCCTGCAGGAACCCAGTAAATGAGGGGAAGAGCAGCCGTGCCATAAGACTCCCCTGAGGCTTGCTGCACTTCAAGCAGCAGGAGATGAGAAGGCCAGGGCACAGGGTTTCTTCTAAAGGACTGGAGAAGCATGATGTGCCAGGGAGCATGACCTAGGCATTAGTAAGCATGAGAACGGCCAGGTGTAAGAAGGATGCCTAAATTACACCATGAAATGATCCACAGCCTTTATGCTTTGGGTTGGATCTGACTCAAGAACCTCAGAACTGCACTGGTCTGAATACGTCTGTTTATGGGGTTGCCTCCCCCTCCAGATTGGCTGGTTCTTGAAGGCAAGGACCATGGCATACTTGTTTTGTATTAGGTGTGGGCATTGACAGAAATTGGTTCAGGGATTGAACTTTTGATCCAAGGAGTCAAAAGAAAGACACCCCTGGGATTTTTCCTGAAACTCCTTTAAAGGATTACTAAGCTGGCATGATATAAGTTGAGTTACTGGAGGTCATCTTGGTACCCCAGAGGGAGCCTGCCTGAGAGTGATAACCCAGAGGAAAGCAGAAATGATAGAGGCAGATGACTGATGACATCCTGTGAACACCTGGATCCAGCCATTCCTGAAGCTAATTTGACTTTTTCAGTGTGTGAGTCAGTCAATTCTGTGCCTCCACTTTTTATTCTTAAGTTGAATTTTTCTTGAGTGTGATTTCAGTCCCTTACAACCTAAAGAGCCTGGATTAATATGGCATTTCTTTATTTAAAAAGATTTGACTATCAGATAGCATCTATGAAAATGTTGCATGGCCCAGCAGTAGCAGGTGGCATCAGACTCTTACAAGAAGAGAAAGGGGCCTGGGTTCTGGGTAGACTATCCCTAACAAAGACCTTGGGGAAGAGGTGCAAACTGTGCCTCTAAAAGATTTTGCTTGTCTCTGCAGTAGCCCCTGCCCTCAGGGGTCTAATCCTACTTTTACCTCAGAAGGACCTTGGTTCACTTGCTTCTACAATGAGGAGAACATTGTTATAAAGATTCATTGCAGGAATGTGTGAAAATCATGGTTTCTGCTGCTTGATAAATGCTGATTCATTTCTCTTAATGATAATGCTGGTTTATTGCTCCTAAAACTCAGGGTCATCCTAACAAGCTGGGCTGTCCTAACAAACTGGGAAGAAAAGGCCTGGGGCAGCTCCTTCACGCTGGACCTCCCAGACCCCTCCTGATACCACTGCAAGCGTCTGCCCCTATGAGCTGGGCTGTAAAGCCTGGCGTGGCCTGGAGGAAGCACAGCCAAACTGGTCAGCCTGTCTGGCTTCCGCTAGAGACTTACAGTCCCTTATCTCCACCATGACTAAATTTGGCTCATAAACTCACAGACAATCAGCCTGGGAATTCCTAACAAATTCCAGCAAGGGCCAGCTGTTCTCCCTGCTTTTTGCAGACTAGAGATATTATTTTTTCCAAATAACAGGTTTAAATTAAAAGTCATATTTGCTCATTATGGAAAATATGGAAAACACAGGGAAAAAAGTCACCAGTAATGCTGTCACTCAGACACAGCCGTCTATGGACATTTTGCTTCTTTTTTACTTGCCTTTCCAATGCATGGTCAGGTTTTTGGGTTGTGGGTTGATGTTTTACATCCAAGAGATCAGAGTATGTGCAATTTTATACCTTGATTTCCTCTTTTTTTTTTTTTTTGCAGTTTTTGGCTGGGGCTGTGTTTGAACCCGCCACCTCTGGCGTATGGGGCCAGCGCCCTACTCCTTTGAGCCACAGGCACCGCCCTCCTCTCTATATTTTAACATAAATCTGCTCCTGTGTTATAAACTCTTCTAACAGTCATTGCTTGTTGAGTGCTAGACGCTGGGTCTAACACATCCCCAGAATGAGCTCCATAGCGTTCACACCGGTCTAAATCAGGTCTTCCTCTGCAGATGAGGAAACTGAGGCACAAAGGCATTAAGTGCCCTCGCCCAAAGTTTTGGTGAGGTCCTGCTTCAAGCCCCGTGCTGGTGACCAGTGTGTGTTTGTATCACGCTAACCTGTCCCTGCTGTGAGGTCTGTTGTTTTCGTCTGCACAGTATGCGTTCTTCATTGCTCCAGCTTTTCCTGAGAACTGCAATTTCTCACTTTGAGTTTAGAAGGGGAAAGGTGCAGGGTGCAGGTGAGCTCTCGTCCTGGATCTGACCAATCAGAGCCCTGTATCACTGTCTCCAGTGATTGATTCAGGAAGAGATGCATGATCCAAGTTGGCGCATGTGGAGATTGCAAAAAGACAGGATGCAGGCTGGAGCTGCAGGTCCAGTCTTCAGAACTTTCCAGGGAATGGGGCCAAAACAAAAGGAAGGCAGAGCAGAGAGAAGAGACCTGCCCTGACACAGCATTTCTGACACCTCACACCTGCAGCTGAGCTCTGCTACTAGACTTTTCAGTTACCTGAACTTAAACCTGAGTTGGATTTCTGTCACTTGTGACCAGGAGTTTTGACAAGTACTCCCTGGTTGTTGGACATTTATAAATAAAGCTGCAATGAGCATCTTTACACATAGAGCTTCTCCTTGATTATAGTTATTTCCTTGGGATCTTTTTGCAGAAGTGAGTTACTTGGCAACAGTGTCAAACATCGTCAGAGGCCTATAGACATCTTGCAATTTATTTCCTTAAGGCTGGCAACAATTTGGACCTCTCACCTCCATCCCCAACGGTGATGTATGCAAGTGTGATTTAAAAAACTGAGTTCTGAAGAGACTTATTTTTTAACAAGCCAAAGTTGTATTTTTTTTAAACAGGAAAATTACATTAATATAAAACAGATAAAAACAGACATAATCAGAACACACAACACAACAAAAGCACAACACACAGGACCAGTGCAAACCCTTCCCAGCCCACTCCCCCTAGTTTTAAAACCTTTATTATAGATCCCCAAAGATTAGACTGTACTGGAGAAGTCACAGTATTGAATCAGAAAAATAATAATAAGAGGAGGCATGTTTAAAAAGGTCTGTACACAGATAGTGGGGTTTGGGGTGAGGGATGTACACTTTATCACTCCAACATCAAAAATATAATGCCAAGAGGATTTCAGTGATTATCAGATTCCTAGAACCCTACCATGTATGCTAGTCCCCTGCCCACTTTTAAAGGTTGCTTTTAAAAAGGATAAAAAGTGCACACTTTCATAAGGCACAGACAGATTGTTGTACAAGTGGTTTCATTAGGGACCTGGATAAAGACAGTGAGACAAATACCAAGAAATGCCAGGAGGCCATGTGTTCCTGAGCCGGTGTTCCTTTGTCAGACCTGGGACAGGGACAGGATCCAGCGGTGGGAGGTTATTGCCTCTCATTTGCCAAGACTTCACGCCACCCCAGTCTCAACTGGGACTACCTCACTTGTGGGTGAGGGGACTTGGGGACTGATTTCCAGGAACAGAAAGTGGTAGGTAGCCATCTCCCCACAGCCCCCTGGCAGCACCTGAGGGTGATCAGCCTGTGGGGCCTCTGCCTAAGGCTGTTTTGGTAGCAGCTCCCTGACTGCAAGGTGTCCCCCATGTCTAATGCAGTGCTTTTCAAAGCATGCAGGAGGCTTCGGGCTGGGAAAGCAGCTGCTAGGCTCTCACCTAGATGGACCAAAGGCAATAGAATAGCAAATAAGGTCCAGTGGATTCTGCCCCAAAGGCGAATTACCCTCTTAATGCCACCACCTGCTGCATCAGGGCTGGGCACAGTTTCCTCTGCTCCATCTTCCCAACACCCCACACCTAGCAGGCACTCTGCAAGCATTTGTTGAATGACTTTGTGTGCATACGTGGTGCTGTTTTACCAACCTCCTGAACATTCATAATCTGACTTCTGGATTATTCAGCAAACCTTGGCTAAGTACCTACGTGTTAGCCCAGACTTGACACCAGAGGGATCCGATAAAGTTTACCAATCTATCCTCCTCCGGCCATGAGCCCAGGCAGCCTTTATCTTTAGTCTCACTTCTCAACCTGAGTCCAGAGCATAGCAGTGGGCGCAGCCAGACTGAGAAGTGCTGCTGCTGCCGTGAGGGCGTGGCTGGATCCTGGGAGACACCCTGTTCTGAGGACACACTAGAAAAAGGAACTTGCTTTGACTTAGAAACCACTCAGTTTTCCAAGACGCTCCTAAAGAAGAGGCACAAGACCAAAATGAGGTGTCCCCTGGTCTATCCTGTCCTAGCCCTGGAGGCCTGGCTGCTGTGACCCAGAAGGGCACATGATGGGCAGTGAGTCTGGAAAATAGGAGGGCTGGGTACATGAAGGGATGCTCAGCTGGCCAGGGGCTCTGCTTAAAGGGTCAGTGGGCATAAGGACCAGGAAGGTGGTAGGGCAAGGCCCTGGGCCCCTCCCAAAATTGTCCCACACAGGCTCCCCTATGTCAATGAAGGCCCCCAGCTTGGCTTAAAGTCAAGATCTCACATAGCTTGGCTCTGCCAGCAGGAGGGGGGCAGAAAGCGAGCCTGAAAGGAAAGGACACTTGTCCTTCCAGGGTGTGGGCAGTGGAGGTGGTGCAGCCTGAGGGTGGAACCCTCCACTCAGGTACAGGCACCCAGGCTTCTCCAGATGAGTCTCAAGGAGGAAAACTCAGTCTAAGCTTTCTGGGACTCAGGGCCAGGCAGTAGATGGCATGAGAGTTGGCACCAGATACTCCTGAATCCCAGCTCTCCCACTTGCTGTTGTGTGTTGAGTCACTTCACTGATAGGACCCCAGGTCCCTTATCTGCCATATGGAGATGGTACCATTTTTCATCAATTCTAAGTAGCACAGTTTTTTCACACTTTATCTCTGACCAGAATGAACTGTATAGTTGTGGCTTCTTACAATTAAGATTGGCAGCCTTTTCCCCCCAGTGGTACATAAAATGGTCCATTTTATGAGTTGCAGTATCTTAGATATGACTCATTATGGCAAAAAGACCAGCTTCACAGGATTAACACATGAAGGCACCTCTGTCACCCAGTGCCAAGGCACATAGCAGGTGCAAAATATAAAACAGTGGCTCCTTTTCCTCTTTTCTCTTATCCCCTTCTCAGGACAGACCATAGATAGGGATGTGAGCATCTCCTCTGTAACACTGAATAAATCAATTTAGAGCATCAGGAAATGTCTGGTTTTTAGAAGATAAACACCCCCTTAACTCCTCTTGCAAACAGGGTGGCTAAATAGCAGCTGTGGAGCAGGTTAAGCAGGCCACTAGCTCCTTTCTTCCTGGGTAACAGGTCTCTAGGAGCGTGCCTGGTCTACCCTTGGGTCCAGACCCTCAGTCACTGGTTTCCTGGTGGTGGCTGTACATAACCCTGGCTACAGCTCAAGGAAGAAGCCAGGAAGATCAAGTGGCCAGAGAGAGGAGGTAACTCCCCCTGGCTACTGACACCACCAGAGCTGTGACTGCATCTCAGTCCAGTCAGGGGGACAGCCACCTGAAAAACCAAGGGCTGGGTGACAAGTCCTCCCACACAGGGCCTGTGCATGGCCCCACCAATGCCCAGCACATGGGGGAAAGATTATGCCACAAAATTAAAATGTGGGCACATTTCCCAAATTCACTAGGGAAAAGTAACCAATCAGGGATTCTTGCCAGGGCAAGAGGGAGGGGGGTCTGAAGTGAGGGCCAGGGCAGAAAACTACGACCATTCTCAGCTGGAGGAGTGGCCCAAGACCCCCAGGCACTGACTGGTCTATGGGACCTGATTTGATAAGGGTTTGGTCACTCAGAAACCCAGGAAGTGTTTGGTAAACGACTGCATAAATTCTCTGAATGTTTTCCTCTCTTCCTCAGATGAGCAGGTTAGGAATTGTAACAAAAATGCTTTCTCTTTGCAAGGTGTCTCAGGCTTTTTAGAATGTTGTGCTGGTCCTCCTAAGAGATCTTGGAGTGCTCAGGTTCTAAACTTCCAAATGGGAACCGAAAAACAGACAGGCTGAGGGACTTTCCTACAGGTACAACACAGAACAGGGCAGGGGTGGAGCCCGGAACTGGTGACAAAAAGAGAGGAGCAGGCCTGGACCACCTGTTATCCCAGGTGTGGTCTGAGAGTCTGTAGAGACGGGCAGGGTTGAGGGGGTAGGGTAGGACCAGGGTCCTGAGAAATACCAGCAAATAGGCCTGGAAAGGGGAGAATCACAATACCAGCATTTTCAGTTACTGTCTCAATTATCAGTTAACACACTTATCAATTAACATGTAGTAACTAGCAGAGGAAGATGGACTGAGAGTCACAACAAGGACCAGTCACAAAGTCCTGGTTCCTCCCACTCCTGCCAGCAGGTCACCCTAGAAGTGCCCACATACATGGCTAGTGCCAGGCCCAGGGGTGATAGTAGGAAACATGGACAGCTGTCTGTACCATGGAGGGGCATTTCCAAGTCCAGGTGAATCAACTGCCTCTAGGATTCCATCCCTCCTCCAGGAAACAGAATATCCAGCTCCTCTTCTTAGAGAAGGGGGCGGGGATCAAAAAGCCTCCAGAGACGAGTCAAGGTGCGATGTGCTTATTATTAGGCTATCTGGGGGGAAGGGGTGAAAAGATGACACAGCCTGCAGTGCTCAGCTGCAGCACCCCCAAGACTGCGTAAGAAATGAAAGAAAGAGAATTGTTCTCTTATGTTCTCCGCCTACCTTCCCCTCAAGGAGTTGCTGCTTTGGAGCTGTAAACAATGAGTTATTTTTACCTCCCCTTAGAAAATCTGAGTGTGTCTTTTCTATACCACCCAAGGGAGTTCTGTTTAGGTTCAGGCTTTGTACATTCAAAACGAGCTTCTGTCACAATCCCGGAAAGGGAACAATTTCTAGTCACGCTAACACCTGGGCTCCGGATTGCACATTCCGCAGTGTTCAGTAACTTCCCAGAGCCGGATACCTGGTAAAATCCCTGCGTGCTCTCCCTCTCTCGTTCCTCTCACATTCTTTCTCTGGTCTCTGGCTCCCTCCCTGCCCTCCCCTTCTCTCACACACCCTCAACCGAAACCCAGAAAGAAGCATTGCACAGACAGAAGACGCTGTTTCCCAGCTAAAAGGTCACCAAGGGGACGGGTGATCTGCCAGGCAGTTCCTGAGCTTGCTCTTAGGATGACCTTTTGGGGGCAAAGCACTTTTGAGCCAGAAGCACCCCTTGCTGGGCTCAATCCCCCGGGGCCCATTCTCCATGACTGCCACGTGTTACCCACCACTGGAGAGATGGCTGCTGCCCCTGAACTCCCTGGAGGCCATGGTGGTTGCCTGGCCCAGGGAAGTTTCAGAAAGGTGACCCTGCTCTGGCCAAGGCCTGTGGGCAGGCCCGGCTATGGCCTGTAGATCTTAATGACGTCCTTGATGGGCCGCCGACAGATGGGGCAGCAGGCCCGAGCTTGCCGCTTGAGCCGCAGGCCACAGCTGTGGCACAAGCACATGTGTCCACACGTGTAGATGACTGTGTCCACCTCGCCATCGAAGCACACTGTGCACTCGCCATTCTTGCTGCCTGCTGGCTCCGGTGGGGAGAACACAGGAGACACTGGGGGGCTCAGTGGGGAGCTGGGGGCTGTCACTGACGAAAGAGAGAGCAGGACACGTGTTAATAATCTGTCTCCCAGGTGGGCTCTGCTGGGGCAGCCCCAAGGATGAAGAGCTTCTTGATGGAACTGGTGGGGGAACAATTTTGGAAAATAGCAATTTTGGGTTACCTTCCAGGTTTTACACCTTTCTCCACCCTTTTACTGCCTCCCCCTCCCCGCCACTAAGATAAAACGCCTCCGTCATCACCCCTTGACATGCCCCGTGTAGACATTTCTCCTCCCCTGGGTGAACATACTGCTGAGGGAAGGCGAGGATGCCAGGGGGAAGGCAGCTACCCTGCTCGGCCCTGGGAAGGCACAGCGCAAGGGGCCAGGCCGGTCGCCAGCCCCTGCTCTTACCAAGGTTATATTTTCTTACCCAGGGATGACTCAGATGCGGAGGAGGACTGATTGACACTGAAGGTCATGTCTGAATCACTGTCATCTTGGGAGCCACTGAGGGACCCTGATGGAGTCGTGGTCGTGGGACTGGACTGCAGGGTACCTGAGACCCAGAGAGACTCCATCAGAGCAGTGGAAGGTTGGACCTGCCCTGCCAGTGCCTGGTTTTCACTCCTTCTCACCTTAGCTTCCCTGTTTGTCTAATGAGGACCAGTGCCACCTCCCTTCTGCTAAGGACTGATGAATGCATGCAAGTGTGGGGGACATTTGTTCTCTGCCCACCCAGCCTCCACTCCTGTTTCTTTTAGGAACAGCACAGGGGTGTTCCCTGAGTACTACCGCATCCCCCCCACAGGCCAGGCCAGTAAGAACTTCCATTACTTGGTCTCCACAGTGGCTCAGGGAAGGCAATGTAAGCCAAGCAAGACCACTGAGGCCCAATTCTGCAACTTCCACTAGAATTATCAGGAAAGAAGGGGCTTTCTCCACTGGCAGGAAAGCTTGGAGGTAGAAGGGCCATCCTCTGACAAGCGCCTGCCTGGGTCAAGCCATCATAAAGGCAAGAACTTTGAGATGAACAGAGAGATGGGATGCTGATGACATCCTTTCAACACTTAGATCCAGCTGTTCCTGAATCCACCCAACATACTCTCAGACTTTTGATTTATGTGTACCCATAACTTTCCTTTTGTTGCCTAGGACACTTTGGACTTTTGTCACTTACAACCGACTATTTGTGTTCAGCACGGGTGAGTTTTCTTCCTCAACTTACTGTTGGTTCAGATAATAGATAATAACAGGTTATTTCTTAGAATGGAGAAGCTTTCCTTGCCCTACTAGAAGACCAATGGACAATGGGCAACTCATCTCAGGCTGAAAGGATGTTATGTCTGATAGTGCCTCAAAACCCTCAGGGCACCCTGCCCTCCTCTGCCTTCATTTGGACAGCAAGAGTTTCTGATACTATAACCACGAGGGCTATGTCAGGCCCTGCTGAAGGCATCATATGTGCCATATCATTTCTTCCTCATGACAACCCCCCTGGTGCAAGTATTACTATTTCTACACAGAAGGAAGTGGAGGCTCAGGAGAGTCTGTGATTTGCTTAACATCTTTATAGCTGATCAGCTATGTGACTCTGGGACAGCCATTTAATCTCTCTGTGCTTCAGTACTATTATCTGTAGATGGGGATACGAATACTGAGTTCACAGGGTTATCAGGAAGATAAAATTGAATGAGATAACATATGAAATACGGACTGGTCGTTATTATTTGTACTTTACTTCTTGAACCATGAAATTTGATCTGTACTACCTGGGAAGCCTTCCAGGACCACCACTCTCAATGCACCAAGCAAGGGAGAGAGGCTCGTTTCTGTGGCAAATGCCACCCCATGCAGCTCTCCATTTGGGTGTCTGTATCCTGTCCTCTGTGGCCCCATCCTAGAGCTGAGAGCCTTGGCCACAGCTGGTGGGCACTCCCTACCTATTTGTGGCATGGCTATGGAGGCAAGAATCATCTCAGAATAGGGTGGTTCAAGTCTCCATTCCACTTTCTGTGGAGGGTGCTATTCTCATTTCCTCTCTTACAAGTACGCAGTTGAATGAATTTCTCCTTTCCACACTTAATATACATTACACGCGTTATTTAAAACACCAATGTTATAAATCATAACGGAACTACAGTATCAAATGAAAGTCGCACTAACCATCAACCAACTGCATGCAGCCGGCCAAGCCCTTGGACCAGCCAGTTACCTAGCTAGGTTGGTGGTTTACAGAATGCGGTCCTTTACAAAAGGGGGCAACAAGGGCAGCATGGCCTGCACAGTCTTATCCAATGCACGTTCTCCGGAAACTCTGGGGGCAGCGGACAATCTCGGACAGGGTGATGGGGATGGACGCCCATCGCTGGGGGATGGCAGGCTTGGCCCAGGGGGTGGCAGCCGTCAGGAGGCGGGAGCCGGCGGGTGGGCGGGGGATGGGTGCGGGCGGTAGTGGCGGGTGGGTGTGGACACGTGCGGGGCACTCACCGAGGAGGCGCAGCTGGCCCGCGGCGCCGCCGCGCACTGCAAAGAAGGCCCAGAGCGCCTGCGTGGTGTCGACGCACAGCAGGCGGCCGCGCGGGCGCCCGTTGACGCCCAGGAGCACGTCGCCGCCGGGCCGCAGCGTGAAGCTGAGCGCGTCGCCGCCGGCCGGCACGGGCCCTGCGCGCGCCACCACCCAGTACTCCTTGCGGTCGAGCAGCGCGTCGGGGTCAGCGGGCAGCTCGTTGGGCCGCAGCCCGCTGGGGTCGCAGGACGTGATGCCGAAGGCCAGCGCCCCGGGCGCCGCCAGCCCTGGACGACCCACCTCCACGAAGAGGCTCTCGCCGGGCCGCAGCGGGCGCTCGGAGAAGACGAGCGTGCGGCCGCCGTCGGGCCGCGGCGCGCAGGCCACCTTGCGGTCAGCCGAGAGGCTCACGTCGGGCCCGCGCGTCGCGTGGAAGCGCAGGTCGGCCTCCAGCAGCGCCGGCGACGACGCGGGCCGCGGGCGGTCGCGGGGCCCGCACGGGATGGCGGCAGCCGCGACGTCAGCGGGCAGCGGGCCCGGAGCGCGGCCCAGCGCCAGGTGGCCCAGCTTGGCCACCACCTGGTTGTTCTCCAGCTCGTTGTTGTCGAAGTTGGCGGCGTCGTGGCTGCTGGGCGGCGGGCAGGCGCTGAAACGGGCCTGGCTGAGGCGCGTGGACGTCAGCGTGTCGGCGAAGGCGCTCTCTGGTGGGACAGCGGGCAGCGTGAGTGCGGGGCCGGGGCCGCAGGAGCCCCCGCCTCCACGTCGCCCCGACCCTTCCTTTGTTCGTTTGCGGCCTTGTTTAAGGAGCCACTGGTGCACAGAATTGGATTAAGCGCAATCCACGGCCCACTTAACACGCTCTTAACTTTGGGGATGGGCAGAGAAGGCCCTTCCGCCTTTCTTTTCGCGCTCTCTTTCCAGCCCTCCTTTTCCCTTGCCGCCACCTCTTTCACCCCCTCCTTCCTTTTCTCTCCACCTTGCCTCTTTTCTTCCCCCCTTCTCGCCCTTCCTCTTTATTTTCTCCCTCCTGGATTACCCTTTTTCCTTCTTCCTTTTCTGTCTCACTCCCCCTGCTTTTCTCCTCCTCTCTGCCCTCCTTTTCTGCCTTACATACTTCTGAACATTCAAAGGGCATTTGAACATCCTTTATTGTCACTCGCCCCTAATGGAACACAAGTTTCAGTAAAAGAAGAGCAAACCTGCATTTGTGGCCTTATTATGCGACAGGTAACTAATAAGCTTCTTTCACGTTATCTCGTTTGATCCTCACAACCACACTCTGCGTTATGTGCTATTACTCCCAGCCACTGAGCTAAGGAGGAGCTGAGGCACGGAGGGTGGGAACATCACCAAGAGCACATTGGTACTAAGCGGCAAAACCCGTGGGCCTGAACCCAGACTGTCTGGTTTCAGAGTCTGGGCCCTTCAGCACCTCCCTGAAAGAAAGGAGGACCTGGGCCTGTCCTCACTGCTGTGTGCCCAGCACAGAGCACGGGGCCTGGCCCTGGGGATGTCCCTAAACATTTAAATAGTAAGGTCTTTGCGAGAGATCCACTCGTTCTATAAAACAGGAAATGAAGGGAAAGTCCTTAACAAGTTAGTTATGAAAATATTTTTTGAGTAATCTCTAGTGCTGTGAAAAAATGTTCTTGATACTATGTTATGGTTGTATAACAAAGCAAAAATAATGTTTATCATCCAGGTAATAAAGATCTTCATACTTTGGTAGATAACTTATTTATTTTCCTGTCTCCTGGCTACAATATGAGTCCCCGGAAGGCAAGGTTGTCCACCACCGTGTCTCAGGGCTTAGCAGACTGCTTGACAAATAGCCTTCATTATCAAGAGTTTATTGGATGAATAAATGAATGAATATGGTCTCTAGAAGAGACTGCTAGACTGAAAGACAAATCAGAGAAAGAAAAAGCCATTAAAATATTTTGAAGATTTTTTTACTGATAAAGATGTTCTTGTCAACCCTTAATAAGAGCATGCTTCTCAAACGTTTTTAAACAGACTGCTCTCTAGCCAAGATTTTAACTATTACCATTCTGTAGTTTGTATCACAAAAAATTTCTCTCTTTTTAGTTTTCCAAATATAAAGTGAAATAATAATGAATGTGCTTTTTCTTTCTTTTTTTTTTTTTTGTAGAGACAGAGTCTCACTGTACTGCCCTTGGGTAGAGTGCCGTGGCCTCACACGGCTCACAGCAACCTCTAACTCTTGGGCTTACGCGATTCTCCTGCCTCAGCCTCCCGAGCAGCTGGGACTACAGGCGCCCGCCACAACGCCCGGCTATTTTTTTGTTGCAGTTTGGCCGGGGCTGGGTTTGAACCCGCCACCCTCGGTATATGGGGCCGGTGCCCTACTCACTGAGCCACAGGCGCCGCCCATGAATGTGCTTTTTCAAACCATATGCCCTAGGCCCTGTGAGAGTCTTATATGTAACCTCCAACACACCTTTCACTTAAACTGCATCTATAGCTTCTCTTGGGAAAATCAGGTCTGCTAATAGGGCCTGAATTCTAATATGACAACAATGGGCTATAGCTTGCCCTTTTATTGAGGTTGGTAGATCTTACTTTCCCTGAGGCCCCAAGGTCATCCTCTTCACCCCACTCAGCTACTTGCTTGGGCTCTTTGGGCATCTAAATGTGTGTACTTTGCCTCCCCATAGCCTGAGGAAAGAAGTGCATTTTCAATGTGTCTGTCTCTATCATCTTATTTATGTGCATAGGAAATCAGGTGCTGGAGAGAAAAGTAAGAAAATGTTAATGGTAATTATCTCTCAGCAGTGAGACTATGAAGGACTTTAGATTTTTCTAAAGAAAATTTTCCTATAGTAACCCAGGTTTTCTATAGTAACCATGTACACTCCTAGTTTTCAAAAAAATCAAAATTTTTTTAAAAAGTCAAGTTTTTAATTAATGTTTAACAATATAGGAAGTGCCCTTGATATAACATTAAGTGAACAAAAGAGGATACAAAGCTGAGCAAATGGTTTGATTCTATTTTGTTGGAAATGTGTGCTTGAGTTGCATAGGGAAAAAATAAGGAGATACATCAAAAAATTGGAGTGGTTATAAACAGTGAAGAAATTTGCTGCTGTACTGTTTTCTGGTTTCCTCATTTCCCCCTAATTTACTGATTTTGTAATCAGGAAAAAAAATACGTACAAAGAATAAAACAGGCACTTTTTTAAAAAAGGATTTTAAACAAGTGGATATTTCTGAGAGTCTCTTGGTATAAATGTGCTTTTCCTAGGGCTCCTTGTCCTACCCACAGTTTCCCTGCCAGGCCAAGTTTAAAGGCACTGGCTTCAGTTTGTCCTGGGCCCCTGCTAGCTCTGCTCCCAACCCCAGTGTTCTCCTCCTTGGCCCTAGTGGCTCCACACAGGAACCTGTCCTTTAGGGCAGCATCCTCATTAAGAGCATGGCCTGTGGAGTGGGCCAACTTGGGTTCAAGTTCTGGTTTTGGCTCTTCCTGGCTTTGTGACCTTTGGAGCCTCAGCTTTGAGTACATAGAATGTTAGTGGTAAATCCCTTTGCCCCACCACCCTGTTATGGAGATTAAATTACTTTTATAAGGAATATAACAGAGCGTGGCTCTAAGTGCTCAATAAAGTGAACATTAATTATAATCATTCCTTCAGCATTCAACAAAATGTATAGAGCACTCACCATGTGCCAAGTGCTGCTGGGCACTGGGCAAACAGAAGGGGACACACAGGCCTGGATCCTGTGTTCACAGAGTGCCCATTCCAGTGGGAGGGACAGACTCTATAAAACGAGACCATCTTACAGAACGCTGATGAGTGCCCCCAGAAGCCACCATGCACAGATAAGTGGGGTGCTCTGAGAGGTGAATTACCTCAGGTCACAGTGGGGATCAACAGAGCTGAGATTCTTTGAGAGTATGTAAAAGGGGACTTTTTAAGAGTAGGGCCTAAGAGGGAGCCAAAAAAGATCTTTCTGATAGTAGTTAAAGGGAGGTCTGAAGGCCAGGGGCATAGTGGCCAGGTGAGAGTAGTGTGTGAGCATTCCAGGCACAGAGGCGCTGGAGGCTCAGTGTGTTTGCAAGACTGGGTTACAGTGAGCGTGATACCTGTGGCAGCCCCTCAGAAAATGCTACATCTCACATTAATCTCCATGCAAGGAGCTCATTCCCCATTGGGGAGGGGGCCTGACAGGTCCAGGATGGCATGGTGCTGGCCTTGGTTGTACACTCCAGAATCAACTGCTCAAATGGGCATTTCTTCTATGGAAAACCAGTCAGCTGTAGGCAGAAATCCAACATCAAGAGGCCACCAAGGGAGCGTACTGAGACTACCCAGCACCTACCTATGGCTTAGCTCCAAGCCCACTCTTTGGACCCAATTCAAGTGTACACAAGCATGTTGACCACTTGCCAGATGCAACCACATACACTGATTATTCCCTTCGGTCCTCATGACTATTCTCAATGGTTCTGTAAAACGGGCACATTTCACAGTGAGAGAACACCGAGGCTCTGAGAGGTGGAGTTACTGAAGTTCACAGAGCCTAGGGGTGACAGTACCTGGGTTTCTAACCCAGATTGTGACTCCAGAGCCAGGCCCCTTGACACTAGCAATACTGGCTCCAAATTCAGCCAGAGTGAAAATGAAAATGCAGGCAGAGAGAACTGGAGACAGAGGGCCTATCCATTCGTCACTTCCCTGTTTCTGAAGGACTGATTTGGGCCATGTGCTGGTGGCAGAAATGACAGGACAGACTGACAGAATGGATATTGGACCAGGAAAAGAAGATTCAAGGATGACTCCTGGGTTTTTGGCCTGATCAACCAAGTGGGTAGTGGCACTTATTGCCAATGGGGGCTTCTGGGGAGCAGGAGGTGGAGGGGCAAGTTCTGTCTGA
The DNA here is from genome assembly GCF_027406575.1 of Nycticebus coucang. NCBI lineage: Eukaryota > Metazoa > Chordata > Mammalia > Primates > Lorisidae > Nycticebus > Nycticebus coucang. Next base: position 76,555,147 of record NC_069796.1, on the reverse strand, counting down.
GCATGTCAGTGTGGGGCGCCTCTTAAAGCCAGCCAAGGCTTGTTGAGTGGGGACTGCCTGGAGTTCAGGGGAGGTGTCAGGGCTGGGGAGATGGATTTCGGAGCCAACAGTTCAGAGGTGGGACTCAGAGCCCAGTGATGGATCATTTGGGTAAAAAGGGTAAAGAGAAACAGCCTTGCTTTATGCCAATTTGTTGAACTCTACAGTTGTTTTAGATATTTTCCTATATGCATGCGGTATTACTCAGATTAAGACAGTTAAAAGGAAAGAGATATTGAGCTGAGGCTGGAACCCTGGGGCTCTCACATGTGGAGACTAGGCCCAGAGGAGTGGCGTGGGTGGGAGGGGAGAGGCTGGGAGCTAGGCAGGCTCAGGAGCCATGAGGAGTGGCAGCACAAGCAGTGGGCCGGGGTCACCTGTGCTAAAGACAGAGGCTGAATGGATTTGTGGGGGGATTCTCAGGGTCTAATAGGCTGAAAGGTCAATGCTGGGTGGGCCCCAGCCTGGGGTGGGGGTGGGGGAAGGAGAGGGCTGGTGGACAGCACTTGGGAAAGACCTGCCTTGAGGAAGGGCAGAGAGACGGGACTGTGCCTGGGGTAGGGGGGAGACAGTCAAAGGCTTTTCTAAAAGATACCATGGGAGTGCTTTTGTGCTCCCGGGAATGATTCAGTGGAGAATGGGAAGGGGACAAGGAAGAGGTGGGAGGTGATGGGGCACAGCTCTAATCTGTGGGCACAGGAGGCAGGCCAAGTGGGTGGGCACAAAGGGAGGGCCTTGGGGATCCAGGAGAGAAGTCAGGGACTGTCAGTCTGGGCATGACCTGGCGGGACCCAGGTCTGTGGGCCACCAAGCCCATGCTTTTCGGGATGCTGTCCTTCTGTCAAACAAAGAAGGCTGGACTAGGGAGACAGACTCTGGCCAGTCCTGGCTGTGACCTTAGTTTTCCCACCTGCAAACTAGGGACCCTCACCCTATCTTATTGGTCTATGGAATTAAACAGGGCAGAATGGTGCAATCACAGACTTGGCACCATGCCTGGCACAGGACAGGCTGTCAGGAGCCCTTAGTAGGACAGGCGAGCAGTCAGAGCAGAAATATCACTCCAGGCTGGAAAAGGGCAACCCTTTGAGCCACCCTGCCTAGCAAATGCTTTACTATTGGGGTGGGGAGGTGGGAGCTGGCCTGGCCTGTTTGGAAAGAAAACATTAACTCCAAAAGCCTGTTACCCTGCGCTGCTCCCGGCTGGGGCACTACGTGAAGCTGGCCGCAGCAGCTCCTCCCTGCCTGATGTGGGTGCATAAGCCACATACTGAGGCACCCCTGGGCCCTGGGTGTAAGCTCTATCACCCCATCCTGGCCATTATCAGCTGGGAGATCTTGGGCTAGTCCCTGTCCTGTTCTGGGCCTCAGTTTCCTCACCTGTAGCTTGGAGTGGTGAACTTAGACTTCTGAGCCCTGCATTTAGATCTGTAAGTTCAAATCTTCATCTAACACTTTGTTCATAACACTCATGAGCAAACACTGATTCTGGAACCGCCATCTGTGACCTTGGGCAAGTTATCTATCTATGCTGAGCCTGCTGATGAGGAGGATAGTATTTCCTACCTCACAGGATTCTCCTAAGGAACAAAGACATGACACTCGTAGAGGTCTCAGCATTGTGCCTGCCGCAGAGTGGATGCCCAGTAACTGTAAATAACATGGGGTCTCAGCACTTTCAGGCTGGGTAATGACTCCCTTCCAAGCTCCAATGCGGGGCTGTTGTTTCTAGTTGCTTGGGATCCACCCCCCTTCTTCTGGTACCAGCACTCAGATTTTCTTTGGGAGGAACTGCCCATACCTTCTTCCGATTACCCTGAACTGGGGAGGCTTGATCTGTCAGCTACTTCATCCAATCCCCCTGGCCATGGAGATGGGTCTAGAGCTGGGCATCACAGCCAAGCCAGATAGATGAGGCTAAGTTTTGAGACTTTAGGCAGACCTGTGGGAAAGCAGCTATTCTGTTGGATTTAGGTTGGTGGGACAGGGACGGGAGTTCCTGATGGCTTTTCCTCCACTGCAAAGGGATAGCCCAGCTGAGCATGAAGCCAACAAAGAAAAAAGTAGAGCAAGAAACGAAGACAGGCAACTATTCCAGGTGCTGATCTTTGGGCCCCTGCATGAAGCCAGACGTAAAGGTAGCTGTTCCCAAGAATTTGAAGTCACATGAAATGTTAAATCTCCTTCTTCCTCACGTGAGACTGAACTGGTTTCTGTCCCTTGCAACCAAAGATTTCTGAAAATATAGTCTGCAATGCCAAAGCCTTGGGCCAGCACTGCTTGTTCAATCTGACCAGCCTTCCACCACTGGACAGAGAGAGGAAGAATACTATGGCTGACACTGACTACTCCTGAGCTACATGGGAAGAAGGATAGGGCTGCCTCCAAATGGCATGGGGCCTGAACTCAGGAGCCCCTGGAAAGGGCTTCTATAGAGAAGGAGATACATGGTGAGTATACCCCAATCCAAAATCTGCAATGCTTCAAAACCCGAAACAAAAGATTTGAGTACGGACATGATGCTCAAAGGAAATGCTCATTGGAGCATTTTACATTTTCAGGTAAGAGATACTGAAATGGTAAGTATAGTGCAAATATTCCAAAATCCAAAAAATACTGAAATCCAAAATGCTTGGGATAAGGGATACTCAACCTGTAATATCTCTTGGAGCCAAGGAGAGGAGCGGCAGGAAAGACGTGCACAGCTGGGCAGAACCTTCCTCTCCCAAGTCCAGAAACTGCTAAATTCAGCAGAAAGGAATTTTTCTAAGTTCAGCTCCTGCACTTTGACCACAAGGAGCATCTTGAGAAATCCGAGGCTCTCAGGATGGACACTTTGGGACTAGAAAGCCCACCCTAGTCTGTGTCCTACAGACCACTGAACAAGCAGTACTGGGAGAGTCCCGAGCAGCCCTGGGAGACAATGCACCCTACAGTCTAGTGTGTGCGGGTAGGTGGGGGGATCGACAGTAACAATGGGGGAGGCCATGAGAAAACAAGGAACCAGAGAGACATAGAACAGACATAGACCCTAAAAATGGGTGAGTGGAAAAGGAAAAACAAACAAAAACAGGTATTATGCTAATAATACCATCCATATATGCATAAAATATATAAGACAAACTACACATCTTTAAGAGATATACTCGTGGGATTTTGACAAACATCACAGTGGCACCTATTTGGACAAGAGAAGGCATGAAGAGGAGTGGAGACTGAGGACAAAGCGAAAAAGGCAAACAAGCAAGAAAGGGGGCGTGTATGGCCCAATACTGAGTCCTGAACCTAGGAGTCTATAAGCAAGGAGGGGAGAAAAGAAGGGAGAATACACACCCAAACAAAGGGGGCTGTGATCACACTCCTGGCTAGTACCCTGGTGTCACCTGAGGAGCACTAAGAAATCTGAATGCCTGGGAGCCACCCTTTGAGGCTCTGACTTTTTTTTTTTTTTGAGACAGGGTCTCCCTCTGTCCTCCAGGCTGGAGTGCAGCGGCACTATCACAGCTTACTGCAACCACAAACATCTGGGCTCAAGTGATTCTCCTGACGCAGCCTCCCGAGTAGGTGGGACTACAGGCTCTTACCACCATGCCTGGTTAATTTTTATAATTTTTGTAAAGACAGGGTCCTGCTTTGTTGTCTAGGGTGGTCTTGAATTCCTGGCCTCCTGTCTCAGCCTCCCAAAGTGCTGGGATTAATGGTGTGAGTCACAGCACCCAGCACTGAGGTTCTGATTTAATTGGTCTGGGGACAGCCTGAGAAACAGGATTTTCAAAGCTCCTCAGGTGAGCACAATTTATAGCCAAGGCTGAGAATCACTAAACCAAATACAGACACATTGGCTCCCAGTCCTGGCTCTGCCACTGGTAATCTTGGTAGTTCTAGGCTAGTCACTTTCTTTCTCTGAAACCTGATTCTTTGTCTAAAAAGGGCATCCCAGAGCCTGGCCCCACAGAAGCAGTGTTCTATGGGGCAGCTCGACTGCCATACAGGAGGAAGTAGGCTGGATGCACAATTGCAACCAGGTAAAAAAATATGTGAGGCCTATGAATCTCTTTTTATTTCTGAGATTTAACTTTGGCTTAAGTTCTAGGGCAAACAGCAAAGTGCACTCCCATCCCATAAGATGGGGAGTATGCTTCCCAGACCAGGGTTACCAGATAAAATAAAGGATGACCACTTACATTTTAATTTCAGATAAACAATTTTTTTTTTCCACATAAGTATGTTCCAAATATTGCATGGGACATACTTGTACTAAAACATTGTTGCACTCTGGGAGGCTGAGGTGGGTGGATTGCTTGAGCTCACGAGTTCGAGACCAGCCTGAGCAAGAGTGAGACCCTGTCTCTAAAAAAATAACCAGTGTTGTGGCGGGCGCCTGTAGTCCCAGCTACTTGGGAGGCTGAGGCAAGAGGATTGCTTGAGCCCAGGAGTTTGAGGTTGCTGTGAGCTGTGACGCCACAGTGGTCTCCAACCCCCCCAAAAAAAAGAATAAATAAATCATTTTCATTGTTTATCTGAAAATAAAGTTTAACTAGGTGTCCTGTATTTCATTTGCTAAATTTGACAACCCTACCTCCATACTTCTGTTTGAAGGAATAGAGGAGTCCCAGGGATTTTCAATTCTGGAATTTCACAGCTGAAAAGCTCTAAAAGAACCATGTCATCTCCTTGTTCCTTGCAATTAGCGCTGAGGATAACATAGACACTGGGTGCCTTTTATGTATCTATTTGGTACCTCAGACACATCCTCAAGCAGTCAAGTTCTCCCAGGAATTAGATTTCTGGTAGGAATTCATATTGCCTCATCCTATGCTGACAATCGTAGGGTACTTGTTGTCTGTACTTAACACCACATAAAGTCATGACTGCTTAGTTCTTTATTTTTATTATAATTATTCTTTCCTGACTTATAAATCATTGATAACTTGGGAGGGGAAAAAAGGAAATAAGATCACCCACAATCCCTTTACCCAGATATAACCAATGTCAACCTGCTTTTCCCTGGGAAGGAAACAATGAGTTTTGTTTTTGTTTTTGTTTTTGTTTTTTGAGACCGAGTCTTACTTTGCTGCCCTTGGTAGAGTGCTGTGGCATCATAGCTCACAGCAACCTCAAACTCTTGGGCTCAAATGATCCTCTTGCCTCAGTCTCCGAAGTAGCTTGGGACTACCAGTACCAGTCACAATACCCAGCTATTTTTTAGAGGCAGGGTCTAACTCTTGCTCAGGCTGGTCTCAAACTCCTGAGCTCAGGTAATCCAGATGCCTCGGCCTCCCAGAGTGCTAAGATTACAGGTGTGAGCCACCGTGCCTGGTGGAAAGCTTTATTGAGCTTCAATCATGTGTCAGAAATTTCCCTTCCATTATCTCACATAACTTTTGGAAAGGAAAATAACTTTACTGATCTTTTTAACTATAAAAGCAATACAAACCCTTTACACATAGATATATATTTAAATGGCAATTCACGCATATAAAGAGGGAAGTGAAATTCACTCATCTCATTACTCAAAGATGGAATTCCTTCTAATTCCCTTTCCCTCTTTCATGTTTCTGTGAACATTTTCCTGTAGCACATGTGCCAAGTACTCTCTGTTAATTATTGCATCTCAGGGATGACTTGCACATAAGGAAACTGAGGCTCACGTCTGCTTTGTTGTCCTGCCATTCCAGGGGACTCTGCCAATTCCCACCAGAATGCTGTAGGGGTTCAACAAGGGTTTGTTGAATAAGTAAATGTGGAGGGAGGTGTATCCAGTCTCATTATGTCATCAAAGGCTGCTTCCAATTTGTATTTTTTAAAAATCCTAATCTACTTGGCCTGATTATGGAGCGGCTATGATTTTTTGGCTATTAGCCAGAGACACAGGCTGTGGATGAGGGGGATTGCTTCCCTGCTCCATAGGAATTAAGATCTCCAAAAGAGTGACAGAAGATGTAGGAGGTTATAGAAACCTGCATTCCTTGGAGGTAAACTTCCAAAACTTTTCATGAAAACCAGCATGAAAGGTTTGTGTTTTAACGTCTTAAAATGCCCAAATAAAGCCCAGGCTTGGACTGTGGGCGGCTATTCACAATCTGCTCTGCTCGCGAACATTCTTATTTCCTAGATGTTATTTCTTGAGTGCCCTCTCTGTGTCGGGCATTGTGTTGCATCCTTTTCCTACATCATCTCATGTAACCCTACTAACAATCTCATAAGGTGGGTGCTATCCTGAACGCATTTTGCAGATGAAAAAAACTGAAGCACAGTCATCTGGCCAAGGCCACATAGCTGGCAAGTGGCGAGCCCAGTCTACAACTGAGGTCCCTGAGCTCCAATTCCTGCTCTTGACCTTACAGAAGTCTTGGTGCCTTTTGCTTCTGGGGGTGGATGCACAGCTGGAATGATGAATCTTCCCTCCTTCCCCAATAGTGGGGTGGTGATTGGGGGAGTGCAGGAGAGCAAGAGCCCAGGCCAGGGTTTTCCATCAAGATGCAGGACTAAAAAACCAGCCCAAACATTCAGATACACAAACTGCAGTAATACTACGGAATACTACTCAGCAATAATCAGGAACAAACCATGGCTACACACAGCAATATGGATGAATATAAAAATATTATGCTGAAAGAAGCCAGACACAAATGCATATCTACTCTATTCTACCATTTATATACCTCTAGAGACGTGGGAAGCTGACTCAGAAGAGACAGGCAGAGTATCTGGGGTTATAGACAGGTGCATAAATCTTTGTATCTGTGCATTTCATCATAGGGAAATTACATTTAGAGCTGTGTCCAAACACCCTGAGAAATCTTCTCTCCCTTTATTTCCCCATAAATTGAGGCTGGGCTGGTTTAGGTGCTATGTGTAGGTTCAAGGGCAGAGGTTTCAAACAGCAAATTAGTGGTTGCTAGGGGCTGGGAGAAGGGCAGAATGAAAGTGGTGGCTAAATGGGTAGAGGGTCTCCCTTTGGGGTGATGAAATGTGTTAGAACTAGACAAAGGTGAAGGCTGTCAACTGCATACAACCCAGTTTATCTATTTTTAAATGGTTACTTTTCTGTTACGTGAATTTTACCTCATTTTTTAAAAGTGTAAAGAAAGGCCTCCCCATTAAGTGTGCCAAACTTGTACTCTCACGAGTGCTGGCCAGGAGGATCAAGTATTAGTGGCTGGCTCCTCTGTAAGGATTGGCTCACACTCATCTGCCTTCCTGAACCCTGAGGCCTGGGCTATTTTTTGAGGGTTTTTTGAGACAGGATCTTGCTCTGCTGTCCAGGCTGGAGTGCAGTGGTACAATCATAGCTCACTGCAGCCTCAAACTCCTGGCCTCAGGCCATGATCCTCCCACCTTGGCCTCCCATAGTGCTGGGATTATAGGCATGAGCCACACACCTCAGGTGGGCTTGGGTCCATCTGACTTGCTCACTGCCTGCACAGTGCAGGTCCTCACGATGCTTGTGATCAGGCTTGAATACTGAGTAAATGAACAAATGGAGTGAAGGCCTGAACAAGTGAATAAATGCTGCTGCTAGTGAGTTCAACAAGAGTTAATGAGTAACAGCAAATAAACAAGGAATTGAAGAGAAATGAATCTGGGCCAGAGCATGGGTTCAACCCCTGTGGGTTCCAAATCCTGGCTTTGTAACCCAAACCATTTAAGCTCTCCATGCCTCAGTTTTCTCATCTGTAAACTGGGGTGGCTGGTGGGTTGTGATAAATAAATGAGCTAAGATGTGGAAAGCGCTTAGCACAAAGTCTGCCAAAGCAGGCCCACTGGTTGTGAATACTAAAGAAAACACAGCGTGTATGGGGCACCTTTGCCTGGTCCCGAGTAGGGCCGCCACCTACCAAGGAGCTGCACCTCGTCGGTGATGCCATAGACATCGATGAGCGCCCAGAGTGGGCCGCCCACGGCCACACCACAGTGGAAGAGCACTGGTTCGCCGTCATTGACGGTGTAGAAGACGCGGCCATGGCGATCTGCCCAGTAGGCCAACACGGTGTCGCGCAGTGCCAGGTTCTCTGGCAGCGCCTTGGCCCAGTAGCCAGGCCGCGTGACCAGATCCGGGCAGGCATACTTGGGGATGTCCTGAGCACTCATGAGCGACGGGTCGTGAGTGGTGAAGCCAAAGCGTAGCGCACCACTCCAGCCAGGGCGCACGGCCACCAGGCGCAGCCGCACCTGCTCGTACAGCCGGATGGGCCGCTGTGTGAACGTGACGCCATTGCAGAAGCTGTTGCGCCGCGTGGCCCGGCGGGAGTGTCCATCCAGCCGCACGTTCTTGCCCTTGGCCTGTGTGTGGAAGCGCAGCGCCTCGCCGAGGACTTGGCGCCGCTCTGGGCCAGGACCACAGCATGGCCGGGTGGCCAGGAGGCGCGCGGGAGGACTCGGGTCTGTAGGAAGAGATAGGCAAGACAGTTAGGCGCCTGGGAACTCCAGCCCAAATCTCTTTGTCACAGCAAAGTCACTATACCCATTTCACAGATGAGCAAACCAAGGCAGGGTGTATATCAGGTGGGTAGGTAAACACTACAAGTGTTTCAATGTCAGACAGGGCAACACCAATGAACTTGTCTTGATAGCCAGCAGGGTTCAAATGACTTCTCCCTCTTCGTCAAATACTGCCAAATCTAGAAGGCCCTCCCGAGGCCACCTCTGGGCTGTAGTGTCCCTGTTGCCTTTGTTGGGGGGCGGGGGGTATACTGAAAGTCTTTGGCAGCTTATTTCTCTGTAAGTTTTGTTCAAAAGCAAGGCAGGTAAGACAATAGAAACAGCATTCTTTTGGGATCCCCAAGGCCACCTGAATCCCTAACTTAGTATCTCCAACTTAGTTTCTTGCCTGTAACATGGGGACATTACTTAACTCACACAGCTGCTAAATGATTGAGTGGATGAAGTCCCTAGAATAATAATATCTGGCACAAAGTCTATGTGTAACAGGCCACTCATGGTATTACTGAGGTTCCAAAGCAAATCTAAGCCAGGATGCTGTGACCCACAGAAAATGAAGGCATTCCTCACTCCTTATAGAAAGGTTGTGTTTTCTAGAATTTACACTTTTGAGGGTTCGTTTCTAAGAAAATTCTACTCTGAAGGACCTGGGGAATCCTTGGGTGGTCTTTCAAAGGATCTGGCTACTGGTCATAAACCTAGCTAATCCAATGAGTGGGAGTGTTTATCTCAGCCCTGCTTTTCTCCCTCTCACCCCCCAGGGGCAGTTCTTGGGAGGCTGTGACATCCTGGGAGGGAGTAGGGTGGGTGATTACTGCAGGAGTCCCTGCTATTAATTCACAACAGTAGCTGAGTACAATTTTCATGGGGAATTCTTACAAATTGCAGGCAGTCTGAGGCCCACAATGAGAAAAATGGTGACCCCAGGGAAGAGGGACCGCTCCTCCCACACTCAGCCACAGGATGCCCTGTGCTCTGGGCACATCAGTGGGTGGTGGTGGGGAGTTCAATTAACACTAAGGCTGGTGGGAACGAGGGCAGGAAAAATGAAGAGGGAGAGGCAATGAGGAGGCAGACAAGCCATGGCTTCCCTCTCCAGCCCAAGGAGAAGGAAGCCCCAGTCTCCAAGGCAGGCAGGGAGGCCTCCCTCCCAACAAAAGCCACTGACCCACAGAAGACAAAAATACAGGGAATACAAAAAGCCAAATTCCCATATTAGAAAAAAGCACTTAGGGACGTCAGTGATTCATTCATTTAATAAATATTGAGCACCCATGTGCCAGGCACCATGCTAGGCACTGGGAATACAGCAACCATCAAGATTCTTCCCACTCTGATGGAGCTGACATTCCAGTGCGCCAAGTCGACAACATGTAAGATAGACTCCACCTGGTAGGATGCGTTACTGAGACCAATGCAGAGAGAGTGGCTATCTTAGGATTTCCATGGGGACACGTGGGGGAAAATCATTCCAGGCAGAGGGTACAGCAAGTGCAAAGGCCCTGAGGTGCAAATGTGCTGGTGTGGTCGAGAAATGACAAGGAGCCTGTGTAGCCAGGATGGTGTTAGCACGTGGGGTGTGGAAGGAAAGAAGTTTTGGGGGGGTTCCCTATAGTAGTTATTTTTTCTTTAACCATTTTACTCTGAATGGACTGAGCCCTTATTGAAAGTTTACAGCAGAAAGGTGGTAGGACTGCTCAGGCCATTGTATATGGAGGGGAATGTTGAGGACAGGTGGGCAAGGAAGCTGGACTGTATTATTCCGGGTTAGAGACAATGGTGGATCAGATGCGAGTACCAGTAAAAGATGGCGAGAAGGGGTCAGATTCTGGATATGAGTTGAAGGTAGTAGAGATTTGGAGGCTTTAATTCATTTTTTACAGAAAGTAGATGAAACAAATTTTAAAGACACGTCGGCTCTATATACCAGGCACATGAAAGGGAAGCAAATCAGTGTTAAGGGCAGGGAGATAACACAGGTAGGTCCTGGAAGGCAGGGGCATCTCCGTCTTGGTTCTCCTGTGCCCAGCAAAGTCCTTACACACACTAGGCACTTGAGAAATGCCAGCTGCTGCCTGTATTATAGTCAGAGGTGGAACAGGCCTCAGAGATCATAACTTCCTATATGCCAATTTTACAGATGGGAGGACAGAAGGAGAGGGGCCTTCCCAAGCTCAAGGTCAGTCAAAGTCAGGGCGGGAACCCCTTTCTTGGGCTCTCTGGCCAAGCCATCCCTGATGCAGGGAGGTGGGATGTCATAGGTCACTTTGGCCCAAGAAGCGTAAGGCGCTAGGGAGGCCAGTTAAGCATGACCTCTCTGGACTTTGAGCCATGACAGAGGACCCCCCCACCACTGTCATATGGGTACCAGCTGCTTCTACCTGGTCAGCATCCATTCCTCTTTTTCTGGTTATTACATCCCAGTTTTCCTTGGAGTGTGACCCAGGCCTGGCCAATCAGATGACTGCAGCCTTCTCAGATAGAAGCGCCTATTTATTTTTGAGACAGGGTCTTTCTCTGTAGCCCTAGCTAGAGTGCAGTGGCATCATCATAGCTCACTGCAACCTCAAACTCCTGTCTCAACCTCCTGAGTGGCTGGAACTACAAATAGTAGCCACCACTCCTGGCTAATTTTTTCTTTTCTTATAGAGACAGGGTCTTGTTCTTGCTCAGGCTGGTCCTGAATTCCTGGCCTCAAGCAAGCTCCCTGCCTTAATTTCCCAACGTGCTAGGATTACAGGCATCTGCCACTGTACCCAGCCCCTCTTTTGCTTTTAACCAGGTTGAGCTGGGTTTCTGATACTTGCAACAAAAAATTTCCTGATGGATAGACTCATCAGGCATTCAGACACTTACTCTGGGCTGGGTGTTTGCCAGGCATTTCCTCACTTAATTCTCATATTATCCTTATGAGGCAGAGACTACTGTTATCTATCCCATCACGGATGGAGAAATGGAGTTTCAGAGAGGTCAAGTTGCTTGGCCAAAGTCACACAGCTGGTTTACCTAAGGACAGTGCTGGAATTGAAACCAGGTTTTGTAATCCCGAGATCTGTCTATTTAAGCGCTTTGTCATAGTCTCTACGCCTCTTAGGAGTTAACACAGGATGGATAGATGGTCTATGGGCCATAGACCCCTGATGTAGGAGATACTGCCTTGTTACTATAAGAGGAGTAGCCCCCTTGCCTCCCTAAACCTCTCAGCAGGCCTGCCAGGCGCTGGACTGGCACAGGAGGCCAACAGGCAAAATGTTCGCCCCACTGCTCACTTAGTCACTCATCCTTTCGGCCAATGACATCATCCCATCCTACCCTCATGGAGATCTGACCCTCTCTAGGATGGACACACAGCTGAGTACCCAGTGACAATAGGCATGATAAATAGCACCTCAGGCAACAGCACTGGGGGCCTCCAGGAAGCCCCAGACTCAGCCAGGGGCTGGATAGTGGTGATGCCCACTGAGCCAGGTCTGGAGGGAGGAGAGGGTGGAGAGGGGAATGCCTGGGGCAGAGGCAAGGGGAGGCTGGAATCTGTGGAGAGGGTAAAGTAATACAGCAAGTGTAGTAGGAGGTGTGTGAAGTTGGGCAGCCACTGTCTTACAGGGGTGAGGGGTGAGGTTGCTGCAAAGTCCAAGGAATCAGATGGGAAGGCCATGAATGCCAATCCAAGAGGCTTAGAGGGCACAGTGTAGGCAGGAGGGAGCTACCTTAGGGCTCCAGCAAAGCACGCCATGGGCAGAACTGTTAGGGAGGGGGCTCCAAGACAGCAAGGAGGGTGGACAGAGACCAGAGGCCATCTCTGGAACCACAAGGATAAAGGAAGGGCTGGCTGGAGAGCTAGTTCAAAGGACAAATCCCAAATTGGTGGTGGAGGGGGATATGGGGGGAACTCCATCCAAGTATAAACCATCAGCAGAGGCAGCTGGGGACAGCAGAAGCCTGTGTTCTCCATGCACACTGTGGCCTTGTACGAAGCACTTGACTTCTGGCTACGGCTTCTGCCAGTGCGCAATAGGCCAAGGTCCCTCCAGCTGGCAAATTCTCCAGGAAACATTAAATATGACCACAGATCAAAAGCCCTCCTGAGCACCAGCATCTATAGGCCAACCTTATTTAATTATTTCTATCTTCCCTCCCCATCAATGTTGTGTTTTCCAACCGTATCTCCCCATCAGAGAGTTTCTTTGCAAAATGGCTTGGGAATCTTGAGCAGATGTTCTTTGAGAGGGGTCTGGCGATTTAAATGAATGTTGGAGTGGGGAGAAATACTGCCTTGTTACTATAAGGGGAAAACCAACTATATGTTAGGATAAAATGCAGCCAAGTAACCAGCTAAGTTTACATATTTGTTTAATCTTGATTATATGATTTGACTTCCTTCAGGGAATGAGGGATAAACACTCATTTTTCCCTTCCTTAGGGGCCAGAGCCCTGATGTAAGATAAAGAAAACCAGAGTGAAAAAGTTTCTAAGAGGATCTGTTATTTACACAAATTGAAGATGCTTAAAATAAAAGAACAATAAGCAATCTCCAAATTGTACACCAACATCTGCTTTTAGCTCGGTTCAGGGAAAGTGGTTTCTACAAAGAACAGAAAATTGTGGAGGTGGGCTCAAAGGGCCTTGCAGGAATTCCTAGTTGACAGATGTTCAAGGAAACCCTGAACTTAATCATTTGAATTGCCGCAATATAAACAATGGCCACAGTATAGAAAGTTTGGGAAAGAGGAGAAAAATCCATCCCCGGCTTTATCTCCCCACTTTGCCTTTTGGGAAAGCTGCATTTTCCGTAGTTCCAGTCCTGATCTCAGATGAGAACCGCTGGGGGTGTCCTCACTACGTATCGCACCCTGTGCCAGGTGTTTTCCAATATTTTTTGATAAGTGATTGCAGCTCATTCTCAAAACAAATCTTCACCTGCAGGATTGGTCTCCATTTTCCATGAGGAAAACAAGGCTCCAGGCAGCAAAGACACTTCCCGCAGCTGCTGAGCTGTGAACCTGGCCGTCTGAGCCCAAACCAGCGCCCTTTCCTTTAACTTTCTTCCCTAAGCAGTGCGAAGTACTGGGCAGCCCTGAGTAGTTTTTCTAACTCTCTTGCAATCAGAGTGCACACCCGGTTTTTCATCCTGCCTGTTCTTCTCTAACTCCACATTACATAAAAAGCATTTCCCCACGTCGCTCCTGTGCCATCACTGGGCTTATTTCATGGCTACAGAACATTCCATCAAGGGCCAAAATGTCCCCCATGTTTTCCTGCTGATCATGGCTGAATCTGCCACCACAGAAGCCCTCACTCAGCTGGTGGCATCAGGACCAGATTCTAACAGACACCCCATCACAGTTAAAGAAACAAAACAAACAAGCAAACAAACCTTCTTCCTGGAAAAGGCCCCGACCACATCATGAAAGAGAAGACAACACCCCAACTCTAAATGTATGGCCAGAGACTTTGGGGGTGGTGGTGGGTGAGGGGTGGCTGTAGATGTTTAGTGAGGAAGGACTTCTGCTCTGGCTAAATCGGTGTTGCCACTGCCCAGCCTGGGGCAGATCTTTCTGGACGGCTCCCTTTCTGGGAGGCACCCTGCTTTATTTCTCGGACTCTGGTTGAAAGACTATGCTTTGCTACTGATTTGTCTGAGGGCCTCTGAACAAGTCACTGTACCTCTCAAAGGTATACCCAAATGGTACATAACCTTAGACTCCGTTTCAGGCTGCTGGTGGGCGATGAGAGCACAGCAAGATCTCAGCAGATATCCCAGAACATAGGTGTTCAAGACATAGGCATCCCCTTCCCCATGGGGAACATCAAGTTCGACCATGGCAGGGAGCCCCTCATCTCCATCTGGGGTCTCCTACATCAGGGTGTCTATGACCCAGTCCTTCCGTCCATCCTGTTTTAGTTCCCAAAAAGCAAAGAAGACTATGATAAATGGTTAAAAAGATGGTTTTGAGATCACGTCATGCTTTTTATTTAAAAATCACGATTTGATAGGTGGTTAAAAAGAGCACAGGCTTGGTGTCAGACTGACTTGGGTTTGAATTCTGGTTTTGTCATTTATTGGCTGTGTGATCCTAGGATCTATGCTTAACTTCTCTGTTCCCACTTCCCCTACCAGACCTAGAAAACTAGTAAAAGTCATCTCACTCGGCAAGACGTCTATGACCATGACACAAGGCAACTTGTCAGACACGGTATGTGGCACACAGCAGGTGCTCATTTCTTCAACCACTGGTCTCTTTCTTCAACCACTTCCTTTAGTTCCTTTGCCTAGGAAAGGTTTGTCTCTGGGTCAGAGACACCTACCAGTGGAAGCTGGAGCAATACATTCTGAAGTGTTTCTCCCTTGGAGGGCTCATGACCTTGGCCAGGAAAGACCTCTTGTAAACTCTGGGGTTGCTTCCCCTTGGTGTCCAAGGACAGAGGTCTATTTTTAAGCCACCCCAGCAATGTCCCAAATGTACTCTGTGCCACCCCCTGAATGATCCTCACTCATCTCCCCAGCCTGGCCCTTCCTTTGATCTAAAAGGAGTCCAAGGAAATGGCAGAAACTGCCCGGGGGGTGGTGGGAAGCAGCAGCTACACTGCTCTGGCCCCCGAAAGGCTGGCTTCCCGCATGCGGCACTCAGCAGATGGCGTGCTGGCTGAAGTTTTCAGCAGATTCCTCTCCAGCAGGAAAGGGGACTGCCAACTGCAAGAATGGTCTCTTCTGCCCCTCTGTTGAACAACTGATTTCACTGGCGTGTTACTGAGCCCCTACTATGTGCTGGGCACATGGCCTTTATTTCTTGGGTTGAATCTTCAGGACAACCCTGCAGAGTGGGTTTTGCCATCTTTATTTTCAGGCTCAGGTTCTTTCTCCTACCCCACCCGTTCTTCAAGACAGCTGCTGTAACCTTTGGACTGGGGTGGGGGTCATGGACCTTGTCAAGAGCAATAAAAGCTACAGCAGTCTTTCTCCCCAGAAACACACACCCCATGCACAAAATTTGATGCTCAACTTCAAGGTCTTCCTAGACCCTTACAGCATCCATTCCTGGAGTGTGGATCTTGAGTGAGAAATCTCTGGTTCAAGTGACATTTGCCCAAGTCCAAAATGCAAGGCAGCACTGTTGGCAGTAGGAAGCAACGTGGTGTGTGTGTGTGTGTGTGTGTGTGTGTGTGTGTGTGTGTGTGGATTGCTTTAGAGAGAGGAAAAGGCAAGGCTGCTTTGTGGCAAGGCTTCCCGCACACCAAGAGGGACAAGGATATTGGTCTCCTTTGGCTACAGAGAGAAACTTTTCCATTGGTGGGTTTAAAAATGGGCTAGAAAAACAATAACCAACCCTCCTCACCTCTGCCAAATGGGGCAGTGACAGGCGTCCAGGAGACAGAAGCCAGCTTACTGGGACTTTGTTTTCTGTTTCAGAGGTCTGGTCAGCCGGCACCCAGGGTGGAAAAGGGCCAGCCAGAGCAGGAAACCGCCACCCTGCTTCCCTCCAACTTTGCTTTGCAAACAAAACCCTTCAACAGCTGCAAGGACACCCCAGAGGGAGGCTGGAGGTCACAGGATGCTGCTTGGAGAGAGAAAAGCCCCCTCCATCCAGGCCTAAGTGGCAGCCCTCTTAGCTTGAGTGGGCTCTGATGTGAGAGTTCCCAGGGGGTGAGGTCATCCCGACACCCCCCTTGAAGCATGCTCAGCCAGAGCTGGGATTTCCATGCTGGCTCCAGCCCTGGCTGGGCCCCTTGACTGAGGTCTCTTCTTGATAATGGGACCCAGAAAACTCCAACTTCCAACATGCTGACTCCCAGGTTAGGGGCTCACTGCAGCGAGGGGTGGGAGGATGTACCCTCATTCCTTCTCCAGTACATCCTTTCCCTCTTCATCTGACATTGCCTCTGCAATGTCTGTGTTAGGCCCTGTGCTGACTACAGGGGCACACACAGTCCCTGCCACCTCGAGCTGAGATACCCACAACTGCGCAGAGCAGCTGGCGTGAGGGTCAAGGCCAACGGGGACAGGTTTGCAGGGAGCCACTCTGCTGACTGTGGAAGGAGGGCTGGCAGGGTGGTAAAGAAGGGGAAGAGTGTTTCAGGCAGAGGGAACAGCACCGGCAAAGGCCTACAGGTGAGAAGAAGCTGAATGTATTGGGTAGTGCAGGGCAGAAGAGTGAGGGGAGGGGTGGAGAGGGGTCTGGGGGCTGTATCACATGGCTTAAGGGCCATGCAGAGGAGGCTGAAGTCCTCAAGAAGACTCTGGGGACAGCTGAAGGTTTGGAGAAGGGAATAAACCCCCATGATCTGTCTCTCTGAAGAATGAGATTCAAATCCGGGGCCTTTCTTTCTTCCCTATCAAAACGGCCCAGCATAGCAGGAGTGAGAAACACAGTCCAGGATTTGAAAGTCTCTTCCAACGGCCAACACAGTCCCACCCCTGTGCCTGCTTCTTCTCCTGCAGCCCCTGGCAGCTGCCCGCTGATGAGCAGGCTGTCTGTCATGCCTGCTGCTCCTCCTCCCTGCCTTGAGGACAACCACTCTCCCCCCACCAGAAGCCTGGCTGCTCCCAGTCTCAGCCCCAGGTGAACACCCACAGGGCTCCAAAGAGTGGAAACTTTTTGAAACAATAGGTCCACTGGCCCAAAGAGTCCATTGAGCAAGGCTCTTCTGGCTCCTGGGGTGGAGGAAATGTTCTTTGCAAGTGCAACAGCTGGGCAAAACGCTTGCTGGCCCGTCCTGACCCGGAGGGAAAGCTAGACTACGTACAAGTAGCTTGAGCCACCTTCCAGCACAGAGGGTGAGCCATGCCCTGGCTTGGCCTCAGGGAGGAAGCTGTGGCTGGGGGCGGGGAAGGGGTGGTGGTAGATGTCATCAATCAGCTTGTTTTGAGCAGCTCAAAAGCCACACAGTTTGGCGGAACTTGGAACTTGGGATGAACAATAAGCAAAGCATCTAAAAAAGGAAGCAGTGACTGATTACAGCGGGAGGTGGGAGTGGAAGGGGGGCAGTGCTGCATCCTGGAGGTCTGAGAAAGAATTGGGGGTGGGGGTCGATAGGTGAGCAGGCCTCCCAGGGGAGATGCCCTCCACCCAGGAGACCTCCAGTGGGCCTCCTAACAGTGCTGGAGGAGGTTACTGCTACCAGCTGCCAGTGAGGAGGCAGGCTCTGCGAGGCTGGGAGGGAGATGGCTAGGGCTGCTTTGGGCAAAGTTTAGAAGTCACACCTTGCAGAGAAGGAACAGAGCACAGTGCCTGGCACCCCGAGGGCCTACTAATATTTCCTTTCCTGCCACGTTTGGCTCTGAGGTCCCCCAAGAAGTGACTCCCGTGTGTATCTCTTCCCCCCACCATCCCTCTCTGAAGACGCAGCTTTCTCTTTTCTCCCCCATCATTCATTATGCTGAGCTTCTGCCAAATGCCTGAAGAGAGCAGGGGGGTGATGCCTGTGGATGCCTACCCAAGAGGTAAAGTGAGCCCCACTAAGAACCCCCATCCTTCATACCCTAAGCTCTGGTGATCCGACAGTCCTGGGCTCACTGGGGCTTTTCTATCACCCTGTGAGCCTATTTTACAGATGAGGACATTAAGCCCAGAGAAGGGGTAAAGACTGGCCCAAGATCATGATGCAGGTAAATAGCAAAGTCAAGAATCAACTCAGATCCGAATCCAAAGACCACACATGCTGTTGGCCATCGTGCAGAGTTGCTTCCCTAGCCAACCTACAGCTACTTTAGTAATCTATCACAGGGACTTGAGAGGTGTGACACAGCAGGACTATTTAAAATGGGTTCATTGCACAGAATAATTTTGGGAGCACATATTCCTTGCCTCCAAGGAAGAAAGGCAATGGTCACTTATGGAGTTCCCACCTTCCGATGGGCTTGAGACTTCACATAGAGTCTCCTATGCATTCCTCATTAAAATCCATGAGGGGGGGAGGGACCATCCTCATCCTCATCCTAAAGATGAGGAAATGTCTGGGCAGAGAGGGAAAGTGACTCGCCCAGGGTCATACAGCTTAGAGGTGGTGGAGCTGAGATTCAAACTCGGATCTGCCTACAACATCAATCCTCTTTCCACTTCCCCTCTTGAGATTCCAGCCCAAGACCCAATCTGTAATTGTTCTGTGACTCTGTGCAAGGCTCTGGTCAGGGAAGTGGGATGTGCAATTCCCAGCACTCTCTGGTCCTGGGAACAGAGCCCCTGGGTGACCAGCCTGTCGAGATGAAGTTCTGTGCCATACCCTGTAGACATGGAAACTCCACTCTGCCTTCTCCTGCCCCCAACCTTGAGGGAAGGGAAGCCCTTCTGGGAAATGAAGATCTGCTTGTCTGGAGTGGATTACCATAAGCAGACCCAGCTATGGAGACACTGGTAGATGTGTGCCCACTCCTCTCATAAATCCATCATCCCGGCAGCAAAATGAAATAAAACACGTGCCCAAGGGATATCATTGTGATATAAACAATGCATGATGTTGAGGATATAAACAAAATATGGTTTTAAATAGCTGTGGGCATTCTGCCAAGTACCAATAATGACTGAGACAGCTCTGCCGCACCCATTTCCCCAAATGGCTTACTCATTAAAGAACTTTCCTCCACTGTTCAGAGGTGAGGCAAGAGACCAGCTGTGAGCTGCCCCAAGCCCTGGTAAAAAGAATGAAATAAGACGTGAGAGTAGGCTGGGCCTGCCGTCCATGATGGCTGTCCCAAGCCGTGCTCAAAAACACCTGCTACTGAGTCTGAAAATGCGCTGAAGTTGAGAGGTCAGAGTGAGGGAAGAGACCGAGGCTGAGGCAGGCAGCTTCACTGTCCTGTACAATGGGGCAAACAATCCCCCACCTTTCAGAAGTAGGAGGACAGTTCAAATGAAAGGTGTGAAGGGCTCTGCAGGAGTCCAGCAGACAGGTGCTGGAACACATTCCCTGGAAGACCCTGGAGTCAAAGGCACCTTACAGATAATTCATCCAGGATCCTTTAGGTACTCTTGATGCCTCTGCAATATCCACATCAAGTCCCAGCCTCAGCACTTTTTCAGACTCAGTGGCAGGTGTTTCTAAGCAGGGCTAGGGACAGCCATCCTTGGACAGCAGGCCCAGCCAACCCTCATGCCTTCTATCATTCTTGTTACCAGGATACTGGGCAGCCCAGAGCTGGGCTTAACACCAGTAACAGGCCTCCATCCCTGCTTTCTACTTCCAGACAGCTCTCACACTTAGGAAGTCCTTCCTCTGACTGCCTCATGTCATATCTACACATTGGTCACATCTGCATTCACTCCACAGTGCTCTGTCCCACAAGGTCTGCAGGCAGCTCTCAGGCCCCAACAGTCCCCAGGCTAGGTTGCTGGGGATTCTTTGCTCCCTTGGGGATGACATGGCCTTCACTTTGCTGTCCAGAGAGCCTTCAGGACATCAGCTCTCCCCTGATCTGCTATGGCAAGGGCTGAAGAGCTGCATATCAGATTTTGAGGAGTAGCGCCTGGTGGGGGGGTCCCCAATGGTGGACCAGTAGGCTGTCTGAGAGTGCCCCTGCCCTGCCTGCCCAGATGTGGGGTGTGAGATACACCACCAAAGAACTGAAAATTAACCTTCCAGTATTTCTAAATGCTCACTGACTTTTGTTAAATACAATAAAAGCTTCTAGTGCAAATGGGAAACACTCCCCCCTAACCCCCCCACCCTGACCCTGCAGTTTTCATCCTCACTGACATTCCTTCCCTCTAGCCAGAATCATGTCCGCTGGAGCTGTATGCCCTGGGCAAGTTATTTTCCCTCTCTGCTTCCTTTCTCTCAACAGTTACACAACATGAATAGTAGGTATCTCAGAAGGCTCTGTCCTGAGAGTTTAAATGCATATGCCTGCTCAGACAGCGTCTGAGTGCAGATGGGCTGTGTGATACAAGTTAATGGTTATTATTATTCTTTTATGTCTGCCTCCCTTGGGAGCTTCAGATCCTGGGCTCAGCCTGGAGCAGGGGCTCCTTCACCCAGTGAATGCATAGTCATAACAGGTGCTGTGTGTGAGCACTTAGTATCTGCAGACACTTTGCATTCCTGAGAGGTAACATCATTATCTCCCTCTGTAGAAGAAGGACCTGAGACTTAGAGAGGTCAAGTCTGGCTAATAAAGGGTGGCCGGAGGAATGAAGGACTCCAGCCTGTGTGGTTACCAACGCTGACACCAATGGCCTAGCGTGGGCACAGGCTGCTCCTCACCTGCAGGACAGATGCCGTCCAGGATGACGAAGCTCTCACCCTGGCCCTGACCCTTGCTGACTGACTGGGGCTCTGGTGGGAAGAAGTGAGCAGCAGGCTCAGGGGAGTTGTCTTGAGCACTGTGCCGTCTGTCAGCAGCAGAGCATGGGCCAGCTTTTACCAGGCAGACACCTGAGACCCAGTCTGACAGGAGGAAGGGGTACAGAGCTCAAGTTCATCTCTTCTCTAGGACAAAATTCCCAGAGGCCACATCCACTGTTTTAGCTACAGAGTCCACAGGCCTGGGGTAAGGTGGGCTGGGGATACAGGATGGACGTCTTCCAGAAGCAGCTTCATTTTGGCTGCTCTTGGTAGAAGTAACTCATCTTTGGAGGGCAAAGGGAGTGACCAGCAAGAAGGGTAGAGGCTCAGGAGCTCAGGATGAGGATGGAGGCCGCAGCAAGTGAGCCAGAGGAGCCCCAAGATGCCCCACATGCCTGGGATCCCAAGCCCAGCTGCCACTTCCCAGCCGCCTGACCGAGGCAGGTCTCATCCCCCTCTGAGCCTCAGTTTCTTCCTCTGTAACATGAGGAGATGACCTCTGGGAGCCTGGTCCTGGTGGTCTCAGTGTGATGAAACAGACAAAGGGCCTGACGTGGGGTGAGTGTGCCCAAGCTCTGACCACCCAGCACTGCTGTCAGGGGAGCGTTTGCTACCTGCGAGGCTGAGATCTGGTGTCTGTCTTCTCTCTTCCCTCTCTGCTTTAGGCTCTAACCACACACCTGGCTTCTGAGCTTCTATTTTAAGCCCTCAGAGAGCAGCATAAGTACAGAAAGCTCTTTAGTCCAAAAGAGGGGCAGAGGCGACTCTTCTCCATGGGGAAGATTAAACAGCCTGTTCTGAGCGGTCTTGCGGTCCAGCCCAGCAAAAAATGCTACGCCCCTGCTGGCAAACACGGTGCATTATCCCGGTGGGGAGTGTGGCAGCTGAGAAATTCAAGTCTCCTGACTGCAGCTTGGCCTCCAAGAACCTCCCAGCCCCAGCCTCTGCCATGAGCTCTTTCCCATCACTGTAATCCCACATGCCATCCCTACTTGCACTGGGACTCCCCCACTCCACAAACTCTGCAGCTCCCCACATGTCCGTCCTTTGGGTACATGGGGCCCTTGGCCTTGAACAGCCTTTCCAATTCCTTTCTCCTAGCATATGTCTCTTTTTGCTGATCTCAGTGAGACAGAGCACACCTCCTCCAGGAAGCCCTCCTTGCCTCCTTCTCGGAGCTCTAACCACTTACTGTAAATGCTGTGTTCTTGTTGATCTTTCCTGCTAGAATTTGAGTACCTGGTCCCTAAACTCAAGCTGTTTCCCAGCCCAGCACAGAGCCTGGCCTGGAGGTTTGGTGAACTCATGAAAACTATAAATGCAACCTGCTAGGCAGATTCTTCTCATTAGAAATCGGGTGTCCAGGAAAGAGCCCAAGGAACTCCTGGAAATTGCTGTCAATGCACATTGAAAGGGGTCTCTCTCAATCCAGCCCCTTGATTCAAGGCTTGTGGTCACTAAGGGCAGGGCTTTCAAGGAAAGGAGTGAAGGGCACCTGTCACTCAGCCTGCCTGGTACAGGGGCTCTAGGGCTGGCCTGAGGCCTCTTCCCATGGCAGCAACCATATCCTCAACAGCCTCCATTCTGGGGAAAGTGCTAAATGCTCTCCTTCTCCCCCCACCACTGCCAAGTGTGAAGGAGCTATCCCTAGCCTCTCTGTTCATGTAAGGACACTGAGGCACGAATAGGTCATGCCAGTGGGAACTGGTTGAGCTGAGGTTTGAATCCAGGCAGCCGGACTCTTAAGTTTTTCTCAACCTTTTTTATCTCATGACACACTTGAACCTATAGTTAAACTTCCATAGCACACTTAAATTATGTTGGTCCAAAAAAAAAAAAAAAAAGGTAAAAAAAGAATACACTTGAATACACTTTGCTTTGAATTTCTCTTGAAAATAATTTATTTTCTCTTGAAAATAATTTATGGGGCCTGTAGCTCAGTGGGTAGGGTGCCAGCCACATGCACCAGGGCTGGTGAGTTCGAATCCAACCCAGGCTTGCTAAAAACAAACAAAAAAATAGTCAGGCATTGTGGCAGGTGCCTGTAGTCCCAGCTACTCAGGAGGCTAAGGCAAGAGAATTGCTTGAGCTCAAGAGTTTGAGGTTGCTGTGAGCTGTGATGCCACAGCACTCTACTGAGGGCAACAAAGAGAGACTATCTCGATAATAAATAAATAAATAATTTAATTAATGGTTTTTAAAAATTTTCACAGCACACTGGTTGAAAATCACTCTCTCAGATCTGAATCTCCACCTGTATGTCAATGGGATTTCCCTTTAGATGTCACCTTCTCCAGGAAGCCTCCCCTTGGTCCCACAGCCAGGGGAGAGAGACAGAGAGAAGGGAGGTCAGGTGGTGACAGGGAGAGGTTTAAAACAGAGGAAGGCCGTAGTTCCTTCTGGCTCCAAATTCACCTCGAGTAACTTCTCCACTGTTCCTATACGCTGGAAAGGTGCCCTTTTCACTTCCACTGATGAATGAGACCACTCTGTTCCTACCACTCCTGATCCAGCATCGCTGCAGGCTGCCACCAAGGAGCCTGGGCTAGTCAGGCTCCTGTGCTGACAGCCACAGAGGTTTCAGGACCATTAGAGGAGAGTCTCTGTACAGGCTCTGAAAGTGATCCTTAGCAACCTGGTGGAAGGGAAGCAGATGGGGCAAGACAGGCAAAGAAAGAAGGCCCAGCTCAACTTAAATCAGGACTAGGTGAAGTAGGAGGAAAGGGGAATATCACTTGTCAGCCATGTGTACAGCTGGAAGGAGAGTGACAAAGGTCACTGTCCTCCCAAGAGCTGAGAAAGTCCAGATCCAGGGAGCATCATCAGCCATAGCTCAGACAGGAAGACAGGGAATGGCAAAGCGGAACCCCGCAGCCCCTGCACTCTCAGTGCTCCTTCCTCAGGTCAAACAGAAAAGGGGCTCCGAGGGGAAGGTGGCTGAGAGTCTGGGGTAGGCACAGGTGCTTCTTCATCCGGACATGGCATTTGCAGACTGCCCAGCCAGGTTAGGAAGACTAACTATGTGCACCTTTGTCTTTTACCTGGCTGAGCCTCCATTTGCTGCCCTGTCAAATGGGAAGAAATAAAGCCCTTCTAAAGGGTTGTTAATGAGGATTTAGAATGGATTCTGTGGGGAAAACCCCTGGCCCAGGGCTTGACACAGAACAGGGTCAACAGGTTTTCCTCACTGCAAAGCGCGCGTTTATTGAGCTAACTCTAAAAAGCCATTGGCCTGGTCAAACATGGCCCAACTTAATGATTAAACCCAACATGCAGTTTGAATTTAGCCTCTTCTCCAACTAGAACTAAGGGGGAGCCCCACAGGCATGGAGAGGGATTGGAATGTGCTGTTGAGAGAGGAAGGGAAGAGTCTCTCCCCTCACCCTCATCCCAGAATGTTGCCCTTCCCTTCTCCCACCTGTTCACACTTTTTTCCCCCTTACAAAACCAGATTCAGGGAAATGGAATTAGAGAGGAGCACCGTGTGGGAATCAGACCTGTCTTCTAAGTCCAGCTTTGCCGCTGCCTGTGTGCCAGGTGTCTTAGCCTCTCTGTGCCTCGGTCTCCTCATCTGTACAATGGAGGAGAAGGGCACTTTACTTTGCAAGATTGATTTGCAACTGGAAAGAGAACAGGTAGAGCACACAGTAGCAGGTTTGAGGTCCTATGCTGACCCCCTCACACTCTGTCCAAAGGGCATTCATCTGAATGTACTGATGTACTTTTCCAGAGCTGCTATGGGTCTTCCTGGTAACTCATCATAAAGAATGGCATTTCCTTATTGTGTAGTGTGACATGCCATGTGCACAATGGGCACCCCATAAATGTTATCTGAATCATAGGTTAGGAGGATACTGCATGTCAGAGGAAGAATGCAGGACTTTGGAGTTAAATAATCCTGGTTCTCCCAAGTGGATGAGCTGGGTGGGGTGGGTTAAGCCACTTTACCTCTGATTCTTGGTTTCTCATGTGTAAAAGGGGGATAGTTGCAGGGTTGTTGGGAGAATCCAAGTCATTCATTCATCCAACATGTATTTACTGAACATTTACTATGAACTAGCCACTGCTGTAGGTGCTGAATATATAGCAGTGAAAGAAACAGACAAAACCTACTTGAGGAGACAGACAAGCACCAGCTGACTGTACACACAGGGTGTCAGGCAGTCATCCCTGCTAAGGAGAAACATAGAGCAGGGTCAAGACGGAAGGGCTGGGCCCAGGGCAGTGGCAGGACCCACACTGGAACAGAGACCCGAAGGAGGCTGCAGGGAGCCACAGGGCGGTCGGGGGAAGAATGTTCCAGACAGAGGGATCAGCAAGTGCAGGAGCTTAAAGGAGAAGCATGGCTGGCATGTAAGTGAAGCCACATATGCAGGAAGCCTGGCATAGCATCCAGGTGCTCGGCAAATGCCAGCTCTCTATTTCAAGTCGCCCAGAACAAACCCCACGCATGTGTCCTTTTCCTGAGAGCGAAAGCACAAGGATTCTACAGGGCAAGACTGTGCCAAGTGTTCATTCAGTCTAAGATTCAGGCAACATTTGAGCTCCACCACCGGCTTTTGAGCTCCTGCCAGGCACCAGGCTCTGGGATGGGCAATCAGGGATACAAGATGATTGAGGCATGAGTTCTGTCCTCAGGGGACCCTGAGGAGAGGCATGGAGATGGGCAAAGACAATGCAATGTGGTAGATGAACAGCAGGGACTTATTAAGGAGGTATCCAAGTAGCAGAGCAAAGGATGAAACTGTGGATGGTCAGGGAAGGCTTCCTGGAAGGGGTGACAACTGAGGTGGATTTCAAAAGATAGACACTGACACTGGGCACAAAAGTGTAAACAGTGGCACAGTGTGTGCAAGAACTGATCACAGGCAAGTCACAAAACAAGCTCTTCATATTCTTGGCACCTGCCACCTGATGTGGCTCCAGAATTCCAGTTCTGTGCCTGTCTTCAAACTGAATGCGAGCTTTAAGCTCCAGAGGAGAGTTTGAATTTCCCATACTTAGTCACTGCAGCGGGAACCAACCTTAACCCCAGGCTTCCTGCTTAGGGCGGCCCAGTCCACAGAGCGAGGGCTGAAAGGAATGGAGACTATATAAATCTCTAGCTATATTTAGCCTGCCTGGTGTGTGTCTGTCCCTTTATCCATCCCAAGGCTGACCCACAGGTGGCAGAATGGCTTTTTTTTTTTTTTTTTTCTAAAACAGCACAAACATTTCTTAATTAAGAAATCGAACAAAGGGGTCTCAGCCCAATATCTTTATGGCTAGGAAAATGCTGCCATATTTGCCAACATCTTTGGTTACCTCCTGACTGGTGGGGAGGGTCTCTTCCATCTGGGTAATAGCCATGTCCACAGGAGGTAGAGTCTACCCTTCAGCAAGCAGACTTGGGTTCTAATCCCACCTCTGCCACTGACTAGTTGGTGACTCTTGAATCTTTGTTGGTGACTTTATCTCTCTGAGAATTTGAAGGTTTGAGTGCAGCTGCTCTAAAGTGGCCCAGAGGGTTAGAAAGTAGGAGTTGGCTCCTCCTTCCATAAGCTGGCTTAAGAATCTGGGGCTCAGCACCATCCATTTCAGCCTTCTCCAGGTAAAGAAACAATTATTTTTCAATAAGCACATATAATGCCTAGACAGAAAAGCTATGTGAAAGTGTTAGAGCAGAGATGGGGTGATATGTCCCTCTTCTAAGGCCTCACACTAAATCTGCCCACAGCTGACTTGCTTTCCCACAAAACTGAGACTTTGTGCTTTAGACACACACACACCCTTCTCACCTTTGGCGCTAAGGATGCTAGAAAGGCCCAGCCTTAAAGCCAAAATACTTCTAAAGATTTGGGGGAGTGAGGGGAGGGCGGACAGGCAGACGCGAGACCCCATCCAGATTTCCCCATTACCAGCTGTGTGACCTTGGGTGAGTCATTTCCCCTTCTCTGAGCCTCAATTTCTTCATTCGTAAAATTGGGTTACACATCTTCATCGCGAAGCTCCTTTGCATACCGAGCTGGGGTAAGCGAAGAGCTGGGCAGTGAGCCTGCGTGCGCGCTAGTGCGCGCGCGCGCTGCTATGCTCCCACAATTACCAGGTATTCTTTCGGGAAGGCCTCCTCCCACCCTCCGGATCCCCTTTCTCTAGTCTTGGAAAGGTGGTTTTAACTAGGGGGCGATGCACTCTGCAGCAGCGGCTCCATATGGGGTAAAGAGCCCCCGGTTGAACGGACACCAGAGGGGGGCGCAGCCCGGGTGCGCGTGGGATCGCGGCCAAGGCAAGGAAGCATGTGCCGCGGGGGTGCAAGAAGGCTGGAAACTGGGGTACTCCTGCCAGCACCCCCGACTCTCGGCAGCTGCAGTTTCGGCACCACGGGCGGCCAGTGGCCGTCGGAAGCCCGAGTGAGCCTAGCTCCAGTCACCCCTTGGATCGCCCTGGATTCAGTCATCAGCGCCCTCGGGCAGAGACAAAGGCGAGGGGGCGCGCGGCATCACCCCAGCGCCCTTTTGCGCATCTGGTCAAAGCCAGGAGAATCAGGACGGGGGTCCCCAAGGTAACCAGGACGCGGTACCCGCCCTCCCGGAGCGCAAAGCCCAGGCACCGGGCGCGCGCAGAGCAGAGATCCAGGAGGCATCCGAGGCTCTAGCCCTCTGTGCACCGAGGGCTTCACGGGGTGTGGGGTGGCTCACAGAGTCACCCGGCGGGTCCCTTGGAGGAGAGGAGAAGCCCAGCGCCCGCCTCCCGGGCAGGGTTCCCCGGCGTACCTGGCAGGGTCCTGTGCACCGTGTTGCCCATCTCTGCGCCTGGCGCGGCGTTGGCGGCGGCGCGCTCTGGGCGCGCGTAGGCTAATTAGGCGGCGGGCCGGGGACCAGGGCTGGGGTCGAGCCTCCGGGGCATAGCCACTGCACAGACTAGCGGGCGGGCGGCAGCTGGGGCGGGCGCCGGGAGAGAGGTGGCGGCGTCTGCTGGAGGAGGCGGAGCTACCGGTTCGGGCCCGCCGGCTCTGCCCCCGCCTCCCACCGCCTCCAACCGTGCAGGGGCGGGGCCGCGGCCGCCGCATCTTTTGAAAGTTTGCACCGGGTGGCGGGAGAGGCACAGCAGAACCTCCCGCCCTCGCAGCTCCCGCGCGCGCAGCGCAGCCGGGTGCCCTCGGGGTGCCGGGCTCCGCAGCTTGATGACCTTTCGCTCATTTGTTCCGACACCCGAGAAGGCCTACTGTGTGCCAGGCCCTCTTCCAGGCGCTGGACCCTGGCCGGCCAAGTCCCACCCGGCGGAGCTCGTTGAGGAGTGTTGGGGTGGGAATGGCAGAGGGCACACGGTACAGTGTAAAGGGTCCCTGCAGTGGGGGTGGGATCTTTTTTTACCCTCCAGGGCCACATGAGTAGGAGAAACCTAGGTGATGTCCTAATATCGGGAGGAGGGAACCCAAGTTCATTAATTCACTCCCTCGTTCATTAAAATATGAATTAAGCACAACCTGTGTGCCAGGCACTGCCCTGGGCCCCGTTGATACAGACAAGTTCCCGCTCTCATGGAGATGTCATGCTAGTGATGGAGACAGAAACAGCAAGCAATTAAGATCACACAACTAGGGTGGCACCTGTGGCTCAAAGAAGTAGGGCACCAGCCCCATATGCTGGAGGTGGTGGGTTCAAACCCAGCCCCAGCCAAAAAAAAGATCACACAACTAGGGATCAAAGTCAGGAAGAAAATAAGATAGTGATGGGTGACGTTGTTTGGAGGGGCTTAGGAAGAGTGGGTGGCGGCATATAAGTTCCATCTCAACCAGAAACAATCAGCCTTAGGTTGATGAGCCGTAGGTTGGGGAGAATGTTTCTGGCAGAGGCAATAACAGGCATTTTTCATTCATTCACCCCACAGGTATTTTCTGAGCACCTCGCCTGTGCAAACACCTGGGTCACACTCAGTGGGCATTGAGGCTTGCTAGTCCATGCCCAATGTATATACTTAAAATAAATCTTATGGGTCGATGTCTAGCTCATCTTCACCCCTTAAAGTTTATATTTTTCAACTTCATTGTGCATCTTCTGTCCTGTGGAGAGCAGGGATTGCCCTTAACCTTACTTCAGATTGCCTTAAATTGGGGCATCTACGGTAGCTGCTCACTCTCTGAGGTCCCTCTGCACTTTGTTCTGTCCCTGGGTGGGTGTTGTAGCTGTTACTTTTCTCTCTTCTCCACTGCCAGATGGGAAGCTCCAGTAAGCAGATTTCAGGCTGTGTTCATATATGAAACCCCAGTGCCCAGAACACACGTACTTAATACATGTTTGAATAAATTAACTGCAGAGATGCTTTGCCTGGGCTGGGAGAAAAACAGGAAAGAGGGAGCAGCGCCTGTGGCTCAAGGAGTAAGGGTCCAGCCCCATATACTGGGGGTGGTGGGTTCAAGCCCGGCCGTGGCCAAAACTGCAATAAATAAATAAATAAAATAAAAACAGGAAAGAGGGAATGAAGGAGGAAAGGAAGAAGGGGAGAAGAGAGAGAGGGAAGAAGGAAGAGGAAGGAAAGAGTTCTCAAGGAACGAGTTTGAGTTGGTGGTAGACTAGACCCTGATATGATCCATAGTGATGTGTTGGGGGAGAAAGAAACAAACAGAAAATAGGGATGCATTAACAGAAATATAGACTTTAGGACAAAGGAGGGGCTTACTGCTCTGCTGCTTGTTGATTACACCATTCCAGAAGTCACTTTGGCTCTGAGTACCACACTCGAGAAAGACAAAGCTGCTCCACAAAGATGGTGCAGGTGGCATTGGGGGAGGAGGAGATTCCTGTCGCAGGAGGTGTGCAAACAGAAATCGTGTGGCTCCCTGGGAAGGTTGTTGTGGAGGGGCTTCCTGGATCATGTGGCTCTTAAACTAAACCTCCCAGTCCAATAATCCACTGAGCCCTGCAGGCCACGTGAGACCTCAGGAGGAAATTATTGGTCTTGCATCTTCTGGCTCTGGAAGAACTGCAGAGATGCACCCCTGTCTTTGTTGCATGCATGCCAAGCTGACCTCCTGGGATGTGGATCCCTATTTTTGTTGCCTCTCCCAATCTCACCCCTTTCCACTAGCTCCCAAGCAGGGCCATCTGGCATGGGGTGGAATTTCTGTCTGCATTTATTAGGGGCCTGGGCCCAGACACTGTGGCTGGCAGCAGGAAGGGAAGGGCCCTGAGCACCTGCTGCATGGAGGCTCTATTCTCACAGATATGGAATCTGACTCTCTCCCTCCCCAAAGATCTCAGTCATGCTACACCAAAGGAGATAGGTTCTGTCATCCCTGTTCTTTGAACAAGGCCACTGAGTCTCAGAGAGGTGCATTTACTTGCTTAAGGCTCTTTAGCTGCTAAGAGAGGTTGAGATGTGAACCCAAAGGTCCACAAGGCCTGAGGGACAGGGCATGGGGTGCCAGCTGTCTTGGACCTGGGCAGCAGCCTCTAGTCATAGCCACTCCTGGACTTTACTTCCTCTCACACACATATCCCACAAACATCCCCACCAACCATATCCAGAATTGCATGGACTCTGGCACCTTCTTTTGCACCAGTACCCGCACATGGGTTGCAGGGGCCCATGGGTGGGGCTGCCTCTCTTATTTGTGCAGTGTCAGCAGAGCCTCCAGGTAGTGGGAGTGTCCCACCAGGATTCCTGGCATTGAACCCCAGGGGCATGCCCCAGCAGGAGCAGGCAGTCAGGTGCACCTTGTAAAAAGAGCACACATTGAGCTGGGGGAGGGGCTATGCCCACTGTGGACACCTGGCTGAAATGATTCTGTCCTCTAGGATGTTTGGTGAGCCTCCTCCCCACAACTCAAGAGCTGAGTATCCAGGCTGAAGTCAAACCACAAAGCTCAGTTTAAAAAAATTGCCACAGGAAGGCTGTGCTTTTCTGCAAAACCTGCATACAAAACCTTAGATTTCCAAACCCAGCAGGTCTTCACCTGCAAAAGCAATATTTTTCAGTTGCTGGTTACAAACTGCCAACTACATAGTGGGCACCAGGCTGTGCCCTCTGAGTGATCCTCATCACATTCTGGCAGCATGGTCATTAACACAATTCCCATTTTGCAGGAGAGGAAAGTCAAGCTCAGAGACAGAAAGGAGCTGCCAAGTTTGCACAGGCAGAAGGAGGTGGAGCTCAGAGAGTTCTCAGCTCTCTTTTTACAGAGGAGGAAACAGGCTCAGAGTTATGAAGTCACTTGCTTGAGGTGACACAGCAGGGAGCAGAGGAGCTACATGTCTGAATTTCTCAGGCTTCAAAACCTGTGCTCATGCTGCACTGTCCCAAATGAGCAAGGCACTTTTATGTGACAGAAAATCTGGCAGGTACACCTGGCAGCCAAGGCAAAAAGGGAAAGAAGGCTCATCTCATGGTGCTTGCAGATACACACTTGGTCCCGAAGCTAAATCCAATGGGAGCGCTTCTGTGATACACAGTGAGGCTAAGTGGACAGAACTTCCTCCTGAATTTGCCCCAAAACACATCCATAACATTCAGACAGATGGGTCCCAGCCAGCCATCTTAAAATGTCAAGGGCTGACATTTTCCTGACATCCAAGGGAGGCAGCCCTGCTGGAGGCTGGGGTCGTGGATGCCCTGAACTTAACTTTCTTATACCACAGGGACCTTGTTTAGACATTCTGAAACACATGCCGTGGGCATGAGACAGAGCCTGAGGCAAGGCTGAATTGAAATTAATTTGGGATCCCAATAACTTGCATTCACTGTGCA
The DNA here is from genome assembly GCF_027406575.1 of Nycticebus coucang. Lineage (NCBI taxonomy): Eukaryota > Metazoa > Chordata > Mammalia > Primates > Lorisidae > Nycticebus > Nycticebus coucang. The sequence continues at coordinate 76,523,662 of NC_069796.1, read as the reverse complement.
ATTACGATAATTATGACACAATAATAGCTAACATTTATTGAGTGCCAGGTGTGTTCTAAACCTTGCAATAGATGTGTTAACTACGCAATAACTACCTAGGAGGTAGTATTCTCAACATGCCCACTTTATAGGTGATTAAGCAGAGTGTGGATAGCTTGGCCAGAGTCACATGGGCAGAGAACAGTTTGACTGAATGTATTAGGCTCTGATTTATTTAATCCTCATCACAACCCTAGTAGCAGAATAGGAAGTAAAGGGTTAAGGAGCTGCTCTCAGACCCTGTATTTGTTTCTGTTACTCCTTACCTCCTCTGGCAGGGTGGCAGCTCTTATCATCTACATTCTACAGAGCATGCTGGGAGGCTCAGAGAGGTGAAGCAATTTGTTCAAGGCCACACAGCCAAAAGTGGCAGGACCAGAACTAGAGCCCAACCCTCTCTGACCCCAGAGTCTGTGCTTTCCCACTCTGGGCCTTTCCAGATGGCTAAGAGTTTGCAGAGGGCCTGCCTCGTCCCATGGAGCAGCTTGAGGGCAGGCCGGTGTTGATCCACCTCAGAGTCTAGCGCCCAGCCCTGGCCTGGCCCTGGGATAACCTGTTCTCTGTCAACTTCCCAGAGTTGTGAAGGACATACCCAGGAGGATGTGAACTTTTAAATAAAAACTGGAGCAATGGATTATGGGGTCTTAAGAACCCAGGCTCAAATCCTGGCTTGGCTACTTACTAATTAGGTGACCTTGGAAGGTTATATATTCTCTCCATGCCTCAGTTTCTATGTTTATAAAATGGAGCTGATGAGAGTCCGTATTTCATAGGGCATTAGAAGGAATAGATGGACTAATCAGAAGGGCCAGACACACAGTCAACAGTCAGTAGGGGTGAGCTTAGGAAGGCCTTAACTTTCTCCTTGGTCACCCGGCCCTGGACCCACTCCTGCATGCCCACAAGCTGATCACAGCCCTTCTCTGCTTAAAACCCCTTCCCTCCCCTGCAGATAGCATCTAGAAGGGGCCAGGAAGGCTGGGTTGGAGTCCATTTTCTGCTTAGGTGACTCCGGGCAGGTCACTTCAGCCCACTGAGGCTACACCACCTCCTCTCCCAAATGGAGACACCATCTGTGAGCAGGGCAGAGCCCAAGCTTCCTGGCTGGGCACACCAGGTCCAATACATTTCAGCCCACGCCACCCTCTAAAGGCTGATCACTTGTATCCTCCAGCTCTGCTGAACAACTGGCTATTTGTCTTTGTGGACTTTCTCAACCTCTCTGAACATCACTGGCCTCATTGGTGAAATGGGAGTGACAAAAATACCTATCCTGTAGGTGATATAAATTTGCAATGAAGTGATGGAAAGTGCTTGGCACAGAGTAGGTGCTCAATAAATGCTTAATGACTACATAAATGGATGATGAACCCAAGGGCAGGAACTGGGTTCACCCACAGGTTAAATGGCAGGCTCTGGAACCACTGCCTGGGTTTACCATCTAGCTTCCCGCCTATCTAGCTGTGTGACCTTGAGGATGTTACTTGACCTCTCTGTGCCTCACATCCCTCGTATGTGAAATGGGCTAATAATAGTACTAGGCTTACGGGATTGTTTTGAAGATTAAATGAGATAATACATGTCATGTGCTGGTCCTCATGTACCCCCAGGGGGTCAGGTGGGATCCCGGGAAGTAGACACTGGGCTTCCTCTGGCTCTGGCAGGAGATGCTACAGAGGTAAGGGTCCAGCTGTGGACCCCTGACCCAGCCCACTATTCCGAGCTGGGGAACCTTGAGCATGCCACATCCCCACTCTGAGCCTTCAGGCTCTTCATCTGTAGAATGGGTACAATACCACCGAGAGTGAGAATGAAATGAGAGGAAGCCTGAGGAGCGGTGCAGAGCGGAGGCTCATCGAGACCGCCATGTTTACAGTAAGATGCAGTGTGGAGACATTTTTCCCACAGCACATCTGTAGTATAAGGTGAGACTCGCTGCATTTCTCGACATACTGCTGGGAGCCTGGGGGAGCTGGCAAAGGCAGGAGAGCAAAAGCAGACCTTGGTGGGACAAGTGCGGTCCCAGCAGGATGCAACCCAGCGGGCCCCCAGAAAGTAACTGTAGCAGGGCACAACTTGGGCTCCAGGACCAAGCTGACCGGCTGGTTCAAAACCACCACCTCTCTCTATTTCCTGGCCGTGTGGCCTCTGGGAAGCAGTCTCCTTCCCTGAGCTTTGGTTTCTTCCCCTGAAAAAATGAGCAGGGTAGCAGGATCTGTCTCAAAGACTATTTGGAAGAATAGATGAGGCCGAGGTGTGTTCCTTGGGTCACCCCAGCCTTGGTGCTGAGAGCGGGCTTTTCATCTCAGGGAACCAGCGTTACTGGTTACAGGAAAGGAAAGACTGGGACTCTGCCTGTTCTCTGCACCAAGGGACCCTGCTCCTCATTTATTTAGGGGCCCAAGGAGACACCTTAGCCCATGCTGGAGCCTTCTCACTGCAGCTGGGCTCATGCCCATATCTTTTGCCCTTCTTCATTTCACTTGCCTGAACTGAGGGGAGGTGTCTGCATCCTCATCTGTAAAGCGTCTGCAGTGTCGTTGTGGAATCAGCTGCGATTTGAGTGGGACTGTGACACTGAGGTTGTGGGTATCACAGTTCTGAAGTTGGATACACAGGACCACGTTAAAAGCCCAAGATCTGGTCACAAGAATCTCTGTTCAAATCTTGACTTTGCATACTTGCCACATGAATTGGGCAAGTGACTTTACTGTTACGTCTCAGATCAATGGGGACTCAGCACTTGGGATACAAGGGCACTCTATGAATGAGGGCAATCGATGCCATCAGAGATGTAAACAATTTCTGCCCCCCGCCATGCCTTCTTGCTCTGCCATCACTGGGGCCTCAGCTGGATGGAAGGCCGGGAAGGCTCTTTGCAACTCCCTCCTATGACTATTGCTGGGGCAGCTGTTCTGTGTCAGACCTTGTGTCATATCCTGGGGACCAGGAATGAGTACCTGCTCCAACTGAGCCAGCAGCAAGCACTTCCCATCAGCCCCCACCAGCATCAGGAGGCTGCTCTGAGAGAGTCAGTCTGTCAAGGAGCAGTAGCCAGAACTGTGGTCCTGAGCCAGCAGGGATGGGCAACCAGGAGGGAGGCTTCTTCCTGCCCTGAAAGTTCACGCAGGTGGACCATCTGTGGAAACCTGATACCCAGCACTTTCTAGTTCACAGAACCAGCTCCCTTGCATGGGCTCTTTTCGTCTTCTCTTTGACCATTTCACTGATTGAGAAACCGAAGCTCAGAGAGGTGAAGGATTTGTGCTTCGCCACACAGCTGGGGCGCATTGGACTCAGGCCTGCCCTGGGCACTCCTCAATGGCTCCTCCACCTCTGTGACTTGCCCCCTTGCAGAAGGCAGAGACTCTTTAGGTTGAGAGGAAGGAGCCCACAAGAGGACGTGTGCGTGTCCGCAGGAGCTGAGTCCTCCCTCCACCTGGGGTATAGGGAGGGCGCTGGACCCAGGGGGCCTGGGTTTGAATCCCAGTTTGGGCACTCTCTGACTGGGACCTTGGGCTGCTCACCTGACTTTTCTGTGCCTCAAGTTCTATATCTGTAGAATGAGGCAAATAGCAGAAACTAGCTGAGAGTTTCATGAGGATTAAATGCGTTTAGCCTGAAGATTTGCAAGAACGTCTGGTAATAATAAGTCCGCAAGAAACACATGTCTCATGAGCAGCCACAGTTGCAGGTTCTAACTCCTGCTGTTAAACTCTTCATAGGCTTCTGTTCACACTCTTTGTGTCTGGAATCCACTTCTAGGAGCCTATCCTGAGGACATGACCCCAAATCGACAGGAACAAAGCTAGTTAATGGCCAGAGACATTCAGTGCACGCTGTGTACTAAGCATGCTGGTGTAAAGTCACAAACACCTCCCACCATAGGGTAATGGCTTAATAAACGGGCCAGCAACTCAGTGGAACCACAGAGCTCCTAAGCTATGATGTTTCCAAAGAGTTTAGAGTCATGAGGAGAAGGCTTGTGATTGTTTACATCTCTGATGGCTTAACTTAATGTTACGTGAGAAAGGTTGAACACAAAAACGCTAACCTCAGAATGATTTCAGGCTTGTAAAAACAAAATAAACAAATATAAAATGTGTATAGAAACAAGATAAAAGGTAATGCAGCAAAATATGACCAGGAATGGTCTCTGAATAATAAACCCATGGGTGATTTTTTTAACTTTTGTCTCTCTGTTGGCAATTTCTAAGTATTCTGTAATGAGTATATATAAAACTTTCCTAATGGGAGAGAATTCAATAAACCACTTTGAAAAATAGATTCATCCAATGAGCTAAAGACTGTCTGACCTGTTTTGCACATGCTAGCAGAGACTGGATTGTCAGTTTCTAGCAATGATTTGAACACAGTGGGATGAGCCAGTGACAGGTAGAGTTCTCGCCAGTACATGTTTACCAGGCCCAAGCTCTGGGCCGGCCTCTGAGTGGGCAGGGAAGAGAGGCTGAGGCAGAGCCCTGACATAGGCACAGCTTAAAGTCCCTTTGATACCAGGCCAGCTAGAGGTATAAAGAAAACATTCCAGAAACATTGCTGGATGGTGGCTGTCTTCATGATTTGCCATATCCAAATGTTGCCTGTACTATCATTCAATCATTTTTTAAAAAATCTGCTCACCTAAAAAATACTCAGAATACTACAAAACATTACTAAGAAGAATCTACAAAGGCTAAAATAAATAGGTATATCATAGTCTTGGATGACTCAGTATTTTTAATGAAGTCAATTCTCTGTAAGCTGATTTATAGAGTCAACATGTACAACCCTGGTCAACATCTTAACTGGTATGTGTGTGTGAAACTTAGAAAACAAATTCTAGTTTTCAAAAAAAAAAAAATTGTGTAGAAACAAAAAGGACTCTGGCTGGGCGCGGTGGCTCACACCTGTAATGCTAGCACTCTGGGAGGCCGAGGTGGGTGGATTGCCCTGAGCTCACAGGTTCAAGACCAGCCTGAGCATCTCTAAAAATAGCCGGGCATTGGGGCAGGTGCCTGTAGTCTCAGCTACTTGGGAGGCTGAGGCAAGAGAATCACATAAGCCCAAGAGTTGAAGTTGCTATGAGCTATGATGCCATGGCACTCTACGGAGGGTGACAAAGTGAGTCTCTGTCTCAAAAAAAAAAGAAACACAAAGGATAGAGGATAGCCATTTTTTGACAAGGAAGAACACAGTGGAAGAGTTTGGTCTACTGGGTATCAATATCTCTATCAAGCTATGGCAAACAAGACAGTGTGGTATTGGTACAAGGAAAGATGGATAAATGGGATAGACAGGAGAAGCCAGACATAAAGGGACACATGTTTTGTGACATATGTGACCCTGCCAAGCAGTGGGGGGAAAGACTAAGCTTTCAATTACTAATGCTGTGTTAATTGAAAATCTGTATAAACAAATTAAACTTGATCCCTGCCTCACACTATTCATATCATTAATTTCAGGGGAATTGTAGACCTAAATGTTAAAGGCAAAACATAAAGCTTCTAGGAAGTAACAGAATGTCTTCATGCCCTTAGAGTGGTAGACAGATTCTTTAACATCACATAGAAAATACTGACCATTAAAAAAAAAAAGATAAAATCAACTACACTAAAATTAAAAATTCTTTTTCTCAAAAGATATCAATAAGAGACAAAAATGGCAGCTTGCAGAGTGAGAAAAGATATTTTGTACACATATAACTAAAAAGAATTTACTTTTTTCCGGAATAAACACAGCTACAAATTGATATGAAAAGACTAACAACTCAGTATAAAAATGGACGAAAACCAAATACTTCACAACAAGAGTATTACAATGACCATAAATATATAAAAAGGTCCAGAATTTCATCGATAATCAGGAAAATGAAAATTTAAGTCACAATGAGATGATCACAGCACCCTTACCAGATTGGCTAAAATTTAAAAGTTTGACAATCCTAAGGCTGACAAGGATATGGAACAAGAGGAACTCAGCCTTAGCTGATGGAACTGGAAAGTGCTACAACCACTTTGGAAAACTATTTGGCAACTATCTACTATAGTTAAACATACTTCTACTCCCATGATCCAGCAATTCCCCTCCTAGGTATATGCCCAACTGAAATGCTTACTTATGGGAATCCAGAGATCTGTTGATGAATGTTCATAGCAGTTTTATTGAAAATAGTCCCAAACTGGGGACAGGGGAGGAGAGAAGGAGATGGATGTGCTCCCACCTGATGGGTACAATGTAAGGGTGTATGGCACACCTCCCGGGTGCAGGGCACGACTACAACAGGGATCTTACTCAACAATGCAAACATTGTAACCTGATCCTTTGTCCCTTCATATTCATCTGAAATTAAAAATAATAGTCCCAAACTGAAAACAGCCCAAATGTTCATCAACAATAGAATGGATCAATACATTGGGAGATACTCACACAATAGAACATTATTTACTAATAAGAAAAGAACAAAGTATTGCTACTCACAACAAACTGAATGATTTACAAACGTAACAAACATAATGTTCTGTGGAGGAAGCCAGGCACGAGAGAACGCACACCACGTGACTCTGTTTGTATCATGTTTAAAAACAGTCATGTGCGAGTGATAAATCTAAAAGAAAAGCAAGAAATGACTATCGTAAAATTCAGGATGGTGATTATGTTGGAAGGAGGGAGGGGTAGTGATTAGGAGTGGCCCACAGAGGCTTTGGGGGAGCTAGGAGTGTTCCATGTGTTCATCTCAGCTTCTGCTTTTTGACAAATTATGGAGCTACACATTTTATTTTTCATGTGAGTTTTAGCCGCACCAAATGGGCCTTTTCTCTCTGTGTTACGTTTTACAATAGTAAGTTTAAAAGAATCAAACCTTGTAGGGCATTAGAGGGAAGGCAATTTGAAAGACTCAAGAATAAGGAGGGCTTCTCAGGCAAAAAGCAAGGCAGGGTCATAGGGGACTGAAGTTTTATTTTATCCAGCATCAAATGACTTGTCTGTCTTAGACTGAGAAGCAGAATTCAGAAGAGATAGTCGACACAGAAATGCACGTCAGCTTGATTACAAATTGGTTAAAATGAACTCATATAGTTTTCTGCCCAAAAGTCAGCCTGACCTGGCTGCACAGTGTGGGGGAGGGGTTGGCTTGGCAGTCCAGTGCACGTGGTGGGGTTTTCAGGCAAATGAATGGGCAGAATCCACAGCTCCAAGATTTTTGATGAGATTTTGTGTAAGGCACATGTTGGGTATACAGTGCATAGGAAATCACATCCTTTGCAACTATTTACATTTATGAAAAAAAAAATTCAGGTGCCAACTAAAAATGTTTGTGTGTCCAATATAGTTTTCAAGATTCTCGAAGGGGCTATGTGACCCCCAAATTTGAAGAGCTCTTTCCTAAGGGGCAGTGTAAATTAGACTGACAAGCGAAGACAGATGAGAAGGACATTTCTGGGCAAAGGCCGGGATGTCAGGCTGTGCCGAGGACATGGGGAAGGACAGCGGACTCTGGTCTGCAGGGCCCTGAAGCATCACAGAGGGTCTCAGCAGGGGAACTGGAAGAGGTCTGGGAGAGGGGATGCAACCCCAATGACACCAGCAAGAAGAAAAGGAGAGACATTAGGAATTAGACAATAGGAATCTTTGGAGGGACAGGTGGTCAAGCAGGTGTACAAGAAGAAAGCAAAGAAAGGGGCTACCCCAGTCTCTTGTCGTCTGTCCCCGTGGCTCTTGAAAAGACCCCACAAAGCAAGCCCCTACTCCAGCAGCTGCCTTGAAAAGCCTGTGCCCACCCATCTGCCACCACCCCCCACTCCATCCCCCACTATTGCCGGGTTTCCCAGCAACGCAGGCCCTGTCCTCGCCAGATGGGGGCAGGGGAGGGAAGAAGAAGGCCATCCTGCCACCCAGCCTGGAGGCAGAGACTAGTGGGCGAGACTTCACACATCTCTCATCAAAAAACTGTCATTATTGGGCAGCGCCTGTGGCTCAGTGAGTAGGGCGCCAGCCCCATATACAGAGGGTGGTGGGTTCAAACCTGGCCCCGACCAAACTGCAACAACAACAACAAAAAAAATAGCCGGGCGTTGTGGTGGGCGCCTATAGTCCCAGCTACTCGGGAGGCTGAGGCAAGAGAATTGCCTAAGCCCAGGAGTTGGAGGTTGCTGTGAGCTGTGTGACGCCACGGCACTCTACCGAGGATGGTAAAGTGAGACTCTGTCTCTACGAAAAACAAACAAACAAACAAAAAAATTGTCATTACAAAAGATGATAGTTATATCTTTTTTTTTGCAGTTTTTGGCCGAGGCTGGGTTTGAACCTGCCACCTCCGGCATATGGGGCCGGCGCCCCTACCCCTTTGAGCCACAGGTGCCGCCTGATGATAGTTATATCTTAAAAAAAAATTCAAATAGGGCCAGAGCGACAGAAAGGTGGAAGTGAAACTGTGCTCTCCTAAAGTCTCTGCTGTAGCCAGTTTGCTGTGTTCTTGTCATCTTGCTACCTCTTGTCACTCTCCCCTAAAGAAAATAGCCAGGGCTTCAAGTCGGCCAGCTGGGCCCAGCATCCCCCTCCTCTACTGCAGTGTGACCTCGGACACATTCTTTACATCTCTGAGCCTCCCTTTCTCACCTGGTAAGTGGGGCTAGGAGTGGTATTGATCTCACCATTCCATAGTGTGAATCCCCCTTTCTCATCCTTCCCCAACCAAAGTCAAAGGGAGTGGATGTGTCCCATGGAGAGGACACTAGGCCACCAACCATTGTCCTCCCCTACTGGTCCCTGGCCTAAGGATGGGGCATTTTAGTGGGCTATAGGCAAGAAGTCAGCTGTGTAGAGTATCAGGGTGCTACGTGGATGAGTGAAACAAATCAGCACAGTGTGTGGGTGGGGTGGCCCCTCCAACCAGGGTGGTCAGGGAAGGGGACCTTTGAGGGGCTCTGTGTGGGAGGTGAGCAGGAAGCCAGGTGAGTGTCTGAGGGAGGGCGCACTGGGCAGAGGAGACTTCAGGGCATGAGTGGGGGTGTGTCTGTGAAGGTGACACAGATATGACTTGAAAAAAGGGCAACTCAAAAAGGAGTTGAATGGCTGAGAGATTTCAACCTGGGTCTTTCTGAACCCAAAGTCCCTGGCACCGAGTGTCCCCAGCTGACGCAGTCTTCACTGACAAGAGGCTAAGGTGAAGAGGGTGGGAAAAGTTAGCTCAGGAGTCCTGCTAGTCCACCTTGGCCAGAGCCCAGGGAGCTCCCCCCAAGTCCCTCCAGAGTCCTGTCTGTCCAGTCTCCAGGCCTCCCCTGAGTTGGGCCCCCTGCAGAGGCGCTCTGGAATCAAGTGCTCCTCTGACCCACTCTGAGTCACTCATTGGAGAGTGGAACTCCTCCCTGAGTCACTCATTGGAGAGTGGAACTCCTCCCTGCTCAGCTGAGAGGCAAAGCCTTCTCCAGTCTGGATGCCCTGGCCTCAGGCATCCCAGTCAAGGCCTTGAACCAAAGCAATGAAATGGTCCATGAGCAGTTGCTGAAGAGGAAGGGAAAAAAAGGGATGGAGGGAAGGAAGGAAAGAAGGAAGGCAGGAGGGAGGGACTGAATGAACGAAATGGATATCCAAGCAGTTGGGCAGCATGGAGAGTGTGGGTCGGGGAAAAGGTCAGAGGACAACACGGTGCTGGGCCAGGCTCACCCTCGCCCCCCAGGCCTATGTGCCATCTGTAAAATGGGCACTGTCTCTAAGCAGTGAGCACCTCTCCCTCTTTCTGATTCAGTTCCGGGTTCTGGCCATAGTCAGGCTCTGAAGGCCTCTGCCAATGCCCCCACCCCTGAACCAGGGAAGCCCTGGGAGGAGCAGATCTGCTAACGGTACAGATGCCAGGGAGCATCTACACCCCCAGCCTCTCAACGGCCTGCAAGGTGGGCGTTACTGTCCCTGTCTTCTATGAGCCGCTTGGCCCCAGTGCACTGGCACAAGGTTACACGGGGGAGACAGAGCTAGATTCAAGCAGAGGATGTGAACTCCAAGGCCCCTGGAGACCTGGTTGTAGGCGTAAATGCGGGTGTGTATTTATCCAGTGGCCACTGAGCCCTGAAGCAAGGCCCTGTGGCCTCAGATCCCTTCCCAGGCAGAGCTCGGCCACAGCCAGGTCTCTGCAAATCTGCTCCTCTGCTCAGCCCGAGGTGGGGGAGGGAAAGAAGGGGCGATATTTCAGGACCCATCACATGAAAACAGACTGAGGATCCCCCTATTTTTAGCAACCAAGCTGAAAGTACCTTTTCCTCCCCTACCAGGAGCAAAAGCTCGGATAAACATCCGTTCACACCAGCCCAATAATTCCTTAAATAAAGTAGCTACATTTTGGCATCCCCTGTGCTCAAAATATATGCTCCCTGGATTTTTAATATCACACACGGTCTGCATAAAATTAACCCAAGTGCATCAGCTATTGACTGTCTGATTATGTGAGTCACTGTTTGGGGTGTCAGGATAATGGGGACAGATCGGTGGGCTCAGTGGGTGTGGTGGGACCTGGGGGCCTGCATGAGGGATGTGGGCTCTCTCAGCCCCCCAGGGAGGAACAGTAGTCATAAGGAGGCATTCTGCTATGGAGTGGGGCCTCCTGTACCCATTCTACTCAGGGTCCAGAGTCCTCACTTCGAGGCATGGCACTGGTTGAATTCCCTCCAGCAGTGTTCCCTTGCACTGTGGATAGAAGCCCACACGATGCCCCCGCCCCCTGCTCCCATCTTGCTCCTGCAGAGCTCTGCACACCTCTCCCATCATGCTGGCCTGTGCTCACCTTGATCCTGCCACACTAGTCTTCCTCTGCTCTTTAAGAATGCTGAGCTTCACGTAGCCTCAGAGTCTTTGCACCTGCTATTCTCCCACCCCCGTCCTCCTGGGATATTTACCCCTAGACTCCCTAAGGGCCTTCATCTCGCTACCCAGGTCTCAACTCAAGCATCACCTTCTCAAAAGACCCCCCACATACATACCCTATCCTCCCTGCTCCTCCTCCCTTAGCAGGGAGTTATCTCAGCCCTCTGCTTTGTTTTCTTCAAGGACTCTGAGGCTATGTTGATAGGGTTACTCCTGTACTGTCTTCCTTCCCACTGGAAAGTCCGTGACATGAGGACAGGCATCTCATCTGCCTTGTTCACTGATGCATCTTCACAGCCTATGTGGCATGCAGTAGGTGCTCAGTAAATATCTGTGGAATGAATGAACAGTGTCTCACAGCAACTCTCAATAAATTCGTGCCACTCCTCTCATTTCCAAGATGGAGAAACTGAGGCTCAGAGAGTCACAATGACTTGTGCAAGGTTGCATAGCCTGTTTGTGGGATCGTGCCCAGTGCCACGAGATGGGTCTATGCCTGTGTGGGAATGTGGCCTACAAGCATCAAAGGTGGGAATCCTGGAAGAAAGAACAAGGGGAGGCAGGCTTTGCTACCAAGCCTCTCAATGAGCAGGAGGTACAGACAGAGCAGAGGCATATTTGAAAAGGAGGTTGATTTTCCTTGAGGCTGTACTGTGTGCTTGCTGCCCCAGAGCCTTATGCTTTCCCAGCCACGAGATCAGGCAGCACACCCAAAGTTAGAGATAACACATCACATGCAACAAGCCAATCCGATCACATCACACTTCTACTTAAAACCCTTGAGTGGCTCCCTAGAATCGTGAGATCAAACCCAGTTCTTTCCCGTGGCCCACTGAACTCAGCATGGCCTGACCTCTGCCCATCTCCCCACTCTTGGTTCTGGCTTTATTTCTCTGCTCTTGATTCTGGCCGTGGGATGTTTTCCCTCCAAGCACCTGCTCTTTGTCCATCCCATTCCCTTTGCCTGGAATACTTCCCATCCCTTCTCCTTCCCCTAGCTAGCATCCTGCAGCCCTGGGAGGGGGGACTTGCCCTTGCCTCCTCTCTTCGCCTTGCTCTGGGCTCATGGGCTTCCCTCTACTTGTTATTCGTGGCGCCTTCAATGGGTCCAAGTGTGCATGTATTCATATTTACTCATATTTATATGGGGCTGTTTAGTTACTGCTTTTTCCCTAGTCCATGAGCTCATGCAGGCAGCAGCTATAACCATCTGCTAATGTCTTCATGTTTGTGTCCCCACCCTGCAAAAGTTCATGTTGAAATCTTAGCTCTCAGTGTGACAGTATTAGAATGTGGGGCCTTTGGGAGGTAACTGGATCATGAGGGTGGAGCCCTCATGAATGGAATTGGTCCCCTTATAAAAGGGACCTCAGACAGCTGCCTTATCCCTTCCGTCATGTGAAGACACAGCAAGAAGTTTCCATATGTGAACCAGAAAGCAGGTGCTCACCCAGACACCAAATCTTCCAGTGCCCTGATCTTGGACTTACCACCCTCCAGAACTGTGAGAAATAAATTTCTGTTGTGTACGAGACAATGGTTTATGGTATTTTTATAGGAGCCCAAATGGACCAAGACATCGTCTGTTCACTGTGACCCTTGGCTCCTACCACATGGCCAACGCTTAGGTGCTCAGCAAATGAACAAAGGCATGGATGGATGAAACACGGAAGTCTATCAAGTAAGAAGGACTACCATACACAGCTCAGTCAACCAGAGTGAGATGCGAGTGGGGTGGGGTGAGACCAGCATGGGCTGCTGGGGTTTTACCTTTCTCTAAAAAGGACTCATTTAACCCCTTGCCTCCCCAAAGGAGGGGACTCCTTTCCCATTTCTGAATCAGTGAGGCTGGGGCCCTCTTCCTCCCCCAACACACAACTTGCTGTGTGGCCTTTGTGAGTCCCTTGCCCTCTCTGGGCCTCAATCCCCACCTGGGAAATAATCACACCTGCCTCTCTCTGCATTGTTGAGGGTGAAGAGAGAGATTGGAGGCAGAGTGGCAAGTGCTGGGCCACACACCCAGCGCATGCTCACTAAACCTCCATTCCCTTTTTAGCAAACAAGCATGGCAGAAGGACATGCTTCTTACAGGATCTTCCTCTCATCGCGCTAGCGAGCAGGCTTTAGAAACACATTAATACCGTATTTTTAGAAGCATATTCTTGGGAGGAGAAAAGAAAGGAAAGGGAAGATATCTCTATGAATTTGATTTAGTGGAGAACTATGTTTGAGTTAGGAAATTCTTGTTTGGGATCCAATCGAGTTAACCATGAAGAAGGCACCAAGGGGACAGCCAGGGGCCCAGAGCCAGCTCATGTGGCTCCAGACAGGGAGACACAGCCAGGGCCACCCATGCCCACAGTCCCACCAGCAGGGTCACCTCTTTGCATCAGCTGTGGCCCCTAGGAGGTGACTGTAGAAAATTTCTCTTTGACTGTCGTGGGTCTTGGGGGCAGGGAGACATGAGTGAGTGTGTGTGTGTGTGTGTGTGTTTGTGTGTGTGCGTGCGTGCGCTTGTGCAGGGGGATTTTGTGTTACACTTAGGAAGTGTAAATCACCTCTACCTGAAAAGCTGATAGAGAAGGGGGCAGGGACACATAGAGAGAAAATAGTGAGGGTTTGTTTTTCCACAGCTTGGGTGAGACCATGAGTCAGCTCCCCGTCATGGGGGGCGGGAAGGTTCCAGCTGGAGACACTCAAAGCAGCCCTGGGCTCTGAAGGAGACTCATGGGGCTGGCCTAAGGCTGGAATGCACCCCTCTGTGTTCCTCCCACACCCCTGCTCGGCTGTGCTGCCTGGAGAGGGCTGACCGCCTCCTGTGACACCACTAATGTCACAGGAAGGGAACACCTGCTGCCTGCCACACACTGCAACTCAACAGTCACTTAGCACGTGGAGTCTGATTTAATCCTCATAACAGCCCTGTGGGGTAGGAAATATTATTCCTCCCCTATAGACAAGGACACAGAAGCTCAGGGAGGTTATGCCATTTGCCCAATGCAGCACAGCAAGTCAGCAGTGGAGCCTCTTAGCTGGACAGACTTTCTATAGACAACTTGACAGTATGCAGTAAAAGTGTGGCCTCCTTGGGTTGCCTTTTCCAGAAAAGACTCATTTAACCCCCTGCTCTTCTTCTTTTGACCCCTGTTGCTCCACTTTTAGAAACAGAGTTAAGGGATATTGTCAGGAAAAGTATCAACAAGTCAGCTGTATGGCTGTCCTGGGCAGTGTTCTTCATAATGGTCCGACATGAGAAGCCACACTTCAACCACCGGGCGTTGTTAAATCAACAATAGCAGTGGAATACTATGTGGCCACCAAAACAATAGTGGATGGCTGTTGTTGACCACTGCTGAAAGCGTTCACAAAGGACACAGCCAAGATGTGAAGCATCCGGATTCCAGTCCTGGCTCAGCCATTCATTAGCTACGTAACCTTGAGCAATTGGTTAACTCTCCCTCTTCATTTTTTAAAAATTAATGTTCTAAATTTCAGGATATTGGGGAGTACCCCTGTTTTGTTTACATGTTTTTTTTGGTACCGATTGAATCAAAGTTATACGCATAAGTGTGTCCTTCACCCAGATAGCGCGTGCTGTCCCCATAGGTGTGAATTTGCCTCCTCCCTCCTCGCCCCAGCTTGATTTTCACTGAGATTTACTTCCATAGGTGCACTTGCGTCTTGCTTGATTAGTTCCAATTTGGTATTGAGTATATGTTTTTGTTTCTCCATTTTTGTGATGTTTCACTTAGAAGTATGGTTTCCAGCTCCCTCCAGGTTGTCCAAAAAGATACTAGATTGCCATTTTTGATGGCCGAGTAGTACTCCATGGTATGCACATTTTATTAATCCATTCGTGTATTGGTGGCATTTGGGCTGTTTCCATGTCTTTGCAACTGTGAATTGTGCTGCTATATACGTTCAAGTGCAGGTGTGCTTTTGATAAAATGACCTTTTTTCCTTTGGGTATATACCCAGCAATGGGATTGCTGGGCAAATGGTAGATACACTTTAAGTTTTTTGAGGTATCTCCATGCAACTTTCCATAGAGGTTGCATTCCTTATTCATTTTAAAATGGGGATTAATCAAGAGTTATAGAGCTTTTATAAGAATTGTAGGACGTTAATACATGGGCATCTTAGATTATCACCGGGTACATAGTAAACAACCTGTAAACACCAGCCAGTTATTTTATCTGTGTGTTTGGAAAATCTCAGCCATTATTTCTTCAAATACTTTTTCTGTTCCCTGCTTCCCTAATTACACATATAGTAAACTGCTTCAAGTTGGCTCACAGCTCACTGATGTACCATCATTTAAAAAAAAAAATCTTTGTATTTCATTTTAGACAATTAGTGTCATTATATCTTCAAGTTCACCAGTATTTTCTTCTGCCATTAAATCCATCCAGTGTATTTTCTCACACATAGACATTTTCATCTCTTGAAGTTTGAGGGATTTTGTTGGGGTGGGGGGGTTGAAACTTATTTTTTTAATTGACAAATACAAATTGTATATATTTATGGTGTTCTACATGATGTTTTAATATATGTATTCATTGTAGAATGGCTAAATCAAGCTAATTATATATACATTACCTCACATACTTATTTTTGTATGAAAAAGTGAAAACACTTAAAATCTACTTGATTAGCTATTCTGTTGTCGTTGTTGTTTGGCAGGCCGGGGCTGGAGTTGAACCCTCCAGC
The DNA here is from genome assembly GCF_027406575.1 of Nycticebus coucang. Taxonomy (NCBI): domain Eukaryota; kingdom Metazoa; phylum Chordata; class Mammalia; order Primates; family Lorisidae; genus Nycticebus; species Nycticebus coucang. Next base: position 76,508,059 of record NC_069796.1, on the reverse strand, counting down.
TCCAGTGTATGTAGCTGGTGTCCTAGCCACTGATCTACAGGCACCAAACCTCTATTTTTAATTTTCTAAGGAAATTCCATACTGTTTTTCATATGGCTGTACTAATTTACTTTTGCACCAATAATGTACAAGAATTCTCTTTTCTCCATCCTCAGGAACACTTTTTATCTTTCATCATTTTGATGATAGGCATCCGACAGGTATGAAATGTTATTTCATTGCAGTTTTCATTTGCATTATCCTGATGGCTAGTGATGTTGAGCCATTTATATCTATTCTTTTGAGAAGTGTCTATTCAGGTCCTTTGCCCATTTTCTAATCAGGTTGTTTTCTTGCTGTTAAGTTGCTTGAGTCCCTCATCTATTTTGAATACAAATCCTTTCTCAGATAACGGTCTGAAAATATTTTCTCTCAGTCATGGGTTGTCTCTTTACTCTATTGATTGTTTCCTTTGCTGTGCAGAAAGTTTCCAGTTTGATATGGTTCCACTTGTTTGTTTTTGCTTTTTTGTTGCTTGTGCTTTTTGGTTCATATTCAAAATATCATTGCCCAGACTAATTGCATGGAGTTTCCCCCCTATGTTTTCTTCTAGTAGTTTTACAATTTTAGGTCTTATGTTTAATGCATTTTTGTATATGGTGTGAAATGAGGATCTAATTTTTTTTTTGCATGTGGATCTCCAGTTTTCCCAACACCATTTATGAAAGAAACTTTTCTCTCCCCATTGTATCATCTTGGCACCTTTATTGAAAATCAATTGTCTATGAATGTGTGGGTTTATTTCTGGGCTATCTATCCTTTTCCATTGGTCTGTTTTTATGCCAGTACCATACTGTTTTTATTACTATAGATTTGTGGTATAGTTTGAAATCAGGTAGTGAGATACCCCTGGCTTTGTCCTTGCTTAAGATTTCTTTGGCTATTGGGGTCTTCAGTGGTTCCATAGGAACTTTAGAATTGTTTTTTCTATTTCTGTAAAACGTCATTGGAATTTTAATAGAGATTGCATTAACTCTGTTAATTGCTTTAGGTAGTATAGATATTTTAACAATATTAATTTTTTTGATCTATGAATATTGGATCTTTCCGTTTATTATATTATCTTCAATTTTTTTTTTTTTTTTGTAGAGACAGAGTCTCACTTTATGGCCCTCTGTAGAGTGCTGTGGCCTCACATAGCTCACAGCTCACAGCAACCTCCAACTCCTGGGCTTAAGCGATTCTCTTGCCTCAGCCTCCCGAGCAGCTGAGACTACAGGCACCGGCCACAACGCCCGGCTATTTTTTGGTTGCAGTTTGGCCGGGGCCGGGTCTGAACCCGCCACCATCGGTATATGGGGCCGGCGCCTTACCGACTGAGCCACAGGCGCCGCCCATATTATCTTCAATTTTCATCAATATTTTATGCTTTTAAGAGTTTTTCATCTCCTTGCTTTAATTTACTCCTATGTATTTTTTTTTTTTTTGGTAACTATTGTTAATGATGTTGTTTTCTTGATTTCTTTGTCAGATAGCTCATTGTTAGTATGTGGAAATACTGTTGATTTTTATATATTGATTTTGTAACTCATAACTTTACTGAATTCATTTATTATTTATACAGGTATTTGGTGGAATCTTTAGAGTTTAGAGTTTTCGACATATAAGATCATGTCTATGAACAGAGACCATTTTACTTTTCTCTTTTTTTTTGCAGTTTTTGGCAGGGGCCAGGTTTGAACCCGCCACCTCCAGTATATGGCGCTGGCGCCCTACTCCTTTGAGCCACAGGTGCCACCCCCATTACTTCCTTCTTTCTGATTTGGATGCCTCTTATTTCTTTCTCTTGCCTAATTGCTCTGGTTAGGACTTCCAGTACTGTGTTGAATAGTGGAGTTAAGTGTGGGCATCTTTGTCTTATTCCAGATCTTAGGGGAAAAGCTTTCAGCTGTTCACCATTGAGTGTGGTGTCTAGAAGTTTGTTTCAGATCGTCCATGTCTCTCCTTAAGTTTTTAGACACATGGAACACAGGTATAATAACTGTTTTAATTCCTTGCCTACCAGTTCTAATATCTATGTCAGTTCAGAGTCATTTTTTATTGATTGATTTTTCTCCTTAGTATAGCCATATTTTTCTGCCTCTTTGAACCCCTAGTAATTTTTTATTAGATGCCAGACATTGTGAATTTTACCTTGGGGGGAACCAGATTTTTTTTTTTTTTTTTTTGAGACAGAGTCTCACTATGTCGCCCTTGGTAGAGTGCCATAGCGTCACAGCTCACAGCAACTTCCAACTCTTGGGCTTAAGTGATTCTCTTGCTGCAGCCTCCCAAGTAGCTGGGACTACAGGCGCCTTCCACAACACCTGGCTATATTCTTGTTGCAGTTGTTATTGTTGCTTAGCTGGCCCAGGCTGGGCTTGAACCTGCCAGCATGTGGCTGGCACTATAAACACTGTGCTACGGGTGCTGAGCCAGAGCTGGATATTTTTAAATTCCTGTGTTCTGAGACAAAGTTAAGTTACTTAGAGGTAGTTCAATTACTTCATGTCTTGCTTTCAAGATTTGATAAGCTGGACCTGAACAGAGTTTAGTGCAGGGCAATTATTCTGCATGGCTGAGGTAAGACTGTCAGTAGCATCCCGTCTAATGCTTGCAAATTGCAATGTTTCCCAACCTGACTGTGAGAACAGGCCCTGTGTGAGCACCAGGCGCTGCTTCATTTCCATCTAACCCTTTTGGGTGGTTCCTTCTCTGACTCAGGTAGTTTCCTTACATGTATGCTCTGGTCCATACTCAGCTGAACACTCAAAGGAGACCCTTTCGGTTTTGCCAGATTGCTCTCTCTGTGAGTTCTTTGTTGTCCAATACTCTGTCCTGTGGACTCCCTGACTCTCAGCTCCATGTCATCAATCAGAGGGACTTGGTTTCCCCCATGCATCCCATGCTGTGGTCTACAAATTTGCTTAAGGCAGGAAACTTGCCTTTATTTGTTTTCTGACATTCAAAGATCACTGTTCTTTGTTGTCTCATGTCCAGGATCTTAAAAACTATAACCCAGTTATAGCCAAAGAAGAAGGGGAAAGAGGAGAGGGAGGGAAGAGGGGGAGGATGGGTGGAGGGAGAGTGATTGGTGGGACCGCACCTACCGTGGCATCTTACAAGGGTACGTGTGAAATTTACTAGGTGTAGAATATAAATGTCTTAACACAATAACTAAGAAAATGCCGTGAAGGCTACGTTAACCAGTTTGATGAAAACAGTTCAAATTGTATATAAAACAGCACATTGTCCCCGATGATTGCATTAATGTACATAGCTATGATTTAATAAAAAAAATGGAGTTGTTCTGCGCATGGATTGTTGAATAAACTGGAGTATAAGAGAAAAAAAAAAAACAAAAAAACCATTCTTTTGTATATTCTGCCCAAGTTATGGTTATTTTGGGCGGGAGGGTAAACCCAGATCCTGCTACTCCATTGTGATCAGAAGCAGAAGTCCCTGAATTAGCTTTATTAAAGACTGTCATTAGCCCCATGCTGTATCACTTTTTTAAGATTCTAAGGTCTTTGAAAAGGTGTGAGACAGAGAGGTAAAGAGACTTGTCCAAGGTTGCACGGCTACCAAGTGGTAGAGCCAGGATAAGCACCAGGCTTGGCTAATCCAAAGTCCCTTCTAATTGCTGCCTCTAGGCAGAGATCTGGCTTGAATCAAGGTGGCTGAGAAGTGGGATAAGCAGGGGTTTAAGCCCTGAGAACACACACACCAACTGCAGGGTGAGTTGGGACTAAAGGCCCAGTGGAGCAGGACAAGGTGTACACAGACTCTAGAGCCCAGCCCCGCTGTGCTGCTTGCTCCATCCCCTGGACCCTGTTAGTATTTGGGGTCAGGGTGGAGCCACCCAGTGCAGATAATAAACTGAGGCGAGGGTGGCAGGAGGGTCTGTGGAGCAGCTGCCAGGGCCCACACCTATGAGGCAGGACCCCTCTGGGCCCTGCATGCCAGTAAAGCAGGTGGCCGAGGAGAAAGGGGCCTGTCTCCTGGGCTTCCACATTCACCTGCACAGTGAGGGGGGTCAGTGGGCAGATCCAGCGGGTCCTGTCAGGTGTCTGAGTTGTGATCTTGGTGAGGTCAGAGCTGTTCTTTCTTCCCTGAGATGCTACTATATTTGCTACCAAAAGGAGAATGGGCAATGTGAACAGGGATGACAGAGTGAATTGGCAAAGCCTGATGATCACCCCTTAGCCATACCATCCTGCAAGAGTCCCTTGGGTCTGAAAGGAAGGCATGTCCTCTCAACAGCAGAGAATCTCCGTCAACAGACAGACCTTAAATGGGAATGATAATTCCTAGGATGTCTGGAAGGATTAGATACAATAACTTCAGTCAGGACTACTCTGGGTCTGCTCCAGAGGAGGTGCCTGGGAACGATTTGTTCAAGGGATGACTGGTTGGATCAGTGACTGATTGAAGGCATGTATATTTGACCCCAAAGCCATCCGGCCTGCTCACCCTCCGGGTTTGCAAATCTCGAGAAGACACCCAGGCCATCTCCAGCCTGCGCCTCTCACCCTTGAACCCCTTCCCTACTCCCCAGGGACAGGAGGCTGGTCCCTAAATCCCCTAACCTTAAAGCTGTCCAGAAAAATCCACAAGGCTGGATCCCTCCAGCACCAACCTTTATTTGAACTTTAAATTTTATAGGCACCCCCTTGGAACTCTGGTTGCTGGGGAGCCATTTTCATGGTAAAATGTTCAGTTCCAGATGGATGCTACTGACCCATAAGAACCGTGGCCCTAGTTCTTGGAACATTTCCTTGTTCCTCTCAAAAACATAAGTTGGCACATGAATTAGATTGTTATTCTTCTTAGGCATAGTGTTTTATTTCTACCAAGAAAGCCCAGAAATGCATGAAGAAAGTGAAACTGGAAGACGATAAACAAACAAAACTTTTAAAGCCCCCCACCGCCTCACAGATAGCCCCTACTCTCATTTTAGTGTTTTATATCCAGCCTTTTCTTTTTTCTGTGCTGGAGCTAATCAGGAGCAGAGGTACATTTTAATGAAGATAATTTTTTTAAAGCTTTATGGGAAGCATGCATGTAAGAAAATCTCTATCGTAGAAAGACTTAGCACGGTAGTGAAAAGTCAGCTTATCATCCATTCCAGCCCCAGTGTCCCTCTTTGCCCTTTGTGGTAACTGAGGCTACCACCTGCTTGTGGAGACTTCTGGAGTCTGTGCTCATACCAGTGTGTGTGTGTACGTGTGTGAGAGCGTGTGTGTACACGTGTGAGGGCGTGTGCGCACGCACACACACTTGGTATCAAAATATGCCTACAGATATGTAAATGCTTTCTTCACTTAGCATCCCTCAGGAATCTTTCCCTACATCAACCAACAAATAGTCCTCCCCAATCTGATTCTTACCAACCACATAATAATCAGCTGGATGGATGCACCAAATTCCAACTGCTGGATATTTCAGTTGTTACCAACTGTACATTATCAAGGTTGTTAAACTGGTCAATGTTAGGCTCTCTAGGGGGGAGGGAGGGACCTGATTTACAGTGTTTGCTAATTTTCATACTGTAATTATTCCCACAGTGGCTGATTTCAAGTTACCAACACATCATTGAGGAAGCACAGCCCTTAGGAGCCTGTGTGAGCCAGCGCCAGCCCACCACAACTCCCCTGATGGCCCACTTGATGCCTGTATCCCGAATTCTTTTCTTAGAATAAATTTACCAAAGTGAACACATGACTGTGTTACAGCACGTGCACAGCCCCACGTTGTTGTCGATGAGCAATACCACTTGCCCTCGAGGAAGATGTTATCAGCCTAGGCTCCACCAGCCTGGGACCAGAGCTGGCGCCTGTCTCACCCCACCCTTCCAACAATGGCATTATCGTGTGTCCTAATCTCGCCCATCTGATAGATGGAATAACAGTAGCTCCTTGTTATTTTCATTTGCGTTGCTTTAAATACCTTTTTGTAAAAAATGTAATAACTTTAAAAAAGGGTTTTATGGTCAACTGAAATGTTGTTTAGGCAACCTTAGGGACCTTTTTTAAAGCCCCTTGGGATTATAAGTGTCTAGAAAACAACTTGGGAATCAAGGCTTTGGTGTACTGTTTTGCTTATTGATGAGATCAGATTGGAACTCCGTTCTCTTACCAAACAGCAACAGGGCTTTCCCTCCTGTGTTGCTCAACCCCAGGTTGCCAGATGACTCCACCCCTGTGCTACCACCACCCTCCCACCATCATCTCAGGCAGACACCTGGAAATTCTACGGCACGCACTTAGCGTTCTGTGGGACATAACGCCAACCAGGACCTGTGCTTGGGCAGCACAAACTATCCAAAGTACTTTACAAATAAAGGAGGTATCCTGGAAAGGCGGGAGCTTACCTGCACTCGGTGGCTGTGAGACCTTGGAAAGTTATTTAACGTCTCTGAGCCTCCGTGACCCCATCTGCAAAATGGGGTGGGGCTGTGATTATATGGCCCATGCAAGACTGTGGTGAGAATTAAATGAGCAAACGTATTTGAAGTATTTAGCACAGGGTCTGAAAAATAGTAGGTGTGCAATAAGTGACAATTATGATCATCTTCACCATCACACGGTCAGACTACTTTGTAAACTGCAGGGTTATATGGGAATGTAAAGTGGGGACATTACATACAGCTCTTCATGTTTCCTCTGCCGGGGCCCAGGGAGGTCACTATAGACCTCACATGTCCAGGTACAAAGCTGGTCTTCTCCAGAACAGACAGGATCCCCTTTGGATTCCTTGACCCAAGTGTTTCACTTGACCAAACACAATGACTTTTCTCAGAGCAGAGCTAAAATCTTCTTCAAAAAGTTTCTTCTTCTACAGTTCCTTTGTGACTTTTCTTCGGTCCTAATGGGGATCCTGCCTTCTTCTCCCAGCCAATTTTTCTCACCTGAGATGGCTTCATGAGTCTTCTGGTGTACAGCCTTCCATCCATCCATCCATCCATCCATCCATCCCTCCATCCCCCATCCATCCTTTCAATAAATTGATTACTTAGTCTGTTCTCAGCTCTACACATAGAATCATCGACATCTGTCTGGTTTCAAGCACATTAAAAAAAAAAAACAAAGCACAGACACCAAAAAACTCCTTACCCAGACCTTATCAATTGAGCTCTTGCCCATCTCTCCAGTTTCATCTGTTACCCCTCTTCTCCTCATCCACCATATTCCAGCAACCCAGGTGACTTCCAGTTCCCGGCAGGCTCTAAGTTATTTCCCCACTCAGGGCCTTCCCCGCTGTTCCTTCAGCCTGGAGGGCTTTTGTCTCACCCTTGCCTAGCCAGTTCCTTTTCATTGCTCAGTTTCCAGATTGAATGGTATTTCCCCCAAGGGGACTTGCATCACTCCAACCCAATCAAGATTATGCCTCCTTTACTATGCTTTCTTTATGGACTATTAATACATAAAGATATATTCTTTTTAAATTTTTGCTTGTTTAACATTTGTCTCTCACGTAAGATTATAAGCTTTGTGAGGATGGGGATCCTGCCAGGGAACCACACCCAGTCCTGTGCATCCTTAAGATGAATTTCTTGAATGAATGAAGCAATATGTAGCCAAAGCCCAGCTGAGAGAAGAAGTATTGAGTAGGTGTCCACCTTCCTTACCAGATATTCTCCCCACTGGGGGCAGTTGGACAAGAGCCAGCTGGGAGTGGGGACTCAGCGCCAGAACTCCAGCTAACGACCTGGACTGTAGCTTGGTAGGAACACATAAATGTGTAGAGATGTGGGGTAAGAACGTGAAGTCCTTCCTATGGCCACCACAACAATGTTGATTATTATTGTATCCGCAGTATCCACACTATAGGAACCTTTGGGTAAGGCTCTTGTCTTAAAACTAGGAGGTAGATTAGAGTCCAGGCTCTGAGTTTAGATGGTCTGTATTACCATCCTTGTCCCACCAGTGGTATGACTGTGGGCAAGTTGGGAACTCCTTTCCCATTAAGTGGTAATATTAATAGTGCCTCCTTTGTATAAGTGTATAAGGAGCAATACACCCCTAACATATGCCAGCTACTGTTATCATTCTCTTGGGTAGCTGGTTTGTTCCAATGGCATAGTCACTGTGATTTATTTAACTGACCAAATTTCCCTTTTCATGCTGGCTGCTAGGAAGTTCAACATCAATTTCACGCCCAACCATAGCAAATATCTAGGACATCGGGGTGTTTTTTGTGAATGGACTTTATTCATGGATCCATTTAGGCTCCAGCTTTGCCACTTATTTCTCCTCTCGCTCTACTAGTTATCTGTGTAGCTTGCTATAACTTATATATCCTTGGGCTATCTTTAATCTTTTTTGCAAGCGATCTGGTATTTTGTATGAGCATCTTCTGGTTGCATATGGCTACTTTTGTCTCCTTAGTGAGACTGTGGGTCCCTTGAGAGCAGAGACCATCTCTAAGGATCTTTTTGACCCCCTCCTCCTTAGCCCCAGAGTTAAGTGGTGCATCTGGAGCTCAAGGATGGGTGGATGAAATGACCAAAAGGCTGGGGAATTCAAAGAGCTCACTGCCTCAGCCACGGGAGAGGAAATAGCTGACCGTTTAGTTTTATGGACATTTGAGAGGTCTTTTCTCTCTCAAATGTCCATAAAACTAAAAACAACTGCATGTGGGAAAGGTCAATGACCAGTGCTCAAATTTCCTGTGCTTCAAGACCAGAGAGCAGTGAGGCTGTCTGGAAGAAGGAGCAGACGTCGGCAGGGTGGCAGTGGGTGGGGCCTTTCGTGGTCCCAGAGCTGCCTCCCCATGGGCCAACATGGGGAATCAAACTCCATTTCGATTCCTAGTAGGAGCAGAGATTCTAGTGACTAACAGGCTCCCCAGCTGACAGCAGTGTCATCCTCTTCTTCCCAGACATGCAGGACACAGACACCTTTGCCAGCCTCTCTTTCGGTTAGCTGTGGCAAGGGAATCATGCCCGCAGTGGGTTATGGGTGAAGTTACGTGTGCCACTTCCAGGTCTGGCCCACAGAAACTTCTTACACTCATCTCTCACTTTTTTCTCCACCAACCTGCTAACTGGAGAGGACTTTGAGGTTTGGGGGGAAGGGATATCCCACATGGAAGAAGTCTGGATCTTCAAATGACTGCATAGGACTGAGACTGCATCTGTCACACACCTGCCCTCTGTACCCTGACGGGCCACATTCAGTGTTAATACAGTAAGGGACGCAGGAGTTGTCTGTTAACAACAGTCTCACTGATGAGGCCTACTATGTGCCAGAAACCATGACAGGCAGTTTACATACCTTATTCCACTGAGCTTCCCAACAATCTGAAGAGGTAGGCATTACATTTGATCTATTTTACAATTGAGAAGAATAGGATTCAAAGGCATAAAGTAACTTGTCCAGTAGATCAGCAGTCCTGGCTCTTTCCCTTTCTGGTACCAGGGGCTGGTTTCATGGAAGACAATTTCTCCCTGGACAGGGATTGGGCATTAGATTCTCATAAGGAGTGAGCAACCTAGATCCCTCACACACGAGGTTCATAGTAGGGTTTGCCCACTGCTCACCTCTTGCTGTGTGGCTCAATTCTTATCAGGCCACAGATTGGTATGGGCCACTATGGTCCATGGCCTGGGGACTGGGGATGGTAGCGCTAGATCAGTGGAGAATTGCACCCTTAAATCTCATTTCCATTGTTCCTTGCCTTGACGGATCTGTTTTTGTATTATATAGTCTTTATAGAAAGACCTTAAGGAAACAGCTAGTGGAAATTGAACTTTTCTTACTAGCACAAAGTTAGTGTTTAGTAAGATGATGCAAAGGTCTTTTAAGGGAGAGCCACAAAGTAACTTTATTTCAGGCCCAGTACCAGGACAACTGGTACATTTTTATTTTCTAAGGACAACAGATCAACAAATAAACATGTTTCTTTCTTTGCTTTGGCTGCAAAGAAAACCCAAGGCAACATTTGGGGTCCAACTCTAGTTTCAGTATAGGGTCATTAGAACCTGTGCCTGTGAACAAATCTTACCTCTGTTTGGGAGTCATTGGGGTCATTAGAACCTATGCCTGTGAATAAACCTTACCTCTGTTTGGGGTCATTGGGGTCATTAGAACCTGTGCATGTGAACAAAGCTTACCTCTGCTTTCATTATTGGCCTTCTCTTAATTTCCAAAGGACCTGACTTCCTGCTTGATTCGATTTATCTATATAGTGTTTTGCATGTTTAATATATTTATGGAAGGACCTCAAACACTCTTTGGAATTAGAAAGGATAAAGAAATATGTGATTGTCTCAAAGTCCTACAGCTATTTAGCATCAGGGTTAATATTCAAGGCCAAGGCTAATGCAGAAGGTAAGGCCTGCCTGCTTGCCACCAACTTTTAAAAAAGTGACTAAGTTGCCATCATTTGGAAATAAGATTTCACATTTTAAAAAGTCTGCATTTCCCATCTTCTTATGAAAAATTGAACAATCAATACCACATAGCCACTGTCAGGGCTCTCTCCTCCTAGGGTTTATGTCCTTGAGTTTCTGGAGGCCCCTGCCTGGCCTGCCTCACCTACAACCTCTTTCCTTTCCTATTGGCTTCTTAGGCTGAGCCCTGGTTGATGGTGACATGGACAATGCTGGCATCTGGGCAGCTTTTCTTTCCTCCTTGGAGACCCTCTGCCCTGTGCAAGCTCAGTGGGTCCTCGGCCTCTGGGCACCCTCAGATTTCCCATTTAAGTTGAGTTCTGTTCTATGGGAGTTTAGATCCTCTCAGACACTCTTCCCCTTCCCTCCCCACTCACTCAAGTCCTTTCTACCCTTCAGACTCAAGCTTTCTCACTGTGACCCTAAGTCACACTTGCCCTTGTGTTGTTCTATAATTATTTGTCCCGTGATCCTGCCTTATACCTTCACACACGCTCAACTCCCTTGTCGAATGAATGAATGGACTAAGGAATGAGCCGGTGAAGGAGTGAACAGATCAAAGTCGCCCAAGTTCACATGGATGGAAGCAGCAGAGCCAGCTGGGAATGCAGGACTCAGCAGCCTCTCCTCTCCCTCAATATCACAGGGCCAAAGAGAGTCCCAGCCTGGGTTCTGAACCACCTTCTGCCTCCTTGATTGCCTCTCCATTGTCAGCCGGGCTCTGCCAACTGAGCCAGTGTCAGCCAGGCCACCTCACCATGCTGGCGCCCTGGGGAGAGAGATGTCACAGTGCTGGAGGGTCACGCGAGCAGCCCTGTGTACCGTTGGTTCCCTTAGTTGAAAAGAACGTGTGGCAAGGAGATTTTCTTTTCTCCTCTCCCCCATACTCTCCCGATTCCTCCCCCCTCACCCGAGCTTCCCTTTAATTGCTGTTCTAGTGAGCAGGAAGAAATGTCGTAGATGGTGCATCTGTTTTTCTGGAAGACTGTGAAGGCGCATTAAAATATGTGCTCTGTGGGCGTTTGGTAGGCTGGGGCCTCTCTCATGGCTTAATAATGGGAGGAAAAGAGCTAAGGAAAGGAAGCAATGAGAGGGAAAGCGAGACAGACAGACAGAGAAGGAGATGCTCAGAGAAATAGAAAATGTAGGGAGGCAGGAAGAGAGAGAGCTGGAGACAGACACGAGAGAGATCGTGAGTCTGCGGCCATTGCCACGTTCTTCTGATTTGCGGCATTTTTCTACCAGGCCCTGGATGGAGGATTTACGAGGGTTTATTTTATCCTAAACATCTACAGCGTGAGGCCGACAAGATACACACTGTGGCTATTTTTGGGAGCAGTGGTGAACTGCTCATGGAAACCCTGCTGGGCCAAGGCTGGTCTGCCCCTCCAGACCCTCCCCAAGTTCCATTTCCCTGTCTTCTCCAAGGAGCTGGCAGGAAGCAGGGCTGGGCTCCTAAAATCCATCTGTCCCTAAGTCGTCTGGGTTGGGAGAAGCCCTCTGTGTGGGCCAGCTGGCAGGGGAGGCCAGGCCTGCTAAGGAGGGGTGCTGGGCATAAGGAGGGGGTTATAAGGTTGAGAGGCACCACAGGAAACCTAGAGGGACCAGGAGAGAGGAGAGAAAAGCGAAGTGGGGCTGGGGGCGAATGTTGCCACATCAGCCCAGGAGCTCTGAGGGGAAGGAGGAGGGAAGAATGTTTAGTGAGCACAGACCTTGCACCGCTACCCTACAAGGTGAGACTTAGAAACTCTATTTCACAGGTGGAGAAATGGAGGCTCAGTGAGTGAGGGGACTTGCCTGAGCAGCCTGGAGAGAGTGCGCAGAGGGTATTTGATGACTGGCCTAAGGGACCACACTCTGCAGGCCTCTCCCAGTAGCTCCTGCTTCTGTTTAGGACTCTAAGTGGTTTGGGAGATGCTGAGGCCACTGTCCACTAAGGGATGAGCCCATGGTCCCGGTTAGGCAGGGGACCCATTGTTCCCTCTGACAACAGTGGCTGGGACAGCAGACAAAAGGCAGGGCCCAAAGTCATGGTATCTGGCCAAAGGGCTTGGGCTGAGTCCTAGTGGGCAAAGGTGTCATGGCAGGTTCTTAAGCAGGAACTGGAGAGGATGAGAGTGGTGTCAGGTCATAGTCTGGGAAACAAAGGCAAGCACTCAAATATCGATCAATTCAGCTACCCACACAGTGTCCTCAGCCAGGGTGACTGATTAAAAATAAATAATAATTTTAAATATAAAGGTCCTTAGAGTAGGACTGAGCTACCTGCTTTCCCACTGTACACCTGGAGAAACTGGGAAATAATTTTATCCAGTACAATATGTTCAGAACTGTGCCTTAAAGTGGTTCACTGAGAAGAGTGGTGTGGAGTCTTCATGACTGCCTGCATACCACTCGCACCCTCTCCCCTTCCTAGTTTTCACTCAGCAACCAATGGAGAGTCAACCTTCACCCAGACCTGTGCCCTAGCCAGGAATTTGTTCAAGAGGAGGAATGACCATCCCCTCAGCCATAGTGAATATTCTGCTGGGGCAGAACACTTTTGCTGTTGTCTTACAGGATATGTTTGAGGATGCATGAAGATTTCCTCTGACAGATGTTAAGAATCCATCTGCCTAGTATGGGAGAAATCAGCTTAAAAGTGGAACTTGCAGCTACAAAGAAGGATAGAACAGAGAGAACTGCAGAAAATTGGAGCTGGATCCCTGTTCGAGCCTCACCTGAAGCCCACACAGTCCTGACTTTTCAGCAGTGTGGATCAATAAATCTCCTTTATTGTCTGCATCAGCTTGGGTTGGGGTCTTTGTCAATTGGTTCTGGAATGACACAAGCAGTATAGTAGGACAGCAGACCTGAGTTTCAGAACCAGCACTGCGGGGATCCGTGATGGATCACTTTCCTTGCTGAGCTCAGCTGGGCTGTTGGGAGAGACACAGCATGGTTGGCACCTCTAACACAGTGCTCAGGACCTAGTGAGTTACTGGGTCCAGAACTGGTTACTCCCTGACCCTTAGAGTATAGACCAGTCCTGCCTCTGGGCTATAAGAGAAGCCCCTAGACTTTTATCCCATGGGCCAGGGACACTATGGCCTCTTGGAGCCAGGGTAAGGAGATGCTCTGATTACACTCTCTAGGGCAACCATCCTGGGAGCCTGGGCATGGTGTCCCCAGCAGGCTCTCAGACCTGCCTCTGGTAGGCCAATCAGCCAAAAATAGTTGCTTTGCTAGGTTTTGAACAGAAAATCTATTTCAAGGCTGGGGAGGAAGAATTCTAGATCTGCTCTCTTGGACAGAGCCGCTCCCGTAAGCTCTGGCAGCACAAGGTCCCCTTTTCAAGCAGGGCAGAGTCAGCCCTCTTTGTTTCCACCACAAAAGCAACTTAGCAAAAATTTGATAGGCTGCACTTAATAGTGAAGACACTGGGCTCCCTCTATGCCCCCACCTCTCAGTGCCCCTCCTTAGGTTGGCGGCATCTTCCCTATACAAACATGTGCACGTATTTCCCTTTTTCCATTCTATACTCACCTTTCTAGAACCCGAGTGTGAAAACAGCTTTATTGAAATATTATTTACATACCACAGAATTCACCCATTTAAAGCGTACAGGCCAATGGCTTTGAGTATATTCGCAGAGTTGTATAACCATTGCCATGATCAATTTTAGAACATTTTCAGTACATCAAAAAGAAATCTGTGCTTTTCAGCCGTCAGCCCTTAGTTCCTCTATACTGCTAGCCCTAGGCAACTGTGAATCTACTTTCTGTCTCTATAGACTTGCTCTTCTGGACATTTCATGTAAGTGGAATTGTACAATATGCAGTCCTGTGTGTCTGGTCTGTTTCACTTAAAATAACGTTTCCAGGGTCATCCGTGCTGTAGCGGGTCTCAGCACGTGCCTTTTCTGTGGCTGAATGTGTTGCATGGAGAGACCAATTTCGTTTATTGTTCTTTAGCTGATAGGCATTTGGATGGTTCACTAGTTTTTTTTGTTTTTTTTTTTGAGACAGAGTCTCACTTTGTCGCCTTCAGTAGAGTGCCGTAGTGTCACAGCTCACAGCAACCTCAACCTCAAGTGATGCTCTTGCCTCGGCCTCCCGAGTAGCTGGGACTACCAGTGCCCACCACAACACCTAGTGGTTTTTAGAGACAGGGTCTCACTGTTGCTCAGGGTTGTCTCCAACTTGTGCGTTCAAGCAATCTGCCCGCCTCAGCCACCCAGAGTTCTAGAATTACAGGCATGAACCACCTCTCCCAGCCTCCCACTTTTTGACTGTTATGAAGACAGGTGCTATGAATATCTGTGTTCAAGTTTTTCTGTGGACATAAGTTTTTGTTTCTCTTGGCTATAAACCTGGGAGCAAATTTCCAGGTCAAGTGGTATCTCCTTGTTTCACTGTTTGGGGACCTGCCAGACCATTCCCTGTGGCAGCCTCATCATGTCACACGCCCTCGGCAGTGTGGGGACTACATTATCTCCTCACCAACAAGTTGTTCTCTTTCTTTTTGATCGTAGACGTCTCAGAGGGCGTGAAGTGTGTCTCCTTGTGCTCTTGATTAGCAGCTTAACTCTTTCACTTACTGCATCTTAAAGGTTTTTCTGGGTCATAGACCATTTCAACCTTTTTCACCTACCTGGTATTCTACCGTAAGACGCTGTCCGATTTAACCACACCCTTACTGATGGATACCTGGATTATTTCCTGTCTTGTTCTTCAATGACCCCCTCCAGGGTAGAGGAAGGTCCTGAGCAGGTCTGCCCATGACTCAGGGAGAGTCCTAGGAGGAGACCTGCTAGTCACTGGCTGGGGTCTCCTTGCAGCAAGGAAAAGGCTCCCTGTCCAGGCTCTGCTCCTGATACGCTGTGGGACCTTGAGACAAGTCACAGAGCTTCTTTGGGCCTCCTCGTCCCCCACTTGTAGAAATCAAGGCTAGGACTAAGTTCCTGATACTCAGCTTTCCCAGCCCCCTCCCCTGGATATTCTGCTAATCACCTATATCCTCGTGGCAGCTGCATTGAAAGCATTTTTCTTGCCATTTGTACCACAAAGCTTCTCCTATAATTTCATTACCTCATTTGTTTCTCCCAGAATTCTTGAGACCAAGGCCCAGCTGGTATTATAGTCTGAGTGAAGGTTCAAAGAGGGCAAGTGAGCAGCCCAAGATCTCCCAGCAGGTGGGCTGAATCCTCACCCAGAGCTGATTCTGGTTCTGCAGACTCCCTGTGAGTGACTATCAGGTCAGTGTCCCCCTCTGTAAAGACAGGAGGGAAACTGCTAGGAAGTCTCTGCTTGCCCCTCCAGACCCACCCTCCACCACCGGCTCTGAGCCCCACATTCTGACCTCCGTGGCAGGCATCACCAGCCCTGCACCTTCTGACTTCCAGCGGGGCTGCCCACAGGAGGCACTGAGGGTACTCAGAGAACAGGAGAAGAGGAAGCCAGGGCAGTTATTCTGCTGGCTCCCTCCTTGCCTCTCGGAGGTGGTGGTGGCTGTATTCCTGAACGAAGTCCAGCTTATGTCCAGCTCTGTTCAGTGTTCAGTGCCACTTCCCCACTTGGCCTTGCCAGGCCAAGAGAGGGGACGGCTCCCCACAATTGGTAGGCCCAGGGCCCCCACCTCCATGTCCCCTCTGCTTCCTGCTAGGTACCTGACTGACTGGGTGAGCCTCCTCACAGGGTCATAAAGAGAATTCAATAAGAAAACACTGAAGGCCGGTTGCACTTCCCACCCTCACCTCCAGAGAGCCCTGCCCACCTGACAGTCTTCCTCTCCTGGGGGCCCAGAGGAAAAGATTTCCTATTGTTTTCTGCCTCTTCCTTTGCCCAGGGAGGATCTGGCTACGGAAAGCTCCAGAACCAAAGGATCACGCTAGCCTTGAATCTTGGCGCCAGACCGATCTCAGCAATTGGAAATAAACTGGACTGAGAGGTTATGACTTGATTCCGGAGAAGAAATTGTTCCTAGGCCTGGGCAGGCTGCCCATGTGGCCTGTCCCCATTCTATGTGCCCCTGAGACCCGCCAGTGCACACACTCAGCCCACTCATTTGTGACACCCAATTCACAAACAGCACACGTGTTACAGCCCCACCTGAAAACAGCCCCCCACTCACTGCATCCCAGCATATACATACTCGTGTTCCAGAAGACAGCACTTGAAACAAACCTCTGGGTATCAGACACACACACACACCTGGGTGATTATCTGTCCCCTGCTCCCACGAAGGTGCACGCCCAACCTTCATGTCCCACCAAAGACACAGCGTAGGCATGGGCCGGGGAGCAACCTGTCTTTGGTGTCTGGACAATCAAGTTCAAGGAGACCCCAGACCAGGCCACAGGGCAGGTGTGTGTTTGTGTGTGTGTGTTTGTGTGCATATGTATGTGTGTGTTTGTGTTTAAGGTGTCACCCTCAGACCCTTAGCCCAGAACAGCTGTATCCTAAGGCAACCCCCGTTTCTTGCCCAGCCAGGACATTAAGACAAATACTGTCAAATTGCTGCGAGGAAAGGGAAGTCTCGCCCCAGAGGCTGGGATTTATACCCTCTGCACTCCTATTCCTAAAAAAGAAGCAGAGGGGACAATAGACTTGGGCCTAAAATCCCTAGTGGCACTTACCTTAAAGGTAGCCTGGCTGTCAGGCTGAGCAGAGGGGTCCTGCTCCCGACACAGCCACCTGCCTTGTGCAGTGCACAACCTGCACAGCCACACATAGCAGCCCTGATGGCTTCAACCTGCTGAGTCAGCATGGCCGAGTCACTCCATTCTGACTCAGTTTCCCCATCAGCAAAATGGGGAGAACCAGGCTGACCACACAGTCTTGTGCCAATGAAGTTAAAAGAGATTTACCCATGGAAGTCCTGGCCCACAGCAGGTGCTTGGCAAGTTAGAGCTGGTTTTCTCCAGCATCTCTAAGGTTTGCATAGTGCCCCAAAGTCAGGGGTGGCACTTTGAAGGGACTCAGTCTTGCTGTCAGACAGCAAGGGTCAATGGGCCTATGTTGCCTATGGGCCCGAGACCCAGGTAGCAGATACTTAGCAGAGGACGACATCCTGCTAGATGGGGGAAGGAGGGAGCCAGGCTTCTGCTAGCATTTAGACTCCATCAGTCACCTGCTTACAGCCCAACGGGAAAGGGATTGTCACCCCCATTTTACAAATGGGGAAGCTGAGCCTAAGAGAAGCCATGTCACATGCTAATGGAAAAGCTCATAGATTGTGTGTGTGGGGGGGGCGGGGATGGGGAGCCAGCTGTATTAATACATATTTCTAATACTTTCACAGCTGTGACTGTGCTGACCCTGGAGAGATTAACCCTGCTAGGACAGGCCAGTTTTTAGAGGTAGTCAATGACTCACCTGAGAGCACACTAATCAATCCAGAGCCATGCTCCACAGCCTCTTCTATTAGGCTGACACTGAGGACCACCGTCCCCCTGCCCTGGGGCCAAGTGCCAGGCAACTAGGGACCTCCCTATGCCCCAGGACACACTGAAATTATTCTGACTAGTTAATCCTACCACTTCTTACCCTGCCTCACCTGTTTCTTCCTGAAAAAATGACCATAAAGTCTCTTGTCCTAGAAACCCCTTGCTCCTTCCTCCTTATTGGCCCTGGTGCCCCCCCAAATGGCCCTGTAGAGTGAGGCATGCCCCTCACCTTGGGAGCTCTGAGTGACAACCCCTCTTTCCAGTGGCAATTGTCCCCTGGTCTGTTGGCTTCACCATACCTGGATAACAATGACAAAACCTACATTTTAAGAAGCTGGTAATAGTTAATTCCCCAGATCTCGGGCACAACCACCTTGCCACACTGCCGGAGTTTCTTTCCCAGGTCAGTGCCCTGAGGACTCTGCCTCCATGTGGGCCATGAATGGCTTCCTGGGTCCCTGTCTTATCTCACCATTCACCGTGACTTGGATGACTGCGTGCCATCAGCCTGCCACAGCACCCACCCCAGGGCTCATCAGACTAATGTCTGTTTTCCTCTGCAGACCGTAACTCCACAAAGGTGGGGCCAGGCTTGTTCTGCTTACCTTGTGCTGGCACATGGCAGGTGCTGCAAAGGCATCTGGGCTCTCTCTGAGCCCATTCCCTCCTCTGACCCTTCCAGCAACCCTCTGAGCTGGGCAGGTATGGATGTCTGAACTCATTTTATGAAGAGGACAAAAGCGGCCCAGCAAAGCGAGGCTGCCGCCCCATGGCCTGACGGCGGGGCAGAGGTGGAGTGATTTAAAGTGAGCCTCTGAAGCTGGCGAACCTTTTCTTGGTGACTGCGCTTCATGATCTCATGTGGCAGCCTGCTCACTGCGGGGGCCAGGTTTGCACTTGGCCATTCTGAAGATGATGAAAGTGAGAGGCCACGGGGAGGGAACAGGATAGCAGGCTGGGGCGCCGGGTAGGGATGGGGCTACAATGCTGAGTAGGGCTGGGGCTGGGGCACTGGGTAGGGATGCCCCATGGACTTTTCTAATAAAATTAAAATGAAGACTTGATTTATAAAAAGAAAAAAAGAAAATTACTTAACAGCAATGGCCCTGCTTCTTTTTCTTGTGTAGTTGTTCATGATCCCTCTAAAGCAAGCTGGGGGTGGGTGCTGCCAGATTTGGGGTGTCCTACCCTGATACCTTCTGCTTCCCTGCTTCGCCTTGGACTCACCCACAGATGACAGACACTCACAGTAGGTCACAGGGTAAGTCCCACAGTGGCTTCCCGAGCTTCCTCCCTCTGGCATCACCCCTGGATGTTGTCCAATGTGGATGAGCAGAGAGGAGGCAGGGGTGATGGACAGGCCTCCTGCTCTGTGAGATCTTCCCTGGTCACCCCACATGGGATAGCCACCCTTCCTGGATCGTGCCAGGTCCTCAGCTGCCACCTCTGCTGTCTTTTCTCTGTAGCATACTCCATATCCTGGCAAACCTTCTGAATTTACCTGTTCATTCTTGCCTTCCTCCTACCAGGAATTCGGGGTGCTCCCTGAGGGCAGGAATCTTAATCTATTTCATTCACCCACCCAGTGCCTGGCCTGAAGCTGACCACAAAGGATGAATGAGTGAATGAACCTATTGGCCTCTCAGGCCACCCTCCTGGGCTTCAGACAGTCATCCCTGCCAAATGTCCACAGCTACCCCGCCTCGCCTGCCATATGCCTCCCACTCAGGGCTGCTCTCCTAGGCCTTCGCCCAGAGCAGGAAGCTGGCGGCCGCCATGCTGGCCTTCTGATTCCTCACCCTGTCTAAGCCAGCATTTGGCTCTGAAAACCCTCAGTCCCATCCCTCTGTCCATCCCACGCGCCTCCCCGTGGTCTCCTTCCTTCCATTCCACCCTGTGCATCCTCTTGGCAGCCAGAGCTCTTCCTAACGTACAAAGCTGACTCGTCAGTCCTGCAATCAAAACCCTCTCTATGCCTGGAAGAAGATCCCAATGTCTCAACATTTTTGCAAAGCTCCCTGAGATGTGGCCCTGCGAACCTCTGTGGTCGCCCCCTACCCGGATCCTACCACCTCCGTATTGCTGTGCGGCCTCTCCCTTCTTAGCCTTTGTTCTTGTGGTTCATGCTTCCTAGAGCTTCAGACTCCTGCTGTCCCCCAGGTCCTGACCTCTCCTGCCCCAGGAGGCCTTCCCGGGCCCACAAGCCAGTTAAACAGCTTCTGGGCTCCCAGAAATTGACAACCTATTAATCTCCCTGTCTCCCTCTGGGTGCCATGGGGCTTCTTTGTCAAGTCCCTGACCCAGCTTGTGCCTGGCGCATTGGAGTGGCTCAGAATGTGGCTATTTATTTGGATCAAGTGGAAATACATTGAACTAGGCTGCATAGATCAAATCGAAGTGATTGGTCTAACCAGAAATTCAAGATAAGGCATGAGAAGGTGAGTTTTAATCCTAAAGTCCCATAGATGAAGGTATCTGCAGGGATTGTGGCATCTGCGCTCTCCATTTACAGTTGGGGAAACTGAGGGCCAGAAACAGTAGGTATCAGAGTTGGGACTAAATCCTAGAACTTGTTTCCCTTAGTATTAGATGTCTCTTTCCTTTCTCTTTCTGAGACCACGGTCACAAGGACTTGCTGGCCTGGGGAAGACCCTGAGGCAGTGGGAAGAGGAAAAAAAAAAAAACTTAGGGAGGTAAAAGGATTAACCCAACATCACCCAGCAAGGAGGAGGCAGAGCTGGGATTGAAACCCATGTCTGTTTGACTCCCTATCCAGTGTTCTTTGCCTGTGGAACCTCCATGGGCTGTAAAACAGTGCTCACATCAAGGGACAAGAGGTTGACCTAATTAGTATTATTCGAAGATCCTTCTTCCAGTCTGTGTTTTCTTTCTAGCCCAAGCCACATCCAGGTGTAGCTAATAAAGCACCAGGCTGCCCACCTATCAGTTTCTGCCCCTCGAACTTCAGCTCAGGCAACTTCAGAAGCCTCCCGGGTGTGTGTGAAGCAGCCACTGTTTATCTGCTGTCCAAGCCAGGCTAATTTAAGGTAGAGACACTTTTTTCTTCTTCTTTTAGCTTCAAAAGGATGAAGAGCTCTATGGACAACAATAGAAAAAGGGAGCAAGGAACATGAACAGGCAAGTCACAAAATAAGACATATCCATGACCAATAAAAAGCCCAAAGACAGGCTCGATTGCAATGAAAATTTAGTAAATGTGAAATAAAACGTCAATCAGATTGAGTAATTTTAGATTCATCAAATCGGCAAACTCTAGGCTTTGCCAACTCAAGGTTAAAACCAAAGTTTACAAACTCAGAAGCTATGAAAGCCAGGCAGATAGGAAACAGAGCCAAGCAAGACACACAGGAACCAGCTTCTGGAAGGAGCATCATCCTGCAGGAAAGGGCCTGAGCTGCCAGATCGCCCCCACCTGTCAACCACAGTCAGAAATCATATTTCCACAAGAATTTGATTTTTTATTGTTGGCAACTGCTTCAAAATTAGATCCAGTAAGTTCTACTTTTGGAAATAATTGGATGGACGCACAAAGATGCGTATATAAAAAAACATAGCAGCACTAACCATACTAGTGAAAGACTAGCGGCAACTAGATGTCAGGCAACACAGTGCTGATTAAATAGAATATGATTCATCCCCAGGGCGGAGCCCTCAGAAGCTCCTAAAAAGGCTGCCATGTCCCATCAGGTTATAGTCAATACCATAGGTCTTCATGGGAGATAAGAAAGAAAAGTTGTGATTTCAAGAGCCAAGAGCTTTAGATGTATACAAATCAAGCCAGGCTTCGTTTACAAAAAAAGCAGTTACAAAATAACCACTCAGGTTGTATAACATAATGAAGGAAGAACCTTCTAAAGAAACCATTAGCAAGAGGCATCATGACCAGGAGTACTCTGCAGGCAAAGCATTTGTAGCAAACAACTGCAAAGAATGTTTTGCCGAGTCACTTAATAGGAATAAGATAATGTGAGCAGGCTTGGCACCTGTAGCTCAACAGCTAGGGCACCAGCCACATACACTGGAACTGGCGGGTTCAAACCCAGCCCAGCCCTGCCAAACAACGACAACTATAACCAAAAATATAGCCGGGCGTTGTGGCAGGCGCCTGTAGTCACAGCTACTCGGGAGATTGAGGCAAGAGAATCACTTAAGCCCAAGAGTTTGAGGTTGCTGTGAGCTCTCTACTGAGCACAACATAGTGAGACTCCAAAACAACAAAAAAAGATAATGTGAGCAAGTGTCCTTTTGAAGAAAAGATTGAGGCCGCAAAAAAGAATCTAAATGCATCAGTTTTGTCAGGGGCAATAACCGGAGCACTTCTTACTGCAATGGACAGAGTACATAGGAAGTCCTATAGGGAAGTGCCCAGAAACACACCTGAGACTCATGAATCAGACTCCTGAATCATCTATTCTTGGCCTGTGTCTGCAAACTCAGCCAGCCTGAGAAGATAGCCTCCATTCTTTGGCTGGGTAAATAAAATCATAGCCCCAGGAAGAAACAAGAAATAGCAAGAGATAGTAAATGAAAATAAGAATGGAGCTATAATAAAATACACAGACAACCTTAAACCCGTGGTGTTGGTACCATTATTACTGATGATGGTGTAAGTATCCTATCAGCTTCATTATTATATAATTGTCCACTGTCAAAGATATTTAAAGCACTTATAAGAATTTGGTATAATAGATGAGGAGTTTATTTGGTTAAGTTTGCAATCAAAGCTTAACTGGGAATATCTAATTTATTAAATTCAAAAGTCTTAAAAACTAGGCAGCTTAATTATTAGTGTGTTAAATATTTTGAGAAATATTAATCATTGGAAATGGAAACAATTAGATGTTAGGCAATGTACAAATTGTACTGACTGTTCCTTTCCACATACATACTCTTGGAATTAAATAAATTATCAATAGTTGGAAAAGATGAAAAAAATGTCAATAGCTGGAAAAAATGTAAAAATTTAACCATACTTTGTGCTGGGAAGAGTGTGGGCTACTGGCACTCTTCTTGTATCCTGCTGGTGAGAGCGTAACTCATGAAGCGTGGGTGCTAGTTTAAGTATAAGTAACAAAACTCCAAAGGATCACGCCCTCTGAGCCAGCCACCACACTTCTACAATATATACAACTACATGTAAAACAACCGGGATGTATGATCAGTTTTCATTATTTGCAATGGTCATGTTCCACACAGTCATGTTGAACACTGAATTAGCAAATACTGAAGCATTGCTCCCAGGGAAAATACAGAATTAGGGTCCTAAGAGCCTCTCTGGTCATGACACATTTATCAACTGGTGGATAAATAATTTTTTGTATGTGCTTTTCTGTTTAAAGACACTTCATTTAATATAGATTGTTGATTCTTTAACATTGAACTCATGGCAACCAACACTATAATTCAAGCCTAGAAGAAGTTTCCCTAACACACGTATTTCCTCTGTAAGCTCATCACGGCCTTCTTGCACTTGGGAATCACTGCACAGCACTTGGGCGCTGTGCTTGGGACTATTTTACACAGCAAAAGCGCCAAGGAAAAACAAATATTAAATATATGGCACGAACTATGCTGCAAAAGGACACTGGTTTACAGCATAGGAGCTAAGACAAGAGGGCAGCGGCTGCCTCGTTACCTCAGCTAGGGAGGCGCAGGGTTGGGGCGGGCGGGGGGGGGAGACTCTTTGGCTGAGACTGACCGCCAAGAGGCCACATGAACTGCTTTGAGGGTTACATCTAAATATTAGTAAGCAGGTGAATTTGAAAATGCAGAATCTGCAAATAATGAGCATGGACTCTATGTCAGAAGGATGTTAACTGCAACATTGTAATAACAAAACAGGCCCCTGGAAAAGGCCTAAAGGCGGGTTAGCAGGGCACTGGTCAGACCAGGGTTTCTCTGTCTTAGCACTATGGACATTCTGGGCCAGAAAATTCTTTCTTAAGGGGGGAAGGATGTCCTCTCAACTGTGGGATGTTTAGCAACATCTCTGACCTCTACCCACTAGATGCCAGAGGCCGCTTCTCCTCAGTCCTCAAGTTGTGACAACCAAAAATACCTCCAGGTGCTGCCAAATGAGAACCCTGGGGTTAGATAAACAATAGAAGACTGCGTCCCCTTTAAAAAGGATGGTGTCTAAAACAACTTGGGAGGATTCCCATGACATTTTTGAGTTAAAAAAAAAAAAAAGACAGGTGGCAAAACTGGATGTATAAGAAAATGCCATTTTTACATCTGTGTGTGCTTGTATGTGCGCACACAGGGAAAGAAAATGAGACAGCCATGGAGAAAGCTTGTCTGACTTCCTGCGGACAGGCACACCCAAGGCCTGTGCACCAACAATCTTGACTCTTTCAGGCTCCACTAAGCACACAAGCCGAAGGGCCATGAGCACTGCCTGTCTGGACCAAACCCTGCTGGGAGTGGCTGGGGGGTCCGCAGGCAGGCCCCACCTTCTGCAGCTGCCCTTGGCAGCCCTTAAGGGACCTTGGCTTCCCACTGCACAGCTGGGGCTGGCACTCTTCCCTAGGGGGTCCCCTTCAACTGGTCACAAGCCCTGGCACTGTGCCCTGCTGCCTAGCTCCCCCAGCTGAGCCCTGTCCCCAGCCCAGAGCCCCTTGCTCATCTAGATAGTACCCAAGCATAGCAGGGTGCCTTGCTAGGCCCACCCCCATCCTTGGGGGCATGTGTACCCAGCAGCCCAGATGTACCCTCGTGAGAAGCAGGGGCAGCTGGGCTGGTTGCCTCACTCGTCCCCTCAGCCTCACTGTCCTCCAGCACCTCCGTCCCTCCCTCTCCTCCCCAGATAATGAGCTTCAGAGTTAGACAAACCAGGACACAATCCTGCCTCCAGTACCAACCACCTGTGTGGCTTTGGGCAAGGCCTTCCCTGTTGCTCATTCCCTTCATCTGCGGAGCAGGCTCCTCTCAGAGCCAGGAGGAGAGTCAGTCACGCACCAGTTAGTGCGGCCACCCAAGCACGGCTAGTCCTCAACCCATGGTCGCCTATGGGGTTTCTGTATGGGATGATGGAAAGTTCTGGAACTAGATAGTGGGGACAGTTGCACAACACTGTGTATGCATCTAACACTACTTGAAGATGGTTCAAAGGGCCCTTCGGCTGGAGATGCCAGGAATTTACCAAAATGACAAACACAAAGGGAAAGAGGAGAGGCACCCGATACATGTTCTCTAGGCCTTTTAGAAAACATGGAGTTGCTCCTTTGGCCACATATATGCGAATCTACAAGAAAGGTGATATTGTAGAGATCAAGAGATTGGGTATTATTCAAAGCGGCAGGACACACAAATGTTACCATGGCAAAACTGGAAGAGTCTACAGTGTCACCTAGCATGCTGTTGGCATTGTTGTAAACAAACAGGTTAAGGACAAGATTCTTGCCAAGAGGATTATTGTTTGTATTGAGCATATTAAGCACTCTAAGAGCCGAGATAGCTTCCTGAAACGTGTGAAGGAAATGATCAGAAAAAGAAGGAAGCCAAAGAGAAAGGGACCTGGGTTCAACTGAAGCGCCAGCCTGCTCCACCCAGAGAAGCCCACTCTGTGAGAACTAACGGAAAGGAGCCTGAGCTCCCGGAACCCACTCCCTGTGAAGTCATGGTATAATAGGCAGACAGCATAGCACACAGGAGAACCAGGAGAACCAATGGAACAGCACATAGGTGCTGGAACCCATTCCCCATGAATTCATGGCATAATAGGCCCAGCAAGCTTTGTCACATTCAAGGGAAAGGCACCTCCCCTAGCTACTGGAACCTTTTCCCTATGAATTCATGGCATAATAGGTATTAAAAATAAAAGGCTACTGTAAAATAAAATAAAATAGTTCAAAGGGCACTTTTTATGTTACGTATTTTACCACAATCATCAGTCAGTTACAGCTCCCTTCCAGGCCCTATTCCTGAGGTCTTTATTCTCTGACCTATCCACATTTAATACCTGGACACCTGAAGGTACTCTTTATAATATTGCCCTGACCTTGAAGCTGACTAAGGCATCTTGTTTTTTCCTCTTTTTGTAAGGCCCAGTCCCCCAGCCCCCAAGACAGGAGAGATAGGGCAGGATGGAGGAGACAGGGCCGATGGCCCCTGCACTTCAAGTCTTATAACCACAGCTAACAGCCCGGGAGGGGAGGACCCCCTAGCCCAGGAGTTTGGAAGGGTGCTTTATCTCTCTGGGGTGGTGGGCATCAGTAGTAGGGTCCTTTCTGGGTCTGTGGCTAAGACTGCACTGGTGAACCCATCCCAAATCTTCTCTGGCCACAAGCCCCTCAAGGCAACGCACCTAAACTGAATTCACTGTCATCCCTCCTACCCCACCTGCTCTTCCTTTTTCAGGGATTCTCAAACCCAGAAGCAGCACCTCAGTCCATTCAGCTGCCCAAAGCAGTAGCCCAGAGCCCACAATCCCCCTCTTGACTTCACTCCAGACACCCAAGAATCCAGAATCCTCTGCCCAAACTTCCGGGCACAGAGGACCTGGGTCCAGGCTGGCATGGACTGCACCACTGACATGTGTGCACACCCTTATGCCTGGGTGGACAAGGCAAGTGCAGGCCAGGCCCACTGTGGGGGGGAGGAAGGGGTGCAAAGAGAAGAGGGGCAGGTCCCAGGCACCTCCCTCCCTCCCTGAGGGCTGTTCCCTCCATCCCCAGCTGCCCAAATTTCCTGAGCAAGGGGTAGGCCTGGTCCCCACCTCCTGCCCTCTGAAGGGCAGCTTTATGTCAGTCTCTAAGTGTCTAATCCTGTTTCCAGTAGGTCTGCCACACCACTTATCTCTGTGCCTCCTGTGGAAAGCTGCCAGGCTTCTCCCCAGCCAGGTCCGAGGCTTAGTTTGATGCTACCTGGGAGGTCTCCTGCCAAGAGAGAGAATGATGGCAGTGGATCCAGCCATCGGGGGCCCACATGGAGCCACCCAAGGCAAGGCTCATACTTCAGTTGCCTCCAGAGACAGGGGACAGGGGGTGGGGGTGCAGCTGCAGTACCACCAGGCCTTTTTTTGCCTTCCCAGAGTCACTTCTTCTCGTGCAACTGGTCAACCCCCACTGCCTCTGGGTCTCTCTGCCCCAGCCAACCTCTCCCACCTATCCTCCACTCTGCAGCCAAAATGAACTCTCCAAAACACAGGCTGTCTCCCTGCTGACACAGTGTCAGGGGCTCCCTATTGCCATCTGGATAATGCCCAGACTTCTTACAGGACCCAGCTGGCCTCTCTCTGCCTCTCCCTGCCTCACGCACTACACTATAGCAGACAGCTCATGCTTTCCTTCCCAAGGTGGGCTGATCCCTGCTTTTGTGCCACCCCCTCCACCCGGAAGCCCTCCATCTGGCAAACTCTCTTTCATGTGTATCCATCAAGACCCGCAAGGTGAATCTTAATAGCACCCCTGACATAGTCATACTCAAGAGGCAGCTCCATTAAAGGCGGCAGCTCCAAGTATTAATGAAAAGAAGCAACTCTGCTCTTAGATGGCCCTGGGTGCAGACTCTGAGATCTAGGACAAAGTACTTAACCCCTCTAAACTTATTTCTTCATCTGTAAAGTGGGGTCAGTAATATTGGCCTCACAGGGTGGTGATAAGATTTACATTTGCAAGACACATGTGCAGGGTTGTAATCCTGCCCACGATAGGGGCCCAATGAGCTATAGCTGTGCCCTGTTATTATTAATGTCTTCATCCAGAAGGGCGCATAGGTAGTGGGTCTCAGATGCAATAAGGAAGATCTAATCCAGGGTGGGAAAAGTAACAATTAGAACAGGCACCATATATCATCACATGAAATAAATGGGCCTCAATGGTGTGAACAGGATGACTGGATTTTTATATAAACAACATGTTTTTTGTATAGATGGAAGAATATCTAGGAGCCATCCCAAAATGTAATCTCTGGGTGATGTAAGTTTTTTTTTGTTTTGTTTTGTTTTGTTTGCAGTTTTTGGCTGAGGCTGGGTTTGAACCCGCCACCTCCGGCATATGGGGGCGGCGCCCTACTCCTATGAGCCACAGGCGCTGCCCATGGGTGATGTAAGTTTTTAATAATTTTATTTTTTATCTTTTTCATTTTGCTTGTCTATATTTTCTATATTTTTTCCTACAATGAGCATTGTGGGTAGAATTGCATTCCTGAAACTATATGTTAAAGTCTTAACCCCTGGTCCTTGTGCATGTGATCTTGTTTGAAAATAGCTATCTTTCCAGATGCAATCGAGATAGATGTCATTCTCAATTAGAGTGAACCTTTATCCAATATGACCATGTGTCCTTATAAGAAGGGGAGACACACAGTGACACACTGGGAGTCGCCACGTGACTCTGGAGGCAGAGATTGGAGCCATGCGCTTTCAGGCCAAGGAATGCCGAGGATTTCCAGCTAACACCCGGGGAGGAGGATTCTCTCCTAGAGCCTTCAGAGAGAGCGCAGCCCTGCTGACATCTTGATTTCACACTTCCAGAGGCTCTAACATGGTGAGAGGATAAATTCCTGTCTTAAGCCACCCAGTTTTTATAATTTGTTATGGCAGCCACAGGAAATTAGTAGAATGAGTGAGTCTTACTTGTGTACTAGAAAGGGCCAAGTGTTTTTAAAAAAGAAAGAGCGAGGAAGAGGAGGGGAGCGCACCAGTCAACAGTTTAGAGACGCTCCAGTGCCCCAGTTAGGTGGAGCAGTGGCCAGACCCAGCTCGTGAAGGCCTTACAATTTCTGCTCAGGGCTCAGCCCAGGTGCACAGGGAGTGTTTGTTGAATGAATAAATACATCTGCCTAGGTATGATGTTATCTCTGTCTTGTCTCCCCACCCATCTCGGCTGTAGCCCATGGCTCTCTAGTGGGAGCAGCATGCTCAGCCCAGGGCCACCCAGGGCAGATCTGGCCCTCAGCCCTGTGGCTGGCACAGGGTGAGTAGGCAGGGCCTGAAGGAGCTTTAGGGCCATTGCTCCAGCACCGTCAACATCACCAGAGTCCTTGTGTGTCAAGAAGGCCATGCCTCAGACCCAGCTTCCTATCCTTTCTAACCATGCCACACCTTGCTATTGGTCACAACTTCATGTTGCTTCCAGAACAATCTACACAGAAACATGTCAGACCATGCCATGCCTATTAAAGACCTTCAGAGGACCCCCCCAACACACCAGCACAGCATTCAAGACCGTTATTGGTTCCAAGCCATTTTTGGGGTTTACCCTCCAAACTCCATAATCTAATACCCCACTGAGCAAGCTGGCCACTCCCCCAGTGCCCCCGTGCACCCCCGCCCAAACTTTAACACTGCTCAGGCCTGTTAGGGGGTGTGGAGAGCACAGCCTCACTGACTCCTTCCGGGCAGAAGGGGCAGACGGGGGCTTTCCTGACATGTTGCCAGACATCTCCTCCTTGAACTAGATGGGCACACTCTCAACAGCAGATGTCTTCTGCTTCCCTGAGTGACCCCGCCAGCCTTGAAGAATGGCAAAAACAGCTCTGGGGACCTGTTAATGAGCTTTGGACGTCTTCCCTCAGGCTGAGTTGAGGACTGGGTGGAGAGAGCTTCCCTTTCTTAAGACACTTTGGCCTCTCGTCTGCTTTTCAAATGCTTCCTTCCTTTTCCTTCTCCAAGAACTGGGGGGCGCGATGTCAAGCCCCTGAGTGAGGGGAAGCCCATTTGTTCTCTAGTTTGGGTTTGTTGTAAACAACGTTTTTTGTTTTTTTCCTGATTAGGTCACCTTCCTGAGCAGGGTTTTTAGGACACATTGGCTTGGTTGAGGATCATTCACATCTAAGGAATGGAAAACTCAAGTCAAGACAACGGAAATTAGTGGGAAACTGGGGAATGTTCCTGAACCCAAGGGGCCACCCAACCTCCAGACGAAAACCCTCAGATGCACAGGAAGAGGCCAGCTGTCAGACACAGAGGCAGCCACCCTCTCCGTCCCTCTGTCCTGGCCTACCTCTCTCTACCCAGCTGCATCATTTTTCTAATTCACTTTGGAGATCAGCTCCCTCTGTTTGCTCATTACATCCCCCAGATGGCTGCCCCCACATGGCCTTTGTTACCACACTTGTAGGTCCCAGACAACTAATCCCACTTCTCATACCCAGGAGCAACCTGAAAGAAAGGGGTTGGGGGTAGACAGCCCAAGGTTACTGTCACTGCCTAATAGCAAACTCATGGAGCCTGGGTGTGTGTGGCCACTGGTCCAGGATCTTTTTGTGGGTTTTCTTGCTTAATTCTCAAAATAACCCTATAAGGCAAGTTATTGTTCCCCTTTGTGAGGATAACGGATGAGGAAACAGACTCAGTGTGACTAGGTAGCTTGCCTGGGATCACCTGGCTAATGGGCAGGGAAGTCGTGGTTTGAACCCAGGCCTGAGCCTGGATGCAGATTGGCCTGGCCCAGCTTCTGAGTGGGTCATCCCAGATCAGGTGCCCCTTCCAGCCCCAATCAGCAATGGCCATAGGATGGAGGTGAGGTGTCCCCTAACACCCCAGGGCTATGGAAGGAGGAGGGGACAGGGCTCTCCCTTAAAATGTAAGCTTCTCCAGGGCATGAATTTTTGTCTGTTTTGTGCCCTGACAATATTCAGTGCCTGGAACAGTCCCCTGCACACAGTAGGGGCTCAGCAAATGTTTGCTGACAAGTGCATGTCTCTTGGACTTGTCTTGCCAAATGAACAGGGAGAGTTAGATGCGGCCTTATTTGGGCCACACATGACCATCTTATCCTTCCAAAAAAAAAAAAGAAAAGATACATTTTATTGGTGTTTGGTCATGGGGAAATAGCCATCCCCGTCCCCTCTCTCTTTCTTTCTTCCTTCCTTCCTTCCTTCCTTCCTTCCTTCCTTCCTTCCTTTCTTTCTCTTTCTTTCTTTCCTTTCTCTCTCTCTCTCTCTCTCTCCCCTTCCTTCCTTCCTTCCTTTCTTCCCTCCCTCCTTCCCTTCCTCCCTCTTTCTTTCTTTCTCTCTCTTTCTTTCTTGACACAGAGTCTTACTATGTCACCTTCGGTAGAGTGCTATGGCATCACAGCTCACAGCAACCTCAAACTCTTTGACTTAAGCAATTCTCTTGCCTCAGCCTCCCAAGTAGCTGGGACTATAGGTGCCTTCCACAACGCCCAGCTATTTTTGTTGTAGTTGCAGTTGTCATTGTTGTTTTAGCAGGCCTGGGCTGGGCTTGAACCCATTTGCCTCGGTGTATGTGGCCATTGCCCTAACCACTGAGCTACAGGTGCTGAGCACCTGGTCACCTTTCTAATACAGGGCATCTTTGTCACTAGTTAGCCCAAGAGCACCCACATATGAGTTCCACACAAGGTCATGCCACAAGACCTTAGTAGCTGTCAAAGGCGACAGGCTCTTGCCTGTGGACATGGTGGTATCTGGTTAAATAAAACCAGGCCTGTGTTTTTACTCAGCATTTGTATTGGCCTGATGAACTCATGACTTGCATACTGCTCTTCCTAAAGTTATTTGACCATAAAACACCCTATTCCAAAGGTATCTTGTGGGTATCTTGTAGGATAAGTGATACACTTGGAGAAATAAAATTTCAGTCAGTTTTGTCGCCCTAATTTCATTCGCTCATTTCAACAGTATTTAAGTCCCTTGAGTGCAAAGTGAAATAGTCTCTACTTCTCCAAGCATCTTTCCAAGGGCTTAGAAGGGCTTTGGGGTGAGACCCTCCCCCGGAGCTCTTTCTCCCACCTGCCCTCATTAACCTCACTTGTTGAGATCCTCCCCCTAGAAGCCCTTGCACCTGCAGGTCTCTTTCTGGGCCTCTGGTTGGTCTCCCGAATGGAGCTTCTCCTCCCACACTTGGGCTGTCTACCTCCAACCCCTTTCTTTCAGTTTGTGCTTTAAATGCAATTACAGCACATTCCCGTGAGCAGGTCCTAGGCAGGATGTTAAGCTTGAAAACAATTGCAGTAGATTGCATTAATTATTTTCATTTCGTTTTGTGAATCTGGAGGTTGGGACCTCAGGATGTGTAAATCAATGAAAATCAGACAGCGTCTTGTCAGTTAATGGGTTGCTTCAGTGCCGGCTAGGCAGCTCATGCTTGCTCTGAAGACTGTCATCCTTGAAGTCCCCCCTCTGGTGACCTCTTTGCCTACTTGCCCTGGCAATGGAGGCCCACTGGCCAGGGCGAGTGTATCCTGCTTGTAAGCTTTCTGACTGTAAGCCTATCTGTCACTTCCTCAGCCCCCATTCTGGGTTCCTATCAGTTGCCTGACATGTGGTCATCATCTTCCAGAACTTGCAGGGACGTGCTCTTGGAATGGGCTATTCCTTGTTTATTTTTATGAGAAGTATGCATTCTTGCAAATAATTAAACTTATTATTTAAAAACCCTATTGTTTGGATTGATTTGTTCTTCATCATTTGCACCAAGCAAAAATGATGACCGTCTAAGCGTCCCGGCCTTCCCTCCTCCCACCCCCAGCCACTACAGAGTCCTGGCTTGGAGGTCTTGTCTTTGTCCATCCACACCCCCCACCCTGCTCAGTGCCTTACTATTCAGGTCCTTTAGCTCCAGCTGGGTTGCCCAGCGGGCAGTGCTGGCAGCAAGAGGGAAGAAAAGGAGGTCAGGGTTTTATTTCTTCGGTTCCTAACAACCTTGGGGTTCTGGTCAGTCACGCCCTCCCCTCCCCACTCCAGCACTCCAGGTCTAGGGGTTCCCCTCTGTGGTTTCTACCACCTTTGCGAATAGTAATTGCATTAACCTCCCCTTGAGAGACTCTGCCGCCTTCAGTTCTGTGGGGAGTTTGTGATGTTTATTTTGGAGGAAAGGGGGAGGGGGAGGGGACCCAGAGGCCCTGTGGGGGATGGAGGACACAGATGGAAGGGGAAACAGGCCTGAGTAAAGTTACTGGGCTCTAGGAATTCCCTTCACGGCGTCCGGGGTCCAGGAAGGTCAGCACTCAGAGCGCTCTTTCTGGGGCTGCACTGGGTCTCTCGGCCTCACCAGTGCGGCCTGGACCTTGTGGGCACAACTTCAGTGTGAAGATTTCCAGGTTTCGTTTATCTTGTAGCCTTGCTGGAGAGGCTGAACATCTAAACCCCACATCTATTTATCCTACTGGAACCAAAATAGAACTCCCTAAAATGACACTTGACCCTCTCTAGTGGACTTGAGACAAATCCCCAGGCTTCAAGGCAACCCAGAGAGATCTTGGCAAGGGAAATTTCTGTGCTGAAAAGAAAAATCCTCCAAACCCTGCATCCAAGGGGAGGATGTGTTTGTTGTCCCTTGCAGAGGACCAGGATGAAAATATCTTTGGATCTGACTGTGCCCTGCACCCTCCCTACCCTGGGCCCTGGGGAATAGATGATGCAGACCCAGTCCCTGCTGCCCAGGAGCAGTGGGGGAGGCGGGCACTCCAGCACAGCAGGTAGCACGGCGTGGGGTGGGAGGGGCCTGTGAGATTCTGTAGTGGACCCTATACCAAGTCTTACAGAGAAGTTAAGAGTTGGTAGTGGTAGGGATGGAGTAGTAGAAAGGCTGTTCTAGGTATAGGAAAAATGAAGCCTCCAGGCCAAAACCTCACACGTGTGTGGGAAGTTAAGCAGGCCAGTGTCCTTGGCATAGTGTGTGGGTCCTAGGGCATGCAGAGGTGGCAGGCTAGGGACCCGATCACGGAGTCCTTTGGCTGTCATGTCCGTGACAACATGGCTGTGAGTTTGTGGGATCCTGGCAGGTGACTACTAGAGGGGCAGGTGGGAAAAAAGGCGAGTTGGGGGCAGGACAGGTGTGACTTGGGAGAATCAGGGGGGACTGTGGGGATGGAGCATCTGAGGGGATCCTGAAGGCAGGGAGTCATCTGGAAGGCTGCTGCCACACAGCATGGGAGAGGTGGCCTGGGCTGTAAAGGAGGTAGTTTCTTATTCTCCAGGTGACTGCCATTTCCAGAGGGCATGAGGATGCAGCCAGACAGAGCCAAGAGCACAGGTGTCATTGTGTTGCTCACAGCAAGGATGGAGCTGAGCAGGGGTTGGGGGGAGGCAGCCAGAAGAAACTACCCCTGGTCATCTGTCTGGGGGTGACTCGTTCCTGTGGCATTCAGTGTTGTCTGGGTTGGGCAGTCCTTGGCACAGAGAACCCGGGAAGATCTCTGTCTGCCTTTCCCATGTTCTACCTGCCAGAAGTTTCTGTCATCCCCGGGCAAATGAGGCTTTCCGCTTGTGGGGACAGGGATGGGCTCTGGTTGTGGCCATCAGTCCCTGCTGTCATTTGGGGGCTACCCTGAGGATGTTGGCCATGGAAGCCATGTTCGGCATTTCTTCCCTCCATCCCTTTCACCTAGGTCACATCACGGGCTCACACCACCGGGGAGGCCTGAGCAGAGTTGGTCCTGCTCTGCAGACCTGGAATTGGAGATGCTGAGAGACTTAAGTGGAAGGGGCAGGGGCAGTGGCTTAAAGCTCTGGATGCAGGGAGGGCCCGGAGTCCTGACGGGCATGAGGGAGCTGTGAGAAGGCAGGAGTTGTGCGGAAAAAGGACAGAGAGCAGGAACAGAGGGGACTGGATGAGGGTGGACCTGTCACCCCCTTGGGTGGAGCAGAGGGAACATCTATCACCCCACGGGCCCCTCAGAGCTGATCCCCATGGCCACAGACAGGGCTCCATCTGTGTGTCTGTCAACAAATCCCTGTCAGAGCCAAACCAGGGGAGGGGCATTCTGCCCCCCCAGCCCCAGGCCAGGCCTGCATCTCCACAGGGTGCAACGAGCCCTCCCCCAGCTCCATTTATTCCTCAGCCCCAGACTCTGGGGGATTGGTTCTGTGTCTCCAGTGCAGAACCATTGAGGTCCTATAAAACTAGGACCATGAACCCGTGGACTCGGGCCTGTGATACACAAAACACAGCGGCCCTGGCACAGCGGCTGTGAGAGCTCCCGCTTCCTTTTGCCCTTTGGGTGTTACTGAGACGAGAGCTCTGAGCCCATGGGCCTCTGGAATCCCCTCCTAAGGATGTCTTGTTCTGTCTATCCCACATGTCCTGGACAACCATGTGGAGTGGCCATCTCACTTTCTTGATCCTGGCACCATGTCCCCCACTTAGGATCCAATCAAGAAATGTTTGTGAAAGGGCAGGAGGAAAGTCTAGTGACAACGGCCTGTGTGTGACAGCCAGCTTTCTTCCATTGCCTGTCCATTGACATTTGCTTTCTTTGCAAGGAGCTCCCATGGGCAGCACTATCTGGCCAGTTCCATAAATGCACATGGGGAGGGCGTGGCCTAGGGCTGTGCTCCTGCTGGCAGGAGCGTCTTTGCTAGGACAATAGGGATGCCCTGCACCTTTGGCATTCTGTGCACAACACTCACATGTCCCACCGTGTTCCTGGGTGACATGGCTGGGGACATAGCCCTATGGGATAGGAGCTAGTGCCATATGCTATCTGCTGCAGATACAGAGCATCTGTGAGATAGTCAGGATAATAACAGCTGCCAACTCTTCAAATATGCCAGGTCCAGGGCCCATATGCACCTTCTCACATGTTCCTCCAGCATCTCCTTCCGGGAGGCATCTGTGCTCCATTGTGCTGATGGCGAAGCTGAGCCTCAGAGCGGTGAGGAGTCTGCTCAAAGGCACACAGCAGTAAGTGCTGAGGCTGGATTTGAACTCCTGTCTGCCTGACTCTCAAGCCAGCCCTCCTAATCACACGCTTTGCAACAAATGGGGCTGACTGAGAAGGGACGTAGGCACTAGAGACAGCTAGGGGTGTGCCCTGATCAGAGAAGGAGAAAAATCCACTCGACGGGCAAGGGTGGACAGGGCCACAGCAGCCCGAGACACCTGCAGAGAGGGCTGAGGGGGAGATGGGTGAGCCAGGGTCCTCTGGCCCTGTGATCTGGGGCCCAGCCGTGCCTCCTTCTAGCCGTGTGGCACTGGGCATGCTACCTAATCCCTCTGTGTCTCTGCTTCAACATCTGCACAGCAGGGAAGTTATGTAGGACCGAAACCCTATGTCCCAAAGTGCCTGGACAAGGGTCTGGCACAGAGGACCCAGCACA
Source organism: Nycticebus coucang (assembly GCF_027406575.1). Lineage (NCBI taxonomy): Eukaryota > Metazoa > Chordata > Mammalia > Primates > Lorisidae > Nycticebus > Nycticebus coucang. The sequence goes on along the minus strand of NC_069796.1, from coordinate 76,472,189 downwards.
TCCTTGACCCCTCCCCTCCTTTCCCCTTACGTCCTTTCTCCCTCCCTCCCTTCATTTCTTCTCTCCCTTCGCCTCTCTTTTCCTTTCTTTATTTTCTCCCTCTCAACTGCACCCCCCTTCTTGGAAACTTCTCTTCAGAGCTTAGTAGAGACCCAGCCCCTCTTCCAAAACAGACCCCAGAGCTCCCAGTGAGGGCTGCCTCCCAGTACATACTTTAGAGCGGGTTTTGGAGAGGTGGGTGATGCCCTGGGGCCCCTCCCAGGTGCTCTGAGCAGCCACAGAGGCCGCCTTCCAACAGGGCCAGAAAAAGCAGGGCTCCCAATCCCCCACAGACTAAACCTAGCAACAGGCAGGGTTCCCATGGCAACCCACAATTTATTTTTAGTCGTACTTTAACATTAACATGATGTGAGGGGATCTGAGACTTATATTACTCTCTTTTAAACAGCACTAAAAAAAAAAAGGAAAGAAGGAAAGAAAAGAAAGTCTTTGTAAGGAGGCATCAGCCACTGGGGGAGGGAAGAGGCAACAACAAATGCCCAGTGGTATTTGCAGGGAGCGATCTTGGGGACAGTCAGCAGCTCCCTTTCTCCATTGTAGGGAGGGGACCCCACCCAGCTGGGCTCCAGGATGTTCACACAACAGGCTGCAAGGAGGAAGGCACCCCAGCCCTTCCCTTTCGTGGCCTCATGGCCAGAGTTGGAGGAGATGAACATAAAATAGCCCAGTCACTTTGTGAAGAGCCTCCGAGCTTCTAATTTAACAAGCAGGGGGAAGAAAGAAAGGGAGGAGGGAGGTAAGAAGGAAGGATGGAAAAAAGGAAAGAGAGAGAATGAATCATCAGGCCAAATAACCATGTGATCTGGGATACAGCCCCTGGGATTCCGGCCAGACCCTTAGGGATTCAGAAGAAAGGAAGGGCTGGGCATCTGCCTACCACCCAGAGGACACAGCAGTTGGATGTCTCCTAGGAGCGGGCAAGGGGAAGCATTCAAATGGAGGCCGTGGAGGGGATGCTGGATGGTGGCTATAAAGATGTCAGCCCGGCTCTGTGCCTAGCCCCATGCCAGGTGTCAGGGCTAGCAGGGTACAGAGTCCAGTCTCATCTTCAGAAACTCATGATTGGGGCAGATGGTGGGGAAATGAATAATCAAGATGCTGTGCAGATGATGCTGTATGGGACAGGGGTACAACAAAAGGAAAAGGCATCTGAACTGCTTCCAGGTCTTCGGCTGTATAGGTTGGACTTTTTTTGTCCAGAAAGGGCTCCTCATTCTTACGGTCATAGATGGAGCTCCCCTGATTGGAGGCCTGGCCACTTAAAATACCCCATCCCTGGCCAGCATGAATGGCCCCAGGAATGGGCACGTGGCCCAAGCACAAACAGTCAGAAAGAACCCTTCCCTGGAACAAGCTGATTTCCCACCACCAGATGCTGTGCAGGGGCTTCTGAGGGCCTCAGTTTTGATCTCCTGGAGATGGCATAGCAGCAGGAGGGGACAGCAAGGCCAGCAGCAAAGAGAAGCAGGGATAGGCAGAAAAAAGACGTTGCTTTTTTCAGTGCTGGGTCCTTTGGTTCTGGCCTCTTCGGTTTTCCCTTAAGCAAGTTTGAGTTGGCTTTTGTCCCTGACAATTGAACTAACCTAATTCGGGTGGTCACTGTGAGTTTGCTAACATGAGGGGACAAAAGCACCTCCTGAAGGGAGAGAGGAAGGAACAAGGCTTCCTGCACCTGCTATGGCTGGGCACCAGGCCAGGTGATTTGCATGTCTCTTTCAGAGCAGGTCCTCACGACCATCTTGGAAGTTATAGTATCACCTGCAAGGAGCCCGGGGCACGTGCAGGGTGGCATCCAGGTGTTTCTGACTCCTCATGCAGCTACGCCGTCTTTCTTTCCTGACCCTGAAGGAGCGGCCCCTAGGCAGGTTGTCTGGAGAGGGATTGTGATTCCCCAAATGTAAACCTTGGACAACCCACATGAGAGTGCCTGGTGCTGATGAGAAACAGACTCCTGGGTGCGAGATCCCAGACTTCCTGGATCAGGAGCGGGTCTCTCCAGCCTCTCTCTGACCCTCTGTCACCCTCACGTCCACCCCAGCAGCCTATGTCCCAGCCACAGCCATTCCCTAAACACATGGGAGCTCCCTGGTTGTCCTGCCTTTGCTCACGCTGTTTCCTGCCTGCAGTGCCCACCCCTTTTTGTCCAACTCAGCTGACATGTTACCTAGCCTTGCCTTGGTTTTTGCTGACTCCCAGCTCCCAACTCCTGATGCACACATACCCGGCCCCTGACCCAGGCGGAATTCATGCCTCTTTGGCCTGGCTTCTTACAACTGCCCCCCCAACTCTGTGCCACCCCTCATTCTCGTGATTCCTTGTCTCCCACCCACCTGGGAACTCTGAGAGCAGATTCTAGCACAGAGCCTGGCAGACAGCAAGCATCTGAACTTGACTGGGCTGCCTCTGACCTCATTTCTTGGAAAGGATTGAAATTCTCTACTCTTAATGCCACGTCTTTTCAGGGCTTAACCTCATTCACATTTTCTTTTGACGCAGGAAGGCAGCATTGCATGGGGTAAAAAGCACAGAAAAACCAGGCCTCTGCCTGGGATGGGTTATGTGACCCTTGGGCAAGTGACTCTCTCTCTCTCTCTCTGTGCCTCAGTTCTTTCATCTGAAAAATGGGGAGAATAATCGTTCTTCGTGGGGTCATGGTGAGGCTGACGTGAAATGGGGCCTGCCAAACATCAGCTGTCATCATCATCTTTTCATGGGAGCTGAGTCAGGGGCAGGAGCCCCCAGAATTCCATACCTTTAGACACTACTTCATTTAATCCTGCTGACAAGCTTGAAAGGCGGAAACGTTACTATCAACATTTAACAGATGAAGAATATAAGGCTCAGACAGATCAAGTGACTTACTCAAGGCCACACAGCACATAGGGGAAGAACTGCAATTTGAACATAGGTTTATGGTTGAGCACAAACTTTGACATTATGTAGGACTTCAGATTCTGGCTCTGTCTTTCACTAGCTTTCTGATTAGAGGCAACTCGTTTCACTTAATTGAGATCAACTGACAGCTGTAAAAGAAAGGTTATCTCTAACTTGAGTGCAAAACCTGACTCAACAATAGTTACTCTCCATCATAACAAGCTACCTCTTAGATGCCAGATAAGCAGGAAAGCATTGCCCCCCTTCTCCTGGAAGCCCCACAAATCCTAGGGTTTCCCAAGCTTCTTTCCCAGAATCCTGGCACCCTGGGCAAGAAGAAGGCCAGCTAGGAAGTGATGACTTCGCCCTCCTGAGCCTCAGTTTCCTCATCTGTAGGATGCTAATGGCAAGGGCACCCTCCGGGCAGGGTGTGGTGCGGCTCCGTGAGATGACAGTGTGGTGAGGCATCTGAAGGCACAGCGCTCAGAAGCTGGGCCACCAGGCAGGGCCATAATCTGCACCCTGAAGCACAGCCCGGAATGTATTTTGCTCCAAAAAGGGGCAAAGAAAACTGACAGAGAAGAGAAAGAAAGGTGTCAGGGAAGGAAGAAGGAGAAAGAAAGGTGAAAGGGAAAGAACAGTGACAGGGAAGGAGCAGGGAGAACGGAGCGGAAGGAGGAGATCCAGAGAGAAGGGCTGCATTCTCAGCCATGTGCTGGCGGAAAGCCCCTACAAGTGTACTGTGTCTATATTTCTGTGAGTAAACCCCCTCCTCATTTCTCCCTCCAAATGTTTAAAAAATGTCCTTCACTCACAAATGGTCACTGTCTTATAAATCCTAAATCTCCCTGCCTTCCTAGCATCCAGAGGCAAATTCCCTGCCTAGGGATCTATTTTCCTTCCTTCCTTCCTTTCTCCTTCCCTTCCATCCTTCTTTCTGTCCTTCTGTCCTTCTTCTTTTAACAGGGAATTAGAAAATACTTTGGCTTAATATTTTCAAAATATTCCCTCGAAAATTCTCATCTCCATTTGACAGATGGGGTGCTCAGAGGGACTCAAAGTCATGCAGTGAGCACAGCGACCCAGGCTGGCCCACGTGCTTAACTCTGTTGCTCCACTGCCTCCCTGGACATGACAGTTTGAAGTTGTGGACTCTAAAGGGCCCTCCAGGACTCAGGCAATGATGACATCCCTTCCCCTCCCTCTCCAAACTCTCAGCCAGAACCTCAGAGTCTCCACGCCACTAGGCCACAGTGAACAAGGACCTGACAAAGTCATTCACTTCTTTGCCTTTAAAGGACATGCCCAGTAAACAACCTTTCTCCTTTGAGTCAAGCATAGACCGTGGGATTTTAGGCACTTAAGAGGGGACGTCTTCAGGTCAGGGTGCCTCTGAGAAGTGCCTCCAGACACTGTACAAAATGACAGCTGCTCTCAATGAACCCAGTTAACCCACCACCTTCCCCAAGAGGAGAAGGACAGGGCTTGGCCTCTTGGCTGGCTCCAGCTGTTTGGGCAAAGACAGGTGGGATGGGGCCTGGGCGGGGGCAGGAGAGGAAGCAAGTCTCTGAGTCCTGGGAGTGTTTCCAGCAGGGCTTGGGTTGTAGCGCACCTGCCTTGAATAGTTCCCTGAGCAAGGATTTTCCAGCCCCAAAGGGACTTTTCCATCTGGACAATGTCAGATTCTTGCCTAATTCAGGCTCCATGTAACAAGGTGGTGGGGAGCAAGGAGGAGCCATGGCTGCTGGGTACTCTCAACCCCAGCCCCAGTCTCAGGACTGTGAGAGCTTCACAGTGGCAGCTGTGAAGTGAGTGGGTAGACCAGATGCTCTGGAGGGCCTCTCCCGGTTCCCTTTGTCAGTTATGTCCATGGCATGAAGGAAGCAACCTCTGTGTGTGTGTGTGTGTGTGTGTGTGTGTGTAAAGGGGGACTATCACATTCCTATCACTGAAACCAGGAGCTCTGGGGCTTCAAAGAAGACGGGGACATACAGGCTTGACCTCCCTACCATCAAAGAAAGGTTTGGGGAGCCAGGTAGTCCTGGATTCAAATCCAAGCTCCAATGTCAGCACTGTGTGACCTTGGGGCACCAGGCCTGAGCCTCAGTTTCTATCCCCCTTAAGGTTTGCCTGTGTACTCTGATGGGTGGGGAGGGATTATGATTTACGTGGGCCCTGGGCCATTTGTCCACATGTTCCTTTACTCTAGAAAATTTTATTAAAAATTATATTTTACGAATGCATTGGTATGAAGATGAATCTATCCAAAGTAGATTATATTAACTTTTTTCTTATGATTTTACAAGAAATCAGAACATTTTCATTAGCCCTTAAAAGTTTGGTGGACTGTAAGAGGGACTTTACTTAACAGATGCAATCAGTATAACCTGGTTTCTTGTACCCTCAATGAATCCCCAATTAAAAATAAAAGAAGAAGAAGAACTCATAGAAATCAAAACTGGGCAAAGGATAAGGCCAGGTAGTTTACAGAAAAGCAATACAAATAATCAATAAACATAGTGTGATGGTAAATTTTACATGTTAACTTGATTGGGCTAAGGGTTGTTTAGAGAGCTGGCAAAACATTATTCTCTGGGCTTGTGTTGGAACTACTACACGGCTTTCCTGGTTCTTCAGCTTGCAGATCATGGGCCTTCTCAGCTTCTGTAATCACATGAACCAGTCCCTTATAATAAATCTCTTTCTATGTTAAAAAAAAAAAAAAAGTTTGGTGGGCTGTCACTGTCCTTATGGCATCAAGTGGGTAGCCCTGTGTCCTGTGATGTTTCTAACACTCCATGGTGAAAGTTCACATCCTCTACTGAATCGGGACTAACAGACCTGGGAGAACTGCTCTCCCTCTGGGTATTGTTGGGGAAGCTCTGTTGAGATCAGCATTTCCACAGTAGGTTAGGGCTTTGTGTCTGGGAATTTGTGGAACTTGCGGCTGAGGCTGGATTAGGTCAGATGAGTCAGGACCTGAAGGTTTTCAGCTCAGTCATATATGATAGTTTGAATTCCCAAGAACCCAGGGTCTGACTTGGGTACACGTAGAGATGGGCCCAGGACTTAGGGCCCTGCACACCTGTTGGGGTGACACCTATTCAAATTTATTGACAAATTTCCACTAGCAAGATCTATACCAAACCACTGCCTCATGTGCACAATCTCATTTAGTGAGGGCAGTATTAATATCCAATTTCCAAATGGGGAAACTGAGGCCCTGAGGGGGTTTACCATCTTCTAATTTTATCTCCCTGGCCTCTCGTGGGGTCTGACAGACCACTGACTGGCCCTTGACCATCCTGGTAGTCGCACCTCTGGATCTTTGCACATGTCGCTCCCCCTGCTGGGAATTCTCCTCCCTCCCACTCCGTTAAGGCCAAGGTCAAGTCCCGCTTTCTCCAGAAAGCCTTCTCTGTCTGCTCTTGCTCCTTGTGACCATTTTCTCCTTGGAACTCTCTGGACAGTTGCCATCTGTACATTTATTTAACCCAATAAATATTTACTATGCATCCACCCTGAGCACGGCATATTTACCATGAGCCAGGCCTTGTGCTGGACTCAGGGGGTGAAAGGTGGTCGGACAGGACAGGACAACTAGGGTGTCCACAGCTTGTTATGTGGCAGTGCAGAGAGGTTCAGGCTTTAGTGGTGGGGACCTTGGAGCTGTGGGGGATGACAGGGTAGGGTCCCCACCTCTGAAGGGCAGACCTTTATGTGGGGTGTGGAAGGATTTGTCTGCATTCACCCAGCCTAGAGGAAGGATGGCCAAGGGGCAGGTCAGGAGAAACCCATGAGGAGGAAGTGGCATGGCTCTTTGTGAAGGGCACATTGGCCTTTAGTCTGTTCTTCGGACTCACTGAGCTCCAGCCTGCCTCAGCCCCTCTGCACCTGCTGTTCCCTGCCTAGAATGGCCTCTCTCCGGAGCTGCCCATGACTAGAAACTTCTTATTGCCCAACTTGCATCTCCTCCCCAGAGAGGCCTTCCCTGACCACCTGCTGGGCTCCTCTCTTGCCCCACATCACTCTCTGGCCACGCCCTGCCCCGTTTCTTCTTAGCATGCGTCACTTTCTGTCTCCCCACCAGGTTGTAAACTCCATGGGGGCAGCAGGGACTGCTGCTGTCTTCATTGCTATGTCACCTAGAGCAGATACAGGCACATAGTAGGTGCTCCATAGTAGGCGTTGAAGAAGGAGAGAGGGAAGGATGGGCAGAAAAAGGGCGGCAGGGAGGGAAGGGGAAGAAAGAAAGGGAGGAAAGAGATGGGGAGTGAACACAACAGTCAGACAGGATCTCAGAGATAAGCTAAGGTGTACTCAAGCTGCGTAATTTGAGGAGTCATTCTCAAAGGGGTGGGCTGAATGTAAGGAAAGCAGCATGGCGGAGTGCCAAGCCCAGAGCTGGTCACTGGGGGAGCTGGTTAGGGCTGAGGGGGCGATGGGACAGTGCTGCCCCACTGGGGAAGCCAGCTTGGGGCAGCCCTCTGGGGACACAGCTGGAGAAGCAGTGCCCGGACCCCTGACAGCTGCTGTCATCTGGATGGGGTTATAAGCCATCATGCAATTGGGCTGCAGAGGAGTCCATGTAGTCAGCCTCTGGGGCTTAGATCAAGTAGAAGATAGGGTGGAGGGTGAGCCCATAGGGAAAGCAGAGGTCGAGGAGGCCATCTGTAGAGACCACACGGGACCCTTTGGAAGCCTGATGCCTGTTATTACGTCAGAACCCACCTCAGAACTGCCCCAGGCTTGGGGATGCCTGCCTCCCAGGCCACCAAGGCTCTGATTGTGGGTGTAAAGTGGTCGTTTCTGTGGGTACTGTCTTGCTTCAGTATTGTTAAGATGTCACCAAGTGTCATCTGGAAATAGAAACGCCGCCTGGGCCTGCCATGGAAACACCGCTGCAGGAGGAGGCGTTCCTCCTGGTGCTGTGGGCAGCGTCTGTGCTTGGGAGCGGCTTTCATCTGAATGCTTGCCTGGTCACCAAGTGAGAGTTGGCATTTTCCAAGAGCACCCATGTGCCAGGCGTTGGGAGAAGCTCTTTACAGACATGATCACATCTTTTTATTCTCACATCAGCTCTCTGGCCTGGCCTCTTCTCATTTTATAGATGAGAGGCCGAGAGTCAGGATGGTAGTAACTTACTCAAGATCACATCTAATAAGGAATGGGACTGGTGTTTGAATCTAATGCCAGAAGTAGATTTCATGACTTCTCAAAGGAGGGAATGCTCAGAAAATCAATCAACTTATGAACCATTCCTTATCCATTCATTCAATCTAATAATCAAGTATAAGAACAGCCAGGATTTTTTTTTTAATAATTACTATGTACTCAGCCCTATCTTGAGCATTTCCACTCATTGTCTCAGCTAAACTTTATAATAACATTGGAAAGTAGGTATAATCCCTACCTGCATGTCATTAGTCATAAAACTGAGGTTCAGAGAGGTTAAGCACTTGCCCAAGGCCCCACAGCAATGAAAAGGTGAGAACAGGACTTGAAGGCCAACGCACACTAGCCAGGCTTTGTGTCAAACTATGTCAGTACACACTTGATCAATGTACAGGCCCTTCTCCCGAGGTATTCCTGGGTCAAGGAGATGACCCTGAAGAGAGTCTGGTGGCCTTTTTCTTAGAAAGGTATTTCAGAAAACCCAGGCCTGTCTTTTTCTATGAACTTTTAAAGATGCAAATCCTGGTGGCAATGTCTGCAGAGATGTGGAGCGTCCCAGCCCAGCTCTCTTGGCCTTGTCCTACCGCTCTGAGATGCTCAACTGACCTCTCTGCCTCAGCTTCCTCTGAATGGGGAAGGAGGGTGCCTCAGGGAGTGGGCGCTGTAGAGGGTATCCAGACTGCCAAAGCTTCCTGAGGATAGAGCTGCATGAGGCCAAGACGTTTTCCTTCCCTCCCCAGCTGTTACAAGCTGAATTGTGTCCCCTGCCAAAATAAGTATGTTGGAGACCTAACCCTCGATACTTCAGAATGAGACCTTATTTGAAAATAGGTATTTCACAGAGGTACTCAAGTTAAAATTAGGTCTTTAGGGTGGGCTGTAATTCAGTACGACTGGAGGAAATTCGGACACCGACAGACACAGAGAGAATTCTGCATGAAGATGAAGGCAAAGATCAAGGTCTACTGGCCAAGGAATGTCAAAGATTGCTAGAAGAACACCAGAAGCTAAGAGAGGGGTCTGGGGCAGATTCTCACAGGCCTCAGACAGACCCAGGCTGCCGCCTCCGTGACCTGGAGCTTCTGGCCTCCACCTCCGGTTGGTAACAAGCTTCTGCTGTTCAGTGTACCCCACTTTTTCGGAGCGGCCCTAGCATATTCATACTTCTGTGGAAGCTCTCAGAGAAAGAAAGCTGCCTTCTCTGCCGGAGGTGGCTCTTTTTGGTCAGTACTCTGAGTTTTTCCACCTTAGTTGTGAACATTTCCTGGCAGACTGTGTGAGATGAAGCCATCCCACAGACAGTAAAGTCTTCAAGGCCAGATTGAGCCTGCGGTGGTCCCTGCCAACAGGCAGATGTGCCTTTGAATGGTGACATCCTCATTCAATCCTTCCGCCAACCTTTGAGAGGTACTTTGGTGATTGCCCCCATTTTGCAGATGGGAAATCAGTATGAGAAGTCTTCAGCTAGTGTGTGGCAGGGCTGGGATTCAGACCCAGTTCCCTCCTATTCTGGGCTTGAAAATACAGCGGTCTTGCTCACCTGCTTCCCAGGAGGCACGAAAGTGGCAATGGAGAGTGAGCTCTCCTCACTGCCCAGCAGTCCCTGTAGCCTACACCCTCCTCGAGCCAGGCACTGCCTGGGAAAAGCCACCACCTGCCATCAATGTAGCAGGGCCTGCTGGGCTCAGGCCAGCCACTGCCTCATCCCTGGATTTACACTTTCTACAAAGTACTGGGGCCATGAGTGAGGGGCACCCCACCCCTCGGCAGAGTGGATTTTAATAAGGAGACATCCAGAGCCTGGCTCCATCTCGCCCCTTCACCACCAGCATCTTTTGCCTGCAGAGCTTCCTCACTGGTTTCCAGCTGCCACCCCTACAGTCTACTCTGCCCCCAGATGCACCTCTGAGAAGTGCATCTGGCTCTGCTCTACCCTACCATTTTGCCATTGCCAGCTCCCTCCCCCACCTAGCCCCTGTGTGACAGTCAGCCATAACATCTGGGTCTGGAGACCTGGGTTCAAATCCTGTTTCTGCCTCTGCTAGCTGGGTGGCCCTAGCTAAGTCACTGCCCCTCTGAGTCCTCCTTACCTCAGTGGTACAATAGGGTAGTAATAGAACCCATTTAGATGGCTGCTGAGGGGAGCAGAATGAAACAGCAATGCCCTTAGCACAGTGCGCAATGTAATTGGTGCCCAGTAAGTAGACGCTATCGTTATATATTATTATAGTTATTACTACCCAGGTGGCAAAGCCTGACAGAGAAGGACAAGAGCACACAGATTTCGGTTCAAATTCCAGCTCTGCATCTCACCCGCTGTGTGACTCTGGACAAGTCACCTCAACATTCTGAGCTTAGTGTCCTTATCTGTACAGTGTGTAAGAAAATCCTCACCTTGCAGAGCTGATGGAAGACTTGCATGAGGAAACTTGAATGTTGCAGCCTGAGCGCTGGTTGGAATTTACAAACAAACAAGCGTATCCATCCCTGCCTAGCAGCTCCCGGCTTCCGTGGAGCGGATCAAATGACACAATGCACAAGAAAGCCCCTGGCACATGGCAGGTGCTCAGTCAGTGTCCCAACCTGAACAAACAAGCTGCATGTTTGCCTAAGACTGTGCTTATCTATGGGACGCCATCCTCAGGCCCAGTTCACTGCCCAGGCTGCACGGTATGCTACGCAGGCAGTCAACTGGGAAAGGGATCCAGCGTATCTGTCGTATCTGTCAGGGCGGTGTCTTGCAGGGGCAGGATCTACCTGCCAGAAGCAGCCCCAAAACAAACCTCAGTGGAGCCCTTTGGCGTTGTTCTGGGCTGGGTATACAATGCTTGTAGTTTTCTCTGCTTGTTTATTTGGTTTATAACCTCCTGGGATGCTTATCTGCTGGTTGTATTTCCCCCACTCCACCCTGTGAGTGATGGGAGGGGACAAGATTGTCATCAACTCCTCTCTGCCCCCACCCCTCTGGACTCTCCCTGGGCCAGTAGCTGATCTCCTATCTGAGGGGTCTGGGAGTGGAAAGTTTTCCTAGTTTACTAGACGGAAACACTGAGGCCCATGACAACCAGTCACAGCCAATAAGAAGTTTCATCAGCACACGAGCCTGGGACTTTGATTGCAAACCTGGCTATCTCCTTTGCTCCGTGCCCTGCCTAGAGAAGGTGAACTGGAGATCAGAGCTAGGCGCTATGTGCCCATTCTCCTTTATTCATTCCTGGGTAGCAACCCACTGCCCCTGGGGGAAACTTCAAAGATTAGTGTGATCCAGTAATCTGAGTCCCAACATTCAGCATCATGTCAGGCTCAAGTAGCCGAAAGTTGTGCACTAAATACCATGGTGGGGATTATGGAGAATAGGAAGTTGCTGGCTAGAAGCCCCCCACCTCCCGCAAAGCCCCCAAGAATCAGATATCAGCAAATGGATTTTACTTATTTATTTATTTTGAGACAGAGTCTCACTATGTTGCCCTCAGTAGAGTGATGTGGTGTCACAGCTCACAGCAACCTCAAACTCTTGGGCTTAAGCAATTCTCTTGCCTCAGCCTCCCAAGTAGCTACAGGCACCCGCCACAATGCCTGGCTACTTTTTGTCGCAGGTGTCATTGTTGTTTAGCAGGCCTGAGCTGGGTTTGAACTCGCCAGCCCTGGTGTATGTGGCTGGTGCTGTAACCACTGTGCTATGGGTGCCGAGCCATGCAAATGGATTTTAATAAGAAGACATCCAGAGCCTGGCTCCATCTCGCCCCTTCACCACCAGCATCTTTTGCCTGCAGAGCTTCCTCACTGGTTTCTAGCTGCCACCCCTACAGTCTACTCTGCCCCCAGCAGCCAGAAGCCTTTGGCAACATTGTTAGAGCATGTCCCTCCTCTGCTCTAAACCCTGCAGTGGCCCCCCAGATGCAGAGTCAAGGCCCAAGGCCCTGCAGTAACATACAAGGCCTCCTCCCAGACATTATCACTCGCCTTCCCTTCCTCCCAACTCGGCCTCAACTGCACACCTCTTTTTGGTAGTGGTGGTGGTGTTTCAGGTCCCAGCCTCCTTCTCTGGCCGAGTTTCCACTGTATCCTCATTCGCTGTGTTCCATCCTCTGGTCTTCCATTCTGTGGGTGCTACATGCTCCCATCCTGCTTCTCAGGATGTCCTTTGGCCTATTATTCACCTAGTTAAATTTTAGTCCACCTCGAGACTCAGCCTCTATGTTACTTCATCAAGCAAGCTGCTATGGTCGGAATGTGTCCCTAAAAATTCATATGTTAAATGGAACTTTACCCTGGAAGTGAGAACAATGTAACCTAAAAATTTGTACCCTTATATTAATTCGAAAAAAACAAAAATTCATATGTTGAAACTTCATGGCCAATGTGATAATACTAAGGCCTGGGGCCTTTAAGAGATAATTAAGTCTCAGGACAAGGGCCCTTATAAAAGGGCTGGAGGAGTGGGTTCACTCTCGGCCACTCCCCTGCCATGTGAGGACACAGTGCTCTGCCCTCTGGAGGGCTCAGCAGTGAGGTGCCATCTTGGGGGGACACAATGGACCCCTCACCAGATGTGGAAACTGTTGGTGCCTTGGTTTTGGATTCCCCAGGCTCCAGAACTATAAGAAACACATTTATATTGTTTATAAAGTATCCAGTCTCAGGTATTTTGTTATAGCAGCGTGGATGGGCTTAGACAGAAGCTTCCTCAAACCCACCCATCGCCCAGGCAAGGTCAAGGTCTACGCCTTCCAGGCTGCTCCCGAGCCGGCATCACTCTTCTCCTAGAAGTGGGCCTGGCACCCTGACCTCCCCGACCTACTTATTGAATTCAGCAGTTGTCTCCCCGTCTCTCAGAGGCTTGACCCCTTTTTTGCTGCTCTTTTTCTCTTTTCACCATAGCATTTGTCACCCAAAGTGCTTCCTAAACTACTTTTTCCCTTTATTATCTGTTGTCTGACTCCCTGTCCTCCTGCTGTCCACTGGAATGTCAGCTCCAGGAAGTTCACAGACATATTTCCACCACCTAGAATGGGTGCCTTTATCCTAGGAAGGTACTCAGTAAATATTTGCTGAAGTAATCAATGAATCACGACAAGAGAGAATGCGGTTGAGCAGAAAGGACTTCCTGACTAATCTGAGGCAAAATTTGAACAGAGACCTCCAGGAGACCACAATGGGATTCTTTTGTGGTTAGAGAGGTCGTTGCCTCACTGAGGCTGAGAACAGTAAGAAACTAAGGCTGAGATGTGGAGCAACTTGCCCAGGGTCCCAGAGGCACGAGAGGGTGGGAGGAGAGTCTTTCCTGAACAGCAGCGAGAGGCATGGGCTCCTCCGGGCTGTGCTGCTATGAGGGGTGCCCTTTGCTGGCCGGCGGCTCTCCTTTCTGCTCCCTGAGTGGTCAAGTGTGGGCACATGTGCTTGGCTGGTGGCCTTGGCTGGTTGACCGCATGCCCAGTTTTGCCTGGCATGGGTCTCCACAGCCAGTCCCCTGGCCTTCTATGCTGCTCTTAGAGCCCCCTTGCTTGCTTTTGAGTCCATCCCTTTTCCTACTGGGTCCTTGAATCAAACCATGTCCTGAAGGCCACTCCCCTCCCCTGCAGCAGCTCACTGCAAGCCTCTCAGAATGAGCATGGCCACCCTTCCCCTCCTGCTCGCTGCCTGTGACATAAATCCATTTAACCAGCTCATGGCGGATCAGCAGAGGATGCACTGACTTCTCTATCCCAATGGCATACAGTAGGCACTCAACAGATGTCCAACTTCTATGCCTCCTTCTCCTACCTTCTCTCCTGGGCTCCTTGGACTTCAGCCGCGCTGGCCTCCTCCCCATTCCTGGGCAGCACCAAGCGGTTCCCACCCAGAGCCTTCATATGTGTTTCTTCTACCTAGTGCACACCTCCCTGAGACCTTCAACTTCATCTCCCTCTTGTCATTTAGGGCTCAGCTCAAATGTCAGCTGCTCTAAGACACATTCCCTGACCTCCCACTCTAAAAGCACAGCCCCAGGCCTGGGGATTTATTGCTTCATAGCTGTTATCATTTCTGAAATCACTGATATTTATGGTCTCTTTCTCCCCCCTTAAGGTTTAGCTCCAAGGCGGGGGGGCCTTGACTCTCACATCTACTGCTATGTCCCTATATGAGGAACCACACGTGGTACTGAGGAAAGTATTAATTGAGTACTCAAATGAACAAATACAGACATTTTGAAGGTACTGTGTCAAGTCTGGCCTTGCTATGTTCAAAGACATTTCTTTGAAATCTTGTGTTTTCTTAAAACTTCATGAGAATTTTGAATTGCATTGCCTTATATCCATGTTTGCTTTAATCTTTAGAATTTAGCCTCTTCCCTCCTCTCCAAAAAGATGAGTAAAATTGATTCCATGGTAAGATGCATCTCCTTTTGTCTATGTCCTTGTGAACCCTTGCACTGTGTTGCAGAAGCCCAAATCTAGCCCACGTCCTGGCCTAGTTCACAGACTCTAGGCAGGTGAGGTTATAGGGAAATAGTCCTTCCTGCCCACTGCCCATAGGGTATAGACTGAACTGGCTACCCAACAGAATAATTTGGCAGCATCCAATAAAATGGGAAAAGTGCATACTCAAGAACTGTGCTAGATTGTAAAAAGAAATGGCCCAAATTCTCCACCTCCCTGTTATCCATATGCTTTGAAATGAGGTTTGTCATTCTTCATACCAAGAGGTGGGTTTTATTTCCCCATCTCTTGAATCAGAGTGGCCTTTGACCTGTTTTGACCAATAAAATAAAGCATAAGTGATGGAGTACCAGTTCTAAGTCCAAACTTCAAGTGCGCCATTCCACTCTCTCTTAGACTCTTGCCTCCATCACAAGAATGAGCCCCAGCCAATCTGATTGAGGCAGAGAAGCCATATAAGGCAGAGAAGAGTTGTCCGATCTAATGCCACCCAAGATCAGCCAGCTGGTTCCCCCCAGCTGACCTACCAGTCAACCTCAAACATATAGGTAATAGCTACAATTGGTCAAGCTGAGACCAGATCAGCAGAACCGTCCAAACAATTAACAAGATGGTGAGAATAAATGACCATTGGTTTTAGTCAGTAAGTCTTGAGTTGTTTGTTACACAGCATTGTTGTGGCAATAGCTAACCAATACAAAAACTTGATGCTTTCACTGTTTGGAATCTGCCTTGAAAAACACACAAACATTAGCAAAGGAGGCAAGGATGAGGATGTTCTTGGCCCCACGGTAATGATAAAACACTGCAAGCAAACCTACAAATCCAACATTAGGGTAATTGATTCATAACCTATGATTCATCTTTATAATTGAATTGTAAGTAATGAAAAAAATAAGGCAGCTCTACATGTACTGACATGGCAAGATCTCTAAGAAAGTTTGATGATTAGAAAAGGTAAGCTAAAGAATGATTTGCACAGGATTGTATCATGTATATGAGAATGGACACATAAAACTACATACTGGATATTTTTCATGGGCACATGTCTATAAATATAAAGAAAGACCTCTGAGGAGAAATAAGGGGTTAGGAGGGAGCCACAAAACATTTTTGTATTCTTATAAGATGAGTGTATCTATGTATATTATTCATGTAATGAATTATTCAGGTTATAAAAGTTACATAAGTAGAAGTAGGAATTAATGACATATGGTCTTCTAATCATCCCCCAAATCTCCAAGCTCTCCTCATTAAGATTGAGGGCCTGATTCAGGGCTCCTAATATTCAATTTTCAAAATCCCATAAAAGATGCAACTTGTGGAATGATGCTGAATATTATTAATCTCCAGAGAGATGCAAATCAAAGCCACAATGATAATCACTACCACTTACTCCTCAAGTGGTTACACTTAAAAAGATTGCCAATATCAAGTGATGGTAAGGTTATGGAGTAACTAGAACCCTTAGACATCGCTGATGGGAACGTAAAATAGTGCAACCTCTTTGGGACAATGTCTGGAAGTTTCTTATAAAACTATTTGAACACTTAACCTTATGTGCTAACAATTCCACTCCCCAGCATTTACTCAAGAGAAATGAAATCATGTGTTCACCCAAAGACAGGAAACAACCTAAAATGTTTGTTAATAAATGAATGGATAAATTCATTGTATCATATCCACATAAATGGAATACAATTCAGCAAAAAATGAAATGGACCACTGAAACACTCAACCACACAGATGAATCTCAGAAACATTTTGCTGCATTTGAGCAAGTCTGATGCAAATGAGATGGTCCTGGATGGTTCCATTCATAGGAAATTTCAGAATTAGCTGGGGGGGATTGACAGATAGAGGGAGGAGGGAACTTAATTGGAAATGTTATAAATCTTGATTGGGGTTGTGGTTTTAGGGGTTTTATAGGTTTATGGGTGGGTTTATCCAAACTGTGAATTTTATTGTACCTAGATTTATCTCAATGGAGCCCAGACCATGTGCCAGAGACTTTATTCCTTCCAGCCAGCCCTTTGGGTCCCAGGCGGCTGTCTCCTTGACTGAATGCAAAACAGCAACAAGCTCTCCCTCTCTCTCCTTCTTGGGCTCCTGGGCTGGCCTCCCAGGACAGTGAGTAATTAGCCCCACAGGAGTCTTGGATGTGGAGCCAAAAGCAACATCAGTGTCACGTCAGACGCCAAGACATCTCCAGCGGACTTGAGCTCACCACCCCCTCCCCTACACAGCCACCTGCAGGAGGAAAACAGCCCCATGGGGCTGAACACAGTCAGGGCCGTCTCTCCACGTCCCTGTTGGCCACTCACTCTGCAGAAGGCATCAGGGGAGATGGTTATTATTGTGGTGGCTCACACTGACACCTCCCATCGAGTGGCCCCTCCTGATGTGCCAGGTACAGGGCTAGGCCCTCTCCATATTCCACCTCCTTGTCTCCTCCTGACATGACCACTGTCCCCAAGATATAGGAAATTGAGGCTCACAATCATGATTGGACCAAGTAGCAGGAATCTTGTGCAGCCTGATCCCTCCTCCCACCCTCCGGGGGCATAGAGTCTTCCATTACAGAAATGCTCTCACTCCTAGCCCAATTGGCTCCAGCAGACTCTGAGCTCCCCCATCTCCATGCATCCCTGGGTCTGCACCCCACTCTCCCCGTGGAAGGCTGCCTGGGCTGGGCGGGGCCCCTAGCATCCTCCTAACACAAATGTCCCTTCTGAGGAAGGCTCTGAGGAAGAAGGAAAGGTTGAGTGGGAGGATTCCTGACCACGGGGAGGATGGTGCTGGAGGAGGGCATCTCGGAGCCTTGGAGGCACATCTGAGAGGTCCCCAGTATAGGGTCTGTGAGTGAGTGTGTCAGGGTACGGAGCTATGGAGGAGGGAGGCTGCAGCCTCCACAGCTGCTTACCTGATCTCCAGTTCAAGTTGCTGAGCATAGCTGTCAAGGCCTTGCACATGGGGGGCCACCTTTTTGGACATCCAAGATGAGAATTAGCCTCCTGGAGGCCCTGTGTGAAGTGCAGCTGTGCCTAGCATTATCTGGAGGCTGTGGACCTAGTGGTCAGCAACCAGGTATGGATACCCAGAGCAGCGTCTCCTGTGTGTCCTCAGCCAACTTGCTCAACCTCACTGATCGCTAGAAATGGGCATAATAATAGGACCTGGGGTGATTGAGAGGATTCAGTAGGATCATCATGCCTTGCTGGGCCCACACTGGTCCTTCTGCCCAGAATGACTTCCCACCTGTTTCTCCACCCAACAGGCTCAATCCAGCGTGTTCTTCTCTGGGAAGCTGCTGGACATCTGAACCCAGGCAACAGGATCACACACCCCCTCGGCTCTCTCAGCCCTCCCAGGGCTTCCTGGAGTCAGCCCAGTGTTGTGGAAGGGAACACACTGCCACGCCGGGCTGCCCTGAGGGTTGGATGTGTTAATACCAGCTGGGCTCTGAGAACAGCTCCTGGCGCACAGTGAGCCGTCAAGGAAACAGGATTTCTCCTTGTCATCACTTTAGTAACTTTTCACTGGGTTAATGTTATCAGCCCTCCCCACTGGCCTGCAAGCTCTTCTAGGGCAGTATGGGGCTGCATCCCGGTCCGCATGCCTGTGTGGCTCCTGACACTGCATGGGAGGCACCCTCACCTGGAAGAAGAGGGGCTCCCCTCAGGGGTGAGGGTGGTAAGGCCCAGCAGTCCCTGGAGGTTTTGTGATTTCACCCATGTCATTTCTGTGTGTCGGCTCACCCCTGCTGGCTTGGGGCTTAGGCTTCTCAAACTCTGGGGAAGAAAAAAAGCAAAGCATAGTTCTGAAAACACACCCCAGCCCCAAATCATTCCCATTCCCAGGACGTGGCGGGACAGGCTGAGATAAATACTGGTGGTTTATCACAGGAAGGTTCACCCCAGTGCGGGGAGCGTGAGCCTGCATGCATAGGCAGCCAGCTGATTTATCAAGTCCTGAGCCAAGCGCTGAACAGGGCGAGGCCATTTATCTGCATGGCTGGAGGAGAGGTCAAGAGAGAGAAGTCAGAGATGAAACAAAGACGCGGCCTGAGTGGAGACAGGAGCTCCCACCTTTACCAACTCCCGGGCTGTCTTCACCCCGCATGTTCTCAGGGAAGGTTGTCCAGAGCCCTTCGGTGAGCAGGACCCACGTACTGGGGGGAAGACTGGGCTCCTTTCCTGGGACCGAGAGCATTCCCAGCCTCCTGGGGTTCCTGAAGGGAGCACAACTAGTAGGAAGTAGGCTGAGAGCTGGGAAGAAGAACCCCTTATGGAAGACGCCCTCCTGCCAGCAGGGAGCCACATCCAGCGCTCTCGGCACCGACTGGCTCAGGAGACCAGAGCAGGCAGGCTTGGTCTCTGCTGTCCTGCAAAGGTCCACTCGGACAGCACATTTTTGTTTCTTTCAGTTTTTTATTTTTGGAGACAGAGTCTCACTTTGTCACCCTTGGTAGAGTGCTGTGGCATGGTAGCTCACAGCAACCTCAAGCAGCCCCAGCCCCCCGAGTAGCTGGGACTACAGGCACCTGCCACAACGCCTGACTATAGACAACACATTTTCAATGAGGCATCCCTGGCATCCTGGTTAGATCTCGTTCCCCCATCACACTCTACCCCTTCCCCTGCTTTGTTTTCCTCGTAGTACTTTAAAGCACTGGCCATAGCTCTGTGTGTGTGTGTGTGCGTGTGTGTGTATTACTGGGCCTGTTTTGAATGAACTGCCGTATCTCTAGTGTGTGGTCAGACCTGAGGCACTTTGCGGGTACTCAGCAAATCTCTATTCAGTGAATGACTAATGAGAGATAGCTCCCAGTTCCCAACTGCTTAGGCGTGCCTGGATAAGCTGTGTATATCTAATTGTATTTGATACCTCAGCAACAGAGGCATGGACATTGTCGGCTAAGAGAGGTGCAGTGGCCTGCCCATGGGCAAACAGCGGCAACCAGGATTCAAATCCACCTGGCACCAGAGCCTGAATTCTTAGCAATTCTCCCGAGAGAGGATATGGCCATAGACTTGCTCAGAGACGCGCTCATCATGTTCCCAGCCTAGGTCTTCCTAGGGGAAAGGGACCCTTAATCCAAAAACAAATACAAAAAGGTAAATACACAAATATGATTTTCTTGCACTGAAATGACTCAGACGATTAAAGAGGAAATTAAATGTCAAGAACAAATTCCACCTAAAATGAAATCGCTACTGTTTATTGAGATCCGCCGTGTGCCAGGCATCAGCTAAGAAATTTACATATATGACTCTGTTTAATCTTCCCACATACTATCATTATTACTATTTTCCAGTCACGGAAAGCACAATAGAGAAAGGTTAAGTTCTTTACCTAGGATTACTAAGTTATTTATCAGCCTGTTTCATTCCAAAGTGTGGGTCATCTCCTCTTTAGCCTGCTGACTCTAACACCTAGTCCTATTAGACATAAATTTGTAAGCTCCAAAATTGTACCATGTGCTTGGCAAGGAGAAAATCGAGGGCTGGCTTATCTTTTCATTCTCAGCCCGATGCCTGGCACAGGTGTGTGCTCAGGAGGGGTTTGCTGGCTGGCTGGCTGAATGTAGGAAGGAAGGATATGAGTGAGAAAGGGGAGGGGGCTCCAACTAGATGGGTGGATCTAAGTCCAGGCGTTGTCTCTAACAACACTGCTCCAGAAGCCCATCTGGGGCTCCTTAAATGTTCCGATTCCTGGACCTCCTAGCAGCCCCTGCCCTGAATCAGAAGAACTGAGGCCCAGGAAACTGCATTTTTAACACAAGTTCCAGGAGATTCTGATGTTTAACAAACTTTGAGACCCATAGTGCTAAGCTTGGCTCTAATATCCCCGTTGAACTGAGGCCCCTTTTACAGTGAGGCCCTGGCTTCTCCCCATGGGCATCTATCTGCCTGCTATATAAACAGAGGCCAGCTGGAGGCAGTCCAGGGAAAAGCGAGAGAGATTACCCAGGGTGAGGAGGATGACTTATTAGGAAAGATGGAGGGAACCAAGGGGCAGAGTTTGTATGTGGGAAAGCAGGAGCCACTCATAAATCTTGAGGGGTGACTGGCAGCTGGGGTGAGAGGCGCTCATATATCCTGGTGCACGGGCATTACCGGGCCTAATGGGGGGTAGGCATTATACGTGACAAACTTGAAATCTGTGCCAAAGAGACATTTATAATGGATCACTTAAGCTGCTAGCCCATTATGATTTTGCAACAAGATTCATCAACTCTGGGTCTGGAAGGCCTTTAGAACATCTAATCCATTTGTATTTAAGCTTTTAAAACGTTTTTTTAAAGCAACAGATTCTTCTGTTCAAATGAAATCTTATAAATAATCCAAGTATATGAGATAAATGAAAATAAAAGATATTCAGTTCCCTTCCCCTTCCCCCAGGGCATCTCCACAGAACCCCAGGGTCCCAAGGAATCTGAGCTATGGTTCTCATTTTGCACCTGAGAAACTGAGGGTCCAAATAGAGAAGGGACTTGCCCCAGGGGACACTGCAAGCTGGAGACGGGGCTGCTGGAAACACAAGGTGGAGCAGATGAGCCTCCCAACCTGAGAAGGGCCCAGGCAAATGGTGGGAGCAACGACAATAAAAGAGTGGCAAACACACATTTAGTGCTTTGCCTCTGCGGGGCTCCATTTCCAGTCCTTTATTTGCATCGTTGGTGCAGTCCTGTAGGGGTTATTATGACCCTCATTTGGGGGGTAAGAAAATGAGGCACAGAGATTTAGACACTGTAAACACGTTCACACAGACAGCTATGGTAAGTGGAGATGGAACTTGAAACAAGGCTGTAAGAGGCTTTCACTTGCCTGCCAGCCTGCTGTCCCCAAAAGCACAGAGGTTTTAACTAAGTCAATTGGAGTTGCCCTTGCCTCCTTCACATTATTCTCCCTGTAGAAGCCAGACTATTGTTTTTAAAACACAGATCTGATTGAGCCACTCTCCTGTTCAAACACCTTCAGTGGCTCCCCTCTGCCCCTCAAGACACTCTGCTAGACTCATGTCAACGTACTACCCCGCTCCTTTCTGGACCTCAGCCACACAAGCTTTTGCATGTATATGCCAGAGCTCTTCAAACTTTGTTGACAGGCATCTCACCCATAGAATTTTCTTTTCTTTTTTTTTAGTTTTTGGCCGGGGCTGTGTTTGAACCTGCCACCTCCGGCATATGGGGCCGGCACCCTACCCCTTTGAGCCTCAGGCGCCACCCCTCACCCATAGAATTTTGAGCGGTACATCCTCAATATGGTATACTTTTTATTTATTTATTTTTATTTTTATTTCTCTTTTTCCCATCAGACGGGTAATGTGCCGACGTCGTGACGAGATTTGTGGGAGGCACATCTCACGCATGCACATGAAAACCCAATCGTCGCACTTCTGAACTACAAAAGGATCTAGTATACTTTTTTTTTTTATTGTTGGGGATTCATTGAGGGTACAATAAGCCAAGTTACACTGATTGCAATTGTTAGGTAAAGTCCCTCTTGCAATCAAGCATCACAAGAATGGAGAAGCATGAATCCTATGTACTCAATTTTGATATGAGGACAATTAATGACAATTAAGGTTATGGGGGGGAAGCAGAAAGAGGGATGGAGGGAGGGGGGTGGGGCCTTGGTGTGGATCTAGTATACTTTTTAACTTAAAAACACTGACCTATATTTCTGTGCTAACGCATCGCATACATTTAAAGTAAACTCGGATAACTGAAATAAATAAAAAACAAGTTAAAAAATAAAAAGAAATTTTAATGATTTCTTCCTGCACTCCAAGGAATTATTACTTTGCCTGGTCCCCAGGGTGCCTGCAGTCACATTCAAGGTTCCTGATCTGTCCTACCCCTGGGCTTGGGGCTGTCATCGGCAGCCACTGCCTCTCAGCCTGGAACATTCATTCTTCCTTTGGATCCAGCAATCTCATTTCTTCCAAGGAACCTTTAATGCTCCAGGGCACCCTGAGTATTTCCCATGCAGCCCTGGCCTCTGTCATAATCATTTAGTGCAGTGACTTTCAAAGGTATGCCACAACACACTGATGTTCCATAAGAGGATCATAGGTGTGCCACACAGGTTTTTAAAGATCATTAAATTATTTTCAAAAGTTTGAAGCACAGTAAGTATATATTCCTTTGTTTTCTCTTGCCTCAGCCTCCCGAGTAGCTGGGACTATAGGCGCCTGCCACAACACCCAACTATTCTTTTGTTGTAGTTCCGCCAGGGCCGGATTTGAACCCACAACCCTCAGCATATGGGGCTGGCGCCCTACCCACTGAGCCACAGGTGCCACCCATGCCATGGAAGTTTAACTATAGGTTTAAGTGTGCCGTGAGCTAAAAAAGGCTGAAAAACACTGATTTAGTGGAACATGTTAAGTCAATTGTCGCTCCTATCTCCCTGTCCATATTGCGTGTGCTGCCCATGAGGACAAGTCGGGGGCTGTTTTATGTGTGTCCCAGTACCCATCACTCGGGAACTAATACCATTTGTTGACCGATTAAGTGACTAGAACAAGGCTTGGTACTTTGCAGACACTCTAAATTCTAACTGGTGTTTTTTGCACATTAGCAGTCTCCAGAATCACCCAGGGGTTCCCTACAACATAGGCTTCTGGGTCCCACCCCAGGGTTTCCAATTCAGTAGATGTTACCGGCTGAATTGTGTCACCACCTCCAAATTCATACATTGAATGAATATATATTCTAGTTTCTCAGAATGTGACCATATTTGGAGACAGGGCCTTTAAAGAGATGATTAAGGTAGAATGAAGTCTCTAGGGTGGGCCTTAATCCAATGTGACTGGTGTCCTTATAAGAGGAGATTAGGACGCAGACGGTGAGACTCAAGGCACACACACACAAACAGTGCTGACCACGTGCCGCACAGCAGGAAAGCAGCCACCTACAAGCCACAGAAGAAGCTAACCCTGCCAGCAGTTTGATCTCAGGCTTCCAGCCTTCAGAACCAACGGGGAAAAGATCTCTGTCATTTAAGATACCCAGACTGTGGCACTTTGTTATGGCAGCCCTAACAAATTAATATAGTAGGGCTGGAGTGGGTGGTGTGATTTTGCATTTCTGAAGAGCATGGAAATAATGCTGATGCCACTAGTGTGGGGACCACACTCTGAGAACCCCTGTTCCAGCCTCCAAGTGACAGGGAAGGAGTGGCTGAGGAATGACAGAGGGCTGGAGGGGCAGAGGAGAGAGCTGCTGGTGAAGAACGCTGCCCTGGCATTTCCCCGGCTCCAGGGAGAGAATCTCCCCCGCAGGCCTGAGCCCTAGAACAGGCCAGAGTGTTCTGAGCTATTACTCACTCTCCCTGCCCTTGGCTGAGGACACTGGAGAGGAATGGTCAGGGGTAGGTGTCTCCTCAGACACATCAGATCTCCCAGCTGGGATCTCTGGGGCCCAGTCACCAAGAGGCAAGCTGGGCAGTGCCAGGCAAGTGGAGGCCAGGGAAGCCAGTGGGTTGATGCAGTCCTAGTGACAGCAGATGCCCCTGTCTGCAGCCACCTCCTGCCCCTCCCCACCCCACCCACACTAGCAGGAGCACTGGGATGGGAAGGCAGGCTCTGCATACTTCCTTTGGTGGAGGATATAGAGAATAAGAAAGATCCTTCCTATGGGCTATGAATCTTCTCTCAGCCTTAGTTTCCTCATCAATTAAAAGGCCAGGATCTATCCCAAAGGATAGTGGTCAGAATTAAATAATGAAAATAATAAGTAGTTGGCTTTTGTCAACTATTATTATTACATTTATCAAGTAAGATTCAATTTCATTTCACCCTTTACAACACCACGAGGCAAGTATAAGTCCTATTTTATGGATTGGAAACTGAGTCTCAGAGATGTTAAGTAATACCCACAGTTTCAGGGCCAAAGAATGCGGCAGCTGTGATTCAACCCCGACTACAAAGGCCATAGTCAACCGTTCATATTCTGTCCTTTGGATAATAGGTTAGGATTCGGTTCTGGCTCAGGGAGGTACTCAGTAGATGTTTGTTCCCTTGGCTTAGTTCAAATTCCTACTACCTGAGTTAATTCCTCTGTCAATTCTGGAAAAAGGCTATAGAAGGGGACTTAATATGTGCCAGGCCCTACCCTATGCCCACTCACTTTCCTTGCCTCTCCAGGGAGGAGGCCCTCAAGGCTGGAGCCCATGGAACATTCATGCCATATCTCCAATTTGTTAGGTAAATGACCAATACTTGCTCTATCCCCACAACAACCCTCAGGGTACTATTTTATATCCATTCCACAGACATGGAAATAGAGGTTCAGGGAAGTCAAGTCAAGAGGTTGAGAAGTTGCTCAAGTTCTTCCAGCTATGAGAAATGGTGGACATTGAACTAGACCCCAAATCTGTGTGATCCCAAGTTTTTGCAGACACTACATCACACTCCACTCCTCTCCCAGTTCTCTCATTTGAGTTCCCTCAGGTCCCTTCTTCAGGACAAAAAGCTCTGCCCAAGAAGACGTAACTTTTTCTTCCAAAGCTCTGGGTCTACTCATAGAGTGTTGTGTTGCTAGGCTAACCAGGTAGAGAAGGAGAAGACCCTTACCCGACTATCCATGACAACTGGGTTTTGCCCCAGGGAGAGAGAGCGTGAACCAAAGCCAACACCATCCAGGTTGATTAAATTCCCCCATCCCTTTGAAGGACAGTTCCAAACCTTTCCCATCTAGAAAGCCCTTTCTCCAATCCAGCACATGTGGTCATGGCCTCCTTCCCGTCAGTCATTGCACAGAGCTGATCGTGTCTCCCGATCTAGATGACACAAGACTGTGTTGATTACAGTGGCAGAAACCCAGCTCAGCCAACTTTACCCCACATGGCCTTCACAGCTGCAGAGACCAAAAAGCCCAAAGACAGACCTGGCCTCAGAGGTTCCATAATTCATCTGGAACTGGCCTGTGTGTGGCTCTGTTGTTTGTGTTGGCTCCAGTCTCAGGAGGCCCTCGTAACAAGGACAAGATGGTCAGCAGTGCCCAGACCCCATTGTGCCAGCTCAGCTGCCCCAGCAGACCACCTGTCATGCCACTTTGCCTCGGTCACTGAGCGAGGGATGGGTATTTCCCCAAAGGAAAATGGAAGTCCTATTGCCAGATAAAGGGAGCAGAGGCCAGTGGGCAGAAACAGAAAGACATGTTCTCCGGGACCTTTGACCAGCTTCCTAGCTCCCTTGCTCTGTGCTTGACCTGGGACAAATCACATCCTGTCTTGAACCTCAATTTTCCTATTTGCAAATGGTGGTGATACCCTAATGAAGAGAAATGTTTGAGAAGATTCAACAAGTTAAGGTGCATAAATCACCTTGCACAGCCTCCGGCACACTGGAGGCACCAAGCCTCTGCCCTCCCCGACCACACACGTGCACCCCTCCCTGGCAGGCATGCTCAGCACGTGGAAGGAATTTAACCCAGCTCCTTAACACTTAGCAAGGGATTTAATTAAACGCATCTCTCTGCCTGTGAACTGTTCCATCTGCCTTTTCTCTTTGGACTCCCTCCTGGGGTTATGAAGCTGTAAGTGGAAGCCCCCAGAGACAGGTGACAGCAATAACTCTACATTCAACACACATTTACTGAGCCCCATTAGGAGCTGAGCAGTGTTCTAGGTGCTGGGGACATGAACTAGGACAAGGCTCCCTGGGCTCTGCCCTTGTGGGGTGAGTATTCACTCACGATGAGCCCCACACAGTGCCAGCCTGTGTGTGTGGCACCTCCTTTATTCTCCTAGCGAGGATTAGGTTAGTGTCATCTCATGCTTATTTCACAGATGAGGAAACTGAGGCTCGGGAGAGCAAGATCCCCTCAAGTAAGTTGGTCATTCAAGGAGCAAGAAAGCAGAAACAGGTCATCACATCACTATTCCCTCTCAGACGAAGCCTGAGTCAGGCTCCACGCAAAACTCAATGAAGATGTTAATTACCATGACAGCTCCAGTAAAAATCAAACGGGCCATCTTCCAGGAAGCTAGAGGAGAGGGAATAAAAAAAGACATTCGTGTGCAAAGTCAACCAGAGGTCTGGGATGAGCCGTGTTGAGCCCATACATGGAAATTCACATCCACCAGGATGGGCCGCCCAGAGGCAGGAGGGGAGCCCCCAGTGGGGCCCTGAGTGTCAGGAGGAATGGAGCAATTCAATCCAGGGCCAGCAAGTGGAAAGCAGCCAGGCGTGTCGACACAGTTGGCTGAGCTGCCACCAGGCCCGAACCTGCCATTTGGGATAAGCCTGGGGTCCACAAAGAAGGCCATGCACTCCCTGACACCACCCGCCAGCAGCCACCAGCTAGGTCCACAAGGCCTTGGGCAAGGTCATCTCCCAGCTCCAATCCCTGCCTAGGTTTACAAAGACTGAACCGCTAACTGTCTAAGGCAGAGATTAGCAGTCAGCGATGACTTTGGAACCCAGCAAAGCCCTCTTGGCTTTAAGACTATGGGCAATTGGCTTCTTCTCAGAGCCTCAGTGTTCTCATCTGTATAGTGGGATGGCTAATACCGCCCTGAGATAGTGAGGAATAATGTGTAGCCGCTCTACACCATGATAGCACACAAGCCATCACAAGCAATTAGGAGTTCTTGTTCTCATCTGTGCATGAAGAATCTGAAGCTTGGAAAAGCAAGTTCCCTGCCCAAAGTCACACAGCTGGTCCTCAGAAGATACAGGTTTGGAACCTGGTCTGAGTCTGTGCAGTGCTCTGCCCACTCCCCCCGCGCCGCAGGTCCTGTGTGCCAGGTGTTCTCCACGCACTTCCCTCCTGGCAGTCTCCTGTGTGTGTCCTGCTGGGGTATCGGTTCTGAAAGTGTTGGCTGTGTTTGCTTCCTGGTATGCCATGGAAGACTTGGGAATTCAGATATACTTGTGAAATACAAACAGATGCATTTATTAATGGAGAAGACCATGCACTCCCTTACATCACGGCCTTCTCTGTGCATGACCATGCACCCACAATCAGGCAGAGCCTATCAGCTGACCAAACAGACAACACAAGGCCTTCCTCGAGGCAAAGAGGAAACAAAGGCTCCTTCTGGCTGCCAGAGGCTGGGCAGCAGCTCGGCTTTCTGGAGAAGACAGGCATTCTTGGTGGATAGCCGCAACTCAAGTCTGTTGGAGACAGATAGAGAAGTTTTCGTTGCGTCCCCTCCACCCCCATACCCTCTTTGAAGCTGTATGCACAAGCTGGTGCCTTACCTTGCTCAGGACGTCAGAGAGCCGACAGGTGCAGCAACCTCACAGCTGGCAAGACCCAGGAAGCTAAGGTGCCAGGGAATAAAGGAGAGAGGCTGGGCACTGGCTCCCCTTCCCAAATACAGCCCCAGAGAACCAAACCTCTCACCACCCATGGGCCAGAGGATGTGTGTTAAGTATAGAAGGGAGAAAGAGATGTAGCCAACCTGGCCCCAGATTTTGAACAACACAGGGCTGATGTGCAGCATCAGTTTCCATAGAGTGATCAGCCTTTGGGACCCCCTAAAGTCAAAAGATCAGAAATATGAGGCCTTGAGCAAGTTCAAGGTTTCTTGGCTGTACAACTTCTATCCTCTGCCAGGTGGTTCCTGGCTCCCTTTAGGAGGGGTATGGTGCTGCCAGAATAGTTTGGAAATAAAGGCATATACCTTCCTTGGTTGCAAGGGGAGGAATTTAACTGGTTAGTCCCTAGATTAATCCTTGAATTTTCCCTGGTGTCCCTGTAGACCGGGGTTCAAATCCCAGCTCTGCCTCTTCCTCCCTGATGACCATGGACAGCTCACTTCCCTTTGCTGAGCCTCCTTATTTCCATGTGTAGAATGGGCATTGTGATAATGGGACTTCAGGCCTGAAGGACTCCCAGACACAATGCCCAAAAAGCCTGTAGCAGAGCAGTTGTTTAGGGAACACAGTTCTTTAGGACAACTGTCCAGAGCCCACCCACCATGAAGAGAGGACCCTTGTCCCAGGCAGATAATAAGGACCTGCACTGAAGACCCCCACATTTATATTGCTGGCCTAGGCCTGTCCCCAGAAACAGACTCACATATACAGTGGTCTCCCTGAGGTTCCCCTTTGGTTGTTTAAGGAGCAACTCATACATGATACGTACAAGGCTGAATTCTTGATTTCGTCCCCCTCCCCTCCAAACTTGCTCCTCCTGTCCCCATTCCTCCAGCTCAGGAAATGGTGTCTGTTCTCTGCAAGTTACTCCAGCCACAAATCTTGAGATCATCCTTGATTTTTCTCTGCCACCCTGCATCTAACTTGCCTCAGCCCTACCTTTAACACAGGGACAGCATCCAGCCAGCCCAGGCCCCCTCGTCTTTCCGGGGATTACTGACCAGCCTCCCCACTGGCCTTTCTGCTTCCTCCAGAGCCTCCCTTTAAAAGTTTATTTCTACAGAGTAGCTTGTGGGATATGCACTAGTTTCCCGTGGCTGTTGTAACAAATCACCACAAACCTGATGGCTTAAAACAACACACATTTATTCTCCTATTGTTTTGAAGTTTGAAATCAGTTTCACTGAACTAAAGTCAAGGTGGCAGCAGGCTAGGTCCTTTCAGAGGCTTCCAAGGGAATCTGTTCCTTGCCTTTTCTGGCTGAAGTCACTCTAACCTGTTGCTTCTATTGTCACATCTCCTCCTCTTCTGTAGCTTTCCTGTTACAGGGACACCTGTGATGACCTAGGGTGCCCACTGAAGTGATCTCTCCATCTCAGGGACTTTGACCTTAATCCCATTTGCAGAGTTCTTTTATCCATTTTCACGGGGTCTGGAGATTAACTGTGGACATTGTAGAGGCCCATTTTTCAGCCTACTACAGGATCCTTTAAAAATGTAAGTTAGATCATGTCTGTCCTCTGCTCACCCCCTACCTTCCCATGTCAGAGTAAGAGCTCAGTCCTTACCATCGCCGACAGGGTCCTCTGTGACCCCAACCCCACACCTCTCAGCCTTTCCACCCTGCCCAGGTCTTGCAGCCCCCTTGCTCTGCCTTGTAAAGGTCAGATACACTCTTGCCTCAGGGCCTTTGCACTGGCCCTTCCCTCTGTCAAAATGCACATCTCCCGGACACCCTCATGGCCCAGTCCCTCATGTCACTTTAGCCTCAGCTCAAGTGACATTCCCACAGAGAAGACTTCCTGGACCTCCCTGTAAAAAATAAACACTCTCCCCCCTCATCTCTCTCTTGCCTCTCACTCAGCTTTATTTTTGTTTGTAACCCTCTGTCACCACCTGAGATAAGTTCATTGTCTATTAGCTTGCTATCAGCTTCCCCACAAGGATGTAAGTCTTTCAAGGGCAGGAATTTAGTTCATTGCCGTATCCCCAGGGCTGTAATCAGTGCCTGGCACTTAGTAGGTGTGCCAGTAAATACTTGGAGAGGGGAGCAGTGCTTCGGGCTCTGTCTGAAATGACTGAACTCCAGCCACTGGGTGGTTTGATCTCAAGATTCCCCCAGCACTTTGGCTACAGATATCTCAATTCAACTGTGAAATTACAGTCAACAACAGGATTTTTTTTTTTTTTTTTTTTTTTTTGTTAGAGACAGAGTCTCACTTTATCACCCTCGGTAGAGTGCCGTGGCATCACAGCTCACAGCAATCTCCAACTCCTGGGCTTAGGCGATTCTCTTGCCTCAGCCTCCCAAGTAGCTGGGACTATAGGCTCCCACCACAACACCTGGCTATTTTTTTGTTGTTGTTGCAGTTTGGCCAGGGCCAGGCTCAAACCCTTCACCCTCGGTATATGGGGCCAGCGCCGTACCCACTGAGCCACAGGCGCTGCCCAACAACAGGATTTTGAACGCAAATCCACCCCTCTGCTCCCCTGTGGGTTCCTGCATGGGCTTCTCCCTCTACTCATTGTGTGCAACACTCACTACCTGCTCCTCCCCCAGCCCACAGCCAGAGCTAAGGGCTACCCAGGGTCCTGTGTGCCAGGACGGTATACACCCTATACATGAAGTAACTCATTTACTTCCCAGCACAGCTCTGGAGGTATGTGCTATGACAGTCACCCTTACTTTATACAAGTCCCACCGTGTGCTGATGGTCTGTACATGATGCTGGGTTTTCCCCAGGGGCAGGCTTGCTTCATCCCTCAATTCCCACCAAGAAGCACAGGAATGAGCAGAGGGTGGGTGCTTAGAACTTCAGAACACCTGGGAGGAAAGAAGCATGAGGGCCCACAGAGCCCAATCACCCCTCCCAGACACAGGCTGCCCTGTGAATGCTTAGGGGCCCGAGGGGAGCGACAGGGGTGCTGAGGCAGCCCTGGAGATGACATGAAATGGGGACACTGGGCACAGACCTTCTCTCAGGCAGGAAAGGTTTGGAAGGGATCCTACAACAAGCTTCTCTGGCTGGAGGTTAGATCCCACCCAGTCTAAACCCTTGAGATGAGCCTACATTACCACAGAGGGGCCTTCCGAGGGGGCAGGGGACAGCAGATGAACAGTGCAGCTTTGTTTTGTGGCAGTGTGTCCAAGGGGGGGCTGTAGCAGGCACCAGAGGGGCCCTGCCTCCCACAGTGCGGGGAACACATCGAGGGAATGTTGGAAGAGTCCTCCCCAGACCCTGCGTGCTGGCTCTGCATTCGCAGTGGGTTCAGTCGCCCCGTCAGGGAGTTGGCATCCTGGTGCAATGGGTCTTGAACAGGTTTCATCTGCCTGCATTTAGTGGGAAGCCAACCACACTAATAAAACTCCCCAGCCCCTACCTGACTGAACAGATCAGTGCGACAAAGTAGGAGCTGTGAGGTGAGCCAAGGTCCCAGCTGATTTCAGTGGCTTTGGGAGGGTAGTGGATAAGTTCACTGAGAATACGATAAATGAATGAAAGAATGAATGAATGATATGCACAGAGAAGAGAATCATATTATCAGACCCAAATAGTGCCCATGCTCCCTGATATACCAACATCTGACCTCGCAGGTTAGATTATTTCTGACTCAAGCCTCCACTTCAATTACGACTGATCTCCATGTTTAAAAGCAACAGTGAGGCTAGGCATGGTGGTTCATGCCTGTAATCCTAGCACTTCGGAAGGATGGAGGATCCCTTGAGACCAGGAGCTAGAGACCAGCCTGGACAACAGTGAGACCCCATCTGTACAAAAAAATTAAAATAAATAGCCAAGCATGGTAGCATGTGACTGTAGTCCCAGCCACTTGGGAGACCGAGGCAGGAGGATCACTTGAGCCCAGGAGTTTGAGGTTATAGTGAACTATGATGACACCACTGGACTCTAGCCTGGGCAACAGAGTGAGATCCTGTCTCAAAAAAGCAAAACAAAACAAAAGCAGTAACAATAACAACCATCTCCTATTATTCATATCCTGCCTTCCAAATGCTGTACGAAGCATTTACTAGCCATTGTTCTCAGCCATGTCAACAGCCTTCTGTGGTAGTGATTAGTCCTACTTCACAGATGAGAAATCTGACATAGGAGAGGGACAGTCAAAGAACCCACAGCTTGTAAGCAGCAGATTCAAGATGTCAGTGAGCCCACGTCCTTCCAGCTCCAGAGGCAGCACTGTTACCCACACCACTTGGGCACTGTAAACCAGAGACCTGGGCCACAGCTTGCCCATTAACTCATGATGTGCTTATTTATTAATGGCCTGCATAGGCACACACACGTGCAGACTCCCCCCCACCCCCAAGAGTGAATGGTCCATGGTAACCAGAACTTTGTGAGTCATATTTCTGGTACACGACTCAACAAGGTGCTTGTGATTGACTGAATGTTTGTTCCCCTGCCCCAGATTCATATGTTGCAGAAGCCCCACCCCCAAGTACATATGTGACTATATTTGGAGATATGGCCTTTATGGAAGTAACTAAGATTAAATGGGGTCAGAAGGGTGGGGTCCTGATTCAATAGATTAGTGTCCTCATCAGAAGAGACACCAGAGCTGGCTCTCTCTTTCCATGCACGCACAGAGAAGAGACACAGTGAGAAGGTGGCCATCTACAAGCCAGGAAGAGGGCCCTCCCCAGAAACCCACCCTGCCAGACCTTGATCTGAGACTTTCCAGCCTCCAGAACTCTGAGAAAATAAACTTCTGCTGTTTAAACCTGCAGTCCCCAACCCCTGGTCTATAGACTGATACTGGACTGTGGCCTGCTAGGAACAGGGCTGCATAGCAGGTGAGCAGCAGGTGAGTGAATGAAGCTTCACCTGTATTTACAGCCTCTCCCTACAGCTCACATCTCCCCCTGAGCGCCACTTCCTGTCACATCAGCAGCAGCATGATTCTGATAAGAGCAAGAACCCTGCAGTAAACTGTGCATGTGAGGGATCTAGGTTGCATGTCCTTGCGAGAATCTAATGTCTGATGATTGGAAGTGGAGCTGAGACAGTTATGCTTGCACTGAGGAGCAGCTACTAATACAGATTGTCATGGGCAGAGAGGTTTGACTGTACAGAGACCATAATAAATCAATTGCTTGCAGACTCATATCAAAACTACAACCACCAACACCATTCCCCCATCTGTGGAAAAATTGTCTTTCATGAAACTGGTCCCTGGTGCCAAAAAGGTTGGGACTTCTGTTTAAGCCACCAAATCTGTGGTAATATCGTGTGACAATTCAAAATAATGATGCACACTATTTTTTTTTTTGGTTTTTGGCCGGGGCTGGGTTTGAACCCGCCACCTCCGGCATATGGGACCGGCGCCCTACTCCTTGAGCCACAGGTGCCGCCTGATGCACACTATTTTTAAAAAGAGGTTTTTGTAGCTAGAAGAAAAAAGTTGTAATATTCCCAACACAAAGAAATGATGAACATTTAAGGTGATGAAAATCCTAAATTAAATACTAATTTGATCATTACACATTGCATGAACATATCAAAATATCACATATACCCCAAAAGATACATACAACTATTACATATCAATAAAAAAAATTTTTAAGAAGATTTTGAAGGTATCAACACTTCCCACCCCCTCAGTCTCCCTCATTCTCCTGCTCCCCACGGGGGCCCTGGTTTTGCAGCTCTGCTGTGAACTGGGGTCACACTTCAGGATCAGGCCAGGCCCAAGTCAGAGTTCCATAATGTGCGTTGCTGCGTGGGTGTAGAGAAACCAGATGTCCCACTCGTGACTCCTAGCGAGCCACCACCAGGTGGGAGCTCCCCGGCACGTGTGTTGGGAGGACTCCTTACTGGGCCTTGGAGTCTTTCCCTACCTTGCAGCGGTTGGCAGCTCCCGGCCTTCAGCTCACTCCTCAGGGACAGGGAATCACCACTCCCACATGGCATCTGGGGACAAGTTCTGTGTTGCCTTCCTCTGTGCATGGTGGCCCTGGTGGAGGGCCCAGCTCAGGCAGAAGCCCTGGGCCTCAGAAACAGCAGGTTACAGTGAAAATGCTAAGCACTTCATCAGCCCCCAAAGGCCCACCTCGCAAGCAGCCTGGAGAGGGAGGAAATCCAAGAGGGTAACCGGAGTGGCCGTCAATGCCCAGGGGAGAGACCCGCCCCTCTGCCACCTGGCCACGGAATCCAGCTGCCGTGCTCACCACACCGCGAAGCACAGGCGGGCAGCAGCAGCCTGCCGGGGCGCCAGCAGGACTGGGGCCTCTCCACCTGTGGAGGGGGTGGTGGAGTGTCTAGAGAACAGAGTCCTGCCTCAGCGTGGTTAGCCACACACCTGGATCAGGAGGCCGTTGCTGTGCCTGGCTGTGCCCTCCTTTCTCCCTCTGTGAAATTGGCATCTCACTAATCTCCCCCTAGTCCTGGCCTTCAGCAAAGTGTCCCCAATCTGGATATGGTACAAACATGGCAGCAAGAGAGGAATGGTCCCAGATGAGCCGTGGTGGAGGGACAAACACTGATGGGTTCTGGGTGTTCATTCATGCCTGGGTCACCACAGCTTGCACTGATTGCACACTTGCTGAGGGCCGGGCCCTGCAAGCTGGCACTGCCTACGTCACCAGTACCACAGTGTACTCAGCTCATAAAGGCAGGAATCGGTCTGAACCTTGGTCAGTTTGTCAGACTTTCTGTTTGCTGAATGAGGTGGCGGAGGTTCTCCCCTGGGCAAAAATCCCAGCTCTGCTACTCCCTAGCCGTGCCCTTGGGCAAGTGACTTAACTTCTCAACTCTAGTTTTTCACCTGCAAAGTAAAAGAAAAAAGAGATTCGTAGGGTTGTCATGAGGACTAGTTAGTAGCCTCGACACACAGTGGCTGGCACATAGGAAATGCTCTGGAAGGTCCATTCTTCTTGCTTATGTGGTTAGCGAGTTTCCAGTTTGTAAAGAAAAACACTCCATGATTAACAAGCTGTGGGATATGTCTATCATGGAATACTATTCAGCCATTAAAAAAGATGGAGACTTTACATCCTTTGTATTAACCTGGATGGAGGTGGAACACATTATTCTTAGTAAAGCATCACAAGAATGGAGAAGCAAGAATCCAATGTACTCAATTGTGATAGGAGGACAATTAAGGTCCTAGTACACGGTGGGGGGTGGGGGATGCGGAGAGCTGAGAAGGGGAGGGTGGGGTGCGGTGTCAAGGGATGCAGTGCACCTTTTGGGGATAGGGCACAAACATAAGAGGGTCTTTATCTAACAAAAGCAATCAATGTAACTTGGTTCTGTGTACCCTTGATGAATCCCCAACAATAAAAAAAAAAAAGAAAAACACTTCAAAAATCAAAATAATAAGATGTATAAACTAACAGTGAAGATAAGCCACAAGCCAGAAACAACAAATAGGAAATACAAAAGTTCAATTGCATGACAATTTGAAACAAAGACGGTAAGAAAAACTATTATAAGAGAGGTCAGATTGCTGTTGGCTCTCTCCAAGTCTCTCCCTTTTTAAAAAATTAATTGACTTTTAAGTGACAGATTAAAACAGTATATATTTGTGATACACAGCATGATGACATTGTTCTCCAAGTCTTTTAATGTACATCTAATTGTAAATGAGCATCTTCGTCTGTTTGGACTACTATCACAAAATAAAATAGACTAGATAGTTTATAACCAGTAGAAATTTATTTCTGTCAGTTCTAGAGGCTGGGAGTTCTAAAATCAAGGTGCAGGCAAATTTAATGTGTGGAGAGAGCCCATTTCTGGCTCACAGATGGCTCTTTCCTGTGTCTTCACATGGTGGAAGGGGCAAGGGAGCCCTCTGGGTCCCCTTTTAATAAAACACTAATCCCATTCATGAGGGCCCACCCTTGTAATCTAACCACCTCCTAAAGGTTTTATATCATCTCATATGAACATACGAGTCTGGGGCACACAAACATTCAGACCATTGCAATGGCAATGTTGCCAAAGCCGCTGAAAAGTGGCACTCCAGTTTTAGAAAACATTTTGGCAAATATTTACCAAAAGCCTTAAAATTGTGACTGCAGTTTAACCTACAATCCTACTTCTGGGAAGTAGTGATTATCTAATGATAATCTTAGAGAAGCATAATTTTCTCACATTTTACAAATGGTGGAAGGGAGGCTCAGAGAGGCTAAACAATTATGGCAGAGTCACACAGCTGGGAAGCGGAATGACCGTAACCCAAACCAGGCCGGACTGACTGCAAAGCCAAACTCTCAGCAGCTGCATTTTAAGTCCTCAGAAGGCCAAGGCTACAGAAACACCATAGGATTCAATGTCTCTATTTGCAAAGACAATATCTCTGTGGAAAATCCCAAAGGGTCTATGAAAAGCAACTTGAACTAATAGGTGAACTCAGCAAGGTCACAGGCAATTAGCAAACAGCAATTTAACTTCAATACTCTGACCATGAACTATTGGAATTTGAATTTGAAAGTTTTTAAAGTACAATTTAGAAAAGCACTAAAAAACATATGAAATACTTAAGAGATGGATCTAACAAAATATGTGCAAGATATTATACTGAAAACTGTCAAACTACAAAACATTGAGAGATAGCAAAAAGACCCAAAGAGAAAAATATACTGTGTTCATAAAGTGGTTGAAGTATCAGTTCTCTTTGAATTGATCCATAGAGTATATAAAATGACAATTAGAATCTAAATAGACTTTTTTGGTAGAAATTGAGAAATTAAGATTTATATGAAAAATCAAATGAACTAGAATAGCCAAAACAAATTTGAAAAAGAACAAAATTGGAGGACTGTGTCACCTGATTTCAGGATTTGTTATAAAGCTACAGCAAGCAAGGCAGTGTACTAGGGAAAAGGTAGACCCATAGATTCAGGAACAGAATGGAGTCCAGAAGTAGACCCATGGGTATATGGCCAAATGACAGTTTTGCTTAATCAGACCCAGGCAAGGTTCAAACTCACTGCCTCTGGTCTGCAGGGCTGGTGCTCTATGGCACCATGCTTGGCCAATTGATTTTTGACAAAATTCCAAAGGTATACAGTGGGTAAAGAATAGTCTTTTCCACAAATAATGTTGAAACAACTAGACACACAAATATAAAAAGAAAAAATGAGCCTCAACCCTTGTCTCATACCACATATATAAAATCACTTGAATTTGATCATAGACCTAAATATGTAAAACCTAAAACTATAAAACTTCTATAAGAAAACTCAGGAGAACAGTCTTTGTGACTGGATTAGACAAAAGATTTCTTAGAATACAAAAAGCACAAGCTAAAAAAAAAAAATTGACTTTATCAAATTTTCAAATTTTAAGGAAGTCCTAATTCTACATGAAATCAGCACATTGTATCCCATAAATGCATTAATGTATACATGATCTATATGTTTCTGATTTAATAAAAAAAGTTTTTAAATAAAAAATTAATTTTAAGGAAGATATTAAGACTCAACCACAAGACTCCTAGAAGTGATAAAAAAAAAAAATACAGCAATGTCTTAGGATATAAAATCAATGTCCACAAATCAGTAGCCTTTGTACATGCCAATCCAAGAGGGAAGCTAATCAAGGACACAATTCTCTTCACAGTAGCTTCAAAAAAAATAAAATAAAATAAGAAAGAAAAGAAATACCTAAGAATATACATACCAAAAGAGATGAAGGACCTCTACAAAGAAAATTATAAAACCCTAAGAAAAGAAACATCAGAAGATATTAACAAATGGAGGAACATACCATGCTCATGCTGGGAAGAATCAACATTGTGAAAATGCCTATACTACTCAAAGCAATATACAGATTCAGTGCAATCCCTATTAAAATATCATCATCTCTGGGCGGCACCTGTGGCTCAGTGGGCAGGGCACTGGCCCCATATGCTGAGTGCGGCGGGTTCAAACCCGGCCCAGGCCAAACTGCAACAAAAAAAATAGCCAGGCGTTGTGATGGGAGCCTATAGTCCCAGCTACTCGGGAGGCTGAGGCAAGGGAATCGCCTAAGACCAGGAGTTGGAGGTTGCTGTGAGCTGTGTGACGCCACAGCACTCTTCCAAGGGTGATAAAGTGAGTCTCTGTCTCTACAAAAAATAAATAAATAAATAAATAAAAATAAAATAACATCATCTGGCCAGGCCAGTGGCTCTTGCCTCTAATCCTAGCACTCTAGGAGACTGAGGTGGGAGGATTACCGGAGCTCACAGGTTCAAGACCACCCTGAGCCAGAGCGAGACCTCATCTTTAAAAATAGCCGGACGCTGTGGCAGGCGCCTATAGTCCCAGCTACTTGGGAGGCTGAGGCAAGAGAATCACTTGAGCCTAAGAGCTTGAGGTTGCTGTGAGCTATGACGGTACAACACTCTACAGTCTCACTTTGTCTCAAAATGAGAAATAAACAAATAAATTAATTAATTAAATTAAACACCATTGTCATACTTTCAAGATTTGGAAAAAATAATTCTTTGTTTTGTATGGAACCAGAAGAAACCCTGTATAGCCAAGGCAATTCATAGTAATAAAAGCAAAACCAGGAGTATCACCCTACCAGACTTTCGGCTATACTACAAGGCCCTAGTGATCAAAACAGCACAGTATTGGCACAAAAATAGAGACACTGACATTTGGAACCAAATAGAAAACCATGAGATTAAACTAACTTCTTACAGCCACCTGATCTTTGATGAACCAAACAAGAACATACACTGGAGAAAAGAATCCCTAGTCAACAAATGTTGTTGGGAGAACTGGATATCCACGTGTAAACCAACGAAACTGGACCCACCCCTCTCATAACTTACAAAAATTGATTCAAAATGGATAAAATATTTAAATCTAAGGCATGGAATAATAAAAATCCTCGAAGAAAGTAGAGGGAAAACACTTGAAGATATTGACCTGGGGAAAGATTTTATGAAGGAGACTTCTGTAGCAATTGCAACAACAACAAAAACAAACAAATCGGTCTTAATTAATCTGAAAAGCTTCTGTACAGCTAAGGAAACAACAACTAAAGCAAACACACAACCTTCAGAATGGGAAAAGATATTTGCATATTATCCATCGGGCAAAAGCTTGATAAATAGAATCTATAGAGAACTCAAATTAATCAACAAAAAAAGACCCAACAATCCCATATATCACTGGGCATGAATAGATCCTTGTCTAAAGAAGACAGACGCATGGCTAACAAACATATGGAACAATGCTCATTATCCCTAATCATCAGAGAAATTCAAATGAAAACCACCCTGAGATGTCACCTAACTCCACTGAGAATAGCCCACATCACAAAGTCTCAAAGCTGCAGATGCTGGCGTGGTTGTGGAGAGAAGGGAACACTTTTACACTGCTGTTGGGACTGCAAACTAATACAACCTTTCTGGAAGGAAGTATGGAGAATCCTCAAAGAACTCAAATTAGACCTCCCATTTGATCCTGCAATCCCATTACTGGGCATCTACCCACAAGAAAAAAATTATTTTATCATAAGGACTAAATTTGCATGAAACTGTTTATCGCAGCTCAGTTTACAATCGCCAAAATGTGGAAACAGCCTAAATGCCCACCAACCCAGGAATGGATTAACAAGCTGTGGTCTATGTACACCATGGAATACTATTCAGCCACTAAAAAAGATGGAGACTTTACATCTTTTGTATTAACCTGGATGGAGGTGGAACACATTCTTCTTAGTAAAGCATCACAAGAATGGAGAAGCAAGAATCCAATGTACTCTATTCCAACAGGAAGGCAGCAGATGAGCTAATACAAGGGGTGGGGTAGGGCACTGAGCAAGTGGGGACGGGGAGGCAAGAGGAGGATGGGGGTCACAGTGTCTGGCACAGCTCCTGGGGGAGGGACACAATTATAAGAGGGACTATCTAACAAATGCAATCAGTATAACCTAATTCCTTGTACCTTCAATGAATCCCAAACAATAAAAATCAATCAATTAATTAAAAATGAAGATATTAAGATTCTTCTCTTCAAAAGACATTACTGAGGGAATGGAAAGGTAAGTCACAGATTGGAGAAAATATTTGCAAAACACAGATTCGACAAAAGATTTGTATCCCCAATATATAAATTACTCTCACAATTCAATAATAAGAAAACAAAAGAATCTAGTTTTTAAAAGGGCAAAAGAGTTGAATACATACTTCACCAAACAAGAAGATTTCTCTGATGATTAGGGATAATGAGCATTGTTCCATATGTTTGTTAGCCATGCGTCTGTCTTCTTTATAGAAGGATCTATTCATGCCCAGTGATAATATGGAATTGTTGGGTCTTTTTTTGTTGATGAATTTGAGTTCTCTATAGATCTTATAGAGAAAAAGAGTTGAACACATACTTCACCAAGAAGGATGTAAGAAAATGCTCAACATCATTAAATAAATGTAATGCATTTAGATACACATTTAAATGTGCATTAAAACCACAATGAGGTTACACAATATACCTATCAGAGCGGCTGAAATTTTCTTCAAATGATGACATTACCAAGCGCTGGTGAGGTGTAGAGTAACTGGAAGCCTTCTCCCGTTGCTGGTACAGCTGCTTTGGAAAAATATGGTAGTGTCTCACCCGTTTGACCTAGCAATGCCTCTCCTAGAATTGGAAAAAATCCACACAAAGACCTACATGCAAATACTTATAGCAGCTTTATTCATTATATCTAACTGCTTACACCCCAAATACTCACAACTCGAGCTATAGCCACACAGTGGAATACTACTCAGCCTGATACGTGTAACAACATGGATGGACCCCAGCAGCATTAGGGCAGAGAAAGAAGGCCCCAAAGGGTACCTTTAGTATGATCCCATTCACTTGACATTCTGGAAAAGGTAAAGCTATAGGGACAGAAATCAGGTCAGCAATTGCCAGGGTTGGGGTCAGGGAAGAGGATGAACTACAAAGGGGCAAGAAAGAACTTTTTGCAGTGATGGTTACACAACTGCGTACATTTACCAAACTCCTAAAAGGGTACAATTAAAACGTGTGAGTTTTGCTTTAGGTGAATTGGGCCTCAATAAGCCTGTTTTGAAAAGAAGAACAATAACAGATGAAGTCTATCAAGCAAAACATTCATTTGACAACACACATTTACTGAGCATCTACCATGTGTCATCTATGAGATGGACAAGGCCTTCCTCCCACAGAGCTCACTCCTCTGTAATGTGTGTGCGTGTGTGTGTCTCAGTCGGGATGTTTACTGTTTCCGTGAGCTGAAGTCCCTTTCCTTAGTCTGCTTTTGCTTGCTCTCTGACATCTTAATACAGTTGTTTTAAAATTTTGTCTGGAGTTTATAATCGTTGTGTATTAGAGGCTTTGTCTGATACCATCTACTCCATTAAAACCAGAACTGGGACTGGAGAAAGACCAGAATGTTGATACTGAGAAAACAGTGTTGACTTTTGGAGAGATGGCAAATAAATCCACCAATTAGTACATATGATTCCAAAGTAATTTTAGTGTTCAGATATTGGTGTATTTCATGACATGCCTGCAATCCTGATTATAAACAGTATTGTCAGGAAATAGAAAATAATGAGCGTGCTCTCTTTTTTTAGTAAATATGTATTTATTTATTTATTCTTTTACTCGACAAACATGAGCTAGGACAGGGCCAGTGCAAAAGGACAAGTCCAATCTCCTGGCTCCAAAGTACTCTGAAAGGTCCATAGAAAGCAGCTTCTCTCGTCCACACTCTCTTGACTTCTTGTGATGTTTCATTTGTTGTTCAATGTTATCCTAAGTAAAGAAAAATTAAAATTTTTATTAGCACGAGTTTACTATTATCTTTATATCGTGCCAAAATGGTTTTAAATGCAAATGCCAGAGCATTTAATGCATAAGTCAAGTCACGGAAATGACACAGTATATATTATGCAGCTCATCCCAGGAGGGTGCAAGTGGCCACACAGGAAGGCTGAAAGGCAGAAGGGAGAAATACACACACACACACACACACACACAAACCCTCCAGGCACAGAGCCAGCGGCTGGTGCATTCCCAGGCCCAGGGTTCCTCCCTCCAGCAGCATGGGGAATACTGGCAGGGAGAGGAGAGACGCTCACTGGTGCCCAGGGCCTCACCTTGTGACAGGGAACACCCACACTTGTTTGGGCTGAGGGATGCCAGGTTCTTCGTCAGCCAGGGACTGGACTGACACCATCTCCCCTGGTTAAGGCAGCGTCTGGGGAAGCCAAGCCAGGCATCCCTCTTTAAAGCCTGTTCTCCTGACCCATGGCAGAAGGGGACCCTCAAGGATATTTAAACCTCCATGCTAACATGTGCTGGGAACTGGATCAGGGTGAAGGGCTAGATGTTGTTGAGACACAGCCTCCGGGCACAGTGGAGCCTTGGCCTGGATGGGGACCACGCCCCACTGCAAAATGCACCAAGTGTGCGTGCCTGACCCTAATCCTCTACATGCCTTCTAGGGTGTAGGGCAGCAGGGGTCATGGGGCAGGGGTGGGGAGGGAGAGCCTGGGATGGAGGTATGTGTGTCTGAGAACCCATTCCAGGGGGGGAAGGGAAGGCAGGGACTGTGCGTGAGCTGAGTTCCAAGTCCCCAGAAAATGCTCTCTTGTCCCATTGGGCTTCCCTAACAAAATACAAAGTCAAAGATAAAAAAAAACAACATTAAGATAACTAAGAAAATGCCAGGAAGGATATGTAACCAGTATGATGAAAAGGTGTCAAACGGTCTATAAAACCAGTGTATGGTGCCCCATGATCACATTATTGTACACAGCTATGATTTAATAAAAAAAAAAAAAAAACATTAAGAATTCTAAGGTGGTGACAATGGTGATATGGTGGTGGTGACAATGGTGATATGGTGGGCCCTTCTTTCTGAATATGAGGCCTTGGGTGACAGCACGGGTCACAAGCCCACGAAGCCAGCTCTAGATGAAGCCCCACTCCCACCCCCAGGGATGAAATCAATCAATTCCTGCCTTGTTTATGTATTCAGACAACAAACATGTGTCACACTATGTTAGGCACTGGGGACAG
This sequence comes from Nycticebus coucang, assembly GCF_027406575.1. NCBI lineage: Eukaryota > Metazoa > Chordata > Mammalia > Primates > Lorisidae > Nycticebus > Nycticebus coucang. Next base: position 76,429,307 of record NC_069796.1, on the reverse strand, counting down.
AGGAGAGACCACCAGGGAAAATGTCCCTGCTCTTGGGAGGCTCATAGCCCAGCTACAAGGCAGGCTGACCTCTGCCTGGTAGACGGGAAGCTCAGGAGCTCAGCCTTGGAGGTCCAGGCAGGCTTCAGGGAAAAGCAGCCCTCGTGCTGCAGTCTGGAAGATGAGGGCCAGCTGAAGAGACCAGGGAAGAGTATGTCAGGCAAAAAGGGGAGCGCCAAAGCCCCGGGCTTCAGGGAACCTGGCACGTTTGATGCTGAAACAATGCCTCATTATTCAGAGGGATAGGCACCATGCCATCCCACAGAAATGTCCAAACTGGTTTGTCACTGTAATCTCAATCTTCTATTTATTACTTTGCATGAAATGCAGTTGCCTCATGACCCACCTGGGACACACTGAGTCTGTGAGTCTTTGGTGGGCGGTTATTAGCCAAAGTACAAGCAGTCCCTGCCTTGCCCCAGTTTCATTTACAGCGTGAAGAGAACCTGTGGTCTCCCCGACAATGGCTCTGCCTACAGATTCAGTCAGGGGTACTGCTGGCCACCAGATGCCCAAGTTAGGGCCCAAGACTGTGTCTCCAGGCCCCCTACTCTTTATACCAGTGGGGCTGCAGCCATGCACCACCACCATCCCATCCTCTCCTCCTCGACTGGCCTCAACTGGCCTCAGGAGGTCTCACCCACAGGAACTGCGTGGTCACTGCACAGATAACAGCTTCTCCCGTGGCAGGTGGGACAGGTGGGAGACCCACTTGGTTGAGTCTCACTCCAATCTAGTGGATGGACAGTTGGGGAACACTGGTTTCGTAAAAGGAAATTAGGGGCTAGTTCCCCTGGTGTAAAGATCCAAACTAGGGGATGAGTGTGGCAGCCAGAACGTCTCCCAAAAGTCCCCTCTGCTCTGCCTCCCCTTTCCCATTGTCCTTCATTTCCAAGCACATGGCTGGTGCAGTGGAAAGAACACCTTTGGTCTGAGGCAGACCTGGCTTCTCGTTCTGGCTTCTCTCCTTCACCGTCTGTGGGTCTCTGGTCTATACTTCCGTGAGCCTCAGAACTCTCCTTTATAAAAATGTAGGCAAGAACATACAGCAAGCTGGGGGGACAAAGCGCATGTGAACTGTCTAAGATGGGGCGAGAGTTCAGCCAGGGCTAACCAGCAGCTAACCGGTGTCTTGCGCCCACTCAAATGTACAGCCTTTGAAAATACCAATTCACTTTTCTGGACAGCACTTCTCTCTCTTATGGGCACATCCTCTCCAATCACAGTTCTCCACTTGCTCCCCCGGGTGCCTCCCCTGTGCACTGTTAAATAGCAGCGTGGTTGAGGACATGCATTTAGGGTCGGTCAGAAAGGATGGGGCTCAGATCCACCGAGCCTCTTTGAATTCTAACATCTTCATTTATAAAAATGAACATCCTAGTCCCCATCTTATGAGGTTGCTAGGAGAATTGAGTGCGGTCATTCAGGCAGAGTGCTCAGTGAAGATGGCTTTATAATTGCAAGTATCCACAATTATCTTCTATTTCCTAGCCTCTCACACAAGACTGTGAGCTTCTAGATGACAGGGGCCCTGCTGGACTCACCTTCATTTCACTTTTGCCCATGACTCTACTACATAGCTCCAACACCCAAGCAGACCCTGATATCTAGTCGGCACCCTGGAAATGCCTACAGGAAGCTTGGCCGGAAGCCATTGCATGCTGCAGGAGAGCTGCCTGCCTTCTGGGAGGAGGGTGAGGTAGGCCAGTTCTTCCCTTCCCACCCACCCCCTTGCTCACTTGCCAGCTGCTGTTACTGACTGTTCTGGGGTTGGGTGGGGACGGCAGGCAGAACAGAGCAGAGGTGAGAGGGAGCAGGCAAGGTCTCGCTTGGTGGGGACTGCCTGAAGCTGTCCTCTACTGGCTGCCTGGTGGGTGCTTTTGTGAGTTCTTCAGAGACCCCAATTCCAGTCCCGTAGTGTGGGTGATATCACCCCTTGAGACTCATTGCTCCTTGCATCCTTAGCCCTTTGGAGTCAGCTGTCCCCTCAAGCTTCCAGCTGCTAAAAGCACACCTCCTTTCAGAAGGTCCTTTTGGACAGAACTAGGGTGTTCTCCTTCCAGCCTTTTTGCTCTATGCGGCCTCCGTGTATGGAGGGGAAATGTACATGCATGCCTTCTCCAAGAAACCTGAGGTCACCCAATCCCAGTGTGGCACCAACCTCTCTCTCCTGCCTGCTATTGGGCCAGTCAGCAAGATCAGGAAGATAGTCTCACCCGGCAGATTTTCCAAGCAAGAGCCAAACACTGCTCACTACTATGTCCCTTGACTGCAAGGGACAAGGTTCAAGCCCTCTGAGTGGTCTGTTGAAATTTCCCTCTCTTGAAGTAAAAGAGAAACCTCCCAGCCCCGGCTCCATTCCCAATATTCATTCCCCTCCCCCTTTTAGCCTACCAATGAGAGTGAGGGCCCTCAGAGTCAGGTGGCCAATGCTGGACAGACCATTGTACAGGTGCCCAGGAGCATCTTTCTCACCATGTACTTTGGATTCCTATATTCATCTCACCATGAAGCTTCATCTGAAATTTCCAATTTCACTTTCTATTACTTCAATGAATAAATGACTCAAAATTAATTTTTGCGGATTGGGAGGCTGAATATTGGCTGTCAGTGTTAACATCCTCACACCTTAAAATCAGACAATAGGCTCCTGGATCCAACAGGTCTGCAATTGATTGCTGACTTCTCCGCCTATCGGAGACTTTAGATAATTTAATTTCACCTCTCTGTACCTCAGTTTCTTTACAATGAGAATGAAAATAGTGTGCACTTGAAGTATTGCTATGAGGTTACCTAACAGTGTCTGGTGTTGGCTGGCACGGTGCCAGTGAAGGGTGTGGGGGTGCTCCTGCTGCTGTGGTGATGGGTCAGCCCTGAGCTGGCCTGCACATAGCAGGGATGAGTGGCTCAAGCACCTCTGGCATCTGCTTCAGGACACTTACGTATGATGAAGGCAGATGTAGATTCAGAGAACTCATGAATTAGCAGTTCTGTCCTCACCACTTTCCAGGGGGTCTCTGGTCTCTTGACATTCAATGTCCTGTCACTAGTTTGTTCTCCTGGTAAAAATGGCAGCACCATCCCTAGTGTTCCCTTATTTTATTTCATTTCATTTTAAAGACAAAGTCTCACTATGTCACCCTCAGTAGAGTGCTATAGCATCACAGCTGACAGCAACCTCTAACTCTTGGGCTTAAGCGATTCTCTTGCCTCAGCCTCCCAAGTAGCTGAGACTACAGGCACCCGCCACAATGCCCGGCTATTTTTTGGTTGTAGTTGTCATTGTTTAGCAGGCCCAGGCCGGGTTCGAACCTGCCAGCCCCGATGTATGTGGCCGGAGCCCCTAACCACTGAGCATGGGTGCCAAGTCTGTTCTCTTTATTTTCATCCTCTGTGAGTTAGGAATTGCTTCATTGAGTTGAATATTTGTCCTTTTTGAGGTATCCTAGCACCTGGTCCACCGTTTCAGTTTGGGAAACCAACTACTGTGTGTAATCCTGGGAGACTCAGGGCCCCCATCCCTCCTCAGAAGCTATTCTAGTCTCCCTCTCACCACTAACCAGGGTATCTCATGTCATGTTCTCACATGGATCCAAGCATTTAAAGTTTCCAAGTGCCAGAGGGACTTGGACACCTGTGGTCAGGCTACATTATTCCTGATAGGGACAAAAACCAGATAGCACCCACTGCCTCTCACATCCACCCTCACCCCTGGCAACCGCTCTGTACCATCAGGATTAGGAATCTGCAGACTACAGCTTTCTATTAGGGTCTGCCAGTGGGACACACTCACAAGAAATGAGAAGGCAGAAGAAAGAAGAAGCCATTTCTTTCGGGTTTCTGGCAATGATTTTTAGCAGCAGCAGCAGGCAACCGACCCTAACTGCAGGGGGTGCTACAGAGTACAGGTGATAGTTTCAGCTGTATCTGTGACAGGATGGCCCTGGGATTCCTATTCAGCTGCAGTGATGAGGTTCTAACAGTAAGAGCAGCAGCACCCCCAGCAGTTCAGTGGGGCATGTGGGCTTGTAGGCTCCCGCCCACAGGGTGTAGCAGCTTCCTGTCCTGTAGGTAACAGTCCTGTTCCTGGAACTGGCCCTGTGCTTCTTTTGCTCCTTTTCTCTCTTGCTCTTTGGCCCTTCCAACATCTCTATAAGTAATTTCCTATATTAAATACCAACTGTCTGAAATATCTAGATTGGTTTCTGATTTTTTTTTTGAGATAGAGTCTCACTCAGTCGCTCTTGATAGAGTGCCGTAGCATCATAGCTCACAGCAACCTCCAATGAGTGATCCTCTTGTCTCAGCCTCCAAGCTGGGACAATAGGCACCTACCACAACACCCACCTATTTTTCTATTTTCAGTAGAAACGGGGTCTTGCTCTTTCTCAGGCTGCTCTCAAACTTCTGAACTCAAGCAATCTACCTGCCTTGGCCTCCCAGAGTGCTAGGATTACAGGTGTGAGCCCCACGCCCAGCCTGGTTTCTGATTATAACAATGATTGGGCTTCCCTGATTCTTCGCCTACATCTATTCTGTGTTCTGCCCATTTATCAAGCTTGAGTCTTCAGCTTCCCATCAACTCCTTGGGCCCTGATATCTCCTCCATAAGTCCCCTTTGTATTTAAAATCCATTTCTGTGGCTTCCTATCAAGAACCCTGCTCTTTACCATGAATTTGATTTCTGCTTCAAGGGTTTACAAATAAGAATAATGGCTAATATTTACTGTGACTTTTTTGCATTTCTGGCGCACGCTTAATCATCTCTTTTTCCTTATTTGTTCCTCACAACAACTAGATGGGGTAGAATTATTAGTAGCATCATTTTGCATACAGGAAATAAAGGTTGCTGCAAAGTTAAGTCATTTGATCATACAGCTAGGAAGTGGCAGAACCAAGATTTGAACTAAAGTCATCCAAGGAAAATCTTTCATTTTTAACTAATACTCTTTATTGCCTGGTAACACATTAAATATGCACTTCAATTATAAGATGTATTCTAATTTCAGAAACATAAACTCCCACACCATTCTAAAATACAGTATATACATGCTAAAGTTTTCACTCTGGGAATTTGCTGGTGAGGCACTGCTGGGAAAAAAATAAAATGGAGTCATTTTCAGCTCAGAAGCCAACTTCTTTCCAAGCCAAAAATATTTTCGTTAAATTCTTGTCATACTGCCTAAAATTCTCACTATTCCATACCCTTATATTAGGGCATTCTATCCCCAGAAGTCCTTTTTGAAAGGGTGAACACGTTCCTTGATAAGAGTATAAAGTATACTGTCTCGAGATTGTTCAAAATATTCCCTCAGGAACATCTGATAACAGCTCCTAACCCTGTTCACCATAGGGGTAGGCACATGACTCTGTCTGGACCAATCACAGTATTCCACTCCCCTGGTCACTGATGGGTCCACATGTGACCCAACGCAGGCCAATCAGAATTCTTCTCTGAGATTTTCTGACAAGATTTGCTGGAGAAACTCTTCTTGCCCCTTGGGCCATGGAGCTGGAGGGATGTGAACCCATAGAGCCCAGAACCAGAGAGAAAGATAAAGAGAGGAGAAGAGAGTCATAAGCAAGGGCCTAAGGCCAGTTCCAGGACCTTTCCTCAGATTGACTGTGAAGAGCCAATGATAGCTTTCTTTTTGGCATAATGTCATTTGAGTTAGGTTTCTGTCCTTTGCAAACAGTCTTACTATACATCCCTTGGCCTCTACTGACATTATGGCAGTGATTCATGAATGGATAGAGAGCGGGCTGCTGAGATGACAGAACACTGGACAGATACAGGGGAGAGTAAGATGCCTGACATAGGCCTGAGGGGATGGAGGGGCCCCTCAGGACAGGGGAGTGGACAAGACCAGGCACCAACCAAGCAGCCTCTCCACACCCTTTTGTATGTGAGCACCGCCCAGCCAAACACCAAGAAGAGGCCCCCTCTTCTAAGAGCAGCTCCTCTACCAGCAGGTTTGACAAGTGCACCAGGTAACTTTCTTCCCCTCTTTCCAATTGCACGTGAAATAGGCATTTGTCACAAGCCTCTTCTCTTTAAGTACATGCCCTGGATTCAATCTGGTCCAGCTCAGCTGTGTGCTGAATCCAGCCATGTCCCCTCTTCAGGTCTCATCTGAAAAAACAAGAATAACGACTGCTCCCTTCCAGAGTCATTGCAAGGATGAAGCAAAATAGCACATGGGGAGTGGTGCACCCCAGGAGACTCTCAGTACAGGGTAGCCATTTGGAGGGAAGGGTTTCTCTCTAGGAAGGCTACCCCAGACACATAGAGCTTGAGGGGGGAAGGAGAAAAGAGCGCAGGCAGAGCTGGTTGGAGCTGAGGTTGGCTCAGCCCAGCGTGACGGAGTCAGAAGATACGTTAATGATATGTTCTTATTTCTGTGTTCTTGATGCTCTGGCATCTGGGGCCTCACTAAGTAGGGAAAGACTGCCCCTCCCAGGGCCAGCCAGTTTTTAGAGCTGGGAAATGACTCCTCTGTGAGCTGGTTCATGTGCAAACCAACTAGTCAGCCCAGATCCTTCAGCTACCTCCATCAAATTCTTAGGACAAATCCTCTGTCCTCCTGCCCTAATCACCCCAGGGTGAGGTAATAGAACACCAGGGTCATTTCCTATACCCTGGAGCCCACTAAGATTATTCCAACTCTGTAGTTCTAAACCTGCTTCCCTTGCCTTACTCATGTCTTCCCACAAAAATCACAATAAAGGGTGTTGCCTGGGCCATCTCCTCACTCCTGCCTCCTCACTGACCCCAGAGCTTTCCCGGGTGGCCCTGCATGGCAGCTGCACCTCCTGAGGGATCTGTCAGTATAAAAACTTCCCCCTTCATAATGGTCATTTCTGGGTCTGCATGCCTTACCACAGCAGATTAAAACAAATCCCGGGTGCATTTTAAAACAGAAGGCCTAAGTTCAAATCCCACCTGCCTTATTGCTCACCTGCAGTGGGACCCAGGACAATCATTTCCTCTTTCCTATTTGCTGCACTGGGAAAAATAAGGGTGAAATTATAATAATTGCTTCATGTGGTTGTTGGGAGGAATCACGGAAACCTCAAACAAAAGAAATCCACACACTCTAGACTTGAAACCACTGTGTCCGGACAAGCTATTATTATGTGAGCCCACACTAGGGATAACAAACACCCCCAGGTAGAGCTAAAAGAGCTGCAGGTTCAGGGCAGAGATAGAGATGGTCCTGATGGGAACACACTCCTGATTCCTTCACTATCAAGGAGCAGAGCAGCTACAGAGAGAGGGAGCCTGAGGGTTCCCAGCCAAGAGGAGAGAAGCACGGGAGAGGAAAGCAGCAGTCTCAGAGCAAGGGGCCCCGGCCTGCTCACCACGTTCCTCTGCTCCACTTTGGCATGGGTGAGGAGTCCACAAAGAGAGGAGGGCTCCCAAGACAGAAAATCCAGAAGAACTGCCTCAAATCCCAGGATTCAGCTGCCAAAGAAAAACTTAGACACTTGGCTTTGAGCGTTCCTAACTGTTCTCTGCTAGAGCTTAAAAAATTGCTTTTGTAGATTAAGGCAATTGATAACAGGCAGCCTGGGGGAAGGGGCAGAGAGATGGGCACTCGTGGGCCCCAGTGGAGGTTGTGGAAATTAATATGCCTTTTCGAGTGGCGGTTTGATGGGCTTTTTCTCTTTTATTGCATACTGTGATTCCATTTTATAAAACTAATAAATAGGCGAATCAATCCATGGTGTTAGAAATAAAGATAGTGGCTACTTTTCAGGACCCAGAACTGGCTGGGAGGATGCAGAGAGTCTCTTCATGCTGGCTACAATGTGTGTTTGCTTTCTGAAAATCTCTGCGATGTGTGTACATTTTCATACATATGTTTGACTTTAATAAAGAGTTTAAGCAATAAATTAGCCAAAGCATGGAAAAGATCTCTTCAGAAGTTTCCTTCTCAGCAGAGGAGAAAGGGACACATTTAAAAAGAGAGACTTTGGTATTAAGGTGAAAGCATCAGAAGAAAATATAACAATTATGTTTACAGCCTCCAAGTTAAGCATCCTGTTACGGCTGACTGTCTGTATGAATCAAGTTACGCTATGCCAACAACCCTCAGATCTCAGTGACTTAACACAACAAAAGCACATTTCTTGCTCATCAAAGCATGACTAGTACACGTTGGCAGAGGGCTCTGCTCGTCACACTAACTCAGGGACCCGGGCCCAGAGAGGCTTCATCATCACACATGAGTTTATGATCACCACAACAGTGGGAAGAGCACGTGGTGAACTGAGGCAGTTCGGTATTGAGTCCAAAAGAGGCATGCTATTCTTTGCCAGCAATTCCACTCTTAGGATTTACTCAGACAAGTGCACTAAGATGTATATACAAAGATATTCATCACCGTATTGTTTATAACAGCAAAATACTGGGAATGATCTAAATATCCATCAGTAAGGGATTGTCTAAATAAAGTGTTACATCCCTACTATGGAATGCCATCCAGGCTTCTAAAAAGGATGTTGCAAATCTACATTTGTTGACAATGGAAAGATGCCCAGGGTATGTTGTTGAGTGAAAGAAAAAAAAAATTTGGTTGCAAAACAGCGCGTATAGCATGAGCGTATTTCTGTCAAATTACACATATCTATAAATCTACATGTGAATATGCAGAGAGAGAAGTTTGGAGGGATGCTACCAAAATGTAGCCTGCTTGTTTCTGGGTAGTGAGATTAGAGTGGGGGATTGCTTTTCTCTTTACACTCTTGCAACAAGATGTAGGCCATTTTGAATCAGTAGAAAATTCTTAGTTTCTCAGCCTTGGCCCTGGGAAATTCTTTGCTGGGCTAGAAAAGTCTTTGCATCATCCTTTGTTGGATGTTTAGCAGCACCCCCAATTTCTGTTCTCAAATGTCAGCAGCACTCCTCCCTTCTCTGCTCCCCTTGTGACAGTCATCCCTGGCTGAGAACCACTGTCCTAGCAGAAGGGAAAGGCAGGCTGGGTCATAAAGCTGCTCCCAAGAGAAGACTTGGAATGGAGGCCAGCAACACTGCCTGGCAGGTAATGAGGAAAGAGCCCAGGGATTCTGGGGGATGGGGCTGAGCAAGAAGGCAGAGGGCCAGGTGGGCTTGAATCTGTTACCCCTCAAGTCCTCTGTGGAGTTCAAAATCCTGAGCAGGACTGAATGTACCGTGGAAAATTGTGATAAGGCCCAAGTGAGATGGCAGGCTCGGGAGAGGAGCAGGCACACGGCATCAGCAGGAACTCGGCGGAGAGCTGGCAGGGCTCTGGACAGCACCGGCTGGGAACCAGAGGTTTGGGGCTGTGACGCAGCATCTGAGCAGTTCCACGCCCCGCTGCTTCTTAGTTGTCATGTGTCTCCTTCCAAAACAGGGTTGTCTGGAGTTTGTCAGGGCTTTGTGCCCACAATGGGCCGCTGAAAAATAAAAATCGCTAACACTTATTAGGGTTGTAATTACATGTTGCGCTCTATTCAGAGATCTTGTCAACGTGTTACTTCACAGCAACCCTGTGAGGTAAGTGGTGACCATTCCTCATGTTACAGATGAGGAAACAGAGGCATAGAGCAGTAAAGTAAGTTGTCCACGGCCCCCATCCAGCCTGTGTCAGAACTGGGTTTTGGGCTCCTGCAGTCTGACTGCAGTGCCCATGGTTTTTACCACCCCACCATGCTGCCTCTGAAGAGGCATTAGCAGGGCCATGGGGCTTGGGAACAGGAATGAGACATTTCCTCATGGCTGGACTGCCTCTTTAATGCTAGCATTAGTCCAGGGCCTCGTACATGCCCAGACAACAGAAGGTGCTTCCATACGTTGGGTCATTACAAAAATTTTGAGATATACAAAAATTAATAAACGTAAAATCTACCCAGATAGAAACAAATGAAGCCCTGCCAACAACACCAATAAGCCAAGCAAGTTGAAACTTGCACAGGTGAATTAGAAAGGACACTGTTGACTATTTCTTGAAAATGGAATAATGGACCATAACAACCTGTCTCAAAACTTTTGTAGTGACCCCCACGCACTATTTTTTTTTTTTTTTTTTTTTTTTGCAGTTTTTGGCCAGGGCTGGGTTTGAACCCACCACCTCCAGCATATGGGGCTGGCGTCCTATTCCTTTGAGCCACAGGCACCACCGCCCCATACACTATTTTTATTCCTCAGTACAGCCTTGTAAGAAAAGCATTATGACTACTGCTCTTCTTTACAGAGAGGAAGTGGAGGCTAGATTCATTGTCTTCTCCTTGTGCTAACACGGTGACTATATTGTAATTGTTCATGTATCTGTATCCCACCTGGTAGCCAGGCCCGACTCTTCCTTTCCCCTCAGTGCCCAGCAACAGATGTGCCACAGCAGGGTCTGTGCTTGTCACTTTTGTGTCCAACCTCTAAGCCCCCTTCCTGGGTTTGGAGAAACAGCCACCGCTGTGTGAATACTGATGAGCCCCTCCTTTCTCTACAGAAGCCCAAAGGACCAGGTGCATGTTTTTCTGGCTCCTGCAATTCAGCCAACCTGTCCTGTGACCCCATCTGGTACACAAGCCTGGATGAGGGACAGAGAAAGAAGCAGAAGTCCTTCCACCTTCATTTCATCACCAGGATGGTGACATCTGGGACCTTGAGTGCTGGACAGCAGCATGATGGAGTTGCTAGTCCAGTGGTCAAGTGGTCAGAGACAGCCAGGGCAGCAAGGCTCCAATCAGACGTCAGGATGGGCTTTCTGTGTCCTCGGCCCATCAGCCTCTCCTTTAGTCTATTCTTGCAACTGCCAAACCAATATTCTTGCAATAAACCTTTCTCTTCTCAAGGAAGCTCAGATTTATCTCTGTTGCTTGCAACTAAGATCTACGTATGGAACAAGAGTTACAATAGTAATAAGGAAGAGAGGGCAGGAAGGAGGAGATAGCGCAGGAGGGCTGGAGGGAGGGATGCCATGCACACCTTCACGCTGCAAGAATCACTAGGCTAAGTAAAGTGTCCCCAGAAGTTTCCACTCACACCACTTGAAGCATCAGGGGTGGTCTGCAGATGGCCTGAGCAGAAGCATTCACTCATACAAACTCCATAACCAGCTAAAGATGCAGCCAAATCAGACAGGACTGGGGGATAAGACCAGCGTTGGGGCCAAACTGAATCCACTGTTGGAAAACATGGTTCCTACTGAAACTGCACTTCAAGACAACCTAACTGTAGAAATAGCCTGCGATCATTTTACCCTAATCGCTCCTGCAACTCAGGTACTAACGGGGGGGCTCCCTCCTTCAATGCATTTGATGGGAAATTGGGCTCAGCACCTTCAATCCATACCCTATGGAATCCACGATCCCAAGCTTGCAGTGGTCAGCCTACTGGGAGTTGGGGTCATGTGATACCGAATATGTCTACTCCAGCTCCAAGGATGACCCAAGAAGGTCCCAGATACTGGTCCACTGAAGGCAGACAGCACAGAGTACAGGTGAGGAAGATGAGGAGGGGTTTGTTCTCTCCTCCCGGCTCCATCCTCTCATCATTCCTTTCCCTTGCAACCTGCCCTTGGCAAGGAGTGGTCAAGGAAGTCTCAAACCGTGAGTGGTTGTTTAGGCTTGTACTGCTTTCTGAAATTCCCCTCCTTGTCCTCTTGTCCATTCCCATGGACAGAGCCCTGACCCATCCAGATATATACACTGCCCCAAATCTCCTTGTGTTCCTGCAGGAAGAACTCTTAACATGCACAGGCTAAATGGGGCCTTCACGTGGGAAGAAAATTATTTCTTTTTTTTCATAGTGTGGATACTTAGATATGCCTTTCTAAATAAAATTGTTTAATTTTGCCTGTTTTTGAATTATTTTATAAATGGAATCATACTACATGTATTCTTTTGTGCGTTACTCCATTTTGCCCAACATTATGTTTTAAGGACCATGCAAGTAATGAGTAATAATGAGTAATTATAGTTCATTCATTTGCACTGTACGAATATACTACAATTCATCCATTGTGCTCTCAATAAATATTTGGCTGATTTCATATTGGGGTATTATAAATGATGATGCTATGAACTCCTGTGCATCCTTAAAGTCTATTTTATAGGAGTTTAATATAGCTACATCAGTTTTCTCCTCATGAGCACTTCTACAGTATTTTTCCCTCTTTTTATTTTAACCATTTTGTATTCTAATGTTTTAGTCATGGCCCTTATAAATAGCATATAGTTGGTTTTGTATTTTTCTTCCAGTCTGACAGCTTTAATCTTTTAAGAGAATTATTTAGTCCATTTACATTTAATATACTTACTGATAGATTTTTTTTTCTCAGCCTATACTGTTTCTTTTTCTCTTATGTATGAACTTGGATTTTTTTTCTTCTGTTTATGTGGAAGCCATATGCCTTTACATTGCTTAGCCATACAATAAAATAGTCCTAATTCCTCCTTCCTGTCCTTCTATCATTGTTGTCACTCATTTTGCTTATATTTAAATAGACATAAGCACATATATATAGAGAGAGAGTACATTGTTGCTATTGTTATTTTGGACACACTGTTATCTGTTAGATAATTATGAACAATAAAAATCAAAGTTTTTATTTTACCTTCACTTATTCATTCTCAAATACTCCTCTTTACTCTCAAATACTCCAGACCCAAGTTTCTCACCTATATCATTTTCCTTCTCTCTGAAGAACTTCTTTTAAGATTTCTTGTTAGATAGGTCTACTGGCAACAAATTCCCACAATTTTTATTTGAGAGCTTTTTTGTCACTTTGAGAAACAATTTATAGGGTACGAAATTCTAGGTTGGTTTCTTTTTTTCTAGGTCAGTTTTTTAAATTTTCTGTTAATAATTTATTTCACTCCACTCTCTTCTTGCTTTCATGGTTTCTAATTAGTGAGACGTAATTCTTACCTTTGATCCTCTGTAGGTAAGGTGTTTTCCCTTTGGTTTCTTTCAAGATTTTTTCTTTATCTTTGATTGTCTGAAGTTTGATATATATGATATGACTAGCTGTAGTTTTTCTGACATTCATACTTCTTAGTTTTTTTCTGATCTTCATGGATCTGTGGCTTAACGTCTAACATAAATTTGGGGAAATTTTCCATTGTTGTTTCAAACATTGCTTCTTCCTCTCTCCCTTCTCTGTCTGTTATTTGCATTGCACATACGCCACACCCTTTTGTAGTTGTACCACAGTTCTTAGATATTATACTCTGGGCTTTTTTTTTCAGTCTTTTTTCTCTTTGCCTTTTAGTTTTAGAAGTTTCTAATATTATCTCGTCAGCTCAGAGATTCTTTCTCAGACATGCCCAGTCTTCTAAATAAGCCCATCAGAGACATTCTTCATTTATATTACATAGTTTTTGGTGTCTAGTATTTCTTTTTTGGTTCTTTCTTAGAATTTCCATCTCTTTCCTTACATTATCCACTTGTTCTTGTATGAAGTCAAACGGTTAAGTTCATGAACTCATCCCAGAAAAAGTGCTGCAGACCTCATTGCTAAATAACACTATGGTCACCTTAGGTACTCCCCTTGGGAAGCTATACCCCAATGCCAACACATAGACCACCCTTTAAAACAATTTTGGAGGCGGTGCCTGTGGCTCAGTGAGTAGGGCGCCGGCCCCATATGCCGAGGGTGGAAGGTTCAAACCCAGCCCTAGCCAAACTGCAACAAAAAAATAGCCGGGTGCTATGGTGGGCACCTGTAGTCCCAGCTACTCGGGAGGCTGAGGCAAGAGAATTGCTTAAGCCCAGGAGCTGGAGGTTGCTGTGAGCTGTGTGATGCCACGGCACTCTACCAAGGGCCATAAAGTGAGACTCTGTCTCTAAAAAAAAAAAAACAATTTTGGAACTCTTTTCTGGAATGGCCATTAGAGCTGTCATTGTACAAAGCCTGACAATTAAGTCCACGAACTCGTTCCAGAATTGCTAAATATTACTATAGTCACCAGATGGCCAAAGAGAGTACTTCAAAGTGACTAGTGATATTAAGTAATAAGGTATGTAGCACTTTTTCTAGGATGAGCTCACTAACTTAAATGTCTGACGTTGTATGTTTTCTACCTTTTTCATTAGCGCTGTTAGCATACTTATCCTAGTTTTCTAAAACCTCTGGTCTGGTAATTCTAACATTCTTGCCATATCTGATTCTAATGCTGATGCTTGTCTAGTCTCTTCAAACTGTGTCTTTCGCTTTTTTGTAAACCTTGTAATTTTTTTTTTGAAAGGTGGTTGCAATGTACCAGGTAAAATAGGCCTTTGATAATGTAGTCATGAGGTATGGGGGTGAGGGGAAGCACTCTGTAGTCCTATGATCAGGTCCCAGTCTTTGGGTGAGTTTGTGCCTCTAGATTGTGAACTGCACTAGTGTTTCTCAGTTTTGTTTTGTTTTGTTTTTCCCCTCTTAGATGTGACAGGATGGCTCTCCCCAGCTAGAGGTGAGTATTTCTCTTCCTCAATGTAGAACAGGCTGAAGTTTGGTATTTCCCTTTCCTCAGGTCAATTAGGTTCTAACAAATCTCAGCAGATTGGGGTCTGGTAAAATAGTTTCTCCTCAGGGCAGGCCTTATTAAAAACAGACAGCTCTGGGGTATTTCCAAAATGGTTCCTTTTCCTGGCTGGACATCTCCTAGCTGGAAACAGGAGATTTTTTTCTGATATTCACTGTGAGGACTAGTAAGACTCCTGGAGGCAAAACTCACAAAAGTATGGGAGTGCCCCTATGAGTGTAGCCCCTAGGGTTCTTAAGTTTCCAGTAATTGATCAGTTAAACCATGTAGATTCTCCTATCCTGGCACTGGTTCCTGCAAAGGTCTCTGCTCATGGTTTTCTGCTCTGGTTAAGTTACAGTTCTCTGTATTTTCCTTTTCCTCTTTCCTATTTGGGGCCAGCAGTTTGGCCTGTGACCATATTTCTCTTACAGATCCAAAGAGTTGTTGATTTTTCAGTTTGTTCAGCATTTTACTTGTTAAGACAGAGTGACAACTTTGAAGTCCCTTACACACTGGATTGGAAACCAGAAATTGCCTACCTTGCTTTACATGGCCAAACAATATTCCATTGTATGGATATACCACATTTGTTTATCCACTTGTCTATTGCCGGACATTTTGATTATTTCCACCTTTTGTGTACTATGACTAATGCTCCTATACACATCTGTGTGCAAGTTTGGGGAGGAGGACATATATTTTCATTTCTTGGATATATATCCTGGAGTGGAATTGCTGGGTCATATGGTAACTCTGTCTTTAATCATTGAGGAATTGCCAGACATTTTTCCAAAGTGGCTGTGCCATTTAACTTCCCCACTAGTAGTGCATGAGGGTTCTTATTTCTCTAATTCTCATCAACACTTATTATTTTACTTTATTTTAGCCATTTTGGTTGGTATGGAGTGATATATGAGTGGTTTTGATTTGTATTTTTTTTATTTCTCTGAAGACTAATGAAGTTGTATGTCTTTTCATGTGCTTATTAGCCATTTGTATATCTTCTGTGGAGAAATGTCCATAACCTTTGCTCAGTTTTTGAGTTATTTGTCTTTTTATTATTGAATCATAAGGGGTTTTATATATTCTAGTATGCATTCTTTATAAGTATATAATTTGCAAGTATTTTCTCTTATTCTGTGAGTTATCTTTTTATTCTTGGTGGTGTTCTTTAATGCATAAAATGTTTTCACTTTTATGAAATCTAATTTGTCAATTTGTTTCTTTTGTTGCTCATTTTCTTTCAGTTTTTATCTTCTGTCTGGGATCATATCCTTCTGAAAAATACCTTTAGTGAGTGTCTACTGGTGACCAATTACCTGATGTTTTTTGATCAAAAATTGCGCTTACTTTTTTCCCATTCTTAAAGGATGTTTCCGTAGGTATACAATTCTAAGTTGGAGGAATTTTTTCCCAGCACACTAATGATATTTTTTCACTGCCTTCTGGCTTCCATTGTTGCTGTTGAAAAGTCAGTTGTCCTTCTGTCACTCCTTTGAAGACGTTATCCCTTTTCGCCATCTTCTTTTAAGACCTTTTCTTCATGGTTTTCTTCTGATCCACTCTAATGTATATAAATCTGGATAATTTTTTGTATCCTACTTGGGCTTCTTGAATTTATGAATATTGGAAATTTGATAGACCTGAAAATTCTTAGCCATTGTCTCTTTATATTTTTTTATTTTTCCAGAACTCCGCTCCAAATGCATATATGTTAGATGTTTTCACTGTATTTTCTCATTCTTTCTTTAATATTTTTAGCCATTTTTTTGTCTCTCAGGCTGTATTCTGGACATTTTCTTATACATCTTCTGGTTCATTAATTTTCTCTTCAGCTGCATCTAATGTACAATTAAGCTGATTTTGAGTTCTTAATTTTTTCATTTTTCAGGTCTTAATGTTTATTTTCTCCTTTTCAAATTTGAAAATTTTTTTCTTATAATTTATGTCCCTCAGTATTTCAGTATTTAAGAATAATATACATTTTTACATGATAGTCTGTGTCTGACAATTTTAATAAGCTTTTCTGTATGCTTCTGTTGTCTGTGGTTTCTGCTAGTTCTCACTCAGGTTTCTTATTTTCTCAACTGCTTAATTATTTTTCTTGTGCTGCACATTTTATTTGAAAAATTGTTTGTAAGAATGATTTTTCACCTAAAATGGTGCTACTTTTCTCCAGAAAGAAATTGTTTGTTTCTGCCAAGAGTCTGGAAACTCTATCAGCATCAAACCTTCTTAATTCAAGTTCAAAGCTATGGTTCTCTAGATCACCCAGATTACTAGAACCCGTCAGTCTGGGAGAGAGCCTAGTTATAACTCATTATGATTTTCATAGTACTCATTATAATTTTCAGAGTAGCTTAAAGAGAGGAGCTCTTATCACAGGCCCTTTTATTGGTAGCTTCTGGGCCTTAACCATAGCTGTTTCTTCTAGACTAGTAAATGCTCTTAAGGTAAATGTAGTTTTGCATACTAGGCTTTCTTCTCTCCTTTTTTTATTAGATTTTAGTCAGCTAATCCCTTATGAACTGTTTGATGCCTTTAAGATATTTTTATATTCCATATGGTTTTTTCCCTTGTCCTCTTTGGATGATTTGGTCCTAATTAAATGTTTTCTTACACAGTGTCTCATGCAAGCTTCATAGCAATCTATTGGGTGAGAAAGAAAAGAAATGTTTTTATCTGAGGAATGTGAGCTCCCTTTAAATTATCAGACACAGAGAGGCATTGGAATGAGACAGCAGTCACATCTCACCCCTCTCCCTTAGCCTAAGTAATCATCTCCTGAAGTTGCTTGCTATTTGGGCTCTAGACTGACTGACGCCTCAAGTAGCTATAAATTAACCTAACAGAGCTGCACTTGGACACCTTAGCTGATATCCTATAGTTCAACAATGTGTAGTCAAATACTAATCAATGTTATTTCTGTGAACCAATGAGAATTCCTGAAAACCAGTTCTTGTAATTACCCCTCTCTTGATTTGTCCTTTTTTTATTTAAAAGCTCAAGCCTCTCCTTTGTTCTCTGGAACATCCAAAAACAACTTGGAAGTGTCTACCAGGTTGCAGTCTTCAAATTTGGCCCCAGTAAACTCTCTACTTACATTAATTTTGCATAAGTGTCTTCCTTTAGGCCAACATAGGTACATAGGCGTATTTGTGTTTTGTTGATGTAGAAACCAAGGCTCAGAATGGAGAAGTGACTTGTGCCAGATCGCACAGAGGACGTGGTAGAACACAGATTGGACATCAATAATCCAAAGCTTCTTTTACAAAACAGGTGCCAACTATCTCAGCCAAAGGGGTACAATGTACTTCTGCACTACTTATCTGGATAGACCAATTGAGATTGCAGTTTTGAAAGGGTTTTTCAATGTGGAAAATTCTTTGCACACTGCAGTACTGATTACATTGACATTTTACTCACCAAAGCCTTTAGTAGAAACGGCTTTGTGACTTCCTGGGATCTACATTTTTGGTTTAAGAGCTGAATGTACCTATCTATGCCTTTAGCATTTAATTAGCATCTACTTTGGGCAGGTCTATGCACAGAGAGCTCCTATCTCAGGGAGAAGAATTGGACAAGGATTGTACAACATGGCGTGATAGTGCCTGGGAGGGGCTGGGAGCAGTAACAGGACAACAATGATAATAAACAAAACAACTCCCCTCCCATTTATTGAGCAATTACAATGTGCCAGGCGCTGATTGATCTGAGATAGATATGTGGATGCGCACGTGTACACACACACACACAGATATGTATAGATAGATAGATAGATAATAGACATAGATATATATACATTTGATCTTCAAAAGAGGTGTAGGGAGGTATACTGATCATTTACCAGCTGTGAAACCTTAGGTAAGTTATTTTACATCTTTTATAATGAGGTTCATGATAGCACCTACCACCTGAGTTTATCAGTATAAAAAGGGCTTGATCAGGCAGCTATTATGTGTACTAGCCCTGTTGTCAGATGAAGACACTGAAGCTCAGAGAGTTGAATCCACTTGCCCATAGCCCACTGTTGATAAGCAAGCATCACTGAGAAGCCACCATGTGCTGGCCTCTGTGCTAGGGCTGGGACTGGAGCCACCTTGAGAGCAGACAAGACCCCTTCCTCCAATAGCCTAAATGACCCAGCATCCAACTCAAAAGAATACAACTTTACCCCCAGCATGGGCTGCTCAGCATGGATGGATCATGGAAGACTTCCCTGGGGAAGTCTCTCCAGCTGGCTTACAAAGCACAAAGAGGGGATTTGCAGATGGAAAAGCTGAGCAGGGGTGTTTTATGCTGGGAGAACAATGCGTGTAGCAAATCAGGGCATGGACCTTTTTATTTCTTGTTCCGTCTGGGGAGGAACACATCCTTCACCTGCATTTTCCATCCAAGTGCTAAAACAGCATCCTTTTCACAAGGAAGTAGGTCACATTTCCAGTCTCCCAAAAGGAAACTGTTACCTCTGTTGTGATGGCTGCCTCCACTCCCCCACATGTCTCCCTGTGGTCCTAGCTCCCTAGAGTCTGCTATTCCAAGAGCAGCTTTCCTCTTCCTGAACATTGAGTGAGCCAGGCAGGAGAATTCGTTAGCAGCCCCTGAGCTGGCCCAGTCCACACTCTGGCCCAGCTAACACCCTGTCAACCAGGGGTGAAATGCTCAGGCAGCAAACACTGCAAGGAAGTGCTATCTCCAGCTCCATCTCGGCTATGGTCTACTCAAAAGAACTTAGGGGCCTTCCTTTGGGGGACAGCAGCAGGGGTCCTCAAACTTTTTAAACAGGGAGCCAGTTCACTGTCCCTTAGACCATTGGAGGGCCGGACTATAGTTTAAAAAAAAAAACTATGAACAAATTCCTGTGCACACTGCACATATCTTATTTTGAAGTAAAAAAACTGAACAGGAACAAATACAATCACACCGCCTCAGGTGGCCTGCGGGCCGTAGTTTGAGGACCCCTGGTAGGGAAATCTCTGTATAAGAATAAACCTAAGCCTGGGCATCAGGTTATACCAAGGACCTGGAGCTGTAGGCTCTGTGCAGCCTGCACCTGCTTCCTGAAGCTATCAGGAAATTACTTGAGCCGAGGTGGTAGCCATGCTTCCAAGTGGTAGAGTCAGGCTAAGAATGCCGCATTCTCTGGGGAAGCATGTGATATGGTGGAAACAGTGTGGATTTAGGCACAGACTGATGTAGTGAGCAGAATATCCTGATGGGTGTCAGAGTCTTGTTCTGTGCTGTCATAGCAATGACTTATGGGAGGACCAGACTGCTCCCACAGGCCAATGGCTCCCTCTTCCCACCACCATGGCAAGGGAACTGTAATACCGCCCTGGCCCCTGAGGACCCTCCATGCTGGCAGCCAGCATCCCCAGATAACCTTAGCAAACAGCCACCAGCTCAGCTACATTCTGCCAAGATCCAGGTAGCACATGATTCGCCAGGAATTGGGCACTGTCTCTGGTTGGCCCTTTCAAAGGGAGATCCCCATCCAGGGGAGAAAAGGAGAGGACTCTGGGAGGCCCCTGGCTCAGAGGGCTTTCCTCTGGACTTCCCACTCTAAGTCTTCAGGGCCTCATCTGCCCGATTGAGAGAATCACACTCCCTACCTAGGGTGGGGAAGAAACAACACCCTGGGTGTGAACAGTGCCACCCAGAAAGCACTCCATGGAGACAAGGACTATTGTTTTGCCAAAGTTCCCTCCTGTATTAGCTTCCTAGGGCTGCTGCAACAAATTATCACAAACTTGGTGGCCTCAAAGAACAGAAATTTATTCTATCAGAATCCTGGAGGCCAGAGTCCAAACCTGAAGTGTTGGCAGGGCCCGGCTCCCTTGGAGGCTCAGGGAGAGTTCATTCCACCTCTATCCCAGCTTCTGCTGGCATTCCTTGGCTTGTAGCTGCATCCCTCCAATCTCTGTCTCCATCTTCACACAACTCTTTCCTTTTTGTATCTGTCTTCTCCTCTGTATGTCTCTTATAAAAACATTTGTCATGGGATTTAGGTTTCACCAGGGTGAAATGAGGATGATCCCATCACAAGATCCTTAACTTAAAAAGAATAAATGTGAGGGAAATATGGGGGGAAAAAAGATCCTTAACTTAATTGCATTGGCAAAGATGCTTCTTCCAATAAGGTCACATTCACAGGTTCCAAGGATTAGGATATAGACCTATCTTCATGGTGGGGTGGGGGGCAATATTCAACTCACTACAGTCCCCTACCAATTCCTCCTGAAATGTAAGGAAATAATTATTTTACAAAAACTAGGGAGAAGTAGGAAAGAAAAAATGGTTATCTGTCAGGCATTTCTACGTTCCGTCTCTCAGTTCTTCATCCAGCATCTCACCAAGCTAAGTATTCCTATTTCCTCTTTCCAGATGAGGAAACATAGGATCAGAGATGCTAAGTAACTTGTCAAAGGCTGCACAGCTAAGAAGTATCACCAGAGCTTTATACCAGGTCTGTTGGTGTCATGCACAGCAGCCCTTCTGGGTCTCCCCTGTCATGTACCTGGGATCAGGACATGTTGTACAATGTCATGTGGGATAGGTTAAGGAAGCTTTATTGGTCAGTGAAAAATGAGAAGGCAGGGAGCTCCCAAGCTTCCAATCATCCCCTAGAGAAGAGCTCCAGGGTGCCGAGGACAAAGGTCAGTGTGCTGGTATGGAGATGACAGAGGGATAGACTGTATGGTGGGGGCCCTGGGACAGCTGGAATTTTCTGTGGGTACGATGGAGAACCACTACAGGGCTGAGAGCGGGGTGAGCAGATTCTATGTTTTAAAGCTCGCCGTGTGAGGAAATATCAGACAAGCCCAAATTGAGGAACATGCTACAAAATAATTGGACTGTACTTCTCAAAAATGCCAAGGTCATGACGGATGAAGACAAACGGAGGAACCGGTCCAAGGTAAAGGAGATTAAAGGTGCAGGGCAACAGAACACAGTGCGTGAGCGAGACTTCCGTGTGGGGCAGCAGGCAGGGGTGAGCAAGGCCTGCAGGGCACTGCAGCGAGCTGCCGGCCCTCCTCCACGGGCACTGTGTTCCGTCATTGTACTGCGCTTATGTGAGAGAGTGTCCCTGTTCACAGGAAAATCCCCCTGGAGTACCGAGGGGTCCTGGAGCACAGGTCCACAACTTACTCTAATGTTTTAGGAAAAAAAACGTGCAGAGAGGTAAGTAAATGCGAGGAATAGAGCAAAGGGCATATGGAAAGTCTTTGTTCTATTCTGGCAATTTTTCTTTAAGTCTAGGATTTATGTCAAAATAAAAAGTTAAAAGAAAAAGG
Source organism: Nycticebus coucang (assembly GCF_027406575.1). Classification (NCBI taxonomy): domain Eukaryota; kingdom Metazoa; phylum Chordata; class Mammalia; order Primates; family Lorisidae; genus Nycticebus; species Nycticebus coucang. The sequence goes on along the minus strand of NC_069796.1, from coordinate 76,407,498 downwards.
TGAGGCAGCAATGTGAAGAGCTGGCTGTGGCGGTGGCAGCAGGTTGCAGGAGGGCAAAGGTGGAGCATCAGGATGTCCTGCTGGGTTGCACTTGGGGGCTGAGGAGGAGATAATAGTCAACATCTTTCAATTGGACAGCGGCCCTTTCCCAGCGTGGGAAAGGCTGGGGCAAAGTGCAGCACAGGGGAATATTAAGAATCCATGCCCAGCCACAGCAAGAGCACCACTGTGGCTTCACATGCCATCTGCACAGCCATGGAAAGGGTGTTTGATGCTTTGGAAGCAGACAAGCCCATCCTTAGAGGTGAAGAAGAGGCAACAGAGCCTTTACTATTCAGAAGCCTCTGGAGAGAAGAAAGGGAGTTTCATTTTCAGCCCCCTGGCTGAGTGATTCTAGACATATTAGCTTTTCTTCTCAGAACAGCATTGTGAGATGAACATCATGATCCCCATTTAAAACATGATGTTACTATAGCTCAGAGAGGTGAAGTGACTTGCCCAAGGTCACACAGCCCACAAGCAGCAGAGCTGGCTTTTGAACCCAATCCCTCCCCTGCTAGAGAACCTGCCTGGGAGCTCCTGTTTTCTCCCACATCTTGCCCTTCTTCCCCACAGGAACAAGGTCTCCCCTCCTTGAAGGGAAACCGTGCAGCCGTTTTTTCCTGGCAGCTGTAAGGCTCCTCTTCAAGGGAGGGAGTATTATTGTGTTGCCGACCCAGCCCCTTCCAGGAAAGAGCCCCTGAATTACAGGATTCCACCCACCCTCTCCCCTCTGACACGCAATATTAGCCTTGACCACTCCCAGAGAAAGCCCTTTGGCTCCCTATATTCCCTATTCCTCCTCTGAAAACAGCTCCTGAGAGGGTGGGGCCCAGCATCCTGGGGCTGTTCTACTCCCTGGTACCCACGCATGCTCCTGCACTTGTCACTGTTCATAAAGAGACCAATGGCAACAGCTATCAGTCATCAAGCGTCCATACATCAAGTCTGATTTCCGCAGCAGCCAGTGAAGTTGGCATTCCCATCCTAACTTTCTTTTTGTTTTTTTTTGTTTTTTTTTTTTAAATATGGAACGCTTCACGAATTTGCGTGTCATCCTTGCGCAGGGGCCATGCTAATCTTCTCTGTATCATTCCAATTTTAATATATGTGCTGCCGAAGCGAGCACTCCCATCCTAACTTTCAATATGGGGACCCACAGCTCAGAAGGCTGAAGGAATGTGGCCAAGGTCACAGAGCTAGGAGGACGCTAAGCCAGGCTCCAGCCCACTAGACGTTCTCTAGCACCAGGCCCGGTGCTCTCAATCATGACTTTTTGAATAAATTCAAGTCTGCTGGAGGTTCTAACCACAAAGCTTCATCTGGCCTCTGAGCTTCAGAGTCATGAACACAGGCCAAGCTGAAAGGCACAGAAGTTTTGCTCCCAGACTTCAGCTCCTGCCCTAAGCTCTGGGTTTCCAATAGGCATCCCTTCTACCTCTGCTGTGTTCCAGCACAGCCTCGCCTTGCCACACCCAGCCCAGCCCAGCCGGAAAGACGCTCTGTTCCCAATTCTCCTCTGGACAGCTGCTCCTGCAAGGGGGGAAGAACAGGAGGCAGGGGCCGGTAGGGTGGGTGGGTGTGGCTGGGTGCAGCTTGGCCGGAAGAACACAGAAAATTCCTTCTACGAGAGTGGAAAGGCTTGGCGTCCTTGCTGCTCTGGGCTCAGACACATTCCTTTGCACACTGCATAGCCTAGAAAAAGAGGCCAGTGATGTTCTATCCCACAGCCAGTACTGAGTGTCCACAGCCTTTACCAGGACCACCTAACTGCTGTGACCAAAGGGCCCTCATCATGGTGGCTTAGCACAATAAAGAGTGTTTGGATTTGGGTTTTGTTTGTCTTTGCGATGTCTGGGAATTACTTTAAAATACTCCAGGAAACAATTTGAAAAGTGGGATGGGAGTGGAAAATGAAAGAAGACGGGGGAAATGTTGATACTTTTTTTAAGCTTTATGATGAAAGGCTGCTCTGCTTCTTTTGTGTACTTGAAACCTTTATGTATGTTTATTTCTCCCTGACACAAAGTCCAAGGCTTGTGTTCCCAGTCCATGGTTCTCCCAGGTGGCTTTCCTCCAGTGGTGGCCCTGAGACACAGGCCCCTTCTTTCCCAAACTCATTGCATAACGTACCTATGAAATCCTCTTGACTCATGGAGAGCAAAAACTGGTGGGGAAGGAGGCAGTCACCAGAGCTCTTTGGGCATCTGTCCTTCAACATACTGGGGTCCCCATCATAATATCCACCCTCCAAATCAGACGTGGTAAAGGACTCATTTTGTAAAACGTGACCATTAGGGAGAAATGAGCACACCAGACAAGGACTCTGAATCATTTTTTATACTTATGTGTGACCCTACAATTATTTCAATACAATTGTCAATAAAAAGGGGGAGAATGGCAAAAAAGAGACCCTGGAAGACCCCCAAGACACTGGAGGGTGTACCAGGATGAACCCAGGGCCTCTGTCTCCCATGCCTACCCTTCCCCTCAGGTCCCCCTTGGTTGTTCTAAAGTCCAAGTCTGCCTGACTGTTCCTGCCCCACAGGATGGTGTCCAGTCTCCATCTCATCATGGTCTGACCTCTTCCCAAACCCCCTCTCCATCCCTGTCCTCCTCCCTCCCCCCTACACCCCATATACACTTCAATCACGCTGAGCCCTTAGCTGTTATCCAAGCCCACTGCACTTTCCTCCCCTTTGGTTTTCACTATGTGCTGTTCCTTTGAGCCACATGCACACAGAAAATTCCTATATGTAACCCAAGACCCCTTAGTACTACAATGTCCTCTGGGATCTGGCCTCTGACTACTCTATGTTCCCCTTCAATCTCAGTATTTAACTGCCTGTGTCAGTTTGTGAGTCTTTCTTTCTTGCTGGGCTGCAGACACTATGACTCATTCATTTTGATGTCCCAGCATCAGGCCTGGAAGGGACTAGCTCTCACTAAAATGTGAATGATTGGCTATATAGAGAAATGGGTGAATGAATGAAATTATGAGGGGATGTAGGAATAAAATACCACGTCTTCTACTTGTCTAGTGAGGTTGTTGGCAAGTTGGTCTAAGGGTAATTCTCATGCTGCTACTACCTCTACTCTCCCATCCCACCACTTACCCCCTACCTCAGGAATGCTATGTCTGAGTGGTCAAGAATGTTGGTCCTGGACCCTGCTGCTGAGTGATGTATGACCCTGGCCATGAGACTTAATTTCTTCAAGCCTCAGCTTCTCCATCTGTAAAATGGGATGGTAGGTGTATTGATATTAGTCAAGGTTATCCAGAGAAACAGAACCAATAGGAGGCAATATGTACAGATATAGTTTTATTTCAATAAATCAGCTCATATGATTGTGGGGCCTAGTAAGTTCCAAATCTGTAGGGTGGAAACTCATGCAGGAAACTCAGGCGGGGTTTCTATGCCACTGTTGAGACAGAATTGCTTCTTCAGGACTCCTCAGTGTTTGCTCTTAAGGTCTTCAGCTGACAGAATGAGGCCCGCCCAAATTACTTAAAGATGCACTGATAGTAGATGTTAATGACCTTCACAGAACCATCTAGACTAGCACTGGACCAAACACCTGGACAAGGCAGCCTAGCCAGAGTGACAAATACACCATCACAGCAGTCATAGCCCACAGGAAAGGCAGATGTGAGAAAAGGATGGGGTGCAGCTTGTAAACGTGAGGTAGTGGGGGGTGCATGACAGCAGCTACTTCAGGGCCACCTGAGCCCTGCCCTGGTGGGATGGAGGACATGAGGTCAGGTTAGGGGCCCTGTAGGAGCCCAGACCAGAGGCTGGGACAGACAGAAACTCAGGCCCAGGTCTTGACAAAGCCTGAGATAAAGTCTGTGACAGGACGGGGCACAGAAGGCTGTGGAAGCCTGGGGATGGAGGGGGAGAGGGTGAAGGGTGGGTGGTGAGTGAGCGATGGCTTCTTGGAGAAGTTGACAAAAATGATTTGTTTTAAAGGTTAAAGCAGAAATGGCCAGGTGAAGAAGAAGGAGGGGGGAATTGGTAGAGAAACATTCCAGGCAGAAGTCCAGCAGGCACAAAGCTGCAGAGGTGTGAGCAGGTGTGAGGGGGGCCCTCCAAAGAGAGGGGGCAAAAGAGGGCACTGGAACCCAGCCTCACAGATACAGTGGGCCCTGCCAAGGACTTCCTCTCCACAGCAGCGACAGCTGACACGAGCACTCGTTACGAGCTGGCATGGTGCTAAGTACACTGCAGTAATTACTGACTCGTCCCCCACAGCTCTCACAGAAGGTAGGTGCTATTAGCATCCCTATTTAGGTAATTGTCATGGTCACACAAAGCTGGAAGTGGTGGGCTGAGATTCAAGACCAGACCTCTAGCTCCAGAGCCTCTGGGGGGTGTAACAGGGGTTCCGGGGCAGGGTGTGTTGAACTTAAAGCTATGGGACAGCTGAGTGCGGGCAGGGGCGGAAGTCTGAGGCCTTCTCAGCAGTGCACATGCAGCAGTCCCCTAACTCCTGCAAAGAAGCTATGACCATTTTCTTTTCAGAAAGGGGAGACTAGGCCACCCCTTGCTGTGAGGAACACTGGAGACTCAGGCCTCAGCTGACCACATCACTACCTGAGCAGAATCAGGCTTCCGTTAGCAAGGATGACTTGTGGAATGGATAGTGTTGAAAATTGACCGCATATGCTGCATGGACACTCAGTTCAAGATATTAGCTGAAAGTGACACAGCCAATAAATGACGACTGGGATTTGAACTCTACCCAATGTCACGTGCACACCCCTCTCCCGACTCAGCACCTCCAGGAATTGATCTCCATTCCTTGGCATTGCATTAAAACCAGCCATTCACTCATACTGCCAAGCCCTTTCATTCCTCCGCTAGCCAGCACCTGCCTCCCAGCTCTGGGTCCAGCTCTGCCTTGGATTCTGATGAGCATTTCCTGCCGCCCACTGTCCTGCAGTGACAGCTCCCTTGGCCACGCTCCATGCGTGCCTCACACTCTGACTCTTGTTTTTATCTGTCTTTTTTCCCAGATTGCTGCCCTCTAGCCCTTCCTCCCCCCACTCGCCTTTCCCCAGAGGCTTCCTAAACCCCAAAGGCCACAGAAATTGAATGACATCACTGAACTCCAGACCTCTCTGGGCCCAATTATCAGGCTGAAAGCAGGAACGCCCTACATTTTCCCACAGGAAAGTGGCCCCCTCACTCCCAATCCCACTGCTTCTGGAGATCTTGGCAGAGTCCACAGGCTTTAAAGAAAACCAAGTCCTCTCCCCATGGATGTAAATATTACTCCCATTCTGAGTAACCAGGCACAGAGAAAGTTATACAATTGCCCAAAGCCGCAGGTTAGTGCATGGGGGTGCCCAGACCTGGATGAGAATCTCTGGCACCAGGAGACCTCTCACCTGCCAAGGAGCGTCTGGAAGCTCAGACACTGCTGAATTGGGGCAGAGTATGGGTATATGGAGACACCCAGACGTGCCTTGGGACAAAGGGCATATTACTTTCTTGAGGATTCAGCTTTCTCAGCTGTCCAGTGGGGATGATAGTCCCTATTCCAGAGCTGTCCAGAGCTGAGGACCACAAGAGATAAAGGCTCCTGAACCTCCACCATTCCTGCACTGCAGGCCTATTTTTAGCACCCCCGCCCCTCCCTGCATTATTGACTAAGGATTTTTCTTCTTCAAATGGACTGTCATTTATTATTCAAGTATATTTAATGAAAATGTACTGAAACAAAGTTCCTATCACACCATAAAAAGAAAACCAAGCATATTCACCATAAATAGAAGCATGAAAATAAACAGTGAAGAAAAAAATGGGATTCTGTGACTGCATATTAGTGCTAAAAAGGCTTTAAAGACCTGCTTTCCCTGACCTGCCTGAGATGCCCTTCCCGCCCCTCCTACCTCCTCATTGGCTTTCAGAAACAGAAATGTCAGCTTCTCTCTCCCGCCCACTCCCCTCAAGAACAGGCATCTCAGGAGGAGAAACTGGCCTTCCTCCCCGAAAGGGCAAAGCGGCCACAGCAGCAGCCTCCAGTTAAACTCAGATGCCATCCCCACCATCCCTTACTACCTTGAAACAGGGCTGAGGTTTACTGGTGACCATAAATAAACAGGGCATGTGGCAAGGCCATGGCATGTTGTCCCTGGAGCTGAATTGCTGCCACTAGTACTGGGAACCTGCCATGCTCTGAGACCTCTGGGGCTCCCTCTTCCCCAGAGGAGCACACCTACCTCAGCTCTCCAACTGAGTGGGTATTCTCAGCCACCTTGCCCTGAACCCAAACCCTCCCTTGACTACCCTATAGGCTGACAGCCCTTGGGCCAGGCGTTCAAACTCTCTGAGTCCCAGAGCCACTGGAGGACAGTGGCTTATCTCACTGCCTTGTCCTGGGCTTCCTAACAAGAGAATGATCACAGGCAGCGGTGTCCCTACTTCTCAGTGGCCACACCCCCTCTGGAAGGCTTAGCATGGACTTTTTCCTTCTGTACTAGTTTCTCCAGCTCGCTCCTCTTCGTCCTGCCAAAGGGTTTCCTCCACCTGCTGGCCCGGTGACCTTCCTCGTGCTCAGCTCTCAGCTCAGGGCCTCCTCAGGAAGCCCTCCCTGACTTCAGATTGGTTCAGGTCCCTGTTACTGCTCCAGAAACAAGTGTCCCCTCCATGCTCTGCTTGGATTATTTGCATTTGTCCCTGCTCCTAGGCTCCTATAGGAGCTGTGTCCCCTCTGTTGCCCTTGTGGCCCCAACACCGCCTAAAGAGCCTGGCACAGGATCAGAGTCCACGATGTGGATCCTGTTATTAGAATATTAGTACCCAGAGCCTTGGGGGGCGTAGCCAGGGCATGCACTTAACCTTGCCCCTGCTGGTCCAAGCAGTGCACATCCTTCTCCTGCCTCTGGATGATGTGGCCACCCCTGTCTTGTCCCATTTAGGAAGCCCTTCTGTCTGGATCCTCACCCAGGCAGGGAGGATTTTCATTGCATTCTAGACGTGGAAACTGAGGCCACAGGAGGCCATGTGATTTGCTCAAGCCCCTGAAGCTGGGAGGTGGCCAGTCCTTGAGGCACTGGTGGTCCTAGCACCCTAGTTTGAAAGTGAGCCTTGGTTTAGGGGTTCTACCATAGTTCCTCTTCTCCACGAGCTCTTCCTGCTCAACTCATTGCACAGATGGCTGAATTGTCCTTCATTTAATTCTCACCACAATCCACCACCACCCCCAAAAAAACTGGTGTCATCATTACCATTTTACAGGAAAGAAAATGGACTATCCATAGGACTGAGCAACTGTCCCATGCCATGCAGCTCCTGAGAAGCAGAGCCTGAGTTCAGACCTGGATGCAGAAAGCCATGGGCCTGCCTCTGCATGCAGCCCAGCGCCACACACAGGGCCCCTCCATGGAATCCGGTGCCACACACAGGGCCCCTGCATGGAATCTGGTGCCACACACAGGGCCCCTGCATGGAATCCTGCACCACACACACAGGGCCCCTGCAAGGAATCCGGTGCCACACACACAGGGCCCCTGCATGGAATCTGGTGCCACACTCACAAGTCCCCTGCATGGAATCCGGTGCCACACACAGGGCCCCTGCATGGAATCCTGCACCACACACAGGGCCCCTGCATGGAATCCGGTGCCACACACTGGGCCCCTACATGGAATCTGGTGCTATGCACGGATTGCTCTTGCATGAAATCCTGTGCCACACACACAGGGCCCCTGCATGGAATCCTGTACCACACACAGGGCCCCTGCATGGAATCCTGTACCACACACAGGGCCCCTGCATGGAATCTGGTGCCACAAACACAGGGCCCCTTGCATGGAATCCTGCACCACACACACAGGGCCCCTGCATGGAATCCGGTGCCACACACACAGGGCCCCTGCATGGAATCTGGTGCCACACACTGGGCCCCTACATGGAATCTGGTGCTATGCACAGATTGCTCTTGCATGAAATCCTGTGCCACACACACAGGGCCCCTGCATGGAATCCGGTGCCACACACACAGGGCCCCTCCATGGAATCCGGTGCCACACACACAGGGCCCCTGCATGGAATCTGGTGCCACACACTGGGCCCCTACATGGAATCTGGTGCTATGCACGGATTGCTCTTGCATGAAATCCTGTGCCACACACACAGGGCCCCTGCATGGAATCCGGTGCCACACACTGGGCCCCTGCATGGAATCTGGTGCTATGCACGGATTGCTCTTGCATGAAATCCTGTGCCACACACACAGGGCCCCTGCATGGAATTCTGTACCACACACAGGGCCCCTGCATGGAATCCTGTACCACACACAGGGCTCCTGCATGGAATCTGGTGCCACAAACACAGGGCCCCTTGCATGGAATCCTGCACCACACACACAGGGCCCCTGCATGGAATCCGGTGCCACACACACAGGGCCCCTGCATGGAATCCGGTGCCACACTCACAAGTCCCCTGCATGGAATCCTGCACCACACACACAGGGCCCCTGCATGGAATCCGGTGCCACACACACAGGGCCCCTGCATGGAATCTGGTGCCACACACACAGGGCCCCTGCATGGAATCTGGTGCCACACACACAGGGCCCCTGCATGGAATCTGGTGCCACACACACAGGGCCCCTGCATGGAATCTGGTGCCACACACTGGGCCCCTACATGGAATCTGGTGCTATGCACGGATTGCTCTTGCATGAAATCCTGTGCCACACACACAGGGCCCCTGCATGGAATTCTGTACCACACACAGGGCCCCTGCATGGAATCCTATACCACACACAGGGCTCCTGCATGGAATCTGGTGCCACAAACACAGGGCCCCTTGCATGGAATCCTGCACCACACACACAGGGCCCCTGCATGGAATCCGGTGCCACACACACAGGGCCCCTGCATGGAATCCGGTGCCACACTCACAAGTCCCCTGCATGGAATCCTGCACCACACACACAGGGCCCCTGCATGGAATCCGGTGCCACACACACAGGGCCCCTGCATCGAATCCGGTGCCACACACACAGGGCCCCTGCATCGAATCCGGTGCCATACACTGGGCCCCTGCATAGAATCTGGTGCTATGCACAGATGGCTCTTGCATGAAATCCTGTGCCACACACATAGCACTTGTTGATTTGTCCCTCAGGAAAGTGGTCATCAACTCTTGCTTCCTGGATCCCCAGAGCTCCCTGTCCTTTTTTTCCTTTTTTCTTTTCTTTTAATTATTGTGGGTACATAATAGTTGTACATCTTTGTGGGGGACACATGATGTTATGCTGCAGGCATATAATGTGAAGTAATCACATCTAATTGGGGCATCCATCACCTCAGGCTTTATCATTTCTTTGTGCTAGGAACATTCCAATTTCATTCTGGTAGATATTTTAAAGTATACCCTAACTTTGGTTGATTATAGTCACTTTATTGTGCTGTCAAATATTGCTCCTTCTAACTATCTAGCTATAGTTTTGCACCTATTTTATCCCAACTTTATTTCCCACTCCCCAATACCTTTCCCAGTCTCTGGTAATCATCGTTCTATTCTCTGTCTCCATAAGACCAAAATGTTTTTAACGCTTGGCTCCCACCTATAAGTAAGAACATGTGAGATTTGTCTTCCTGTGCTTGGTGTGTTTCACTTAACATAATGTTCTCCAGTTCCATCCATGCTGTAACAAATGCCAGGAATTCAGTCCTTTTTTTTGTTTGTTTTGTAGCTATACAATATTATATTGTGTATATGGACCACAATTTCTTTATCCACTCATCCACTGATGGACACTTACATTGATTCCAAATCTTGGCTATTGTGAATAGTGCTGTAATAAACATGGGAATCTTGATATACTGAATTCCTCTCCTTGGCATATATACCCCGCAGTGGGATTGCTGGGTCATATGGTTATTCTATTCTTGGTTTTTTGAGGAACCCCCCAGAAATTGCACTGATTTACATTCCCATCTATGATGTACAAGGGTCCCCCTTTCTCCATGTCCTTCCCAGCATTCATTATTGCCTGTCTTTTTTATATAAACTGTTCTAACTGGGGTGAGATGGTATTTCAATGTAGTTTCTATTTGCATTTCTCTGATGAGTAATGATGTTGAGGATTTTTCATATACCTGTTGACCATTTGTAAGTCTTCTTTTGAGAAATGTCTATTCAGATACTTTGCCCATTTTTAATTGGATTATTTGATTTTTTCCTATTGCCTTGTTAGAGCTCTTTATATATTCTAATTATTCATCCCTTGTCAGATGGTTAGTTCGCAAATATTTTCTTCCATTCTGTGGGTTGTCTCTTCACTTTGTTGATTGTTTCATTTGCCGTGCAGAGATTTTTAGCCTGATGGGACCCAATTTGTCCAATTGTGCTTTGGTTGCCTATGCTTTAGGAACAATACCCACCCTTTCTGAAGTCTGGCTTCTTGGTGGCTTCCAGGAGCCACACCAGATTTTTCCAGTACATTCCTTTGTGCTGAAGCTTCATCCAAGCTGGTGATAGCTCCTCAAGGCTCAGACCTTACTTCATGCTCCCTTAAAAGTCTCCTTGTGCCTGGAAAAGAGCAAGACACTGAAACATGTTTGGAAATTAAGCAACACAGAGTCTATGGATGATGCCAACCTCAGCCATTCTTAATGCCTTCTTGACACTTTTTGTTAGTTTCTATATTTTCTACAATAAACTTGTTTTGCTTAATTTTTTTCTAAATAAGCTAACGATTCCTCAAAAAGCGTCATGGTGTGATTTGTGATTCCCAAATCCTCTGTTTATAATGAAACATTCAGGAGGGATTTTTCAGGCAATTTTCCCACTTTAGGTCACTAACTTCCCACTCTCCTGATAACCCCAGAAACAAATAGAGGTCTCTGGTTTAAAAACCTGAAAAAATCCCTTTATCGCTTCTCCCCTAAAATGCAAAATATCCACTGGAAAATGTAAAGCTAATTTTCCAACCTTGGATTTAATTTATTTTTCCTAAGTACAGAAGCAATATAATTTTTTACTTATCTATATTTACTTTACTTTAACTTTTTAATTGTACTACCTCCTTGTAATTGTATATTTATATCACCTTCACAGTTAAACAGAGTTTTTAATGAAAACTGAAAAGATTATAATTTATAATCATAGTAGAAATTTTGAACAATACAGAAAACATAATCAAGAAAATTCAGATGACTTGTTTTCCCTCCCTCAAGAGATAGTGTTAGGATTAGAATGTATTTCCTTCCAGTCTTTTTTCTGTGCAGGTAACTGTGTTTGTTTAGTGTCAAGTTTTTTCTCTCTTGGCTACTTTCTTTTAAAGTTACCATCTTAAATCATTTTAAAAGTGTGCATGTATTTGAGTCTCTTCCTGATTGCCCTATGATTTCATGATATTCAGATACACATCCTCCTAACTTGTTCTATTTGCTGACTCTCCCTTATGATCATTTGTCTTGCGTAGTTTACAGTTTTTTATTGTAACCTCATCTTTTCCCAGGGTTATGACTCCTTTAGGATTGGGATAGCCCTGAATTGGGAAATGTTTTTGAAAATCAGTTTTACATTTTCACATTTGCTCCTGAGTTTTCACTAGACAAGACCAATTTTTATAATGTTTTCTTGGTTTAGGCTTCTGATAATAGTTTGATAGTGTATATTCAAACTCTTTTCACTTGCGTGATTCAGGCTTGTGATTTCAAATTCTCAAGGGATATTTTTAAATTTCCACTCAGAGACCAAAGTTAAGACAACATGTTTGGTGTCGTTTCTCTATCTCACCTTCCATGGAGAACTACGGAGGTCAGGATAGGTGAAGTTGTGTTGCGGTAATGAACAAGCCTAAACTCACACAACCACCCAGACTTATTTCCTTTTTACTCTCTATGTCCACCAGGGATCAGTTGAGAATTCTGCTCCATGTGTCCTCCTTCAGGGACTGAAGCTTAGAGAACCGCCATTCTTTTCAACATTCTCAGTCTGGACAACCTCCGCCATTCTTTTCAACATTCTCAGTCTGGACAACCTGCACAGGCACTTAAATGCTCTGGAAATACCTAGTGAACATTACCAGCAACTTTACAAGGGAAATGCTTTGCTGAGGCCCCGGCTTCATTTAGGCATCTTAGTTCTACCTGGACGCCACATACATGTCAGAGCCATATCTCCTGACCCGAAGGAGACTTCTCTTTATTTATTCTAAGTTCAGCTACTTGTTGTTAATACTTTTATTTTATCCAGCTCTCCTGGATGTTTTCTTTGATTGTGATGAGGGAGGAGAAGTGTCCGCTTAGTTTGTCATGTTGCCAGAATCAGAAAACTTTATATTGTTTCCTCAACAATTGGGAGCACGCTTTTTTTTTAAGGAGAAAGAAAGAGAAGTTTATTAATTTGCTGGCAAATGAGGAGGCTAACAGATGTCTGTCTCAAAAATACCAGCATCCCCCTTCTGAAGAGAAGCACAGAGCTTTTAAAGGTTCCGATTAATCCCATGATCCCATTTTGGGCTAAGACAATCTTGGGACCTCAGGCCAGATGATTCCCTTGAGCTATCTCATGTCGTGCAAAGAAGAAAAGACATTTCCCTGCCCCTCCCAACCGCTGGCCTGAGGCAGGGATGTAGGTTTTAGTTCAATAACAATAACAACAACAATAATAATAATAATAATAAAATAAATAAGGGTAAGGGAATTTTAAGAGACAAAAAAACACTTTTTTTCCCCTTTTTAGGCCATTCTCTGTTACATATTCCCCACTGTCAGTTTTACCCTTCTTTATCTGTGGGTGGAGGGGCAATAGTACTACAGTACTAACCTTGGGGTGCAAAATGGGTCTTGTATAAACGATTTCTTAGGGGCTTAATTTGAGCCTGCTTCCAAAGGGCCACCCTTATCCAGAGGAGAGCAAGCAGCAATAGCTTGTTTCACTTTAGGTGGGTCTCCTGTGATTTTCATTCCAGACATTGGGCTGTGCTTACTTGCTAGATTACCTCTGCTTCAAAGGAGGATCCATTATCATTAGGATCCTACTGGGGTTCACTCATTGAAGCTTGTGGGTGACATATCCAAGTGCAGATGGCAGAAAGCGAGGGTTTCCTCCCTGGACCTTCAGTGGGGAGCTTCAGTTCATTCATAAAAGTCTGCTAATCTGTTAGTGCATCTCGACTGGAAGCAAGAGAAGAGCATGGGAACCAGAGCTCAGGTAGCTGGAGGAGCAGCCAACTGACAGGGGCCTGGGCTTTGGTAGAGGGAGGCAGCCCACTGACAACCCAGGAGTTCAGTGGTTAAAACCCCAACTCCTTCCTACCTTTCTATCTCTTGACCCAAGTGCAAGTGTGAGGGCAGAGAAGCCCAGGAGGCAGAGTGTGGGGAAGCCAGCTCCCTGGGGCATATTGGCAGAGCAGGTGGACAGCCATCCAGACCAGGGGCTCAGCTGGTGGCTGGAAGAAGGGTGGGTGCAGGGAACTGGTAATAGCCTTGAAAGAGATGGCTTTGGTCCTCAACTAAAGCTTCAGAGAAGGTTTGGTAAGGCAAGGGAAGAGCTAAAAGAGATTTAAGAGAGAGACCTGGGACAGAGAGAGCAAGATGGTGGCCGAGTAACAGCTTCCTTGCATCTGGGCACTGTGAGTCTGGGGAGATAAGACTCCAGGCATCTCTGGATGGTGGGATGCACCTATAATCATCCCTTCGAGGATACAGAGAGTCAGCGAGAGACTTCTGGACCCCAAGAGGAGGACAAAAACAGTGGAAAACTGGCAAGTGGTCGCATGTGTTCAATCCGTCTAATCCCCTTGGCAGCTGTAAATACAGTAGCAGTGAGATTGCAAGATGGAAAGGCCTTACCTGTGAACTGTTTTTGTGTTTTTGGACTTGGCACTCAGTTGAACTGCCTTGGGGAGAGCTTGAGCAGGAGTGCAGAGAAATTTGGGCATTGTCTAGGGCCCCAGACTGAGCAGCTGAGCCGGACGGAGCTAATAGTGTTTGGCTGTGGGCCACAGGGAGCCATTGGGAGAGAACTGCCCCAGCAAGGTCCGCCCTCAGGGTTGCAGAGCAAGGATAGAGTGGGAGCTAGTAACCTAGTGACTGAGCAGCCTAAAGGTGGGGACTGAGCCGCCTTACAGCCCTAACCCTCAGGGGCAGAGTGAGACTGGTTTTGGCACACTGGTTAAATGGATAGCCACTTCACCAGTGATTCCAGCAACAAGCACTTTCCTGGGAAAGCTTCTGCTTAGCAAGTTTAGAAATTTAAAGTGCCTTTTAAGAGGGCTGAAGAGAGATTCAGGGTGTCTACGCTGTGGGGTTTGAGAAATCAGTGGAGGCCTCCAGTTATATCAGCATTGTGATTAACATCTCATACTTCAGAAGACCACCTGTTGCCCAGATGATATTCAATAAGATATATATACTGCTTTGCTTTTAGTTGGGTTTTTTGTTTGTTTGTTTCTTTTTTGTTTGTTTTGATGTTGTTGTTGTTTTGTTTTTTAATTTCAACCTTTTCCATACAGATCCTTTCTCTTTCTCCATTTTTCTAGTTTAATTACAATTGCCCATTGCTGCCTTTTTCAATAACTAGAACTTCTAGTTTGCTAGTGTTTCTACCCCTATTATTTGGTTTTTCACCCAATTCTATCCCGTAAAGTTTTCTGTTTGCTTGTTTGGGTTTGATTTATAGCATTTTTTTCTTTCCTCTCTACTTGGTGGAGCTGGAATACTGTGTCTCATCAGGTTAGCAAAGAGCTGCTAACCTCAAGGGAACCACCCAACTGGGCACCCCCAGAGGTTGGGTTTTTTAAGGTTGTGTCAAAGTACCCCACTGTATACCTATATTGCTCTGTCTCCCTCTTTCTCTGCCTCTCTTCTTTTTGTCAATATTCCTTTTACCCACCCCCTCTCCTTTCTCTATTTATTTTTTCGTTCTTTCCTTCTTTCATCCCTTCTTGCTCTTCAACCTTCTCATCCTTCTGGTCCTGTACCAAAAGGACTCATCGAAACCTTAGTTCACAGGGACGGGAACTTAAAGAGCAAGGGGAAGTGAAAGGAAAATTAGGGCAAGGAAACAGATAAAAGAAATCACTTATGAGGAAGAATCAGCAGAAAACTTCAGGCAACATGAAGAACCAGTCCAGAACAACTCCTCCAAGGGACCATGAGGTAGCTACTGCAGAGGATTCCACCTATAAAGAAATGTTAGGAATGACAGAAAGGGAATTTAGAATACACATGATGAAAACAATGAAGGAAATGATGGAAACAATGAAGGAAACTGCTAATAAAGTAGAAAATAACCAAAAGGAAATCCAAAAACAGAATCAAATCAGAGATGAAAGAAAAGATCCTGCAAGCTGCCAGGAGTAAGCGCCAGATGACCTACAGGGGCAAATCCATCAGAGTGACTGCAGAGTTCTCTAATGAAACTTTCCAAGCAAGAAGACAATGGTCATCTACCTTTAATCTACTTAAACAGAACAATTTCTAACCCAGAATTCTGTACCCTGCTAAGCTAAGCTTTAAAATTGACGGAGAAATCAAATCATTTCTGGATATACAAACATTGAGGAAATTTGCCACAACAAGACCAGCTCTACAAGAAATACTTCAACCTGTTCTACACACTGACCATCACGATGGATCAGCAGCAAAGTAAGAACTCAGAAATTAAAGGACAGAACCTAACCACACTGATGCAAAAGATAAAACTAAGCAATGGACTCTCACAAAATAAGATGAAAGAATACTACTACACTTATCAATTATCTCAATAAATGCTAATGGCTTGAATTCCCCACTGAAGAGACACAGATTGGCTGACTGGATTAAAAAACACAAGCCATCCATTTGCTGTCTGCAAGAAACACATCTGGCTTCAAAAGACAAATTAAAGCTCCGAGTCAAGGGTTGGAAGACAATTTTTCAGGCAAATGGAATTCAGAAGAAAAGAGGAGTTGCAATCTTATTTTCAGATACACGTGGATTTAAAGCAACTAAAGTAAAAAAAGACAAAGATAGTCACTTTATATTGGTCAAGGGAAAAATACAACAAGAAGACATTTCAATTCTAAATATTTATGCACCCAATTTAAATGCTCCCAGATTCTTGAAACAGACCTTACTCAGTCTGAGCAATATGATATCCGATAATACCATAATAACAGGGGACTTTAACACCCCTCTTACAGAGCTGGAAAGATCCTCTAAAAGGAAATTAAACAAAGATATCAGAGATTTAAATGAGACCCTAGAACAACTGTGCTTGATAGACGCATATAGAACACTCCATGCCAAAGATAAAGAATATACATTCTTCTCATCATCCCATGGATCATTCTCCAAAAGTGATCATATCCTGGGACACAAAACAAATATCAACAGAATCAAAAGAATTGAAATTTTACCTTGTATCTTCTCAGACCATAAGGCACTAAAGGTGGAACTCAACTCTAACAAAAATGTTCGACCCCACACAAAGGCATGGAAATTAAACAATCTTCTGTTGAATAACAGATGGGTGCAAGAAGAAATAAAACAGGGAATCATTAACTCCTTGAGCATAACAACAATGAAGACACAAGCTACCAAAACCTGTGCGACACTGCAAAAGCAGTTTTGAGAGGAAAATTTATCACTTTAGATACCTACATTCAAAAAACAGAAAGAGAGCACGTCAACAAGCTCATAAGCCATCTTGTGGAATTGGAAAAAGAAGAACAATCGAAGCCTAAACTCAGTAGAAGAAAAGAAATATCCAAAATCAAATCAGAGATCAATGAAATTGAAAACTAAAGAATCATTCAGAAAATTAATGAAACAAGGAGTTGGTTTTTTGAAAAAATAAATAAAATAGATAAACCATTGGCCAGACTAACAAGAAATAGAAAATCTCTAGTAACCTCAATCAGAAATGATAAAGGGGAAATAACAACTGATCCCACAGAGATACAAGAGATCATCTCTGAATACTACCAGAAACTCTATGCCCAGAAATTTGACAATGTGAAGGAAATGGATCAATATTTGGAATCACACCCTCTCCCTAGACTTAGTCAGGAAGAAATAGAGCTCCTGAACAGACCAATTTCAAGCACTGAGATTAAAGAAACAATAACAAAGCTTCCAACCAAAAAATGCCCTGGTCCAGATGGCTTCACACCAGAATTCGATCAAACCTTCAAGGAAGAGCTTATTCCTGTACTGCAGAAATTATTCCAAAAAATCGAGGAAGAAGGAATCTTCCCCAACACATTCTATGAAGCAAACATCACCCTGATACCAAAACCAGGAAAAGACCAACCAAAAAGGAGAACTTCAGACCAATCTCACTCATGAATATAGATGTAAAAATTCTCAAAAAAAATCCTAGCCAATAGATTACAGCTTATCATCAAAAAAGTCATTCATCATGATCAAGTAGGTTTCATCCCAGGGATGCAAGGCTGGTTTAACATACACAAGTCCATAGACGTTATCCACCATATTAACAAAGGCAAAAATAAAGATCATATGATCCTCTTAATAGATGCAGAAAAAGCATTTGATAAAATCCAGCATCCTTTTCTAATTAGAACACTGAAGAGTATAGGCATAGGTGGCACATTTCTAAAACTGATTGAAGCTATCTATGTCAAACCCACAGCTAATATTTTACTGAATGGAGTAAAACTGAAAGCTTTTCCTCTTAAAACTGGAACCAGACAAGGTTGTCCTCTGTCACCTTTACTATTCAACATAGTGCTGGAAGTTCTAGCCAATACAATTAGGCAAGACAAGGAAATAAAGGGAATCCAAATGGGAGCAGAGGAGGTCAAACTCTCCCTCTTTGCTGACAACATGATCTTATACTTAGACAACACCAAAGACTCAACCACAAGACTCCTAGAAGTCATCAAAAAATACAGTAATGTTTCAGGATATAAAATCAATGTCCACAAGTCAGTAGCCTTTGTATACGCCAATAACAGTGAAGATGAGAAGCTAATTAAGGACACAACTTCCTTTACTATAGTTTCAAAGAAAATGAAATACCTAGGAATATACCTAACGAAGGAGGTGAAGGACCTCTATAAAGAAAATTATGAAATTCTCAGAAAGGAAATAGCAGAGGATATTAACAAATGGAAGAACATACCATGCTCATGGATGGGAAGAATCAACATTGTTAAAATGTCTATACTTCCCAAAGCAATCTACCTATTCAATGCCAGTTCCTATCAAAAGAACAACATTGTACTTACAAGATTTGGAAAAAATGATTCTGTGTTTTGTATGGAACCAGAAAAAACCCTGTATAGATAAGGCAGTTCTTAGTAATAAAAATAAAGCTGGGGGCATCAGCATACCAGATTTTAGTCTGTACTACAAAGCCATAGTGCTCAAGACAGCATGGTACTGGCACAAAAATAGAGACATAGACCCTTGGAATCGAATTGAAAACCAAGAAATGAAATTAACATTTTACAACCACCTAATCTTTGATAAACCAAACAAGAACATACCTTGGGGGAAAGACTCCCTATTCAATAAATGGTGTTGGGAGAACTGGATGTCTACATGTAAAAGACTGAAACTGGACCCACACCTTTCCCCACTCACGAAAATTGATTCAAGATGGATAAAGGACTTAAATTTAAGGCATGAAACAATAAAAATCCTCAAAGAAAGCATAGGAAAAACACTGGAAGATATTGGCCTGGGGGAAGACTTCATGAAGAAGACTGCCATGGCAATTGCAACAACAACAAAAATAAACAAATGGGACTTCATTAAACTGAAAAGCTTCTGTACAGCCAAGGAGACAACAACCAAAGCAAAGAGACAACCTACACAATGGGAAAGGATATTCGCATATTTTGAATCAGACAAAAGCTTGATAACTAGGATCTATAGAGAACTCAAATTAATCCACATGAAAAAAGCGAACAATCCCATATATCAATGGGCAAGAGACATGAATAGAACCTTCTCTAAAGATGACAGACGAATGGCTAACACATGAAAAAATGTTTATAATCTCTATATATTAGAGAAATGCAAATCAAAACCACCCTGAGATACCATCTAACCCCAGTGAGAATGGCCCACATCACAAAATTTCAAAACTGCAGATGCTGGCGTGGATGTGGAGAGAAGGGAACACTTTTACACTGCTGGTGGGACTGCAAACTAGTACAACCTTTCTGGAAGGAAGTATGGAGAAACCTCAAAGCACTCAAGCTAGACCTCCCATTTGATCCTGCAATCCCATTACTGGGCATCTACCCAGAAGGAACAAAATCCTTTTATCATAAGGACACTTGTACTAGACTGTTTATTGCAGCTCAATTTACAATCATCAAAATGTGGAAACAGCCTAAATGCCCACCAACCCAGGAATGGATTAACAAGCTGTGGTATATGTATACCATGGAATACTATTCAGCCATTAAAAAAAATGGAGACTTTACATCCTTCGTATTAACCTGCATGGAAGTGGAAGACATTATTCTTAGTAAAGCATCACAAGAATGGAGAAGCATGAATCCTATGTACTCAATCTTGATATGAGGACAATTAATGACAATTACGGTCATGTGGGGGGGAAAGGAAAAACAGAAAGAGGGACGGAGGGAGGGGGGTGGGGCCTTGGTGTGTGCCACACCTTCTGGGGGCAAGACATGATTGCAAGAGGGACTTTACCTAACAAATGCAATCTGTGTAACCTGGGGCTTATTGTACCCTCAATGAATCCCCAACAATAAAAAAAAAAAAAAAAAAGACTCAAAATAAATAAATAAATAAAAAAGTCTGCTAATCTGGTCTGTATTGTCAATTTGTGCCCAGAGCTTGTATGGAGATATTTGGGTTGGAGCTAGCAGTGAAACAGGGGGCCCTCTCCTTTGTCATCTGAGTTCTGGACCCAAAGGAACTGGTTGCTTTCCTGAGGATATCTTGTCACCTGGCACCCTTTGCAATTTGGGGGGAGGATTCTTTCTGCTGTCTTCTTTTTTTTCCCCAAATACATATTGATTGTACCCTACCCTAGGGTGGTGTTTTCTTTCCATTGTCTGAAAGGATCCTTAGCTGGTGTAGCTAGCAGAACACACAGTTTTTAGTTTACTTTAAAGACCATATTAACCAGCTGTGAAGATTCATGCTAATTGCCTCGCCCTGGCCACAGTTACCCTCTGGCCAAACTGAGCTCCCAGTTGGGTAAAGAGAGACCATTCCAGACCCTGAGTCATAACCTAATGAGTGTGGGATGGAAGAATTAGTTCAGGCAGCATCCTCCATGGCCCCTCCCATGGTGCCAGCATGACAGCAATGCCAGGTGTTTCTTCCCCCTTGCCGTGTACCGCTCAGTAGTGGCCGATGAACACCAGTCCTCCCTCTCACCAGGTTTGCTCCCAGGCTGTGGCTCCTCCTGGCATCTCACCCAGCTTGCTGCAGAGTTCTGGCAGGGGCAGAGGGATGTCATTATCAAAAGTCTTACAGGGACCATGCTTTTTTATAACCATTTTTCATTTAACAATAGAGTATGGTTATTTTCCTATAACTTTGTATATTCTTCAGAAACATTATTTTTCTTTCCAAGTAGAATTTAGGAATAAAATAGAAGTATAATTTTTAATTGCTACACAATAATATATGAATGGCTGTAGCATAATTTATCCAATCCCCTGTTATTGGGCATTTAGGTTGTTTCCAGTCGCCCCGCAACACTGATGTTGGGAATGCAATAAAAATCCTTACATGCAGGCATGACTTTCAAAATATGTAATGGCCAGTATGGTCTGGGCTTGGACCCCAACCCATTGGAATGGGGAGAGGTCACAAACAACTGGATTGGCTACACTTTGTATCCCCATTGCATGGACATGTATCCTTGCACACATCCATGATGCCCCGGTTTAATTTTAAGAAGTGGAATTGCTGGGTCGGCCAAAGGATAAGGGAACATTTTAAGACTTTTGACACTTGTAAATGGTTCCAATCTCATTCTCATTTTAAAGAATCCCCTTTTCCATTCTCAGAGCTAGCAATGGGTCAAGAAGGCCCTGGGATGGAATTTCTCACCAGAGACTTCCTGGTCAGCAGAGCTTGTGGTTCCCTATCAGAGGCTGGTAATGTTAATGGCTTGATGGGGAGGTGTCCAAGGCCCCAAAGGAAGCCTGAAGGAGAGAAGTTGGAGATACAAGCGTCCTGGAATAAAGCACATCTCTGCCTCCATGAGGCTGGGTCATGATGCTCATGGTCTGGATGGGGTCCCAGCAGCAGAAGTGTCACAGTCCTCAAAGACCTTCCCTAGGTTAGGAGCATTGTCCCAATGCCTGGGCTCAAATTGGCTCCACTTCCAGCTGTGTGATCTTGAGCAGTCTGTCCTGGCTGAGCCCTAGTTTTCTCATCTGTCATGTAGAGGTGACAGTGTTCACTCCTCCTCCCAGGGTTGTTGAGGTACGGACAATAAACAAGGTCAGGTGCCTATTTCCCAGGCCTGACACAGGGCAGAACACTAAAGAAATGACAAGAGAGGTGGGGACAGTGGCAGCTGCGGGAAGACAAGCTTGCAGCACTGGTCAGGCTGGGAGTTCCAAACTTCTCCAGTGCTTCTTCAGAAGGGAAGGAGGTCAGGAAACCCAGACCAGTCTGACCCAGAGGGAGCAGACGGCAGTGTACATGGTGTGAATCCCCCTCTGGGGCCACGGGACCTTGTATTGCTTCATAAAGCTCTTTCTTTGCTGTGGCCTCCAAGGCCCCCACCTTGTGGCCCCATCCCCTCTCTAGTCCCACCCTATACTGTTCTGCACCCCCTACCACATCCTCCCTGCCGTGCTTTGGACACACCAAGTACCCTCCGCCTCCAGGCCTTTGCACTTGCTATGTACCTGCCTGGAACACTCCTGGATCCTTACAGAGTTCAGTCACTGGCCGCAGGCAGGCCTAATTCAAATGTGACCTCTGCAGAGAGGCCCTTCCCTGGCCACCCCATCTAGACCGTCACTTTGGCCCCGTATGCCACATCCCATCTCTCATTCTCTCTGATCCCTCGGCCCATTTGTTTTTCTTCATAGCATTTATCCTCACTTAAAATTATTTCACACTTACAGCTATTTGCTTATTTATTGTCTGCTGCCTCACAAGTGAAATGTGAGCCCCAGGAAGGCAGAGCCTCTGCTTTGTTCACTGCTGAAACCCCACCCCCACAACAGTGCCTGGCACATCTCAGATGCTTAACAAATACTGAGTCCTCTTTGGACAAGCAAATTCCCTTTTGTTTGTTCCCAGTTTGGCCACTTCATAGCGGTGTGACCTTGTGTAAGTCATTTCTCCTCTCCTTCTCTCAGTTTTCTCATCCATATAATGGGGCTAACCAACCTTCATACTCGGTGCACGCTACCCCCACAACACACAGCTGTGCATAGAAGGGCCTAGTGCTGGGCAGGCCTGCTACTTCTTGCCCTTCCTTCAGCGCAGACCCTCTAGGAAGGGGAGACACTGTCACCTCAGAATTCTTTCACTTAGCTTATCCCAGGCTCAGGGAGGGAACCACAGCTGCTCGAGGGTGAGGCATCCCCCACTTCTCACCCATCACCCCACCCTGCTCCCCAGCTGGGCATTTTGCACGGGTTCCTTCAGGCCCCATGAATAATTGATGATGCGTGGGTCCCTTTCGGATCTTCTCATAATCCCTAGGATAAAAAGAAGTCTTTCTCTGCATTGTTTTGAGCCCTTGACTTGGCCTCCCTCTCTGAGGATGAGTCACCCGGTCTTAATCCTGCAGCTGATCTCAGCAGGCGGTCCTGGAGGCCTCCCTTCTGAGCCCCAGAAGCAGGGCTAGGGAACCAGCCTCCCAAGAGTGTAGGCAGCCCCAGGAGCAGCATGCCCAGGCTGGCTTAGATCATTCTAGAAGCAACTCCAGCTCATCTGAAGACACCAGGCAGAACCTTTGTTCCTTCCCAGGAATCCTCAGATCCAGCCCTAAGACTGAAGCCTTGAACTCTGCTGAAAGCAAACATATGCCCAGAGGTGGACCAACTGTTACTACTGAGAGCCCCACACACAACTGTCCCTGACCAGGGACAGGCACCAAGCTGGACATTTCACACATTCCTATCTCAAAAAATTCCTTCCTCACACCCCTTACCCAGCCTGATGGCTGGTTTCGTTGTATAGCTGAGGGAGCAACAGAGAGGTAAAGTAACTTCCCCAGGTCACACAGCCAGTAAGGGCCAGGTCTGCCTGTCCCTGCATCCACACTCTTTCTCTGACACCACAGAGACAACACCGAAAATTAGGGAAATTTTGGGATTGCCTGTACTGCCAGGCCAGGGCCTGCAGCCACACCTGACTAGGAAGGGCCCAGGCTATTTCCAGCACCCCCACCAGCCTAGCAGGGTGTAGGAGAGACATCTCAGGGTGACCCCCTACGGCCCACATTTCACTCATGTCCACTTAGAAGCATTTACTTACCCTACACACAAGTGTGACCTTCAGTGTAATTAATTACCCACCTGACAGATGATCTCCCTAAGCCGAGCACTGCCGTCAGAGTCAAAAGTCCTGAATTCTACCATCAGCTCTGCCACTGAGCTGCTCTGTGATTCTGGCAAGTTGTGATTTTCCTGTGTCTTTGTTCATGAGACGATAGATATTGCTGTTCCCTTTTGAGAAATCCAGGTTCTAGAAGCTACGATCCCCATGGGGTGACTGTAAAAGGGCTCTGGTGTTCGCACCTCTTCTTCCAGGACAGGGAGCCAACCTCTGATGTGTGTGGAAACAAGAGCCTCTATCCTCATCTATAATCTACTGAAACTCGCTTCATCTTCCAGCCTCACAGGCATAGGGTGAAGGCTCCACGCTCCTTCAGCCTCAAGGGCACAAGGGTTTTTCTGCCCACTCTCTTCTCCAACCCTCAGGACACACAGCAGTTAGGGAAGTTGACTGACCCCACTCCAGGGCTGCCCAGTGACCAGCCTGCCCGCTTAAAGAGCCCTTGGCCTGGATGATCTGAACTGTTCTAGGGAAAGCCCATGACTCAAGATGACCCATTAGAATCAAACAAGGGCTTTGATGTGAAAGAAGAATATGTATTACAACTCTGGGCGCTGTTGGCAGCTGTGGTGGGACCAGGTCTGCCCGATCGGAGGCCTCGCCAAAGAAGCCAACCCGCGAAATAAGAGAAACCAAGAAGCATGGAGTACACTACCCTTGGACTACTGAGCTTTTTATTCTGTCACTTCCAGCCACAGAATCCTAAGTGATACTGACACACAGCAGACAATTGATGAGCACGTGTCAAACCGAAGGCTACTCCAAAGACCAGCACCTCAATCCTACACATGGTAGAGTTTGAAGAGCAGATGGCCTGAGGCTGACTGAGACCCATCCTTTCCCCAGGACAAGCATGGCACTGTCGGGTAGGAAAAGTGAAGCTCCAAGAGGGCTTGCCCACGAATGCAAAGTTGGGAAGTGGCTGAGCCCAGACTCTGGCCCAAGTTGATTTGATTATTAATTCCACAGAAGAAAGGCTGTCCTACTTGCTGTGGTCAAGAGACCTATTCCTATTTAAAGGGGAGAATCTCTTTTTCCCTCCTGGAAGCTGCCTCCAGACTGGCCACTAGTTGTCCTTTCTCAGCATAGTTGGACATCTCTTGGCCTCCCATTTGAGGAGGGCATGGGCAGCCTCCCAGTGGCTGGGATCCACGCCTCCAATACAGGCCTCTCCACTCAGGGCCCTGAAGGGCTTGCACCCCCACTTCAAAATCTCCCATCTCCTCCCAAGGGCGCTTGGAGGAGTCCCAGCCTCCCCCCTCCCCTGCTTTCTGCAGAGCCTGCTCCTCCCTCTTACCTTCCCTCCATAGGCCACCTGAAAAGGCTCTGACCTCCTGGGCCATCCCCCGGTGCCCCGAGTGGCTCTGATAGGCCCCTTCCTCTCTGGTTGCCCGAGCCTTCCTTTTGTGGCACTGTTAGGAACAGAGGCAGCATTTGGGCATCTGACACGGCATCCAAGCGCCCGGTCATGAGGCAGTGCCTGGAGATGGAAGCTGGAAGTCAGGGAGAGGCCTTTGACAGCACCTACTGTGCGCCGGGTGTGGGGAACCACAAAGAATGGGGCAAAGGCGGCACCACCCTTCGGGGTTCACAGGGCAGCTATAATCACCCGAATTGGATAGCCAGCTCCAGGCAGATGTAAAAATCCTCCACACACAATACACAATGAAATTCAGAGCTTTGCAAGTACAAATAACTAGGTATAAACACCAGGAGAAGGTCTGGAAGGATCTACTTGGAACTAGCTCTGGAGATGGGGTCTTTGAAAGGGACTTCAGCTTCATCCATGGTATCTCCTCTTCTTCCTCACCTCCTGACCCAACCCCATCCTCTGCAAGAAGAATATGTTCTTATTTTTTGTGTGTGTTTCTAAAAATTAATTTTGAAAAAGTAGCAAATATGTGAACTTCATTAAATGATGATAACTATGCATATTTCTGGCAAGGGAGCGTCTGGGATGCCACCCGCCTGTCTCAAGGCAAAAAGCAGGAAGGGAGATGAAGGGAGAGGGACAGACCACACTCTGGAAAAGAATGTACCCAGGCCTCCACCTCCCCACCTCGGGTCACCTCTCTGGGAGGTGGTCACCCCACAGGCTTTGCCTCCAGTACCCGGGAATTTCCAGGAAGGCTGAGGCATCGTGAGAAAAAGTATCTTCTCACGGCCTTCCTTCAGGCAAAAGGAGTTGAATGGATGGCTTTTAATTAGCATTTTCATCATTTTCCCATATTTTATAAAATCTATCACTTGGTGGGGGAGTGAGAGCAGGGGAAACTTCAGAGAGGAGAGGTCAGGACTTCACTGGGTTAGATACCCAGGAGAGAAATGTTTTCTGGACAAATCCAGCCCCAGAGCCAAACATGCCTTTTGGCAACAACTTTTTTTTTTTTAATTTTATGTGTCCTGAGTTTTAATTACACAAGTAATACATGATGAGATTCTCTCAGCAATTCAAACAATCCCTTTGAAGTCAAGGTCCCCTCTGCCCGGTACTCCTTATCCAGCCCCACTGGAAGGCGACCACCCCACTCCACTTGGCAGACATCCTTCCAGAACTTTCTCGAAGACTTGATGCATGTACACAGACCTACTAAAATATGAAACTTTGGTTTGCTTTTGTTTTTTAATAAGTACATGCTGCACACATTCCTCTGCAACCTTCTTTTCCTCTTAACAAGTCTTAGAAATCGAAGTGGGTTCACACAGAACTCTTTTGTTCTTTTTAAATACTGCAAAGGGCCATAGTATTAATGTGCAATCTGTTATTTCACTATTTAATATGGTCGTTATTTAAAACAAACACTTGTAACAGCTGACAAAGCAAGAGAGCCTCTGCCCCTCCACCACATAGCCATCTCTACGCCTCAGTTTCCTCACCTGTAAAATGGAGGCATTAGCCTAAATGATCTCTACAGGCCTTTGCCCAGCTTGTGATTTTAACCATTTTTTCTGTTCCCCATGGTCACCCCTGTTGGGGGAATTCTGCTGTGTCTAGAGTCCAGGCTTTCCTGGGGTCTGTCTGTGAGTTAGCCAGGGCCCCTCCTCTCCTCGCCCAGCCCCGTCGCCTGCCCTGGCTGCCGAGCTCGCAGGCTTACTCTGGCTCCTCTGACAAGCATGTGACGAGACAACACAGGCAGCACCCTCTGAGCTCCCGCTGCTGCCTTAAAATAGCAGCTTTGTCTCACTCCCATGCTCCTCTGACGCAGCCACGCATGGTGTTGTCTGGAACTGTCTGGAAATGGAGACAATGGGCCCAGCACACTGTCACCATCCCCAGCCCTCAGAATCCAGGGCCTTCATGCAAAGGGCTGATCCTTTGCACCAAGGTCCTTTCCGATCAGGGCAGAAGGGTGGGGAACTCTAGCAGAAGCAGGAGGCTGGAACAGTCCTGACTGCGTGCTCTCACCTCCAGCAGGTCTTGGCCAGCATTCCCCTGTCCTTCTGCCTACCAGGAGTGCTGCCTTCGCAAGGCATCCAGTTTGGCGTTGACTCTGCACAGCTGCTTCCCATTAGATAATAACACCTGACATGTAATAAGTACTTTTTCTAAGTACTTTACATCTGTGAGCCCACTTAATCACACAAAACCCCCATGGGATAGATTCTGCTCTTATCCCCATTTGGCAGATGACTGAGGCAAGTACCCCAGATAAACACAGCAATTTAGTGGCTGAGCCCAGGCAGCCTGCACTCTAATCCACCGTACTACACCCGTAACCCCATTCCTTTGGAAGAGGTGAGGCCTCTCATATGATAGTGGTAGTAATAAGAGGACTTACCCCAGAGGACCATGGGTCATCCTTGTGAAAAAGTCATTTATGGAACCAGTGAGGCATGCATTCCAACAGCAAGCTTTTTCTCACCCCAGGACCTTTGCATATGCTATTTCTGGTGCCTAGTACATTCTTTCCATCCTACCAACACTTCTGCCTATCCCCCCTTTGCCTAACTCTTCCCATGGCTGATGTCCTTTAATCTTGTATTAATCCTTTGTGTGAGGAGTCATTGAAAGTCACTCTCACAAAATATGTATTATGCACCTTCGCTGTGCCCTTGTGAGGTTTACTGAACAGAGCTGGGCTGAAATGCTCAGCCAGGAGACTGGCACACAGTAAGTCTTCAGTAAAGGAAAGGCAGACTTGAAGGAGTTATGGGGAGGCATGGCTGAGGATGGGGAAGTGGGGGGCTTTGTTCCTAGGAAAGCACTCCCACCCACATCCCCACACCCTGCCCCATGCTTCTGGGCACATCTCTGTCCATCTTTCCAACACTGTGAGAAGAGAAACTGCCTTCTCCCTCCCCAAGCCACTTCATGACAAAATTTCTACAAAACCTCCCAGCTCCTCAGCAGGGCCCAGGCTGCTCTGAGTTCTCCACACTGAGGTTGCCATGGTAGTCAGGATGCTCCCCTGCCCCAGCCATCCTGTTCATTTCATTGATTTTTTTCCCAAATTCTTTGAGGTCACTCTGTGCCACGCCATGTGCCAGAACCCAGAGACACAGAGAAAATAAGACATTCTCCCAAGTCCAGGGAGAGCCCGCTAGGAAGGAGCCAATGGACTTGACTCCACAGACACAAACACATACGCATGCGTGCATACAAACACTTGCGCACTCTAGACCCTGTACACAAGCAAGTGAAAACTCAAGGCACTCACGAGCCAGTGGAGGGAACAAAGGATTGTGAAATGATGCTCTGATGTTGATTCAGGCAGTAGTAGGGAAGCCCCATGCCAGCCACTGTTGTTTGTCAGCTATATTAGTTATCTACTCCACATAACAGATTATCCCCCAAACTTAGCAGCCTGAAACAATAGACACCTGCTTTCTCACATGGTTTCTGCGGGTCAGGGATCCAGAAGCAACTCATGGTCTCTTACAGGTGACAAGCAAGCTACCAACCAGGGCTGTAGTCACGGAAGGGGCTGGAGAACCTGCTTCCAGCATGCTCATGTGGCTGTTGGCTGGAGGCTTCAGCTCCTGGCCTTGTGGGCCTCTCTGCAGGGCTGCTCACAACACATCTTTCCCCAGAGTGAAGGATCTAAGAGGAAGAGAGAACACATGAGTGCTCAAGAGAACAACCAAGGCAGTTTTATAATCTAATCTCAACAGTGACACACCATCGCTTCTGCTTTGTGCTATTGGTTACACAAATCAACCCAGGTGACAGGGGACAACATAAGGGTGTAAAACCAGCAGATGGGATCATTGGGGGCCATCTTAGAGGCTGACCACCACACTAACTAATAACCTTTCCCCATTCTCCCTTGCTTATAAAACCACAATTTCCATCAAAGGGTCCCTCTCCAGCTCCAAAGGGAGAATCTGATTGATTTCAATGAATCATATTGATTTGAGGAATCCCATACTCCCTATTTTGATTTAGTTTAACATGTGCTTATGACTCAATCCTGACCATAGGAGCCAGAAAGGAAGTCAGCAGAGGGGCCCCTTTCTACTATGGGAAGGAAATGACCGCTACCCCTCTGGATGTCATATGCAGATTTGCGTGGATCTTTGGCAGCCATTTTGCAACCATGAGGGGAGTCATCATTAATAGGGAAATGGCAAAGAGGAAAGACCTAGTTTGCCTGAATCAACCCAGTTCTAGAGCGGTCCTATCTTCAGACTCCTTGTTAAATGAAAATGATAAGGTTTCTCATTGCTTCATCTTCTTTTAGTTGAGCGCTCTGTTACACACCATGCACCAATAGAAACAGGCACCTCACCAGACATTAAGAAATCAGGGCAGGCTCAGCGCCCCTAGCACAGTGGTTATGGCGCCAGCCACATACACCGAGGCTGGCACGTTCAAACCTGGCTTGGGCCAGCTAAAAAACAACAATGACAACTGCAGCAAAAAATAGCCAGGCGTTGTGTTGGGTGCCTGTAGTCCCTGCTACTTGGGATGCTAAGGCAAGAGAATTGATGGAGCCTAAGAGTATGAGGTTGCTATGAACTGTGACACCATGACACTCTTCCCAGTGTGAAATAGTGAGACTCTGTCTCAAAAAACTTTTTTTAAAAAGGAAAGAAATCAGGGCAGGCTCTGAGAGGCACTGCCTTTAAGTTGGACCCCAGTGAATAATTAGGAGTTCACCAGGTCAGCCAGATGAAGAAAGCATTGCAGACAGTGGGAAAGCCATGGGGTCTAAAAGAGGAGGGCCCCTTTGTTCCCAGAGCATCTGACATGTAAGAGTGACAAGCAGAGGTCATATGTGCTGCTGGAGGGTTAACAAAGTCCAGTTCATGGGGACCCCCTAGTCAGGCTAAAGTGGCTAGACTTTATCCAGAAGGTGATGGGAGCCATGGGGAGGGACATTGTCCAGCTTTCTTTGAGGGACTCTCTGGGGGCAGTGTGGAGGATGCAGAGGAAGCTGGGGTCCAGCATGGAGGCAGGGGAGCTGGCCTTGTCACATGGCTCCCTATAGAGGGGTGTGTGCCCTGGTGGCACCAAGATACCAGCTGGAGGTACCAGCCCTCGCCACCCAAAAGGTTCAGAGGAAGAATTCCAGTTGCTAGCAAGTGGTAAGTTTGGATCATATCACACTTTAAAATCATCCATTAAGAGTAAAATTTAAATCCTTGTCCTCAAAGGCCCCATATCATTTTTTTTAACAATATTTCCAGATCCCGGTACTGTTCATGGTACCATAGTGGGTACAGAGAAATATCTCTTTAGCTTGTACCCACATCTGTGTCTTCATGTGGAATATGAGGCTGTCTGGGAAGATGAGAAATCAGCTTCATCAGCAGTAAGATACCCATCTGTTTTTCCACCTTCTTGCTGTTATATCTGAGTTGATCCCTGGCAGATTGTGTAAACAGCTTTGAGGGCAGAGACTGCGTCTTTCACGTCCCACAGGGTCTGAGTACAGTCCTGTATATAGACAAGCACTTGTTGGTTGTGCAAACCAATGAGATGATGATAAGCTTAGTACTTGCACACCAGTTTGCTCAGAGATCCTGTCAATCTGCTAAACAGCTGGAGACTGTAGAAACCAGAAAGTCTAAGTTGGGGCCCTTACCTTGAAGAATGTATAATCTAAACAGAAAGCCACACAGAACTCTGCTGACAACAGCACAGGACAGAGGAAAGGGCATGGGTGATGGAATCAGACGGGCTTTAATTTCAAACTCCAGCTCTACTGTTTGCTGCTGTGTAATGTGAGAAAATCCTTAACCTCTCTGTGCCTCTTTTTCCTTGCCTATAGATGGAATAGTCATTCTTACCTCAAAGGGTTGTAAAGACATAGTTCAGCACACAGTAGGTCCTCCGCAAATGATTATCAGGATTATAATTATAACCGGTATACAACACAGTAGTCTCATGGTTCAGTCCTGACTATTCAAATAATCCAGCAATAATCAATTAGCAGTGGCATTTGGAATGTTTATTATAATTATTCTTGAAAGCTGTAATGGCAGGACACGGGAGCTGTCAACAGGTCCACAAGTTTTATGTAAAATCCTGGCCACAGAACATAGGCTCTATAAAACTTGTCTGAAGTTATGTTGTAGAAGAGAGCGCTTATCTTTTAGAGATACATATTGTAATATTTACAGATAAAATGGCATGATGACAGGGATTTTCCTCAAAATAATCCAAAGTGAAGAGGATAATATGATGAACTGATGAAACAAGAGTGGTCAGAGGTTGAAGACTTGGGAGCTGCAAGATGAGCTCATGGGAATTCAAAGTGTATTATTTTCTATGTTTTTATTTGCACTTGAAATTTTTCATAACAAAAAGCATATTTTATTTATTTAGTTATTTGTTTGTTTATTTTTGAGACAGAATCTCACTATGTTGCCCTCAGTAGAGTGCCGTAGCATCACAGCTCACAGCAACCTCAAACTCTTGGGCTTAAGCGATTCTCTTGCCTCAGCCTCCAAGTAGCTGGGACTACAGGCACCCACCACAACGCCCGGCTATTTTTTGGTTGCAGTTGTCACCGTTGTTTAGTAGGCCCTGGCTGGCTCGAACCCACCAGCTCCAGTGTATGTGGTCAGCGCCCTACCCAGTGAGCTATGGGCAAGGAACCAGAAATGCATATTTTAAAAGCGCTCAAAAATGGGCAGTGCCTGTGGCTCAAGGAGTAGGGCACCAACCCCATATACCAGAGGTGGCAGGTTCAAACACAGCCCTGGTCAAAAACTGAAAAAAAAAGCGCTCAAAAAAACCATGTGAGAAAAACATTCTAACTTTCATTGCATAGATGAAGATGAAACTCAGAGAGGTTAAGTTATTTGTCCACGGTCACCACAGCTCATTTGGCAACACAGTCAGAATTCATGACCAGGTCAATGTGACTCCAGAACCCAGAGTCCATCTACAACACCAGTCATTTGGGGGAAAAAAATCGCAAGGCAGCAAAAGATTTATGCAAATATTCACAGAAAGGTATATTTAGTCAAGCCACTAAAAAAAGAACAGCTTTAAGAGGGCTGAACTGAAATGTAAATTGAAGGAAAACTTGTTTTTCAATCATCCATTTGGGAGGAAAAAAAGAACTGCTCCTTTCCCCATGCTCCTTCTCCGTGGCTCTTTTTCTCTTAGGATCAGGGTTTCAGGGAGAGGTAATAAATAATAACATCAGTAAATGTGTCCTATCTTGACAACAAGGCTGGCTGCTCTCCCACGTCACCCACAGGCCTGGGCGCAGCAAGGCTAGGCCACAAAGGCTGCCAATTTAGCACTGGGTCGGGGGTGGGAGGGAATACGTTATGGCTCCTTGGTGCCTGACGGTCTGGGTTCAAATGCAGCTTGCCCCCTCTAGCTGTGTGACTTTGAGCAGGTCACTTTCCTTCCCGGACCCTCTCAGGGCTCCTAGCATTGTTGGACCAGCAAGACTCCTCGAGCAAATGCTTCCCCACCCACCCACCCCTCCTCCTCCCTCTCACAGAAGTTGGCCTTGCCCATTAAGCATCAGTGCAGCAACCTTTGTGAAACCATCGTAAATTGTGAATGAATGAAAACTGACTTACTAAGGCTGAAGCTGAATCATTCCCTGCACCTTCAGCATCCGTGGAGGCTCCCTGAGCAGAAGGCAGATGAATACGCCGACTGCGCATCCTGATTTCGCCAGCTCCAGCATCTTCAGGCACTGCACTGCCACCAGACGGCTTCCCTTTCACATGGAGTAGATAGCAGGGACTCACCTGTGTGCCCAAGACATGTTCTTTGAAGTGGTGGGTCCCCAGAAGGATGCCTGCAGTGGGGATGGTAGTCCCAGCCATGGGGAGCTTAGAGACCAGCTATCTAACCCTTCAGGTAATATGAAGCAAGTGATTGAGAAACAAATTAGAATCTGATGGGTTTGCCATTCATCTAGGACTCCCTCTCTGTCTGCCTAAGGATGCTTTTAAGAGAGGCAACAAAGCCCTCTGGTGGTGAGTCGGCCTGATTTTCAGGGACGTCCCCCTGAGCACATGAGGAATGAGAAAGCAGTGAGTGCCCCCAACTGGCAGGAGTGAGGAATAGAGGACTCCTGATTAAGGAGCACAGAGGGGTGACAAGAGGCCCAAGTGACATAGTATTAATATTAGGTTTAATGAGCACCAGGCTCTATGCCATTGCATCTTACTTAATCCTCACAATCATTCCACAAGGCCCCATTCTACAGAAGAGAAAACTAAGGCTCTAAGAGGTTTATTCCTTAGGCCAAGGTCACTCAGTTATTCTGCAGCCCAACTAGGATCAAACCCAGGGTCTCAGCAGACCCTATCTGCTGGATGGGGAAGGAGAGAGGAAAAGAAAGAAAATAATAACATTTATAAAACCAGAGAGGATGTCCACTATTGCCACTACTATTCAACATAATTATGGAAGTTCTAGCCAATGCAATCAGGCAAGAGAAGGATATAAAGGGCATCTAAATGGGGGCGGAAGTCAAACTCTTGCTCTTTGCTGATGATATGGTCCTATACTTAGAAAAACCCAGGCACTCAACCATGAGACTCCTGGAAGTGATCAAGAAATAGAGTAACATCTCAGGATATAAAATCAATGTCCACCAATCAGTAGCCTTTGTTTATGCCAATGACAGCCAAGTTGAGGAGAAAATCAAGGACACAATACCCTTCACAGCAGCTTCAAAGAAAATTAAATACCTGGGAATACCTAATGAAGGATGTAAAGGATCTTTACAAAGAGAATTATGAAGCCCTAAAAAGAGAACTAGCAGAAGACATTAACAAATGGAAAAACATACCATGCTCTTGGCTAGGAAGAATCAACATTCATAAAATGTCTATATTACCCAAAGCAATCTACAGATTTAATACAAGCCCTATTAAAACACCAACATTATACTTTGAAGAATTAAAAAAAAAATAGTTCTTCATTTTGTATGGAACCACAAAAAAAAAAAAAAAAAACCTGTATAACCAAGGCAATTCTTAGTAATAAAAACAAAGACAGACCAGACTTCAGGTCATATTACAAGTCCATGTGACCACAACAGCATGGTATTGGCACAAAAAGAGAGACATAGACATATGGAACCAAATAGAAAACCTAGAGATACAACCAGTCTCTTGTCACCATCTGATCTTTGATAAACCAACCAAAAGCATAACACAGAGAAAAGAATCCCTATTCAATAAATGGTGCTGGGAGAACTGGATAACCACATGTAAAAGACTGCCACTGGATCTGGACCTTTCACCACTTACAAAAATTGACACAAGATGAATAAAAGATTTAAATCTAATATATGAAATGATAAAAATCCTGAAGGAGGTGTGGGGAAAACTTTCAATGATGTGAACCTGGAGAAAGATTTTAAGAAGACGACTTCATTGGCAATCACAACAACAAAAATAAACAAGTGAGACTTAATTAGCTGAAAAGCTTCTGCACAACGATTAAAGCAAACAGACAACCTTCAGAAAAAGAACAGATATTTGCAGGTTATTAATCTAACAAAGGGTTGAGAACTAGAATCTACAGAGGACTCAAATTAATCAACAAAATAAAAAGAGCAAATAATCTCATCTATCACTGGGCAAGTGACATGAACAGAACCTTCTCCGAAGAAGACAGATGAATGGCCAAGAAACATATGAAAAAATGCTCATCGTCCCTAATCATTAGAGAAATGCTACTCAAAACCACCCTGACATGTTACCTAACCCCAGTGAAACTCGCCCACATCATAAAGTCCCAGAGCTGCAAATGCTGGCACGGATATGGAGGGAGGGGAACACTTACACTGTGGGTGGGACTGCAAACTAATACAGCCTCTTTGGAAAGAAGTATGGAGAATCCGCAAAGAACTCAAAATGGACCTTCCATTGGATCCCACAATCCTATTACTTCTTAAGCCAGCAGAAAAAAAAATCATTTTATCGTAAGGACATTTGCACTAAACTGTTTATCACAGTTCAATTTACAATCACCAAGACATGAAAACAGCCTAAGTGCCCATCAGCCCATGAATGGATTAATCAACTGTGTGAGATATACACACACACACCATGGAATACTATTCAGTCATAAAAAAGATGTAGACTTTACATCTTTTTATTAACCTGGATGAAGGTGGAACACATTCTTCTTAGTAAAGGGTAACAAAGAAAGGAAAAGCAAGTATCCAATGCACTCAATCCTAATATGAAGCCAGCAGACAAACTAATACACACCCACACAAGATAAAAACTCAATTCAAGATGGGGGGAGGGGAGTAGGGAGGGAGAGGAAAAACAATAACATTTATAAAGTATCATCTATGTCCCACACACATCTACAGATTGAATGGTGGCCCCCAAATTCAAATGTTGAAGCATTCGCCTCCAATGAGATGGTATTTGGAGATGGTCCTTTCAGAGGTAACTGAGGTTAGCTAAGGTCATTAAGCTGGGGCCCTCATGATGGGATCAATGCTCTTATTAGAAGGGACACCAGAAAGCTCCCCCTGTCTCTCTTTCCCGCCTGAGGGCGCAGTGAGATGGTGGCCATCTGTAACCCAGAAAAAGTCCTCACCAGGATTTGAATTGGTCAGGACCTCAGTCTTGAACTTCTAACCTCCAGAACTTTGAGAAATAAATGTTGTTTAATCCATTGAGTCCATGGTATTTTGTTAGGGCAGCCCAAGCCAATAAGACAACAGATAGCATGGCTCCCTTATAAAAAGAGCAGCCAACACTTACCACGTGCTTACTATGTGCCACCCTTGCAGTGTTCTAAGGATATTACCCAAACCACCTCTTTTATTTTAGTTAATACTCACAATAACCTTGCAAAGTAAGTCCTGACTACTCCCAGTTTATAAATTAGACACAGGGAAATAAGTGACCCACTGAGGATGAGAACCTGCATATGTAAGGGATGGATCCAACAGGCAGAGATTACTGGCCATGCTAAGTTTGATCACTGGTGTGCCAGTTCAGGGGCTCTAAGGAGCAGATGCTGAGATGAGATTGCATGTGCAAGAGATTCATTGGCAGGAATGCCTTTGAAGGACAGAGAAAGAAGGAGCTGGAGGAGGCAGGGCATGCCTTCAAGGGGTCATGCAGATCTAAAACCTGGAGAAGGAGAGCCAGAGGGGAGAGTGAGCCCCAGAGAGCAGTAAGGATCTGGACAAAGTCCTGGCCAGGCTGACAGGATGACCCCAAGCCAAGTGCCCCTGAATGAAGCCCACACAGGACAGTAATGGTCTGGTTCCAGTACCCTCACTGTGCACAGTCCGGGATGGTGTAAGACATCAGAGAGGATCTGTTAGGCCAAAAGGTATGGCTGCTGAGCTATCAGTCACACAGACTCCCCACAGTGGATCCTGTTGAAAGGAGAGCTGAACAGGGCCCTTGATGGCTATTACGCATAGTGAGGGTGACATACACCACAGTGCTCCAGCTCCTGCTGTAATTGATAATTAAAGTATGAGGCAATTCTTTGAGACTATGTGAACATTCTATACGCCAACAACCTTCCTTCTATTGTTTTTTTGTTTTTTGTTTTTGAGACAGAATCTGACTCTGTTGCCCAGACTAGAGTTCCATGGCATCAGCCTAGCTCACAACAACCTCAAACTCCTGGGTTCAAGTGGTCTTCCCACCTCAGCTTCCTGAGTAGCTGAGACTACAGGTGTCCACTCCAACACCTAGATAATTTTTCTATTTTTAGGAGAGACAGGGCTCTCACTGTTGCTCAGGCTGGTCTCAAACTCCCAAGCTCTTAGCAATCCACCCACCTCAGCCTCCCAGAGTGCTAGGGTTACAGGCATGAGCCACCACACCTGGCCTTGTCTATTGGTTTTATGATTCACAGACGATCTTTGTCTACATCAATTATGGGTTGCAAAATGGCGATGTTTTTCTAATTATGTCATTGCTTCTAAACTTATTAGTTGGCATTGTACTCTAAGACAAAGCTCCTTTTCCCCTTTTAGTGTCACTATAAACCCGCGGGGTTTTCATTCAATACCCGACAACCCATTCCCATCACTCTTCTGACATTTCATTGGTCTCTGAGTTGACCAATGTCGTTTTTGTCCTGTGTCTTTTTTGTCTTTTGGGGTCATTACCTGTCCATCTCTGAGCCTTTCTGTGTGCTCCAGGCACATTCCCTGCCCATTCTTCAAGGAGCTGGTGGGGAATGGTTCTTTGGAAACCAAGATTTGGGGATAGGTGTACTCACTGCTATTTTAGTTTGGTTTTAGTTGTTAGTCTATAACAATTTTTCCAATTCTGGTTCAAACCACAGGTTTCTCCCACACTTCTCCCAGTCCGTACTTGCACCTCTCTTCTTCCACAGAGAGAACTCTGGCTTGCGTGACATTGGTATATTAACTCCATCCACAGTGCGCAGGAAGAACTTCACCAGTGCCACTACCAACCGCAACCCAAACTCTACCTCACTTCATGGTTCAGTGGGGGTTCTTTTCATCTTTAAAATACATCCACTAAGACTGTGGGGTGTGTCCTAGAATTACTGCCATTGTCTGTGTGGTTGTTATCAATCTGACAGACAGGTTCATTTGTTTCCATTTGTATTTAAATTTATGGGTGCTTTTCCTGTCATTTTTAATTTTTTTAAATTTAGTACACCATTTACATGGTTCAAAACTCAAAAACTATAAAAAGATAATGACATTTCCATTCCTATCTTTTACCCCTACAAATAATCATTTCCATTATTTCTGGTATACACTTCCCATGTTCCATTTTTTTTTTTAAGCTTACTAGGACTTTTTTTCGCTTAACAATACATGTTGGAAACTACTCTATACCAACTCATAGACATCCTCCTCGATCTATTTTTAAAATCAAGTTTTGATTACATAAGGAAGCACAACTCTCATCTTTGTTTTTTTTAAGTTGAACATTACGAACAAGGCTGAAGGCCTCCCTCACCCCTGTCCAGCCTCCCGAAGCCTCTTGCCATTGTGGAAGCTGAGTTTTAACCTTTAGCTTCTGGGTGTTTGTGATGGTCAGCGTTGAGAATAGGTCTAACTATTTCCTATAGAGCTGGTTTTGTAGTGACAAATTTCCACAGTGCTTGTATATCTGCAAAAGATTTTATTTCTCCATTAATTTTGAAGTTTAGTTCATCAGGATGCAGAATTCTGGGCTAAAAATTGTTTTGTTTAAGATTGTTGAAGGTGGATGACCATGCTCTTCTGGCTTGGAAGGTTTCATTTGAAAAGTCTGCTATCATCTTAATGGCTCTGCTTCTGTAGGTCAGTTAGGGCTTACTCTTGGCTGCTTGTAGAATTTTTTCTTTCATCTTGACTTTGGACAGGTTCATTACAATGTGTCTTGGAGAGGTTCTGTTTGAGTTGAGATGACCCAGGGTGCAATATCCACGTGAAAGGAGTATATTGGGGTCTTCAGTAAAACTTGGGAAGTTTTCATTTATGGTAGTCTCCAGTAGGGCTTTCATTCCTTTGGGACAATCTTCTTCCCCTTCAGGAATCCCTATTATTCATGTTTTAACACTTCATGGAGTCTTACAGTTCTCTAAATGCCTGTTCTCCTTTCTCTCTCTTCTTTTCTGCCTCTTTAACTACCTAGGTTAACTCAAAAACTTCATCCTCTAGCTCTGAGGTTATTTCTTCTCCACAGTTTAACGTATTTTTGATACTTTCTACTGTATCTTTATATTTCCTGATTGTCTCTTTCATTTCCTTAAGCTCTGCCATGTCCTTTCTATACGTATCTCTCATCTGACTTCTGGTTCTGTCTTTCCATTTTCTCATCCATTCCCTTCATTGTCTTTATCATCCATATTTTAAATTCTCTTTCTGTCAAGTCCATTAATTCTTTATAGGTGGAGTCTTCTGCAGTAGCTGCCTCATGGTCCCTTGGGGGAGTTCCTCTGTTTTAGTTTTTCATGCCGCGTGAATTCTTTGTTGGGTCCTCCTCACGTGTTCTTTCTTCTTCTTCACCTCCTTATCTTCCTTATTCCTTCTCACTGTCTCCTTTGATTCAAATTAC
The DNA here is from genome assembly GCF_027406575.1 of Nycticebus coucang. NCBI lineage: Eukaryota > Metazoa > Chordata > Mammalia > Primates > Lorisidae > Nycticebus > Nycticebus coucang. Next base: position 76,368,521 of record NC_069796.1, on the reverse strand, counting down.
CATGTCTTAGAGCTTAGGTCCTGAAGTGGCCTCAGCCTGAGCAAAGTCAAACTCTTCCTCCTGGCCAAATAAACAAAAGTCCTTGCTCCCGGTGACAGCATGTTGCAATGTGTTGCATGGACACCAGGTGGCGCTGCAGTTTTTAGGAGATGGTGAGCACAGCCAGCAACCTCTATGGCCCTTATTCCAAACTTAGTTGTCTTCAGTGATTGCCTGATTGTTTCCTCAGCATTCAGACCCTGCTGGGTTGTGATTTTTAAGGCTCACAAGAACCCTTCTGGGGCAGGTCTCACAGTCCCCCCAGACTCCAGTTACTGTGGGGGTGCAGGAGTCCCTCAGTGGAGGGACTCAAGAGTAGAGTTCTGATCCCAGATGGCCATGCTTTAGGCCCCTCCTAAGACCTTCTCATGACCTTTCCATAAAGGGAAGAAACTTTCTCAGTATGGCTGCCTTGCCAGCCAATAATCTATGGCAAATCCACTCCACCTGGCATTCAAATCTGATTGCTGTATACTATTCAAATCAGCCCACTCTTCCAAGCTTTGCACTCAATATGCAGCTTCCTCCAACAACTGAAAATTCAAGAAAGGCTTCCTCCCATCCAGGACCTCCGTGGGAAGTCAACTGATCCCAGCCAGTCACAATGACTTGCTTAATTCATCAGATTTCCACTGCTCAGGGTCATACACTGTATCCAACTTACCACCTCCTCCCTGTGCTCCCTCTCTCTTTTTCCCCAGTCATTCTAGGAGAGCTCTGCTGAACTATCCTTCTGGTCCACCATTTTGCTCTGTCCCCCAGTATGAACATGTCTTCATTCAACATTCTTTCAACAAACATCAACTATAGCCCTACTATGTGCTGGGTCTTGGTGAGGGCTCAACATGAAGCAGAGAAAAAGACAGATGTGGCCTACTGGCCAATTCTGAATGAAGCTTGGGGATACTGGTTAGTAGCATGGGCTCTGTAGTCTGGCTTGCCTGGGTCTGGAAACTGGCTGTGTTACCTATAAGCTGTGCAAGATTGTGATCCTCGTTTTATTTAAAATTTTGATAATCTGCTCATCATAGTTTTTTTTTTTTGCATTTATTTTGACTTTTTAACAATATTGCATTGGGACCTCTTAGAATCTTCACATCAAGCAGGATTTTTCCAAAGTTCTCTGGGAAATATATTGTCCTTATATTGATGATTCTCTTTCCCCCACAATGATTTATTTCAAATGTAATCTCACAGGTTTTTCCCGCAGGATTAGAAGTTCTTTGCTCCTATCACCAGCGTTCTTGCAGAATTCTATTTATTACAGTCCATGATCAGATCTCAGCTCTTCCTCCTGTTGGTTCTCCATGGCTGCAGATTCCCCACCTGGACCTAAGATACAAATGCATCTCGACCACCTGTCACCATGGCCTTTAGCACCTGTGCACTCCTCACATTCAGTACATTAATTCACAAAGGTCATTTACGCATGTCCTTCCACAGATGTCTTCTGTCAGTGCAAAAACCTAAGGAGAACCAGCTAGTCCCATCATTCTCATTACTTATGCTATGACCTTTTAACTCATAATCATCTATCTTTCAACTCTTCATATGATTTATTTCAGCCCCTTCCTGTGCTACCTTGCTTTTAAAGAAGCTTAATTATTAATCTTCCTCTAATTAAATTGTTCCTTTTCCTTTTTACTCTATAACATATGCCTTTTTTCCCCCCACCATCCATATTCTTTCTATTTGCTTTCCATTTTGTGCCTGGATGTTCTATGTCTCACTCCCATCTCTGGCCTCTCAGCCTGTTCAATTCAAAGCAAAATTGATCTCCATTTCCATTTAAGTCTTCCCAGTTATCCTCAGTTCCACTTAATGCATCCATTTGTAAAGCCTCTATCTCCCTGAATTCATTTTCCTTATGATTAAGTTCACAATGAGGACCCATTGCCACAGTCAAAGTCATCTTGGTCTTGGCTTCATGCCCGGGTAGCTCTTCTACTCTGGCCTTGACCCCGCATCCTCCTCATATCTCAGCACCTGCAGGAATCTCCTAGTCTGTCCTTAATGCTGTGGGGAAATGAAGATGGCCCAGAATGGCCAGACACCAGAAAAGCAAAGAACCCCAGGACCCTGGGGATAAGGAGGAAAGCCTGACAGCTTCCTAATCACAATAAGAGTACATTTATTGATTCCCTCTTGGGTCCAAATCTCTTTAGGAGAATGGCTTTTGTTTTTGTTTTTCCCATTTCTAAGTAGATTGGGATTTTTTTTTTCTTTGAACTCAAATTTGTATTATTCGTGTCTTGATTTTATTGCCTGTGGTCAACAGATACAGTCAATATGCTTCCTGTCTTTTGTGTTAAACTGTTCTTGGTGGCTTCAGATAGAGTTCATTCTTGATCCTGGTCCTTCTTCCATAAAGAAGATTTATTCTTATTTGAAAAGTACAACAACTATCTGCCTGACAGTTCTAATGGTAATGATGGTAACAGCACCATCCTCTGAGGGGCTTGCTGTGTGCATGGATCTGTGCTGAGCCCCTTTCATGAGTTTTCTCATTCAGTTCTCCAGGACCTTGTGAGAAATGTTGCTTATGAGGCTCATTTTATTGATAAGGAAACTAAGACTTAGAGGGGTTCAATTATTTGCCTAACATCACACAACCAGAGGCATGGAACAGGGTTTAAAGTCTGATTCCTAAGCTCAGGCTAGTTTATGATTAAAGGCCTCCATGTCAGAGGCTCTTCACTTAGGACTCATGGAGCTTTAGGAGGCTAGAATGAGAACCTCAGTTATGTTCATAACACTAGTGCACCTGCAGATGTGCCTTTCTGAGGCAAGCGTCCACTGAGCTCATTAAGTTTACTAAAATGGTCAAGAACCATTGCTCCGTGCTTATATTTATTTTTTCTCTGTTTGATCTATCTAAGAATGAGAGGGGCATTTTGCATGCCCTTCCCCTCTTCGGTTTATTTATATTTCTTTCTTTTGCTTTGTTTATTTTGCTGCACTGTTTTTCAGCACATAAAGGCCTATGGCCAGGCATGGCAGTTCATGCCTATAATCCCAGCACATTGGGAGGCCAGGGCGGGAAGAAACAGAGTGGCCATCCTGGGAAACAGAGTGAGAACTCCATATCTACCCTCCCCCCCAAAAAAAATTGTTAAAAATTAGCTGGGTGTGGTAGCACACATCTATAGTCCAAGCTATTTGGGAGGCCAAGGTGGGAGGATCACATAAACCCAGGAGTTTGAGGTTACAATGAGCTATGATCACACTACTACACTCCAACCTGGGTGATAGAGCAAGACCCTGTCTCAAAAAAAATTTAAAAAGAAAAGAAAAGAAAAAGAAAAGCCTCTGACTCATAGCTTCAGTGCAAATTATACTTCTTTCTCAACAAAAGTTGACTCTCTCAAACTAAACCCTAGGAAGCCTTGCTTCCCTTCTCTGAAGCAAGGCTTCATAAATGGATGTATTAAATAAAACTCAAGATAATTGGGAAGTCTTAAACAGAAAAGTGGGGACTCTCTTTCCTGACATTAGGACTCTGGTTAGACTCAGCAGAAACTCTTTCAATCCCATGGGACCAGAACCACATGTCAACATCTGCGTCCTTGTTTGCTACTGGCAGATATCCTTTCTCTCCCCACATACAAGCAGAGAGCAGGCTCTGAGTATCTTTGCATTTGAGAGATTTGAAATGAGACTTTTCCTTCTCAAATCTGAGACCCCTGAGCACGGCAGGGTTTGAAATAGAGGGTGAAAAAGAAAGAAACAGCCCTGATGTTAATGCTGGTAGCCGGCCTCCTGTTCCTAGCCAGGTTGTGTGGTTGCGTCCTGAACGCACACAATTTCACAGAGTATCAATGTTTGATGAAGGCGGTCAGTGAGAGTGAGGGAACAAAACAAAAAAGGACAACTCCTAAATCAGGCCCCAGCAAAGACAAAAGCAAAGACTCTGGGAACCCCCACAAATGAGCAAACACCTGCCTCCCACCCTAGCTGAGTGACTAGATTAAAAGTATTACTGGATTGACAAATTAGCCTTGCTCTCTGACGGCACCCAACCCAAAGCACCCTGTTTTCTGGACTCCTCTGCCAAATCCCCTAACACAGCCCAATCCTAACAAGCTGCTCCTAACTTTTCAGGGTTTCTGTATGTACGAGATAAAATAAAGAATCTAGAATATTCTTGGCATATAGAAGGGGCTCAATCAAAAATAGCTGCCATTTACATGAGGGGTGGGAGCAGGAGGCAAAGAGAGAGAGACAGAGAGCTCAAACAAGTTTATTTTAGGAAAAAAAATATTTCTTACCAATATCAAAATCTAATATTATCTAGCGGTACCTTGAATGAAGAGAAAAGCAACTACAGCTTCTTCCAAAATAACAAAATAATAAGAATAAGAATTGCAATATGCTTTTCCTTCTTGTCCTGTCCCTTATTTGAGCACCTGCTGCTTGTTATCCATTTCATAGGCCTCATCCCTAACCCAACAATGGAAATAAGCATTTGGGGGATTTAGTGGTTACAAAACTGAAAAGAACCATGTTCTAGGACTTCCAGAAAAATGGAGTAGACATGTTTTTCCCTATTCGTCCCACTAAATAAACTATAAATCCTGGACATTTTACACAGAGGGTGACAAAACAATGTATTCACATTTTAAGAGAAAAAGTTATCCTATTCATGCCTGTCACATGGTGAGGCCAGCATTCACTTACTAATGCCATCCTTTGAGCAAACCTCATACTACACGTTGCTACTGTAATTCAACTCAATTTCAAAAAGTAATGCGTAGATAATCTCTTAAAATGTGTATACATTTGTTTTGGCACTTCAGTATAAAACAAACATATGAAGACTCTGAGAGGAGGAGAGAAGAAGGCCTTCAAGACCCAGTAACAAGACAGTGGTGAGTTACCTGAGTTGTGATATTGTTTCTTTGTTGGTTGGTTTGCTTTACTTATCCTAAACTGGGTACCAGAGAATCCAGCAACCCAGAAATGGCAATGAACATACTAAAAAAGCCCCAAGAAAAGCCCACTCTAAAAAATGAGGAAGAGGAAACTTGGCAAGATGGAAAACTTTCAGATAATAACTGCTTTGCTCCAGCCAAACACCACAGAAAAAAAACTGTTTATGCCAGCAAAGGCCCAGGGAAGAACCTAGACATTTACCCCAGTCAAGCTATAACAACCCTCCTGTGCCCCACCACCAGGGTGGAGTCAGAGAGACACAGGAGGAAGCAGGTGCCCAGGAGGACCTAGCTAGAAATGGGTGGGAGCTGGTAACCCAGCAACCAAGTAGCCTAAGGGTGGGGTCTGAGCTGCCTTGCAGCCCTAACCCTCAGGGGCAGAGTGAGACTGGTTTTGGCACACTGGGTAAGTGGATAGCCACTTCAGCAGCGATTCCAGCGAGAAAGCTTCTGCTCAGCAAGTTTAAAAGTTCAAATTGCCTTTTAAGTGGGCTGAAGAGAGATTTAGGGTGTCTACCTGCTGGGGTTTGAGAAATGAGCAGCCTCCAGTAATATCAGAACTGTGATTAACATCTCATACCCCAGAAGACCACGTGTTGCCCAGACAATATTCAATAACATATACAAACTGCTTTGTTTTTGGTTGTGTATTTTTTTTTTTTTGGTTTGGTTGGTTTTTTTTTGTTTGTTTATTTTGACGTTGTTGATGTTCTTTTGTTTTTTAATTTCAATCTTTTCCATACAGATCCCTTTTTCTTTCTCAATTTTTCTAGTTTAATTATAATTTCCCATTGCTGCCTTTTTTAATAACTAGAACTTCATTTTTGCTACTGTTTCTACCGCTATCATTTGGTTTTTCACCCAATTTTATCCCCGTAAAGTTTTCTGTTTGCTTGTTTTGGTTTGATTTATAGCATTTTTGTCTTTCCTCTCTACTTGGTGGAGGTGGGGTACTGTGTCTGATCAGGTTAGCAAAGAGCTGCTGACCTCAAGGGAACCACCCAACTGGGCACCCCCAGAAGGTGGGGTTTTTTAAGGTTGTGTCAAAGTACCCTACTGTACACCTATATTGTCCTGTCTCCCTCTTTCTGTGCCTCTCTTCTTTTTGTCAATATTCCTTATACCCACCCCCTCTCCTTTCTCTATCTTTCTTTTTTTTCTTATCACTTGGTCCTCCTTTCTTTCATCCCTTTTTTGCTCTTCAACCTTCTCACCCTTCTGGTCCTGTAACTCTTAGTCCACAGGCACAAGACTTAAAGAGCAAGAGGAAGTGAAAGGAAAATTAGGGCAAGGAAACAGATAAAAGAAATCACTCATGAGGAAGAATCAGCAGAAAACTCCAGGCAACATGAAGAACCAGTCTAGAACAACCCCACCAAGGGACCATGAGGTATCCACTGCAGATGATTCCACCTGTAAAGAAATGTTAGGAATGACAGAAAGGGAATTTAGAATACACATGTTGAAAACAATGAAAGAAATGATGGAAACAATGAAGGAAATTACTAATAAAGTGGAAAATAACCAAAAGGAAATCCAAAAACAGAATCAAATAAGAGATGAACGATATGAAGAATATAAAAAGGATATAGCAGACCTGAAGGAATTGAAACAGTCAATTAGGGAACTTAAAGATGCAATGGAAAGTATCGGCAACAGGTTAGACCATGCAGAAGAAAGAATTTCAGAGGTAGAAGACAAAGTTCTTGAGATAACTCAGACAGTAAAAGAGGCAGAAAAGAAGAGAGAGAAAGCAGAACGTTCACTGTCAGAATTATGGGACTTTATGAAGCGTTCCAACATATGAGTTATAGGAATTCCAGAAGGGGAAGAAGAATGCCCCAGAGGAATGGAAGCCATACTAGAGAATATTATAAAAGAAAATTTCCCAAACATCACCAAAGATTCTGACACACTGCTTTCAGAGGGATATCGGAACCCAGGTCGCCTCAACTCTAACCGAGCTTCTCCAAGACACATTGTGATGAACCTGTCCAAAGTCAAGACAAAAGAAAAGATTCTGCAAGCTGCCAGGAGTAAGCGCCAGTTGACCTACAGGGGCAAATCCATCAGAGTGACCTCAGACTTCTCTAATGAAACTTTCCAAGCAAGAAGACAATGGTCATCTACCTTTAATCTACTTAAACAGAACAATTTTCAGCCCAGAATTCTGTACCCTGCTAAGCTAAGCTTCAAAATTGACGGAGAAATCAAATCATTTACGGATATACAAACATTGAGGAAATTCGCCACAACAAGACCAGCTCTACAGGAAATACTTCAACCTGTTCTGCACACTGACCACCACAATGGATCAGCAGCAAAGTAAGAATTCAGAAATCAAAGGACAGAACCTAACCTCCACACTGATGCAAAAGATAAAACTAAGCAATGGACTCTCACAAAATAAGACGAATAGAATACTACCACACTTATCAATTATCTCAATAAATGTTAATGGCTTGAATTCCCCACTGAAGAGACATAGATTGGCTGACTGGATTAAAAACACAAGCCATCCATTTGTTGTCTGCAAGAAACACACCTGGCTTCAAAAGACAAATTAAAGCTCTGAGTCAAGGGTTGGAAGACAATTTTTCAGGCAAATGGAATTCAGAAGAAAAGAGGAGTTGCAATCTTATTTTCAGATACATGTGGATTTAAAGCAACTAAAGTCAAAAAAGACAAAGATGGTCACTTTATATTGGTCAAGGGAAAACTACAACAAGAAGACATTTCAATTCTAAATATTTATGCACCCAATTTAAATGCTCCCAGATTCTTGAAGCAGACCTTACTCAGTCTGAGCAATATGATATCTGATAATACCATCATAACAGGGGACTTTAACACTCCTCTTACAGAGCTGGACAGATCCTCTAAACAGAAATTAAACAAAGATATAAGAGATTTAAATGAGACCCTAGAACAACTATGCTTGATAGACGCATATAGAACACTCCATCCCAAAGATAAAGAATATACATTCTTCTCATCACCCCATGGAACATTCTCCAAAATTGATCATATCCTGGGACACAAAACAAATATCAACAGAATAAAAAGAATTGAAATTTTACCTTGTATCTTCTCAGACCATAAGGCACTAAAGGTGGAACTCAACTCTAACAAAAATGCTCGACCCCACCCAAAGGCATGGAAATTAAACAATCTTCTGTTGAATAACAGTTGGCTGCAGGAAGAAATAAAACAGGAAATCGTTAACTTCCTTGAGCATAACAACAATAAAGACACAAGCTACCAAAACCTGTGGGATACTGCAAAAGCAGTTTTGAGAGGAAAATTCATCGCTTTAGCTGCCTACATTCGAAAAACAGAAAGAGAGCACATCAACAGTCTCACAAGAGATCTTATGGAATTGGAAAAAGAAGAACAATCTAAGCCTAAACTCAGTAGAAGAAAAGAAATATCCAAAATCAAATCAGAGATCAATGAAATTGAAAACAAAAGAATCATTCAGAAAATTAATGAAACAAGGAGTTGGTTTTTTGAAAAAATAAATAAAATAGATAAACCATTGGCCAGACTAACTAGAAATAGAAAAGTAAAATCTCTAGTAACCTCAATCAGAAATGATAAAGGGGAAATAACAACTGATCCCACAGAGATATAAGAGATCATCTCTGAATACTACCAGAAACTCTATGCCCAGAAATTTGACAATGTGAAGGAAATGGATCAATATTTGGAATCACACCCTCTCCCTAGACTTAGCCAGGAAGAAATAGACTTCCTGAACAGACCAATTTCAAGCACTGAGATCAAAGAAACAATAAAAAAGCTTCCAACTAAAAAATGCCCTGGTCCAGATGGCTTCACTCCAGAATTCTATCAAACCTTCAAGGAAGAGCTTATTCCTGTACTGCAGAAATTATTCCAAAAAACTGAGGAAGAAGGAATCTTCCCCAACACATTCTATGAAGCAAACATCACCCTGATACCAAAACCAGGAAAAGACCCAACCAAAAAGGAGAATTTCAGACCAATCTCACTCATGAATATAGATGAAAAAATTCTCAACAAAATCCTAGCCAATAGATTACAGCTTATCATCAAAAAAGTCATTCATCATGATCAAGTAGGCTTCATCCCAGGGATGCAAGGCTGGTTTAACATACGCAAGTCCATAAACGTTATCCACCATCTTAACAGAGGCAAAAATAAAGATCACATGATCCTCTCAATAGATGCAGAAAAAGCATTTGATAAAATCCAGCATCCTTTTCTAATTAGAACACTGAAGAGTATAGGCATAGGTGGCACATTTCTAAAACTGATTGAAGCTATCTATGACAAACCCACAGCCAATATTTTACTGAATGGAGTAAAACTGAAAGCTTTTCCTCTTAGAACTGGAACCAGACAAGGTTGTCCTCTGTCACCTTTACTATTCAACATAGTGCTGGAAGTTCTAGCCAATACAATTAGGCAAGACAAGGAAATAAAGGGAATCCAAATGGGAGCAGAGGAGGTCAAACTCTCCCTCTTTGCTGACAACATGATCTTATATTAGACAACACCAAAGACTCAACCACAAGACTCCTAGAAGTCATCAAAAAATACAGTAATGTTTCAGGATATAAAATCAATGTCCACAAGTCAGTAGCCTTTGTATACACCAATAACAGTCAAGATGAGAAGCTAATTAAGGACACAACTCCCTTCACCATAGTTTCAAAGAAAATGAAATACCTAGGAGTATACCTAACGAAGGAGGTGAAGGACCTCTATAAAGAAAACCATGAAATCCTCAGAAAGGAAATAGCAGAGGATATTAACAAATGGAAGAACATACCATGCTCATGGATGGGAAGAATCAACATTGTTAAAATGTCTATACTTCCCAAAGCAATCTACCTATTCAATGCCATTCCTATCAAAGTACCTACATCGTGCTTTCAAGATTTGGAAAAAATGATTCTGCGTTTTGTATGGAACCGGAAAAAACCCCGTATAGCTAAGGCAGTTCTTAGTAATAAAAATAAAGCTGGGGGCATCAGCATACCAGATTTTAGTCTGTACTACAAGGCCATAGTGCTCAAGACAGCATGGTACTGGCACAAAAACAGAGACATAGACACTTGGAATCGAATTGAAAACCAAGAAATGAAACTAACATCTTAAAACCACCTAATCTTCCATAAACCAAACAAGAACCTACCTTGGGGGAAAGACTCCCTATTCAATAAATGGTGTTGGGAGAACTGGATGTCTACATGTAAAAGACTGAAACTGGACCCACACCTTTCCCCACTCACAAAAATTGATTCAAGATGGATAAAGGACTTAAATTTAAGGCATGAAACAATAAAAATCCTCAAAGAAAGCATAGGAAAAACACTGGAAGATATTGGCCTGGGGAAAGACTTCATGAAGAAGACTGCCATGGCAATTGCAACAACAACAAAAATAAACAAATGGGACTTCATTAAACTGAAAAGCTTCTGTATAGCCAAGGAGACAATAACCAAAGCAAAGAGACAACCTACACAATGGGAAAGGATATTCACATATTTTGAATCAGACAAAAGCTTGATAACTAGAATCTATAGAGAACTCAAATTAATCCACATGAAAAAAGCCAACAATCCCATATATCAATGGGCAAGAGACATGAATAGAACCTTCTCTAAAGATGACAGACGAATGGCTAACAAACACATGAAAAAAAGTTCATCATCTCTATATATTAGAGAAATGCAAATCAAAACCACCCTGAGATACCATCTAACCCCAGTGAGAATGGCCCACATCACAAAATTTCAAAACTGCAGATGCTGGCGTGGATGTGGAGAGAAGGGAACACTTTTACACTGCTGGTGGGACTGCAAACTAGTACAACCTTTCTGGAAGGAAGTATGGAGAAACCTCAAAGCACTCAAGCTAGACCTCCCATTTGATCCTGCAATCCCATTACTGGGCATCTACCCAGAAGGAAAAAAATCCTTTTATCATAAGGACACTTGTACTAGACTGTTTATTGCAGCTCAATTTACAATCATCAAAATGTGGAAACAGCCTAAATGCCCACCAACCCAGGAATGGATTAACAAGCTGTGGTATACGTACACCATGGAATACTATTCAGCTATTTAAGAAAATGGAGACTTTACATCCTTCGTATTAACCTGGATGGAAGTGGAAGACATTATTCTTAGTAAAGCATCACAAGAATGGAGAAGCATGAATCCTATGTACTCAATCTTGATATGAGGACAATTAATGACAATTAAGGTTATGGGGGGGAAGCAGAAAGAGGGATGGAGGGAGGGGGCTGTGGCCTTAGTGTGTGTCACACTTTATGGGGGCAAGACATGATTACAAGAGGGACTTTACCTAACAATTGCAATCAGTGTAACTGGCTTATTGTACCCTCAATGAATCCCCAACAATAAAAAAAAAAAAAAGATACACATTCAAACACTAAAGGAAGTCTTTTCAACAAATGGTGTTAGGAAAACTGGAGAGCCACATGCAAAAGAACGAAATTGAACTCTTTCCTCATGCCATACACAAAAATTAACTCAAAATCGAACAAAGACCTAAAATGTAATAGGTAAAATTATAAAACACTTTGAAGAAAACATAGAGATAAGTCTTCATGACTGGATTTGGCAATGGATTTTTAGATAAAACACCAAAAGTAACAATAAAAGAAAAAATAGATATGTTGGGCTTCATCGAAATGTAAAACTTTTGTTTCATAGGACACTATCAAGAAAGTGGAAAAAAACAAAATGAGAAAATATTTATAAAGCATACCTGATAAAAGATTTATAGTTAGAATATATTTAAAAACCCTTATGCTCAGCAAAAGATAAATAGCCCAATTCAAATATGGCCAAAGAATATAAATAAATATTTCTCCAAATTAGATATATAAATGTCCAAAAATCATATGAAAAGATGCTCAACATAATTAGTCACTAGGGAAATACAAATTAAACCCACAATGAAAGACTAATTTCATACCTAGTAGGAGGCCATAATTTTGTTTAAAAAAATTACTTATACATTGTTGGCGGAGATGTAAAATGGTACAACCACTGTGGAAAAGAGTGTGATGGTTCCTCAATAAGTTAATCATAGAATGACCATATGACTCAGCAATTCCACTCCTAAAGAACTGAAACTTTGTTCAAATAAAGACGGATACACAATATTCATAGTGGCTCTATTCATAATCTCCAAAAGGTGGAAACAAGCCAAATGACCAAAACCACACACACAAAAAAAAACTTATGAAAAACTAAACATTCACTTTGGTGTATCCATGCAACAGAATATGACCACACACCTTCTAGAACACCTAACAGTAAAAATAGTGACACCATCAAATGCTGGTGAGGATGTAAAGAAAGTGGATTTCAGACATTGCAGGTGGGGATGGAAAACTGCTATAGCCTTTACGGGAAATAGTTGATGATGTCTTAAATAGGGATAAAACTTATCATACTCTAAAGTTACTTCAATATTCTTGAACTGAAAGTTTCTAATGGAAAATGAGACTGAAGATGAAGTTAGAAATCTGGGAGTGCTGAGCAGAAATTTCTGAAAGACTGTCCCACTCCCAGGTAAGCGAGCAGAAATGGGAGAGAGCAGCACTGGAAATTTACTCCAAGGAGCGAGAAGCAGCTGGCTCCTTGCCCTGACTTGAGCTGGCTGTCTGTGCCTAAATATTGAAGGAGCTGGACTCATTAGGGAAAAAGCAGGAAGCAATCTGATGCTACCCCTACCCCTGTCTTCAGAACCACTGCTGAGCCTTGCTCCCCACCTCCCTGCCATGTCTCCAGAAGATCTGCAGAGCTTTCACTCAAGCTCAGCTTTGAACCTCCTTCCAAGACTCCTTTCCTTATTCAGGCCTTTTCCTGCCTTTTCCCTGGCACCCATTTCTCTATGATTCCCTTTTACACCCTACTGTAAAGTCTATCCCTTAGCCTCTCGCTAACAGGCGTGACCAGGCACAGACCATCCACCCCCAGCCCACCCCAGCTGACCCCATCCTCAGGCAGCACATTCTCAGGTGGCTGTAGCTCAGCCACATTCCCAGCATGCACTGGGCTCAAAGGAACTGCCAGAACCTTTTCCCTGCTGCTTCTGCAGGTGGAGGCCCCTGCCTCTGAGTCCACACTCTTGTCTCTGCCCTCCTGGACTGTTCCAGCCAGCCACAGCCCTCAGTGTCTTCCAGAGCACAGAGAGGCTGCAGTGGCCCTGGGCCCCATCACTCCCCACAATGAGCACCTGTCCTACTGGAGCCCTCCAGGGTCTGTAGCTCAGCAAACATGGGGCACAGTGCGGGGCAGCTTGAGGGCAAATAAAGAAATGCCAGTATCCCACTAGATGCCCCCCTACTCTCCACAGCCGTTATCTTGAGGGTTATTCCCTTTCCTGTTCTGATGTTAGTAATGTGGAGAGAACCAAGAGAAGAGAAAGGGAAATTTATAAACCCAAACTACTCTCTTCAAAGAAATCCTCATCCTTAGTGGTCTTAAGCTTTCTCCAGTGTGAACTGGGGTGACAGTGAACTAAGGATCATAAACCCCCTTGGTCCCTGGGCTTTTAATGCATCCCTAAGCCCTAGGTGTACACAGCATGGACAGAGCTATCAAACCAAGCCTCCTTAAAATTTTTCTAAAGGCTTCTCGGGTACCTGTGGATAAAATCCAAAATGCCTAATATGGCCTACTGCACTACTTCCCACCTTGTCTTGTGCCACATTCCTCTGAGATAGCCTCCCACCATTCCTTGACCAGACCACCTCAGGACCTTTGCACATGCGATTTCCTGGGGCTGACACACAATCCATGATTAGGTTGGTCCTGCATATCCACCAGTTCTCCACTTAAGCATGACCTTTTCAGAGCACCCAGCAAATGGGACTGGCCCCCCATACTCTACCACAGCACTGTCACAGGTCATGAACGTAACATATAGGCAGCCGTTGACATAGGGGCATGACTGCCTTCATTCTTATTCTAGTTCTGCTAATTACCAGCTTTGAGTCAGTCATGAAATCTCTCTGTACTTCCTTGTCTGCAAAATAAGAACAAAAACAGGCCTGTTGTGAGGACTGGGATGTGATGTGTTATACTATGCAGAGTGCTTAGAAGTATCTGGCCCAGGGTAAATGAAAAGTAGTGTCTATTTAAGTAACCAAATCAATAAAAATATGTATATGACACTAATGGTAGGATATACAATAAAAATTAAAAAAGTAAAAAAGGCTGGGAAATGTTTTTCAATCTCCCCAAGTCATACAATATTTGTGTCTCCAGGTCAAGACTCCTAATTGGTGACCAAAGAATGTAAGGCCAGTTTTACACTGGAGGGATTTGTCAATCTGATCAGTTCAGAGGTTAAACTTCCCTTTGTTAGCCTTGAAGTATGAGGTAGGCATAATTTAGAAGGGCTAGGATCTTAGTAAATGACTTCCACACTTTGGACTGGGACTCTGATAGGCTACCTTCTAGAAATAAAGAGTAAATCAGAAAGAAGCTGCCGTAGAATAGACTTCAGTTTGGCTTTGCTGTATCAAGCCTGAACTTAGGCTAAGAGGTCCCAAAATCCTTTCTGAAGGAAGATAATGCTATGTTATGTTCAAACTAGTTTAAGAAATCCTCTTAAAATGAAATGTCCAGGCCTGGCATAGTAGCTCATGACTGTAATCCTACCACTCTGAGAGGCCGAGGCAGGCAGAATGCTTGAGCTGAAGAGTTCAAGACCAGCCTGAGCAAGACCCCATCTATATTAAAAATATAAAAACTAGGCAGGCATAGTGGCACATGCCCACAGTCCCAGCTATTCAGGAGGCTGAGGCAAGAGGATTGCTCGAGTCCAAGAGTTTGAGGTTGTGGTGAGCTATGATGCCACAGCACTCAACCCAGGGTGACAGAGATTCATTCATAAATCTATGAATGAATGAATAAATGGATAAATAGTCCAGAAATAGAATGAAAAATATAAGAAGGCAAGATGAAATGAATTAGAAACAACAGTCTATAGAAAAGACCCATAGCCACAGAATTCTAGATGATGGAATTCTCAGAAAGACTGTGAACTAGTTCATTATCAACTTCAAAATGCCATTGATTATAAGAGACAGCATTATTTTATGTTATACTAAAAAAAAAAATTATAGGCTGCTAATCAGTCACACTGGCCTCTCATTGCTTTGAAATTTATTTTATCCATGTCAAGAGATTCGGCAATTTCTCCTGCCTTCAGTTTCACTGCTTGGTGAATAATGGGCAATCTTTTGCACAGTTTCAGTATCAAAACGTAATACAAGGCTTCTAGCCAAGAAGGAGTAATACAGACTGGATTTACCATCCCTTCTGAAATAATTAAAAAATGGCACAAAATATATGAAATAACAGTAATCAAGATATTAGAATCCAGACAACCAAGGATAGCAATTGAGGGACAACAAACAAACAAAGGGAGCCCTTATGATTGCCCGACCACAGCTCAGGGCAGAGAGACACTGGAAGCAGCCCTGAGTTACAGAGATGAGCCTGGGAGTATGAGGAAGCCATGGCAGCTAGAGTTTGGAAAGGATTGGAAAGGGGAAAGATTCACAGAGAGAACTCCAGAGTTCTGCAGAGGGTGCCCTTTGGGTTTGCAGTCTAGTGCTTATGAGCACCTGCAGGTGGGAAGGGACCCAAGGCCAAGGAAAGAACCACCTTGAAAGATTACAGGGAAATGCTCAAAAAGCTCACACAAGGCCCAGAATAAGGTTTATTTCTGATAGCAAAAGTGGAAAACCTCTAACATGCTTCAGTTGGATTTGTAAAAAGGCTCTTGCCTCAGTAATGGGAAAAAATTAACCCTGGGTTAAGTGCAGCTCTGGCATTGCCTAACAAAATATAAAGGCAAAATCTGAAAGGATCAAGCCATTTTCAGTAACTTAACAGCATCCATGAACAAAGCTCAAGAATATTTATATGACTATAAAAATATGCAGCATCCCAAGATGTAAAATGCACCAGGCACACCTCCATATCCTTTCATCCAGACTACTGCAGTAGCCTCTTTTTGGCCCCTCCCCTGTGCAACCCTTGCCTCCAACAGTCAGGATAGGCTAGGCTAGGCTGACGTAACAAATAACACAAAAGCCCAGTCACTTACCCAACAGAGGTTTTCCTCACACTCCCATTCAGCACAGGTCTGAGGAGGAGCTCTGCTCTTCATCGTCCCTCTAGGAGCCACACTGACAAAGCAGCCCCTATTTGCAGCACTTCCAGGCACAGAATAGATGCAGAGTTGCCCACAGCCCTCCTGCCTGGAGGTGAAACACTTTGCTTCTGTCTACATTTCCATGGCCGAGCAAGTCACACAACCGACTCAGTTCTAGGTGATGGATGACATGGAGAGCGAGGATACCACCTCGTCTGAGCAGAAAGAGTGAGCCCAACACAGAAGCAGATTGTGCTATTCCCCTCAATCTGTCTCCAGAGTCAAAGCCAGGGTTCTCTCAAGGTCCCTGCAAGGCTCGTGTCACCTGATGTCCTGGTACCTCTCTGCCCCCATGTCCCACATCTTCTCCTTCTCTTCTCACTCCACTTCACCAGCACTGACTCCTGCCTCTTCTTCAGTCGGGCCAGCCACACCCCCACCTTTAGGCCTTCTGGAAGGCTCTTCCCCAGCACCTGCACAGCTAACCCTCCTCATCTTCTTTACTCAAATGTCACCTTCCCAATGAGGCTCTCTTGTTCTGCTCCATTTACAACTGCCTCCCACTCTCCCCACCCCTGCCTCCCAGTCCCCCTTGTCTCACACTGCTTTTACTTTATGCATAGCAATTTTCTCTTTACAATAGGCTATGCAATTTCCTCATTTATTATATCTACTCCTTATCACCTTTCTTCCCTGTTAGAATGTGCCCTGAGAAAATGAATCTTCACCTGTTTAGCTCACCGATGTATCCCAAGCATCTGGCACTCACTGGGTGCTCCAGAAAGACTTGTTGAGCTGGTGAATGTATTAACTGGGCTCCAGGCATCTTTGCATCATGCTCTGATACACTTTATCGGAGCGGGCAGGGCTGAACCTCATTCTTCACTCCACTTTAACAGTCTTCATATCAAAAGAATAATCTCATGGGGTAACCAAGCAGTTCGACTCCCCAGAGAGTGTGGGGTATGGGAGGCACTGGGAAACAATAATTAAACAGTAATTGTGGCTCCTTGGCAGAGGGGATGCCTTGCAGGCCATAGTAGGCTGCCATATTCTGGTTGAATAAGAAAATGCACTCAACAGTCCATGACTCCCACCTTTCAAAATGCACTTAGTCTTTCTGCAATTGTCTCCAGGCTTCTCTGAACAAAATAAGGAGTCACCAGCCTTGGACCTCTCAACAGCCACTGATATGCACCCACTGATTTGAAAGATAACCCAGAGCTTTGTTTTTGTTTTGTTTTTAGAAAGAGTCTGGTTCTGTCACCCAGGTTAGAATGCAGTGGCATTATCATGTAATCTTGAACTCCTGAGCTCAAGTGATCCTCCTGCCTCAGCCTCCTGAGTAGTCAAGACTCAGGACCACAGGCGCATGCCACTACACCCGGCTAACTTTTTTTCTTTTTTGTAGAGTCAAGGGTCTCACTATGTTGCCCAAGCTGCTCTTGAACTTCTGGGTTCAAGTGATCCTCTCACTCTGCCTCCCAAAGAGCCAGTATTACAGGCATGAGCCACTGCACCTACCCCAACCCGAAGATTTTTTGTGATCAATGTGATGTTCCTCACACATACATGTATCCATTCATTCAGCAAACTTTTGCTGAGTAGTCACCAGAGGCCAGACATTGTCAGGTAGAAATGTCCCTGCCCTTCTGTGGAAAAGACAGCCATTCATTTATTCAACAACTATTTATTAAAAGCCTACAGGCACTGTGCTGGCATTGGACAGCAATAACTAATGGGACAGACTGGACTGCCCTCAAGGAGCTGATGTTCTAGTTGAGAGACAAACAAGAAAAGGATGACAACAATAATGAGAGCTGGGAAGGGAATACATGGGGATCTGGGGGAGGTACTCTAGGAAAGGCCCCAGAAAAGATGACTTTTTTTATTTTTTATTTTTTAGATAGAGTCTCTCTCTGTTTCTAGGGCTAGAGTGTAATGGCATCTAGTTCACAGCAACCTCAAACTCCTGGGGTCAAGAGATCCTCCTGCCTCAGCCTCCCAAGTAGCTGAGACTACAGGCGCTACCACCACACCTGGCTCAATTTTCTATTTTTAGTAGAGACAGAGTCTCGCTCTTGCTCAGACTGGTCTTAAACACCTGACCTCAAATCATCCTTCCACCTTCACCTCCCAGAGTGCTAAGATTACAGGTTTAAGCCACCATGCCTGGCCAAAAAGATGACCTTTAAATGAAAGCCTGAAAGATGGAGAGTTGCAGGAAAAGCATTCCAGGAGGAGGGAATCTCAAAGTGCTGAGCATTCTAAGAATCGGGGAAATGTCAGAGCACTAAAGGAGAGTATGCCGGGGAGGAGGATGACAGGAGGTCTACAGGTCATGAGAGACCAGAGCCTGCTGGGCCCAGCAAGCGGTGGTGAGGACTTTGTCTTTATTCTAAGTGAAAGGGAAGGCACTGGAGCTTTCTATGCAAAACATGGGCCAGGCAGCAAGATGGATCTCAGTTCAAGTCCCAGTCTCACAACTTTCCCATGACCCTAAGCAACTTCTCTGAGCTTCAGTTTACTCACTGGAATGATAAAAATATTTCTACACTGCAGATCTGTTGGGGCATAGAAGATAGAGCAATGGATATGAAATATGTGATTTTATAGATAATGCCTGGTGCAGTACTCAGAAAAGTTACCTTACAGTACACTCACATCCCTTGACAAAATGGGAGAAAGACATACACAGTTTATAAACCCCAGGTAGATAGACTCGATGGTGGTACTGAAGGAACCGGGCCACGCAGGCCTCAAATGCCAACCGAATGTTCATGGACATCAGAGCACAGTAGGGGCCAGTGAGAGTTTCTCAGCAGGAGAGGTTCAATAAAGCCTCCCTTTGAGAAGATAAATTTGGCAGCCAGGAAAGAGGGAAAAGATGGAAGGAAAGAAGCTAAGGTTTCTTTCTCCCTTTTCCCTAGAAGTTACATCACTCAACCTAAGGCTTGTCCCTGCAGCCAGGGCACATGGAATTTTGCTGTAAGACCTGTTTCCTTCCAGCCCATCGTCTGTTTCTCAGGACTAAATGTGCCAGGCCACTACACATGTGCAGGCTGGGGTCACGTCAGTTACGACCATCCTGCAATACCAGCCAATCAGAGGGAAAGAATCAAGTCCCCTGCCTTTGTCCTGGAAAGCAGTCTGACTTCTCAGTTGATAGAGAAAGGTGGAAAAGGAAGTATCCAATGTACTCAACACTAATATGAAACCAGTAGATAAGCAAATACATGCCCACGCAAGAAAAACCACAATTAAACTCAGGTTGGGCGGGGAGGTGGGAGAGGGGAAGAGGGAGGAAAATTGGTGTGCTCTCCCCAATGTAAGGGTATATGGCACACTGTCCAGGTGAGGGAGGAGCACAACGACAACTTGGACTCTACCTAACAAATGCAAACAATGTAACCTAATTGCCTGTACCCTCATATTAATCTAAAATTAAAAAAAAAAAAAAAGAAAGAAAAAGAAAAATTCTGCCCCAGAATTGTAGCTAGGACAAGGCACAGTGGCAGCCAGGGGAGAAAGCAATTATGCATCTAGGAAGCAGGACTTCCTGGAGGAAGTGGCATACAAGCTGAATGCTTGAAGGCTGAATATGAGTTCACCAGTAGAAAAGGTAAAGAAATGAATAGCTTATGCCAAGTCACACAGGTAGGGACAAGCAGAATATATTGTCTTATGGACATGACAAGTTATTTCTGTCTGGAGGACATGCAGAAAGGAAGGTGACTGATGGGAGATGAATCTAGACATGCAACCAGGGACAAAAATGAGGGGAAGATGACGGAAAAGTGAATGGAATTAGGATTAAAATTAGGTTGGGGATTTGGATGGAGCTTAAAGGCTTAGCAGTATCAGTTTGGCTAGTAGCAAAATACGAAAAACACATGGGCTTTGCATGTATTGTCTCATTTAGTCCTCAGAACAAGTCTACAGGCCAGTGGCTATCCTTATTCCCACCTTAAAGACGAAGAGACTGAGGCACAGAGAGGTCAGGTAACTTGCCCAAGGTCACATACCAAGTGGCTGAGCATGTGTTGGATGCAGATTAAAGTTTAGAGTCAGACTGGCTCCGAATGCCTACTCTAATCCTGCTTTGTAGTCTCAGGTCCTTTCACTTCGCTATATTCAATTTCCCCATCAGCAAGTGAAAGGAAAGTGTCTAACTCACAGAGCTATCATAATGATTAAGTAAGATGTTGATACAACACCACAACCCAGTACCAGGTCCAGTAGCAAACCTTGATAAATATTATTAGGGTGAAACTGGCTTTGAGGCCACATTAAATATAGGATTAGAGTTTGAAATGCGTTTTCTCTTCCAAATTCAATGAATCTGAATTTTCAGAAGTGTTTTATGTTTGTGACAAAGAACTAATCTAGTCCCAATGAATTGCAGTGACCATTTGGACTGAGATTTTTATTAGCAAATGATCTTCAGTTCTCCCAAGCAGAGCCTAAATGGATCTTTCCAGTCTGAACAGCCAACCCAAACCACATCACTAGCCCACAATTCAGTCGTCCTCCAAAACTATGCTAGCCTCAGAAGAGCCCATGGTCCTTGGCAGATATAGAAAAGCAAAAGGAAAATACAAACAACCCAATTTAAAATGGACTGAGGATTTGAATATTTAAACAAAGATATACAAATGGCTAACAGGCACATGAAGAGATGCTCACCATCACACTAACCGTTAGAGAAATGAAAACCAAAACCACAGTAAGATAAGACTTCACTCATATTCCTTAGAATGGCTATTGTCAAAAACAAATGGACAAATAAACAGAAAATAATAAATGTTGGTAAGGATGTAGAGACTGGAACCTTGTACCCTGCTTATGGGAATATAAAATAACACAGTACAGGGATTTCTCAAAAAAATTAACATAGAATTACCATACGATCCAGCAATTCCACTTCTTAGAATATACCCCAAAGAATTGAGAGCAAGGACTCAAACAGAGATTTTATACCCATGTTCACAGCAGCATTAGTCACAACAGCCAAAAGATGGAAACGACCCAAGTGACCACGGACAGATGCTTGGATAAATAAAATGTGCTATATACACACTTTTATGGCATATAATTCAGCCATAAAAAAGGAAGGAAATTCTGATACATGCTACAACATGGATGGACCTCAAAGACGTTATGCTAAATAAGCCAGACACAAAAGGATAAATACTGCATAATTCCATTTATATGAGGCACCTAGTGTAGTCAAACTCAGGGAGGCAGGAAGTAGAATGGTGGCTTCCAGGGGTTTGGGAGGGAGTTAACATTTAATGGAGACAGAGGTCCGGTTTAGGAAGATAAAAAAGTTCTGGAAACGGATGGTGGTAATGGTTGCACGACAATGTGAGTATACCTAATGCCACCGAACAGTACACTTAAATATGGGTGAAATGGTAAATTTTATGCTATATATATTTTACCACAATTGAAAAAAAGAAAGAAAAAGGAAGGCATGGGCACTTGGGATTTCTCCATGACTTAGCAATTATGAATTGGGCTGCAATAAACATTCTGGTACAAATATCTTTGTTATGTTGTGATTTTTGGTCTCAAAAAGTACCCAATGTACTCAGCCCTACTATGAAACTAATTTGGGGCTCTCACATGAAAGCTATAACCCAGTTACAACCTAACAATAGGGGGAAGTGGGAAAGGGAGGGGAGGGAGGGGGGTGGTGGGTAGAGGGAGGGGGATCGGTGGGATCATACCTGTGGTGCATCTTACAGGGGTATTTGCGAAACTTGGTAAATGTAGAATGTAAATGTTTTGGCACAGTAACTGAGATAATGCCAGGAAGGCTATGTTAACCATTGTGATGAAAATGTGTCAAATGGTCTATGAAGCGAGTGTATGATGCCCCATCATCATATCAATGTATACAGTTATGATTTAATAAAAAAAAAAAAGGAAGGCATGGAAAGATGCAGAGATAGCGTCTTCTGCTGTGGGTAGGTGGGGCGGCAACTTCTTTCTTCCCCAGGCCACTACAGAAGAGGTGGACACGCCCACCTGAGGACCTGGCTCTGCCACTCAGGGTGTGCCTATGGCCAGGTCTCTTTGCCTCACTGGGAAAATTGAGGAAGCTGGCTGATTCACACTTCCTCTAGCTTCTGCACTCCCTAGTTCCGCCTTATTAGGAAGGCTTGGCTCATGAAAGAGGATGAGGTAAAAGGGACAGAAAAGCCGGACCACCCACGATTCTGGATGTTTTCAGTAAACCTTTAGTGTTACTGGATGAAGTAACAGGTCTGGGCCCCTATCACTGTCAGCCAATATGCAGAGATGGGGATAAGTCCATCAGACTTTGTCAGAAGGCCAGTGATTCTGGGGAACAGTGAGAGTAGCCTCTCCAAGATGGTTCTGTTCTTCCATTTCCAAAATCACAGTTTTATACATAAAAGTTCAAAGCAAAGACCACATTAACCTTTATTTTAAATAATAATCAGCATAACTCAGTGACCTATTACTAATACCAATTCAAAAGTTAATCTCCTAAATCAATCCACTTAGGCATTTTTAGGATGGGAGCTAACTTTACAAAACAATGAGAATCCAAACCAGTTGTGTCTGTTGGCCCCAGCCTGACTGACTTCATCTTATTCCCACTACACGTGCTTTCATTAGGACCCTTTGACTTGGCAACTGTACTTCAGAAGAATGTTCCTTACAGGAATTACATGAGAGGTCTTGCACCAACAGATGCCATCCTCAAACTGGGTCAGTGAAGATGGTTTAAGAAAGGGTCAATTTACAAAGGTGTGGGCAGGGCTAAGGGAACTCGAAGGCTGGTGCAGTACCCAGGACTTGTAACAGCAAGACTGTTACCATCATGAGCAGAAAACTGCTTATGGGAACGCTGAGAGAGACAGACCATTTGGGGAAGGTCACTTTTGCTAAGGACAACCCTGCAGGAAGGAGCTCAGGCATTAAATACCCAGACGTCTTTTTCCTTTCTTTTTTTTTTTTTTTTGGAGTCAGTGCCTCAAGCTGTCACCCTGGGTAGAGTGCCATGGCATCACAGCACACAGCAACGTCCAATTCCTGGGCTCAAACAAGTCTCCTGCCTCTGCCTCCCAAGTAGCTGGGACCACACAAGGCCCAGCTATTTTTTGGTTGCAACCATCATTGTTGTTTGGTGGCCCGGGCTAGATTCGAACCCAGCAGCTCAGTTGTGTGTGGCTGGAGCCTTAGCCGCTTGAGTCACAAGCAACAAGCCCAGACCTCTTTTTTCTGCTCTCAATCTCCTTCCAAGGCCTCTCCCCCAGGCCAGTGGGGGACTGGAGGACAGACAGCCTGTTAGTGAAATCCATACAGGACAGCCTTGGGACCAGGGCAGGATGGTGAAAGTCTGGCCAGGAAGTCTGAGGAGCAAATGGAGGGGAGGATCCCAAGTAAGTCAGCACCAAACTATCCCCGTGGCCTGGCCAGAGTGACTGAGAACTCATATTGCCCTGGATAACCTGTCTTCCCCTGGGTGATCCTACCCTTTCTCCAGGCTGATCTTGGACCCTGGGTGGGAAGGAACCCTGTGCTCTCTCAGGCCTGGAGCGGAGCCCTGTGGTTTGTTGGAAACAGCCCCCACTTACTGGCTGTGAGAACACTGGCCTAGGGCCTACACCTCCTATCCATACACTACATGGTCATCCATCCATCCATTCATTCATTCATCCACCAGTTACTGATAGTGATACACTCTCCAAGGCACCAGATGAGCAAGGATGGACCAGTCTCAGCCAAGGTAGCTTCAAGGTGTGACATCTGTATGTCCACAGTCAGGAGACACAGATTCTGTCCACCAGCTCTATGACACTGGAGGCTGCCCTCAATCTCATCCTCTGTAAAATGGGCTGGACCACTTCTCCTAGAGTTGTCCTGAGGACTGAAAGAGAAACTTCTAAAAAGCAAGATGCATCGCGCCTGGCATGGAGTCAGTGTTCCACAATTGTGAATCAAAGGCCTTGTTAACAAGTGTCGAGGTGCCCCTCACGGATGGTGTTTTGTTGCTTTCCTCGCAATTATTTTATACACGAATGTGTTGTAGTTTTCTCTCTCCATCTCTCAGACTGTAAGCCTGAGGGACTTGGTCGCTGGTCTCTTGCTCTTCCCTGAATCCCCAGGTCCTGGGGTGGGCTTACAATTGCCAACATTTAAACTGTGGCTGGACACCACCAATGTCTTCACACGCACTTAATCCTGAGGACAGCCCCAGTTGGCAGGCAGTAATACAGACGAAGCAACCGAGCCCAGAGAGGTTAAGCACCTTGCCTAAGGTCGCAGAAGTGGAAAAGTGGTGGAGCTGGGATTTGAACCGGGGGAAAGTCCATCTGTCCAATCTGTCGCTGGACGGCGGCTCCCGGCGCAAGAGCGGGAATGAATCGACATGTCAATCAATGAACCGACGGTAGAAGCCAGCCAGTCCCCTTCCCCCCAATCCCCCCACCCCGTGTAGAGGCTGGGCCCCCGGACAAAGGCCCGGCAGGGGCCTAACGTGGCCGGCCGGGTCTTCGCTGGGGGTGGGAGGGAGGCAGGAGCCGGGCCGGGCCCTTTAAGGGGGGCGGGCCGGCGGCGCGGGGGCCGGGCCGGGGGCGGGCGGCGGCGCGGGGGGCGGGCCGGGGGCGGGCGGCGGCGGCGGGCTCGGCCGGAGTGCGCGCCGAACGAAGGGCGGCGGCGGCGGCTCCGGCTAGTGCTCGGCGCGGGCTGAGATTGCTCTCGGCCCCCTGCCCTCGGCTCCCGGCCCGCGGCGGCGCACCCCCCGCGCTCCCAGCACCCCGCGCCCCCCGCACCGGCGCTCGGCCCCGCGGCGGGCGGAGGAGCTGCCATGCCGCCGCGGCGCAGCATCGTGGAGGTGAAGGTGCTGGACGTGCAGAAGCGGCGGGTGCCCAACAAGCATTATGTGAGTGCGGCGCGGCCCCCACGCCCCCACGAGTCTGAGCCTCGCCGAGGGCGATTGTTAGCCCCCGGCTCAGCAAACTTCTGCCTCCTGGGCTTCCCTTCCCCTCCTCCCCCGCTCTCCCCTCGGCCCTGCTGCTGCGCTGCCCGGGTCTCCCGGCTCCTTCCCCTTCCCCTTCCCCTCCCCCTCCCCTCTTTTGCCGGGTTCTGCTCCTTGGTCCCTTTCTCCCTTCCTCCCGACTCGCCCCCTGTAGCCTTTCTGCCGCTCCTCTTCCCTTTCTGTCTCCCTGTTTGCCCCCCCTGCTTCCGACTAGCTTTCTGCCCATCCGCAGAAAAGTCTGGCCATAGCCGATGTATGGGACAGAGACAGAGGGAGAGGAAGGGAGAAGCGCCTGTTCTCTGGCTGTCCGCTTAGCCCCTTCTTGTGGAGAATCACTTAGCCACAGGTAGCCCCTCTAGGGATCGCCAAGTTTGGCTCCGTTCTTTTGCAGAAGCACAAGCCTGAGCGATGGAGGAGACCTCTGGGAATGGATCATTTGTGTGGCTGCACCTTTAAAGGGTTAAAATGCAGCCCCTGCCCTCTCTCCTATAACTTCTATTTTAAAATATAGGCAAGTTTTCTCCTATTATCTCCCTCTGTAAAATGGGGGTCTTGTTTGGAGCTGGCAAGGGCTTGAGGAAATAGGGACAGTAATGTCATTTTGCAGATGGAAAGGCTGAGGCTCAAAGAGGTTTCAGACTCTAGAACACAGCTGCATTCGGGCTTTCCCTGCCTCTTAAAGGTGTGCCTGGGGCAGACCGTGACCTGCCAGGGGAAAGTGGCAACCACAGCAGCCTGGGGGCAATGTCTGCAGATTAAGGTGGCCCCAAGACCACCTCACAGGTTATGAAGGAGGGATAGAGGACGTGGCAGGAGGGGCCTAGAGGGGGCCTTGGGGAGAGAAGGGGGCTAGAGTGTCTCTGGTGGTGAGAAGTGCTAGGCAGTGGTGGAGCCTAGCTAGGGAGAAGTTAACCAAGAACTGAAAGAGTAAGAGGGAGGGAAAAAATCCTAACAAAGAACTGTAGAACAATGAATAGAAAAGGGCGTTGGCTAGCTAAATTAAGCTCCTTAGCCTCCCTGGAAGTCCTCCTTGGATCTTTTCTTTTCTTTCTTTTTTTTTTAAGAGACTCATTCTTACAAAGCAGATCTACATGCCTTCCACGAAGAGCCTATAAAATTCTGAAAGGAGATAGCCGGGAATCCACTGTGCACTCTCTACAAGAAAGGGTGTGCTGTGTGAGTCTGTATTATTATTGGCTGGGCAGCCAGTTATTCAGCCCTTAGCCAGGCGGTGGGAAGCTATTTCCTGGACCTGTGGCATCTTTAAATAGAGTGAAGTTTCACTTGATTCCAGAGCTGAGCTAAATTGTCTTCTTTTTTTATTTTTTGTTAACTGTTTCAAATGCTGCCAAGTCTTAGTTTCTTGTTTGAGCCTGTTGAGTGTGTAAATGAGTTGCCTCTTTGGTATGAAGACAGTTTTCACCAACATGGCAACAGAAGGAAGTCTGAAATTCTCCCTGCTGCCTCCCACCAGAGCTGTGAGCTGGCAAAACCGGAATAGATAAAACCACCAAGGATTGGGCATTGTCGTCCACTCACTTCTCCTGCCCTCTCCTATCCCACCCATATCAGGCAGAGTTTCTTGAGACCATTTGACAGATGAGGAACTAAGGCTCAGAAAGGTGAGGTCCCACACCTGAGGTCACAGTCAGGAATAGAGCAGGGATGTAAATCTAATCTGTTGGACCTCAAAAAGTGATGTTTTATAGTTTCTCAAAGCAGAGTCCTCCCAAACACTGGGAAATCTGCCATATCATTTGTGATAACCTGAAGCTTTTCATTCTTTGCTCAGTCAGATCCCTCCCTGCCAGTTTTTTAAAGGTTTTACACCTTTCAGGGCCATCCTTCTATGTTTTTGAACACTTCTCAGGCCCCCCACCCCAAGATAAGTCTCTATGTTAAAACAATTATGGTTCAGATCTTGTAGATGTGTAGCTTCTCTGAGCCTCAGTTTCCTCGTCTATATAATGGGTGTGATGGTGTCTACTTCCTTAGAAGAGCAACCAGGTGACTGGCAGGGTTGGAGTTCCATAACTGTTAGCTCCCTGCCTGCCTGCCTGAGGTATCATGTCACTGATTGGAAACATGCTGTAGTCACATGGGAGTGGGGGGACTTCACAAATAATTTGTTTTTTCTGCATGTGATTTATAGTCACTCATGTGATTCTCTTCTCGCCTGCTTTTGGGGGAGAGACAATGGGTTGAACCGACGTCCAAGTCATCCACAGGAACAGAGAAAAGTTATTGCTGCTGTAACAGCAGGGGTCTGAGCCCAGCAGAGGCAGACTGCAGGCAACCACCACTCCTTTCCCCAAGCCCCACTAACCCCACACACACTCTGGAAAGAATTGGCATGGAGGCAAACATTGGCAGGCCTGGACTCGATTCCCATTTGGTGTCCCTCATTCCGAAACCACCCTAGAGAGATTGCATTAGTCCTGGACTCTGCCACTTCCTGCTGTGTGACCTTGGGCTGGTTGGCTTACCTCTTTGAGCTCCAGCTTCCGTGATCTGCAAATTGTAAATCCTACTACATCCTTCCAGAGCAGAGTTTCTCAACCTCAAAACCTAACATCTGGGGCTGGATCATTCTTTAATATGGAAGGCCTGTGCTGTGCATTGTAGCATGTTTAGCAGTATCCCTGGCTTCTACCCACTAGATCCAGTAGCATGTCCCTTTGTATTTGGGACAGCCCAAAATGTCCCCAGGCATTTATTGCTACATGTCTCCCAGCGGGGAGGGGGCAACATCACACACTACCCCAGCCACTGCTCTACAGAATATGTAAGTCAGTTTTGGAGAGTCCCAGTCCCCACACCCTTTGTTTTATTTATTTATTTATTTTCGAGATAGAGTCTCACTATGTCAACCTCAGTAGAGTGCTGTGGTGCCACAGCTCACAGCAACCTCTAACTCTTGGGCTTAAGTGATTGTCTTGCCTCGCCCTCCCAGGTAGCTGGGATTACAGGTGCCCGCCACAACGCCCAGCTATTTTTTGTTGTTGTTGTCATTGTTGTTTAGCTGGCCGGGCCGGATTCAAACCAGCCAGCCCTGTTGTATGTGGCCAGTGCCATAACCACTGGCTAGGGGCACCAAGCCCCCAGACCCTTTAATTCACCACCATCCTTTCCCCCATTTGCAGCCATTCAGCCACCAGCCACTCATCACTCACTTGCCTACGAGGGAACAGGTAATAGGTGCTGCAGATGTCACTGGAGAATTGCACCTGAACTTAGGGCTGTCCCCCCTGAAATTGCACTTCTCCTTGACCAGGATGGATCCTCTCCAGCCCCAGTCCCACCTTCACTCACCTGTGGGCCCAGGGGCAGAGCCACAGGCCAGATCTGGAGAATGCAGGGGCAGAACTCCCCGAGCTTCTGAGATCCCAATAGTTAG
Organism: Nycticebus coucang; assembly: GCF_027406575.1. Taxonomy (NCBI): domain Eukaryota; kingdom Metazoa; phylum Chordata; class Mammalia; order Primates; family Lorisidae; genus Nycticebus; species Nycticebus coucang. The sequence continues at coordinate 76,339,945 of NC_069796.1, read as the reverse complement.
GTTGGTGATGATGATATTGTGGTCTAGAGTGGACTTCCTGGAGCCACTGCCCCTCTGTCAGAGAGGGGAGATGAAGACTTTTGGGGCTGCTGTCTTTCTCTGCCAGCACAGTTTCTGTCTTAGAGCCCAGGGGTTTGGGAATGATTGGAAAAGGGGTTTCCAAGGGAGGTTGTCTTCTGGCTTAAGAGGAAGAAGAAGAGCTCCTGGTAGGATTTCAGGGTTTTATTTGCACCACTCCATTTCCCACACTAGAGAAGAATATACAGAAGCATTCGGTTTAGAAGAGTCTTGTCAGCTGGGGCTTGGAGATGCCTGCTCTGTCCTAAGATCTTTAAATGTTAAGAAGAGAAAGATGGGGCGGCGCCTGTGGCTCAAAGGAGTAGGGCACTGGCCCCATATGTTGGAGGTGGTGGGTTCAAACCCAGCCCCGGCCAAAAAAAAGAAGAGAAAGATGACAGAGTGCCCACAACAGCAAGAACAGGAGTAGCCACAGTGTCCTGGGGTCCTGGGCCAGGCACCAGAGGAAGCTCTCTAGGTGTGTTTCATCATCACAACAGCCTTTACAAATAGGTATTTTTTCATTCTATTAGTACACTATTTCAAATATACCAATACATAGAATAAAATAAATACCTACCTATATACTTCCCAAGTCTGTCATATCTATTTTGCCATATTCCTTTCAGATCTTTTTCATTTTTATTTTAAGAAATAAAATTTGCATTACACGTGCAAAGCCTCCCCAACACCACATTCTCCCCTGCAAAAATCCTGCATTTGATGTTTATTATTCCCATGCACTTTTAAAAAATAGACTAACAGATGTAATATTTTCATTAACAAGATTCGCCCATTGTACACCGTGCAGCTATCACCACAATCCAGTTTTATAACATTTCCATCATCCCTGAAAAGATCTCTCACGTCCATTTGCAATCAGTCCCTTTTCCACCCCAGCAATTGTGCCTTTTAATGTTTTTTCCCTTTTTAACATTCCCCAAAATCTTGTATTGCTGTAAATGTTTTAAAACTGTATAAAAACATACTATTGAGATCCGTGTTGATTCATGTAGCTCCAGTTCATTTTAACTGTTGTTTAGTGTCATATTTATGAACATACCCCTATTTAGTCAAGCTCCCCCTGGGACTGTTAGGATGTTCCCAGCAGTTAGCTTTTTCACAGCCCGCACAGGTACCCAAGGGGTAATTGTTGGGCCTTGAGGTTTGTTTTTGGCTTTACATTTATCTCCCCTTTGCTCTGTGTCCTCGCTAGCACTCCATGTTGTCTCACTTTTCAGTTTTTGCCCATCTGGTAGGTACAAAATAGTATCTCGTGATGGTGCTCGTTCTTGTTTCCCTGTTTGCTAGTGAAGTTGAGCAGCTTTTTACACCTTTGCCAGCTATTCAAGTTTCCTCTTCTGTGAATTGCCTGTTTTTATCATTTGCCTTTTTTTGAAATATATTGGGTTGTTTCTATTTTGTTGATTTATAAGATTAGTTATACCTTCAGGATACTAATCTTTCTGGTCATTATGTTAGTGTTCCCGTTTTCCCCTAGAAGAGACTGGAGGCTCAGAGAGGTAAAGACACCTACCTGAGGTCACACAGCAAGGAGTGGTTGCATGGGAATCGTGCCAGATTCCTTTGCATCTGGGAGAGACAGAGCAGCCCTGTGATCCAACCGCTGAGCCCAGTGACCTTGGATAGATCACTTCATGTTCCTGGGCTCCAGTTTCCCCTTGTATGAGATACCTGGGCTCTTCCCTTTTCTTACCATTCAGCCTGGATTAAGGAACTGCAGGCCACCACCAGCCCTTAGTCATTTTTGCTTAGGAAGCCCTGGGTAGATGGTGCCCCTGGAGTGACGGGTTAGCAGGCCCTGTGCTGCTAGTCTTGAAATCTCCCTCCTTGGTTTGCCAAGCTCTGGAAGCCCACGAGTCACTGTGCTGAGCAACTGTGTTTTGAAGGGTAGATCGTGCCCTTCTCGGGCATCCTGGTATTGTCGTCTCAGTCCTATGGGAGTCTCTGGCTGAGTGTCCAGTGGTCTGGAGCAGACCATGAATCTACCACCCAAATTAGCTGCATTCTGTTTTCCAGCCACCAGTCCCCTCCCTCTCTCCCTTTTGTGGGAACACACAGGGCTGTGCATGGCAGGACAGCAAACTTTGAGTGGAAAGAAATTGGGCGTTAAAGACAAGCATATCTGGGTGCAAGTTCTGCCTAGCCTTGGGCAACTCACTTCACCCGCTCTTAATTTTCTTCCCATTTGTAAAGTGGGTGCCTTGGCTTCTTTCTAGGACGACTGTGTGGGCTCTCGATAACGTCTGCACTCAATCTGTACTCTATCCCTGCTGCTAGGGAAAAATACCAGCTAGTAGCGTGCGTCTTACCAGCCCACCACTATCTTCATGATGGAAAGCTTGGCTTGGAACCCTCTTCAAGCACCTTGAACTGAGTGACTTCCCAGCTGCACCCCGTGGGGGTCTGTAAACTGGGAATGGTCATAAAACTTGCCACATAGACTGAGCCTGACGCCTCACGTGCAAATGACACTCAGTGAATGGTAGTGATGAAAAATATCATTAACAACGATAGTAGCTATGATCTAAATCTCTGTGCCACTTTCCTGCCTGCTGCCCCAAGGGCACAGAAGCATGTATGGGGTACCTGCCCTGGGCTGGGCATGAACTGCTGCCAGGATAGGCCGGTGAGCAAGACAGAACTGTTCCTCCCTGCTGCACAGGTGGGTTCTAGTCCTGAGCTATGTCTGTCACAGAAGTAGAGTTCTCCTAAGGCCCCTTGTGTAGTTTGTTTGTTTTTTTAATGGCTGTTGCTTTCTTTTGATTGAAAAGAAAAAAAAGCAGGTTCTCATCACAGAGGCAGGCTCTGCCCAGCAAGTGGCAAGCCAAGGGCATTTTCGTATTGATGTCCTTCCATGCTCCTCCATCCTGGTCTCCCTGGCCATAGATGCAGGGAGCCAGCCCCTCACCTAACCTGAAAGCGAATCCCCAAAGGAAGGTGCCCCAACCTGCTTCTCTTATGCTCTATGCTGCTGCAGGTGTCTCAAAGTCAAAGGAGTGGAGCTGTCATATGTTCAGATTATTTAAATGTCACTCTAGTTCAAACTCGGAATCTGTGCCGTTCCATGCTTTTAGAGAGCAAAGTACATCAGACAGCTTGGGTTCAAATCCCTGCTGTGCCACCTACCAACGGTGTGACCTCCAACAGATTCCTTCTCTGTGTCTCAGTTTCCTCATCTATAAAATGGGGATAATAATAGTTCCAATGTCACAGGGCTAATGTGGGGATTTAATGGCTCTGGCATTTAGTCAGGACTTAGTGGCAGTGAACTGCATTAGGAGTGTACCAATATAGTATCATTTATGATAGTAAAAGGTTGTTAACCATTTAAATGTCCATCGATAAAGAACAAGATAAATAAAACACACTACATCCACATGCTAGAATATGATCAAGGTGGTAAAACTGTATTTCCTCTCCTGTCATGGGAATATTAAATAGTTAAGGCTGGTTTGCAAAATACCGTGCTCAGGCTGATTCCCACGTGATTACAAATAAAGGCTGAAATTATGTGTCTATATAAGCCCAGAAACATAGCTGATAAAATGTCACTTTTTTTTTTTTTTTGCTTCTCTGTGCTTTTCTGTTTTCCAAATGTTCTGTGGTGAACACATATTCTTGTTTTTAGTAAAAATAAAAAACAGTGAATATGCATTTGAAAAAATAAGCCATCCAAGCTGGATGGCTGCAGCCAGATTTCTACATCCTGCCACCCGTCCTGTCCCAAAGGATTCTCCAGACTTCTCAGAGAGCCTGTCCTCCTGAGGCAGGCGCCAGCCTCGGAGTTTCTTTCTGTTCTCCTGCCACGGATGGGGGTCTCCTTGGATGTGGCTTTCTAGTCTGTGAGCCGGAGAAGTGGAAAGTGATGAGTTTAAAATATCATGAAGGAAGGTCTGGGCAGATGCTTTCTGCTTAAAATGCTCCTTGCTCAGCACATCTAGGCCCTTCACCAAAGTGCTTGCAGCTGAGTAGGGTTGGAAAGAATTTCAGGCTGGAAGTTCTGCAGACCTAGCGTGGTCTGCACCCTGAGGTCATGGGAACACCAAAAAGGTCATTCCGGTTAGGGGTGTACACTGCACCCCACTCCCCTGGGCGTTTCATGTATCCTCTTAATGCTCACCAGACAATCACACAAGTAAGCAAGCAGCACAGTCATCACCCTGCCAAACAAGAAAGGTAGAAGGACTACGCTGTTCCGTTCCATTGTACTTCTCTATGACACTCATGTCCTGCTTGCAAATAGTGTGTCCTTTTTTCCTTGGAGAAAGGTCCGTGGCAGAGGGAACGTGGGGGGAGCAGTCTTGCTTTGCATGACTCAGTTTTCCCCTTCCCCTCGGTGAGAAAGCCAGCTGTGGGTCCCTGCAGCTGCAGGAAAGGGAGCTGCCCCCCAAGCAGCCTGCTAGTCTAGTGGACCCAACCAGTGAGTTGTGAGCACCCACCCTTGGCTGAAGGAGAAGACAAAGGTTAATCAGAAGGCCACATGGCTTTCTGCAGTCAGACCCTGGGATCCAGGCTGGTTCTGTCATTCCTTGCTGTTGGCTCTGAGCCCTCGCAGAGAAGTGGGTGGCTTTGTTGGGGAGAGTCAATGAGCTTTTGTGCAGAATGCCTGAAGATGGGAGCTTCTGAGACAGTTGTCCCTGAAGTTTCTCATCCTGGGGTGATGCCTAGAAGCTAAGGGTCTTTGGGCCCTTTTCTGGAGCCTTTGTCAGTGAGGTTGGCTGGACCCCAGATGGTGCTATTGTCCCTCACCTCCTGATGAGTACCAGCAGACATGATAGATTCAGGAGGCTCATTGTCTGGCAGTAGGCTGGTGGGCAGGGCTGGTGTGGCCACCTCCTGGGCATGCTGCCTCTGTAGGAGCCCACAGGCCTGAGCTTTGCCATAGGCATCTATTTCCTTCTCCAAACTGCGGGGCCTTCTTCCCCCTTTCTTGCTGACCCAGATGCGCACTCACATCTGGTAGGAAACGATTCCAAGCCAGGGGCCTTGGTCAGGTGGGGAGGGGAGATGGGGCTTTAGGGGCAGAGGAGGGGCAGAGCCCTCCTGCCTGCTCTGCAGCACTGTCTCAGGCCATCTCAGGGCTGATTGTGGTCAGAGTTAATGAATGAAAACACAGGATGCCAAGTTCAATTTGAATTTTAGATAAACATGCAGTATTTGGGACATAACATATGCAAAACAATTATTCATTGTTTATCTGAAATTCAAATTTTACTGGGCATCCTGTACTTTATCTGGCAAGGCTGCCAGAACTTCCACTTTAAAACAACAACAGCAACCAAGAAACCTTCCTACATTGTAATATCAACAATGTTTCTTGAGAATTTACCGAACAAACACAAATTCCTATAGGGCCAGGACTTTGAGATGATGATAAATGGATAAGTGAACTGGTACTTGAGACCTCAAGGAGGTCAGTGTCCTGAGAATGACAGATGGGCAGACAGGTCATTTGGGGGCCAGTCTGGAACCAGGGAAAGAGCAGAGGCCTGTGCCCTTGCCTTGGGGAGACTTGGATGGGGAAGGTAATACAATGAGGTGCCCTGAGGCTGATCACAAAGCACAGGTGGGATGTTGCCAAGGGACAAGGGTACAGGAATTTCAGGCAGAGGGGACAGGAAGACAAAGAAGTGGGAAGCCTAGCACATGGTGTACTTGAAAAAACAGAAGAGGTTTGAGTGATGGGGATGACACTCCATGGTTAGGCAGAGTCCACAAGGATAGAAGGCATGGGCCCAGTCTCAGGAAGGCCATGGCTCAAACCTAGCACACCTGGCAGGCCCCAGGGCTCAGGACCAGAGGCAGTCCAAGAAGGAAGTCACTGGACCAGTTGGGAGGAACTGGTACTCAGAAGTACTTCCCTGCCTTGATGATTGGGTAGGAGAGGCCTTCACAGGAGAATGGAGGGGACAGAGCACGGTCACACCTGGGGGCACCTGTCCACGTGAAATGTTGCATGTGGGCAGTGGAGATGAAGTTAGGGAGGGAGGGGAATTATTAGAGTGGACCGTGCAAGCCAGTAGGAATTCTGAAATTTGGGGGGATTAAATAACTCCAGATATATTTTATTCTCAAGATTTAATAATAGTTTTTTATTCTTAGTATTATAGAATGGTTGTCATTTATTTGCTTATTGTTAGCTCGACACTTTTCATGCTGCATGTCACTCAATCAGCACTGCAGGATAAGGAGTATTAGGCAGGATTCTGGGGTTGCAAGTGGCAGAAACAAACTTGGCTAACTAAAGCAAAGGGGCTGTATTGCAAAGGCAGGGCTAGGAGAATCCAGGGGAAGGCTCTGCAGCATTGGAAAGAGCATGGGCAGCTGGAGCCATCCAGGAAGTGGAAACGACTAGTAAGCATCAGTGCAATACCAGAGGCAGGCAGCTGTTCCAGCCGTTTCCAAACCCTTTATCCTCTCAAGGGTCTTGTTCCAGGAAGAGAAAATCTGATTGGCACAGCCAGATCCCCTGACCACCTCCCCAAGGTGGGGGGCAGATGTTTTGGTTGGCAGTCCCACTGCAGTTGCAAGTAGTGGAAGAAATGGGGGGAAGAAATAGTTGTTGAAGAAGATTCAGGGCACTATTACTATTGCTGAGAGAAGGGGACATAGAGCTGGGGCAGGTGGAAACACCTGCTACATAGATGCTCTAATAAACCCATTTTACAGATGTGGAAACTGAGCTTGGAAAGGTAAAGCAGTTTGTCGAGGATCACACGCAGTTCTTTTTTTTTTCTTATTTCAGGTTAATGTGAGGGCACAAACAGCCAAGTCACAATATTTGAGGTAGAGTCCCTCTTGTAGTTATGTCCTGCACCCAAAAGGTGTGTGATGTACTCCTACACCCTGCCCATTCAGTGGTATCACTCCAAGCCCTCCTCCTGTCTCTCCCCTCCCTAATTTCCCCTCTTCCCAACTTGAATTGAAATGAGTTTTTCTCCCTATGTGGGCGTGAATTAGATCGTATACTGGCTTGATATTAGTATTAAGTACATTGAATATTTGGTTTTCCATTCTTATGATACTGTACTGAGAAGAATGTGTTTCAACTCCAGGTTAATACAAAAGATGTAAAGTCACCATCTTTTTATGGCTGAATAGTATTCCATGGTATACACATACCATAGTTTGTTAATCCATTCCTGAGTTGATGGGCATTTAGGTTGTTTCCACATCTTGGTGATTGTAAATTGAGCTGTGACACTCAGCTCTTCTGCCTATTGCTAGCTGTTAATAAGGATACAATCAACTCATGACTTGAAGGGAGAAGTTGCCTTTAAGCACATAAGGATGGTATCTTCTTCCGTTTTGCCTAATTAAGCAGAATTACCCCTCTCCCCGCCCCATGCTGGCAAAGAAAGCTAGAACCCACGAGGTGGATGGTGAGGTGGATGGCGTCATCATTTCCTCCTCCCCAGCCAGGGTGTGAATCAGCGGCCTATGGCTTTGAGCCACCCTTGGCTTCCAGTCAGTCCCACAGATGTGGGTTTATTGTCTGCCTTGGGCCAGGTCTGGCCCAGAGCTGGAGAGAGGCTAGGATGACCAAGCACAGTCTTGTCCTCACAGAGGTCACCATCTGTTTAGAATGTATCACCATGGGGTAAGGCCTGGACTGCCCATCCCTGCCAGGACAGAGAGGTTCACTGTCAACTGGGGTCAAAGGTGAGGGGTGTTCTGGGATTGGGAAGGCCCACTAGCAGTAGGGTCCCTAATGTAGGTAAGATTCAAAGGGGTCCTTGAACTTGAAAAGCGGAAACTACATCTGAATTTTCATTGACAGCCAACAGAAATTTCGCATTGCCTTCCATTACGAATAAAGGCCCAACCCTTGGTGATATTAGTGGGACTTTGTCCCCAGTAGAAATTCACTGATACTGAAATCTTACTTGACAGTTGTTGCCTGGGTCTCCATAGACCACTTATACTCAGTACTAGATTTAGTTATTTGTTCTTTTATAAAAGTGTACATATATTCACAATTTTGTCTTTTGAAACATTTTAGAAACTATAATTCAGTTTAACTAGTTCCATTTGGAATCCCACGCGTTTTTTTTTTTTTTGTTTGTTTTTTTCATTTTAATTTATTCTGAGGTGTCCATAGGTTTTCTCAGACTGCCAAAGGGGTCCTTGGCTTCCAAAAAGATGAAAGATTCCTGGGTAGAAGTTTCAGAAATTGGACTTGAGTTTACCCTGAGTTTAACCTGGCTCTGCCAATTACTGGCTAAATGACTTAACCTTTCTGTGCCTCAGTTTCCCCAATATGGAAAACAGTAGTTTCTATTGTGAATTATTTACGCCAAGGTTTAGAGCAGTTTCTGGCACATAGAAGTGCTGAAAAATGGTTACCTATTATTATTAGCTTGTCATCATCATTTATCAGACTAGTGATGTGCATGTTTAATAAATGACCCCAAGTGGTCTGACACAGGTAGTCTGGAATGACCACACATTGAGAAACATACTCTAAATGCCCTAGCTCAGGATGCACCCCTTAAAATTTATAGCACTTTTCCCTAAACATTTATATATTTGGATATTCAGCAGGATGGTAATTAAAAATAATGTTCAAAATAGCCTAAATGTTTGTCATTGGAGGCACGATTAAATAAATGATAGCCTCATTATGGACTGTGAAGGCACCTTTAAGAATGGTTTGTTCAAAGAACTTTTTATGGGGAAATGCTCATCGTCCAATGCAAGTGCAAAAAACAAATCATACGTGTAGTGTGACCTTCATTTCGAAAACTGTTCTCATGTATGGAGAAAGGATCTGAGAATAAGAATGCCAAAAGCATCATCCCTGGTGGTGGAAACATGGATACTTTTAAAACCTGACTCCTTGGGCGGCGCCTGTGGCTCAGTCGGTAAGGCGCCGGCCCCATATACCGAGGGTGGTGGGTTCAAACCCGACCCCGGCTGAACTGCAACCAAAAAATAGCTGGGCGTTTTAAAACCTGACTGCTTATTCCTAGCTGGGTTGAGTAAGTTACTTAACCTGCCTGGGCTTAACTCTCTTCTACTGCAGAACAGAGAGAGTAGTTAGCGCAACATCGTAGGATTGCTCAGATAGAGTACAGTAAACACATTCTAGACCCTTGAATATTGTTGGTGATTATGTTAACTTGTCTAGATTTATTATCAAAGCTTTCTCTAGAAGGGAGAGAACGGTGTAGGAAAGCATAAATGTCTCCACAGGGCTCAAATTGAGGGGAATTATTCTCTTCCAGATTAGGGGCCCACCAAGGAGGAAGGGGTAGCCAAGGGTACCCACAAAATCTGGCCTTCAGGAACAACATAAGATTTTGTGTAGGAAAAGGGGCTCCTTAGGTTTACAAAGTTTGAAACCCGCTCATGCAGCCCCCTCCTTTGTCCAGGGCAGGAATCCTTCCTCATCCCCTTATTACACCCCTAGTGGGTGGCTATCCTCAGGGGTCTGAGAGCAGTGTCACAGTGGTTAGGCACAGGCTTTGGAGGCAGCCAGACTTGAGTGCAAATCCTGGCTTTGTCACTCTCCGTTATGTGATTTGGGGTGGGTTACTTAATCTCTCAGACCTCAGTATTTTCTTCATCTGAAGACTCAGTCTTGCTAAGACACTGCCTGTGGGAGCTCAGGGTTACACGGTCTCGACTTCTGCAGTTTTTGCTCCAGCATCTTTGGCTTTTGTTGGGCCAGAAGGTGAGAGGAAGGACTTGTGTTGATTCTCCTTCTGAACTTTGGTCTTCCTGAGCTCTGCAGCCTACTTGCTGGGTCTGGGTCTTGGCTTCCAGACTCTGGATCCAGGTGCAGTGTCCCTGGGTCCAGCCCTTACTCACAGTCTCACCGAGGAATGGCCAGAATGCCATTAGAGGCAGGAGGCCAGGTTCGCGATTGTGAGGGCCTAGATTAAACAAGCATCAGCCTCTCCAGACAGTTATCACTCTGTAAAATGGGGGCGATAATAGAACCTATCTTATAAAGGTGGAGGAATTAACTGGCAAGAGCCTGGCCAATAGTGAGGAAATGTTCATTAAATCTGTGGCGTGCTGTTTTTCACTAAAAGGGAGCCACTACGAGACCCTAAGAAGAAGGGGAATCAGGCCAGATGCTGTGTGGTAGAAATATCCTGGTTGGGTGAGCAGAGGGGACTGGGAGGGAAGGTAGGGCTGGGAGGAGGCAAGAGAAGGGGTGAGCCAGGATGAGATCGCTTCCAGGGTCCTCACTCTCGCCTCACCCCTGTACCTTTGCAGTCATCCTGAGGCCCAGGAAAGACCTCCCAAGCCCCTTTTACCTCCGTGTTTTAAAAGATGCCAGGCTTTGGGGATCTCCTGACCCCTGGCTGGTAGCATCAAGGCCTCTGCACACATCCTTCATCTTTGAAACCACTGACTTGGGGGAAGGGGAGGAAAGTAGTAGAAGAAACAACAACCGCCCTTTATTGAGTACCAACTGTATGCCTGGCACTGTGCTTAGGGGTTTACACTGAGTCAACTAATCCTTGACATCACCCTACAAGGTAGACACCATATCACCCACGTTTTACAGAGAAAGAAATAGCACTGAGATAGGACTTGCCCAGGACCACACAGCTAGGAAGGGAGAGGGCCAGTTTGAATCCAGATGATGTGAGGGGTTGGCTAAGGTCAAACTCTGATTTTTTAAATAAGCATTCCAATGTGTACTGAGCAGCCAAGTTTGAAAGCCAGTGTTGGGGGCAGTTTGTGTGGATGGGGCCATGCACTGGCTCATTACGTCATTTAATCTGCATGTTACAGAGCACCCGCTGCTCGGGAATGCATTTACTTCTCATGACAGGAGTTGCCAAAGGTGTCTAAGCTGGGAATTGGTGGAGGCAGGTATAGAACTTGGCTCTGCTGTTGTTGGGAGCCAGCAGCAGTGGACACAGGTGCTTAGGGTCCACACTACCATTTGTCACCTAGTCCTCTTGCTTAGGAATGAGTATTCTAGAATCATGCAAACCTGAGTCCAATTCTGGCACTCTCCCTAACCAGCTGTGTGACTTTAGACAAATGACCTAACCTCTCTGAACCTCAGTTTTCACCACTGCAAAGTGGAGCAGATAATAAGCTCCACTCTACGGGGTTTCTTGAGAGCAGAGTGCTGGGAATTTAGCACATTCTCATTAGGAGTTGGTCCCTAGCTAGAGAACCCCTATGCATCCCTCAAGATCCAGAAAGTTGTTTCTTTATCTGGTAATCTTCCCCATGTTCTACCAGCAGAATTAGTTCTCATCCCTTTTGTAAAATATTTAGGTGGCCTACAGCCTGTGAGAGATTTCTACTAATGCCTTTTCTGTTAGGCATCTGTTGCACGCCAGGCACTGTGCTGGACCATTTAGATGTGAATGAAGGCCCATCTGACCACATATCCTGGGCTTTTCTTTCCATATCACACAGCCTGAGTTCAGTTCCTAGTTGTATCACCCTCTCTGAGTCTCCAGATTCAGTAACATACCATACAGGAAATACTTAGAGAAGTAATCAGGTTAATAAGTATGGCTTATTTTTTATTCTTATTCATTGCTTGAAGAATATGTAGTATTACTGCTTTGCCAAGTTTACCATGTACTCTTTAAGGATGGCTTTGATCCTACTGCCTGTATGCCTTGCACATAGTGGGTGCTCTTATGGGCTGCTCAGTTCACTGTGGGCAGCCCCGTCAACACAGGAAAGGCCCCGACTTGAAGTCTTTCACCTAGCTCTGTTTCCTGCATTGCTCCTCTGAGGCCTGGCAGCCTGAAGATCTCAACAAGCCCTAAGTGCCTGCCCCGGAGACTTTCCTAGAAAGCCAGCCTTCAGGTTGGTTCCAGCCGAGCCTGAGCTCCAGCTGCCAGCACCTCTGCTTGCCATTGGAAAGCTCCCCACGCTGCCTCCGGCCAGATGTGTGCGAAGAGCAGGGCGTGAGCTGGCAGCCAGAGGCCTGGCTGGAGCTGCATGCCCGGAGCAGCGAGCATTTCCACCAGTTCAGCATCTCAGTGTGGAACTGTGAAGGTGCTTGGCCTGGCCAGCCCTGGAAGCAGTCCTTGCTGCCATCCCTGTGGATAAGACAGTCAGGGGGAAATGGGCAGAGGGTGGGCCACATACCTGCACTCATTGGTCTGGTTTCAAGGAGTGACATTCCTGACTTTTCCCTTCTTGCAGTGTTTCCTACCTAACATTGCAAGATTTGAGTTGGCCCAAGGGAAATGGCTACTCAGTCAGCTGGAGCCTCCAGTGTCTCATCTCCGTAACAAGATTGTTAGCGAAGGCCCTGGAAGCTGTCTGTGGCTGGGCAGTATGCCAAACACCTGTCATGCATTAGCGCCTTTAATCCCCAGCCAACACTATAAAGTAGGTGCTACTCTCACCATTTTACAGGTGGACAAACAGAGGCTCAGAACCTTGAAGTGACTTGCAAAGTCACAGCAGCATCAAGCTATAGAGCTGACATTCATACCCTCAGCACCTGTCCTCTGTTGTGCTTTTTGGGGGCGGCTTGATATTAAGGAGGGACTGTTATTTTTCATTTTTACTTTATGTGCCTACAGTAAAATTCTCTTTTTTGGTATAGTGTTCTGTGATGTGTAGGTCTTATACCGCCATTACAGACAGGGTACAGAACAATTTCATCACCCTCAAACAATTCTCTTGAGATGTCCTATCTCTCAAATGCAGGGGCTTCTGGGTGGAGTTTAGATTGCTCCTGGGGTGTTCCCTTTTTCTTCATTACCCTTTCAGAGAAGCCTCAGGGAAGAATGTGAACTTCTCTGAGTTCTCCTCCAGGGTCAGGCCCCTGCCTGCATTCTCTTGTGGGACAAAGCCAGCTCTGTCTGGTACCCTTGGCAGTGGGGCTATTCATTCAGCCATTTCACAAGCATTGTTATTATGAGGACACAGAGAGCTTGGAGTAAGGTTGCCTTGGCTTTTGACTGTGTGGCCCTATTTGGCATTTTATCTGTTTCTCTGCCTGTTTGTCTTCTACCAGACATTTCTTGAGAGCCCCCTGTCACCAGGCACTGCAGGGATGGTAAACAGCTCCTGAGGGCTCCCAGGGAAGCAGTGGTAACAGTCATAAGAACAGACCAGCACTCCCAGAGGAAAAAGGGTGGCCCTAGGGCTGTGGGAACCCAGACTTGGGGTTTCTGGGAGGGCTTCCAGGGGAAGTGACTCTAAAGCTGACTCCCGAGAAATGAAGAGAAGCTAAGAAGGAGAAGGGCTGTTCCCACAGGAGGCCATGGTACATGCTAGAGCCCAGAGGCAAGGGAGAACCCTTGAGAGCCCCCTGTCAACAGGCACTGGGGGGGATGGTTGTGATCAGCTGCTGAGGGTCCATAGTAGGTCTCTCTATATGTATATCCTGAAGGAATGAATGAACTAAAGTGTGTGAGGCAGGGCAGAGAGATCAGATCTGCACTTTGGAAACCACTCCTCTCCCCATCTCCTGCCCCCAAGGCCAGTCCTGGCACCCCTGCACACAAGTATAATCAGAGCCCTGAGCCCCACGCTCTGCGTGAGCCTTCGCTGCCTGCCCCGTGGACAAGGAACAGTAGGAACACAGCCCTGAATCTGGAGCGCCTTTTCTGACATTATACACCACCAGCACTTGTATTTGGGCCCTATTCCAAGCATTTACTTAATTGAAGAAATTGAAGAAAAAGAAAAATTGGCAGCCAGCCACCCCTAGTGTGTCACTTGCTGCAACGCCTAAGCTTGGTGATTCCTGGAGCTGACTTGGGAGCAGGAAAGCTCTGGCCTAGGGCCAGGGGAGCCAAGGCCTGGCTGTGGGGAGCTGAGAAAGGAGAAGTGGCTGACAGGGCTGGGGTTGACCGTCACGCCACCCCACTTCCTAGCGGCTTGACCTTACGCTCAGTACCTCTCCATGCCTCGGTTTCCTCCTCTCCCACTTTAGCACTTCCGGTGGCAATGCTGCCCCAGGGCATTGGGAAATCAAACAAACTGCAGAGCATTGCAATTCCAAAAAGGGTCTGGAGGTACTGACCTACATAGACCAGATGTTGGGCAGACAGTTGGGAAGAATGGACAAATCAGAACCAAAGGGAAGTCATGGGTCTTTGCAAGGAGCAGCCGAATCATGTTTCCCATTAGTTAAACCTGCCGAGCTCCATCCAACTGCCTCTGCTCTCTCCTCACTCTCTCCCTCTCTCCTCTGCCCCTCTTTCTTCCATTCTCTTCCTCCCAGCCCCCAGGACCATGCTCATCCACCTTGGAGTTCTATAGCCAGGACAGCTTATTTCCAGAGGGTGCCCTGGAACCCAGCCAGTCACTAATTGCCAAATTCTTCCCAAGATCTGCCAACTGGGAAACTCAACCAGTGTGGGAGCTTAATGGAGGGAATTGTACCAGCCTTTTAGAGTTGCTTTCTGAAATGGGGATCTACAGACTCCTGAGGACCCTCAGACATATTCCTAAACCCTTCTATGCAGGAAAAGGTTTCAACTGCATCTTGAAACCAGCACTGCTACTTGATTTCAGGGCTGTGTGCACTTTTGTATTTAAACTTGCTTTAGCTACGGAGGAGAACAACTTTAGTTATTACGGACTAATGACTTGCTGCAGAAGCTGTGTGGCCTCTAAGCAGAAGCCATACCCCTCGGTGCACTGCCCCAAAGTCAACATTTTTCCTTCCTTCACCTAAAAAGGCCACTGCCATTTCTTGGGTATGAGAAAGGACTTCTGGATTGGAGAGCCAGGACCCTCAAAACATTCCATGGGGAGGCCTGGCTTCTGGTCCCAGCTCTCCTCTCTGCTTGCTGTGTGGCCTTGGGCAAGTTCCTTTCCTCCCACCCGGTACCCTAATTGTAATGTAAAGGATGGTCTGGAGGAGGATTTTCAAATATTTTAAAGGCTTAGAAACTTCTGCTGCTTGCCTGAGCAAAGTAGGGCTATGGACAGTGAATGAGCCCAGACTCTATCTAAAGGCCCCCCCGACAGTTGCCTTGTGGCAATGTGGACCCACAGTGACTGGTGATTTGCCTGCAGGCTGCTGGGTTACACCCTATATCATATATAGAAGAGCTAAAACTGGCACAGTGCTATGGAAACCAGAGTGGACAGCCCAGATGCCTACCCACTGGGTGTCTGCAGAATCCTGGAGCTTTTTAGAGGCCAATTTCACTGAGGCCCAGAGGGACACAAGGAACTTGCAAGGAAATCCAGACATTGTCATGGAAATGGAAAGAGTCTACAGCTAAAACTGTAACCATGAAAGAGTCACTGTGCTCCCCTGCCCCTCCATATTCCCATTAAAGGGATTGATCTAGACCAGGTATGCCAAGTATTAGCCCAGGCCCCTGTCCACCCCTGAAGACATTGCTAATGGATCGTGGAGCTCTGACTTGCTGATGCTTCTTTCTTACAGCCCCAGCCCTACTTGTGCCTGCTTTTGAGATGTTTTCTCAGTCACCCAGCTCATTCCGGGCCACCCATCAGCATTGTAGAGCCAGAAGAGGTCTTCTGAGTTGGGAAAGATTCTAGCCCTTTGGTTTATAAACAATATAAACTCCAGATACAGTGAGACTGGCAAGGAAGTCTACTAAATTAGGATTGTCCTTATTCTCAAATCTACTGGCACCATCACAATTTTTTGAATATCCACAAACTCCCTCTACTATTTATTCTTAATACAGTATTATTTTTCAAATGGACTCACTTTTTTACTTAAGTTAATGGGAAACTCTAGCTGTCTACAATAATTTAGGTGTCCAAAATGGAAAACCAGCAGCACTTGCTCGAAATAGAAGGAAATGAAATTCAAAGGAAAAAGAAAATCAATGTGTTAAATTCTTCCTGGCTAGTATTGCCTGTTTTGAGGTCTTCTATTTCTTCTTTAGAAAAGGAGACCAACCAATGTTGGAGAAGGTGTCCAAAAAAATCAAACCTCTGGCCACTGCATTCCAGGACCAAGATGACTTTCTCATTTGACCCATGCTACAGTCCCCCACCCCACAAATTAATTTCTGCTGGGTTCTTTGCCTAGCCTAGAAACCCTACCAAAATAGATCTACAAAGCAAAGTGGAATTGCAGGATATTGCCTTGTGCTCAAAGATTTTATTGTCGGGGGACGGAGGAGACACCTTATATTTTGGGGTTCACATGA
Source organism: Nycticebus coucang (assembly GCF_027406575.1). Taxonomy (NCBI): domain Eukaryota; kingdom Metazoa; phylum Chordata; class Mammalia; order Primates; family Lorisidae; genus Nycticebus; species Nycticebus coucang. The sequence continues at coordinate 76,323,770 of NC_069796.1, read as the reverse complement.
TGAAAACCTATGTGATTACAGGACTCTGGAAGCATGGTGGCAACTATTTAATGTTGGGATGGTGTACCAGTGGAGTTCTGGGGTCCTTCCGAGAGCAGCAGCCATGGGCAGGGACTCGGCCAATAAGACAGCAAGGATAAGGAGTGTTAGCTAATAGGAGAGATGCTGGGGGGTTTCCAGAGGTGTCTTAGCCTATTTCTAGTGCATAATATAGCTTTGCCCAGGCCTGGCCCCCTTGTTTTTTAAGGGCCTCTAAACCTCATTCTGGTTTAAATCTTTTTTACATTGATATATAATATTTGTACATATTTACAGGGTACATGCAATATTTGGTTATATGCATAGAATGTATAATGATCATGTCAGGGTATTTAGGGCATTATCATTTCTTTTTTTTTTGGCCGGGGCTGGGTTTGAACCCGCCACCTTCGGCATATGGGACCGGTGCCCTACCCCTTTGAGCCACAGGCGCCACCCGGCATTATCATTTCTGTGTGTGGGAAACATTTCAGGTCTCGTAGCTACTTTGAAATATACAATATATTGTTAAATACAGTTACTCTACTCTTCTGTCAAACAGTAGACATCTATTCATGGAAGAACTGACCTCTTGGCTATTGACACTTGGAAATGAAGCCCAAATTCTCACATGCTTAATGGGGGCCTTCCTGGCACTTGGGGTCTCTACCCCACTGGACTGGGATTGGACCTGGCAAGGGAGGTGAGGCTGAAGGGTTGGACAACATTCACTGAACTTTTCCCTGAAGTCCCATCTATGAACAGTGATCACCAGCATATATTCTTATTCCATCTTTACAATAGTCTGTGAGGGAGGAAAGAACCAACATCCTTACCCACATTTTTCAGAGAACACAGAGGTTCCAAAAGACAAAGGACTCTCTCTGACTCAAACAGCAAGTTCAGGACTAAGCCCCACATGCCAGCTCCTAGGTCTATCCCCAGCCCATGAGGGCAAGTACCCTCCTAACCCTACACAGGGTGTCCCTGTGCTATTAGCTGTATGTGCACTCAGCAGATGCTCCACTGTGGCCCAACGACTGAGTTAGGGTAACAGAAGATGCTGGCCTGGGCTTCAAAACAAGAAAGTACCCCATGGACAGGTTTCTTCCTGTCCTAGAAAGTGACATCTTTTTTTCTGATTATAAAAGAAAGTGAAATGTTAAAAATCCAGAAAATGCAAGAAAGTATCAAGAACAAAATTATAAAAGTCCCTCATATTCCTTCCACCCCAAAGTAAACCACTGACATGAGTATATAGAGTCATTGTGTCCCTTACAGATGGGTCTGAGATAATCGCCCTTAGGAGATTTCGTCCTTCTCCAAACGTCATAGAGTGCACTTACACAAACCTGGATGGTATAATCTACTACACACTGAGGCTGTATGGTATGGCCTATTGCTCCTAGGCTACAAAACTATATAACATGTTATTGTACTGAATAGTGTGGGCAATTGTTAACACAACTGTAAGTATTTGTGTATCTAAACATCTGAAGAAAGAAAAGATACAGTAAAAATATGGTGTTAAAATTTTATGGGACCACTGTTATTTATTTAGTCCATCACTGCCAGAAACATTGTTATGGTACATATGACTATTTTTATATAAACACAAATATACACATACACTTATATACAGTTCAATCTTCATTATTCATGGACTCTATATTCACAGATTTGCCTACAAATCTGTTACAATTTATTTGTAAGCCAGAGTCAATACTTGTAGCATTTTGCAGGCATTTTCAGACATGTGCGTGTGCTGAGTGGTAAAAACTTTGAGTCACCCACCATGCACATTCTTTGCTGAGGTTGAACAAACCCCCGTGCTCTGCCCTGATTTTAGCTTTCATATTCCAAACCAGTGTCCTTTTTCTAGTCTATTTAGTGCCACTTTTAAAAATTATTTTGTGCTTTGTATTGTTTTTGCTGTTTTACGGTTCCCAGACATACTGCTGGAGTGCTGACTTGCTGTCTCATGTCCCTAAGCACATGAAGACTGTGACATCACAGCCTTATGGAGAAAATGTGTGTGGTAGATAAGCTTGGTATAGGCATGAGCTGTATGTAATGCTGCTGGCTGTGAATTTAATGCTGATGAATTAACAATAAGTATTAAATAAAGGGTCTTCAAATAGAAACACACATATAACAAAGTTACGTATTGATTATTTGATGAAAATGTGAACTTAGACCCAAAGGGCCTTAACCCTGTATTTCTCCTGGGAACAAAAATTAAGTATTTGCTAATAAATCAATCTCTTGGCTACTCCATAGAATATTACTGCAAATAATGAAAAACAGCTGTGTATATGGGTGTGCAGTGTGGGTGTGTGGACGTGCACACATCCATACATTTAGTTACAGTGTATATAATCATGTAATTTTTTGAGATTGCGATTACATTGTTGTACTTTGTTCTGTCTACCGATGATAACGCCTGAACTTTTCCCCTCTATTGCATAGAATTGTTTGAGCTGCACAAAACCCTCATGATGCCAAAGGGGAATTAACTGGAAGGTCCAGGCCCTGGTTGTGCGTCACGGAAGCTTTAGGCAGACGGGTGGGCCTGGGAAGCAGGAACTGGTGTGCTGGTCCGAGCCAAGCAGGGCTCTCCCTCCCTTCTCCCTGCACCTTTCCTTCCTTTGTCCCTCTCTGCAGACCCAATGTCCATCTGAATGTGTGGAATGCGCGGAGACTGCTGTGCGCTTCAGCTCTTCTGTATGGAGCCTGCACACTCGGGTCTAATTCCTGATCCCTGAGAAAGAACGAACCTGATTGGCCTGATCGGTCAGGTGACCGTCTCCACAAGCCAATCAGCTGTAGCCATGGTGTCAGGACTGATGGCGCTGGTACTGCCTCAGGTTACTGTCACGTATCTGCCAAAGGGCTTTTTATTTTTTCTTTCTTGCCTTTTAAAAGTGGTCCAAGTTTTTAAAAAAGTGGCTTTTGGAAGAACTGAAACAGGTTGGTCTTGAGAGAAGGAGTGTTCTGTTCATCCATGAGCAGCTGCCCGTCTTCTCCATGGCTGCTCCCGGCAAGGTAGGACTGACCTGGGGCTCCCTGGGCTAGTCCTTAACCCTACGTAGAGGAAGAGAAGTCAGAGCAGATGAAGCCCTGTCCCCAAGCAGCCTCACAATTGTCATTTGGGCCAGGTCCAATGTGTCGCAATTGGCATTTGGGGCAGGGAGGTGGAAGGGCTGTCCTGGCCTTCCTCACAGGCACCTGTGAGGTGGACAGAGCCCAGATCCTCCAGCAGCTAGGAAACCTATGCCCCAGCTCAGGTGAGGTGGGCCAGTGTTCCCAGGACCATGGAGGGACAGAGAAGACAAGTGGAGAAAGCAGAGTCTTGGGAAGACTAGGGTGGGACGGAGAGGGGATGTGTTGTGGGAAGTTCATTTGTAGGGACACTGAGCAGTGACGCAGTCTTCCCTCATCTTCGTGTCCCTGTGCTCATAGTGGTAATGCTGATGATAGCTTCTCTTTATGGAGCATTTACCATAGCCAGGCATCAGGCTAAGCACTCTACATTGCATGTTCTCATTTATCCTCACCCCAACTTTAAGATTAGTAGTATTGTAATGCCCGTTTTTCACAGATGAGGAATCTGAGTCACAGAGATTAAGCTACTTTCCAAATCCACAAAGCTAATTGAGAATAAAGCAGGATGTGAATCTAGGCCAACCACTTAATTCCACAACATCCTGGAACAGTTGGGAGAGTAGGAGATTCTACTGTCCACTCAAGATGTTTAAGAAGATAGATGTGGCATCTCCTAGCAGGCCCACAGTGCAGCAGGGGCTAAACTACCAACGTGAGGAACAATTCCCTGGTGCAGCACAGTGAGCAGGGTTAGAGATAACCTGGCTTAGAGACTTCACCCTGTGCTGCCTTAGGCACTGTACTTGTGAGCCTCTGTCTCTCCCCAGGAAGCCTGCTGGCTGTGGGGATTTGGGAGTTTCAGCTGTCCATCCACCTCTGCCCCAGCACCCTGGCCATGGCTCAGCCCACCACCCTGCTTCCCATCCTAACCTCATCACTGGTCCATCTCCTCGCTGACTCAGAGGAAGTGAAGAAACTCAGGACTTTTGGTCCTGAGTGACTGATACTGTGTTTGTTATTGGGTTGGAGAGTGTGAACTTGGTTAAATCATGCAAATCCCTGCTGCTGAGGTTGTATAAGAAGAGATTTAGATGGTGGGTAGTTCCAGCTCCAGGCCTCCTAACCCCTGTGCTTCCTTGTTCCTTGAGCAGAGGGATAGAGTCCCAGACACTCTCCAAAACTTGCTTCCCTGAGAGGGTGGTGTTTGCAGATTGGAGGGAGGGGCAGAGAAGACAAGCAAGGCGGTGGGGTGAACTCAGAGACATGGCTAGGGTCCCTTCCCACAGACCAGAGGCCTGCCCAGGAGAGGCACTCTTATCTGTGAGGGCTCAGCCTCTTGGTTCTCATTTTCTTCCCCATTTATTCATGAAGGATCAATTTTTCACAAAGCCCAGATTTTCAGTGCTGGGCATACAGCAGTCAGTGAATAAGATAGTCCAAGTCTCTGCTCTACAAAACTTAGAACCTGTGGGGAAGCAGTCACTTAAGGCAATGGTCGTGAAGAGTAATTGGCTCTGTAATGAAGAAGTGGGTGCGAAGGAGACACAGCAGGGTGATCCAATCAAGTATTTGGGGAGAAGGAGCAGCCAGGGAAGGCTTTCCTGAGTAAGTTGCAGTTGAGTGTGGCCCGTTGGTTGAACATCCCATCCCATGTTTTGGATTTGTTTGATTGCTTCCTTATTATGTCATTTATCTCGTTCCTCTACTTCTTTTATTTGTTGTAAATTTCTACTTCGATCAAGAGCTTAAGATCAAGTTAAACATTTTTGTCAAGAATACTAACAGAAGATTTTCTGTATTTCATTTGCACTACCTTGAGGACCATACAATATCTGGCTGTCTCTCTATTGGTAATGCTAACTTTGGTCACTTCACGATAGTTGTACCAGATTACACATTTTCCCCTTTGCTGGGAAGGTAATTGTGGGATCATAAGTTGAAACTGTGTGACTGTCCTGTTCTCCAGCAACCTTTTGCCCAGAGGTTCAGCATCCATTGAGGGTCTTTCCAGAGTGGCTGTGCCATTATACTTTCTCACCAGCAATGTATGAGTTTCAGTTGCTGGCCATTTTCATCAGCACTTGTTAACATTTTTTTATTTTAGACATCCTAATAAATGAATAGTAGTATCTCATCATAGTTTCACTTTGCTTTTCTCTAATGGCTCGTGATGTCCACTGTTTTTTCATATGCTTCCTTGCCATCCATATATCCTCTTTAATGAAGTGTCTGTTCAGGTTTTTTGTAATCAGGTTGGTTGTTTCTGAATTGTTGAGCTTTGAGACTTTTAAAAATATATTCTGGAGGGCGGCGCCTGTGGCTCAGTCGGTAAGGCACCGGCCCCATATACCGAGGGTGGCGGGTTCAAACCCGGCCCCGGCTGAACTGTAACCAAAAAATAGCTGGGCATTGTGGCGGGCAGCTGTAGTCCCAGCTACTCAGGAGGCTGAGGGAAGAGAATCGCTTAAGCCCAGGAGTTGGAGGTTGCTGTGAGCTGTGTGAGGGCACGGCACTCTACCGAGGGCCATAAAGTGAGACTCTGTCTCTACAAAAAAAAAAAAAAAATATATATATATATATATTCTGGGTATAAGTCTTTTGTCAGACATACAGCCATGTTCTGAGGGCTTTGCCATGGAGAAAGTTCTAGAGTCGTTTCCAAAGAACATGGCATGGAGTATGTAAATCTCTGCAGGAAATCTGTTTTTTTTTTAAATACATACATTTCATGTTTTACATTGTGTTAACATATACAGAACATAAAGTTTACCATTTCAACCATTTTCAAGTGTACAATTCTGTGGCATTAAGTACATTCACTCCGTTGGGTAACCATCACCACCATCCATCTCCAGAACTTTTTTCATCTGCCTAAATGGAAACTCTATACTCATTAAATAACTCCCTTTTCTTTTCTTTTTCTTTTTTATTAAATCATAGCTGTGAATAACTCCCTCTTCTATCCTCCCTAGCAACCACCATTCTACTTTCTGGCTCTGTGAATTTTACTACTCTCTAGGTACCTCGTAATGTCATACAGTGTTTGTCCCTTTTGACTGGCTTACTTCACAAAGCATAATGTCCTGAAGGCTCATCCACCATGTAGCGTATGTCAGAATTTCCTTCCTTTTTGAAGGCCAAATAACGTTCATTTGTATGTATAAGCCACATTTTCTTTATCCATGCACCCATCAGTGGACACGTGGGTTATTTCCACCTTCTGGTTATTGTGAATAATGCTGCCATGAGGAAGTCTGCTTTCGATTCCTTGACACCAAGCCACTGAACATTATGTAGGTTTGCAATGTAATCTGACAGCCAAGGTCTAGTCAGGTGTTAGGATTGCTTTAGTTGCAAGTAACAGAAACTAATTCAAACTGGCTTAACCAAGAAAGGGAATGTCTTGGCTTGAGTCAGGGAAATGCCCAGGATTCAGGCATTTCAGGGGTTCAAATGCTGCCACAGAGTCTCAGCCCTCCTTGCTCCTGGCTCTGCTTTTGTCTGTGTGGCAGGAACTGTCTGTGGGAGAACTCTCCTGGCATAGAGTTCTCCCTTCCACCTAGCCTTTGAGGTACACAAGAGTCTCTTCCCTGATGGTGCCATCAAAAGTCCCAGAATTAGGTCTCATCAACCTGGCTTAGATCATGTGCTCATTCCTGCATCATCGTATGGCTAAAGCCAAGCCTGGAGACGCGTCCATCTCCATCAGAAACACTAAAAACTAAGGAGGGAGGCAGTTCTCCAAGAGAAATCAGGGTGTTGTTACCAAGAGTGGGGGCAATGCATACCAGATAAGTAGAAACACGGGACAGCCACTATGAAGGAAAAGTTAACTTTGCACTCCCAGGGTATTAGAGGCTTTGGGCAAGGCCCTCTCTCCATTAGCTATTGTGGCTAATACTCAAGAGAAATTATTGTCCCTATTATAGAGAGAAGAGCCCTGTGGCCAGAGAGATCATTGTTTTGTGAATCTTACCAGCAGCAGAGCTGGCTCTGGGACCCAGGGCAGGTGCTCTCTCACCATCCCCCCAAAGCAGGATGGGGATAAAGTCCTGTAGTAGGACACTTCTCATTAAAAAGTCAGATCTGTGCCTAAAAGTGCAGATATCAAATTGTGCTCAGAGGTTGATTCTAATAAACCAATTAAGCTTGCTGCAGAGTCCTTGTACCATATGTACAGACGTTAAAAATTGTAAACATGAGATCAAAGATGAATTGTGTAAGCAGAATTTTTTTAGTATGCTTTTTGTCGTTTTAAGGAAAAAAAAATCTTTGATAAACTTTCTTTGTATCCTTTTCCTTGTTTTTTAATCTCTTTGGTAATGTCCTTGACAGGGAGTCATCTAAACTTGACTCGAACATCCCCAGCGATAGAGACCTTTGATACGGTATCCCTCAGTCTCGCCATCTAGAAGGTGAGGCCATTAGATTAGCTGCATTCTGTGGTCCCTTTCTGCTCTGGCTTCCTGTCAGTGGTGCAGAAGGCTCCTTTTTGGTGTCCGTGCCCCTCTTTACACCATTTCCATGCAGCAGCTGATACAGGTGAATTTTTTTTTTTTTTTGTAGTTTTTGGCCGGGGCTGGGTTCGAACCCGCCACCTCCGATATATGGGGCCAGTGCCCTACTCCTTTGAGCCACAGGCACTGCCTATAGATGGATATTTTTAAACACGTACACTAGACCGTGTCAAATGCCTTCCCCCACCTTTAAAACTCTTCAGGAGAATAAAATCGAGTCTTCGTGGTCTGCAGCCCTGGTCATCAGCTGCTGCCTCTTCCCCAGTCCCTGCCTCCCACAACCCTGTCTGGCCATGACAGTCTCCTGTTCCTCACACAGGCCAGCCATTTTCCAGCCTCTGCACACTTTTCCTAGTTTTCTTTCTGCCTAGAACACCCTTTCCTCAGCTCTCACACAACCAGTTCCTCATCCCTCTAGTCTCAGTTCAGAACTTGCCTCCTCAGAAGGTCTTCCCTTCCAAAACCACCCGACCTCATTCAACAGCCCCCACTGACCTCCCTTGTGCAGGCTTTGAGGTCCTTCCCATCACTTACTGTCACTGTAATTGTAGACAGGTTTGCTGGTTTATTGCAGAGGGCCTGGCACACCTAGGTGCTTAATAAACATTGCAGAGTGAATGAGTGAGAACCATCCAAAATCTTCATGCTGGAGTTGATGAAGCAGGATTGAAAGCTACAGAAGCATATTTGAAGCCTTCTTTTTAAATAAAACTTAGCATGACCGTTCAGGTAGTTTTGGAAACAGCTTTCTTTTTGTCATAAAAATTACCTTTTGAGACATGGCTGACCTTACCTCCTAAGGGATGCCTTGATCTGTTCTCTGGCTCTGTGAGTTACCTAGGGACAGTGAGCATAGTCAAGGGAGAGGGGTGGGTCAGGATGCCCAAGTCCTTAGTGTTGAAATAGCCTGTTTTTATGCAGGGATGGGGTAGGCAATGGGGAATCAGAACATAGGGTGTTAAGAATCCTTGAACATTTTCTCTGCCTAGCAAGAAGCTCACTCAGAGCTTTGCCTCTTAAAACATCACAGCTTTGTGTGAAATGGTCTTGGCTTAATGACCTCATTTTGCAGATAAGAAAGTTGAGTAAGGAAATAGTGTAATCTAGAGCTTCTTGGCTCCAGTGGCCAAGTGCCTTCTGCTCTGCCATTCTCCTTTGAAATCAAATCTGTGTTGGATTGGAGAGATCATGCCTAGCGAGCTCCTTAGCTTGGCATTCAAGGCCACCTCCCATCTTGTCCAGATCTGTCTTTCCATTTTTCATCTCTTCTTACCTGGAGAACTTTATTCTGTGAGTCTCTGGTGCTCACACTGGACTCTGGCCCCAGCCCTGGATGCTGCTCTACCTTTTCCCACCTAAAAATGTGTGGCTATCCTTGGAAGAACTCATTTGAAAAGAGACTTTGGCTAAAACCACTTGGGAAACCCCTTCTGGGTGCAGTACCTCCTGACCCTGAGCTGGTCTTTATTCTACCCTCATCCCCCTCCACTACAGACTCTCCCTTGCTCTTCTGTTGTCTAAATCCTACATGTCTGTCAAGATACACCATAATAACCACAAGATGCAGAGATCTGTCTCCTGTCCCCTTCCCTGTATCAGTCAGGACCGAATTACAGATGTCAGAAACCCAATTTAAACTGACTGCAAAAGTAATTCAAGGGAGTGGGTGTGGCCCAAGACATAATTATTGGCCCAGGAAACTGGATAGTCCAGGAATAGATTTAGCTTCAAGCTGAGCTAGACATAAGAGTCGGGCTGTATCATCAGGGATCTACAGGTGGTCGCTTCTTTTTCAGGCAAACCCACATGTGATGATAAGATGCCCCCTCACAGCTCCACATCCTCAGGGCTACCCGCCCTCAGGAAGGAGTCTTTCACAAAAGCCTCTGGAGCTGACTCTTCCTGGCTCTGATTGACCCATCTCAGGTCACATGCTCTCCCTTCAACCAATCACCATAGATGGTGGACGTACCCACTTCTATAACTAGGACATGAGCAGAAGATAGATAAGGAGGTTCCCAGGAGAAAGGTACTCCGGTTGAAAGTAAGAGACGCCCCTGCCCTCAGCAAATGGCCTGTGATCCTTATAACCCCTAACAATACTGAGCCCCTCGTGTTTGTACAGTGTTTCTATTTCCTAAGAGCTTTCATACATGTATATATTTTAGTTGTCACAACTACCCTCTAGCGAGAGATAGTTTATGCAAGCAAGGAATGGATTCCAGGTGTGCTGACCCCTCAGCCCTTAGGTATCCATTTGGTGTCTAAGGCCCCAGTCAGGAGCTCTGACCTTCAATAACCACCTCAGTCTGCCCGAATTTGTTGTCAGTATACATTGGAGACATAAAGTTCGTGTGCAATTTAAATAGTTTAACATAGCAAATTGCACACAAATTATGCCCACCCTGTATTATTTTCCCTGTGTGCCATTACTTGTGACAAAAGTTGGAAACATACATAGCTCAGTGGTTTATAAAATGGCTGCTCATCTTTAATTTCATCAGATTCTCATCTATCTCTGGAAGTAGACAAAGCAGGTGCTGTTAGCCCAATTCACAGATGGAAAAACTGAGACTCAAAGGGAAAAAGTAAGGGGGCCAGGTACAGTGGCTCGTGCCTGTAATCCTAGCACTCTGAGAAGCCGAAGTGGGTGAATTGCTTGAGCTCAGGAGTTTGAGATCAGCGTGAGAAAGAGCAAGACCCCTGTCTCTTATTAAAAATAGAAAAATTAGCCAGTCCTTGTGGTGAGCACCTGTAGTCCCAGCTACTTGGGAGGCTTCAAGAAGATCATTTGAGCCCAGGAGTTTGAGGTTGCTATGAGCTACGATGCCATGGCACTCTACCCAGGGTGACAAAGTGAAACTCTTGTCTCCAAAAAAAAACCCCAAAACAAAGGGAAAAAGTAACTTGTAGCTTGGCCTGGTTCCTTGTTGGTGTAAACAACCTGATGGACCAGCCTGTGGAAGCAATAAGACAGTTAAGAGCAGAGTTAACCTGACAAAAGTTAATGCTTTATGAATGACTTTAGCAAGAAAACCAGCCCTGTGGTTCTCTGAGTTGAGCAGGGAACAAGAAATCCTGATAATACTGAAAATAATAGCTTCTCCTAAACTGACACTGTACTAACACTTTCTCATACTTGATTGCATTTCATGCTTTTACAACTCTGGAAGTTGATACCCATTTTATTGAGGAGAAAACCGAGACTCGCTGAGAACAAGTAACCCATCCAGCTGGTTATTGGCAGAGTTGAGATTCAAACCCAGCTCTTTCTGATGCTGAACGTTATGTTCTCCCTTGGTCCTAGAGATGGAAAAACACCCACTGTTGTTAACACCGATTTCTTTGTCCTTCCCTATAGGTCTACATCATCCGAGTCACATGGTCCAGCGGCTCCACTGAGGCCATTTATCGGCGCTACAGCAAATTCTTTGACCTCCAGGTAAGGATTGGCATTTCTGGTGAGCTGCAGGGTGGAAAAGAGTTTAATTGGACTTTATACTGTGACTTTAGAGTCCAGACTTCTTATTTCCTAGACTCGAAAATGACGTCTGTTACTTTGGGGATGTAAGTAATATGCTTTATTCCTTTATGAATTGATATTAGAAATATCAATAAGAGAAAGGGTACTTGTTGACTGTTCCAGAACAGAAGATAATCTAGAAATCAGTACTGCGCAGCTTTGGAGTGCAGAGTGTGAACTTGAGATTTGAACATGGTCTCATTTGCTGGTGAACTCAAATTTGTTGAGTGTGTCTGGAACTCTTGGGGCCATGCAGCTCCAAAGACAGACCCGTGTCTCTTGCCTCACCCCAGCCTCTCCCCCGGACTCCGTGCTTGGCTCTAGAAATGCTTTCTATGTTCTGAGGCCACTACGCTCCTCTCTCTCTCTCAAGGCCTCAGCAGTCTCCATTCCTCACACAGAACACACGCCTGCGCCTTGCAGAGCACTCCTTGGCTCTGGTAACCCTTCTACCCTTCAGGATTCTCACCCTCTCTGAAGACTTATCTGACTTTGTGTCCTAGACAGCAAGGACCACTGTTCTGTGCCCCCACAGCTCTGTGCATCTCTGTATATTGAAGTTGTCTACTTGTCTGTCTTTCCCTCTAGATTGTGATTCTCGTGGGCAGGAACCATGTCATCTTCTTTCTCTCTCCCCTTAATGTTTTATTCAAAGTCTAACACACAGTATGTGTCCAGTGAGTGAGTGGTGAATGAGTGAGCAAAAGAATACATGACGGCATGAACACCATGTGGCCTTCAGGTCTCACACAGAGCTAGGCATAGTGTGGGTAGTTCAGTAAAAGCTCATCCCCACTGGGGTAAAACAACTCTCATCCATAGTGGTTTCATCTTGGTGTCCTCCAAAGGCAGGTAACTCACAGCAGGTATGAGAAGACACGGCTCCTCCTGATACGATATAATAGAGTTCTAAATGCCTGTCTCAGGAGATGATGGGAACTTGCCTGGTTTTCTGAACACATGCATTCTCCCTGCCTTCTGGTGAGGGGCTGCGTCAAGAAACTCTCCAGGCTTCCGACACAGCTTAATCCAGGGTTTTTGCAGTGCCACCTGACCTGGTTTTTTCCTCTCTTTCCACATTTCTATTTCCATGGTGTTGGCTTTATCCTCAGAACCCACATGATTGCAAAATGGCCACAGCAGCTCTGGGCTCACACCCAGCAGCAAAGAGTAAAAGTCACTTGTCAAAAATCCCAGCACACACATTGTTGTGTGTCATAGGCTCATTTCTATGCCAATCAATATGAGTGAGCAATGTGCCAGCCAATGAGCTTGCCTGTATCCCTGCTCCACCCCTGATGTAAGGAGGGGTGAGGCTGAGACCTGGAAAGAAGTAGATTCACAAATAGCAGTGATCAGAGACAAAATAGACATTTCTGGGCCATCAGAAGACAGCCCCTATCCTTTTTACATTATCCTGTCTCTTTGCCTCACATGTTCTCTCAGAAGGGTGACTGATACTAACCACAGGCATCCTTATTTATATGGACCTAATCTGTTCCGGAAATGTGGAATAGAGAATTTTCAGAGCCTGTATTCCATTATTTTAATGGGGGAGGGGAGATAAAGTGCTCCTAGCCAGTTTTCCCAAACGCCCACATAGCAATCTGCCAAGAGTCATTGCACAATGAAAAGCAATTGAGACATCAGTTACCTAATTATTTAAAACGTAATGAACTCATTAGTGATGTTTTGTGTTCAGTGTGCAACAATATCAAACAGTATCATATACAAATTATATTTTTCTTCTGCTCTGCAGCAAACATGGATTGAACATAAATAAACAAAGAAGCTGTATGTTAAAGATGCTAAGATACCATCTAAAATGGACTTGGCAGAAGCAAACACTGGGCCAGGGAAGAAAGATCTAAGCCCTGGGGGAAAGGAAAGAAGGATGATATTTCAATGCCATGAGCAGGAGGCACAATCCTAGTTGAGAATGACTGAAATACAAATGGAGGGCCCTCCACGCCCTTTACCCAGACCCATGGGTGTTATATGCAGTGACGTTACAGCAGTTCTTCCATTCAGAGAGTGAATGTTGGGGAAACATTTTTCCAAGTTGCTATACTGACTTTTCGTGCAGCAAGGGTCTGGATTGAGAAGGCTACCTGTATTTTGCTTTCAGAGGCCTCTTGCCTCCAAGAAGGAGCAGGGGAGTAGGAAACAATGACAGACATAAGTTACTCACATCCACAGAGCAAAGTCCACTCTGCTGGCTTAGGCACTAAGAGAGGGGTGGGGTTGGATTTATGGGAGAAGACAGGCGTGTTCCATGGAACCCAGAGCAGAAAATGCAGCCAGCCTCGCAAGGGCACGAATCAGCTGGCAGCTCCTGGACTGTCTGTTACTGCAGCCTCAGGATATCCCATCAAGCCTGCTTTGTGTCCCATCAACCTCTCTGGACCAGCTTTCTCCACTTGCCCATTTGCCACATCCCCCTTGAGCTTCCCCAGTGAGCACCTTCAGTCCCTGAGTTGAGGTTTTCTTCACTGTTGTGAGCACATCAAAGTGTCTGGATATTGAATCCAGTCTCCAGAAGAGAGAATCTGGTTATCCTGAGGGGCCTGGGTCAGAGCCCACTGCCTACGCTGTCAGCTGTGGCCCAAAAGGTGAGGTGCATTGATACAGAGTTGCCTGGAAGAAGAGAGTTGATGAGAAGGAGCATGGAGGAAAGGTCCTGGAAATGCCTGTGTAAATATTAATTGCTAATATTTTGATGTACATGCTAGGTCAATTGTGTTATCTGAGTTCCCTAGTCCATCGTAGCCTAAGTCTTAAGACCTTGGCTTTACAACATCAGACAGACCTGAGTTCAAAAGGTAAAGTTTTTACCTTTTCATTTCTCAGCTTGAAGTCACCTCTGGAAGCTTCTGAGCCTCAGTTTCCTCATCTTCATAGCAAGAATGAAAGTGCTTTCTTCATGCATTTATTTTGACAGTTAAATGAGATATGCCTGGCTCCACCAGCATGTTAGCTGCCCTCTTTCCCTCGGCACAGATTTGACTTGCATGAGGATACGTCCTTTGGGAATGCTTGAGCCACAGTTTGATTGTGCGTCTTCCTGGCCCAAAGCCAATACTCCCTCCACTCGCCTGTTCTGACTTTTTTATTTCTACCAGAACTTAAAAGTAAGATTTTCTTCCCTGCTCAGCATAATTGGTAATAATTGGGGGCGGCGGGGGGGTGGGGGGGAGTTGCTGTAACATAAACAGCCACCTCAGGCTTTCCTCCTATAACAAAGTTGTCTTTTAAAGGCAGGGCTTTGGTCTTTGGTCAGCTTCAGAGAGCCCCAGATGGGTGCCTGGAGTGGGAAAGCACAAATTCCAGAGGGTCCTACTCATCCTGGAAACATCCTGGATCCCCAGCCCCGTATACCCCAGTGGGGGGAAGCTGGAAGAGGTTAGGGCAGGACCATACCAGCCCAAGTCAAGTTTTCTGAGGACCAGCGAGGGGGCCAGCCCATGCAAGGCTACAACACCCTGAAGTTAAATGATTTCATGATTCCACCCTCCCCTCCCTCCTGGCTAGCAGCCTTGATTTTTTTTCAGAAGTAACTTGGCTCAAAGAGTGTGGGGAAGGCTGTGTTTCATGGAAGAGCAGCTAAGCCAGTGTGGCGTAATAGGACTCAGTCAGGAGACCTGGGGCCCAGCCACCCTCCAGCTGTGTGGCCTCAGGCACACCCCTTAACTCCTTTGTGCCTGAGTGTCTTCATTGGTGTCCTGGGGTAATGACAATAGAAAAAGCTGGCATTTCTAGACTGAATGTGGGCCCCAGTTCTGCTAAGCATCTAGATATAGTACTTACCATATTACACAGATGAAGAAACGCAAGTTCAGAGAGATTAGTTATTTGCCCAAGGTCACACAGCTAGTGAACATCAGAACTCAGATTTCTCGGATTTAAAGCTAGGCGGGTGACCCCAGAGTCCATGCTCTTAGTCCCTCTGCTATCTGATGCTCATCTCCCATATAAGTACTTCACAAGGTTCTTGGGAGTTAAAATTGATGATCCGTGTCCAAAAAAAGCAAATCTATAAAGACAGAAAGCAGATTAGTGGTTGCCGGAGGCTAGGGGAAGGAAAATCGGGAAAGCCTCTGCTAAAGGGTACTGGGTATCTTTTAGGGGTGATGAAAATGTTCTGGAATTAGTGGTGAAGGTTGCATAACTTTGTGAGTATACTAAAAACCACTGAATTGTACATTCGTAAAGGGAGACTTTTGTGGTATTTTTTTTTTTTTAAAGAGACAGTGTGTATAAGAGCAATTCCTGAGCTGTCAAGCACTTAGCAAATGTCAGCTGTTAGGATTATTTATGGACTTGGGTTGCTAGGAATTGGCATAAAGATTAAAGGAGATGATGCCAGTTAATAAAGTGGTTAAGATCCTACAGGTTAAGATTCTGGGCTTTGGATTTAGGGCTGGGCTTTGATCCAAATTCTGCCACTTGCTGGCCATGAGATCTTGTTTGTGTCTTAACTGTTATAGGCGCAGGTGGCAGAAACCCAATCAAGATAGATTATTCAAAAAGGACATTGACTAGCTGAATATTACTAAGAAGTCTAGGAGTATTTGGCTTCAGGTGTGTCTGGATCTAAGGGCCACCCTGTCAATAAGAACTTGGTCTTTGTCCATTTCTTAACTTTCTTTGTGTCCAGGCCAGGGAGTGTCCAGTATAGTGGCAGCCACAGCTCCAGGTGTGATACAGATCACACAGTGACTCTGGGGAAAAAGACAACCCCAAGAGTTGAAGCAAAGGTCTCATTAGCTCATCTTGGTCAAACAGGCCATTCAGCTAAAAGTAGAATCAGCATCCTGCCAATAGAACAGAGTAACAGAGTGGTGGGGGAGGCCCATTCTGGTAGGGGAGGCCATTCAGGGCAGAGGAACATCCTACAGAGAGGCCACCACTCAGGTAGTCGGAGCATAACCCAGGCTCTTTGGGGGGAAAAGAGATGCACAGTCACCAGTGAGAAGGTCTCCTCTATAAGGATTCACCTCCCAACTTGGTTTCTTGACTTGCTTATCTTAGAAAAGCCAGATGTTGATGGTCACACCTGCCACTACCAGTTGGTATCCGGTCATGTGTCTCATTCACTTGAGGGTAGAAGGGATGAGATGGTGCCCTGGACTTGGAATAGGAATACCTGGTGCCAGGTGCTTCCCCGTCTCTCACCAGCCGTGTGGCCTTGAACAGGTCACTAAGCCTCTCTGAACCTCCCCTTCTGTCTTAGTCTGGTTCTCTGCCTAAGAGTCCATCAGAGTGTGGCAGAGGGAGCTGGTGTCAACACAGGGCTCTGGGGATGACCTGAATATTTGCAGAGATGAGGTCAGTGCCTAGCAGAAATGTGCCTTGGTTGAGCCACACAGTAATAATATTGGTAGTTGTTTACTGAAAAATGCTAGGTGCCCATTTTGTATGTATGCCATCTCATTTAATCCTCATAAGCATGAGGTTAGTATTGTGTCTATTTTACAGATGAAATAACGGAAGCTTAGAGAGGCGGAGTCATGAACCCAGAAGCAGCTGTGCTGGGTTTCAGCCCAGGTGTGGCTGAGTCTGAAACCTGTGGTCCTAGCCACTTCACCTGCCTGCCTCCTGCCCACAGCTGCCCCCTTTTAAGGCACATTTTTCTCCTGTATATAAAGTGTAGGCAGAGTTATCTTGCACAGTGTGGTTCTGAGCACAGAATGAGCTCTTTGCAAACAGGTCTCAGATGAGTGAGGGGTCTACTGTACACTGTGCCATGCAACCTTTGCCCTCTGAGTTTTCCCACTAGTTCACTGTGTCCCCAGGTCAAGGGCCATGGCTATTATTACAACCAGGGCTTACCTCACACGAGGCACAGTTAAACATTTGCTGAACCAGACCCTGCGCTGCCACAGGGGACCCAAATGAATCTGTGCTTTCTACAAATGCTCACTATAGTGAGGACAAGCACATTTATTCCAGATAGAGGTAAGTCCAAGTGTTCAGAGATAGACCACTCTTTCTCTGCTAGCCAAGGAGCTCAGGTAGGGCCTGCTTCCTGGAGGAGGTGACACCTGAGGGTCATAGCAATGAATAAGGTGTTGCCCTTCCAACAAGTTGGAGGAGGGCATTTTGCAGAGAGCACACTACTCGTGGGAATTGAGGGAGCAGGAGTCTTAACCTGGGCATTTGTGGGATTCCGGTGGTGGCAGGAGTTATGGAGCCAGCTGAGACACACTGCCCACCGGGAGCTCTCAGGAGAAATGCCAGCCACATATGTAAGAAGGAACACTCCTAGTTGGGAAGTCCATGTCTAGGGCTCCAGAGAGGCCTTTCCGGCCCCTCTCCTGCTCTGCACACCATGCAGTGGGATTGCTGCCAGGCATGGGGGCCTTGTAGATCAAGCTGTTCTTAGATGCATCAAATTAGAGCAGAGGCTGCACCCTGACCTTGCCTTTGTCTCTCCAGAGACTGTCTCAAGTCATACAACAAAAATGATGGGTTTCCGTTGTTGATTGAGGCAATACTGCCCTGTCCCCTTCTGAGAGCCTGGTCCTCCCACTTCTGCCTTCTTAGGGGTTTGACAGCCCTGAGTGCAGCTTTGGCTGTCTGCTCAGAATCCTCCGCACTTCATCACTGAGGCCAAAGGGAAGGGAGTGTTTTCTTCCATCTTTTCTGGGGGCAGGTATGGCGGTTGGCAGAATCAGAGTTCTCACTCTTAGCCTTGCCCAGCTGGGAGGGCTGCCCAGTGAGTTGCTAGCCAGCGCCTGGCCCCATACTCCACTAACCATATTTATCCAACTACTGCCTTTGCTCCATCCTCGGATGTGCTTTCCCCCCAGACATTATCTTCTGCAGTTGGGGCATGCGTGCCTCCAATGTGTTGTGCACACTTAAATGGAACATTTTCCCTTCCTCTGAAAAGCCATTGCCATATGGATGGTGTGTGGCTGAGAAAATGCAGTAGTTGCCCTTTTCCACACAGTTAGCAATTCTATATTTCTAAAATTGAAAGAGGCATGATTATCTTGGGCAATTGCATCTAAACTCAAATCCAGGCCCTCTTGCTGCCACCTGGAACATAATTTCTCCTCTCACAGACAGTAGCTGACCAAACTAACTACTTTTTCTCATTCATCTGTTCATTCATTCATTCTTTGCACAAACTATCTGCTAGGCACCTATCAAGTACCAGAGAGGAGGTGGTGGGGGAGAAGAGAGGGCAATCAGACTAATAAAAAGGTTGGGCCAAGAAAATGCAGACCTAGACTGGTGGGGAACATTAAGTGTGGAGAGAAGACAGGAGCGGGTAGCTGCCTCCACATGACACGTCCATCTGGACACCAAGACACGCTGACATTTAGACTGGCTCATTTAGGGGACAAAATCCCCAAAGACAACAAACCACATAGAGTAGAGTAGGCCCGGGTACATTATCATGTCCAAGGCCCTAAAACCCCTGCCCCAAGGACCACATGGCTTCCTGCCAGCCTGCAGCTGCACATGATGGTCCCCAGCCTCTCTCTGCTTCCTGAGCTGGCTCCTTTGGGACTTGGGGCTTTTGTGATACTGAGGGAGTAAACCCCTCCCAAGTCCAGTCTCAATGGCTGCTGCTAACACAAACCACGTGTGGCTCTCCACGCCAGCTTCCACGGTGCTTGCCTTGGACAGCATGTCTCATGTTCCCTCTCCCACAGCTGATGTCTTGAAAAGTGCTGATGGAGTATTCTCTCCTTCTCTTTGGAAGCCTGTGATGTGGCAACTTGATGTGATTCCTGCCCCCCAAATGACTCATCTTCCTCTTTGGTTTCCAGTCCTCCTAGCCCTGAGAGCCACTTCTCTAGTTATCTGGTGGGGAGAGCATGGGTGATGGGTTTTCTTGTTACTGAGGGTGACATCTGTGATTGGATTTTGCCAGGCATGCCTCTGGTCCCGCCGCTGCAGACAGCCTGGGTCTGGAGTCCATGTGGACTCCCTTGAAGTGCCTGCTTCAAGGCCTTTAGGTGCCAAGTGTGACCGTTCTCTGCACAGAAGCAGCTTGTGGCCTATGAACCTGGACACACCAAGACCAGCTCTGCAATTAGAGCTCATAGGGCTCTGATCCCCCAGCTTCTTATATTGAAGCCTCATCCTTGCAAATGCCCCCTCATAGAGGATGGCTGACATTATAAGATGTTAAAAAAAACACATAAAACTGGATCCAGTCCTGCACTGTCTAGTATGGTATTGACTAGTCAGATGAGACTATTTAAATGTAAATTTAAATCAATTAAATAAAATTTAAAAATTCAGTTCCTCAGTTGCAAGAGCAGCCTTTTGAGTGCTCACCAGCCACCTGGGCCTAGCGCCCACTGTTTTAGACAGCAGCGATAGAGGACATTTACATCATTGCTGAAAATTCTAGTGGATAGTCCACCTCCCTGTGCATTCTGCAGGACTTTTTCCAACCTTAAAACACAGCCTCACAATGGCGTATTCTACAGCCTTAAAAAGGAAGGGAATTCTGGCTGGGCATGATGGCTCATGCCTGTGAGCTTCCTAACACTCTGGGAGGCTGAGGTGAATGGATTGCTTGAGCTCAGGAGTCTGAGACCAGCCTGAGCAAGAGTTGAGACCCTATCTCTACTAAAAATAGAAAAACTAGCCAGGCATTGTGGCAGGTGCCTGTAGCGCCAGCTACTTGGGAGGCTGAGGTAGGAGGATTATTTGAACCCAAGAATTTGAGGTTGCTGTGAGCTATCACACCAGGCCACTCTAGCCTGGGGCAACAGAGTGAGACTCTGTCTCAAAAAAAAGAAAAAGAAAGAAGAAATTCTGATACATGATACAATAGGAACGAACTTTAACATAATGCTGAGTGAAACAGACCAGGTGCAAAAGGACAAATACTATATGATTCCATTTTGTTCCATGGGTTCAGAGTTCAGTTTTGGATGATGAAGAGGCTCTGGAGATGGGTGGTGGTGATGGTTACACAACAGTGTAAATGTTCTTAATGCCACTGAACTGTACACTTCAATGTGGTTGAAATGTGTATATTTAACACACTTTTTTAAAAAACCAAACATAGGATCATAAACTTCTGTACGTTATCCCCAAACAACTCTCAAAATAACATTCAATATGGGCAGGGTATAAGGAAGAGGGGATTTCTTGCTGAGCATGGGGGAGTCCCCCAAAGAGTTTACTTACAGCATTCATTTATACAACCCCCCTGTAGAGCAGGCTGTGACCCTCATTCTGTAGATGACCCAACAGGCTCAGTAGATAAGGTGTCTGGCAGAGGACACATGGCAACATGCGGAAGTCATAAAGATATAACCCCAGGCTGTCTGGTCCTCAGGGATAATATCTGTGGTTAAATGTTGCAACATTTAAACCCAGATCTGCTGCCTCAAATAAATAAATAACATGGGGGGTGGGGGGGGGCACTTCAGTTCTTTGGGCCATGCCTATCTGGGTGAAAGCAAGTCAGGACAAAGGGTGAGAGCAACTTCTAAGACCAGGCAGTGGCGATCACATGGAGGACCACATATAATGTTGGGTGGGGACTCAAAAGGAACCCAGGAGAATGGGGATGTTTCTGTTAGGGTGCATGGATTCCTGGTGCAGTCTTTTTTAAAAAAACAGTTTCCCTTTCATGGTGTTTCAACATCATCTTAACAAATAAAATTGAGAAGAGAAAAAGAAGATAGTGTTAGGCAAAACCTGTAAATCTCTAAACTCTCTACAGCTGTGACCGATTAGTCACTCTGCTTTTCAAAAGAAAGCATGCTGTTCACATGTGCCCGGAATATTAAACTTCCCTTATCGCAGGCTGACGTTCACGTTCACATGACACTCTGAAGCCGCCTACAAGAGTGATTTTAGGGAAAGAGAATGGGACTTAGACCAAGGTGCTGGGACGGGCTGGACCACCACTTAGTTTTGTGACCTCAGGCAAGTTTATTGGTCTTTGTGCTCCCCAGTTTCCTCATCTGTGACTTGGAGATCATAGAATTTGTTTCACAGGGTTACTGTAAAGGTCAGATGAAATCATATGTATGAGAACACTTGTTAGCTGCCAGTTGCTATACAAACACTGGTAGTGATTACCAATTATTTAACATTAGTAATATGAAAATTATTCATCAGAGTTACTTAGGAAACATCTCCTGAAGTTGCCTCCCAAAAAGTTTGCTCAATTACATTCATTAGTTCAGCCAATTTTTTTAATTAATAAATTTTATTTTTTAGAGAAGTTTTAGGTTCACAACAAAATTGACTCAGAAGTACAGAGTGTTCCCATATATTTCCTTTTCCCTCTACAACACACACAACCTCTCCCACTATCAACATCTGGTTCAGCCAATTTTTTTTTTTTTTTTGAGACAGAGTCTCACTTTGTTACCCTTGGTAGAGTGCCATGGCATCACAGCTCACAGCAACCTCAAACTCTTAGACTCAAGCAATTCTCTTGCCTCAGCCTCCCCAGTAGCTGGGACTACAGGCGCCCACCACAGCACCTGGCTGTTTTTAGAGGTGGGGTCTCATTCTTGCTCAGGCTGGTCTTGAACCTGTGAGCTCAGGGCTATCTATCCACAATGATGGGAAACCAGAGATAGGCTACGGGTTTAAAATACTACAAAAATATAGAGAAAGGGGAGCTCTTCATACACTGTTGTGAGAGTGTAAATGAGTATGACTACTGTGGAGAGCAGTATGGAGGTTCCCCAAAACTACCAGTAGAGCACCACCATGTGAGCCAGCAGTTCCACCCCTCAGCATTCGCTTTGCTGAAGCCACCTCTGTCCCCCTATGTTTATTGCAACACTAGTCACAATAGCCAAGATATGGAATCACCCTCGGTGTTCAACAACAGATGAGGAGAGAAAATGTGGGGTGTATGCACAATGGACTACTATTCAGCCATAAAAAGCATGAACTCCTGTCCTTTGTGGCAATGCGGATGGAACAGGAGGCTATTATATTAAGTGAAATAAAACCAGGAACAAAGTTAAATACCACATGTTCTCACTTAATTTGTGGAAGCTAAAAAAAAGTCGATCTCATGAAAATAAAAAGTAAAACAGAGGATACTAGAGGCCGAGAAGGGTAAAGGTGGTGGGGAGTGGGGGAGTTCCATTAGGGAGGGATTGTTAAAGTACACAAAATTACAGTTAGATAGGAGGAATAAGGGTGTTCTCTACCCCTGAAGATGACTATCGTTAATAATATATTAACTATAAGATGCCTATAGTTAATAATATATAGTTTTAAATACTAGAAGGGGGATATTGGGTGTTCTCAATACAAAGAAATGATAAATCTGAGCTGATGGAGATGCTAATCACCCTGATCTGATCACTACATATTATATGTGTCCCAGTGCTACTATGTGCCCCCTTTAATATGTATAAGTATTACCTGCCATTTAAAAATAAAAGTAAATTTTAGAAATTTAAAAAAATAGAAACTGAAGAAGTAGCAGATACTTTAGTTTCTTTCTAGGAACTAAAAAGAAAGTGAAGGCCCAAAGCAAGCAAAAGGAAAGAATGAATTAGATAAGAAATGGAGAACAGAAAAACAATAGAGAAAATCAGTGAAACTAAGAGCAATTCTTTAGAAGGGTAAAGATTACCTTCTTTCTGGAAACCAAGAAAAATATGTGGGGAGAGGGAGGAAAAGAGAACCCAAGGGTCTAAAAGCGTTAAAACTTCAGGGGCAAGTCCATGTACGCCAGGATGCCCAGCAAGCTGAGTTGGCTGACCTGCCTGGGGGTGTTGCACAGAAAAACCCTGAAGACACAGGGAGCTCCAGCCTGGACAGATGGTCCTTTCCTTTTGTGGGGGGTTTTTGTTGTTGTTGTTGGTTTTGTTTTGTTTTGTTTTTTGTTTGAGATAGTCTCACTATGTCGCCCTCAGTAGAGTGCTGTGGCATCACAGCTCACAGCAACCTCAAACTCCTTGGGCTTAAGCGATTCTCTTGCCTCAGCCTCCCAAGTAGGTGGGACTATAGGCGCCCGCCACAACGCCTGGGTATTTTCAGTTGTAGTTGTCATTGTTGTTTGGCAGGCTCAGGCTGGGTTCGAACCCGCCAGCTCCCATGTATTGTGGCTGGCGCCCTAGCCGCTGAGTTACAGGCACCGAGCCAGCTCCTGTCCTTTTGAATTGTCTTTGTAACATCTCAGGGGTAGGTGACATGATGGCAAAGAAGCACACAGGCCCCTCCACCTTGCCAGCTGCAGCCCATTGCCAGATGTTTTCACTCCTCTGGCCTTTGATTTCCTGGATAGTAATATCCACCTTAAAGGAGCGTCCCAGGGATTTAGTGGAAGAACGTTTCTGAAGAATCTAGTCCACACCTGGCATTTAGTAGGTGCCCCGTAGACTTGTCTCTCTTCCCTCCTACTTGAGCTCCTCTCCTCCCTCCCCAAATGTCCTCACAGCGGCTGTGTGTGTTTCTCCTCAACTTTGCAAAGCTTTTTTCATTCTGTGAGAGTGCCAGGGGGACTTTCTCCCGGAGGTCAGATCATGGTCAGGCTTTTCACACTCCATCCATTACTTCAGACGGCTCAGCACTGCCTCTCCTTCTGCTTTGACTCCTTGGCCCAGTGAGGGTGGGCGAGGATGTGCTGCTCTGTCAGGTAACCTCACCGTACAACAAGTGCTTCTTGCCATATCTCACTCAGGCAATTTGTCCATCAGAGGTCCCCGGGGACTCCCAACCCACCCCAGGACTTTGGCTGCCAGAGAAGCCAGTGCCTGAAGCATGGCCATTCCCCGTGGCACATGTCTCTTCAGCTCACAGTGAATTGGCCACATCCCACTTCAAGGGGACAGGAAATGTACAAATCTACCATATGCTCAGAAGAAGAACCAGAACCATTTGATGACAGCATTAATGACTCCCACAGCCCAACTTCAATCCATAAAGGAGCGCTGCCAATTGGTGTCCTTAAGATGAGGCCCTAAAAGGTTATGCCACTTTTCCAAAACCACAAGAGGCATAAGTAGCAGATCCTTGTGACTTTGTATGCCAAATCCAGTATTTCACAGTAAGTCCTTAAAAGGTCAGAGATACACGTCTGGCCCTGTGGAAGGTTTTCGTGTAGGGACTCTCCTCTGCCTGCACACAGCCCATACTACCCGTCCTACTCATGGCACCTCCTACACCACCTTGTAATTGTCAGTTTGTTTTTTAGTTCCCTCTCTTCACTGGACTCCATGCATCTAACACAGAGCCAGGTACAATGCTGTCTTTTGAGCCAACCTAGGGTATCTTCATGGGCCAGGGGAATATAATGATGTCATAGGCGTAAACCCAACCAGAATGATTGGATCTTGGTGGTTTATTCCTTAACATACCAGGAGATTCTTTGGAAACAGAATGACCTGCTGTCCATGAAATTCTGGTGACCTTAAGGGGGTTCATGTTTCAGGTCCTTTGGAGGTCTTCCAGGAAAACTGAGAATGGTCTCTCCCAACTCTGGGGCTTCACAAATCTAGCAAATGTGAATATAAAGAATTGTTTAGGGCAGCGCCTGTGACTCAAGGAGTAGGGCGCCGGCCCCATATGGGGGATGGGGGTGGCAGGTTCAAGCCCTGCCCCAGCCAAAACTGCAAAAACACAATAAAAAATTGAAAAAAAAAGAATTGTTTAAAGGTCCCTGTAAGAGCCAGGCTTGGTGGCTCCCACCTGTAATCCTAACACTCTGGGAGGCAGAGGCAGGTGGATCACTTGAACTTAGGCATTCGAGACCAGCCTGAGTGAGGGAAGTTGCCTTCCTCTATTAATTTGAGTTTCTGAAAACCTGAACAAAGTGAACTTTTTAAAATCTTAAATCACATATTTCACATAATTCCTTTAAAATATCAGAGATGCATTTATCATATTATGAAAAGTTTTTTGGTTTTGGTTTTCTCACCCATTTAGATGCAGATGTTGGACAAATTTCCCATGGAAGGAGGACAGAAGGACCCCAAACAGAGGATCATTCCCTTTCTACCAGGTAGGTGAGATGCCTGCTCTCAGACCCAGGACTCTGGGAGGCTTCAGGACAGCTCCCAGATCTCTCAGAACAGTTTATCAATTTGTCCTTTATCAGGGACATCGTCCCACTTACCAGAATCTTAGCCATTTGTATAAATTAATGACTAAGAATTTGGAGTTAGATGCTACACCATTCACTAGCTGAATGACCTTGAGAAGACCCTCACCTCTGGGATGCTCAGTTTCTCCTATCTCTAAAACAGAGTAGAGCTCAGGAAGTTTTTGTAGTGAGTGCTTTCTATTAATACAGCTACTGTATTAGTTTTCTATCCTTGCATAACAAATTGCCATCAATTTAACAGCTTAAAACACCCATTTATTATAATCTCACAGTTTTGTGGGTCAGAAGTCCAGAAAGGCACAATTGGGTTCTCTCTTTAGGGTCTCATAAAGCCAAAGTCAAGATGTCAGCTGAGCTGTGCTCTTATCTGGAAGATCTAGGGGAGAATCCACTTCCAGCCTTGCCCAAATTGCTGGCAGAATTCAATTCCTTAAAGTTGTAGGGCCAAGATCCCTGTTTCCCTGCTGGCTATTTGCCAGGGACCCTGCTCAGCTTCTGGGAAGTGCCACATTCCTCATTACACAGCCCCATTGTCCTGAAACCAGCAACTGGGCAGTGAATCTTTCTCATGCTTCACATCCCTCTGACTTCCCTCTGCCACCAGTCAGAGAAAGCGGTCTACTTTCATGGGCTCATTCAGTTATTACCTGTCTGATCTTGGATAATCTCCCTGATCTCCTCTTTTAAGGGGAATATAAGACACGTAATAGCTGGTCACATACACAGGCCTTGGGGATTAGGGCGGGACATCTTTGGGGGACTGTTTTAGAAAAGAGGGAGAAGGAGGGAGAGAGGAAAGGAGGAAGGAAGACAAATTCTACCTACCCCCGCCCTCACCATGCTACCTATCATTTTCTCAGTACCAGCCACCACCCCGACTACTGTGGGGGATTTGATGCAGTTATGGCTAGTGCCTGTTCTGAAAGCATTCAGTGTTCTCTACCCCAAATTCCTTACCAAATAATAGTGTCAAGACTTCAGCTCAAAAAGGGGGTTACCCAAACCAGTGTTACTGTTTCTAGTAATGACAGCTGCCATTTATTGACTGTCTACTATGGGTCAGTCACTGGCTTAATTGCTTTACATTCATTACCTTATTTAGTCCTCAGAACAACCCATTTCACAGATGAGGAAATTGAGGCTCAGAGAAGCCATAAGCACTTGCACAGATGGCAGAACTGGGATTCAAACATAGGTGCCAGTGGCTCCAAAATGCATGCCTGGAGAGTCCGACAAGTCCCATTAACCCTCCAACTCACCAACTCTTGGGTAAATCTCCTCATTTACAAATCAGAGATAATAATGGTACTTAAATGATGTAGTTGTTACAAGGATTAGGTAAATGTCTGGCAGGTTGGCGCATCAAGGACTTACTATTATTATCTCTACATACAGATAATTAGCAAACTGACAGTCACCCTAAGGTACAGATATTTAGATCTGAAAGGGCACTTTAGATCTTTTTCCTTTTTTAGGACAGGCCCAGAGATAGGGGTAGACTCCCTGGGTCACTCAAGTGCCTATCTCCTACTTCCCAGTCCAAGATGTCAGTGGGTTCTGTAGGTATCATCATCATTGAATAGCTTTAGAGAGAGGATACATGTGTTTGCCAGGTCCCTTCCACAGGGAGAATCATTTGCCTTAAAAAGCTAATGTTTGTAGTTCTTCCACTGGGAAAGTGTACAAGCATGCTAGAATTTTTTTTCCTTCTGCAGATAACCCAGTATGCCAGCTGCAACAGCCAAATATCAGGGCTCCAGGCCATATGCTTTGGAGTCGAACAGACCCAGCCCTGTGACCTCAGGCAGGGGACATCTCCCCATCTAAGCCTAAGTTTCCAAATCTGTTAAAAATGATACAGTGACCCCCAGGCCACAACGTTCATCCCTGGCACATAGTAGGTTCCCAGTAAAGGCAGAACAGGATCCTAGGATCCTTTGGAATTTCTTGGTTTCACACATTGGAGTCATCCTTCAATGATCAATCTGGATTTTCAAATTAACCTAGGCTCTCAGTGTAGGTTTTTCTTCTAGAAAGGAAAGGAAAGCAGTAAATTATAATTCTTTACTGTATAAAAAGCAAAACCAGCTCTGGAAAAACTTCCCAAGACAGAGAAGAACTTGAACCGACCCTCTCCCAAGCCTTTTAAAGCTTTCATGGTTACGTAATCCTTCTCCACCCAAGAATTAATGAAGATGCTATTCTCAGGCATTTGGCACCTTTGTCCCTGCTCAAATCACCCCTTTGTAGCTTGGAGAGGCCCTGTTGGGTCCCAGGACCCCCGGAGCAGCTCTTCTGAGCCCACCTCTTAGCTTTTCCCTCATGGTCAAGACCAAGAACAGGAAAGCACAAGAGAAACATCTCTTCTCCTAGGGGTCAGTTTTGTGCCAGAACTGCCACGTCAGCAGAACAAAAGCAAGTCTCCTGTTAGCACAAAGGCAGAGGGAGGGGAGAGCGCCTGTGCAGTTTTCCATCCCAGCAGGAGCTGGGGAAGCCAACTTGGCAGAGGATATGGCTTGAAAAATAGGAATTACAGTTTGGCCTTCCTCCACTGTGGAAAACAAAAGCCGACCCGTTCCCACCAAAGGCTGTTCTCTCCTCTGAACACCCTTTCCACCCCAGGAAGGCAGCCACTCACCCTCCTTCTCCAAGATGCTCAAAGAAACACTTCATATCAGGAATAGGTGAGGGGCCACTGCCCCCATGGCACCTCTCAGAGGGCCACCAGCCAGGGAGAGGCTACCTCAGGTACCCAAATCCCTGGATACATGGTTCTGCCCCATGGCACTTTAGCTCTGCCGCGGGCGAATGACAAATTAGCCTGCTAGAGGCAGGTCTCAAGAAAGCTGGGGATCTAGGAAAGAAAGTGTGTGCTTAACTGCAGAGTATAATGTAGTATCATCTAAACTGCTAAAGAATATGTTATGACAAGTAATTCCCCCCTTTGTGAGTACCAACTAAGGGCCAGCCATTTGCTGTGTGGGTGTCATGGAGATTAGGTGTGCTCCCATTTTACAGATGAGGAGACTGAAGCCACAGCACAGCCAGCAAGAGGCATCCTTGCTGACTGCTGGGCCTGCTCCCATTTTACAGATGAGGAGACTAGAAGCCGCAGCACAGCCAGCAAGAGGCATCCTCGCTGACTGCCGGGCCTGGGGCCTCCCCAGCAGGCCCTGCTGCTTCCTGGGGACTTCCTCCTCCCTCTTGCTGGCAGGTCACCAGACATGCACCCAAGAGATTCCTATCCCACTGAAGCCACACCGGGATAGGAGTGACACTTGTTCTGGTATCACCCCCAGGAAAAACTGAAAGTACCTGAGTTTTTTGTCCTTCTTTCTCAGTTCCTGTAGACCGAGACTTGGGTAGATCCTCACCGTTGGGCTCTTTAGTTGGGTGGTGGCTTCAGGACAAGCCTTTGCCTATTGCCCAGGCCAGTGCTAGCACTGTGCCAATTGGAAATATGTCAAGCCTGCTTACAGTCTTTTATATAAGAAGCCTATCTACCCACCCTCCATCCTTCCCCTGATTTACAGAAGGAGAAATTGTACCAAAATGGGACCCAAATATTTTTGATTAGGGACTCCTCTCCCATTTTTTAGAAATAAATTAGAGGTGAGAAACATTTGCTTACAGGATTCTCGTCATAGGCACACAGTCATTATTTTTCCTGAAGCTCTAGGGCTTCTAAATTGTAAGTAGTTCCACCCACAAGCACTGATGAAAATGCAAAGGAGGCGTATCTGATTGTCACAATGACTTAGGGTGGAAGGGGGTTGGAAGATGCTGCTGGACTTAATCAAGGGTATAACTTGGCACAGGGCGGGGACCAGGTCAGGGAAGGATTGCCCTACCAAAAACGTCAGCAGGGTCCCCCCTGCTGTTGGGACACACCAGCTGGCCATGCCAAGAGGGCATACCCACATCTCCCTTGCTGCCCCCAAACCCAGCACCGGAGCAGAGCAGGCTCTCACGGAGACCACACCTACTGAGAGAACAAAGCAGAAAAAGTATCAGTTCCAGGAACATCTGATCCAGCTTTGCTGGATAATTCACTTATTTTGTTCTAAATTACATGAAAATGTTTTGATTCTATAAGAAATGCTTATGGCAGAAACTATGGGAAAAAAATATAAAGAAGAAAACAAAAATTCTGTCTTCTACCCCTCAGAAACAACGAACACTTTGAATTCTGTGATGCCTTTTTTTCTAGATTTCTCTTTTCCATCAGAGATTTGGTGGACTTGTAAGCAGAATTAAAATCACCACCATTATAAAGAAAGGATATTCCTTATGATTAGGGAATATATATTTTATCTCACTGTGTTTTTTTTTAATTGGTAGAAATAGGGGGGGAAAGGCTCACTCTGATTTCCACATAGTGGAAAGAGCAAGTTGTGAAAATGTTGTAAATTTTGGATTAACCATATGGTCTTTCTGGGTGCAAATCTTTAAAAGCCAATAGGTTGTTTCTCAGCATCCCTCCGAGTTCTGCCATGCCAGAATACCATCCTGATAGTATATGCCAGTACCATGTATATACACTGCCTTCCTGCTCACCCAGCTTGCTCTGTGGGCACTGTGATCTCACCAGAAACCTTTCAGATCCATGATAATCTCCCCCCAGCTTGCCAAACTCAAGTCTTCTTAAGCCAAAGTCCTCTCCGCAGTCTATGTCCTAGGACCAGAAGTAGGGGAAGCTCTTGGTTGGTTTCCATACTTTGTTCTCTGGAGTAGCCTTGGGCCTCCTGTGCCTTTCCCACTGACCTGCTCTTAGAGACCTCCTGGTGCTCTACAGAAGCTTGGTGGGGGGGCCTTATCTTCAGCTACCATCTCTTTTGCCTTTATGATCTCTTATTTCTGCTTTTCCCCATGCCCTGCCCATGAGAGAGCCCAGGTTTTCTTAATCTTAAATGCAAGTGCTTTACTGCCAGCTGCCTGTGAGAGTGTCTTCTGTCTAGATTCTTGGGGACCCACTCATTTGCTTTAAAGTTCCAGGGGTGTCCAACCTGTGGCCCATGGGCTGCATGCAGATTATTTGAGGACTGTTTTGCTTAACTCAGCAAGGGGACCCTGCTGATGTTCTTGGTGGGGGGGAGGGTGGTATTGGATATCACAAAAAGTACGCACGGACCTTTTTTCCCCTTGCTCATCAGCTGTTATTAGTGTTTGTGTACTTAACATGTGACCCAAGACAACTTGTTTTTCCAGTGTGCAGTGGGAAAGGGCAAAGGTTAGACACCCTTGGACCTCACCCATAATATTCAGCATCTTGGATATTTCCAGATATCTTCAGTGGTATCAGATGTATTCTTGTCTTTTCCTGTGTTCCACCTTCTCTGCGCATGTGTTATCCTGGAGAGTCGTAGCAAAATGCCCCAGCATTAGGATGTCACAGAGCACGGGGTACATGCACAATTAGTGTTTGGAGAAATGGGAAAACTCAGAACCCTTCTGTTACAAACCATGATTGGGAAAGGACTCAGGGGGATTTGTCATCTTTACAGGTAGAAGCCACGTTCATGCATTCATCAAACATTTAGGGCCACAAAATGGATGAGGCCCTGTCAATCCAGGAAAAAGTCCTGTAAAAATAAATAGTGTGATGTGTGCAATCAGAGTCAGGAAACCTTAATCCATCAGAGGAGAGTAAGAGTTCCTTATTAAGGATGGTGGGTGCTGCGCAGCTCCCGTAGCACAGTGGTTACAGCATCAACCACATGGACCGAGGCTGGCGAGTTCAAACCCAGCCCAGGCCAGCTAAACAGCAACGACAACAAAAAGTAACCAGGTGTTGTGGCACGCGCCTGTGGTCCCAGCTACTTGGGAGGCTGAGGCAAGAGAATCACTTAAGCCCAAGAGTTTGAGGTTGCTATGAGCTGTGATGTGACAGCACTCTACCAAGGGCAACATACTGAGCCTCTGTCTCAACAACAACAACAAAAATAATGGTGGGTGTAGTTAGATACGGCAGTGTCTGAGCAGAGAAGAAATTACGGATCATGAATGAGCGTGGAGGTTCGGGGACCAGAAGGTGAATGAGGAAAGGGGAGAGAGGAGACTGAAGCCCTGGGTGAGGGCAGGTCTGTGTGTCCACCGCACCACTCATCCAGTCAGAGGGCAGGTCCGTGTGTCCACTACACCACTCACCCAGTCAGAACCCTAGAGCTAGACAGGCCCTGACCTTCCTTCATCTGGTAGTTTCTCCCTCCCACTCTCCCTCCAATAGATTGTTTCTACCCTCCCTCGCCTCATCAAACTTATTCACTGGGTTCGACACCCCTAAGCTCTTATACTAAAGCTGTGAACTGGGCTTTGGGGGACTATCAAAGCCCTGTGGAAGTCCAGCAGTGGGATTTGGTGGCAGCCAGGAATTCTGGCACCACTCAGACCTCCTGCAGAGACAGCGACTCTCACACCCTCCCAGATTGCTGAGTGCTCATCACTGCTCCCTTAAAATACGGCATATGCTCTCATCTCTGCAGGCAAAATCCTCTTCCGGCGAAGCCACATCCGGGACGTGGCCGTCAAACGCCTGATACCAATAGATGAATACTGTAAGGTAAGGCTGAGAAATAGCAGCATGACCTTCCCTGTGGGTGTTTGTTTTGTATTTTCCATTTCTAGCTACAAGATGCTCATTGTGAAAAATTTATACAATTGAAATAAATGTAAAGAAATTAGGAGAAAAAAATCACTTAGCATTCCTCAATTTTTTTTGGCAGATTAATAAGAGAAATGTTTATTTCTAAATACCATGTACACGGGGGGAATCAGAAGAGTGATTTCCCCCAGAGACAGCAATTATTAAGGGTTTTACATATTTCCTTTCTGTCCTTTGTCTATGCGCATTTCTTCATGATGTTGAGACCATTCTATTTGTATTATTTTTGTTGCTCTTTCTTTTTTTGCCCCAATATTGTAATGTGAAAATTTTATTAAAAAATCCTCTTGGGCGGCGCCTGTGGCTCAAGGAGTAGGGCGCCGGTCCCATATGCCGGAGGTGGCGGGTTCAAACCCAGCCCCGGCCAAAAACCACACACACAAAAAAAATCCTCTTAAGCCTGCTTTTAATGGCTGCATACTATTCCCTCACACATAAATGTTCCAAAAGTTATTTAACCAACTCCTCTTGTTAGCTGCGACAGCTGGCTTCCTATCCTTGAATTTCTCAAATGCCTTAAAAATGGAGCAATGAATGATTCCTCCCTTAGATCAGGAACAAAGCAAGCATGTTCACTCTTATCACCTCTGTTTTATATTTTACTGGGGGGTTAGCCAGTGTAGGTACACAAAAAATAAAAAAGGCATGTCTACTGGAAAAGAAAGAGTATACCTGCTCGACTCAACAGATGACACGATTCTCTATTCAGAAAATCATAAGAGATCCACTCCCCTAAAATACTAGAAATAACATGATTTTAATAAGATCACAGGATATAAGTTTATTATACAGAAATCAACTACATACCTAAATTCTAGGATCAAATAATCCAGAAATAAAATTAAGAACACAATTTTACTCCCAATAGCATCAAATGAATAAAATACTTAGAGATTAATTCAACAAAAGACACGCAGAATTTACACCCCAAAACTACAAAACATGGCAGAGAGTAATTATAGAAGATCTCAGTTATGGAAAAACATTCCAGACTCATGGATTAGAAGACTCAATACCAGGCGGCGCCTGTGGCTCAGTCGGTAAGGCGCTGGTCCCATATACCGAGGGTGGCGGGTTCAAACCCGGCCCCGGCCAAACTGCAACCAAAAATAGCCGGGTGTTGTGGCGGGCACCTGTAGTCCCAGCTACTCGGGAGGCTGAGGCAGGAGAATCGCCTAAGCCCAGGAGTTGGAGGTTGCTGTGAGCTGTGTGACGCCACGGCACTCTACCCGAGGGCCATAAAGTGAGACTCTGTCTTTACAAAAAAAAAAAAAAAAAGAAGACTCAATACCGTTAAAATGGCAGTCCTCCTGAATTGATCTGCATGTTCAATACAATTCCTGTCACTCTTAGGAGGCATTGTTGTAGAAATCGACAAGCTGATCTTAATGCATATGTGGAAATACAAGGAACCCCGAACAGTCAAAACACTCTTGAGAAAGAGAAACAAAGTTGAAGTAGTCCTACTACCCATTTTCAAAACTTCCTGCAACGTTATGGTGATCAAGATAATAATGGTACTGACATAAGGACAGATATGTAGATCAGCAGAACAGCATTGAGAGTCTAGAAGTAAACTCTGACAAAAATTATTTTGCATGATTTTTGAGTGTCTTGAAGCTAAGACAACTCAATGGGAAAAGCATAGTATTTTTAACAAACAGTTGGGATAATTGGCTGTTGAATTAGTTTCCTAGGGTTGCATAACAAAATCCCACAGACTGGGTGGCTCCCACACAGAATTTATTTTCCCATAGTTCTGAAAACTAGAAGTCTAAGCAGCAGGGCCCTCTGAGGCCTCTCGTATTGCTTTGTATCGATGGATCTTCTCCCTGTGTCTTCACCTGGTCTTTTCTCTGAACATATTTGTGTCCTAATTTCTTCTTACATTGGATTGAGGCCCATCCTTAATGATTTCATTTAACCTTAAATTACCTCTTTAAAGATCCTATCCCCAAATTCCAAATACAATAGAACCTCCGTAGTTGACTACCTCCCTACATTGACCTCCTTAAGATGGCCAAATTTGGGCGGTGCCTGTGGCTCAGTGAGCAGGGCGCCGGCCCCATATACCGAGGGTGGCAGGTTCAAACCCGGCCCTGGTGAAACTGCAACAAAAAAATAAAATAGCCGGGCGTTGTAGCAGGCGCCTGTAGTCCCAGCTACTCGGGAGGCTGAGGCAGGAGAATCGCCTAGGCCCAGGAGTTGGAGGTTGCTGTGAGCTGTGTGATGCCATGGCACTCTACCGAGGGCGATAAAGTGAAACTCTGTCTCCACAAAAAAAAAAAAAGATGGCCAAATTTTCGTAGATCAGACATGCCCCACATGTATTTCTCAGTACAGTACGCCTAGTTCCTTATGTTGACCACCTCCATATGTTTACCAGTTTGTTAGAGTCCCTTGGGTGGTCAACTTATAGAGGTTTTACTGTATATTCATTCTGAGGTACTAGGAAGTTAAGATGTTAACATATTATTGGGGCTGTGGACACAATTTAGCCCATAACAACTCTACACATACAGAAACAATGAAGTTGAACCTCCTGTCATACACCATGCACAAAAATCCACTCAAAATGGATCACAGACCTAAATATAATAGCTAAAACCATGGAGCTTCTAGAAGAAAACATAATGGAAGATCACCATGACCTTGAGTTAGGCAAAAGAGTTTTAGATATTATACCAAAAGTATGATATATAAAAGAACAATTGATAAAAATTGGATTTCATTAAATCAACTTAAAAACTTCTGTACCTCAATGACTACCATCAAGAAAATAAAAACTTATGCCTCCAACTGGAAGAAAGTATTTGTTAATCATATATCTGATAAGGGACTTGTATTGAGAATACATAAAGAACTCTTACAACTCAATGATAAGACAACCCAATTTTAAAATCAAAGAAAACTTCAATAGAAATTTCACCTAGAGGCTTGGTGCCTGTAGCTCAAGTGGCTAAGGTGCCAGCCACACACACCAGAGCTGGTGGGTTCGAATACACCCCGGGCCTGCCAAACAACAATGACAACTACAACCAAAAAATAGCCAGGCGTGGTGGGTGCCTATAGTCCCAGCTACTTGGGAGGCTGAGGCAAGAGAATCGCTTAAGCCCAGGAGTTGGAGGTTGCTGTTACTCTACCCAGGGTGACAGCCTGAGGCTCTGTCTCAAAAAAAAAAAAAAGAAAGAAAGAAATTTCACCAAGAAAGACATGGGAATGACTGAATAAGCACAAGAAAAGATGCTCAATATCATCAGTCATTAGGGTAATGCAAAATAAAACCATAATGAGATACCTACTCAGCCACTTGAATGGGTGCAATCAACAAAGCAAACAATACCCAGTGTTGGTATTGCTTAACTCTTTCAAAGTTAAACGTGACCACCCTTAGGTATATACTCAAGAGAATTGAAAACTTACATCCACACAGAGATTTGGATGCAAATGTTTATAGCAACATTAATTCATAATCATCCAAAACTAGAAGCAATCCTCATGTCCAGTGGGTGAATGGATAAAGAAAATGTTGAATATCCATACAATAAAGTATTATTTGGCAATAAAAAGCAGTGAAATACTGATAAATGTTACAAGTTGGATAAATCTCAAAAACACGATGCTAAGTGAGAGAAGCCAGAGGCAGAAGCCTACATATTGTATGGTTCCGTTTATATGACAAGATGTGCAGAAAAAGCAAATTTATAGAGACAGCAGACCAGTGGTTTCCTGGGCCTGAGGGCAGTGGAAATGGATGTGGATTGCAAATTAGATTGGAAGAAGTTTTTGAGGTGATGGAAAAGTTCTAAAACTAGATTGTGGTGATGGTTGCACAACTTTGTAATTTACTAAATATCATTACATTGTACACATATGATGAGTAAATTTTATGATATGAAAATTATACCTCAATAAATTCATTAAAAAGTTTTTAAGCAAAAAGGGGCAGTGTGGGGACAAATGACCCCTCTCTTGGCAAGAGACGTCAAAGAAGGGCGGAAAACCACTCCTGATCAGGCATCTTCTCTGCCAGACATGACCTCATTTTATTCCTCCAACAGCATTGAGAAGTGAGTTTGGTAATTCCTATTGTATAGATGAGTCAATGGAGGACCCACAAAATTTCCTACATCACCAATATTGAAGGGTTTGAGAGTTGAACACAGGCCTTTTATGTGTGGACACTCACATATCACTTATGGCCTCTCTTAAGAAAGTAAAAACGGAGTTGGAAAGGGCAGTGAGCTATGATTATGCCACTGTACTCCAGCTTGGGCAAGGAAGCAAGACCCTGTCTAAAAAAACAAGAAAAAAAAAATGGGCTTGGCACCCATAGCTCAGTGGTTAGGGTGCTGGCCACGTACACCAAGGCAGGTGGGATCAAGCCGGGCCTGGGCCAGCTAAACAACAATGACAACTACAAAAAAAAAAAAAAAATAGCCAGACATTGTGGCAGGCACCTGTAGTCCTAGCTACTTGGGAGGCTGAGGCAAGAGAATCGCTTAAACCCAAGAGCTGTGACGCCACCACACTCTACTGAGGCCAAAATGTTCAAGTGTGTATCTCATAGAGGTAGATAAACTCAGGCTTTTCTCCTAAGCATATCCTTACAGGAGATGGGGACAGGCTCCAGGGACAGCCCTTCAGGCACAAGGACACTACTGCTGGCTGCTGCCCCCCAGCTATCAGAGTTCACATCTCCTCTTTGTCCCTTTCCAACCTCTAGAGCCATACGGGGGTGGTGGCTCAAGCCTGTAATCCTAGCACTCTGGGAGGCCAAGGACCATGGATTGCTTAAGGTCAAGAGTCTGAGACCAGCCTAAGCAAGAGCAAGACCCTGTCTCTACTAAAAATAGAAAAAACTAGCCAGGCATGGTGGTGCATGCCTGTAGTCCCAGCTACCCAAGAGACAAGAGGATCTCTTGAGCCCAAGAGTTTGTGATTGCTATGAGCTATGATGACAATGGACTCTATCCGGGGCAACAGAGTAAGACTCTGTCTCAAAAAAAAAAAAGCCTCTAAAGCCTGCAATCCAAATTCTGGAGATGACTTTCCTTTGTCCAGGTCCTGTTGGCAAGGACTTTGGACCCTGGGGCTCACCTTCCCCAGCTGGGAAGTTCCTGCTGTTACCTTCCCCAGAAGCTGTTGTTCCTCAGCTCAAATTAGTCCATTCTACTTCCTCCCCAGTCCACTTGAGTCCTCTCCAGACTCAGACTTTCCTTGCACCTAGAGCTTCGCCAACCCCTGGACTTTAGATTTTGAAAGGATATTTAGAGGGGGTTTCCAAGGGCAGACACCTAGCCCGGCCCCCTCCATGCAGTGATTCACTCCCTCCTTCATCCTGGGAGTCCCCTTCCAGGGAAGACTGTAGGCAAAACAGCTGGATGTGCAGAGTCCTCCAATCACAAACAAGCTAGAAGGTCCTCTGTGCCTGCAAGGACACTGCCCATGCCAGAGTGGACTCCAAGCGCCTCTGGCCCCAGCTACTGGGCTGCCTGCACCAGCATCTCACATACCTGAAAGGGAATTCCCCTTTTTGCTGAGATTATATCATGCTAGGTGATTCTGATCTGCTTCAGTGCCTCGACACCAGGGCACTCCTCCCTTGTCAGTGGTTGAGATGATCCTTGGTGCTATGTGTTGTCATCTAGGTGTGTGACCTGCACACCAAGATACCATTCATCAACTGGCCCTGGACTTACTTCTTCCAAACTGTCATAGGGGCAATCCTCTACCTGATCACCTCCATTGTTTTCCTTGTTGAAAGAGGAAACCGCTCCAAAACCATCGCAGGGATACTAATTGCTATTTGCCCTTTTGGGTATGATGTCACCTTCCCTCTTCAGCAGCAAAAACACACAGCAGCCCCCACTGACCCTGCAGATGGCCCAGTGTAGACAAATTCCTCTCATTACTCTCTGCACCCTGCAAATCAGTCCCCCATGCAAAAAACTCCATCTTCACAACTGCACTCCCAGCCTACTAATTCGAAGCCTCCTAGTGAAGCAAAAATGCTGTCACTGGGAGAATTTTGTTTTCTAGCCTGCCAGTCAACCCTCTTGAGTGTGGCCACTTTTATGGGTGTGCCTAGATCCTGCTTCCCTCTACAGCGAGACACCAGTTCTGTCTAAACTATGCCCCACCTAAGCCGCAAAATGAGAGAGGAAGGCGCCTTAGATCGCAGACCCCAGGCCCCCAGGTTTGAACCACTCTAAATAGTCTCCACTCCCAGGGGGTGGTTCCATGAAGGGATAATAATGGTTAAAATATTTTTTAACAAAAGAAATTTAAATTCCAGAGCTGCATGCATTTGTTCAATGCTTGGAATGGTATAAAGATAATGAACTCACCTGGACTAACCACAGGAAAGAAACTGCTTATACACGGACGCTACCACCCTTTGCTATTAAGGAATCATACGAAGTCAAAAGGATATTTGGGGTTTCGATTGGCCAGGTTCCCTGGGCTCAGGTTCAAGGGAACTGCCCATCTTCGGGGGACATGAAACAATCCTTTGATTTTACGGACTACATAGTCTATCACATAACATCTGGGTGTCTGTACCAACTTTGTTGTGAACTGACTTAAGCCAATTTGATATATCACATTTAGCTTTATTTTGGTAGAAATTAGTAGTCTCCAATAGATAGAGATTAGGTGGGGGCTATCGATAGCCCCAAAGTTTGCTAACAGGTATATTTTACAATGGAAGACACTTTCTACCATACCTATTATAAAGTTAATCAATCTGGTACAGTTTTGGCACAAGGATAAGCAAACACTTGGAGCAAAATTAAGAACCTAGAACAGACCCAGGTATATTCGGACACTCTGATACTGACAAAGGCAGCCTTGCAGATCATTTCCTCAATAAATAGGTATCATCGATATGGAAAAAAAAACTAAAAAAGTTAACTAGCCCCTACCTCACACCACACATGAAATCATTTTTAAGGAAATTAGAGACAGAAATGTAAGAGGCAATGTTATAAAAGATTTTACAAGATAAAATAGGAGAAGATCTTTATAATCTCTAGGTATAGAAGGATTTCTACTCACACCTGTAATCCTAGCACTCTGGGAGGCCAAGATACATGGATTGCCTGAGTTCATGAGTTCAAGATCAGCCTAAGCAAGAGTAGACCTCATCTCCAAAAAATAGCCAGGTATTGTGGCAGATGCCTGTAGTCCCAGGTACCAGGGAAGCTGAGGCAAGAAAATTGCTTGAGCCCAAGAGTTTGGAGTTGCTGTGAGCTATGATGCCACAGCACTGTACCGAGGGGAACAAAGTGAGACTCTGTCTCAAAAAAAAAAGATGTCTAAAGATGCAAAAAGCACTTTGACTACGTTTATTTGACTACATTAAATTTAAGAACTTCCGTTCATGAAAAGGCAAATGCAAACATGATTCAGCTGAATCCTGCCACACATACAAGCATTTATTATCAAGCAGCCTCATAAATAGCCACTTAAGTTTTTCTGGAGGCTCATTGAAATACCATCTGTCTGTCTGACTCCACTTGATATGAGTGATCCCTCAAGGCACATGCAGGGACATTCTAGTGGCAGGATCACCTAACTGTAGTCTCACATGAAATCTTCAGGAGGCTGAACCCAGGACCAATTCAGAATCCTCAACCCGGGGCACCATTCTGAAGGATATACAGTACTGGACTGTCCCAAGGGCCAGAGTGTCTAAGATTATTTCTAGAACACCCCTCATTTCATCAGTAGGAAAAAAAATCATTTCTGATGACTGTTAACGTTAGTGAATAAAGGCTATAGTGTTGATCCAAGATAAAAATAGCCAATGCCCTGCAGTGGCCATTTCTGAAGTGTGGACTTCCGGTTAGAGTCTTTGCTCACTAACATGTTTGTTCCCAATGAGGAAACATCAGGTGTTAACTAATTATCATTAAGGTGTAGCTTAAATATAACACATACATGTACATGTACCCATGCCATAGTATTTTTTTTGCATGTAATAATGTAAATAAATGTAACAACATATTTTAATTTACAAAAATAAGCAGAAGGAGGAAAGAGACAAAACATTCGTAGAAATTTTAATCTTAGTGAATAAGAGAACAAGTAGGTAAAAATCAGTAAAAATATAGAAGGTTTGAACAACAATTGATTTTACCTAATTGACGTTAAACACTTTATACAACATTGCAGAATACAAATTCTTAGCAGGTGTGAATGGGACACTTATAAACTGTATACTGAACCATAAAACAAATCCCAATAAATTTAAAATTATTGAAATTTTATTCTATATTTTCTGGGAGGAAAAAACCTAGAATTAAGCCAGAAATAAAATGTATAAAATCTCCCAAAATCTGAAATTAAGCAACACATATCTAAATAGCCCACAAATTAAAAAGAAATAATAATGGAGCAGGGCACAGCTACAACTCTGACTATAACCTTTCATGTGTGAATTATATAACCTAATAGTTTGTACCTGCATTTTTTTTTTTTTTTTTTTGAGACAGAGCCTCAAGCTATAGCCTTCGGTAGAGTGCCGTGGTGTCACAGCTCACAGCAACCTCCAACTCCTGGGCTTAAGTGATTATCTTGCCTCAGCCTCCCTAGTAGCTGGGACTACAGGCACCCACCATAACACCCGGCTATTTTTTGGTTGTAGTTATCATTGTTTGGCAGGCTCGGGCCGGATTCGAACCCGCCAGCTCTGGTGTATGTGGATGGCACCTTAGCCACTTGAGGTATAGGCACCACCTTGTACCTGCATATGAATCTGAAATTTACAAATAAACAAATAAATAAAAAGAACTAATAATGGAGATTACTGTAATTTGGATTAGAATGTTAATAAAAACACCACATACCAAAATTTGTAGGATACAGCAAAACTAATGTTTCGAAGAATATGTATAGCTTTTTTTTTTTGAGACAGAGTCTCACTATGTCACCCTGGGTAGAGTGCTGTGGCATCACAGCTCATAGCAACCTCCAACTCTTGGGCTTAAGCAATTCTCTTGCTTCAGCCTCCCAAGGAGCTGGGACTACAGGCATCTGCCACAACGCCCGGCTATTTTTTGGTTGTAGTTGTCGTTGTTTGGCAGGCCCGGGCTGGGTTCAAACCCGCCAACTCTGGTGTATGTGGCTGGCGCCCTAGCCACTGAGCTACAGGCACCAAGCCAAGAATATGTATAGCTTTAAATGAATATTTTAGTAAAGAAGAAAAGTTAAAAATCAAGATCTATGCTTCCATCTCAAGAAGCTAGGGAAATTAACTATGGAAGTATAAGAGCAGTATTTACCATATTTCAATGGCATGAGACCTTCCTTCTTCCCGATTTTTGTCATATACTACCACCTGTATTACTATTTTTAAGTTAACTCACTTTTTAAACTTCTTAATATATATTAGAAGAAACTTTATTTTCAACCATAATATAAAATGGGTATCATGTGCCATAAAAGTAAAAATAAAAACAATGAAACAACAAGAAAAAGTGTTTTTAAATCTGGATAGCTGCTTTTGCCTGCCTAAGGACCTGAAGAGCCCAGTCCTGCTCTCAGGAAGCGAGTTGAAGAAGTGTGACCTCTGTGGGGCATTCTTTTAGAACTTAAGGAGAATTGAAAGAGAACTTGGAAAACATGAACTTTCTCCCTAGCCAAG
Organism: Nycticebus coucang; assembly: GCF_027406575.1. NCBI lineage: Eukaryota > Metazoa > Chordata > Mammalia > Primates > Lorisidae > Nycticebus > Nycticebus coucang. The sequence continues at coordinate 76,282,235 of NC_069796.1, read as the reverse complement.
GCGTAGTCATTTAACATAATCATCCTGCTGCTTCTAAATTCACCTTTTAGAAACCACCATATTGGCGGCACTTGTGGCTCAGTCGGTAAGGTACCGCCCCATATACCGAGGGTGGCGGGTTCAAACCCGGCCCCGGCTGAACTGCAACCAAAAAATAGCCGGGCGTTGTGGCAGGTGCCTGTAGTCCCAGCTACTCGGGAGGCTGAGGCAAGAGAATCGCTTAAGCCCAGGAGTTGGAGGTTGCTGTGTGCTCTGTGATGCTATGGCACTCTACCGAAGGCCACAAAGTGAGACTCTGTCTCTATTAAAAAAAAAAGAAACCACCATAGTATTGCACTTGGTGCAGTACAGAGAACCAGAGGGGTTAACTGATGTTTACCAAGCAGCTAAGTATAAAATATGATGGAAATCTTCAGCCACTTCTGTAGCACAATCCTCTTCGATGAGATGAATAGACTGAGGCTCAAAGAGGTAATGGGACTTGGCCAGAAGCACACAGGTAGAGAGTGACAGAGCTAGAATCAGGAGCTGGTTCTGTCTGATTTTTTTCTTACTCTGTGCAAGCAGGACTTGCTCTCCTGTCTGGTGCCTGTGATGACCAGCCACATATGTCCAAAGGGCCAGGATTCCTTCTAGAACAGAACTGAGTTTTGCTGAAGCTATGGTTCTTTGTCACTACTGACCAAACCCAGGGCAATCCTGGAGTATTTCAGAAGCAGAACTGTTTCTTTGCCACGCATCATTTTTACTGTTAGCCAGTCCCTCCGAAATGACAGGGGCCAACATCAAAGCATTCACCACTGCCTCTTGTTAGTAACTTGGCTTATTTTATGGTTTGGAAGTTTTGGTTTGGCTTCTACTTCCTAGGAATAGCTCAAAACCAGAAGAGAACTTGACATTGTTGGGAGGTTTCTGTGGGCCTCGTTGTCCCTTCCCCTCTGGGCCCTCTGCCCATTTCAGCAAGGAGCACCAGGGAGGACCCCTCCAGGCAGAGACAATGACCACCCCAGGGCTCATGCCCCACACCCACATAGTTCTCTTATAGCAGGACCATGTGTTCAGGGCCAGCCCTCTGCCTCATGTTATTAATTCAGTGAATACTTTTCAACCACATACCATAGGTCTCTCCAGCACTTTCTAGACATGTAAGAAAGGTGGAGAAAGAACAGCTACCACCTGTGGCTTAGGAGTAGACGAATGAAGTCAGCCAGCCCTGGTCTTTCAAGTCCTGGTCATCATACCACAGCCTCTGTTTCCCCATCTCCAAAATGGGCCAGCCCTCCCAGAGTTACATAAAGGGATGCAGAGGAATGCATTTCAGGGCCACTATGCACTGAGCCATCGCCAGGGAGTGCAGTCTTGGGGAGCCGCAAGATATTTACACACAAGGCAGCCAGGACACTGCACAGTCCAGCATATAATCAGCACCTTCATTATGTGGTTCCAACTGCAAGAGCTGTAGGATTTCAGGGGAAAGAGACACCATCGGGGGTGGGGGTGGGCAGACAGCAGCTCGTCTGGTCCTGGCCGTGAACCAGAAAAAAAAGGGGGGTAGGAGGCTAATTTTCCCTCTGGGACTTTGCCTGAGTCCTGGAAGTGGTCAGTCCATGGAAATTTGCTGCAGAGCAGGAGTCTGATTTTAAAAATCAATATACCCTTTAGGTCAGCATACTTCACCCTCCAAAAGATGGAAGAGTGGACAGTGCCCAGGGAAGGCACCCTGTGAAACCATCTACTCCCTTCAAGTTGGGCTTTTCCACTTTGGGGTGGGGGCAGGTTGTAACGGGGGGGAGGGGGTTGGCTTAAAGTTAGAGCCTAACTCAAAGGTCATGTAAGGTCACCAACCCAAGTGCCCATCAACAGATGAATGATAAGCAAAATATGATGTAGATATACAATGGAATAGCTCTCAGCCTTTAAAAAGGAGATTCTACAACATTGATAGACCTTGAGTGGATGAGCATACTAAATGAAATCAGGCAGACACAAAAGAACAACTACTATATAATTCTACTTATACCACATTTGAGCTACCGGGGATAGTGAGTTCATAGAGACAGAAGATGCAATGGTGGTTGCCTGGCATGGGGCCAGAAGGGAGAGTTCTTTGTTTTTTGTTTTTTGATTTTTTTGTTTCCAAGAGAGAGTCTCACTATGTCACCCTCAGTAGAGTGCTGTGGTGTCACAGCTCACAGCAATCTCAAACTCTTGGGCTTAAGCAATTCTCTTGCTTCAGCCTCCTGAGTAACTGGGACTACAGGTACCCGCCAAAATGCCCGGCTTTTTTATTGTTGCAATTGTCATTGTTATTTACCTAGCCTAGGCTGGGTTCAAACCCGCTAACCCGGGCCAGGTAAACAACAGAGCCACCAAGCACTAAGCCATCGTCAGGAAGTACAGTCGTGGGGAGCTACGAGAAATTTGCACACAAGGCAAATGGTGTATGTGGCCAGCGCCGTAACCACTGTGCTACAGGCACCACGCCAGGGATAGTTTCTTTTTTTTTATTATTATTAAATCATAGCTGTGTACATTAATGCGATCATGGGGTACCATACACTGGTTTTATAGACCGTTTGATACATTTTCATCACACTGGTTAACATAGCCTTCCTGGCATTTTCTTAGTTATTGTGTTAAGACGTTTACATTCTACATTTACTAAGTTTCACCTATACCCTTGTAAGATGCACCGCAGGTGTAATCCCACCAATCACCTTCCCTCCACCCACCTTACCCCTCCCTCCCCTCCTTTTCCCCCTTCCCCCTATTCTTAGGTTATAACTGGGTTATAGCTTTCATGTGAAAGCCATAAATTAGTTTCATAGTAGGGCTAGTACATTGGATACTTTTTCTTTCATTCTTGAGATACTTTACTAAGAAGAATATGTTCCAGCTCCATCCATGTAAACATGAAAGAGGTAAAGTCTCCATCTTTCTTTAAGGTTGCATAATATTCCATGGTGTACATATACCACAATTTATTAATCCATTCGTGAATCGATGGGCACTTGGGCTTTTTCCATGACTTAGCAATTATGAATTGGGCTGCAATGAACATTCTGGTACAAACATCTTTATTATAATGTGATTTTTGGTCTTCTGGGTATATACCTAGTAGAGGAATTATAGGATTGAATGGCAGATCTATTTTTAGATCTCTAAGTGTTCTCCAAACATCTTTCCAAAAGGAATGTATTAATTTGCATTCCCACCAGCAGTGTAGAAGTGTCCCCTCTTCTCCACATCCACGCCAACATCTCTGGTCTTGGGATTTTGTGATATGGGCTAATCTTACTGGAGTTAGATGATATCTCAAAGTAGTTTTGATTTGCATTTCTCTGATGATTAAAGATGATGAGCATTTTTTCATGTCTGTAGGCCGTGCACCTGTCTTCTTCAGAGAAGTTTCTTTTCAAATCCCTTGCCCAGCCTACGATGGGATCACTTGTTCTTTTCCTGCTTATACATTTGAGTTCTCTGTGGATTCTGGTTATTAAACCTTTGTCAGAGACATAACCTGCAAATATCTTCTCCCATTCTGAGGGCTGTTTGCTTGCTTTACTTACTGTGTTCTTGGCTGTGCAGAAGCTTTTTAGTTTGATCAGGTCCCAGTAATGTATTTTTGAAGCTGCTTCAATTGCCCAGAGGGTCCTCCTCATAAAATACTCGCCCAGACTGATTTCTTTAAGGGTTTTCCCCGCACTCTCTTCTAGTATTTTTATAGTTTCATGTCTTAAGTTTAAATCTTTAATCCAGTGAGAGTCTATCTTAGTTAATGGTGAAAGGTGTGGGTCCAGTTTCAGTCTTCTACAGGTTGCCAGCCAGTTCACCCAGCACCATTTGTTAAATAGGGAATCTTTTCCCCACTGAATGTTTTTAATTGGCTTGTCAAAGATCAAGTAACGGTAAGTAGCTGGATTCATCTCTTGGTTCTCTGTTCTGTTCCAGACATCTACTTCTCTGTTTTTGTGCCAGTACCATGCTCTTTTGATCACTATCGTTTTATAGTATAGTCTGAGGTCTGTAGGGTGATTCCTCCTGATTTGTTTTTATTTCTGAGTAATGTCTTGGCTATTCGAGGTTTTTTTCTGATTCCATATAAAACGAAATATTTTTTCAAGATCTTTAAAGTATGACAGTGGAGCTTTAATAGGGATTGCATTAAAATTGTATATTGCTTTGGGTAGTATGGACATTTTAACAATGTTGATTATTCCCAGCCATGAGCATGGTATGTTTTTCCATTTGTTAACATCTTCAGCTATTTCTTTTCTTAGAGTTTCACAGTTCTCTTTATAGAGATCTTTCACATATTTCGTTAGATAAACTCCCAAATATTTCACCTTCTTTGGCACTACCGTGAATGAAATAGAGTCCTTAACTGTTTTTTCAGCTTGACTATTGTTGGTGTATATAAAGGCTACCGTTTTATGAATGTTGATTTTGTAACCTGAGACGCTGCTGTATTCCTTGATCACTTATAAGAGTTTTGCAGTAATCCCTGGTGTTTTCCAGATATACAATCATATCATCTGCAAAGACCAAAAGTTTGATCTCTTCTGACCCTATATGGATACCCTTGATCGCCTTTTCTTCCCGAATTGCGATGGCTAAAACTTCCATTACAATGTTAAAGAGCAGTGGAGACAATGGGCAGCCTTGTCTGGTTCCTGATCTGAGTGGAAATGATTTCAATTTAACGCCATTCAATACGATATTGGCTGTGGGTTTGCTGTAGATGGCCTCTATCAGTTTAAGAAATGTCCCTTCTATACCAATTTTCTTAAGTGTTCTGATCATGAAGGGATGCTGGATATTATCAAAAGCTTTTTCTGCATCAATTGAGAGAATCATATGGTCTTTTTTTTTTAATTTGTTTATGGGCTGAATTATACTTATAGATTTACAGATATTGAACCAGCCTTGAGACCCTGGGATAAAACCAACTTGGTCATGATGTATAATTTGTTTGATGTGTTGCTGGATTGTGTTTGTTAGGATCTTGTTGAATATTTTTTCATCTATATTCATGATTAGTGATACTGGTCTACAATTTTCTTTTCTTGTTGGGTCTTTTCCTGGTTTGGGGATCAGAGTGATGTTTGCTTCATAGAACGTGTTAGGTAGTCTTCCTTGTTTTTCTACATTTTGGAACAGGTTGAGTAATACAGGTACTAATTCCTCTTTAAAGGTTTGGTAGAATTCTGACGTGAAGCCATCTGGTCCCAGGCTTTTCTTTTTAGGGAGATTTTGTATGGTTGATGCTATTTCAGAACTTGTTATGGGCATGTTCAACATTTCCACTTGATTCTGGCTACGTCTTGGAAGGTGATGTGCTTCCAAGTATTGGTCAATTTCCTTCAGATTTTCATATTTCTGAGAATAAAGTTTCTTGTAATATTCATTAAGGATTTTTTGAATTTCTGAGGAGTCTGTTGTTATTTCGTCTTTGTCGTTTCTGATTGATGAGATTAGGGATTTTACTCTTTTCTTCCTGGTTAGGTTAGCCAAAGGTTTATCTATTTTATTGACCTTTTCAAAAAACAACTCTTTGATTTATTGATCTGTTGTATAATTCTTTTGTTTTTAATTTCATTTAATTCTGCTCTAATTTTGGTTATTTCTTTTCTTCTACAGGGTTTGGGGTTGGAATGTTCTTCCTTTTCCAGTTGCTTGAGATGTCCCATTAAGTCATTAACTTCCTCTCTTTCCGTTCTCTTGAGGAAGGCTTGCAGTGCTATAAATTTCCCTCTTAGGACTGCGTTTGCGGTATCCCAGAGGTTCTTCTGATAATTCTTATCTTCTTTGTCGTTTTGTTCCAAAAATTTGGCAGTTTCCTTCTTGATCTCATCTCTGACCCAGCTATCATTCAGCATAAGGTTATTTAACTTCCATATTTTTGTATGAGTATGCAGATTCCTGTTGTTACTGAGTTCAACTTTTATTCTGTGGTGGTCCGAGAAGATGCAAGGAATAATTTCTATTCCTTTAAATTTACTGAGGTTAGACTTGTGACCTAAGATGTGATCGATTTTGGATATGTTCTGTGGGCTGATGAGAAGTATGAGTATTCAGTTTTGTTGGGATGAAATTTTCTGTAGATGTCTGCTAAATCCAAATGTTGGATGATTAGGTTTAAATCTAAAATTTCTTTGCTCAGCTTCTTCTTGGAGGATGGATCCAACGTGGCCAAAAGAGTGTTGAAATCTCCAACTATTATGCAGCTGGAGGAAATCAAGTTGCTCATGTCTGTTAGAGTTTCTCTTATAAATTGAGGTCCATTCTGGTTGGGTGCATAGATATTAGTAATTGAGATCTCATCATATTGAGTATTACCCTTAACAAATATGAAGTGACCATTCTTATCCTTCCTTACTTTTGTTGGTTTAAAGCCTATTGTATCTGCAAATAGAATTGCAACACCTGCTTTTTTCTGATTTGCCTGAAATATGGAGAACCATCCTTTCACCCTGAGTGTATATTTATCTTTTAGGGTAAGATGTGACTCTTCTACGCAGCAAATATCTGGCCTGAGTTTTTCTATCCAGTCAGCTAACCTGTGCCTCTTTAGAGGATAGTTTAAGCCATTCACATTAATGGAGAATATTGATAAGTCTGGTAAAATTTTGGGTATCGAGTTTTTCGAAAGTTCAGTGGACATTTTTAATCCTTTTGCCACTGTAGAAGTTGGAGTTTGATCAAAAGTTTCTGAGTGAGTTTACTTTTGTGGTAGAGGATTGGGCTGGTCATTATGGAGGATAGGTCTGAGAATATCCTGAAGAGCTGGTTTGGTTATGGCAAATTTCGTCAACATATGAATGTCATTAAAGTATTTAATTTCTCCATCATAAATGAAACTCAGTTTAGCTGGATACAGGATCCGGGGTTGAAATTTATTTTGCTTTAGTAGATTAAAAGTCGATGACCACCCTCTTCTGGCTTGAAAAGTTTCAGCAAAGAGATCTGCAGTCATTCTAATGTTCTTCCCTTTGTAGGTAATGGATTTCTTACATCTGGCTGCTTTCAGAATTTTCTCCTTCATTTTAACTTTAGTTAAGTTAATTATGATATGCCTGGGGGATGTCTTACTGTGATTGAGTCGTGCTGGGGTTCTGAAACTGTCAGCTATCTGAAATTCAGAATCTCTTGGCATGTCTGGAAAATTCTCTTTCATATTTTCATGGAGAAGGGCCTCTGTGCCTTGCAAGTCCACTTCATCACTTTCAGGGATTCCAATGAGGCGGATATTAACCTTCTTCGAATTATCCCAGAGCTCTCTGAGAGAATAATCCATTTTTGCTCTCCATTTCTCTTCCTCTTTGAGTGTTTGGGAGTGTTTGAAGGCTTTGTCTTCAATGTCAGAAATCCTTTCTTCTGCTTGCTCCACTCTGTTACTGAGGACTTCTACTGAATTTTTCAGATCTTTGACGGCTGCAAATTCTTGCTTCAGTGCGTCAAAATCTTTGGTGGTTTTGTCTTTAAATTTGTTAAATTCTTGAGACAACTTTTGAATTTCTCCTCAAATTTCTAATTCCAAATTTTGCTCCATTCTATTAATCTTATTTGCAATCCAAATTCTGAATTCGATTTCTGACATCTCGGCCAGCTGTTTATGAATGGGATCTTCAGTTACATCTGCCATATCTTTCCTTGGGGGGGTTCATCTATTCTGGTGATTCATGTTACCAGAGTTTTTCTACTGATTCCACCCCATGATTGTTTTACACCATTTTATTTTTCCCCTGGAGCTTTGTCGGGGACCTGTACAGTGCTATGGCCTGAGAAACTGGGGACCTGTTTGGTGTGGTGGGGCTAAGTGGTTCTTACTTGTTTTCAGCTGGTCTCTGTTCGACCCTAGTGAAACAGTTACTCTGGGTTGAAGTCTCAGGGGGCCTGCGTTTCCGTTCCAGATTTGTTCCATGGTGGTTGCCACCTGAATAGATGCCCGACCTCCTCTGATTGCCCAGGGAGACAGGGGGTGTGGCTTCAGAATATCCAGGAGTGAGCCCTATTGTTGCCAAAAGATGGCTGCTATTCTGTGCCTCAGAGCACCGCTGCCCCTGCATGGTTCCCTCTCAGCTGACCGTCCTCTCCACTCCCGTGCCACAGAGTCAGCACTGACCAGCTGCACTTTAGGCCCTGTCCACACCCCTCGAGAAATCACCCAAGAATCTGGACTCCTGGGGGAGAGGCCTCCAGACCTCAGAGTGAGAGTGGAGGGGAGTGCTGGGAGCTCAGAGTTGCAGGTAGAGAATATATACAGTTTTATGCCTGGCAGGAGAATTTTGTGGCACCCTAGTAGGGGAGGTAGGTCCAGTTTTTAGAGGGTCTCCCCCGTGGAGTGTAGTGGGAGGACCTTCGAACTCTGCTCGTTTGTTTGTGGGGCACTCTGAGCCATTCTCAAGGGGGAGGGGACTCCCATCCTCTTGGTGATGGATTTTGTACCTTTTGTTTGTATCCTTGTGGTCACAGCTCGCCTCAGCAGGGTTGATGTGCGTTCTTCAAACTTCTCTCTTGGTGCAGCTCTAATCCACCAGGTTACTTGCTAAGTTTCTGTCCTTTAACCCTCCTTCTGGACGGGAGCCTCTGTGTAAAGCTGGCTTCAGTCAGCCATCTTGTCTTCGCCAAGAGTTATTTTTTTTAATGGGTACAGAGTTTCAGCTTTGTAAGAGTAAGAGTTCAATGGATGGATAGTGATGATAGTTGCATAACAGAGTAAATGTTCTTAATGCTACTGAACTGTGCACTTGAAAATGGTTAAGATGGTCAATTTTATACTATGTATTTTTTACCACAATTAAAATTTGTTTAATGGGGAAATAATCATGTGGGGTCAAAACACCCCTGAAACTCCGTAGAAGGCCTGTAGAAGGTACCATATTGGAAGCCTCTATTTGTCTCCTCATTAGTCTGTCTGAACGTAGTACTGCTGCAAGGTTGCCTATCACTTTAAGGATGGTTGGTGAGCTTTTAAGGGCTGGTTATATAGAAAATAGAAGACATAGCTCTTCCACTCCAGACTCAGGCTTAGCTTAATGAGAAGGCATATGATAGGCACCAGGGAACTGATGCCTTCTAGAAGAGAACAGAGTCCTGGCTCACTGGAGAGCATGCACTGGTGAGCCAATATGGCTGCCAGAATCACCTGTGCAAATCATGCTTATGCATGTACATGCTACTTGTACAGCTGTTTGAAATAAAATATGTTCATGAACCAACTCTCATGCACTAGGATCTGCATCCCCATCACCCCGGCCCAAGACCTGAGCCAGCAGGGGGCTTAAGTAAATATTTGTTAAACTGAGCTGTTAATTTATTATGGAAACATGTCTGAATTCCACATCCTTTAATGAGCAGGATGTACCCAGTACTTCTCTTGTATTTGGCATAGAAACTGGTATAGCTCTGGGTCCAAAGAAAACACCTGTTGAATCTTTGAATGAACATATGTTGGTAGATAAATTAGCACAAGGGCCTAGTACCACTTTTGCCCTCTACCTGACCTCCCTGTTCAGCCTGTCAGTACAGCTCACTGTTGTGACAAGTTAGAATGGAACTGGCTAGTGAGAGCCCAGATGTTTCAACCCCTTATTAATCTGGAGACTTCTAACCTCTATCCAGATCATAAAACAGACCCCTCACTTTAATACCTCAGATTTGGACTGTAACTGGACCCACACCTCTCACCACTTATAAAAATTGATTCAAGATGGATGAAAGATTTAAATCTAAGACATGAAACAATAAAAATCCTCAAAGAAAGTGTGGGGGAAACACTAGAAAATATCAACCTGGGGAAAGATTTTATGAAGAAGACTTCTGTGGCAATTGCAACAACAAAAATAAACAAATGGGACTTAATTAAACTGAAAAGCTTCTGTACAGCTAAGGAAACAACCACCAAAGCAAACAGACAACTTATACAATGGGAAAGGATATTTACATATTTTAAATAGGACAAAAACTTGGTAACTACGATGTATACAGAACTCAAATTAATCAAACAAAAATGACCAAAATGTCCCATGTATCACTGAGCAAGAGATATGAATAGAACCTTCTCTAAAGAACACAGATGAATGGCTAAGACATCTATGGAAAAATGCTCATCATCCCTAATCATCAGAGAAATACAAATCAAAACCACCCTGAGATATCACCTAACCCCAGTGAGAATGGCCCACATCACAAAGTCTCAAAGCTGCAGATGCTGGCGTGGTTGTGGAGAGAAGGGAATGCTTTTACATTGCTGGTGGGACTGCCAACTAATACAACCTTTTTGGAAGGAAGTCTGGAGAATCCCCAAAGACTCAAATTAGACCTCCCATTGGATCCTACAATCCCATTACTGGACATCTACCCAGAAGAAAAAAAAAATCCTTTCCTCATAAGGACTTTGGCACTAGACTTTTTATCGCAGCTCAATTTACAATAACCAAAATGTGGAAACAGCCTAAATGCCCACCAACCCAGGAATGGATTAACAAGCTGTGGTATATGTATAAAATGGAATACTATTATACTATTCAGCCACTAAAAAAGATGGAGACTTTACATCTTTTGTATTAACCTGGATGGAGGTGGAACATATTCTTCTTAGTAAAGCATCACAAGAATGGAGAAGCAAGAATCCAATGTACTCAATTCTAATAGGAAGGCAGTAGATGAGCTAATACAAGGGGTGGGGTAGGGAAATGAACAAGTGGGGAGAGGAGAGGAGGGAAGGGGGGGGATCAGAGTGTATGGCACACCTCTTGAGGATACAATTATAAGAAGGTCTTTAACAAATGCCATCAGTGTAACCTAATTCTGTGTACCCTCAATGAATCCCAAACAATAAAAAATAAATAAATAAAAATACCCCAGATTTGTGAGTTAAAACATGTATGTAAGCATGTTGGAAACAACATGGATGTTCACCAGTAGGCAACTAGTTGAATAAACTATGATCCATTATACAATAGACAGCCAATATCCAGGATAGTTGATGTGGTAGAACAATAATGAAGTGCCATGAAGTTTACAATTTATTGTTAAGTGAAAACATCAGTTTACAAAATAGCATGTACAGTATTATATGATTTTCTCTAAATATGTGCATATATTTTGTCCAGATATTCCTTTACATATATGCACGTACAGTATGTGAGGGAACTTATTAGAAATGCACAGTCCCTGGCCTCTCTGCAGACCTACTGAGTCAGAAATTCTTGGGTAGGGCCCAGAGATATGTGTTCTAGCACGCCCTCCAGATGATTCTGCTGCCTGCCCAAGTTGGGGAACCTCTGGCGTGCGCATTCCTCATACCCTTTTCCTTCCTTTGGACTTAACCCGTGTTTCTTCTCCAGGCCCTGATCCAGCTGCCCCCCTACATCTCTCAGTGTGATGAGGTGCTGCAGTTCTTTGAGACAAGACCTGAGGACCTGAATCCCCCAAAAGAGTAAGTGGGTTTGTGGGCTTCCCCAGAGCCCTCCCTTCTGCCAGTCCAGCTTCCCTAAAGCAAAGCAAAGTGGAACTTAGTCTAGGTTCCACTGCTTGAGCCCTTCCAAGGCCACGCTTCGCTTAGCCTTCCCATCACTGCAAAGTGGGTAAGAAGAAGTCGTGGTTGGAAGTAGGAGTGCATTCCAAACGATCATTCTGTTTGGCAGGTGAAGGAAGCTGGCTGTCATCCCATAATACTCTGTCACCCCGTAATACTCCACCCTTGGCACAGTGTGTTGGAACAGGGCAGACTGTGAGCCCATGAGTAGATTCCTCTTGGTGTCTCTTCCATAGAGATAGATGTGCTCAGGAACCATTGGGGATGTGTGTGGATGAGCAACAGAGATCAACACCAGGTCCCATTGCCAGTGAGTGACAAGGCCAAAATTTGATCCTAATCAGCCAGGTTCCAAAGCTGTCCAGGATATCCACCACAGCCCTGCCTTCCTGTTGCCGCTCCCTCAGTGGACAGACAGGACCCCTAGGGCCCTGTCAGTACACAGCCAGCAGCCCCAAATGTTCAGGGCACACTGTACAGGACCCAGATACCACCTGCCTCCCCACACCATCATCCCTGCCAGCCTAAAACACTGATGGACACATGGCACCTTGGGGAAAGAAAGAAGGGATCTGGCTAGTAGAAAAATAGCAATGCGGAAAGGAAGAGCCCAGGCCAAAGTGCCAGGGCTATCTTGTGGTCACAGAATAAGAGCCAGCAGAGTTTGGGGTTTGTGCCATCCAGGCTCTGTTACAAGTGTAGAAACAGCTGCACTGAACTCTGAGCTAACTCGTTTCCCCAGTCAGTAGTCATAAGCAAAGCTTGGGTTTGTTAAGCAATCAAAACTTAGTTGTGGACAGGGTGGGTGGTGTGCTGAGCACTTTACATATGTCCAGAGAGAAAGATACATGTTGCTTTTTGGAAATGAATCTGTTGGAGTCATAAAAGTTATTACTTTTTAATAGACTTGTAAGGAGATAACATCAAAGAATTTTAACAAGCGCAGTCAGGTCCTTTATACTGTTTGTGTATTATATACACACAGCAGCATCCAGAATGAAGTACAGACGTCACAGACTAATGACTAGCATGCAGATGAGGAAGTTTCCTGCATTAAATATATTGCAGTAAATACCATCCCTGTGACAAGCACGGGGTGAGTAAATACAGTTTCTCCTAGTTGGCACACACAGAAGTTGTGTAGAAGTCGTGGTTGGAAGTAGGAGAGCATTCCATAAGAGACAGCAGTGAACCTTTTGAATCAGATCATTGCAAGGGAACATCTTGCCAACATAAGAGTCAAGACACGTTCATAAATTAAAATAAATAAACACATAGAATAAGTCTAAAACTGATCCTATTGGGTGTTTAGCCCATGCTGGCTAATGTTTCTGTTCTTGATATCTTTAGCATTTTTCTAGCAAACATTTCCCAATTTTTATCAATATCATAAGACACGATAGAATATTCTCAAAGTACCTTTGTCTACGGTCCTCCTGGGCTTTTCAGACTAAACTGCCATTCAGTCTTCAGTTAAAATTTCTATACAAGGTGAAATTGTAAGAGTCAAAGATACAGAGCTTATGTTCAGTTTCCACTTCATTCTCTCACAAAACTACCACATTAAAAACTCTCATTCCCATTTTGCAGATGAAGAAGTTGAGGCTTCAAATAATAAAAGAGATGCATGGCTAGAAGAAGTGGTGGTGAATTTTCCCCAGGTCTGCCTGAGTCTGTACCTGAGCCCTGTGCAGCCTCTGTGTGTGTGTGTCCCATAAGACATGACAAGCTTTACTTAATAGAAAAAAGCCTGGGTTTGGAATTGGGTAAACACAGGTTCAAATCCTGCCTCTACTGCTCATGGGTGGTATAGCCCTGCACCTCCCCCACTTTGCCTCTGGACTCCGATTTACTCCACTGTGGAAGGAGAATAGCAGTACTTTGTAGAGTACCTGTGAGGACTGAAAGGCTGCCTGGGGAAAAATTCTAAGAACAAACCAGCTGCTCAAAACGTGGTATCCAGGGGATTGTTCCTCTCTGAATGCCCAGACATAGCTGTTTTTAATTCCAACACTACCTCTGAAGAGTCGTTAAGATGCCAGCTGGATACTCCTCAGCAGGGATGCCTGCTTGACCCCTGTCTTAGTCACTCTGAGTTGCTGTAACAAAACACCACAAGCTGGGCAGCTTAAACAACAGAAATAAATTTACCACAGTTCTGGAGACTGGAAGTCCAAGACCAAGGTGTGAGGCCATTTCCTACTTTCTGGTTTGCAGGTGGATGCCTTGATCCCTGCATGGTGAGGAGAGAAGAGAGAAAGTCAGCTCTGCTATGTCTTTTCTTACCGGGGGCACGGGGGCTCCACCCTCATGACCCAGTCATCTCCCAGAGGCTCCCTCCCCAAATGCCTTCACATTGGTGGTTAGGGCTTCAGCATGTGAGTTTTGAGGAGGCACAAACATTCAGTCCATAGCAGCCAGTTCTAAGCTGGCTGACTTTGGGCGTTGTTTCCCGGCCCTGGGCCTCAGTATCCTCTTTTATGAGCTGGGCCTTGTGACACCTCCCTCACAGCACTGCGTGGGGGAATCCAATAAGAAGATACACAGAAAGCACTGGGATGAGCTCTGCGGATCTTGCTTACTGCCCGGGGCAGGAGCAAGGAGGACCGCCAGCCACCAGAGGCGGCGTACTGATCTAGTGTCTTCCTCAGGCCTGCACTTTCAGGAGGCCTTGTTTGTGCAGAATCCCACACCTACTTGGACCTGTACTTAAGAGCCCCAGCCTTGGTGACCCTTCTGAATGTTAATACTAGGAAGCCTTTGGCCTCCCTTCTGGTGAGGGTGGGTAGTTAAAGTGGGTCCCCAGCCTCTGAGCGAGCTTCAGACCAACTTGGCATAGCAGAGAGAGAGCCAGGCCGGAGGCAGCCTGCTGTGCTTGGGAGGGTCACCTTCTTCCAGGAAAGAAGGACACTCAGGGAGGTAGGAGGGAAGCCAGTCCTCAAGGGCAGGCAGGAAGTAGGGCAGGTTGCAGGGTGATTTTGTCATGCTGTCTGCCTTCCCCTCTTGGGTGGCCAAGGCAGTACTTGTCCTGCTTGCCCTCTGGCTTGGGCTTCTAGAAGTAGCACAGGGCCAGGAGCACTGGCATTGTTCATCCATTCAGCAAATAAGTATGGAGGGCCTGCTGCCTTTCACAGTGTTGGGAAAGGCTGCATGAACATGTGGTTACTCAGGCGCACGTGCAGACACACGTGACTCACCCACTAAAAATACAAAGCACAGCCTAGACTATACCAAAGAAAGCACCAAGTGACAGCTGAGGCAAGCTCACCAGCATCGTGCTGGAGGACATGTAATCTGGTTCCAAGAGGCTGCAGGAAAGGAGGAGAAGGTTCACATCCTGTCCCTTCTCAGCTCTGTGGCCTTAGACAAGTGACTTGACTTCTCTGAGTTTGTGTCCTCATTAGTAAAGTGGGAGCGGCTCCCCCAGCTCACATCTTGGTTGTGAGGATTAAGCAATATCCTGCCCATGAAGGATAGCGTCAGGAAGGTGGGAAGGCTGCCCAGGGCCCAGGGCCTGGCTCATCTGGGCCCTGGGTATTGGTCAGGGAATAAGGAACCTCGAGAGAGGCTCGTTGGCCTCTTGGTCAGAATCCTGAAGCTTATACCCAAATTTGAGCTTCAGATGGAAATTGGGGGGCTTTTCTAGTCAGTTTTGAGGTGAGGAAATGATGGTGGTGGTCTTAAAGGAGGGTTTTTGCCACTGTGAGTAGGAAAGCTTGGGAACATCCCAAGCGTGTCACACAGAGGAGACAATGAGTCTGCTTGGGCCCGTGTGTGCTGCTCCTCCCACTCCCTCACTCCATCTGGGACAGCGCAAACAAGTAGGACAGGTGTGTGGCCCCGTAGGAGACTAGGACTGGCTCAGCTTGCTGCCCTGGATGGCAACTCTGGCAGCTGGTGCTCTGAAAGCAGCCTGGAGGGACCTTGGTTAGGTGCATCTTAAAGTGGCAGCTAAGAGGGACACTGAACTTGACACTCAAGACAGCCCAGGGTTGTGGTCGGGAGAGTGGCCTGCAGCCAGGCTTCCTGGATTCTAGTCCTAGAGGGCAAGGCCCTCTCTGGGCTTTAGCATCTCCATCTGCAAAACGGAGGGACCCTGCCAGGGTTGTGTGAGGATTAGCGAGTCAGTCCAGGTATAACATCTGACCAGGACCCAGTAAGTGCCAGTAAAGGTGAGCTGGGGTATTCCACCCTGACCCGCAGCCTTCCCAGGGCTGTGAAGGTCATCCTTGCTGATGTAATGCCTGGCTGGAGGACATCACCAAGCCAGGCTCTGCCTACTCCCTCCAGACACACAGGAGGAATGCAGCCCAGGGATACTGGGCTTGGCTGAGCTCTCTGCCCGCTCCTGAGGTTGCTCTGAAGTATTATTACACAGTGGTCAAAAACCCAGACATTGACTAGACATTTCTCCAAGGAAAATACACAAAAAGCCCAGAAGCACATGAGAAGATGCACAGCATAATTAGCCACCAGGAAATGCAAATCGAAACTACAGTGAAATACCACTTCACACCCACTAGGACAGCCGTGATCAAATAGATAACAGGAGTTGTTGAGGATCTGGAGAAATTAGAACCTTCATACATTGCTGCATTGCTACGGTAAATGTAAAATGATGCAACCACCGGGGCTGTCAGTCCAGCAGTTCCTCGAAAAGTCAAATCTAAATTACCATATGGCCTAGCAGTTCCACTCATAGGCATATAGCGAAGAGGAAGAAAAATATATGTCCATATAAAAACTTGCACGCAAATGTTCACAGAAGCATTATTCACAATAGCGGAAAAGGGGAAACAACCCAAATGTCTGGTAACATGATAATGGACAAATTCCATACAGTGGAATATTATTTAACAACAAAAAGGAATGAAGCCCTGACATGTGCTATAATGTGGAGGAGCCTCAAAGACGTGATGCCAATGAAAGAAGCCAGGCACGGGCGGCGCCTGTGGCTCAGTCGGTAAGGCGCCGGCCCCATATACCGAGGGTGGCGGGTTCAAACCCGGCCCTGCCAAACTGCAACCAAAAATAGCCGGGCGTTGTGGCGGGCGCCTGTAGTCCCAGCTACTCGGGAGGCTGAGGTAAGAGAATCACTTAAGCCCAGGAGTTGGAGGTTGCTGTGAGCTGTGTGAGGCCACGGCATTCCACCAAGGGCCATAAAGTGAGACTCTGTCTCTACAAAAAAAAAAAAAAAAGAAAGAAGCCAGGCACAAAAAGCCACATATTGTTTGATTCCATTGACATGTAACGTCCCTAATAGACAAATCATTAGAGATAGCAAGTAAATCAGTGGTTGTGGTTGCCAAGGGCTAGGAGGCAAGGGACTGGGAAGTGACTCCTAATGGGTATGGAGTTTCTTTTGGGGGTGATGAAAATGTCCCAGAATAAGATAGTGGTGATGGTTGCACAACCTTCTAAATATACTAAAAAAAAATAGTGAATTGTATACTTTCAAAGGATGAGTTTTATGGGATGTCAATTATAATTATTTCAATTTTAAAATGAGTTCAGGTACGAGCTGTGCTACTTGCTAGCTGCATGACCTTGGGCAAGTAACTTACCCTCTGTGTGCCTCATTGTTCTCATCTGTAAAATGGGAATGAAAATAGTACTTATTTCCCAGAGTTATTGTGACCTTAAATAAGTGAACTAAACGTAATTGCACTAAATGTGTCTAACAGGGTGCTGGCACAGGGCAGTAGCAGTCAGTAATTATTAGCTAATCCTGTTATCACATCTGTGTCCCATCCCAACCACTAGAAATGTTTTTACTAATGAGACAATTGACTTGAAAGTATTTTGTAACCCCGGATTTGTGATACAATTGTATTTATAAATTCTGGAATGGTCCGACAAATGCAAGGGAGTCATTATTCATTATTCCCTGTGAGTTCTAGCCTGTAGTAATCTCCGTCATGCTACCTACCACTAGAGAGATGTGCTGTGTTCCCTGCTATGCAGACTTGAACTAGTTGCAGTGGGTTTCCCTCACCATTTACCATCAAGCATCTTCAGCCCCCTGAGGTGGGGCAGGGACCTCTACTCTGCCTGAGAAGATGCTTGGTGCAGTATGGCACCCTAACTCCTGCTTGCAGACTATGTAAGCCCCTTCAACTCCTCCCCAGGGCCCTCCACACCACAAATAAATGGAGAGACCAGTCCCTAAGGTGCAGAGCACTTTTCCCGCAGAAGGAGAAAATTAACAGGAACTCTTTCTTTTATAGGAAGTCTGGGTCCCTGGGGTTGTCTTAGATTTTATTCACTCACTGACAGAGTTGTGGGGGATGGAGGACCTCGGTTTCCTAGTGGAATAACTCGTGTCAATACTCATGTCACAAGTAAGTACTGACTCACTACTCTTTTCCCACCGCTTTCTTTCCTGTACAGGGAGCACATTGGGAAAAAGAAATCTGGTAAGAATATTTTCCATTTCTTCTCTTCAGTGTTCAGCATACTCCTACTGAGCACCGACTGTGCTCCAGGTCCTGGGAGCCACACTGGAGATGCTGTGGATGGTAGACGGATGATGGATGGGTGGATGGTGGATGATGGATGGATGGGTTAATGATACCCTACCTGTTTTCCAAAAAAAGGATTTGAGGTTGTTTCATCTTATACCAAAAAAGTTATAAACCAGAAAGGCTCATTGTCTGTTTTTTTCCTTTCTCAAGCTTTTTTTAAATTTTCAGATTAATATGAGGGTACAAACGATTAGGTTACAATGTTTTTGTTTGTTGGGTAAGGTCCCTGTTGTAGTTGTGTCCCGCACCCAAGAGGTGTGCCATACGCCCTTACATTGTGACCATTCGGTGGGAGCACCCCCCACCTCCTCCCCTCTAGGCTTCTTGTCTTTCCCTGAGAATGCCTTCATGAAGTAGCAGAGGTAGGCCTCTTCCTAACCATTTGTTCCTCTTTATACAAAGTAATGTGGTGGCTCCAAGCTAAGAGCATTTTTCTCAGGTGTTGGGAAAGGGCCGAAAAAGAGGAGCCCTGGGTCATAAAGAATGAGCTGCAGCTGTCTGTACAATGAATGACATTCTGTCCCACATTCTGAGGGGACAGCAGAGGCATGAGCTGGGAAGAAGCAGGAATGTCCAATAAATTTGGGCCTGATCCATTTTACATCCTTAGCACATACCAGACCCCAGCCTCTGTACATTCTTCCGTCAGCCACCATTCTGGGCAATGATAGATGCAATGTTGAGCAATTCCTATGCCCACTTCTACTCACCCTAGAGTAAATTATCTTCTTTCCTAACAATCTTTCCATTCCCTGGATGACAAAACTCTTCTATCCAAAGCAGTCATGGACAAAGAGAAGATAGGAATTTGGGTATACAAAGGAATGATTGAGTTCTCACTGGGTTTATACATTTAGATTAACAATAGCCCAAATTTTTCTTCCTGCCACTGAAAATCACCCTCCTCATCTGCAAAGGTGTTGGCTCATACCACATCTGGAGCTAACAAAAGAATTCTAAATTCTTTTATTTCCTACTATGCCAGGCGGTTTGAGAGGGTTGATGAGGATAAAGGTGTTGGGGAGAACATGCAAGCAGAGATCCCAGAAGTGAAAAAGGGTGTTTCCTCACATGGGCCTCAGTTTCCTCATCTGTAAAATGGGGATAATCATAGCAGTCTGCCTCAGGATTATTATAGGGTCTATAACAATATGTGTAAAGCACTTAAAATAGTGTCCAGTACATTGTAAGTGATAAATGCTTGGTTCTGTTTTTATTATTACTACTATTTCTAATATTTGAAGCATGTAGGTATCCCTGACCAACATCAGTAGCAATTCCAAGTTCAAAAGTACTGATACCTTTACTGCCCCTGGGTACAGGGCCTGGGGTCAGCTTTACGGGCCCCGAGGCCATTCTCAGAGGGAAGAGTGGAGAGGAACTGAGCCTCTTTGCCTCAGGCTATAGTATATGGAATTAACACTGACCTTTTCCTAGCCGTCTGTTTACAGCTCTACTTTCTAGTTTAATAGGTACTGGCCAAAGCCATGGTATCCTGCTAAAGCTGCAAATAGTTCTTGAGCCACAGGGATAATTACATGTTTCTTAGAATAGAGCAGAGAGAAGAAGAAGAGGAGCCACCACTCCAGAGCTGGCAGTTTCTGGTTTTGAGTGTGCCGACCTTCCCTGGAAGGAGGGGGGTGAGAGGGGAGACAAGAGAGGAAAGCGAAAGCTCTGGTTTGTGAAAAACAAAAGTGTCCATTTGGAACAGACTTGATGATGGGACTTGTCTGGAAAAGAGAAGTTCTAATTTGTGGTAACCACTATTATATCATTCACCTGCAATGATAGGGGATGGACTTATTTATAGTTGAAGTGGATGGAAGAAAGCATCTTTTTTCATTCAAACAAAGAGCCTATGCTGGGATTAGCCTTATTTTTTATCTAACCTTTGAATACCTCCTGTATTTTAGAATCAGGCTTTTTGATTGCATTTTAAAGGGATTTAAGGTTGACAGACTAACTCCTGAGATTTCTGTGCCAAAACTCTGAGGTGGAAGAGGCTTCTATGTCTGTAGCATTTCCTAGTCATGACTGGCTGTCTGGCTCCTAAAGACTATGGCTACTGTGGTCTCAAATTCCACTCATACTGCAGAAAAAAAAAAAAGTCTCCTCGCCAGAATTGAGCAGATTAATGATTTGAGGAATATCGTCCTGATTTTTCTACCCTTTATTTATTTAAGAGTTCTCTTGCTTAGTGATTATTTCAGCAAGATTAGCAGTAGGATGAATTTCTGGATGGAAAATTCCACTCATCATTTTAAAAATTCAAGACATGTCATTATGAAGAAAAAATTCCAAATACAAAACTGTTGTGGTAGATTAGGGACTACACCCCTTGAGAACATTTTATAGCACCTAATAATAAAATCACCGTCCCACTATCAAATTTCTTCCTTTCTCCTGACCTCTTTCTTCCCAAAAGAATTGTATTCCTTATCTAAGCAACCTTTGATTTCATAGTTGCCAACTCCTACATTTTAGCAGCCTGCCTCAACTTTGAGATATTGACATTATTATGCATTGTAGAGCTTGGTTGCAATATCACCCTTCACCAGTAGGTGTCTGCCCTTCACTAAACGGCCTGATGCCTAGTTTGAGAGTCCTGGTAGAGGAAATGAACTATTTTCATCACTTTTAATAAGTTGAGTGCTCTGAGTAAAATGAAAACAACTTGCTCTGAAAGAACTGGTACTAAAAAAGCAATTTTATGTCCACTTCATGACAGAGAATTACAGTGTAAAAGCTAGTGCCATGGAACAACAGCAAGGAGATGATAGGACTAGACCTGGCCCTAGACCCAGCCTTGGAGGAGGTTCCAGCCCTGAGCCCTGTGCCAGTCCCTGCTCTGCTCATGCCAGCCCAGACTCTCAGCCCAGAGCTCTCAGCCCTCCTCATTTCCTGGCTTCATGTCTTGCTCACAGCAAGACTTTTGATTCCCTGATTCTGTCACTGCTCATAGTTTTGCCAAATCCTATTGGCAGACTAGTTAGTGCAGAAATAAATAGACCAGTGCATTCATTAGAGTCTTGAACATTATATGTGATACAACTGTGCCACCATCAGGTGTTAAACGTAGGTTGAACTTTTTGGAGTGTTACATGATTTAACTGAATCTACACTTAAACCCTCTATTCTTACTTATAAGTAATATCAATTGTTTATAAGATGGGCAGGTGCCAGCGGTGGGTGCTACCAAGAGGAGTCCTAGAGCTTTATGTAGAGCTGGAAGGGTTTCTGGAAGTCTCCATTCTTTGTTCATTTGCCCCACAAATATCTATTTAGCTCCTGTACTAGATGCTGAGTGAACAAGGCAGACTTGGTTATTCATTCAATATTTATTAAGTACCTACTATGTGATCGGCAGTGCTGTAGGTCACCAGGTGTGAAGATTCTCATAGCCTGGTAGAAGAGACAGATTTATAAACAAAATAAAATATGAGGGAAGGCATCTTAATTTTCTATGAAGTAGGAAGTAATTTAAAGCTGAATGTTAAAATATTCATTCTTTCATTTAAAGAATTATTATTATTATTATTTTAAAGACAGAGTCTCACTTTATCGCCCTCAGTAGAGTGCTGTGACGTCACAGCTCACAGCAGCCTCCAGCCCTTGGGCTTAGACGATTCTCTTGCCTCAGCCTCCCGAGTAGCTGGGACTACAGGCACCCACCACAACGCCTGGCTATTTTTTTGCAGTTTGGCCAGGGCCGGGTTCGAACCCGCCACCCTCAGTATATGGGGCTGGTGCCCTACTCACTGAGTCACAGGCATCGCCCTTAAAAAAATATTATTTTGAGACAGTCTCACTCTATTGCCCAGGGTGTCATACAGTGGCACAATTATAGCTCACTGCAGCCTCCAACTCTTGGGCTTGTGTACCCCTCCCATCTCATCCTCCAAGTAGCTAGGACCAAGGTGTGCCACTATGAACCTGGACCTTTTTTTGTTGTTTTTCTTTTTTTTTAGAGAAAGGGTATCATTATGTTGCCCAAGCTGGTCTCAAACTCCTAGCCTCAAACAATCCTCCCATCTCAGCCTCCCAAAGTACTGGATTATAGGTGTGAGCTACTCACACCTGGACCATTCAAATATTTACTGAGCCCTAGTAGGAGCTGTTCCTGTTCTAGGTCAGGGGTTGACGAACTTTTTCTCTAAAGAGTCAGATAACATGGTGGTGCCCGTAGCTCAGTGGGTAGGGCGCCAGCCACATACACCAAGTCTGGTGGGTTCAAACCTGGCCCAGGCCAGCTGAAACAACAATGACAACTGTAACAACAACAACAACAAATAGCTAGGCATTGTGGCGGGCGCCTGTAGTCCCAGCTACTTGGGAGGCTGAGGCAAGAGAATCGCTTAAGCCCAAGAGTTTGAGGTTGCTGTGAGCTGTGATGCCATGGCACTCTACCAAGGGTAACATAGTGAGGCTCTGTCTCTAAAAAAACAATAATAATAATAATAAATGAAAAGTCAGATAATAAATATTTTAGGCTTTATAGGCCAAATACAGTCTCTGTTAAACTAATAATAATTCTTTATCATCTTCTCATTCTACTTCTTATTTGCAACTCTTTAAAAATATAAAAAACAGGCTCGGCACCTGTGGCTCAGTGAGTAGGAGGCCAGCCACATACGCTGAGGCTGGCGGGTTTGAGCCCCACCCAGGCATGCTAAACAACAATGACAGCTACAACCAAAAAATAGCTGAGCTTTTCGGTGGGTGCCTATAGTCCCAGCTGCTCAGGAGGCTGAGGTAAGAGAATTGCTTAAGCCAATGGTTCTCAACCTTCGTAATACCATGACACTTTAATACAGTTCCTCATGTTGTGGTGACCCCCAACCATAAAATTATTTTCATTGCTACTTCATAATGTAATTTTGCTACTGTTATGAATCATAATGTAAATATCTAATATGCAGGATGTATTTAGGCGCCCCTGTGAAAGGGTCATTCGACCCCCAAAGGGGTCGCGACCCATAGGTTGAGAACTGCTGGCTTAAGCCCAAGAGTTTGAGGTTTCTGTAAGCTGTGACACCACACCACTCTACCAAGGACGACATAGTGAGACTGTCTCAAAAAAAATAAAAATGTAAAAAACACTGGGCTCAGTGGCTCACACCTGTAATTCTAGCACTCTAGGAGGCTGAGGCAACTGGATTGCTTGAGCTCATGCGTTCAAGACCTACCTGAGCAAGCATGAGATCCAGTCTCTATTAAAAATAGAAAAACTGGCCAGGCATTTTGGCAGCTAGTTCCATTTTGGCAACTAGCACAGCTACTAGTCCCAGCTACTTCGGAGGCTAAGATAAAAGGATAGCTTGAGCCCAAGCGTTTGAGGTTGCTGTGACCTATGACACCATGGCACTCAATCCCAAGGCAACTGAATGAGACTCTGTCTCAAAAAAAAAAAAAAAAAAATGTAAATATAAATATAAAAAACATGCATAGGTCCCTTTGCACTAAAAGAACATGGGCCTGTGAGCCTTTAGGCAGTGTGAGTTCAGCAGTGGACAAGAGACTGTGCCTGCCCTCGTGGGACTTCTATTCTGGTGTAGAAAATAGACAAAAGGATACAACTGAATATGCAGAATCTGTAGAGGTTGATCTGTTAACTGCTGTGTAAGAAATAAAACTGAGTAAGATATGAGTAATACAAGGCAGTCAGGGGAGGTCTCATTGATTTAGTGCTCCAGAGTAGGAACCTGAAAGAAGGGAGGGAAGAAGCTGTGCAGAAATCTAGAGAAGACCATCCCTAGCAGCGGGAACAGCACAGGCAAAATTCCCTGAGGTAGGAACGTGTTCTGTGTGGTACCAAATAGTGAAGAGGCTACTGGCCAGAGCACAGTGACCAAAGAAATATGGGTGAATCACGTTTGATTGCAAGTGGCAGAAAATCTAAAATAAGTGTGGCTTAAACAATCTAATTTTGTTTCTTGTTAGTTCAGACCCTAAAGATAGTCCAGGAGTGATAGTGTGTTCAGTGGTAGCAGGGACTCAGGCTCCTGTCTTGGTCCTCTGCCATACAAAGGTTTCCTCATGGCTCACAGTGGCTATTGCAGTCCCAGCCATCACCTCCACATTTCATCCAGCAGTGATAAATAAAGGGTAGAATCGGACCAGTTCCCTCCCCTCGGCTCTTTTACCACTCACATCCCATTGGCTGAAGCTGTATCATGTAACCACTCCCAACTGTAAAAGAGTCTTATTCCAAGTGGCCCTATTCCAAGCCAAAAATCAGTAGGAGAAAGATAGATTTGGGGACAAGCAACCATCTGAGCCACACTGGCAAGAATAGAAAAGATAAGGTCTAATAACTTATCAGAGGCAGATTAGTCAGGGCCCAGTAGGACACTGCAACTTTTCATGAGTGAGGTTAAGGACCATGTAGGGCCTTGATCTTTGAGAACTCTGGCCTGACACACCTTTGAAAAGGATTACTCTAGCTGCTTATGGAGAACAGATTGCAGGGGTCAAGGCTGGCAACAGGGAACTGGTTAGGAAGCTAAGAATAGGTGGTTCCCATTAGAATGGGAAGGAGAGGGGAGAGACCTCCCAGATAAGGGAAACAGCCTGTGCAAAAACACCTTCATGCTTTGCAGGTGCTCCAGGGATAAGGTGACCAAAAGACAAGGTCAGAAAGACGAGCCGAGTCCAGGTTGTGGAGAACCAAAGAGCACTGGGCAGCTGTGGAGGTGCAGAGCAGGGAGTGGCACGATCAGAGTAGCATTTTTGAGCAAGTACTCTGGCTGCCGTGAATGGAGGGCAGAAAAGGGGCAGGACAGAGCCCAGTTACAGGTGTCTCCCTTCCCTCTTCGGACCCCAAAAAAGCCCTTCTCAGACCCTGGTGCAGAGGATGCAGCTTGGTGAGGACAACATGAAGCTGAGTAATGAAGAGAAAATTCACCTGTGTGAAAGCTGTGGCTCTGTGAGGGAGAGTCACACAGCCACTCTTGACCCCACACCAGCCCCACGACTGCCTGCCTGGAAGGCATGGGCATGGCCCTTTGAACATCAACTTGGGCAGCAGGCACAGGTCTCAGCCTGACTGTGAAGGTGCTTTTTCTTCTTTCTTTTCAGTTCTTTTCCTACTGTGGAAGCACAGTTACCCAGTACAGCTCACCTGAGGGTCCAAACAGAAAGGACAGCTGCATTCCTGGGGTTTTGAACCGATGGGCAGGTTGTGTCCTAGGGAAGACTCTGGTTTTCACCTATTGGACTCATACAGGAAAATGTCCCCAGCTCACAGCAACCAGGACAGGTAGCCAAGACCCCCCAGAAAGCCAGCATGATGCATTCATTTATTCATTCATTCATTCATTCATTCGATGGACAGGACCTTCAAGGAGCTAGAAAGTGCCATGTGGCTCAGAGACAGTCAAGGCCATTTCCCTCAAGAAGCTCACTGTGGGGGAAATGGGGATGGTAACCAACCTACTCCAGGGCCAGTGCTCAAGGAATTGGTGGACTGTCGTCTTGAGGCTAGAAGGAAGTTGGCCCTGCTGCCTGACCTTGGAGGAGGTGGCAGGTGAGGAGAGGGCTGGAAATAGGGAAGATAGCATTTGGGGTATGCAGAGAAATAGGCTCAGCCTGACCAGACCCTTGGGGTGGCCACAGCACCCCCAGGGAAGGAAAGCCAGCAGGTCGCACTTCTTTCCCATCTTTTCTTTCTTCACTGCCACACCCTGCCACACTGGAGAGCTCAGAGCCACATCAACCCAAGGCAAGTCACTTCATACCTCTGAGCCTCCACTTTCTTGTCCATAAAATAGGGATGGGAGTACCCACCTCCTGGGGCAGTGTGCAGCCTGGGGTAGGCAGTCATTTGAAGCCACTTCCCCACCACCCTTTTGAACTGTCATCAGCATCTTCTGTGTCTTTCCTTCCCCTCTCCTTCTCTGTTCTCTTCATGCTTTCTCTCCACGGGGTGCGAGTGGCAGGGTTATCCCTAGCCCAGAGGTCTTCCCACTTTCCTCCATTACCCTCCGGCAGGGAGGGCAAATGACCAAAGCATGGTTATAGAACCAAGAAGCATTACCTTTTACCCAGCTGCACTGCCTGTTCTGGTTTTTCACATCAGAAATTCAGAGCACGTGGTTCTAACAAAGGATTTTTGTGCTGCTTCTGGTTTTTGTGCAGTGGTGTGCTCAATACTTAACAACCAATTCTCTGGTGGAAAAGCCCACTTTGTACCATTTGCCAATTTCCATGGTGTAAATATCCCCACTAAAGCCAATTTTGACCTATCAATAAGACACCACCTGACCCATTTGGGAAAATAGCTCAGTGTGAGTTCTCACACCTCACTTAACTACAAAGTGTATTTGGACACAGAAATGTCAGATGTCCTGGATATTTCAGTGATTTGTAGAAACAATAGGAAAGAATATTTTGAATCAGGACTTTCAGAAAACCAGGGCCCTGGGGCCACAAGAGTCCAGCTGTCCTTCCACCACATTCAGCCTGCCGCTGTAAAACTCACTCAGCTGTCTCAGATATGTCTTAATGCTTAACCAGATCTGCACGACTCCTGTGGAACCATCCACATTGAATCCTGTGGAAATGGCCTCCCCGGATCCCCTGTCCACTCCATTCTCTGCTGTCCCTGTCTAGAGCCATATTCACCTCCTGCCTGACAACTTCATGATCTCTATCCAGGCTCCTGCTTTCTTTCTGGCCAGCCTCTCATCCATTCTCTACATGGCAGCCAAAATGATCTTTTGGAAGATATAAATCCTATCTTGTTATTCATTCCCTTCTTAAAATCTTTAATTGGCTTTCTACTTTAATGTTAAAACCATGCAAGCTTCTTAACTTGGCCTTAAAGGCCTTGCTTGGTCTGAACCATCCTATCTCTGGGAACTCACTCTAAACCACTCTCTCCATGGACCTCCGTCCCCCCTGCCTCCTTCCTGTTGCAAAGGTTCCCAAGCCCTTTCCCATCACAAAGTCAGCCGCACCACCCTTTCCCTGTTCCCTCCTCTCTCAGATCCCTGCTCTATGTCACCTCCTTGGTGGGGTGGAGGTGGAGGTCTTGCTGACTACCCTGTTTAATATAGCCTGGTCTTTCCCATTCTTTCTCTGTCCTGGTATTGTGTTTATTTCCAGCCATTCATTTATCACAAACTAATGCTGGTATGATTCTGTATACTTCTATCACATGCACCTGTGTAAACGTCGATGTCTCCCTGACTAGATTGAGTTACTAGATGGTGGGTGTCTTAGCTGTTTAATTCACATTTGTCCTCTGGCGCCTAATAGAGTGTCTGGAACCTCACTGGTAACTTCACAGAATAAAAGATGAGTGATTTGGGGTGGATAATTAGATGGCTGCTGGATGAGGAATGGGTGTTTAGTTGGGTAGATGATGGATGGATAAATGGTCAAATGGTTGGTGGGTAAATGGATGGATGTTTGGTTGGATGGATGATGGATGGATAATGGTGAATGGATGGAAGAATAGATATGAATGAGTGAGCTGTCCTACTAGGCTGTCAGCTTCCTCAGGGCAGGTACCATACCTCAATCAACTCTGAACCCCCTGTGCCTGCACAGAATAAGACTTGGTAGATTTTACTGGTTGAGTAAACGAACGAATAGAAGAACAAATGGATGAGGAACCTTTGAGACTCGTGCTATGACTGCCTTTTCTTTTGTTTGGAATGTCCTCCTAACCCACCCATTCCCCTGGCCCCTGCCCATTCCTGTAGAAGTGGCGGCCAGATGTGATGTCTGATTGCATTTCCTGTCCACAGGGGGTGACCTGACCTCGGTGGACCCCATGGTCCTGGAGCAATATGTGGTGGTAGCCAACTACCAGAAGCAGGAGAGCTCGGAGATCAGCCTCAGCGTGGGGCAGGTGGTGGATATCATTGAGAAGAACGAGTCAGGTGGGGACCTAGACCACCTCCCTGACACACACTTCCCCCAGCCCTAGGACAGGAAGCATTTGGAAACTCACACACTGATTTAACCAATCCAGGTGGCCAGTTTCTATAGATCTGGCTAAGGGCCTCCAAGAAAGCACCCCTGTTTTATCACAGTGCTCAAATGCTCCACGTTGTCACAATTCTCCAGCATCCTGTTGGGTCAGATGTTACCAATTTGTTCTGAAGGTCACATTTATAAACATTCCTTCTGGTTTTAAAGCACTTGGAGACATGAGTAGAGCATTCCACTGGAAATTTTTTGGTTTGCCTGTGATTCCCCCCTGGAGTCTCTAAGAAAGCTTCATGAGCTCTGGGCTCTGATGGGCAGAAATACTCCCTGTCGCCTCATCCCGCCTGCCCATCACAGGGAACACTGGTCACAGATGTTGGCTGGGTCTAGGCCAGAATAAGGTTATGATTGAGGCACTGAGCCTGGATCTCCATCTGAGTTCTACATTTCACAGCAATCCAGCTTGCTTCATTCTCTGACCACCAGTTTTCTCATCTAGAAAATAAAGAACAAACATCTGCTCTAAAAAGTTATTGTAAAGATTAAATGAGGTAATAGAGAGAGAGTGCCCAACTCTGTGCTTGGCATAAAGTAGGTACTCAAAAAATGTGAGTTTCCTTCCCTTTTGCCTTTCTTAGCCGCAGAACAGCCACTGCACACCACTGAAGGCAAAGAGCAGGGAGCATGGAATGACCAGATCCTCTCCAAGAAAAAGCAGTGGAAACCACGGGTTCTGTTGTGGCTAACATATGGCATTGGCTAATATCATTAGCAGGCCAATCTCTGTGATACCCCAAAGACTAGTAAAATCCAAAGAATAAGAGAAGGATGATGTTCTCAGCATCATCTGAATCATGTTACCATTAGTCATGAGACCAACATTAGCCAAGCAAACCTCCTTAATTACTCATTGCAGGAATTGGTATTCCTGCTTCACAACTAGAAAAAAAACAGGACTCCAATTGACTCAATCACTCATCCAAGGTCCCACAACCAGTTGCAAAGCTTGAATTCCCAACCAATTCCAGCTGACCCCGTAGCCATGTGACTTAATTCTTGAGTATGAGTGTTTGTAGATTGTGTAGTGTGGCTGGGGCACACCATGGAGCCGCAAAGATGGGAGTACAACTGTCCCCAGCTTGAGGGAAGTCAGGAAGAAGGGGTTGTTGGACTGAGGGTAGAAGCCAGGAAAGCAGGTGTCAAATCTTCAAGTAGCCAACAGAATGGCAACATTTTTAATTATATTTTATTTACCCAAATAATACATGGAAACATTCTTCTTAAAACATTCACGATAAATCTGTTTTTTCCACCATGACCCCAGATAGCCCTTCTATTGGTTAAATATGAATCCTTGATAATTTTATATACACGCATATGCATACATACATGTAGTACACACACACATACCCATGCATATATCTCTATACACATACACAAATATTCATCATATTTTGTATGTGTATATGTGATTGGGGGCGGGGGCGTTAAGCCTGTGGTGTCATTCTATGCATTTTGATCTTGCAGATAGGTTTTTTTTAGTTAATATCTAGCTCTTCTTACACTTTTTAACATCAGCATGGTATTTGATACCTGAATAACCCATATTTGTCTCTAGTATAAAAAGTACTACATACCCAGGTGCATGGCACTGTTTCTTTAGGTTAGATACTGTGAAGAAGAACAGCTGGGCCGTAGATACATGTTTGAAATTTTAAACTACTGTCAAATTACCTGCTTCAGAAACACCAGCTGCTCCAATTTACTGCCCCTCTAGCACTGCACCAGGTATTAGTGTAAAATTATAAATGATTAGAGCTCAGAGTCAGCCTGGGTTCAAGTCCTGTCTCTGCCACTTTCTATCTTTGTGACCTTGGAAAGGCCACTAAGCCTGGGCTTCCTTGTCTGTACAGTGGGGTAGTAATAGTGCACACCTCCCAGGGCTGAGACTCGGTTTCTTCTGTTGATAATGACAGAAGATAATGCAAGTAAAAGGATTGGTGCATTATACATCTTAGTAAAGGTAGACATTCTTTATTCCTACCGTTTGGGGCAACCTTTCTCTCCCCTGTTTCAAGCTTAAGAGAAAGTTTCTTGTTAGCCGGTTTTTAGCAGTTAGCAGCCAACATTGGTTAATTGTGTTCTACCAGTAAGATGGAAACGTTTCAGCCTTACCCTCAGTGCTAACTGGTTGATATAGAAGTTAAATATATTATCATATGTATATTCTGATGCCCAGGCCTCCCACTTGACTCAAGTAAATCAGTCCACACTCTCATTTCCCTAGGTTGGTGGTTCGTCAGCACCACCGAAGAGCAAGGCTGGGTCCCTGCCACGTGCCTCGAAGGCCAAGATGGGGTACAGGATGAGTTTTCCCTACAACCTGAAGAAGGTAGGAGGAGTGTGGGCCTCCACTTGCTAGGAGAACCTGTACAGCCATCACCCAAACCGGGTTCTCTCCCCCCAAACTCTTCCTTCAGCCCGGGCTTGACATCAAAGTGAAGGGGCAAGTACACCTTCATCCTAAGTGAGTTTGTCCAAAGGTGGATCCCTAACACCCTCATGGGACCCCAGGAGGGCTCCAGCTTGATCCCTGTGGACCCCTCACTATTTCTCTGTAGAATTATTCTGGGGACCAAGATGCCAGAACTGCTTCTGGCTCATTGTAAGACATCTGTTTAAAGACTTCTACTTTCCTGGAGGGGGGGGGGGTTAAATGGCCTGACTGGATGTCCCCCTCCAGTGGCCCCCTCACTTAGCCACACCCATGTTTCAGTGGTTTTCCAGGGACCCTTCCAGTGGACCCTACCAGTGTCTTGAATGGCAATTCCTGCTACACCAAAAATACTAAGACCCAACCAACTCCCTCCCCCTAGAAGCATTCCTAAAACTAGAGCATGAATTTACCTTCGCTAAGAAACAGGGGTTATAGAGTCAAACAGCCCTGAATTTTAATCTCACCTGTACCACATACTGGATGAGTGACCTTGGGCCCATGGCTTAACCTTACTACGCCTCAGCCTCCTCATGTAAAAATGGAAATGATGATATCTATATTACGGGATTTTCTAAAAAAAATTTAAATGAGATCCCACAAGCAAAGAACCTAAAACAGTAATAACCAGGAACAGTTAGTACCCCAGGTATCAGCTATACCTTACCTAAGTTTGAGGGGTTTTGGCTTTTAGTTGATCATTTTGGGAAAACACAAACCTGCTTGAAGCATGTATTTATCAGAGAGTGCGAGAAGGGGGATATTGCTGTGCTCAGAGGTTAGCCAAGAAGTTCTCCGTGGTTCTGCATTTAGTTGGACGATACAGCCAGCACCCCTCAGACTAAAGTGTCTCTGTTTGCTCTGTGTTGGTGAGGGGTTGGGCTGACACGAGCATGCCACTGGTAAACTAATGGAAACGAGAGCACCCTTAGATAGGTAGTGGTGACCACCACGAACATGCCTCTGCCAGCCCCATTTACAGATGAGGAAACAGGGTCCAGAATGTAGGGAGACTTGCCCAGGATCACACAGCTAGAAGGTGGGAGGGAGACCACATTTTCTAAGGGTTCACACCGTTTTCTTCCATCATCCATGAGTAGTGCCTCTCTATAATCACACTGGGAACAGAATTATGTCTGCTTTAAAAAAAAAAAAAAAGTCTGCTTAATGCCTTTTCACTCAAGTTCAGGGTTAATACTCAGGAACTGATCTTTCCGAGGTACCTGGGGCTTGGAACAGACTCAGAAGTAACACTCTCCTGGGTGGGAACCTGCCTGTAGATACTGGGGCTTTCTTCTTACCTTTGCCCTCTGCCCTTCCCCCACATGCTGGCCGTGCAGTCTCTTGGAGGTACTGGTCTTTGCCCCGGCCCACGGGCCGTCGCCGGACTCTGGGGGACTTGTATGCCATCAGCTGGCGTCAAGGTGCCTAACTCAGAGTTTTCTTCCCTGTTCGGTGTTTGGAGCCAGGTCCCTGCATCTGCATGAGCCTCCCTGCTCTGGGACTGCCCATGCCTGCTGCATGTGAGAATAGTGACCTTGTCTCGTGTGTGTGTGTGTGTGTGTGTGTGTGTTGGCATGCGGGTTTGGGAGGAACAAGCCTGGGGCATTTATTGACCTTGGCGCTCTGAAATTTCCCAGGTTAAAAAATATGCCTAGGGGTTTCTAGAGCTGTTATTTCTTCAGGCTTATTTGAGTTGCGAGGAAAAGAAACTCATGGAAGCTAGGTTAAACAAAAGAGGAAGTGTATTGAGTCACGTCACTGAGAAGCCCAGAGTAAGACTGGCTTTAAGCATGGCTGTATCCCAGGGCTTGAAAATGCTGTCAGGACATGGGACTCTCTCACCACCTGTCTGCTCTTTGGCACCATTCTCTCACGAAGACAGTAATTCTAGTCACATTTCAGGGACATCTACCAAAGAAAGAGCTTCTCTTTTCACAAGTCCCAGGATTGGTTCCAGCTGACCCACTTGGGTCACTTCCATCCCTAAAACCAATTGCAGTGGCCAGGGGTTGTAGCACTTTGGCCAGGCCAGGGTTACACACCCACCCCTGCCCTGGTGTGAACACAGTCTCACCCAAACCATGTGGGTGGGCAAAGGCTGGTAGTGCCACCAGAGCAGGGCACATGGGTGCTGGGGGAAAGCATGAGCAGGCACCCATCGTATAGTCCACAGGGTCTTCTGCCTCCACTCTGTGTGGAATTGCTCCGCATCCCGGGGATCCCAGAGAGGGCCACTTTGATGACAGAAATCCTTCTATGCAATTCAGCTCCCCAATACTTCAGGGCTCCTAGGACTAACTGCATTTAATCTGGGACCCAGGCAGCGCCACTTTGCACCCAGAGCAAGCAGAACTTCTATGCATCTGTGGGGTTGGATCCACTTCCAGCCCTCCCAGCCCCACAGCCCCACAGCCCCACAGCCTAGCTTGCAGCTTCCGTGATGAGGGGAACAGCTGACTCTGCTGAGCACAGGATATGTGCAACTTGAGTCAGCTCAGCTCCCACAGAGCAGGTCAGCAGGCTAAATCAATAAATAAATAAATGGCCTGTGTGTTTTCTGTCTTCCCCTGCACCAGCTGGGCAGGCCACAGAAAGCCTGTGGTGTTTTCCCAAAGAGGCAGAGTCTGCACCAACATACTAACCGTGGACATCAGGCCACAGATGGCTTGGTCACTAACCTAGAAGCAGAAATGTAACCAAGCCCTCTCCTCTCCTTGCCAGGCTCCCCTGGGACACACGTCCATTTTTCTCCATTTCTGTAGCCAGAGCTGATGACACTGGGAGTGGAAGCTGTTCCCTCCCTCTCTCAAGCACCCCACCTGAGTGGGACAGTGTGGTCCCCTCCAGCTGAGCCCAGGGAGGGACACAGCTTGAGACTGTAAAGACAGTCCCACGGCTTCGGGGTGGGTGAGCCGTGGACTATCTTTACTGAGCCCACAGAGCAGGGTGGAAGGCAGCCTAGTCACATTAATGAAAACGGAAGCTTTGAGCATAGTTGCCATTTAGGGGCTTTAACATCATTAATGAAGAAATGAAGATCAGTTCCCAGCTACATAATGAAAACTGCTAGCCATGTCCTCGCTGGTAGTTATTTCAGCCTAAAACCATCAGCTGTCAAAGTTCACCTTATCCTAACCTCTCCACCAGCGAGAGCTGACCAGCCAGAAATTTTTTTTTTTTTTTTTTTGTAGAGACAGAGTCTCACTTTATGGCCCTCTGTAGAGTGCCGTGGCCTCTCACAGCTCACAGCAACCTCCAACTCCTGGGCTTAAGCAATTCTCTTGCCTCAGCCTCCCGAGTAGCTGGGACTACAGGCACCCGCCACAACGCCCGGCTATTTTTTGGTTGCAGTTTGGCCGGGGCCGGGCTTGAACCCGCCACCCTCGGTATATGGGGCCGGTGCCTCACCGACTGAGCCACAGGCGCCGCCCCCAGCCAGAAATATTAAGAAGCCACAGAAGAAAGAGAGAGGGAGGGAGTGGGGTGGGGCCTTAGTGTGTGTCACACTTTATGGGGGCAAGACATGATTGCAAGAGGGACTTTACCTAACAATTGCAATCAGTGTAACTGGCTTATTGTACCCTCAATGAATCCCCAACAATAAAAAAAAAAAAAAGAAGCCACAGAAGACTTTAACCCATCTGTGTGAGCAAGGTGGCGCCCACCAGGCCTTTGGAGGTTCATTTACAGAACAGTGACTAATATACTAGACAGTTACTAAATATTCCAGGCACCAGGCACCATGCTGGAGATACAGGAATGAATGAGACAGACAAACCTCTGCCTTCATGGAGTTCATATTCTAGCAGGGAACAGACATGACACAACAAATGAGTGAAGTGTATGTTGTGTTACAAAGTAATTCCCGGTATGGGGAGAAAAATGAAAAGTAAAGCAGGATAAGGATGCATGCTGTGGATTGGAATGCTGTATAAGGTAGTCAAGAAGGTCACCTCTTGAAGTACAGATTTGAGGCAAGTGAGGACCAATGTGTGACACTAAGGGATTCAGAAGGATTGGGACCTGCCCTTTATATCCCATTACTGCTTGTACAGGGTCGTCCAGGGCTATGTGGGGGATCTCTCGGGGGTGGGGGGGAGGTACTCAGAAATCTCTAGAAGGAATCTTCCCTCGATGGGCAAGGGCATCACATGGCAGCTCAGGTGAGTCAGCATCCCAGGACTCTTGTCCTTTTCTGACCCCAACATCCTCTTGTCCCCACAGAAGAGAAATACACAGTCATCTACCCATACACAGCTCGTGACCAGGATGAAATG
Organism: Nycticebus coucang; assembly: GCF_027406575.1. NCBI lineage: Eukaryota > Metazoa > Chordata > Mammalia > Primates > Lorisidae > Nycticebus > Nycticebus coucang. The sequence goes on along the minus strand of NC_069796.1, from coordinate 76,247,459 downwards.
AACCTGGAGAGAGGAGCCATAGTGGAGGTCATCCAGAAAAATTTGGAAGGCTGGTGGAAGATCAGGTACCTGCAGCTGCCACCAGTGACAGCTGGGCACGTTTGGGGTCACGTGGGTGCTGGCTTCACAGAGGCCTGTAAGTGACTGCTTATGGCTGAAGTTTCTGCTGGAACCACAAAAGGATGCTTCTCTGTGTTGTTTGGCCTCCCTCCCTACCCATATCCGTCCCTAAAAGCCCATAATAAGTAAAACCTTCTCTAAACACACCCAATCACAGATAGCAGCAGCCCTGTTAAGCATCTGCACCTCCAGATGTTTCTCATAATGATTAACTGGAGGTCAGGCTGCCGTGTGAGTGATTGCCCTCTCCGCCCCACTGAGACCAAGACGGTGCACAGACCCCACGGGGCTGTAATTCATCCCGGGGCAGATAATTTACTTTGTCTCTCAGAGTGCAGTAGTAGAAGCAGGAGACCGCGTGTCAAACACTTTTCACAGCTTTCACCTGTCGGTGCAGGCGGACCCTCATAGGCAGGTGGGGTGATCAGCTCATCTCGCCTTGCCTGGACTTGCCCAGTTTTAGCAGTGAAAATTCTAGGAACCCATCCTTGGTCACTCCAATAGGCAGGCTGTGATGGCAGGAGATTAGGGCAAGAGGGGAAAACAGAGTCCCTGCAACCTAGTGTCTGTGCTATAATGCGTGGTGGGACATTAGGGCCACTCACAAGAGGCCGAGCATATGCCGCTGCGTCGTTCATCGTTCACTCAGTAGGCACGTGCTGAGAATCTGTGTTGGGACAAGCACTGTCCTGGGAACCGAGCAGTCGACACTGAGCGAGACACAGTAGTTCACACCACCAAGCACAGCAGCGTGCCAGAGGGACTCACGTGGACTTCAGAGCACAGAGGAGCAGCTGCTCAGTCAGGAAGGCTTCCCGAGCGAGGGATCTCAGAACTGAAATTTGAAGGCGTAATGGTAACGATAGCCAATGAGTAGGATGTCATCTTGCTGAATAATAAATTATCCTAAAATTTGGGTGGTTCTGGAATTCAGGAGTGGTTTAATTGGACTCAGGGTTTCTCGTGAGGTTGTAGTTAGGCTGTCAGTGAGGGGTGCAGTTATCTGACGTTTTAACTGAAAATAGCTGAAAAATAACAGAGCCGGGATTTGAGCCTTACCTTTCTCACCCCAAGCCCCCTCGCCACTGCATATTGCCTCTCTGCTTAGGGCTGTGTTCCCAGGTGATGACTGTCTCGTGCTGAGTGGATTGTACATAACACAACATTTTCTAATTGGGACATTCCTCCTCAAAGGGTATTTTAAGACTGATAGACACAAAACTGTACAGGTTCCTATTTCCTTATTAATTTGCTTCCAGATACAAGAGACCATTTTTGGGGTGGAACCCAGTGCTGTTTAGTTCTTATAGTGATTCTGGACTAGAGGTTTGGCCCTGCTTTGTGCCATTTTCACCCCCTGGGGGTCTGTTCAGCTTTCCCCAAAGGTGTTTTGTGGATGCTGGTTAATGTTTAACAACCAGCTTTGTAAGGGAAAATACTCTGAGTTAGTGTTTGCCAGTTGCCATGCTGTAAATATTCCCACCCCAAGTGATTTCAGACTATCTGTGTGATATTGCCGAGTGTGGACTTTGGCAGAGATGTGCACATTGGCTCTCACGAGCTGCTGTGATCTGGCTCTAGCACACCTCTGGTCCAGATCAACCCCTCTGGTCACAGCTATTAAACTGAATTATGTCATGCAGAGAAGCAAGTGATCGTTAAACTCCTTGAATTCTCTTTTGGGGAACAGTGAGCTCTCCTGTCAGGGTCATCATCAAACCCTGGATCCAATGTTCATTCCCACCCCAAAAGGTATTTAATCTACATAAATTGTCCCCAGCCTTTTTGGCACCAGGAACTGGTTTCATGGAAGACAATTTTTGCCCAGACCAAAGGTGGGGGATAGTTTTGGGATGATTCAAGCACCTTTATTGTGCACTTTATTTATTGTGCACATTTATTGTGCACTTTATTTCTATTACTTTTACATTGTAATATATAAAGAAATAATCACACAATTTACCATAATGCGGAATCAGTGGGAGCTCTGAGCTTGTTTTCCTACAAATAGATAGAGTCCCAGTGTCTCATCACTGCCTCAGCTCCACCTCAGATCATCAGGTGTTAAGTTCTTATAAGCAGCGCACAGCCTACATCCTGCACACACGGTTTACATTAGTTTGAGCTCCTGTGAGAACCTAATGCTGCCACTGCTCTGACAGGAGATGAAGCTCAGGTGGTGATGTGATGATGGGGCCTGGCTGTAAATACACACGAAGCTTTGCTCACTCACCCACCACTCACCTCCAGCTGTGTGGCCTGGTTCCTAACAGGCCACGGACCAGTGCCAGTCTGTGGCCTGGGGCTCAGGGATTGCAGATCTACATGATAACCAATGTGTCTGTGGCAGGATTTGCAGCAGGAGCTGGGACTGCTGGGCAGAGGCAGCTGAGCACAGGTGAAGAGCACAGACTAGAGCCCAACTGTGGGTCTTGGTGGTTGCTGTGAGGGAGGCAAACAGAGGCCAGCTTAGAGGAGAGCGTGGAGACCTTGAAGGCCAAGCTGAGGCCTTTGGCTTCACCAGGGGACAGTGAGCAGTGTGTTGGCCTGTGGCCCTGGGCAGTCATGACCCTTCACTCCTGCCTTCTGGGACCCGATGTATGGTTTGCATAGGAGCATAGCTTCTACCTGTGGACCTGGCAGACCAGCTTGACCAGCATCTTTCCTCTTTCTTGCAGGTACCAGGGCAAAGAAGGCTGGGCTCCTGCCTCCTACCTAAAGAAGAATAGTGGGGAGCCTTTACCCCCAAAACTGGGCCCTGGCTCACCCACACACTCTGGTGCCCTTGACTTGGATGGCATTGCCCGACCGCAGAATACAGGGGGCAGGGAGAGGGAGCTGCTCAACAACCAGAGGGACATCCGATTTGAAGGCCGGCCAGTGCCCGATGGCGATGTCAGGCAGAGTGAGTGACGCCCGCCCAGGCTTCCAACACCTATGGTCCTGCTATGCACAGAGCTCTGTGCTCGAAGCTTCTTACCTATTGTCCCTCATTCTTGCAGCAGCCGTGCTGCCACCAGCCTGGTAATGAGAAAACAGAGGCTCAGAAGCTGGTAACTTGGTCAACTAGTGAGTGGCAGAATCTGAGTTGACGAGCATTGCTTTCCTACCCTAAGTGTGTTTCTCCACTATCGAGCACCTGCTGTGTGCCAGCAATCTTCTAATTAGTCTCGTGGCTACTCCTAGCCACCCTCAAGGGACTTTTTTTTTTGAGACAGAGGGTGCCGTGGCATCACAGCTCACAGCAACCTCCAATTCCTGGGCTTAAGCAAATCTCTTGCCTCAGCCTCCCAAGTAGCTGGGACTACAGGCTATTTTGGGGTTATAGTTGTCATTGTTGTTTGGCAGGCCCATGGGTGGCGCCTGTGGCTCAAGGAGTAGGGCACCGGTCCCATATGCCAGAGATGGCAGGTTCAAACCCAGCCCTGGCCAAAAACCACAAAAAAAAAAAAGTTGGCAGGCCCAGGCCAGATTCGAACCTGCCAGCTCTGGTGTATGTGGCTGGCGCCTTAGCCACTTGAGCTACAGGCGCAGAGCCGGACTTATTATTTTTGTTTTACAGCATAGGAGTCAGAGAGGTTAGGTGTGTCTAGCGCCACCCAAGTAGTGAATGGTAGGGCTGGAACTTGAACACAGGTTAGCCTATACACTCTCCGCTTCTGTGGAGGTCCTCACTTCTGAGCAAGAGGAGGAAAAAGAGGGCGGCGCCTGTGGCTCAGTCGGTAGGGCGCTGGCCCCATATACTGAGAGTGGCGGGTTCAAACCCGGCCCCGGCCAAACTACAACCAAAAAATAGCCGGGCGTTGTGGTGGGCGCCTGTAGTCCCAGCTACTCGGGAGGCTGAGGCAAGAGAATCGCTTAAGCCCAGGAGTTGGAGGTTGCTGTGAGCTGTGTGAGGCCACGGCACTCTACAGAGGGCCATAAAGTGAGACTCTGTCTCTACAAAAAAAAAAAAAAAGAGGAGGAAAAAGACCCTTTATTGGGCTTAATCCAACAACAATGCCCTGCTTCTCAAGGTTTCCTCATATATAGTTTACTGTTTATTGTTCCCAGCACACTTCTGAGATTGGAGCTCATTTTGTCTGCATTGTACCCAGGACTCTGGCCACAAGTACAGTACCTGTGATCCTGTCCTGGTCATGCAGGGCAGGTGGAATATGTCTACTGAGAAAGGAATTTCCCTCCCCTCAGAGATGAAGTCACTGCTCTTAGCTAAGCTTCTCTCAGCTCTTTTTGCCAAGCTTTGTACTCTCTGCTCAGCTGCTCTGAGGAAATACTGATCACATTTTCTCATGTGCCATGGCAGGGGTCCTGGCCAGCCTCAACTTTCTGTAATTCTAAGCTATCATGGCCAAGAGCATAAATGGATTCCCACTGGCACTAGATGAGCAAATGAAAATCAGCAACCCCTTGTCTTTGTTAGAATATAGGTTAAGATGTTAAAACCAAGATCCTCCCCCCATAAATATATATACCCAAAGAGAGTGGCTAAAATGATCTAGGTATTTATTTCTTACAAAACAGTCCATGTATATGTCCAGGACTGATATGACAGCTCCATGCAGTAAAGAGTCTTCTTATGCTGCATCTATCCTGTGTTGCCCTTATCCACCTGGTCCAGGAGGGGTAGCCTCTAGTCCAGCCAGTAAAAAGCAGGCAGGGAAAAGTGGACACAAATCAGAAGCTATACAGTTCCACTCTCCTCTCACATCCTGTTGGCTAGAACTTGGTCACATGGCAATACCTAGCTGCAAGGGAGTCTGGGAAATGTAGTCTTTATATATGCAGCCTAGTATCTTGGCTAAAACTCTGTTGTCATTTATTCTAACAGAAGACAGAGGAAAGGGAGTTCGAGAGATTAGCCATCTCCTTCATACCCAGCTGCCAAACTACCCCTGTGTGAGGAATCATGCTGAACCAGTTCTGGCAACCCAGGAGGTTACTTCCTCGACATTCTTTCTTTAGCCAGGGGCTTTATACTACTGCAGAGTCGTTTTTCTCCTGACTCTGCCACCCAGAGGTACAGCAGCCCAATCCAGAGTATAAACCCCTGAAGTCATTAGCCCAAGTGAGTTGTTTCAGTTTATTGAGTATTGTTTAGTTTGGGTTTGTTCTTGGGCACAAAACCAGGCATGTAACATTTATTGCATGCCTGCTACATGCCAATAGCTTCACAGATGTGTCCTGCACTGCTGCCCCTAGGAGACATGTGTTACGCCCATTTTACAGGGGAGGGCCTTGCCCTCAAAGATTCAGATAATCTGTGCAAAGCCTGCAGCCAGCCAGCCTTGGAGCTGAGTAGGAACCCACCTCTGTGTTTTCCTGAAGCCTATACGTCTTGGCATTCCTGGAAAGTTTTCCATTGCTTGAGAACTCAGCACCATCCTCTTTCATTCCCATGTAGAAAGGATCAGGAAAGGCTATGTTGAGAGAGGTTGCTGAGCCAAGCACAAGCGGCTCCTCTTGCTCAGGCTCTTCTTGCAGGAAGCATACCAATAGCATGTTAATTCCCTGATCTTTTCTGGGGTCCAACTTAGAAATTTATCTGTGGAACTCTGCATGTGAGTGAAATAAGCTCTTATTTCTTCACAGGATCACCAAAGATGAGGCAGAGACCCCCTCCTCGCCGGGATATGACCATTGTAAGTGGATCCTTGCTAATGGGGAGCCAGCCCCTGGCCTGAGGACTGTGAGATGCTCTCTCTCCTATCCACACAGCGGCCTGGTGGAGCAGGCTGTGCGAGTGCTATGTCCACTAACAGGTAGAAAAACCACAGTCCAGGCAGGTGACAATTTGCCCCTGGGTGCAGAGTGTGCCTGTAACAGCTAGGCCTCAGGACCTGCTCTCGAGCCCACTTTCCTTTGTCTTAGACAAGTCTTTTTTTTTCCTCTTGAGACAGAGACTTAATCAGTCATCCTGGGTAGAATGCCACGGTGTCATCATAGCTCACAGCAAACTCAAACTCTTGAGCTCAAGAGCTCTTCTTCCCTCAGCTTCCCGAGAAACTGGGACTACAGGCACCTACCACAATGCCCAGCTTGTTTTTCTATTTTTTTAGTAGAGACAGGGTCTTGCTCAGGCTACTTTCAAACTCCTGAGCTCAGGTGATCCACTTGCCTTGGCCTCCCATAGTGCTAAGATTATAACACGAGAGCCATTGTGCCCGGCCTTAGATCAGTCTTCTCCACTAAGGCAACTTGAAGCCTAGGCTTGGATGAGGCACAGATATCATTTGTGGTGCCATTCCAATATTCTTCCATGTTCCATTTGTTAATTTTCTAGGGACCTTTTTAGCCAGTACTTGGAAAAGTAAACTTTTTGTTTGTTTTTTAATGTCTGCCATTTGTTGAGCACCTGCTGGGTGCTGTGTAGTACACTGGGTGCTTGACTGCATTAACTTATTTAATACCTGCAGCAACCCCACCAGGTAGATACTGTTATTATGCCCATTCTTCAGGAGATAAAACTGAGGCTCCAAAAGGGAAGGTAATTTTCCTATGGTTGCAGTAAGGTCCCCGTACTCCAGTATGCCAGGGGCTCCCTCAGACACTGTAACTACAGTCAGGAGGTTAGTTCTGTTACTATTTCGAACCCAGATGAGTCTGACTTGTAGACCTATGTTCTTAGCTCAACTCTTGCCGCCTCTTATTTCACAGAATATTGTCTTGTCCCAGATTGTCATTGTAGCCAGTTGTCCCATGTTTCTTCTTGTGGCTCTAAAGTTGAAGGTCCAGTGTGATCTCATCTAGGAGATGACAATCTGTGTGTCCTCTTTGTTTTGTCCCTTAGAATCCAGATGGTTCTGTAGCATCCATCCCCTTGGGGCAGTTGTGTGCTCCAGTCCTCTAGTCCACCCTGCTCCCGCGTGGCAGTAATGCACTTAACCTTGGAGTTACCCCTGTGTTAATCCTACCAGCCTCGCGGTCTCAACCTCCCGAAGCCTCCCATCCCACCCCAAGTGGAGGAAGAGTATTACACCATTGCTGAATTCCAGACAACCATCCCAGATGGCATCAGCTTCCAGGCGGGCCTGAAGGTTGAGGTGAGTGGCTCTGGTCTTCTTTATTGCCTACTTGTGATTCTTGATTCCAGGCATCACCTCCTAATTCTCTCCTCTTGCCTCCTTCTTTTTTGAGAACAGAGGGGAGTTAGCAGGTTTATTGAGACATAATTCACATATCATACAGTTTACTAGTTTGAAGTATAAAATTCAGTGGTTAATTATATTCACAGAATTGTGCGGCGCCACCTAATTGTAGAACACAAAGGAACCCCTTGTCCATTAGTCATTCTCCATTTCCCTTCACCCCCTCCGCACCAACCTGGGCAACCACTAATTGACTTTCAGTCTCTGTAGACTTCCCTATCTCAGACATTTCGTGTAAGTGGAATTCCCTTTTTTATTACCTCCCTCTTCACTTCTTGCTTCTGTCTTTTTCTTCCCCCTCCTTCTGCTTGCCTGCTCTGAAAAGCCAATGCAAGTCCTTTCTCTTTTTGCAATTCTCTTTCCTTTGCTTTCTTCCTCTGATTTTCAGAGGTCCAACTACTGTTTCGAGGCCCTCCATACCTAATCTGGGAGAGAGAAGTTTAATTTATTCATCTCTGCAACAAATACAATACTCCTGGAGCATCTGCTGTGGCTCTGTGTACCAGCTGCTTTTCTAGACTCTGAAGAGTTGTCTTCACCTTCCTCTTTCATCCAAGGAACACAGTTCCAGTGCCCAGCACAGAACGCTGTCTGACAGCCCAGGGCAGGGGGCACCATCAACCCATCTCTTCAAGCATCCCACTTTGGGGCCTTTTCCTTCTTTCCTTCCTTTCTTCTTTCTTCCTTTCTTCCTTTTCCTTTACTCTGGCTCACCAGTGGCTCCACCAGACACTGTATCTGGCCCAGGCATTTCTATGCACTGTGGTCAAGAGGTTCGTTCTGCGTTCTCTTGCCACTGGGTCCTAAGACCCCATAGAATCTCCTGGCCTCTGCTTCCAGGGGCATTGAAGCATCTCGATGTTCCACTAGAAAGAATCCTTTTGTACTTTTACTTTACTATTATTTGAGTCAAGGGCAAGAAAGAGGGTTGGGATTTGGCAAAATTTTGAATTATATTATAAGGTAGTATAGAAAAATCTGCCCCTTCTTACTCATTATTGTGCACACGTGTTGAGTGCCTCATACATAACAATGGAAGGGAAACTTAAGACATCGTCTCAACAGGACAGGGTAGGAATTGGGTTTCTGTTTTGTTTTAGACATGAAGAAGCAGAGCTGACTGTGGGACCCAGATGGAGCCATTGATAGGGGTTTGGATATATGTGTCTGAATTCGAAGTGTGCTTTGGAGTCAGGAGCCTATTGGTAAATTGAGGCTGTATATGACTTAGCAAGGCAGGGTGAGAGGATAAGAGGGTTGAGGAGGAAACTCAGGGAACACTGGTATTGATGGATAGCCAGGTAAGTGAAGAATATTCTGGAAAGGAGCTGGAGAAGTAGTAGGAAAAGTAGTAGCCAGTGGAGCAGTTGACGGAGGCAGAAGTGGTCCATGGTGTAGCAGGCTGTCAAGGGTGTGTTTGTAAAACAGGAAGGAGGTCACTGGTAATTTTGCAAGAGCATTGCACTGGAGAGTTGAGGCCATCAAACAGATCACAGGAGACGGAAGAGGGAAAAGGAGGCAGTGGGGACATTGTAGAAACTTAAGGAGCTTGGCAATGAAAAAGAAGAAGGAAAAAGATGGCAGCTGGAGAGAGACTTGGGGCGTAGTACTTGGGAATCCATGTCACCCGATTAAATAATTAAGCAAGATACTATGTGTGGGATGGGAATGTTATCCCCATTTGTCAGATGAGGGAGCTGTGGCTCAGTAAAGTTAAAAGTACTATCTCCTATGACATACAGCTAAAAGGATTTGAACCCGTGTCTATCTCCAGATTTGTATCAGAGAGTTTAACAGCCTCTCATTATTTATCTGCCTGATATTAGAGAACTTCAAAAGGGTGGGGACCATATCAGTTTTTCACTCCTGCATCCCCACCAGCTAGTCCAGTCCTTAGCATATGGTAAGTTTGCAATAAAAATTGTTGAATTAAGTGAAAAATCTTTCTCTCCACTATTGTCTGGCTTAACCCCTCCAACTCAAAGGAGTCTTTTCTTTATTCTTGCTCATGGCCCCGGTATTGAGGCTAGTCTTAAAGGACTAAGCAGATGCTTAGTCAATTCCTGTATGAATCGATGTTTGGATACATGAAGGGACGACTACTGAGTCGGTGCACCAGTGTAGCATGTTTCCTGAGGGTACAGTTTCCCCTCCAGCTCTGAAGAATAAAGGACAGGAAGTGACACTTCCTTCATCTCTCCTTCCCCTCAACTCCCTGAGAAGCTTCCTAGTGAACTTGGGAAAAGGCGGCTTCCTTGAAGGTGCATCCTTGTCCCTCACCACCATTGGTTCTGGCCAGACCTCTCCAGAAACTTCTCCTCGAGCCAAGTCTCCTTCAGCCTGTTGAAGGAAGGCTGTCTGCAAGGGTTTTTAAAGAAACTGGACTAAAATCTCACAAACTAATTTTCATAAAATGCAAATCCCCAGTCATACAGAGAAACCAAGGGGAAGCAGAAACATCTCAAGGCTTTGTAGCTGCTCTTTTTCTCTGTTCTTTTTTTTTAAGCCATTCTGGTCTTTCCAACTTTCTACCCACAGAGAGAACTCACAAGGCGTCTTGCTTGTACTTCAAGATAATTCTCTAGCCAGTTCCCCCACTTGGCTGCTGTAAAGCACAGGCACGCTAATCTGACATGAAACATGTGCCTGTTTCTTAACATCTTCCTGTGATCAAGGGTTATTCCTCCCACTGTTAGGCCTCATTATATCTACTGTTTTCCTCTGAACCCCACTGGTGAAGCTGACCCCTCCCCACCTCTCTTAACTCTCCGTTCCCTGAATGACCGTCCTTTATCTACTTCCTAGCCCTCTACCTGCTTTTTCATGGAAGACATCCATTTTTTTTTAACTGCATATCAAAATCCATCTCATTCTTCAAATCTCTGCCTCCTCTAGGAAGCCTTCCCTGATTTGCGTTGGTTTCCCTTCCCTACCCTGTGTTAGTTTCTGTGACCCCCACATGCAACTGTGTGTCCTTCCCTAAGGATAGTGCCCCACTTCCGTACATAATGCTTTCTTGACAGTAGGAGAATTAAGTGTTATTTTCCCCTCTTCAATGACTGGTTGAATCTTGAATCCTAGGTTTGAACTAGTCTTCCATCCGCACTCTGAATATATTGTTTCATTCTTTTCTTGCATCCAGTGTTACTAGTAAGCTACTACTCTCACCCTGATTCTTTTTGGCCAGGGCCAGGCTCAAACCTGCCACCCCCGGTATATGGGGACAGCGCCCTACTCCTTGAGCCACAGGTGCTGCCCTCACCCCGATTCTTGTTCATAATCTGTCATTTCTTTGTTCTCTCAGGAGTACCTCATTACCTTTATCTTTTTTTCAGTATTAACAAAGTGCTGAAATTTCACTAATGTGTAACTAGGTGCAAGTTTATTTTTATCCAGCTCAGCGCGGGCGGGCTGGGTCTTTTTCATCTAAGGACTCAGGAGGTCTTCCTAGAACATTTTCCACTTTAACTTCTTTAAATATTGACTCTCTTCCATCTTTTTAGTCTTTCCCTTTGGAACTGTCATTAAACAGATATGAGAACTTCTGGTTGTATTATCCATGTTTCTTAACTTTTCTTTCATATTTTCCATCTTCATCCCATTGTGCTGCATTTTTGAAACATTCTGCTTGATCTTTTAGCTCTTTGACAGTTGAGTCTATTGCTTGTCTTAGTCCAACAATTGTAATTTTCATTTCCAAGAGCTCTTAGTGATTCATCGTCATAGTCACCTATTCTTGTTTCAACTATTCTTTCATGTCGTGAATTGGATGCCCTTGTGCTTCTCTCTAAGGACGTCTAAGGTCCTGTTACTGTTAACTCTTTTTTGTCAATTATAAATTCTTTATAGTGGGGCAACGCCTATGGCTCAGTGAGTAGGACACTGGCCCCATATACCGAGGATGGTGGGTTCAAACCCGGCCCCGGCCAAACTGCAACAAAAAAATAGCCGGGTGTTGTGGCAGGTGCCTGTAGTCCCAGCTACTGGGGAGACTGAGGCAAGAGAATCGCCTAAGCCCAGGAGTTGGAGGTTGCTGTGAGCTGTGACGCTACGGCACTCTACCGTGGGTGATAAAGTGAGACTCTGTCTCAAAAAAAAAAAAACTTCTTATATAAATTCTTCATAGTGGTATTGGTATTTATTTCAGTTCTTTTCATGGTATCAATATTTGCTTTGGCCTGCACAAGAAGAGATAGCAGATAGTCAAACAGCCCCGCTGGGAGCACACACATGGAGCCGATTGGTGTCAGTAGCAGCGCAGGCTTTCTGAGCCAGCCACCAAGCAGTGTCATGTCTGTCCGACCCAGCCCTTCACATTTACTGTTTCCACCTGTAATCACTTTCCTTCTTTATTCCAGCTGTCTTAAAGAATGGGCTAGGACAGCGCCTATAGCTCAGTGGGTAAGGGCACCAGCCACATACACCGGGGCTGGTGGGTTCAAACCTGGCCCAGGTCTGCTAAAACAACGACAACTGCAACAAAAAAAAACAGCCAGGCATTGTGGCAGGTGCCTGTAGTCCCAGCTACTTGGGAGGCTGAGGCAAGGGACCACTTAAGCCCAAGAGTCTGAGGTTGCTGTGAGCTGTGACACCCTGGCACTCTACACAGAGTGACAGCTTAAGACCCAGTCTTAAAAAAAAAAAAAAAAAAAAAGAATAGGCTAAAGGCCATAGAGAAAGGTCAGCCAGCCTGGCCACTTTTGCCATGTTATCCCAGTTAATCCCATCATTTGCTCCTGGGCCTCCCTCATCCCCGTGTTCTGCCATCTTGAAGTCTCCCCCACTTTGCGGCAGAACTCCCCATAGCACTGGTGGCTACAGCCTCCCTCACAAAAGACTGCAGCTTCCTTCCATCAGTGATTCCTCACCACATTTCTGACCTACTGACCTCTCCCTCCTATGCTTGGTTTGGGGGTTCATTTATTTCTTTTCCTGGATTTGTTGCACAAAGGGAAACTGCTGTTCATTCCATCTTCCATCTCCCATCTCAAAACCGGAAGTCCAACTTGCATGTTACAAAGGGGTTTCTTTCCCAGAGAGCTGAAAAACATTATTAAACCTTTAAAATAACAGTAAGTTTCCAGCATTTTCAACACACACCATTGTCTGAGCATGCTGGTAAACTGAAAACATTTGCTGATAAACACCACCACTCCCTGGCTCGGAAGGCTCACGAGTCTACCTAGGGCTGCTCAGGGTACCTGGGCAGTGCTCTGAAGCTAGTGCTGATGCATTAAGCAGAGACTCGGTGGATCTCTGATGTTTTCAGGAGGTAGTAGAGAGTCTGCCTCTGGGCCCTTTCTCCCCTTCTACCAGAATCATTCCCCCTTTTTGGTTTCTGGCCTTTATTCTCTATTTTTTGCCAAAGTTGATCCAATAAAAAGTTCACACAGGGCGGCGCATGTGGCTCAAAGAAGTAGGGCACCAGCCCCACATGCCGGAGGTGGCAGGTTCAAACCCAGCCCCGGCCAAAAACTGCAAAAAAAAAAAAAAAATTCACACATCCAACATTTTTTTCCATGAAGCAAATAGAACCCATTCTTGAAATTTCTCTGCTTTATTGTTCCATGATGTCAGCATAAGTTCCGCCAGTGGTAACATGAAGGACTTAAGTAGGAAATAGTTACCACTGAAGTTTTGGGCTTAATCAGGTGTTCCTTTCTTAGGATAAGAAACCCACATGCTCAGTTTTCATCTTTCCCAGTTTTGCTTCCTGGTTCATTTCAATGTCATATTAGCTTTCAAAAGTCATTAATGGAACTGCAGGATTCTAGCAGTGGGCTACCAGGAACAGCTTAGTTCCTTATCAAGGCTGTTTTGCCAATGATGATGATGATGACGAGATGAAGTAGTTAGTACTAGTAGCAGTAATAGAAGAAGGTGCCTCCCTGTTCTAGGTGCCTTACCTTGTAAAATGATCTTCACAGAAGCCCCCAGAGGTCAATTTCATCAACCCATTCTACAAATGAGGTTCCTGAGACTCAGAGGGGTTAGGTAAATTGATTGTCCGGGGTTACACAGCTAGTAACTGGTGGAGCTGATATTTGAACCCAGGTCTCTCCCCAGTTTTAAAACCCAGCCTCACTTCTTTCCCCTCATTCTTGTAATCCTGCATTTGCTTTTATTTATGGTAGTCCTAGTAAATGAAAACTCCCACTAGTTATGACGGTGAAGAACCCAAATGTTCAGGGCTTCTGCCACCATACTTTGCAAGGAGTGTAAGCTTAATAGATCTCATAGACACGTCTAATATTGATTACTGTCCTTAGTACTAGCACTGTTGAATTCATGAATGTGCCAACAATGACTACACCCAGCATGGCCTTTCATTGTTGCCAGAGATGCCACCATCCTCATGTTAAGAGTTTATGTTCTCAGTGCCCTTCTTCCAGAAAGATCCAGAGGGACTCGTTAGGTGCTGCCTTCATGACCTCAACTCTAATTTCATCACAGGGAACATTTACCTTTCAGCCTTTACCAAGTGCTGTTGTCTGCATCAACTCATGTAGTCATCATGAAGGTCCTGCAAGTTCTTATCCTCCTCCTCCTGTAGTGTGGAATCTGAGGTGTGGCTGGGCTGGGGTCTCTCAGGCAGTAGGTAGTGGAGCCAGGTCTGCAGACCCCAGAGCCCAGCCTCAGCAGCCTGGAACAGGATCTGTGGCTGCAATCTCTCTCCAAGTAGAAGAATGCCCACACCACGCACTGCTCCATCAGTAATTTCTCACCCCAGACACAGTCCCTCTCCAAGCAGAGTCCCCTTTCTGGGAAGCAGAAAGGGTTGGATGGTGGTAAAACCTCAAGCTCTAAAACCCACCCCCTGCCTTTGACTCTTCTCCACCACTGATTTTCTACAAGACCCCTTTGAGTTCCTTAGCTCTACTGAGACTCCCTTCTGCATATATAAGAAGAGATGACAATTCCCATCTCACAGGGCATTGTGAGCATTCATCAGCTCTCCTAAAAGCTGACCAGAGAACTGCAGTATATTAGTCTGCTCATCCTGCCATAACAAAATACCACAGACTAGGCAGCTTAAATAAGAGTGGCTTATTGTCTCACTGTTCTGAAAGCTGCAAGTCCAAGATCAAGGTGTCAGCAGGTTTGGTTTCTGTGTCCTCCCTCCTTAGTTTCCAGATGGGTTCTCACCTGGTTTTCCCTTGGTCTGTGTGTTTTCTAATCTCTTCTTATAAGGACACCAGTCATATTGCATTAGAACCCACCCTAATGACCCATTTTAACCTGATCACCTCTGTAAAGGCCCTGTACTCAAATACAGTCACACTCAGAGGTACAAGGGGTAAAGGCTCCAACATTTGATTAGGAGGGAGAGACAGTTCAGCTTATAACATACAGTGTGTGCACCTGTCACCTTTGTGAATTCTGCCATCCAATACTGGACCAAAAAGAAATAGGAAACATAAATAACTGACCATCCATTCAGCAGGTGTGTACCCAGAGGGAGCTGAGGATGAGATGAAAGTCTGCTGCACTCTGCCAGCTCAGTTCTCTGTGTGTAAACATGAGCATCCCCTCCAGCTGATTGTAATTCCGGTGTTTAAAGATAGGCATTTTTCATCTGCTATGGCCTCTATAAACACCAGCAGCTACTCAGCCTGGTGTTCAACCAGGAACCAGGATCTAGGGTAATTTAGGCGTTTGTCATGTAATTCTTTACAATTATAGCAGAGCCTGCTGCATCCCCCTGAGTTGATCTGCAGCTGCACACAGGTTTCTGCAAGTTGACAGCCCCCTACCTCCCAAAACTGAAGAGGAGCCAACAGATAAATGCCCTCACCCCCAGAGGGACCATTCTAAGGCACTGTATGATCTCCCAAAGGGTCTCTGGCAGGTTAAGCCCCAGTGGCTGAGCACGATAACTCATTCATAATTGGCCTCTCCCTTCTCACGCTCACCACTTCCTGTGTGTACTTCCTGGCACCACCTATCCAGTTAAGTCCCTGCACCCAAGTCCATGTCTCAGGGACTCCCTTGGGGGAAACTGGAAACTTGGCAAGTACCCACCCCCATGAAGATGTTCCTGGCGCACAGTAGTCTCCACAATGACCCCCGTAGACCCTGTAGGAGAATCCGAAGACTACAAAGCACCAGCTTGTAGAGTTCCAATTGCACACGAGTCTTCCAGCCATTCTGCCCACTGGTCCTGGCATCATACCTCCTAATTGCTTCTCTGTATCCTCCCTTCCAGGTGATCGAGAAGAACTTGAGTGGCTGGTGGTACATTCAGATTGAAGATAAGGAAGGGTGGGCCCCGGCAACCTTTATTGACAAGTACAAGAAGACCAGCAGTGCCTCCAGGCCCAACTTTCTGGCTCCCCTGCCCAGCGAGGTGACCCAGCTCCGGCTCGGGGAAGCAGTAACAATGGAGAACAATACAGGCATTGAAGCCACAGGCCCTTCCCGGCCCCTGCCCGATGCACCACACGGTGCCGTGGACTCTGCAATGCCATGGTCCAAAGACTGGAAGAGTGTTAAGGACATCCCAAGGAAGGCATCTTCAGACATGTCTGCCTCGGCAGGCTATGAGGAGATCTCAGACCCCGACCTGGAGGAGAAGCCCAGCCTCCCCCCGAGAAAAGAATCCATCATTAAGTCAGAAGGGGAGTTGCTGGAGAGGGAACGGCAGAGGATGGAGCAGCTCCGCAGCTCTTCCCCCAAGCCTCCGGGCATGATTCTGCCCATGATTCCAGCCAAACATGCGCCCCCAGCCCGAGAGAGCAGGAGGCCAGAGCCCAAACCTGACAAAAGCAAACTGTTCCAGCTAAAAAATGACATGGGGCTGGAGTGTGGCCACAAGGTATTGGCCAAGGAAGTAAAGAAGCCCAACCTCCGCCCTATCTCCAAATCCAAAGCTGACCTGCCAGAGGAGAAGCCAGAAGCTGTTCCCCAGAATCCCTTCTTGAAGACCAAACCTCAGGTTAGGCCAAAACCAGCTCCTTCCCCCAGAACAGAGCCACCTCAGGGTGAAGACCAAGTGGACATCTGCAACCTCAGGAGTAAGCTCAGGCCTGCCAAGGGCCAGGAGAAATCCTCATTGGATGGAGAGAGCCACCAGGCTACTGGGGGCCAAGACATGGCCTTCAGCCGAAGCTTCCTCCCAGGAGAGGGGCCTGGCCGTGCCCAGGATAGGCCGGGCAAACAGGATGGGCTCAGCCCAAAGGAGATATCCTGCAGAGCCCCTCCAAGGCCAGCAAAGACCACAGATCCTTTGCCTAAGAATGCGCCTGTCCCTCTCCAAGAGGCTCCCCAGCAGAGACCTGTGGTCCCGCCACGGAGGCCACCACCCCCCAAGAAAACCTCCTCATCCAAGCCCCTGCTAGAGGTCAGAAGTCCACAGCATGAAGCCAATGACAGCAAGGCAGCTCCTGCTCCAGGCCGTGCGCTGCTTGTCCCTCCAAAAGCCAAACCTTTTCTCTCCAACTCCTTAGGAGGCCAAGATGACGTGCGTGTCAAAGGTGGGCCGGGGCCACGAGGGGCCAGCAAAGTTGGAGAGAACAGGGAGAAAGCAGCTATAGCCTCCCTCCCCAGCGCCGATGGCCCGAAGGACTCTTTGTATGTGGCTGTGGCCAACTTTGAAGGAGATGAAGATACCAGCAGCTTCCAAGAGGGAACGGTGTTTGAAGTCCGGGAAAAGAACAGCAGTGGCTGGTGGTTCTGCCAGGTCCTGAGCGGGGCCCCTTCATGGGAAGGATGGATTCCTTCCAACTATCTCAGAAAGAAGCTGTAGTCACCTCCCTTTCTATCTAGAGGGCCTGCTGGTCCCTGCTGGCTTTACTCCCGTATTTAATATGCCTCTTAATTTATCATTCTCCACCCAGCTTCTAAGGCAGACAGACTCTGGAGTACTGTGGTTTCCTCCCCGCAGGGTCAGGAGTGAGTTGTGGGAGCCCCTGGGTCTGATCCCTCCCATCACAGCATCCCTGGAGGATCAGAATCCGCAGTCCTGGCTTTCTGTCCACCGTCTACATCCCTGCCTTAAGAGAACTCCTCCTCCTGGCAATTGGCATTGTCACCCAGCAGTCAGACCATGACTCCAAGGCCTCTAGGACTAGAGGAGAGACTCCAGAAAGTGTCTCTTGTTGTGTGGATGAGGCACACCAAGGGTCAGCCCACCCAGTCCATGAAAACCTGCTCTCACTTCCTTATGTTTCTAAAAGCCCAGTGGCTTTATTGACTGTTTTCCAAATGCCTGGTACCAGGAAGAACTTAATCCTCTAGAAGTCAGTTTCCAGCAAGTCCCAGGGAAGGTGTCCTCTTTCCCCAGGCCTCAGACCCATGAGCTTCTGAGGGTCAACTGGATGCAGCTATCCGAGGAGTAGCCTGGAGGTGCACTCAGCCACCCTGCCTCCCGTCTGCTAACTTGGGACCACAATCAGCCCTAAAGGGTGGTTTCAGCCCTGAGCATGCTGCACCTTCCTCCTGCAGGCTCCAGTCCATCCAGGGCTTTTATTTTTTGGTAGCAGCAATCATTGTTGTTTGGCAGGGCCCAGGCTGGATTCGAACCCGCTAGCTCATGTGTATGTGGCTGGCGCCTTAGTCGCTTGAGCCACAGGCGCCGAGCTGATCCAGGGCTTTTAAATAAGATTACCCACTCCCCACATGGAGCATTTTGTTTTTGTCTACCCAGAGCAAGAGTTTCAAAGTTAGTTTGAATAGGCCATTCACAAGCCAGGCCTCTTGTGAGTACCCCTTCACTGAGCAGCCGGCAGGTGCCAAGCACTGTATTTGCCACTTTGTATTCATGTTGGATCCTCCTAACAACCCTCCCTTATAATACCATTTTATAGATGAGGAAACTTGGGCTGAATGCATCCAAGATCACACTAGCTAAGAAAAGGAGGAGAGAGGATTTGAATCCAGGCCTGCCAGACTTCAATGCCTTTGCTCTTTCCCCTGTAAGAGGCAAGCCAGGCAGGGTAAGATAGAAGCTGCTGGATGCCTGGAGCAGATAGCCCATCAACAATTGCTTCTCCATGGCAGAGGGAGGCCAGGGTCCTGGTAGTTAGCACAGAGCCCTGTTTCCAGGCTTGCGCCCGCCCCACACCATAGGAAGGAGCTGTGGAGCAAAGGGAACTGAGGTAGTCTCATGTGCCAGCCTCGAGGTACCCTGGTGGCTTGAAGATCAGCAGCTCGATCTCCATCAAACTAAACATAACATGCAGTAGCCCCTAAGGAGACAGTGCCCCCCCTGTCACTGCTTCCTGCTCCTCTCTGGCAGTGTAGAGTGGCTTTCTTTTTTTTTTTCATGCACTCTCCCAGTGTATTTTCTCCCAGGGAGAAGGGCAGGCCTTCCATTCATTTTGAAGATGTGGTTAACAGAGGCGTAGAGAGGCGTGGCAAAGGTGTTGCAGAACCCGATTCAGGACCCAAGGTTTCTAGCTTCCAGCCCACAATTCGTGCTTGGGAACTAAGCTTCCTGGGGAGTCAGAGAGCAAAACATCTTCCAGTCACAGCTGAGCCTGCAGGAGAAGAGAAGGTAGCCCTGCCCTGTCCTGCCCTAGCAATTCCTCATGGTCATCTGCTGTATGTTTTCGGAACCACAAAGGCAGCTTTCCTGGGGATGCTCACTATCTACCCACAGGCCAAAGATTGTGTGCAAATAGCCCTCTTCTCCACCCTGCCTCTACCGCATGGGCTTTGGCTGCTTCTGCTGGAGAAAGCTTCCTCATCTCCAGTAGCATCTGTAGTCCCTTCCTCCAGTCACCTACAAATCACATCGCCCAGAAAGGCTTGGGGCAGGGCCCCTTAGCTTTGTGCCCAGAACTGTGGGAACAGGTGGCAGCCAGGGGAAGAAAGGAGGCTGGGGAGGGTTGCCTCCTCTCGAAGGTCCCCTCACTTGGGAGGAGGCCCCATGGCATAGTTTTCCTGAGTTTTGATCTAATTTGGCTTAGATGGCTTTTGTGAAGCTGTTATATATGATTTGACTACATTTCAAAAGACAAAACTCTGATTTTTTTTCTTTTTCTTTTTTGAGACAGAGTATCATTCTGTTGCCCCAGGCAGAGTGCCATGGCATCACATAGCCCATAGCAACCTGAAACTTCTGGGCTCAAGCAATCCTCTTGTCTCAGACTCCCAGTTTTCCTTTTTCCTGGAACAACAGGCACCTGCCACAATGCTCGGCTAGGATTCTTTGGTTTTTTTGTTTGTCTTTCTCTTTTTGGTAGAGGCAGGGTCTCAAACTCCTAAGCTCAAGCAGTCCTCCTGCCTAGACCTCCCAGAGTGCTAGGATTACAGGCATGAGCCACCCCACCTGGCCAGAACTCTGATTTGCTTTTGACTCTCAGTGACCTTGTCAGGAATTTTGTGAGTTGTGAGTGCCTACTCTGCGCTAGGTGCTGAGTAGACTGGGATGTGTGTGGCTCCATCTCTGCCTGTGAAGAGCTTTGAGTTTTGCCTGCTGACTTCACTGAAGGAGTTTTTCTTTTGCCTCATCCTTTCCTCCCACGAGTCCTAACAGCTGATAGGGAATGGACTGGCTCCACTTTCTCTGGACACAAAGTTTTCTTGCAAATGAAAGAGTTTGCTTTTTTTTTTTTTTTTACTAGTATTATTATTATTATTACTGTTCTAACATGAACTATAGGTACAGAAGCCACATTCCTCTGTTCACTGTCCATTGCCTGGGTCATGCCTCGGGCTCAGGACTCTTCCATCCAGCTCCTTTTTGCTACAAGTGATGGATACTTGTATCCATCACTGATGGATACATCCAGGCAACTACCAGTGCAACCCAACTAAAGTGGATCTGTAGTGACTCCGCTAGCTGTCCTGGACTGGGGACTGAGGTCTGCACCACCCAGGACTGTCATCACGATTCTGTGAGCATATGCAAAACTCCCACAGAGCAGAATCATGGCTCTGGAAGGGATCGGGGCCATCATAATGATTGTTGTGCTGAGCACCGGGCAGGTTACCGGTGCCTGAACATGCTTCCTCGCTTAACCCTTACAACACCTCTGCAAGGTGGATAGGATCAGAAAATTAAGGTTGAGGGGGTGAGGTCACATGCCCCGGCCTTGTCCAAACAGGGACCGAGTTGGGACTCAAATTGGTTTTTTCCACTCCCTCTTGCTCATGACTTTTCTCTGCCCTCAGCAGGGAAGTGTGTACAGGGCTTCCAGGGAATTAGGTGACTCTCTCTCTGAATTCGGGTGTCTTTTCCCTTCACCCTTTGGTCATATATTTGGTCACAGGCCAAATGTGAGCCCAGAAGGTGGGCAAAATATTTTTTTCTTCTCTTTGCCACTGCTTACTTCCTTGTGATGACTACTTTATCTTACATCCTTGGGCAAATGCACAGCCCCTGGTGCCACCAAAACTTCGGAAAATCTGAGTTTAGTTTCAAGACCACCACTTGATAAGTCTTTGCTCAAACATTTTGCTCAGAATCTCTCTTTGCCATTTGGTGGGTTTATGTCATTGTCCCAGCCGAGACCATGGGGCTAGCTGAGCTCCAACTCGAACCACTTTTATTTCCCTTACCTTCCTGGGGGCTCCCTACAGCCCACACCTGGCTCTCTGTAGTCATTTTAAGCCTGTGCCACAAGGCCACTCCATATTATCACTCTCTAAGGCAAAGTCTGTGGCCCTAAAACTTTTCCAAGGCCACTGGGGATTTCACTACCAGGTGGAAAGTGGGAGAACACTCTTGCCACTTTATAGGACAGGTGCTGAATCCATGTAGGACTTGGGCAATACCTTAGAGGGAGGAATGGACGGTCTAGTATTTATTTAGCCTTTACCAAGTACCCAGCCCTGAGTGGGATAAAGAAGAAGAAACTACCCCTGCCGTCAAAGTACCCCTGCCATCATCAAGGAGAACGTTACCAGTCATGGTGACTTACACCTGGAATCCCAGCACTTTGGGAGGCTGAGGCTGGTCGATTGCCTGAGTTCAGGAGTTTGAGACCAGCCTGAGTAAGAGCAAGACCCCATCTCTTAAAAAAAAAAAATATATATCCGGGCGTTGTGGTGGACACCTGTAGTCCCAGCTACTTGAGAGACTAAGGCAAGAGAATCACTTGAGCCCAAGAGTTTGAGGTTGCCGTGAGCTATGATGCCACAGTACTCTACTGAGGGTGACAAAGTGAGAATCTGTCTCAAAAACAAATGAACGAGAACAGGGTGGTGCCTGGCTCAAGGAGTAGGGTGCTGGCCCCATATAAGTGGGGGGAGGAGGTGGTAGGGAGTGGTGGTGGGTTCAAGCCCAGCCCTGGCCAAAACTGCAAAAAAAAAAAAAAGAACGAGAACATTCAAGGCTGGGCTCCCACGATCTCACCATGCCAGCATCTCTTAAGTGTTGGGTTAGGCTATACCCTTGGAGGCCTTGCCCTTCCCTTTGGACTGTGGCAGTGGACACCTAACAACCTGAGCCATGTCTTATTTCTGCTCCAGGGGTTATCTAGATCCACCCTTCACGGCTTTTGTGTAGAGTGCAGACAGCCAGACCGCACCACAGACCAAAGATTACCCAGTGTCAGACGGGTCTGAATGAAAGGTTAGTCAGCTGGCATTCCTCCCTTGGCCTAGAGGAGATGTCCCTAACTCGGGTAAGGTCCCAACATCTGCCGGCCTGTGAGTGCCCCAGGCAGAGCTGCAAAGCTAAATCAGGAGGCTCCCCTGCTCTTGGACCACCCTCTGAGCACCCTTCCCACAGACTGCACAGTCCCTGTCTGTGGGGGGTAATGTCTGGTTTCTGGTGCTATCCCGCCAAGTTACCAAGCCCTTCCTCTAGTTCCAGCATTCCATCTTCCTTCTGTTCCCTGTTTTTTAGCCAAAGTCAGCCAATCAGGGACGAGGGGCTCAACCTCTATTGTCCTTAAAACAGCCAAACACAGTTCTATAGCCAAGTAGTCTTTGCCTTCAGACCTCCTATCTGTTTAGAAAGTGCCCCCACCTGGCTTCCATCAGCAATAAGTAATTCTAACACAGCTAAGTTCATATTTTACTCCTGGGTGTGTCTTTGAGCCCGTGTAAGTAGTAGTATCCCTCCCACACACAGAGTGATGGTAAACCACGGTTACCTTATGCAGTCCACACTTCCTGCTTCAGGGGGTCCCCAGGTCACAGGCCATTTCTAACATCCCTCTAGGAACAGCGGATATTTGACACCTGCCACCTGTGTCTGCTCATGGGCTGATGGGGATCTTGGTACTCATCGTACTCTTGGCAAACTGACAGACTCTGGTGCTGGCTTTTATTTCCTTTAAACACACACAGAAAAACATGAGTATATATAATATGAGGAGGGAGGGGGATGAAACACTAGCTGTAGCATGTGTAGACTATATACCATTAGACTTTTTCTTTCTTTTTTTAAAAATAAAAAGGTGCTTGACTGGTTTCAAGCTTCATTGGGATGATAACTGTGTCTATGGATTTAATTTTTAGAAGAAAAGATGCATAGCTTTGTGTCTCAGCACCTGGGCCTGGGATGTTCGGGATCAAAAAACAGAAACCTGGGGTGGTGCCTGTGGCTCAAAGGCCGGGCGCCGGCCCCATATGCCAAAGGTGGCAGGTTCAAACCCAACCCTGGCCAAAAACTGCAAAAAAAAAAAAAAAACAGAAACCTGGGTCGGGCGCGGTGGTTTGCGCCTATAATCTTAGCACTCTGGGAGGCTGAGACAGGAGCATTGCCTCAGCTCAGGAGTTCAAGACCACCCTGAGCAAAAGTGAGACCTCCTATCTCTGCGAAAATCAGAAAACTAGCTGAGCATTGTGGTGGGCTTTGTTGTCCCAGCTACCTGGAAGGCTGAGGCAAGAGGATCACTTGAGCCCAAGAGTTTGAGGTTGCTGTGAGCTATGACACCATGGCACTCTACACAGGGCAACACAGTGAGACTCTTGTCTCAAAAAAGAAAAAAAACAGAAACCTATGCAAGCATTGCCCAAAAATAGGGGTGACCCCGCTCAGTGCCCTAGTGCATCTTCATTCTTTTTTACTACAATGTTTAGAAACCACAGGAAAGCTTCCCCTTTTTTTTCTGGGTATCTCCTACACATTCTCAGCTTCTAGGCCTAGAGATAGAAAACATCCCAGGAGGAATGGAGGAGTCCCAAACCTCTTGCTGACATTGCCTCCTAGTGGTCAGGAGTGGGCCAGGGGAAGGCATGTGGTCATTGTTGGACCACAGGGATAGCCCAAGGCATCTGCGCCTGGGAGCCCAATGTTTTATTACTTTCCCAAAGGCAGAGCCAAAGTAAAACCAATCAATGTGGCGGTCCCTTAGTCCCGGGTGAATCTTTTTTTTTTCTTTTTGAGACAGAGTATCAAGTTGTCTCCCTTGATAGAGTGCTTTGGCGTCACAGCTCACAGCAACCTCAAACTCTTGGGCTTGAGCAATTCTCTTGCATCAGCCTCCCAAGTAGCTGGGACTACAGGCACCCACCACAACTCCCGGCTTTTTTGGTTGGTTGGTTGGTTTTGGTTATATTTGTCATTGTTGCTTAGCAGGCCCAGGCCAAGTTCGAACCTGCCAACCTAGGTGTATGTGGCTGGCGCCCTTACCTATTGAGCTACAGGTGCCACCCCCGGGTGAGTCTTTAAACAAAATGACATCACCACCAGCCCTTCCTAGACAAAGAAGAAGAAAATCAGCCCAGTCCCCAACAGAAGAACTTCAAAAAGGGGTATTTACATAGAATTTTCATCCTTCCTTGGAGGAAGCATCTTAAAGAATACAATGACCTTCTGATGGAGGTTGCTTAGGGATAATGATCAATAATATAATAATAATGATCTCTTCCCATAAGAAGGAAAAAATATGGTTCTGGGCCCCAATGGGAGCATGTTCACCCCAGTTCTTCCTAACCAAGAGTAATCATGAGAATAGGGCCGGAAGGGTGTGTTTGAAGGAGTACTCAAGCCTCATGGGATAGGATGGCTCCTTCTGACTTGCTCTGACCACATTTCTCCCCCATGGCCTTCCCTCAGTCTTATTTGGGACTGGCACACTCACTATTCCGCTCCATACTGCTTCAGCCATGCCAAACATGGTCCAGGTAGCTCACCCTTACGCAGACCGGCAACCCGTGGAAAGTGTCTGGGCCCAAGACTGACGTCATGTGGCCGCTCCTCTCTAAGTCTGCAGTCTTCAATGTCCATTCCTTCTCTAGCTCTGTATCATCGGGTCCAAGTGTGATTCCTCAACATGTTGAAACCCTCGCTTCCCAATCTATGGCTCTCAAATTTTAGTGACCTTAATGATTGGAGATTGTTAAAATGCAGACTCCTCAGGTTCATCCCCTGAAAGTCAAAATCATCAGGAATCATCATCCTTTAAAAGTACATTCTTTGTCCAGTGCTGGCCAGATGACAGGGTGGGGGAATAAGTACATTCCGAGGAAATAGTCTGCACTCTCCATTTTGAAACAGCCACACTCATACCTTACGTGGTATAGTCTAAGTGTTCAAATATAGTGCTTGAGGCTATTATTATCCATGTCATCATTATTTTTCTAAGCATTTACTGTGTTCCAGACCTGTTAGGCACTTTATATTCATTATTTTATTTCATCCTCACAATGCCCTGTTAGAGGCTGGGTACAGTTGCTCTCTCCCATAATCCTAGCACTCTGGGAAGCCAAGGCCTGTGGATTGCTTGAGTTCAGGACTTGGAGACCAGCCTGAGCAAGAGCAAGACTCTGTCTCTACTAAATATAGAAAAACTATTGAGGATGATTGCTTGAGCCTAAGAATTTGAGGTTGCTGTGAGCTATGATGCCATAGCACTCTACCCAGGGCAATAGAGTGAGACTCCATCTCAAAAAAGAAAAAAAAATACCATTAGATAGATACCTATATTTTACATACGAAGGCACTGGACCACAGGGTCACCTATCACCTGTTCCTGAAGCTGACTTTTTTACCACACGCTATGTACCCTCCCCAGTGTTAATCAAAGCTCATCTCTCATCCTGATATAACTATTGCTTGGGAATCATGAGTACAAAATACTTATTTAAGTCAAGGGCCACTCATGAACTTCAAGGTTTCCTATTTGCTATTGGTCTAACTTGGATTCTAATTTTATTCAAGGCTCAGCACTCAAAGCACAGTGGTTAGGGCACCAGCCACATACACCAAGGTTCGAACCCAGCCAGGGCTAGCTAAACAACTGCAACAACAACAAAAAGAAATAGCTAGGGTTGTGGTGGGCACCTATAGTCCCAGCTACTTGGGAGGCTGAGGCAAGAAAATCGCTTAAGCCCAGGAGTTGGAGGTTGCTGTGAGCTGTGACACCACAGCACTCTACCCAGGGCTATAGCTTGAGGCTCTGTCTCAAAAATATATTTTTTTTTTTCAAGAGTCTCTTCTTTCCAAAACCTAACTCTTTAATTAAGGGAAAGAATCTAACTTTTATTGAGTACATACTATTAGTTGGGTACCTTATAGATGTTATCTAATTTAATATTCACTACTGTCCTTCTAGGCAGGAATTAGTATAACCATTTTATGGATGAGGAAATTAACAGTGTGAGAAATTAAGCAACTTTCCCATGGTCACAGCTATTGAGAAGATGAACTTGGATATCTAAATCCAAAGCCCCTTACCTAACAGTTCCCAAATCTTCTCAGCACTTCAAAAAGTATTTTCCAGAACAAATGTCAATAGGTATTCTAAAATAAGTGTTCTGTGGGCACATTAGTTTCAGAAGTTCTATGTTAAATAAAGTTTAGCAGTGTCTTTATTGCAGGACTTCTTACATAAGAATACTCTGATATAATAACATGCAGTGTGAAATGTCTGAGAGGGGGTTTATTTATATTGGGTTTCTCATATGTACTGTCCATGAATCCATTCACAGAGCTTCTAGCAGGAACAATGTTTCATGTAATAAACTCTGGAAAATGTCAAATTTTACATTTCAGCTCTACCTTGAATTCTACCTGAACCACAACCCCTACCTACCCTTAGCCAGATCCTTCACCCTAATTGTCTATAACTCTGTCCCACACTGCAACCCAATCTCTAATGATCACATTAACAGAATCATGAGTACAAAATCCTTATTTAAGTCAAAGAGCTGCTCATGAACCTCAAGGTTTCCTATTTGCTATTTTTCTAACTTGGAGCTCTATGAATGGATTTTCCCATACAGGTTGAGCTCCAAAATCTGAAGCACCAACATGATGCTCAAGGAAATGCCCATTGGAACATGTCAGAGTTTGGATTTTCAGATTAGGGATGTTCAGCTAGTATGTATTCTGCAAATACTCTAAAATCTGAAAAAATCTGAAATCCAAAACACTCCTATTCCCAAACATTTTGAATAACTGATACTCAACCTGTAGTGAGACTGCCTCACATAGAAAACTTGAGAAAATTGCCACCAGGAATGGGATTTTTTTTTTTTTTTTTACCTTTCAACAAGTTTTTCTTTGCAATTATGGTGATGTGCAGAGACTACACATCCGAGTTAATAAAGTCCAGGTTCGGCTTGGCACCTGTGGCTCAAGTGGCTAAGATGCCAGCCACGTACACCTGAGCTGGCAGGTTCGAATCCAGCCTGGGCCCACCAAACAACAATGACGGCTGCAACCAAAAAACAGCCGGGCGTTGTGGCAGGCGCCTGTGGTCCCAGCTACTTGGGAGGCGGAGGCAGGAGAATCGCTTGAGCCCAGGAGTTGGAGGTTGCTGTGAGCTGTGATGCCATGGCACTCTACCCAGGGCGACAGCTTGAGGCTCTGTCTCAAAAGAAAAAAATTAAATAAAAAAATAAAGTACAGGTTCACCTCCTCTGAAATCCACGAGGTCCAGGTCTCACAATAAACTTTGTCCTCTGGTTCCCTTCAACCATACGGAACTTAGCCACACACTTCTACAGTATAGTATAGAATAAAGAACTTCAGTTTTCTGGGCGGTGCCTGTGGCTCAGCGGGTAGGGCGCCGGTCCCATATGCCGGAGGTGGCGGGTTCAAACCCAGCCCCGGCCAAAAAAAAAAAAAAAAAAGAACTTCAGTTTTCATGAAGTACCCATGAATAATTTTTTAGCATGTGTAAAGCATATATTTAAATATTTTATATGTATATATAAAATACATGGGCTACTAAATAAATAGATCACGTACAAAATTGTTAGGTTGGAAACTCTTATACCCCGGGCCTGGTTTGTTCCCTTCCATGTGAATGGAGCTCCGTTCCAGCAATGCCGCAGC
This sequence comes from Nycticebus coucang, assembly GCF_027406575.1. NCBI lineage: Eukaryota > Metazoa > Chordata > Mammalia > Primates > Lorisidae > Nycticebus > Nycticebus coucang. The sequence continues at coordinate 76,220,012 of NC_069796.1, read as the reverse complement.
CCTCCCTTTAGGAAAGGCTAAATGATGCACAGGGGAGCAGGAGCCAGGCAGGTGTAGCTCAGCCTCTCTCTCCAGCTCAGAGGGTCATAATCCCTGGGAGCACATATTCCACCTGGCCTCTGGGTGCCTGTGACTCCATCAATAAACGTGTTTAATTCTAGGACTCAGACTCAGGAAACCCAAGACTGCCATGCACCACATCTAACCCATGGCTCTCAAGAATCAAACTAGCATTTTATTCTCCCCCTCTCTGTCTTATCCCTTTGTCTCTTCTCTAGTTCTGAACTTAGGTGAGGAGAACAGAGAGCCATGTGTTAGGCTCCTCAAAAAAAAGTCGATGGGGGTGGCGCCTGTGGCTCAAGGAGTAGGGCGCCGGTCCCATATGCCGGAGGTGGCGGGTTCAAACCCAGCCCCGGCCAAAAACCACAAAAAATAAAGAAAGAAAGAAAGAAATAGAAAAAAAAAAAGTCGACGGCAGTGATTTTCAACCTTTGTGCCACCGCATCACAAAATTTTTGTGATCAGCAAAATTTTTAAAGATCATTAATTAAATTATTTTCAAAAGATGTTGAAAGCACAGTAAGTGTATTCTTTTTTTTTACTCCTTTTTTTTTTTTTCTTGATCAACGTAATGTTAAGCGTGCCATGAAAGTTTAACTGTAGGTTTGAGTGTGCGTGAGAGAAAAAGGTTGAAAAATCACTGGTCTATGGGTACTGAGGAGGCTAATTTTAGCTGACTTATTGTGTATTAAAATAAAATACACATACAAAATATGTCCGATGGCTAAGGCGCCGGCCACATACACCTGAGCTGGCAGGTTCGAATCCAGCCTGGGCCCACCAAACAACAATCACGGTTGCAACCAAAAAATAGCCAGGCATTGTGGCAGGCGCCTGTAGTCCCAGCTACTTGGGAGGTGGAGGCAAGAGAATCGCTTGAGCCCAATTGGAGGTTGCTGTGAGCTGTGATGCCATAGCACTCTACCCAGGGCAACAGCTTGAGGTTCTGTCTCAAAAAAAAAAAAGAAAAGAAAACAAAATATGCCTGAAAAGAGGTAGGAATTGATGTACTCCAATGGCTTTTCTCTGGATTCAGGGACCTCACTGACAAAAGAACAATTCTAGTCTTTGGGGTTAGACAGACCTGGGTTTGCATTCTGGCTCTGATTCACATTTTACCTTCTTGAAACTCGGAGTGTCCTCATTTGTAAAATAGGGGCGACAATCTTTCTCAGAGTTGCTGTGAAGATTACTGAGAATTATGTACAGGAGTTGGCAAACCTTATCTTAAGGGGTCAGATAGTAAATATTTTGGGCTTTGCAAACCAAGAGGCAAAACCAGAATGTTATGCAAGTACTTATGTAACTACTCAAATGTAACCATTTGAAAATGTACAAACCATTCTTAGCTCTGGAGGGGAGAGGGATGGAGAAAAGAAGCTGCATGGATTAGGCCCAAGGACTAGCTAGATAGTTTGCCACACCTGGCCTGGTCTATATTAATCTTTTAGTTCATCATTTTTCTCAAAATGAAAGTTTTTCCAAAGTGTGTTTATGGAACATCCTCTCCAATATCCTAATGCAAGCGTGTTCTGTGATCAAATCCATTTGGCAAACACTTGCATGAGCACCCTCCAAACCCCCACGTCATACATAGGCTCATTTAACGCTCACATCCATCCACTGAGAAGCTATTTTACCTGGTTGAATACAGCATTTCCAAAATGTATTTGACAACAGAATCCTCTTTTTCATGTAACATTTATGAACATCCCACAGAACATAAGTTGGAAAATGCTGCTATAGATCCTAAATTTTATCCATTATTCAGAACTTTACTGTATTAAATTTAGTTCATACCCCCAGAACGAATAAATATGAGGAATCTGGCTTGGATGGTGCCTGTTAGTTCTGATCCTCAGCAGAGCAGCCAGGCTGCTATTTTTTTAATGTATCCCCCTCTAAAAGTAAGGTGTTGCCAATGTGATGGTATTAAGAGGTAGGGCCTGTAAGAGATGATTAGGCCAGGAGGGCTCCTTCCTCTGAGAGGGAACGGGATTAGGCACCCTTACAAAGGGGCTTGACCGAGGGGGTGGGTTCACTCTGCTCTTGGCTCTGAGGACACCGTGTTCATTCTCCACTTGCCCTTCTGCCTGCCGCAAGAAGGCCCTCTCCAGGTGCTGGACTTTTCCTTGATCTTGGACTTCCCCTCTAGAATTGTGAAAAATAAACTTCTGTTCTTTATAAATTACCCAATTTGCATTATTTGGTGATAAACAAACAGACTAAGTCACAGGCCAGATTGGTCTTCAGTTTTGAAACAACTGCAGATTCGCTGATCTATCTCCCTGCATGTGTCTGAACCCTAAGAGTGTTCACGTGGAGAGCCCCGGGGAAGCCCCCTCAGAAGGACTGAGATGCCTGATAGCTCCGGGGAAACATGGAATGGCTTACATGAAGGAGACCTGAAAACCAGGCCATATCCATGCTGCTATGAACATGAATTCGCCAAACAACTTTTACTGTATTTTTTGTTGTAGTCAATACACATAACATTTAACATTTCAACCACTTGTAAGTGTTCAGTTCACTGGCATTAAGTTCACATTGTTGTGCAACCAGCACCACGACTCATCTCCAGAACTTTTTCATGTTCCCATATCAAAACTCTGTACCCATAAAACAACTCCCTGTGCTCCCTTCTTCCCAAATCCCTCCAACCACCACCATTTTACATTCTGTCTCCACAGTTTTGATTACTCTTGGGACCTCATATTAGTGGAATCATACAGTAGTTGTCCTTTTGTGTTTAGCTTATTTCATGCAGCATAATGTTCTCAAGGACCGTCCATGGTGTGGCACATGCCAGAATTTCCTTCCTTTTAAGGCCGAAAAATATTCCACTGTATATTTAGACAACATTTTGCTTATTCATTCATCCAGCAGGGGACACCTCGTTGCTTCGTACTTTGGGCTGTTGTGAATAATCCTGCTATGTACATGAGCACAAATATCTGTTCAAGTCCCTGCTTTCAGCTCTTTGGGGTATATACCCGGAAGTGGAATTGCTGGACTGTATGCTAATTCTGTGTTTCATATTTGAGAAACCACCATGATGTTTTCCACAGCACCCACACCCTTCGTTGTATGTTTGCTGTTAAATTCTAGCCACATTTCGGAAGTGGATTGGTAGTGGTGTGGTTATTGTGGGAGTGGATTCCAGAGAAAAGGAACAAGTTGTGTTCCCTTCTCTCTCTCATACGCTTGCTCTCTTGCCCTTCCACCTTCCTTTACAGGATGACGCAGCAAGAAGGCCCCCGCCAGATGCAGGCCCCTCAACCTTGGACTTCCTGGCCTCCAGACTATAAAAAAATAAATCTCTGCACTCAGGGAAGCCGAGGCAGGTGGATTGCCTGAGCTCATGGTTTCAAGACCAGCCAGAGCAAGAGCAAGACCTCATCTCTAAAAAATAGCAGGGCCTTGTGGCAGGCACCTGTAGTCCCAGCTACTTGGAAGGCTGAGGCAAGAGAATCTCTTGAGCCTAAGAGTTTGAGATTGCTGTGAGCTGTGACGTGACAGCACTCTACAGAGGATAACAAAGCGAGACTCTGTCTCAAAAAAAAGTAAATAAATAAGTAAATCTCTGTTCTTTGTAAATTATAAAGCCTTGGATGTTGTGTTACAACACAAAATGAACTAAGACAATGATTTTTTTTTTGCAGTTTTTGGCCAGGGCTGGGTTTGAACCCGCCACCTCCGACATATGGAGCCAGCGCCCTACTCCTTTGAGCCACAGGTGCCGCCCTGACAATGATTTTTTTCAAATTTGAGTTTTTACTCACCCATTTTAAAGATAAGAAAATTCTTATCAACCCCCCCATGTTTAGACTTAAATGATTTTAACTAGAATGTTAATTATAACATTTAATTATAATATTAATATATGGTATGTATATAACATAAACATGTTCTCTTTGTAACTATTATACAAATAAAAAATGAACACATTCAAAGGTTAAAACACACAGCCCCAAAACCAATATAGTTTACCTTAACATTTACAGGAGAGCTGATGTTGCTTTTTATTTTTAATTTGCATGTGTGTGTGTGAAAACACTGATTTTTTTCAGCTTTACTGATATTATGTCTCCACTCACACGGACAGCATGGACCCAACCACACTGGAGCAGATTTTCTGAAGTCAATCTGCCTATACATTCTGTGTATTGTGACAACTCATTTTTCTCTAATGGAAATACTGGGAAGATCTTTATTAAAGCAGCACATCATAGTGTATTAACGGCCATTCAGCACAAACACATAACTTATGTATTAAGTCAAACGTGGCCCTTTTCTCCTCAGCCCATGAAATCCAAAGTAACAGCCAGAGACCCCAATTCACTTGCTAACAGAGCTCACTTGTTGGGGCCAACATTCAGATTCTCCAGAATATGCCTATTCATATTTTTTAAAATATCATCAAAATGGAAACTCAGAATTTAAACATTCTCATAGAGAAGTTTTATACCCAAGTTAAGAAACACTGTCATCCTATTTAATTCCAAGCTTCCCTTTAATTCTGCCAAACCTTGGGGATGAACAGACAGACTCTAATTGGAAAGTCTTTTTGCCACCAGCCTCTCCTCTTCCTAGGAGAGCTTTTCCATGGATGAGGGTACTCAGAAGCTCCACATGCAGTGTATTCTGAAAGGAGTTCAGAAATTGCAGGGATCACCCAGGGACTCACTTTCACATAGGCACCGGCTCCCAGGAGCACACAACAGCGATGTGTTAATTGATACCCACAGCAACTCCTGAAACTTCATTTTTACCCAAAATTGACAATAAGAAAAAAAAAAGCTGGGAATAAAGATTTAAGCAACTTAACCAGTAAATTATTTTGCATATTTTCACATTACAACAAACAAGAATATGTTATTAGTAGAACATAAGCCTTGCCTGAATTTTTAAGATAAAACTGCAAAAAAAAAAAGAGACTGCAGACTTGAAAGAAATGTTGGCTGCGGTGGGCTGCTTCAGGCCAGGCCCCAGGCTCCAGGCCTCTGAGGAAACTTAAGGAAAGTTTGAGAAACTAAGCGATTAAATCCTGCCACTGGCAAGCAGGGCAGAGACAATTAGGAGACTTCCTCCTTGCAGGTCTACTCCTGGGGGTTATTATCAATCATCCCATGGGGGATGAGCTGCAGAGATGCTCAGGGAGAGAAAAACTCTCAGATACACTGTTTGCTAGTGCTGTAAGTGATGGAAGAAAGGGTTTGTTTATAAAAGCAAATATTTCTGAGAACCCCTTGCTCATCATAGACAAGCAAGTAGCTCTCTGGCAGGGAGAAGAGAGAGCTAGTTCCCCTTGCAGACTGCTTTCTTTCAGCCCAGGGAGTAGAAGCCAATGTGTCTCCTTCAGAGGCAAAGTTCACCCCTCACCTCCATACTGGGTCAGTAGCATCAGCCAAAATATGCCCTGGGGCAGCGCCTATGACTCAACGGAGTAGGGTGCTGGCCCCATATGCCCGAGGTGGCGGGTTCGAGCACAGTCCTGGCCAAAAACTGCAAAAAAAAAAATAAATAACCCACGCCCTGGGCTGTGCACTTCCCTGGACATTTGTGTCAATTAGAAATCCAATGTGCCCTTCACAGATGTCCTCATGGACCCCAGTAGACCCACAATAAACAGACTGGGACAGACCTACAGGGATGAAACTACTTTAGAATGAGGAAACTGAGTATAGAGCCTGTATGGACAGTCCTGAACCCTCCATCTTCAAGCACTACAGTTCAGGGACAACCAGCCTATATCTGGAACCCACTCTGAGACAGGCTTGTTTCTGGAAAGACAGAGAAATGACTAAGAGAAGTCCATAGTCTAGCCAGGAGGACTGACCTACAAATAGCTACTGGGGACTCTGGGGAGAGTTATAGGAGAAATATCTGAAGGGTTCAGAGCAGGGAAGGAAAATCCAGCTGGGGTTAAGGGTTTGGAAAAGCTGCCTAAAGGGCCAAAACTATGGGACCTTATGGATGAGGGCAGCCTTTCCAAAACATGAAGCCTTTGAGCACCGTCACAAATACTATTATGTCCGTATCCTGTCTACTCTAGCATTCACTTAATATTTCATTTTAAATAGATTAACTCAAAAGGTAAATGTGTTTCTTTGAAAGGAAGCTTTATATCTGTGAGAATAATTGGAAGACTTGTATAGTTTTCCATACGTAGAAGGTAACTGTAAAAGTAAATACAAGGAAAGGGAAATGGTATTGCTGAGTTCCAGCTAGGTAGAGCTAGTTGCCTATTAAAAGTTCCGACTCTGGGGCGGCGCCTGTGGCTCAGTCGGTAGGGCGCCGGCCCCATATACCGAGGGTGGTGGGTTCAAACCCGGCCCCGGCCAAACTGCAACCAAAAAATAGCCGGGCGTTGTGGCGGGCGCCTGTAGTCCCAGCTACTCGGGAGGCTGAGGCAAGAGAATCGCTTAAGCCCAGGAGCTGGAGGTTGCTGTGAGCTGTGTGATGCCACGGCACTCTACCGAGGGCCATAAAGTGAGACTCTGTCTCTACCAAAAAAAAAAAAAAAAAAGTTCCGACTCTGAGGCCCGCTTTCTCTAGAGAGATCAGCATGTGTTAAGGAGGTGTTAAAGACAAGCTAACACCAAACTAAGATTTTATACTTCATTGAAACAAAAGAATTGCCAGGTACTGAACATGGTGATAACCGGCCACTGGAATTCAGTGTCATTCCACACATAGGGAATTACCACCCTCAATCACTTTTCCCACACTTCAAAAGATACTGGATTTGGTGCCTTTGTTAGATGCAGGGGATGCAGGACGATGTCACCAGAACGTGGACATGATGGGACATGTGAACGGCTGGACATGGCACTGGAAGCTTGCAGCTGGAAAATAGTAAGTACACTTCCATAACTGCAAACTGAAATGTGAACAGGATCACCCCCATCTGGTCACCCTCTTCTGGATCTAATAATGTTCAATGAAGTCTAGGGTAGAAATAATTTTAACTGACTTTTTTTTTTTACTTTTTTTAACTGACATTTTTTGATCTTTTAATAACACTACTGAATTATAGCAAGATTGTCTAAACCCTTTGTGTGGAAGGAAACAAAAGGGAGAATTCTTTGTAGAGACCGTTGCTAAAAAGCTCACCAGATTGCCCTAAAATCCTGTGTTTATGTGTCTGTCTCCCCACCAGACGAACCCTCCAGGAACAAATCTCATGTTACCATTCTCTGTCTCCTGAGTATTAGCAGAAGACTCCCCACACTATAGTGCTCCATTTTTGCTGCGTGAAGGAGCCCACCCAGTAGTGTGGTGGGGGAAGAAAAATCAAATCAAAAACGCTAGTATGCTTCTGATTTATGTTTTCTTAATGTGAGACAATGTAACATGGTAGTTAACTTGAGTTGACAGGCCTGAATTTTTGCCCATAACATGAGGATAATAAAAGCACCTGCCTCATGGGGTCAGTGAAAGGATTCCATGAGTTAATAGATGTAAAGCAATTAGAACAGTGCCAGCAAACACTCGCCTGATGGTAGCTGTCATTGTTATCATTATTCATGTAATTCAGTGCTTTTCAACCTTCCTAATGCCGCAACCCTTTAACACAGTTCCTGTGGGTCACGACAGGTTGAGAACCACTGCTGTAATTAATCAAATTAGCTTATATACAATTAGCCTACAAATTACATATATTAATTACATATATACACGCATGCACATACATACACATATGAATTATCAGATGTTTACATGTGGTGGACATTTTGAGTTTTAGCTCCCCGTAATTTCTTTTCCTTTCTTCAGGTAGTATCGCCTTCATTTTTCTTTGGGGAACCACTGCCCCCGACTCAATCCAGGTGATTTGGATCAGGCTAGCTTCACTACTGGGGTTCAAGAATGGCCACGTGATTCAGATCTGCCCAATCAGTGCAGAGGTGCCAGGGACCACAAAGATGAGTAAGGCTCCCTGCACTCAAGGTTCACTTCTAGAAGGGAATCTAGACAAAGGAACTCCACTCTGCAATCATGCCACAGTACCTGTTGTTATCAAGAGACTATGAACATAGCAGAAGAACAGGAGACAGGGAGGATCAATTCTGATCCAGGATTGTCTGGGAGAGAGGGGAGCATGAATGTTTTAATTGTAAAGTAATCTGTTCCCTTGTCTGGATTCTGGAAACCATTCACAGAATATCTGTTTCAATTAGATTGTAATCACCCAGTTACTTGGGACGCTGAGGTAAGAGAATTGCCTAAGCCCGGGAACTGGAGGTTGCTGTGAGCTGTGTGAGGCCACGGCACTCTACCAAGGGCAATAAAGTGAGACTCTGTCTCTACAAAAAAAAAAAAATTAGATTTTAATCAGCCACAGGTAGTGGATTTCTTTTCTTTTTTTTTTTTTTTATTGTTGGGAATTCATTGAGGGTACAATAAGCCAGGTTACACTGATTGCAATTGTTAGGTAAAGTCCCTCTTGGTAGTGGATTTCTTTAATGACGGCCTGATGTTATCGTGCAGAATGACATGTGCTTTACGGCCTGCTGGAAATTTGTGCAGGCCTCCCAAGAGCAGTCCAGGTACCATGAGGGGGTGGCATTTGGGGGAACAGAACCCCTATTCCTAGTATCCCTTTAGACTAGCATACAACGGATTTTGGCCTTGTCCTCCTCTTGACTGGGAGGGTGTCATTTTAGCTGGGTGGGGTATAAGCTAAAGGTTTTATATTTGCCACTGCTTGCTTCTGAAAGCAACAGAAACATGCAGGTGTACCCATCCACAGCTCTGATGCCCCAAAATGCCTCATCTGACTCTGCTGCCTAACGCCCTTCAGTTCCTCCTCACCTGCCCAGCATCAAGTATAAGCCTTTTTTCAATTCCTCTACTAGGTATATACCCAGAAGACCAAAAATCACATTATAACAAAGATATTTGTACCAGAATGTTTATTGCAGCCCAATTCATAATTGCTAAGTCATGGAAAAAGCCCAAGTGCCCATCGATCCACGAATGGATTAATAAATTGTGGTATATGTACACCATGGAATATTATGCAGCCTTAAAGAAAGATGGAGACTTTACCTCTTTCATGTTTACATGGATGGAGCTGGAACATATTCTTCTTAGTATCTCAAGAATGGAAGAAAAAGTATCCAATGTACTCAGCCCTACTATGAAACTAATTTATGGCTTTCATATGAAAGCTATAACCCAGTTATAACCTAAGAATATGGGGAAGGGAGAGAGAGAGGGGAGGGAGGGAGGAGGATGGGCAGAGGGAGGGGGATTGGTGGGACTACACCTGCGGTGCATCTTACAAGGGTACATGTGAAACTTAGTAAATGTAGAATATAATTGTCTTAACACAATAACTAAGAAAATGCCAGAAAGGCTATGTTAACCAGTGTGATGAAAATGTGTCAAATGGTCAAACTGTTTATAAAACCAGTGTATGGTGCCCCATGATCACATTGATGTACACAGCTATGATTTAATATAAATAAATAAATAAATAAAAGTCTAAGCCTTTTAATTTAGCACACGAAGAAGACTCTTTAGGGGTGTTATCAGGCATTGTTCTGTGTGCTTGGGAGACAAAGATAAATAAAACTTGCTCCCTATCCTCAAGTGATGCCCCAAAATGCCTCATATGAGGCAACTCAGACTTACGGGTAATAAAATTAAAAGTTACTGACTTCTGGAATTGAAAATTCCAGGGGGTAGATTCAGACATCACTAGATCCAGTTCAGATTATGCTTTTTTTTTTTTTTTTTTTTTGAGACAGAGTCTCTGTCACCCTGGGTTGAATGCTGTGGCATCATCACAACTCACAGAAACCTCAAACTCTTATGCTCAAGAGTTCCTCTTGCCTCCCCCTCCTGAGTAGGGGGGACTATAGTCACCTGCCACAACACCTGTCTACTTTTTCTATTTTTAGCAGAGAGGGGGGCTTGCTCTTGCTCAGGATGGTCTTGAACTCCTAAACTCAAGAGATTCTCCCACCTCAGCCTACCAGACTGCTAAGATTACAGGCATGAGCCACCGTGCCCAGGCAGTTCAGATTACTTTTCAGGGTTTGGTTTCTTCCTCTTTCTCAGCTATGTTTTGTGTTGATTTCCATCTTGAATAGGCTTTGCCCTAGTAGAGAGTGGCCTCAGCTTTTCCCCTTATGGAGGTTCCAAGCAGCTCCAAGTTTACGTCTTCCCAAATTCATGGGCAAAACAAAAGATTATTCCTTTTAAGAAGTTGTTAAAAAGAAAAAGTTCTAGATCTGAAAGTTCTTGGCCAAAATGGATCACATGACCATCCTAAAACAATCATGGCTTTGGAATACATTGTTTGGCTCATAGCTGGGTTCATTCTGGGGTGCAGATGGAGTCGAATCCCCCAGAACTATGTGGACTAAGCGTCATAGGTGGAAGGAATTTATTTTTCAAAAAGAATTCAGGGCACCATTACTAGAAGAAATAATAATAATGATAGGCACAAACTACACGGACTAGAATCTAACCTTTATCCAGCTGTTGCAGTAAGTCCATTGTCTTTTCATAATACAGAGTGTTCTTTATGGAGACCAGAAAATTGTGTTGAAGGGAAAGACTTTGTAAAGTCTCTTCAACATTTTTCAGAGGACAGAATATTCTGATTTTTAAGATTGCTTCCTACTATCAGGAGAAAAATATATCTTCATATATGCTAACTAGAGAAAGAAAAGCCTTAAGATAATAGAAACATTTTTTAGGAGGATCCAATTCCATCTGCTCTAGTTATTGGTTTAACCAGCAACTATCTGAACTATGAACCACGGTTTAGCCCTCTTGAAAGATCCTACCTGCAACCAGGACAGAGACTCTGGCCCAAGTGACCAGGACTGGATACTTAATTTCCCAGGCTTAAATGAGTAGTGTGGTATTCTGTCACATCCATCTGTTCCTCCTCATTTCCCTGACATTGCTACCCCCATGAAAAGATAAAATCATTAAACTTGGATTTGCCATCGTTTTTCAGCAAGTAGAGATAATGCCTCAATAAGACAGGCTGGAGGAATCAGCCTCCTGCTTTGTCACTGGTTAGCTGCAGCACTGTCCTTTCAGAGGCAAAAGCAACATCTCTACAAACTTGGCTTCCTGGCTTGCTATAATTTAATAAATACTCTTCTAAGTATCTGCCAAGTATTCATGTTGGCCACCTGTGATAAGTTGAATTATTATTGGTCCCAATTTTTTACCCCTCCATCTGCTCACACCTCTTGCCTAAGACTTTGCAGGCAAGGACAAAAAGTTCTTCTCCATCCCTTGACTTTGGGCCTGGCCACAGGACTTCCTTTGACTCATGGGATGTTGCCAGATGTGACACAAAGAGAGGCCACCACCTGTTCATGCAATTGGCTGTACTTTCTTGTACATGTTCCTCAATCGTGCAAGGAATATACCTAACCCCTGGGTCCGAGGAGGACAAGACACCTGAGGCAGGCCTTAATTCGACCCTCAGCCTAGAGTGAAATCCAGCTGACCCCAACTGATATTGGCTCCAGCTGTCCTAAAGGCACATGCGGGAGCATAAATTATTTGGAAATAATTTCAAATATAGAATAGACTGAAAGTTTCCAGACCCAAGGTTAAAATCATTCTGACACTCGAGACAAAAGGAAAACGGAGATCCAATTCATGTAGTTAACGTGGCCAGTGTTCTGCCTAGAATGCAGGTGGGGTGAGATTCCTGACCATGGAGAAATCCACACGTGGGCTATGGCGGACAGGGATTTAAAGGGTTGGGGCAGTCAGGATTGGTGCCATTCCTATTTCCTGGGCAGGATATGAACCTGACCTTGTCTGGGCGGGGCAGGTTTATTTGGGCAGGTACGTCTGATCTATCATAGACCAAAGAACATCTTTATCCAGATCGACCTGTTGTTAACATTTTGCCCCATTTGCTCACATGTAAATTGTTAGGGGGGAAACATTTGAAAGTAAGTTGCATATATTGTTGTAGGGGAAACTGAGCCCTGATCTTTGGTTTAAAACTCACTTCCTACTTGAGAGACCTGGAGAATCACGAGAATGGCACGTGAGTTGTGTGTGTGCAGGAGGTCAGATAACTGGCCTCTGAGAGAGAATGTGTATGTGAGGTGCGGCAGTAATAATGATGGTAAAGATTCTCTAGATTCCAAAGGTCTCTTGATGCTGGAGGCAGAGGTTGTGCTCAATGTCTGCAGTTTTTGGCCGGGGCTAGGCTTGAACCCGCCACCTCTGGCATATGGGGCTGGTGCCCTACTCCTTTGAGCCACAGGCGCCGCCCTCAATGTCCGCAGTTTTGCAAAAACAAAGCTGGAGACATTCTATCTGACCCTCTCTATGTCCTCCCGAATCAGTGCTAATGTCAGACAGGCAGCTTTTGTCTACTTCCTCCTGCTTTATGTTAATAAATATGGACTGAGGTTTACCGGAGAGGGCTCCTCCCAGAGTTCCTCAGTCCTCCAACACATACTTTGTGTGAAGCCTCTCCATTTCTTGCACCAAGACTCCCTCATCTGGTGTCCCCAAACCCCTTCCTATTGTGCCATTTCATCCCTAAATACACCAGTGTCTTTTGCTTGAGAATAAAGACATGCTCTTTCATAATCACAGCTGTTGTTAACTTCAAGAAAGTTCACACTGACACAATATAAATTGACAACCCAGGGACTATAATAAACTGGTCAACATAGGAAGGTGATCAACACAAGGAACAAAGTCTACATGTGGTGTCTGGTCTATGAAAATTAGGTCAACTTAAGGAAGTGGCCAATGTGGGGAGGTGGTCAACTGTGGAGGTTCTATTATCCTTCATAGAGTCCTGTCTCTTTAGAGTCTTGTAATCTAAAACAGTTCCCCAGCAGTTCTTTGACTTTAACACATTTCACCAACAACTGAAAAAAGACAGCCCCTCTTTTTAATTACAGAATGTCCCTCCATTTGCATGTGAATGATATTTTCTTCTGATTCCATTCAGGTTATGCATCCTTTGTCAGAACACTACACAATAGGTGATGTGTCATCCTTAGGAAATCCCATTGGAAGGCATAATATGCCCATTTGCCCCACTTTGGTCATATTAATTTTGATCATTTGGTCAAGATGTTGTCTGTTCTTTTTTTTCTATATGGTTACTACCTTTCTCTTGAAACGAGCAATCCGTGGGAAGATATTTTAAAATAGTGCAAACATCCAACTCTACATCAATATTTCCTTCATATATTTAGCACCATTGATGATTTTTGCCCAGATCAATCTTTACTGTTATAGTAGGAAAATAATGATTGTCCAACTCTAGCACTTCCTCTGTATTTATCAGTGAGCGCTCAGCATTTTACTGTAAGCAAGAACCTGCCCTGCTCCCCCACTCATCTATTTATGATTTGCATGCACTCATGAATTCCTATCATTTTCGCTGATTTATAATTCATTACTGTCCTTAATTATTTTGGTGCTCAAACTGTCCTAGATTTCACCAATGAGAGCCCCTTCAAGCTGGCTCCTAGGTCCTTGTGACATATCCGTGCTTTTTTTTTTTTTAGTGCTTCCTTATTTTATGGCATAACAAGATGCTCCAGACTCATCTTGTACTTTTCCTCCTTCAAGCCTGCAATCTACATTTCTACAAAGAGTTCTGGTTCCTTGTAGCAGAGAATAGTATCAGAGACCAAGATGTGGGTGCTAGATACATGTAGTATTATTTTGCTTCTAGGCGCATACATACATAATAATCTGCATTCTTAATATATAAACATAGACTTATATACATGTGAAAGCAAACATATATGTGAACACAAGGATATGTATGTAAAATATATACATTGTAACCACATATAAATAGATATGCACACATTCTTACACGTATTTTAGAAATCATGATTTCATACTAACACCTTCCATTCCTGTCCATCGTCATGGAGGTCTTCTTGGCCTTTCTCTGTGCTTTTCTCTCTTTTTCTACAGTGAGAACTCTGGCCCCAAATAATATCAACATACCTACTCGTTTGCTCAATCCTATGATATACCTAAGATACTTGCTGAATTGTTTTGCCTGTATCAGTACAAAAAATCAGATCTAATAAAAAAAAAAAATACAAGGTTGGTTTGCGATCTGCTCCCCCACTCCAACACTGACCCAACCCAAGGACATATATGTAAATAGTATACTCATAAGTTACTCAGCTTGGCTTAGCTCTTTTCCTTCCTTCAATGTTGTTATATTACTCATCGGAAATGCTGTTAAAGCCGTTTTAGTTTGCTTTCAGTTTTAGGTGTTTTTAGTCTCCTCATGTTTTTATTAAAGTCTCAAAGCTGTGAGTGGCGTCACAGCTCACAGCAATCTCTTAAACTGTTGGGCTCAAGTGATCCTCCTTTCAGACTCCTCAGTAGCTAGGACTACAGGCACCCGCCACAATGCCCAGCTAGTTTTTCTTCTGTTTTTAGTAGAGACAGGGTCTTGCTTTGCTCAAGCTGGCCTCAAACCCTCGAGTTCAGGTGATCCTCCTGCCTTGGCCTCCCAGAGTGCTAGGATTACAGGTGTGTGCCACCATACCCGGCCTGTAATTTTATTTTTTGCTACACAGAACATTAACATACTTCCAAAAGAAAAACCAAACAAGGAAGTATAGTCAGCCCAAGTTGTAGCCCATTCCTTCAGCTGACTCCGAACCCCCAATGCCCAGCAGATTGTAGATAAACAACTTCACTGTTTTCTAGTATATCCTTTCTGTGTTTCTTTTAGGACAGATTAACAGATGCACATCAGTTTTCTTATTTGCTCTCTTTATGTGCATTTTGCTTTTTTCGCTTAACAAACTATCTTGGCAGGCATTCCATGTCAACAACATAAGACTGTCCTTGTTCTTTTTGCAGCTACAGAGTATCTATTCAATGCATCAGTTTATTCAACCTATGTCCCATATTTAGACATTTAGGTCACTTTTAGCATTTTGCAATGACAAATAATGTGGCAATGAAAAACCTCTTGCTTGTGTATTCTTCTGTTAATGGAGGTGTATCTTCTGGGGAAATCGTGATAAGTGGGACTACGGGGTTAAAGGGTAAGTGCATGTGTGGTTTTGTTCCCTCCCTAGTGATTGTACAATTTGGCATTCCCACCAACAGTGTATGAGAGTGCTTGTTTCCTCATTGCCTCACCAAAAGAGTGAACTGTCAACATTTTTAATTTTTGCCAAGTTGATGGATGAGAAACAATATCTCAGTGTAGTTTTGTTTGTTTGTTTGTTTTCTTTTGTTTTTTTGAGACAAAATCTCACTCTGTTGGGCTCAAACGTTTCTCTTGCCTCAGCCTCCCAAGTAGCTGGGACTACAAGTACTGGCCACAACACCCTGCTAGTTTTCCTATTTTTAGTAGAGATGGGTCTTGCTCTTGCTCAGGCTGGTCTCCAAATCCTGAGCTCCAGCAATCCACCCGCCTCAGCCTTGGAGAGTGCTAGGGTTACAGGCATGAGCCACCATGCCTGGATTTGGTATAGTTTATTAAAATTAATTTTATCAGCCTAAGCAAGAGCAAGACCCTGCCTCTACTAAAAATAGAAAAACTAGCCAGGCATAGTGACAGGCACTTGTAGACCCAGCTCCTCGGGAGGCTGTGGCAAGAGGATGGGTTGAGCCCAGGAGTTAAAGGTTGCTGTGACCTATGACACCACGGCATGCCAGCCTGGGGCAACAGAGTGAGACTATCTCAAAAAAAAAAAAAACTGTAGATGGCCATGCTTCTGATACTGACAGCGATGAAAAGCTCTTAGCCTTCTGTAATGGGTAAATAATGTAAATCTGCTACTGGTACATTTCTCGAACTTCGTATTTGTTCTTGTGTTTTGTAATTATTTGTTACATAAAATATCTTGTACCCTAATATGTTCAAAAATAAAGCTAAAATTCCTTTATAATACAAAAGCAAGAAACTAAATATAAATAAATAAAATGTTAAATTAAAAAATTAAAATGCAAGATTTCTTTCCTGAAAGTTTGGGCCAAAAACGTGATTGTGCATTATACATGGGTGCATATTATACATGGCAAAAGATGGTATTTTTTTTTTTGTCCCAAAGTAGAATGACTGGTTGAACCAAAATGAGAAGAGGCAAAGTACAGGACAGAAACTGAATAAAATGGATGAGAAAGTTATGGAAGATGAATTTTGTGAAAGGAATTTTATGTGTGATCAAGTTGGCTAAGACTAAAATAGTTATTTTTCATTTTTTTTCTAAAAATTGAGTATTGATGGCAGAAGCACACAGACACAAAACTAGAATTGGTCTTCTTTGTTAAAACAACAAGGTTTTTCTCAGAGCATTGGCCTCTGCTCTTGATATAAAATTGCAAAAGCTTTTTCTTGGGCAGTGCCTGTGGTTCAGCAGGTAGGGCGCCGGCCCCATATACCAATGGTGGCAGGTTCGAACCCGTCCCTGGCCAAACTTCAGCAAAAAAATAGCCAGGCATTCTGGCAGGCCCCTATAGTCCCAGCTACTCAGGAGGCTGAGGCAAGAGAATCACCTAAGCCCAGGAGTTGGATGTTGCTGTGAGCTGTGACGCCATAGCACTCTACCCAGAGCAATAAAGTGAGACTCTAAAAAAAAAAAAAAAAAAAGCTTTTTCTTTACCTTTTAGGTAGTCGACCTAAATGAACAAAGATTCTGTGTTTACCAAGTAAATTTCCTGTGCTTCATGTTGTTTTTTTAGAGTTTTGATCACCGAGTGAGTTTGGTCCTTAGAAAACCAGCAGGAAAAATAAAATTTGTCATAACATTTAAAAAAATATATAATTTTGATCACTTAAGAATACTTCATCCTCTCTATTACAAAAGCTAAGCTTTTCCTACAACTGTGTAACTTTCTGTGTTTGTCTTTGAAGTCTTTTAATTATCACTTTGCCTGAATGAATGACTATTGTTTATAGTGACCTGTGATCCTATTTTGATCAAATATTTTATAGCTTTGATATTTTTGACTAACTTCCCAAAATCAAATTCTAAATTAAGTCTTTTTCTTGACCTTGAATTAGCGTTGGGATTTTCCAGCTCGGTCCACAGAATATCTCAAAGGAATATGTCTGCTTATAAAATTAGAACCATTAAACTAATTTGAGCTTATTTGATATATTAAAGTATATGGGAAGCATTGGACTGAGTAAGAATTACCAGAACTGGCATGGCACCAGTAACTCAGCAGCTAAGGCGCCAGCCACATACAGCGGAGCTGGTGGGTTTGAACCCTGATCGGGCCCGCCAACAATGACAACTACAACCAAAAAATAGCCGGGTGTTGTGGGGGATGCCTGTAGTCCCAGCTACTTGGGAGGCTGAGGCAAGAGAATCTCTTAAGTCCAAGAGTTTGAGGTTGCTGTGAGCTGTGACACCACGGCACTCTACCCAGGGCTACAGGTGGAGACTGTCTCAAAAAAAAAAAAAAAGAATTACCAGAACTGTAATGAAAAAACTAATTCTTTTTTTTTTTTTTTTTTTTGAGACAGAGCCTCAAGCTGTCGCCCTGGGTAGAATGCTGTGGCATCACAACTCACAGCAATCTCTAACTCCTGGGCTCAAGCGAGTCTCCTGCCTCTGCCTCCCAAGTGGCAGAGACTACAGGTGCCTGCCACAACGCCCAGTTATTTTTTGGTTGCAGCCATCATTGTTGTTTGGCGGGCCCAAGCTGGATTCAAACC